>NW_027671362.1:0-1200000 GCF_964165515.1 Mesoplodon bidens
TGGCTTTGGGCGGCCTGTGGCCGGGGCAGGAGGTTCCCCACGCGTGTCCCACGACCCATCTGCCTGCGAATTTCGGTCCCCTGGCAGGAAGCTACGATGCCCAGACTTATGGTTAGCTGTGCAGCGAGGTGTACTGCGCGGACAGGTTCCACACACACTTCAATAAGAGGGCGGCCTGAGTGGAAAGGTGAGAGTTTGGGCAGCTGTGCAGACAAAGAAGGCTTCCTTTGTCCTGGGCCTAAATGCTTGTGACACCCCACTGGGCCTGCTGGCCTCTGAGTGCCCTGCCCTCGGCACCCTGCTCCGCTGCCCTTTGTTCAGTCACAGCAGAGATGGCCGCACCCACTCCCTCTGTGAGGGCCGTGTTCCTACCTCCCTCAGCCCCGCCCCCTCTCCGCAGGTTACCTAGGACTACAGATGCTGCATTCTGATGCCAGGGCATTCCGAGAATGCCAAGGGCAGACATAATGACCTTAAATGATTTCCTCTTGTGTCATTTTTGGTAAACTTTAGGAGCTAGGAAATGGTCCACTTTACAGAAATGTTCAAATTTACTGGCATTTCATATATTCTCTGCTATAACATTGTCCTGATTCATTCTATATATTCTTTAATTCTGTTTCTGTTTTCCTTAATCAAAGTCTGTCTTTTAAATCTGTTCAAACCGTATTCTTTGGATTTACTAAATCACCTCAATTTTATACGTTTTCTGTTGTATTAAGTTCTGCCCATATCTTTATTTATCTTTTTTCTATGTTCTCAGGGTTTATTGTTTTGATCTTCTGATGTCATTTAAAACACTTGGTTATTCATTTTAATGAATCTTTTTACTTATCAAGATTTGAACTTTTGAAGATTCCAGCTTACTTGTACGTTTCACAGGATCAGGTCCTCTACATTGTTGATGGTCTAAGGCTTATTTCACCCTATAGCAAAGTATATATTGACATATTTTCCCCTCGACTTTCTGTGATTCCCTACATCTCACCTTTCTTTGCAGACAAGCCACTTTAAATACCCTTAACTTATTTCACAGCCAATAAGTCTTTAAAATAATGTGTATTTTTAGAGAAAACATATAATATAATTAGGCAGAAAATCTGACCTGCCATAGTTTTCAAAACAGCATAATTTCACTCATCTCAATGATGAATCTGTTCTATTACACAACCTTTGAGTATTTAGCTTTATCAATGACATGTAATTTAAAAACGTTTTAGAGATCCTACCAGTCTTTGAAAACATCCTTGTTCCTTGTTTCAGTTCCAGGTTTATGTATATTTTCTGCCTTGCACCTGATTATTCCTACATCTGATGGATGGCCTAGGGAATCTAATTCTGGTATTGATTGTTTTTGCTGATTGTCTCCCCTTGTAGCTGATTTCTTCATTATTGTGTAAATATAGATCATGAGCTCATGTTTAGCAAAACAGCTGACCTTGTTAGTGGCTTAGGTGTGAACGCTTGTAAGCTTCAGCAGAAAGATGGCAAAGAGTTATTTGTGACCCTCCATTGAGTTGCCCTCCAGGACCCCGTTTTCTACAAGTGTTGGTCCATACACCCTCTAGAGGCAGGGGACTCAGACAGGTCTCCTTTGCGTCCTCCGATCTGGGGCAGGGGCTGTGGGCGGCCTGTGGGCCGGGCAGGAGCCTCTCTGCGTGTGTCCCAGGGACCCATCTGCCAGCGAACTTCGGTCACCGGCAGGAAACTACGATGCCCAGACCTATCTTTAGCTATGCAGCAAGGTGTACTGCGCGGACAGGTTCCACACACACTTCAAGTACGTGGGCGCCCTGAGTGGAAAGGTGAGAGTTTGGGCAGCTGTGCAGACAAAGAAGGCGCCCTTTGGCCTGGGCCTAAATGCTTGTGACACCCCACTGGGCCTCCCGAACTCTGAGGGCCCTGCCCTTGGACCCCTGCTCCCCTGCCCTTTGATCAGTCACAGTAGAGATGGCCACACCCACTCCCTCTGTGAGGGCAGTGTTCCAACCTACCTCAGCCCCGCCCCTCTTCGCAGGTTACCATGGACTACAGATGCTGCATTCTGAAGCCAGGGCGTTCCGAGAATGCCCAGGGCAGACATGATGACCTTAAATGATTCCCTCTTGTGTCAGTTTTGGTAAACTTTAGGAGCTAGGAAATGGTCCACTTTAGAGAAATGTTCAAATTTACTGGCATTTCATATATTCTCTGCTATAAGTTTGTCTGATTCTTTCTGTATATTCTTGACTTGTGTTTTTGTTTTCCTTAATCAAAGTGTGTCTTTTAAATCTTTTCAAAGAATATTCTTTGGACTTACTAAATCACCTCAATTTTATACGTTTTCTGTTGTATTAAGTTCTGCTCATATCTTTATTTATCTTTGTTCTATGTTCTCAGGGTTTATTGTTTTGATCTTCTGATGTCAATTAAAACACTTGGTTATTCCTTTTAATAAATCTTCTTACTTTTCAAGATTTGAACTTTTGAAGATTCCAGCTTACTTGTACGTTTCACAGGATCAGGTCCTCTACATTGTTGATGGTCTAAGGCTTAGTTCACCCTATAGCAATGTATATATTGACACATTTTCCCCTCGACTTTCTGTGATTCCCTACATCTCACCTTTCTTTGCAGACAAGCCATTTGAAATACCCTTAACTTATTTCACAGCCAATAAGTCTTTAAAAAAATGTGTATTTTTTAGTGAAATCTGCTTCTATAATTAGGCAGAAAATCTGACCTGCCATAGTTTTCAAAACAGCATAATTTCACTCTTCTCAATGATGAATCTGTTCTATTACACAACCTTTGAGTATTTAGCTTTATCAATGACATGTAATTTAAAAACGTTTTAGAGATCCTACCAGTCTTTGAAAACATCCTTGTTCCTTGTTTCAGTTCCAGTTTTATGTATATTTTCTGCCTTGCACCTGATTATTCCAACATCTGATGGATGGCCTAGGGAATCTAATTCTGGTATTGATTGTTTTTGCTGATTGTCTCCCCTTGTAGCTGATTTCTTCATTATTGTGTAAATTTAGATCATGAGCTCATGTTTAGCTAAACAGCTGACCTTGTAAGTGGCTTAGGTGTGAACGCTTGTAAGCTTTAGCAGAAAGATGGCAAAGATTTATTTGTGTCCGTCCAATGAGTTGCCCTCGAGGACCCCGTTTTCTACAAGTGTTGGTCCAATACTCCCTCTAGAGGCAGGGGACTCAGACAGGTCTGCTTTGCGTCCCCCGATCTGGGGCAGGGGCTTTGGGCGGCCTGTGGGCCGGGCAGGAGCCTCTCTGCGTGTGTCCCAGGGACCCATCTGCCAGCGAACTTCGGTCACCGGCCGGAAGCTACGATGCCCAGACCTATGGTTAGCTATGCAGCAAGGTGTATTGCACGGACAGGTTCCACACACACTTCAAATACGAGGGCGGCCTGAGAGGAAAGGTGAGAGTTTGGGCAGCTGTGCAGACAAAGAAGGCGCCCTTTGGCCTGGGCCTAAATGCTTGTGACACCCCACTGGGTCTGCCGGCTCTGAGGGCCCTGCCCTGGGCCCCCTGCTCCCCTGCCCTTTGTTCAGTCACAGCAGAGATGGCCACACCCACTCCCTCAGTGAGGGCAGGCTTCCAAACTCCCTCAGCCACGCCCCCTCTCCGCAGGTTACCATGGACTACAGATGCTGCATTCTGAGGCCAGGGCATTCCGAGAATGCCAAGGGCAGACATGATGACCTTAAATGATTTCCTCTTGTGTCAGTTTTGGTAAAGTTTAGGAGCTAGGAAATGGTCCGCTTTACAGAAATGTTCCAGTTTACTGGCATTTCATATATTCTCTGCTATAACATTGTCCTGATTCTTTCTGCATATTCTTTACTTATGTTTATGTTTTCCTTAATCAAAGTGTGTCTTTTAAATCTTTTCAAAGAATATTCTTAGGATTTACGAAATCACCTGAATTTTATACGTTTTCTGTTGTATTAAGTTCTGCTCATATCTTTATTTATCTTTTTTCTATGTTCTCAGGGTTTATAGTTTTGATTTTCTGATGTCAAGTAAAACACTTGGTTATTCATCTTAATAAATCTTTTTACTTATAAAGATTTGAACTTTTAAAGATTCCAGCTTACTTGTACGTTTCTAAGGGTCCTTTCCTCTACACTGTTGCCGGCCTAAGGCTTAGTTCAACATATAGCTATGTATATATTGACATATTTTCCCCTCGGCTTTCTGTGACTCCCTACATCTCACCTTTCTTTGCAGACAAGCCATTTGAAATACCCTTAACTTATTTCACAGCCAATAAGTCTTTGAAATAATGTGTATTTTTTAGAGAAATCATCTTATATAATTAGGCAGAAAATCTCACCTTCCATAGTTTTCTAAACAGCATAACTTCACTCTTCTCACAGCTTAATTTGCTGTATTAAACAACCTTTGAGTATTTAGCTTTATCAATGACATGTACTCTAAAAATGTTTTAGAGACCCTACCAGTCTTTGAAAACATCCTTGTTCCTTGTTTCTTTTGCAGGTTTATGTATATTTTCTGAATAGCACCTGATTATTCCAACATCTGACGGATGGCCTAGGGAATCTAATTCTGGTATTGATTGTTTTTGCTGATTGTCTCCCTTTGTAGCTGATTTCTTCATTATTGTGTAAATTTAGGTCATGAGCTCATGTTTAGCTAAACAGCTGACCTTGTAAAAGGCTTATGTGTGAACGCTCGTAAGTTTCAGCAAAAAGTCGGCAAAGATTTATTTGTGTCCCTCCAATGAGTTGCCCACAAGGACCCCGTTTTCTAGAAGTGTTGGTCCAATACTCCCTCTAGGGGTAGGGGACTTAGACAGGGCTGCATTCGGCCCCCGATCTTGGGGAGGGGCAGTGGGCGGCGTGTGGCCCGGGCAGGAGCCTCTCTGCGTGTGAACCTGGGAATCATCTCTCCTGCGAACTCCGGTCACCTGGCAGGAAGCTACGATGCCCAGACTTATGGTTAGCTGTGCAGCGAGGTATACTGCGTGGACAGGTTCCACACACACTTCAAATAAGTGGGTGGCCTCAGTGGAAAAGTGAGAGTTTGGCCAGCTGTGCAGACAAAGAAGGCGCCCTATGGCCTGTGCCTAAATGCTTGGGACACACCACTAGGCCTGCCTTGCTCTGAGGGTCCTGCCCTGGGCCCCATGCTCCCCTGCCCTTTGTTCAGTCACAGCAGAGATGGCCACACCCACTCCCTCTGTGAAGGCAGTGTTCCAGCCTCCCGCAGACCCGCCCACTCTCCACAGGTTACCATGGACTACAGATGCTGCATTCTGAGGCCAGGGATTTCCGAGAATGCCATGGGCAGACATGATGACCTTAAATGATTTCCTCTTGTGTCAGTTTTGGTAAACTTTGGATGCTAGGAAATGGTCCACTTTACAGAAATATTCAAATTTGCTGGCATTTCATATATTCTCTGCTATAACATTGTCCTGATTCTTTCTGTATATTCTTTACTTTTTTTTTGTTTTCCTTAATCAAAGTGTGTCTTTTAAATCTTTTCAAAGAATATTCTTTGGACTTACTACCTCACCTGAATTTTATACGTTTTCTGTGGTATTAAGTTGTGCTCATATCTTTATTTATCTTTTTTCTATGTTCTCAGGGTTTATTGTTTTGATCTTCTGATGTCAATTAAAACACTTGGTTATTCATTTTCATCAATCTTTTTACTTATAAAGATTTGAACTTTTAAAGATTCCAGCTCACTTTCAAGTTTCTAAGGGTCAGGTCCTCTACATTGTGGCTGGCCTAAGGCTTAGTTCACCATATAGCAATGTACATATTGACATTTTCCCCTCGACTTTCTGTGATTCCCTACATCTCACCTTTCTTTGCAGACAAGCCATTTGAAATACACTTAACTTATTTCACAGCCAATAAGTCTTTGAAATAATGTCTATTTTTTAGAGAAATCTTCTTATATAATTAGGCAGAAAATCTCACCTGCCATAGTTTTGAAAACAGCATAATTTCACTCTTCTCAATGCTTAATCTGTGGTATTAAACAACCTTTGAGTATTTAGGTTTATCAACGAAATGTACTTTAAAAATGTTTTAGAGATCCTACCAGCCTTTGAAAACCTCCTTGTTCCTTGTTTCAGTTCCAGTTTTATGTATATTTTCTGCCTTGCACCTGATTATTCAAACATCAGATGGATGGCCTAGGGAATCTCATTCTGGTATTGATTGTTTTTGCTGATTGTCTCCCTTTGTAGCTGATTTCTTCAATATTGTGTAAATTTAGATCATGAGCTCATGTTTAGCTAAACAGCTGACCTTGTAAGAGGCTTAGGTGTGAACGCTGGTAAGCTTCAGCAGAAAGTCGGCAAAGATTTATTTGTGTCCCTCCAATGAGTTGCCCGCAAGAACCCCGTTTTCTACAAGTGTTGGTCCAATACTCCTTCGAGAGGCAGTGGACTCAGACATGGCTGCTTTTCAGCCTTCAATCTGGGGCAGGGCCAGTGGGCGGCCTGTGGCCCGGGCAGGAGCCTCTCCGCATGTGTCCCAGGGACACATTTGCCTGCGAACTTCAGTCACCTGGCAGGAAGCTACGATGCCTTGACCTATGGTTAGCTGTGCAGCGAGGTGTACTGTGCAGACAGGTACCCAACACACTTCAAATAAGAGGGCGGCCTGAGTGGAAAGGTGAGAGTTTGGGCAGCTGTGCAGACAAAGAAGGCGCCCTAAGGCCTGGGCCTAAATGCTTGTGACACCCCACTAGGCCTGCCGGGCTCTGAGGGCCCTGCCCTGGGTCCGCTGCTCCCCTGCCCTTTGTTCAGTCACAGCAGAGATGACCACACCCACTCCCTCAGTGAGGGCAGTCTTCCAACCTCCCTCAGCCACGCCCCCTCTCCGCAGGTTACCATGGACTACAGATGCTGCATTCTGAGGCCAGGGTGTTCCGAGAATGCCAAGGGCAGACATGATGACCTTAAATGATTTCCTCTTGTGTCAGTTTTGGTAAAGTTTAGGAGCTAGGAAATGGTCCACTTTACAAAAATATTCAAATTTACTGGCAATTCATATATTCTCCGCTATAACATTGTCCTGATTCTTTCTGTATATTATTTACTTTTTTTTGTTTTCCTAAATCAAAGTGTGTCTTTTAAATCTTTTCAAAGAATATTCTTTGGACTTACTAAATCACCTAAATTTTATACGTTTTCTGTTGTATTAAGTTCTGCTCATATCTTTATTTATCTTTTTTCTATGTTCTCAGGGTTTATTGTTTTGATTTTCTGATGTCAAGTAAAACACTTGGTTATTATTTATAATAAATCTTTTTACTTATAAAGATTTGAACTTTTAAAGATTCCAGCTTCCTTGTACGTTTCTAAGGGTCCATTCCTCTACACTGTTGCCGGCCTAAGGCTTAGTTATCCATATAGCAATGTATATATTGACATATTATCCCCTCGGCTTTCTGTGATTCCCTACATCTCACATTTCTTTGCAGACAAGACATTTGAAATACCCTTAACTTAATTCACAGCCAATAAGTCTTTGAAATAATGTGTATTTTTTAGAGAAATCATCTTATATAATTAGGCAGAAAATCTCACCTTCCATAGTTTTCTAAACAGCATACTTTCACTCTTCTCACTGCTTAATTTGTTGTATTAAACAACCTTTGAGTATTTAGCTTTATCAATGACATGTACTCTAAAAATGTTTTAGAGATCCTACCCGTCTTTGAAAACATCCTTGTTCCTTGTTTCTTTTCCAGGTTTATGTATATTTTCTGCCTAGCACCTGATTATTCCAACATCTGACGGATGGCCTAGGGAAACTAATTCTGGTATTGATTGTTTTTGCTGATTGTCTCCCTTTGTAGCTGATTTCTTCATTATTGTGTAAATTTAGGTCATGCGCTCATGTTTAGCTAAACAGCTGACCTTGTAAAAGGCTTAGGTGTGAACGCTCGTAAGTTTCAGCAAAAAGTCGGCAAAGATTTATTTGTGTCCCTCCAATGAGTTGCCCACAAGGACCCCGTTTTCTAGAAGTGTTGGTCCAATACTCCCTCTAGGGGTAGGGGACTTAGACAGGGCTGCTTTCGGCCCCCGATCTTGGGCAGGGGCAGTGGGCGGCGTGTGGCCCGGGCAGGAGCCTCTCTGCGTGTGAACCTGGGAATCATCTCTCCTGCAAACTTCGGTCACCTGGCAGGAAGCTACGATGACCAGACCTATGGTTCGCTGTGCAGCGAGGTATACTGCGTGGACAGGTTCCATACACACTTCAAATAAGTGGGTGGCCTCAGTGGAAAAGTGAGAGTTTGGCCAGCTGTGCAGACAAAGAAGGCGCCCTTTGGCCTGGGCCTAAATGCTTGTGAAACCCCACTAGGCCTGTCTTGCTCTGAGGGCACTCCCCTGGGCCGCCTGTTCCCCTGCTCTTTGTTCAGTCACAGCAGAGATGGCCACACCCACTCCCTCCGTGAGGGCAGTGTTCCAGCCTCCCTCAGCCCCGCCCACTCTCCACAGGTTTCCATGGACTACAGATGCTGCATTCTGAGGCCAGGGCGTTCCGAGAATGCCAAGGGCAGACATGATGACCTTAAATGATTTCCTCTTGTGTCAGTTTTGGTAAACTGTAGGAGCTAGGAAATGGTCCACTTTACAGAAATGTTCAAATTTACTGGCATTTCATATATTCTCTGCTATAACATTGTCCTGATTCTTTCTATATATTCTTTAATTATGTTTGTGCTTTCCTTAATCAAAGTGTGTCTTTTAAATCTTTTCAAAGAATATTCTTTGGACTTACTACCTCACCTGAATTTTATACGTTTTCTGTGGTATTAAGTTCTGCTCATATCTCTCTTTATCTTTTTTCTATGTTCTCAGGGTTTATTGTTTTGATCTTCTGATGTCAATTAAAACACTTGGTTATTCATTTTCATCAATCATTTTACTTATAAAGATTTGAACTTTTAAGGATTCCAGCTCACTTATAAGTTTCTAAGGGTCAGGTCCTCTACATTGTGGCTGGCCTAAGGCTTAGTTCACCATATAGCAATGTATATATTGACATTTTCCCCTCGACTTTCTGTGATTCCCTACATCTCACCTTTCTTTGCAGACAAGCCATTTGAAATACACTTAACTTATTTCACAGCCAATAAGTCTTTGAAATAATGTCTATTTTTTAGAGAAATCTTCTGACATAATTAGGCAGAAAATCTCACCTGCCATAGTTTTCAAAACAGCATAATTTCACTCTTCTCAATGCTTAATCTGTGGTATTAAACAACCTTTGAGTATTTAGGTTTATCAATGACATGTACTTTAAAAATGTTTTAGAGATCCTACCAGCCTTTGAAAACCTCCTTGTTCCTTCTTTCAGTTCCAGTTTTATGTATATTTTCTGCCTTTCACCTGATTATTCCAACATCAGATGGATGGCCTAGGGAATCTCATTCTGGTATTGATTGTTTTTGCTGATTGTCTCCCTTTGTAGCTGATTTCTTCAATATTGTGTAAATTTAGATCATGAGCTCATGTTTAGCTAAACAGCTGACCTTGTAAAAGGCTTAGGTGTGAACGCTCGTAAGTTTCAGCAAAAAGTCGGCAAAGATTTATTTGTGTCCCTCCAATGAGTTGCCCGCAAGGACCCCGTTTTCTACAAGTGTTGGTCCAATACTCCTTCGGGAGGCAGTGGACTCAGACATGGCTGCTTTTCAGCCTTCGATCTGGGGCAGGGCCAGTGGGCGGCCTGTGGCCCGGGCAGGAGACTCTCCGCATGTGTCCCAGGGACACATTTGCCTGCGAACTTCGGTCACCTGGCAGGAAGCTACGATGCCCTCACATATGGTTAGCTGTGCAGCGAGGTGTACTGCGCGGACAGGTTCCACACACACTTCAAGTACGAGTGCGGCCTGAGTGGAAAGGTGAGAGTTTGGGCAGCTGTGCAGACAAAGAAGGCACCCTTTGGCCTGGGCCTAAATGCTTGTGACACCCCACTGGGTCTGCCGGGCTCTGAGGGCCCTGCCCTGGGCCCACTGCTCCCCTGCCCTTTGTTCAGTCACAGCAGAGATGGCCAAACCCACTCCCTCAGTGAGGGCAGGCTTCCAAACTCCCTCAGCCACGCACCCTCTCCGCAGGTTACCATGGACTACAGATGCTGCATTCTGAGGCCAGGGCATTCCGAGAATGCCAAGGGCAGACATGATGACCTTAAATGATTTCCTCTTGTGTCAGTTTTCGTAAACTGTAGCAGCTAGGTAATGGTCCGCTTTACAGAAATGTTCAAGTTTACTGGCATTTCATATATTCTCTGCTATAACATTGTCCTGATTCTTTCTGCATATTCTTTACTTATGTTTATGTTTTCCTTAATCAAACTGTGTCTTTTAAATCTTTTCAAAGAATATTCTTTGGACTTACTAAATCACCTGAATTTTATACGTTTTCTGTTGTATTAAGTACTGCTCATATCTTTATTTATCTTTTTTCTATGTTCTCAGGGTTTATAGTTTTGATTTTCTGATGTCAAGTAAAACACTTGGTTATTCATTTTAATAAATCTTTTTACTTATAAAGATTTGAACTTTTAAAGATTCCAGCTTACTTGTACGTTTCTAAGGGTCCATTCCTCTACACTGTTGCCGGCCTAAGGCTTAGATCAACATATAGCTATGTATATATTGACATATTATCCCCTCGGCTTTCTGTGATTCCCTACATCTCACCTTTCTTTGCAGACAAGCCATTTGAAATACCCTTAACTTACTTCACAGCCAATAAGTCTTTGAAATAATGTCTATTTTTTAGAGAAATCTTCTGACATAATTAGGCAGAAAATCTCACCTGCCATAGTTTTCAAAACAGCATAATTTCACTCTTCTCAATGCTTAATTTGCTGTATTAAACAACCACTGTGTGTTTAGCTTTATCAATGACATGTACTTTAAAAATGTTTTAGAGACCCTACCAGTCTTTGAAAACATCCTTGTTCCTTGTTTCTTTTCCAGGTTTATGTATATTTTCTGCCTAGCACCTGATTATTCCAACATCTGATGGATGGCCTAGGGAATCTAATTCTGGTATTGATTGTTTTTGCTGATTGTCTCCCTTTGTAGCTGATTTCTTCATTATTGTGTAAATTTAGGTCATGAGCTCATGTTTAGCTAAACAGCTGACCTTGTAAAAGGCTTATGTGTGAACGCTCGTAATTATCAGCAAAAAGTCGGCAACGATTTTTTGTGTCCCTCCAATGAGTTGCCCACAAGGACCCCGTTTTCTAGAAGTGTTGGTCCAATACTCCCTCTAGGGGTAGGGGACTTAGACAGGGCTGCTTTCTGCCCCCGATCTTGGGCAGGGTCAGTGGGCGGCGTGTGGCCCGGGCAGGAGCCTCTCTGCGTGTGAACCTGGGAATCATCTCTCCTGCGAACTTTGGTCACCTGGCAGGAAGCTACGATGCCCAGACCTATGGTTAGCTGTGCAGCGAGGTATACTGCGTGGACAGGTTCCACACACACTTCAAATAAGTGGGTGGCCTGAGTGGAAAAGTGAGAGTTTGGCCAGCTGTGCAGACAAAGAAGGCGCCCTATGGCCTGGGCCTAAATGCTTGCGACACACCACTGGGCCTGCCTTGCTCTGAGGGTCCTGCCCTGGGCCCCATGCTCCCCTGCCCTTTGTTCAGTCACAGCAGAGATGGCCACACCCACTCCCTCCGTGAGGGCAGTGTTCCAGCCTCCCTCAGACCCGCCCACTCTCCACAGGTTACCATGGACTACAGATGCTGCATTCTGAGGCCAGGGCGTTCCGAGAATGCCAAGGGCAGACATGATGACCTTAAATGATTTCCTCTTGTGTCAGTTTTGGTAAACTGTAGGAGCTAGGAAATGGTCCACTTTACAGAAATATTCAAATTTACTGGCATTTCATATATTCTCTGCTATAACATTGTCCTGATTCTTTCTGTATATTCTTTATTTTTTTTGTTTTCCTTAATCAAAGTGTGTCTTTTAAATCTTTTCAAAGAATATTCTTTGGACTTACTACCTCACCTGAATTTTATACGTTTTCTGTGGTATTAAGTTCTGCTCATATCTTTATTTATCTTTTTTCTATGTTCTCAGGGTTTATTGTTTTGATCTTCTGATGTCAATTAAAACACTTGGTTATTCATTTTCATCAATCTTTTTACATATAAAGATTTGAACTTTTAAAGATTCCAGCTCACTTTCAAGTTTCTAAGGGTCAGGTCCTCTACATTGTGGCTGGCCTAAGGCTTAGTTCACCATATACCAATGTATATATTGACATTTTCCCCTCGACTTTCTGTGATTCCCTACATCTCACCTTTCTTTGCAGACAAGCCATTTGAAATACACTTAACTTATTTCACAGCCAATAAGTCTTTGAAATAATGTCTATTTTTTAGAGAAATCTTCTTATATAATTAGGCAGAAAATCTCACTTGCCATAGTTTTGAAAACAGCATAATTTCACTCTTCTCAATGCTTAATCTGTGGTATTAAACAACCTTTGAGTATTTAGGTTTATCATCGAAATGTACTTTAAAAATGTTTTAGAGATCCTACCAGCCTTTGAAAACCTCCTTGTTCCTTGTTTCAGTTCCAGTTTTATGTATATTTTCTGCCTTTCACCTGATTATTCCAACATCAGATGGATGGCCTAGGGAATCTCATTCTGGTATTGATTGTTTTTGCTGATTGTCTCCCTTTGTAGCTGATTTCTTCAATTTTGTTTAAATTTAGATCATGAGCTCATGTTTATCTAAACAGCTGACCTTGTAAGAGGCTTAGGTGTGAACGCTGGTAAGCTTCAGCAGAAAGTCGGCAAAGATTTATTTGTGTCCCTCCAATGAGTTGCCCGCAAGAACCCCGATTTCTACAAGTGTTGGTCCAATACTCCTTCGAGAGGCAGTGGACTCAGACATGGCTGCTTTTCAGCCTTCGATCTGGGGCAGGGCCAGTGGGCGGCCTGTGGCCCGGGCAGGAACCTCTCCGCATGTGTCCCAGAGACACATTTGCCTGCGAACTTCAGTCACCTGGCAGGAAGCTACGATGCCTTGACCTATGGTTAGCTGTGCAGCGAGGTGTACTGCGCGGACAGGTACCCAACACACTTCAAATAAGAGGGCGGCCTGAGTGGAAAGGTGAGAGTTTGGGCAGCTGTGCAGACAAAGAAAGCGCCCTTTGGCCTGGGCCTAAATGCTTGTGACACCCCACTGGGTCTGCCGGGCTCTGAGGGCCCTGCCCTGGGCCCCCTGCTCCCCTGCCCTTTGTTCAGTCACAGCAGAGATGACCACACCCACTCCCTCAGTGAGGGCAGTCTTCCAACCTCCCTCAGCCACGCCCCCTCTCCGCAGGTTACCATGGACTAGAGATGCTGCATTCTGAGGCCAGGGCTTTCCGAGAATGCCAAGGGCAGACATGATGACCTTAAATGATTTCCTCTTGTGTCAGTTTTGGTAAAGTTTAGGAGCTAGGAAATGGTCCACTTTACAGAAATATTCAAATTTACTGGCAATTCATATATTCTCCGCTATAACATTGTCCTGATTCTTTCTGTATATTATTTACTTTTTTTTGTTTTCCTTAATCAAAGTGTGTCTTTTAAATCTTTTCAAAGAATATTCTTTGGACTTACTAAATCACCTAAATTTTATACGTTTTCTGTTGTATTAAGTTCTGCTCATATCTTTATTTATCTTTTTTCTATGTTCTCAGGGTTTATTGTTTTGATTTTCTGATGTCAAGTAAAACACTTGGATATTAATTTTAATAAATCTTTTTACTTATAAAGATTTGGACTTTTAAAGATTCCAGCTTCCTTGTACGTTTCTAAGGGTCCATTCCTCTACACTGTTGCCGGCCTAAGGCTTAGTTCACCATATAGCAATGTATATATTGACATATTATCCCCTCGGCTTTCTGTGATTCCCTACATCTCACATTTCTTTGCAGACAAGACATTTGAAATGCCCTTAAATTATTTAACAGCCAATAAGTCTTTGAAATAATGTGTATTTTTTAGAGAAATCATCTTATATAATTAGGCAGAAAATCTCACCTTCCATAGTTTTCTAAACAGCATAATTTCACTCTTCTCACTGCTTAATTTGTTGTATTAAACAACCTTTGAGTATTTAGCTTTATCAATGACATGTACTCTAAAAATGTTTTAGAGATCCTACCAGTCTTTGAAAACATCCTTGTTCCTTGTTTCTTTTCCAGGTTTATGTATATTTTCTGCCTAGCACCTGATTATTCCAACATCTGACGGATGGCCTAGGGAATCTAATTCTGGTATTGATTGTTTTTGCTGATTGTCTCCCTTTGTAGCTGATTTCTTCATTATTGTGTAAATTTAGGTCATGAGCTCATGTTTAGCTAAACAGCTGACCTTGTAAAAGGCTTAGGTGTGAACGCCCGTAAGTTTCAGCAAAAAGTCGGCAAAGATTTATTTGTGTCCCTCCAATGAGTTGCCCACAAGGACCCCGTTTTCTAGAAGTGTTGGTCCAATACTCCCTCTAGGGGTAGGGGACTTAGACATGGCTGCTTTCGGCCCCCGATCTTGGGCTTGGGAAGTGGGCGGCGTGTGGCCCGGGCAGGAGCCTCTCTGCGTGTGAACCTGGGAATCATCTCTCCTGCGAACTTCGGTCACCTGGCAGGAAGCTACGATGCCCAGACCTATGGTTAGCTGTGCAGCGAGGTATACTGCGTGGACAGGTTCCACACACACTTCAAATAAGTGGGTGGCCTCAGTGGAAAAGTGAGAGTTTGGCCAGCTGTGCAGACAAAGTAGGCGCCCTTTGGCCTGGGCCTAAATGCTTGTGACACCCCACAGGGCCTGCCTTGCTCTGAGGGCCCTGCCCTGGGCCCCCTGCTCCCCTGCCCTTTGTTCAGTCACAGCAGAGATGGCCACACCCACTCCCTCCGTGAGGGCAGTGTTCCAGCCTCCCTCAAACCCGCCCACTCTCCACAGGTTACCATGGACTACAGATGCTGCATTCTGAGGCCAGGGCGTACCGAGAATGCCAAGGGCAGACATGATGACCTTAAATGATTTCCTCTTGTGTCAGTTTTGGTAAACTGTAGGAGCTAGGAAATGGTTCACTTTACAGAAATGTTCAAATTTACTGGCATTTCATATATTCTCTGCTATAACATTGTCCTGATTCTTTCTATATATTCTTTAATTATGTTTGTGCTTTCCTTAATCAAAGTGTGTCTTTTAAATCTTTTCAAAGAATATTCTTTGGACTTACTACCTCACCTGAATTTTATACGTTTTCTGTGGTATTAAGTTCTGCTCATATCTATCTTTATCTTTTTTCTATGTTCTCAGGGTTTATTGTTTTGATCTTCTGATGTCAATTAAAACACTTGGTTATTCATTTTCATCAATCTTTTTACTTATAAAGATTTGAACTTTTAAAGATTCCAGCTCACTTTTAAGTTTCTTAGGGTCAGGTCCTCTACATTGTGGCTGGCCTAAGGCTTAGTTCACCATATAGCAATGTATATATTGACATTTTCCCCTCGACTTTCTGTGATTCCCTACATCTCACCTTTCTTTGCAGACAAGCCATTTGAAATACACTTAACTTATTTCACAGCCAATAAGTCTTTGAAATAATGTCTATTTTTTAGAGAAATCTTCTGACATAATTAGGCAGAAAATCTCACCTGCCATAGTTTTCAAAACAGCATAATTTCACTCTTCTCAATGCTTAATCTGTGGTATTAAACAACCTTTGAGTATTTAGGTTTATCAATGACATGTACTTTAAAAATGTTTTAGAGATCCTACCAGCCTTTGAAAACCTCCTTGTTCCTTCTTTCAGTTCCAGTTTTATGTATATTTTCTGCCTTGCACCTGATTATTCCAACATCAGATGGATGGCCTAGGGAATCTCATTCTGGTATTGATTGTTTTTGCTGATTGTCTCACTTTGTAGCTGATTTCTTCAATATTGTGTAAATTTAGATCATGAGCTCATGTTTAGCTAAACAGCTGACCTTGTAAGAGGCTTAGGTGTGAACGCTGGTACGCTTCAGCAGAAAGTCGGCAAAGATTTATTTGTGTCCCTCCAATGAGTTGCCCGCAAGGACCCCGTTTTCTACAAGTGTTGGTCCAATACTCCTTCGAGAGGCAGTGGACTCAGACATGGCTGCTTTTCAGCCTTCGATCTGGGGCAGGGCCAGTGGGCGGCCTGTGGCCCGGGCAGGAGACTCTCCGCATGTGTCCCAGGGACCCATTTGCCTGCGAACTTCGGTCACCTGGCAGGAAGCTACGATGCCCTGACATATGGTTAGCTGTGCAGCGAGGTGTACTGCGCGGACAGGTTCCACACACACTTCAAGTACGAGGGCGGCCTGATTGGAAAGGTGAGAGTTTGGGCAGCTGTGCAGACAAAGAAGGCGCCCTTTGGCCTGGGCCTAAATGCTTGTGACACCCCACTGGGTCTGCCGGGCTCTGAGGGCCCTGCCCTGGGCCCCGGGCTCCCCTGCCCTTTGTTCAGTCACAGCAGAGATGGCCACACCCACTCCCTCAGTGAGGGCATGCTTCCAACCTCCCTCAGCCACGCCACCTCTCCGCAGGTTACCATGGACTACAGATGCTGCATTCTGAGTCCAGGGCATTCCGAGAATGCCAAGGGCAGACATGATGACCTTAAATGATTTCCTCTTGTGTCAGTTTTCGTAAACTGTAGCAGCTAGGAAATGGTCCGCTTTACAGAAATGTTCCAGTTTACTGGCATTTCATATATTGTCTGCTATAACATTGTCCTGATTCTTTCTGCATATTCTTTACTTATGTTTATGTTTTCCTTAATCAAAGTGTGTCTTGTAAATCTTTTCAAAGAATATTCTTAGGACTTACTAAATCACCTGAATTTTATACGTTTTCTGTTGTATTAAGTTCTGCTCATATCTTTATTTATCTTTTTTCTATGTTCTCAGGGTTTATAGTTTTGATTTTCTGATGTCAAGTAAAACACTTGGTTATTCATCTTAATAAATCTTTTTACTTATAAAGATTTGAACTTTTAAAGATTCCAGCTTACTTGTACGTTTCTAAGGGTCCATTCCTCTACACTGTTGCCGGCCTAAGGCTTAGATCAACATATAGCTATGTATATAATGACATATTATCCCCTCGGCTTTGTGTGATTCCCTACATCTCACCTTTCTTTGCAGACAAGCCATTTGAAATACCCTTAACTTACTTCACAGCCAATAAGTCTTTGAAATAATGTGTATTTTTTAGAGAAATCATCTTATATAATTAGGCAGAAAATCTCACGTTCCATAGTTTTCTAAACAGCATAACTTCACGCTTCTCACTGCTCAATTTGCTGTATTAAACAACCTTTGTGTATTTAGCTTTATCAATGACATGTACTTTAAAAATGTTTTAGAGACACTACCAGTCTTTGAAAACATCCTTGTTCCTTGTTTCTTTTCCAGGTTTATGTATATTTTCTGCCTAGCACCTGATTATTCCAACATCTGACGGATGGCCTAGGGAATCTAATTCTGGTATTGATTGTTTTTGCTGATTGTCTCCCTTTGTAGCTGATTTCTTCATTATTGTGTAAATTTAGGTCATGAGCTCATGTTTAGCTAAACAGCTGACCTTGTAAAAGGCTTAGGTGTGAACGCTCGTAAGTTTCAGCAAAAAGTCGGCAAAGATTTATTTGTGTCCCTCCAATGAGTTGCCCGCAAGGACCCCGTTTTCTAGAAGTGTTGGTCCATTACTCCCTCTAGGGGTAGGGGACATAGACAGGGCTGCTTTCGGCCCCCGAACTTGGGCAGGGGCAGTGGGCGGCGTGTGGCCCGGGCAGGAGCCTCTCTGCGTGTGAACCTGGGAATCATCTCTCCTGCGAACTTCGGTCACCTGGCAGGAAGCTACGATGCCCAGACTTATTGTTAGCTGTGCAGCGAGGTATACTGGGTGGACAGGTTCCACACACACTTCAAATAAGTGGGTGGCCTCAGTGGAAAAGTGAGAGTTTGGCCAGCTGTGCAGACAAAGAAGGCGCCCTTTGGCCTGGGCCTAAATGCTTGTGACACCCCACTGGGCCTGCCTTGCTCTGAGGGCCCTGCCCTGGGCCCCCTGCTCCCCTGCCCTTTGTTCAGTCACAGCAGAGATGGCCACACACACTCCCTCCGTGAGGGCAGTGTTCCAGCCTCCCTCAGCCCCACCCACTCTCCACAGGTTACCATGGACTACAGATGCTGCATTCTGAGGCCAGGGTGTTCCGAGAATGCCAAGGGCAGACATGATGACCTTAAATGATTTCCTCTTGTGTCAGTTTTTGTAAACTGTAGGAGCTAGGAAATGGTCCACTTTACAGAAATATTCAAATTTACTGGCATTTCATATATTCTCAGCTATAACATTGTCTTGATCCTTTCTGTATATTCTTTACATTTTTTTGTTTTCCTTAATCAAAGTGTGTCTTTTAAATCTTTTCAAAGAATATTCTTTGGACTTACTACCTCACCTGAATTTTATACGTTTTCTGTGGTATTAAGTTCTGCTCCTATCTTTATTTATCTTTTTTCTATGTTCTCAGGGTTTATTGTTTTGATCTTCTGATGTCAATTAAAACACTTGGTTATTCATTTTCATCAATCTTTTTACTTATAAAGATTTGAACTTTTAAAGATTCCAGCTCACTTTCAAGTTTCTAAGGGTCAGGTCCTCTACATTGTGGCTGGCCTAAGGCTTAGTTCACCATATAGCAATGTATATATTGACATTTTCCCCTCGACTTTCTGTGATTCCCTACATCTCACCTTTCTTTGCAGACAAGCCATTTGAAATACACTTAACTTATTTCACAGCCAATAAGTCTTTGAAATAATGTCTATTTTTTAGAGAAATCTTCTTATATAATAAGGCAGAAAATCTCACCTGCCATAATTTTCAAAACAGCATAATTTCACTCTTCTCAATGCTTAATCTGTGGTATTAAACAACCTTTGAGTATTTAGGTTTATCAACGAAATGTACTTTAAAAATGTTTTAGAGATCCTACCAGCCTTTGAAAACCTCCTTGTTCCTTGTTTCAGTTCCAGGTTTATGTATATTTTCTGCCTTGCACCTGATTATTCCAACATCAGATGGATGGCCTAGGGAATCTCATTCTGGTATTGATTGTTTTTGCTGATTGTCTCCCTTTGTAGCTGATTTCTTCAATTTTGTGTAAATTTAGATCATGAGCTCATGTTTAGCTAAACAGCTGACCTTGTAAGAGGCTTAGGTGTGAACGCTGGTAAGTTTCAGCAAAATGTCGGCAAAGATTTATTTGTGTCCCTCCAATGAGTTGCCCGCAAGGACCCCGTTTTCTAGAAGTGTTGGTCCAATACTCCCTCTAGTGGTAGGGGACTTAGACAGGGCTGCTTTCGGCCCCCGATCTTGGGCAGGGGCAGTGGGCGGCGTGTGGCCCGGGCAGGAGCCTCTCTGCGTGTGAACCTGGGAATCATCTCTCCTGCGAACTTCGGTCACCTGGCAGGAAGCTACGATGCCCAGACCTATTGTTAGCTGTGCAGCGAGGTATACTGGGTGGACAGGTTCCACACACACTTCAAATAAGTGGGTGGCCTCAGTGGAAAAGTGAGAGTTTGGGCAGCTGTGCAGACAAAGAAGGCAACCTATGGCCTGGGCCTAAATGCTTGTGACACCCCACTGGGCCTGCCTTGCTCTGAGGGCCCTGCCCTGGGCCCCCTGCTCCCCTGCCCTTTGCTCAGTCACAGCAGAGATGGCCACACACACTCCCTCCGTGAGGGCAGTGTTCCAGCCTCCCTCAGCCCCACCCACTCTCCACAGGTTACCTTGGACTACAGATGCTGCATTCTGAGGCCAGGGCTTTCCGAGAATGCCAAGGGCAGACATGATGACCTTAAATGATTTCCTCTTGTGTCAGTTTTGGTAAACTGTAGGAGCTAGGAAATGGTCCACTTTACAGAAATGTTCAAATTTACTGGCATTTCATATATTCTCTGCTATAACATTGTCCTGATTCTTTCTATATATTCTTTAATTATGTTTGTGCTTTCCTTAATCAAAGTGTGTCTTTTAAATCTTTTCAAAGAATATTCTTTGGACTTACTACCTCACCTGAATTTTATACGTTTTCTGTGGTATTAAGTTCTGCTCATATCTATCTTTATCTTTTTTCTATATTCTCAGGGTTTATTGTTTTGATCTTCTGATGTCAATTAAAACACTTGGTTATTCATTTTCATCAATCTTTTTACTTATAAAGATTTGAACTTTTAAAGATTCCAGCTCACTTTTAAGTTTCTAAGGGTCAGGTCCTCTACATTGTGGCTGGCCTAAGGCTTAGTTCACCATATAGCAATGTATATATTGACATTTTCCCCTCGACTTTCTGTGATTCCCTACATCTCACCTTTCTTTGCAGACAAGCCATTTGAAATACACTTAACTTATTTCACAGCCAATAAGTCTTTGAAATAATGTCTATTTTTTAGAGAAATCTTCTGACATAATTAGGCAGAAAATCTCACCTGCCATAGTTTTCAAAACAGCATAATTTCACTCTTCTCAATGCTTAATCTGTGGTATTAAACAACCTTTGAGTATTTAGGTTTATCAATGACATGTACTTTAAAAATGTTTTAGAGATCCTACCAGCCTTTGAAAACCTCCTTGTTCCTTCTTTCAGTTCCAGTTTTATGTATATTTTCTGCCTTGCACCTGATTATTCCAACATCAGATGGATGGCCTAGGGAATCTCATTCTGGTATTGATTGTTTTTGCTGATTGTCTCACTTTGTAGCTGATTTCTTCAATATTGTGTAAATTTAGATCATGAGCTCATGTTTAGCTAAACAGCTGACCTTGTAAGAGGCTTAGGTGTGAACGCTGGTACGCTTCAGCAGAAAGTCGGCAAAGATTTATTTGTGTCCCTCCAATGAGTTGCCCGCAAGGACCCCGTTTTCTACAAGTGTTGGTCCAATACTCCTTCGAGAGGCAGTGGACTCAGACATGGCTGCTTTTCAGCCTTCGATCTGGGGCAGGGCCAGTGGGCGGCCTGTGGCCCGGGCAGGAGACTCTCCGCATGTGTCCCAGGGACCCATTTGCCTGCGAACTTCGGTCACCTGGAAGGAAGCTACGATGCCCTGACTTATGGTTAGCTGTGCAGCGAGGTGTACTGCGCGGACAGGTTCCACACACACTTCAAGTACGAGGGCGGCCTGATTGGAAAGGTGAGAGTTTGGGCAGCTGTGCAGACAAAGAAGGCGCCCTTTGGCCTGGGCCTAAATGCTTGTGACACCCCACTGGGTCTGCCGGGCTCTGAGGGCCCTGCCCTGTGCCCCCTGATCCCCTGCCCTTTGTTCAGTCACAGCAGAGATGGCCACACCCACTCCCTCAGTGAGGGCAGGCTTCCAACCTCCCTCAGCCACGCCCCCTCTCCGCAGGTTACCATGGACTACAGATGCTGCATTCTGAGGCCAGGGCATTCCGAGAATGCCAAGGGCAGACATGATGACCTTAAATGATTTCCTCTTGTGTCAGTTTTCGTAAACTGTAGCAGCTAGGAAATGGTCCGCTTTACAGAAATGTTCCAGTTTACTGGCATTTCATATATTCTCTGCTATAACATTGTCCTGATTCTTTCTGCATATTCTTTACTTATGTTTATGTTTTCCTTAATCAAAGTGTGTCTTGTAAATCTTTTCAAAGAATATTCTTAGGACTTACTAAATCACCTGAATTTTATACGTTTTCTGTTGTATTAAGTTCTGCTCATATCTTTATTTATCTTTTTTCTATGTTCTCAGGGTTTATAGTTTTGATTTTCTGATGTCAAGTAAAACACTTGGTTATTCATCTTAATAAATCTTTTTACTTATAAAGATTTGAACTTTTAAAGATTCCAGCTTACTTGTACGTTTCTAAGGGTCCATTCCTCTACACTGTTGCCGGCCTAAGGCTTAGATCAACATATAGCTATGTATATATTGACATATTATCCCCTCGGCTTTCTGTGATTCCCTACATCTCACCTTTCTTTGCAGACAAGCCATTTGAAATACCCTTAACTTACTTCACAGCCAATAAGACTTTGAAATAATGTGTATTTTTTAGAGAAATCATCTTATATAATTAGGCAGAAAATCTCACGTTCCATAGTTTTCTAAACAGCATAACTTCACGCTTCTCACTGCTCAATTTGCTGTATTAAACAACCTTTGTGTATTTAGCTTTATCAATGACATGTACTTTAAAAATGTTTTAGAGACACTACCAGTCTTTGAAAACATCCTTGTTCCTTGTTTCTTTTCCAGGTTTATGTATATTTTCTGCCTAGCACCTGATTATTCCAACATCGGACGGATGGCCTAGGGAATCTAATTCTGGTATTGATTGTTTTTGCTGATTGTCTCCCTTTGTAGCTGATTTCTTCATTATTGTGTAAATTTAGGTCATGAGCTCATGTTTAGCTAAACAGCTGACCTTGTAAAAGGCTTAGGTGTGAACGCTCGTAAGTTTCAGCAAAAAGTCGGCAAAGATTTATTTGTGTCCCTCCAATGAGTTGCCCACAAGGACCCCGTTTTCTATAAGTGTTGGTCCAATACTCCCTCTAGGGGTAGGGGACTAAGAGAGGGATGCTTTCGGCCCCCGATCTTGGGCAGGGGCAGTGGGCGGCATGTGGCCCGGGCAGGAGCCTCTCTGCTTGTGAACCTGGGAATCATCTCTCCTGCGAACTTCGGTCACCTGGCAGGAAGCTACGATGCCCAGACCTATGGTTAGCTGTGCAGCGATGTATACTGCGCGGACAGGTTCCACACACACTTCAAATAAGTGGGTGGCCTGAGTGGAAAAGTGAGAGTTTGGCCAGCTGTGCAGACAAAGAAGGCAACCTATGGCCTGGGCCTAAATGCTTGCAACACCCCACTGGGCCTGCCTTGCTCTGAGGGCCCTGCCCTGGGCCCCCTGCTCCCCTGCCCTTTGTTCAGTCACAGCAGAGATGGCCACACCCACTCCCTCCGTGAGGGCAGTGTTCCAGCCTCCCTCAGCCCCACCCACTCTCCACAGGTTACCATGGACTACAGATGCTGCATTCTGAGGCCAGGGTGTTCCGAGAATGCCAAGGGCAGACATGATGACCTTAAATGATTTCCTCTTGTGTCAGTTTTGGTAAACTGTAGGAGCTAGGAAATGGTCCACTTTACAGAAATATTCAAATTTACTGGCATTTCATATATTCTCAGCTATAACATTGTCTTGATCCTTTCTGTATATTCTTTACATTTTTTTGTTTTCCTTAATCAAAGTGTGTCTTTTAAATCTTTTCAAAGAATATTCTTTGGACTTACTACCTCACCTGAATTTTATACGTTTTCTGTGGTATTAAGTTCTGCTCCTATCTTTATTTATCTTTTTTCTATGTTCTCAGGGTTTATTGTTTTGATCTTCTGATGTCAATTAAAACACTTGGTTATTCATTTTCATCAATCTTTTTACTTATAAATATTTGAACTTTTAAAGATTCCAGCTCACTTTCAAGTTTCTAAGGGTCAGGTCCTCTACATTGTGGCTGGCCTAAGGCTTAGTTCACCATATAGCAATGTATATATTGACATTTTCCCCTCGACTTTCTGTGATTCCCTGCATCTCACCTTTCTTTGCAGACAAGCCATTTGAAATACACTTAACTTATTTCACAGCCAATAAGTCTTTGAAATAATGTCTATTTTTTAGAGAAATCTTCTTATATAATAAGGCAGAAAATCTCACCTGCCATAATTTTCAAAACAGCATAATTTCACTCTTCTCAATGCTTAATCTGTGGTATTAAACAACCTTTGAGTATTTAGGTTTATCAACGAAATGTACTTTAAAAATGTTTTAGAGATCCTACCAGCCTTTGAAAACCTCCTTGTTCCTTGTTTCAGTTCCAGGTTTATGTATATTTTCTGCCTTGCACCTGATTATTCCAACATCAGATGGATGGCCTAGGGAATCTCATTCTGGTATTGATTGTTTTTGCTGATTGTCTCCCTTTGTAGCTGATTTCTTCAATTTTGTGTAAATTTAGATCATGAGCTCATGTTTAGCTAAACAGCTGACCTTGTAAGAGGCTTAGGTGTGAACGCTGGTAAGTTTCAGCAAAATGTCGGCAAAGATTTATTTGTGTCCCTCCAATGAGTTGCCCGCAAGGACCCCGTTTTCTAGAAGTGTTGGTCCAATACTCCCTCTAGTGGTAGGGGACTTAGACAGGGCTGCTTTCGGCCCCCGATCTTGGGCAGGGGCAGTGGGCGGCGTGTGGCCCGGGCAGGAGCCTCTCTGCGTGTGAACCTGGGAATCATCTCTCCTGCGAACTTCGGTCACCTGGCAGGAAGCTACGATGCCCAGACCTATGGTTAGCTGTGCAGCGAGGTATACTGGGTGGACAGGTTCCACACACACTTCAAATAAGTGGGTGGCCTCAGTGGAAAAGTGAGAGTTTGGGCAGCTGTGCAGACAAAGAAGGCAACCTATGGCCTGGGCCTAAATGCTTGTGACACCCCACTGGGCCTGCCTTGCTCTGAGGGCCCTGCCCTGGGCCCCCTGCTCCCCTGCCCTTTGCTCAGTCACAGCAGAGATGGCCACACACACTCCCTCCGTGAGGGCAGTGTTCCAGCCTCCCTCAGCCCCACCCACTCTCCACAGGTTACCATGGACTACAGATGCTGCATTCTGAGGCCAGGGCTTTCCGAGAATGCCAAGGGCAGACATGATGACCTTAAATGATTTCCTCTTGTGTCAGTTTTGGTAAACTGTAGGAGCTAGGAAATGGTCCACTTTACAGAAATGTTCAAATTTACTGGCATTTCATATATTCTCTGCTATAACATTGTCCTGATTCTTTCTATATATTCTTTAATTATGTTTGTGCTTTCCTTAATCAAAGTGTGTCTTTTAAATCTTTTCAAAGAATATTCTTTGGACTTACTACCTCACCTGAATTTTATACGTTTTCTGTGGTATTAAGTTCTGCTCATATCTATCTTTATCTTTTTTCTATATTCTCAGGGTTTATTGTTTTGATCTTCTGATGTCAATTAAAACACTTGGTTATTCATTTTCATCAATCTTTTTACTTATAAAGATTTGAACTTTTAAAGATTCCAGCTCACTTTTAAGTTTCTAAGGGTCAGGTCCTCTACATTGTGGCTGGCCTAAGGCTTAGTTCACCATATAGCAATGTATATATTGACATTTTCCCCTCGACTTTCTGTGATTCCCTACATCTCACCTTTCTTTGCAGACAAGCCATTTGAAATACACTTAACTTATTTCACAGCCAATAAGTCTTTGAAATAATGTCTATTTTTTAGAGAAATCTTCTGACATAATTAGGCAGAAAATCTCACCTGCCATAGTTTTCAAAACAGCATAATTTCACTCTTCTCAATGCTTAATCTGTGGTATTAAACAACCTTTGAGTATTTAGGTTTATCAATGACATGTACTTTAAAAATGTTTTAGAGATCCTACCAGCCTTTGAAAACCTCCTTGTTCCTTCTTTCAGTTCCAGTTTTATGTATATTTTCTGCCTTGCACCTGATTATTCCAACATCAGATGGATGGCCTAGGGAATCTCATTCTGGTATTGATTGTTTTTGCTGATTGTCTCACTTTGTAGCTGATTTCTTCAATATTGTGTAAATTTAGATCATGAGCTCATGTTTAGCTAAACAGCTGACCTTGTAAGAGGCTTAGGTGTGAACGCTGGTACGCTTCAGCAGAAAGTCGGCAAAGATTTATTTGTGTCCCTCCAATGAGTTGCCCGCAAGGACCCCGTTTTCTACAAGTGTTGGTCCAATACTCCTTCGAGAGGCAGTGGACTCAGACATGGCTGCTTTTCAGCCTTCGATCTGGGGCAGGGCCAGTGGGCGGCCTGTGGCCCGGGCAGGAGACTCTCCGCATGTGTCCCAGGGACCCATTTGCCTGCGAACTTCGGTCACCTGGAAGGAAGCTACGATGCCCTGACTTATGGTTAGCTGTGCAGCGAGGTGTACTGCGCGGACAGGTTCCACACACACTTCAAGTACGAGGGCGGCCTGATTGGAAAGGTGAGAGTTTGGGCAGCTGTGCAGACAAAGAAGGCGCCCTTTGGCCTGGGCCTAAATGCTTGTGACACCCCACTGGGTCTGCCGGGCTCTGAGGGCCCTGCCCTGTGCCCCCTGATCCCCTGCCCTTTGTTCAGTCACAGCAGAGATGGCCACACCCACTCCCTCAGTGAGGGCAGGCTTCCAACCTCCCTCAGCCACGCCCCCTCTCCGCAGGTTACCATGGACTACAGATGCTGCATTCTGAGGCCAGGGCATTCCGAGAATGCCAAGGGCAGACATGATGACCTTAAATGATTTCCTCTTGTGTCAGTTTTCGTAAACTGTAGCAGCTAGGAAATGGTCCGCTTTACAGAAATGTTCCAGTTTACTGGCATTTCATATATTCTCTGCTATAACATTGTCCTGATTCTTTCTGCATATTCTTTACTTATGTTTATGTTTTCCTTAATCAAAGTGTGTCTTGTAAATCTTTTCAAAGAATATTCTTAGGACTTACTAAATCACCTGAATTTTATACGTTTTCTGTTGTATTAAGTTCTGCTCATATCTTTATTTATCTTTTTTCTATGTTCTCAGGGTTTATAGTTTTGATTTTCTGATGTCAAGTAAAACACTTGGTTATTCATCTTAATAAATCTTTTTACTTATAAAGATTTGAACTTTTAAAGATTCCAGCTTACTTGTACGTTTCTAAGGGTCCATTCCTCTACACTGTTGCCGGCCTAAGGCTTAGATCAACATATAGCTATGTATATATTGACATATTATCCCCTCGGCTTTCTGTGATTCCCTACATCTCACCTTTCTTTGCAGACAAGCCATTTGAAATACCCTTAACTTACTTCACAGCCAATAAGACTTTGAAATAATGTGTATTTTTTAGAGAAATCATCTTATATAATTAGGCAGAAAATCTCACGTTCCATAGTTTTCTAAACAGCATAACTTCACGCTTCTCACTGCTCAATTTGCTGTATTAAACAACCTTTGTGTATTTAGCTTTATCAATGACATGTACTTTAAAAATGTTTTAGAGACACTACCAGTCTTTGAAAACATCCTTGTTCCTTGTTTCTTTTCCAGGTTTATGTATATTTTCTGCCTAGCACCTGATTATTCCAACATCGGACGGATGGCCTAGGGAATCTAATTCTGGTATTGATTGTTTTTGCTGATTGTCTCCCTTTGTAGCTGATTTCTTCATCATTGTGTAAATTTAGGTCATGAGCTCATGTTTAGCTAAACAGCTGACCTTGTAAAAGGCTTAGGTGTGAACGCTCGTAAGTTTCAGCAAAAAGTCGGCAAAGATTTATTTGTGTCCCTCCAATGAGTTGCCCACAAGGACCCCGTTTTCTATAAGTGTTGGTCCAATACTCCCTCTAGGGGTAGGGGACATAGAGAGGGATGCTTTCGGCCCCCGATCTTGGGCAGGGGCAGTGGGCGGCATGTGGCCCGGGCAGGAGCCTCTCTGCTTGTGCACCTGGGAATCATCTCTCCTGCGAACTTCGGTCACCTGGCAGGAAGCTACGATGCCCAGACCTATGGTTAGCTGTGCAGCGATGTATACTGCGCGGACAGGTTCCACACACACTTCAAATAAGTGGGTGGCCTGAGTGGAAAAGTGAGAGTTTGGCCAGCTGTGCAGACAAAGAAGGAAACCTATAGCCTGGGCCTAAATGCTTGCGACACACCACTTGGCCTGCCTTGCTCTGAGGGTCCTGCCCTGGGCCCCATGCTCCCCTGCCCTTTGTTCATTCACAGCAGAGATGGCCACACCCACTCCCTCCGTGAGGGCAGTGTTCCAGCCTCCCTCAGACCCGCCCACTCTCCACAGTTTACCACGGACTACAGATGCTGCATTCTGAGGCCAGGGCGTTCCGAGAATGCCAAGGGCAGACATGATGACCTTAAATGATTTCCTCTTGTGTCAGTTTTGGTAAACTGTAGGAGCTAGGAAATGGTCCACTTTACAGAAATATTCAAATTTACTGGCATTTCATATATTCTCAGCTATAACATTGTCTTGATCCTTTCTGTATATTCTTTACATTTTTTTGTTTTCCTTAATCAAAGTGTGTCTTTTAAATCTTTTCAAAGAATATTCTTTGGACTTACTACCACACCTGAATTTTATACGTTTTCTGTGGTATTAAGTTCTGCTCATATCTTTATTTATCTTTTTTCTATGTTCTCAGGGTTTATTGTTTTGATCTTCTGATGTCAATTAAAACACTTGGTTATTCATTTTCATCAATCTTTTTACTTATAAAGATTTGAACTTTTAAAGATTCCAGCTCACTTTCAAGTTTCTAAGGGTCAGGTCCTATACATTGTGGCTGGCCTAAGGCTTAGTTCACCATATAGCAATGTATATATTGACATTTTCCCCTCGACTTTCTGTGATTCCCTACATCTCACCTTTCTTTGCAGACAAGCCATTTGAAATACACTTAACTTATTTCACAGCCAATAAGTCTTTGAAATAATGTCTATTTTTTAGAGAAATCTTCTTATATAATTAGGCAGAAAATCTCACCTGCCATAGTTTTGAAAACAGCATAATTTCACTCTTCTCAATGCTTAATCTGTGGTATTAAACAACCTTTGAGTATTTAGGTTTATCAACGAAATGTACTTTAAAAATGTTTTAGAGATCCTACCAGCCTTTGAAAACCTCCTTGTTCCTTGTTTCAGTTCCAGGTTTATGTATATTTTCTGCCTTGCACCTGATTATTCCAACATCAGATGGATGGCCTAGGGAATCTCATTCTGGTATTGATTGTTTTTGCTGATTGTCTCCCTTTGTAGCTGATTTCTTCAATTTTGTGTAAATTTAGATCATGAGCCCATGTTTAGCTAAACAGCTGACCTCGTAAGAGGCTTAGGTGTGAACGCTGGTAAGTTTCAGCAAAATGTCGGCAAAGATTTATTTGTGTCCCTCCAATGAGTTGCCCGCAAGGACCCCGTTTTCTAGAAGTGTTGGTCCAATACTCCCTCTAGGGGTAGGGGACTTAGACAGGGCTGCTTTCGGCCCCCGATCTTGGGCAGGGGCAGTGGGCGGCGTGTGGCCCGGGCAGGAGCCTCTCTGCGTGTGAACCTGGGAATCATCTCTCCTGCGAACTTCGGTCACCTGGCAGGAAGCTACGATGCCCAGACCTATTGTTAGCTGTGCAGCGAGGTATACTGGGTGGACAGGTTCCACACACACTTCAAATAAGTGGGTGGCCTCAGTGGAAAAGTGAGAGTTTGGCCAGCTGTGCAGACAAAGAAGGCGCCCTTTGGCCTGGGCCTAAATGCTTGTGACACCCCACTGGGCCTGCCTTGCTCTGAGGGCCCTGCCCTGGGCCCCCTGCTCCCCTGCCCTTTGTTCAGTCACAGCAGAGATGGTCACACCCACTCCCTCCGTGAGGGCAGTGTTCCAGCCTCCCTCAGCCCCACCCACTCTCCACAGGTTACCATGGACTACAGATGCTGCATTCTGAGGTCAGGGCGTTCCGAGAATGCCAAGGGCAGACATGAGGACCTTAAATGATTTCCTCTTGTGTCAGTTTTGGTAAACTGTAGGAGCTAGGAAATGGTCCACTTTACAGAAATGTTCAAATTTACTGGCATTTCATATATTCTCTGCTATAACATTGTCCTGATTCTTTCTATATATTCTTTAATTATGTTTGTGCTTTCCTTAATCAAAGTGTGTCTTTTAAATCTTTTCAAAGAATATTCTTTGGACTTACTACCTCACCTGAATTTTATACGTTTTCTGTGGTATTAATTTCTGCTCATATCTATCTTTATCTTTTTTCTATGTTCTCAGGGTTTATTGTTTTGATCTTCTGATGTCAATTAAAACACTTGGTTATTCATTTTCATCAATCTTTTTACTTATAAAGATTTGAACTTTTAAAGATTCCAGCTCGGGCTTCCCTGGTGGCGCAGTGGTTGAGAGTCCGCCTGCCGATGCAGGGGACACGGGTTCGTGCCCCGGTCAGGGAAGATCCCACATGCCGCAGAGCGGCTAGGCCCGTGAGCCATGGCCGCTGAGCCTGTGCGTCCGGAGCCTGCGCTCCGCAAGGGGAGAGGCCACAACAGTGAGAGGCCCGCGTAACGCAAAAAAAAAAAAAAAAAACAGATCCAGCTCACTTTTAAGTTTCTAAGGGTCAGGTCCTATACATTGTGGCTGGCCTAAGGCTTAGTTCACCATATAGCAATGTATATATTGACATTTTCCCCTCGACTTTCTGTGATTCCCTACATCTCACTTTTCTTTGCAGACAAGCCAATTGAAATACACTTAACTTATTTCACAGCCAATAAGTCTTTGAAATAATGTCTATTTTTTAGAGAAATCTTCTGACATAATTAGGCAGAAAATCTCACCTGCCATAGTTTTCAAAACAGCATAATTTCACTCTTCTCAATGCTTAATCTGTGGTATTAAACAACCTTTGAGTATTTAGGTTTATCAATGACATGTACTTTAAAAATGTTTTAGAGATCCTACCAGCCTTTGAAAACCTCCTTGTTCCTTGTTTCAGTTCCAGTTTTATGTATATTTTCTGCCTTGCACCTGATTATTCCAACATCAGATGGATGGCCTAGGGAATCTCATTCTGGTATTGATTGTTTTTGCTGATTGTCTCACTTTGTAGCTGATTTCTTCAATATTGTGTAAATTTAGATCATGAGCTCATGTTTAACTAAACAGCTGACCTAGTAAGAGGCTTAGGTGTGAACGCTGGTACGCTTCAGCAGAAAGTCGGCAAAGATTTATTTGTGTCCCTCCAATGAGTTGCCCGCAAGGACCCCGTTTTCTACAAGTGTTGGTCCAATACTCCTTCGAGAGGCAGTGGACTCAGACATGGCTGCTTTTCAGCCTTCGATCTGGGGCAGGGCCAGTGGGCGGCCTGTGGCCCGGGCAGGAGCCTCTCCGCATGTGTCCCAGGGACCCATTTGCCTGCGAACTTCGGTCACCTGGCAGGAAGCTACGATGCCCTGACATATGTTTAGCTGTGCAGCGAGGTGTACTGCGCAGACAGGTTCCACACACACTTCTAGTACGAGGGCGGCCTGAGTGGAAAGGTGAGAGTTTGGGCAGCTGTGCAGACAAAGAAGGCGCCCTTTGGCCTGGGCCTAAATGCTTGTGACACCCCACTGGGTCTGCCGGGCTCTGAGGGCCCTGCCCTGGGCCCCCTGCTCCCCTGCCCTTTGTTCAGTCACAGCAGGGATGGCCACACCCACTCCCTCAGTGAGGGCAGTCTTCCAGCCTCCCTCAGCCACGCCCCCTCTCCGCAGGTTACCATGGACTACAGATGCTGCATTCTGAGGCCAGGGCGTTCCGAGAATGCCAAGGGCAGACATGATGACCTTAAATGATTTCCTCTTGTGTCAGTTTTCGTAAACTGTAGCAGCTGGGAAATGGTCCGCTTTACAGAAATGTTCAAGTTTACTGGCATTTCATGTATTCTCTGCTATAACATTGTCCTGATCTTTCTGAGTATTCTTTACTTATGTTTATGTTTTCCTTAATCAAAGTGTGTCTTTTAAATCGTTTCAAAGAATATTCTTTGGACTTACTAATTCACCTGAATTTTATACGTTTTCTGTTGTATTAAGTTCTGCTCATACCTTTATTTATCTTTTTTCTATGTTCTCAGGGTTTATAGTTTTGATTTTCTGATGTCAAGTAAAACACTTGGTTATTCATCTTAATAAATCTTTTTACTTATAAAGATTTGAACTTTTAACGATTCCAGCTTACTTGTACGTTTCTAAGGGTCCTTTCCTCTACACTGTTGCCGGCCTAAGGCTTAGTTCAACATATAGCTATGTATATATTGACATATTTTCCCCTCGGCTTTCTGTGACTCCCTACATCTCACCTTTCTTTGCAGACAAGACATTTGAAATACCCTTAACTTATTTCACAGCCAATAAGTCTTTGAAATAATGTGTATTTTTTAGAGAAATCATCTTATATAATTAGGCAGAAAATCTCACGTTCCATAGTTTTCTAAACAGCATAACTTCACTCTTCTCACAGCTTAATTTGCTGTATTAAAAAACCTTTGTGTATTTAGCTTTATCAATGACATGTACTTTAAAAATGTTTTAGAGACCCTACCAGTCTTTGAAAACATCCTTGTTCCTTGTTTCTTTTCCAGGTTTATGTATATTTTCTGCCTAGCACCTGATTATTCCAACATCTGACGGATGGCCTAGGGAATCTAATTCTGGTATTGATTGTTTTTGCTGATTGTCTCCCTTTGTAGCTGATTTCTTCATTATTGTGTAAATTTAGGTCATGAGCTCATGTTTAGCTAAACAGCTGACCTTGTAAAAGGCTTAGGTGTGAACGCTCGTAAGTTTCAGCAAAAAGTCGGCAAAGATTTATTTGTGTCCCTCCAATGAGTTGCCCACAAGGACCCCGTTTTCTAGAAGTGTTGGTCCAATACTCCCTCTATGGTAGGGGACTTAGACAGGGCTGCTTTCGGCCCCCGATCTTGGGCAGGGGCATTGGGCGGCGTGTGGCCCGGGCAGGAGCCTCTCTGCGTGTGAACCTGGGAATCATCTCTCCTGCGAACTTCGGTCACCTGGCAGGAAGCTACGATGCCCAGACCTATGGTTAGCTGTGCAGCGAGGTATACTGCGTGGACAGGTTCCACACACACTTCAAATAAGTGGGTGGCCTCAGTGGAAAAGTGAGAGTTTGGCCAGCTGTGCAGACAAAGAAGGCGCCCTATGGCCTGGGCCTAAATGCTTGTGACACCCCACTGGGCCTGCCTAGCTCTGAGGGCCCTGCCCAGGGCCCCATGCTCCCCTGCCCTTTGTTCAGTCACAGCAGAGATGGCCACACCAACTCCCTCCGTGAGGGCAGTGTTCCAGCCTCCCTCAGACCCGCCCACTCTCCCCAGGTTACCATGGACTACAGATGCTGCATTCTGAGGCCAGGGCGTTCCGAGAATGCCAAGGGCAGACATGATGACCTTAAATGATTTCCTCTTGTGTCAGTTTTGGTAAACTGTAGGAGCTAGGAAATGGTCCACTTTACAGAAATGTTCAAATTTACTGGCATTTCATATATTCTCTGCTATAACATTGTTCTGATTCTTTCTATATATTCTTTAAATATGTTTGTGCTTTCCTTAATCAAAGTGTGTCTTTTAAATCTTTTCAAAGAATATTCTTTGGACTTACTACCTCACCTGAATTTTATACGTTTTCTGTGGTATTAAGTTCTGCTCATATCTTTATATATCTTTTTTCTATGTTCCCAGGGTTTATTGTTTTGATCTTCTGATGTCAATTAAAACACTTGGTTATTCATTTTCATCAAACTTTTTATTTATAAAGATTTGAGCTTTTAAAGATTCCAGCTCACTTTCAAGTTTCTAAGGGTCAGGTCCTCTACATTGTGGCTGGCCTAAGGCTTAGTTCACCATGTAGCAATGTATATATTGACATTTTCCCCTCGACTTTCTGTGATTCCCTACATCTCACCTTTCTTTGCAGACCAGCCATTTGAAATACACTTAACTTATTTCACAGCCAATAAGTCTTTGAAATAATGTCTATTTTTAGAGAAATCTTCTTATATAATTAGGCAGAAAATCTCACCTGCCATAGTTTTCAAAACAGCATAATTTCACTCTTCTCAATGCTTAAGCTGTGGTATTAAACAACCTTTGAGTATTTAGGTTTATCAACGAAATGTACTTTAAACATGTTTTAGAGATCCTACCAGCCTTTGAAAACCTCCTTGTTCCTTGTTTCAGTTCCAGTTTTATGTATATTTTCTGCCTTGCACCTGATTATTCCAACATCAGATGGATGGCCTAGGGAATCTCATTCTGGTATTGATTGTTTTTGCTGATTGTCTCCCTTTGTAGCTGATTTCTTCAATATTGTGTAAATTTAGATCATGAGCTCATGTTTAGCTAAACAGCTGACTTTGTAAGAGTCTTTGGTGTGAACGCTGGTAAGCTTCAGCAGAACGTCGGCAAAGATTTATTTGTGTCCCTCCAATGAGTTGCCCGCAAGAACCCCGTTTTCTACATGTGTTGGTCCAATACTCCTTCGAGAGGCAGTGGAATCAGACATGGCTGCTTTTCAGCCTTCGATCTGGGGCAGGGCCAGTGGGCGGCCTGTGGCCCGGGCAGGAGCCTCTCCGCATGTGTCCCAGGGACCCATTTGCCTGCGAACTTCAGTCACCTGGCAGGAAGCTACGATGCCTTGACCTATGGTTAGCTGTGCAGCGAGGTGTACTGCGCGGACAGGTACCCAACACACTTCAAATAAGAGGGCGGCCTGAGTGGAAAGGTGAGAGTTTGGGCAGCTGTGCAGACAAAGAAAGCGCCCTTTGGCCTGGGCCTAAATGCTTTTGACACCCCACTGGGTCTGCCGGGCTCTGAAGGCACTGCCCTGGGCCCCCGGCTCCCCTGCCCTTTGTTCAGTCACAGCAGAGATGGCCACACCCACTCCCTCAGTGAGGGCAGTCTTCCAACCTCCCTCAGCCACGCCCCCTCTCCGCAGGTTACCATGGACTACAGATGCTGCATTCTGAGGCCAGTGCGTTCCGAGAATGCCAAGGGCAGACATGATGACCTTAAATGATTTCCTCTTGTGTCAGGTTTGGTAAACTTTAGAGCTAGGAAATGGTCCACTTTACAGAAATATTCAAATTTACTGGCAATACATATATTCTCTGCTATAACATTGTCCTGATTCTTTCTGTATATTATTTACTTTTTTTTGTTTTCCTAAATCAAAGTGTGTCTTTTAAATCTTTTCAAAGAATATTCTTTGGACTTACTAAATTACCTAAATTTTATACGTTTTCTGTTGTATTAAGTTCTGCTCATATCTTTATTTATCTTTTTTCTATGTTCTCAGGGTTTATTGTTTTGATTTTCTGATGTCAAGTAAAACACTTGGTTATTATTTTTAATAAATCTTTTTACTTATAAAGATTTGAACTTTTAAAGATTCCAGCTTCCTTGTACGTTTCTAATGGTCCATTCCTCTACACTGTTGCCGGCCTAAGGCTTAGTTCACCATATAGCAATGTATATATTGACATATTATCCCCTCGGCTTTCTGTGATTCCCTACATCTCACATTTCTTTGCAGACAAGACATTTGAAATACCCTTAACTTATTTCACAGCCAATAAGTCTTTGAAATAATGTGTATTTTTTAGAGAAATCATCTTATATAATTAGGCAGAAAATCTCACCTTCCATAGTTTTCTAAACAGCATAATTTCACTCTTCTCACTGCTTAATTTGTTTTATTAAACAACCTTTGAGTATTTAGCTTTATCAATGACATGTACTTTAAAAATGTTTTAGAGATCCTACCAGTCTTTGAAAACATCCTTGTTCCTTGTTTCTTTTCCAGGTTTATGTATATTTTCTGCCTAGCACCTGATTATTCCAACATCTGACGGATGGCCTAGGGAATCTAATTCTGGTATTGATTGTTTTTGCTGATTGTCTACCTTTGTAGCTGATTTCTTCATTATTGTGTAAATTTAGGTCATGAGCTCATGTTTAGCTAAACAGCTGACCTTGTGAAAGGCTTAGGTGTGAACGCTCGTAAGTTTCAGCAAAAAGTCGGCAAAGATTTATTTGTGTCCCTCCAATGCGTTGCCCACAAGGACCCCGTTTTCTAGAAGTGTTGGTCCAATACTCCCTCTAGGGGTAGGGGACTTAGACAGGGCTGCTTTCGGCCCCCGATCTTGGGCAGGGGCAGTGGGCGGCGTGTGGCCCGGGCAGGAGCCTCTCTGCGTGTGAACCTGGGAATCATCTCTCCTGCGAACTTCGGTCACCTGGCAGGAAGCTATGATGCCCAGACCTATGGTTAGCTGTGCAGCGATGTATACTGCGTGGATAGGTTCCACACTCACTGCAACTAAGTGGGCGGCCTGAGTGGAAAAGTGAGAGTTTGGGCAGCTGTGCAGACAAAGAAGGCGCCCTAAGGCCTGGGCCTAAATTCTTGTGACAACCCACTGGGCCTGCCTTGCTCTCAGGGCCCTGCCCTGGGCCCCCTGCTCCCCTGCCCTTTGTTCAGTCACAGCAGAGATGGCCACGCCCACTCCCTCAGTGAGGGCAGTGTTCCAGCCTCCCTCAGCCCCGCCCACTCTCCACAGTTTACTATGGACTACAGATGGTGCATTCTGAGGCCAGGGCGTTCCGAGAATGCCAAGGGCAGACATGATGACCTTAAATGATTTCCTCTTGTGTCAGTTTTGGTAAACTGTAGGAGCTAGGAAATGGTCCACTTTACAGAAATGTTCAAATTTACTGGCATTTCATATATTCTCTGCTATAACATTGTCCTGATTCTTTCTATATATTCTTTAATTATGTTTGTGTTTTCCTTAATCAAAGTGTGTCTTTTAAATCTTTTCAAAGAATATTCTTTGGACTTACTACCTCACCTGAATTTTATACGTTTTCTGTGGTATTAAGTTCTGCTCATATCTTTATTATCTTTTTTGTATGTTCTCAGGGTTTATTGTTTTGATTTTCTGATGTCAAGTAAAACACTTGGTTATTCATTTTAATAAATCTTTTTACTTATAAAGATTTGAACTTTTAAAGATTCCAGCTTACTTGTACGTTTCTAAGGGTCCATTCCTCTACACTGTTGCCGGCCTAAGGCTTAGATCAACATATAGCTATGTATATATTGACATATTATCCCCTCGGCTTTCTGTGACTCCCTACATCTCCCCTTTCTTTGCAGACAAGCCATTTGAAATACACTTAACTTACTTCACAGCCAATAAGTCTTTGAAATAATGTGTATTTTTTAGAGAAATCATCTTATATAATTAGGCAGAAAATCTCACGTTCCATAGTTTTCTAAACAGCATAACTTCACTCTTCTCACAGCTTAATTTGCTGTATTAAACAACCTTTGTGTATTTAGCTTTATCAATGACATGTACTTTAAAAATGTTTTAGAGACACTACCAGTCTTTGAAAACATCCTTGTTCCTTGTTTCTTTTCCAGGTTTATGTATATTTTCTGCCTAGCACCTGATTATTCCAACATCTGACTAATGGCCTAAGGAATCTAATTCTGGTATTGATTGTTTTTGCTGATTGTCTCCCTTTGTAGCTGATTTCTTCATTATTGTGTAAATTTAGGTCATGAGCTCATGTTTAGCTAAACAGCTGACCTTGTAAAAGGCTTAGGTGTTAACGCTCGTAAGTTTCAGCAAAAAGTCGGCAACGATTTCTTTGTGTCCCTCCAATGAGTTGCCCACAAGGAACCCGTTTTCTAGAAGTGTTGGTCCAATACTCCCTCTAGGGGTAGGGGACTTAGACAGGGCTGCTTTCGGCCCCCGATCTTGGGCAGGGGCAGTGGGCGGCGTGTGGCCCGGGCAGGAGCCTCTCTGCGTGTGAACCTGGGAATCATCTCTCCTGCAAACTTCGGTCACCTGGCAGGAAGCTACGATGCCCAGACCTATGGTTAGCTGTGCAGCGAGGTATACTGCGTGGACAGGTTCCACACACACTTCAAATAAGTGGGTGGCCTCAGTGGAAAAGTGAGAGTTTGGCCAGCTGTGCAGACAAAGAAGGCGCCCTTTGGCCTGGGCCTAAATGCTTGTGACACCCCACAGGGCCTGCCTTGCTCTGAGGGCCCTGCCCTGGGCCCCATGCTCCCCTGCCCTTTGTTCAGTCACAGCAGAGATGGCCACACCCACTCCCTCAGTGAGGGCAGTGTTCCAGCCTCCCTCAGCCCCGCCCACTCTCCACAGGTTACCATGGACTACAGATGCTGCATTCTGAGGCCAGGGCGTTCCGAGAATGCCAAGGGCAGACAGGATGACCTTAAATGATTTCCTCTTGTGTCAGTTTTGGTAAACTGTAGGAGCTAGGAAATGGTCCACTTTACAGAAATGTTCAAATTTACTGGCATTTCATATATTCTCTGCTATAACATTGTCCTGATTCTTTCTATATATTCTTTAATTATGTTTGTGCTTTCCTTAATCAAAGTGTGTCTTTTAAATCTTTTCAAAGAATATTCTTTGGACTTACTACCTCACCTGAATTTTATGTTTTCTGTGGTATTAAGTTCTGCTCATATCTATCTTTATCTTTTTTCTATGTTCTCAGGGTTTATTGTTTTGATCTTCTGATGTCAATTAAAACACTTGGTTATTCATTTTCATCAATCTTTTTACTTATAAAGATTTGAACTTTTAAAGATTCCAGCTCACTTTTAAGTTTCTAAGGGTCAGGTCCTCTACATTGTGGCTGGCCTAAGGCTTAGTTCACCATATAGCAATGTATATATTGACATTTTCCCCTCGACTTTCTGTGATTCCCTACATCTCACCTTTCTTTGCAGACAAGCCATTTGAAATACACTTAACTTATTTCACAGCCAATAAGTCTTTGAAATAATGTCTATTTTTTAGAGAAATCTTCTGACATAATTAGGCAGAAAATCTCACCTGCCATAGTTTTCAAAACAGCATAATTTCACTCTTCTCAATGCTTAATCTGTGGTATTAAACAACCTTTGAGTATTTAGGTTTATCAATGACATGTACTTTAAAAATGTTTTAGAGATTCTACCAGCCTTTGAAAACCTCCTTGTTCCTTCTTTCAGTTCCAGTTTTATGTATATTTTCTGCCTTGCACCTGATTATTCCAACATCAGATGGATGGCCTAGGGAATCTCATTCTGGTATTGATTGTTTTTGCTGATTGTCTCACTTTGTAGCTGATTTCTTCAATATTGTGTAAATTTAGATCATGAGCTCATGTTTAGCTAAACAGCTGACCTTGTAAGAGGCTTAGGTGTGAACGCTGGTACGCTTCAGCAGAAAGTCGGCAAAGATTTATTTGTGTCCCTCCAATGAGTTGCCCGCAAGGACCCCGTTTTCTACAAGTGTTGGTCCAATACTCCTTCGAGAGGCAGTGGACTCAGACATGGCTGCTTTTCAGGCTTCGATCTGGGGCAGGGCCAGTGGGCGGCCTGTGGCCCGGGCAGTAGCCTCTCCGCATGTGTCCCAGGGACCCATTTGCCTGCGAACTTCGGTCACCTGGCAGGAAGCTACGATGCCCTGACCTAAGGTTAGCTGTGCAGCGAGGTGTACTGCGCGGACAGGTTCCAAACACACTTCAAATAAGAGGGTGGCCTGAGTGGAAAGGTGAGAGTTTGGGCAGCTGTGCAGACAAAGAAGCCGCCCTTTGGCCTGGGCCTAAATGCTTGTGACACCCCACTGGGTCTGCCGGGCTCTGAGGGCCCTGCCCTGGGCCCCCTGCTTCCCTGCCCTTTGTTCAGTCACAGCAGAGATGGCCACACCCACTCCCACCGTGATGGCAGTGTTCCAGCCTCCCTCAGCACCGCCCACTCTCCACAGGTTACCATGGACTACAGATGCTGCATTCTGAGTCCAGGGCATTCCCAGTATGCCAAGGGCAGACATGATGACCTTAAATGATTTCCTCTTGGGTCAGTTTTGGAAAACTGTAGGAGCTAGGAAATGGTCCACTTTACAGAAATGTTCAAATTTCCTGGCATTTCATATATTCTCTGCTATAACATTGTCCTGATTCTTTCTGTATATTCTTTACTTTTTTTTGTTTTCCTTAATCAAAGTGTGTCTTTTAAATCTTTTCAAAGAATATTCTTTGGACTTCCTACCTCACCTGAATTTTAAACGTTTTCTGTGGTATTATGTTCTGCTCATATCTTTATTTATCTTTTTTCTATGTTCTCAGGGTTTATTGTTTTGATCTTCTGATGTCAATTAATACACTTGGTTATTATTTTTAATAAATATTTTTACTTATAAAGATTTGAACTTTTAAAGATTCCAGCTTCCTTGTACGTTTCTAAGGGTCCATTCGTCTACACTGTTGCCGGCCTAAGGCTTAGTTCACCATATAGCAATGTTTATATTGACATATTATCCCCTCGGCTTTCCTTGATTCCCTACATCTCACATTTCTTTGCAGACAAGACATTTGAAATACCCTTAACTTATTTCACAGCCAATAAGTCTTTGAAATAATGTGTATTTTTTAGAGAAATCATCTTATATAATTAGGCAGAAAATCTCACCTTCCATGGTTTTCTAAACAGCATAATTTCACTCTTCTCACTGCTTAATTTTTTGTATTAAACAACCTTTGAGTATTTAGCTTTATCAATGACATGTACTTTAAAAATGTTTTAGAGATCCTACCAGTCTTTGAAAACATCCTTGTTCCTTGTTTCTTTTCCAGTTTTATGTATATTTTCTGCCTTGCACCTGATTATTCCAACATCAGATGGATGGCCTAGGGAATCTAATTCTGGTATTGATTGTTTTTGCTGATTGTCTCCCTTTGTAGCTGATTTCTTCATTATTGTGTAAATTTAGATCATGAGCACATGTTTAGCTAAACAGCTGACCTTGTAAAAGGCATAGGTGTGAACGCTCGTAAGTTTCAGCAAAAAGTCAGCAAAGATTTCTTTGTGTCCCTCCAATGAGTTGCCCACAAGGACCCCGTTTTCTAGAAGTGTTGGTCCAATACTCCCTCTAGGGGTAGGGGAATTATACAGGGCTGCTTTCGGCCCCTGATCTTGGGCAGGGGCAGTGGGCCGCCTGTGGCCCGGGCAGGAGCCTCTCTGCATGTGAACCTGGGAATCATCTCTCCTGCGAACTTCGGTCACCTGGCAGGAAGCTATGATGCCCTGACCTATGGTTAGCTTTGCAGCGAAGTATACTGCGCGGACAGGTTCCACACTCACTGCAACTAAGTGGGCGGCCTGAGTGGAAAAGTGAGAGTTTGGGCAGCTGTGCAGACAAAGAAGGCGCCCTAAGGCCTGGGCCTAAATGCTTCTGACACCCCACTGGGCCTGCCGGGCTCTGAGGGCCCTGCACAAGGCCCGCTGCTCCCCTGCCCTTTGTTCAGTCACAGCAGAGATGGCCACACCCACTCCCTCTGTGAGGGCAGTGTTCCAGCCTCCCTCAGTCCCGCCCACTCTCCGCAGGTTACCATGGACAACAGATGCTGCATTCTGAGACCAGGGCGTTCCGAGAATGCCAAGGGCAGACATGATGACCTTAAATGATTTCCTCTTGTGTCAGTTTTGGTAAACTGTAGGAGCTAGGAAATGGTCCACTTTACAGAAATGTTCAAATTTACTGGCATTTCATATATTCTCTGCTATAACATTGTCCTGATTCTTTCTATATATTCTTTAATTATGTTTGTGCTTTCCTTAACCAAAGTGTGTCTTTTAAATCTTTTCAAAGAATATTCTTTGGACTTACTACCTCACCTGAATTTTATACGTTTTCTGTGGTATTAAGTTCTGCTCATATCTATCTTTATCTTTTTTCTATGTTCTCAGGGTTTATTGTTTTGATCTTCTGATGTCAATTAAAACACTTGGTTATTCATTTTCATCAATCTTTTTACTTATAAAGATTTGAACTTTTAAAGATTCCTGCTCACTTTTAAGTTTCTAAGGTTCAGGTCCTCTACATTGTGGATGGCCTAACGCTTAGTTCACCATATAGCAATGTATATATTGACATTTTCCCCTCGACTTTCTGTGATTCCCTACATCCTACCTTTCTTTGCAGACAAGCCATTTGAAATACACTTAACTTATTTCAGAGCCAATAAGTCTTTGAAATAATGTCTATTTTTTAGAGAAATCTTCTGACATAATTAGGCAGAAAATCTCACCTGCCATAGTTTTCAAAACAGCATAATTTCACTCTTTTCAATGCTTAATCTGTGGTATTAAACAACCTTTGAGTATTTAGGTTTATCAATGACATGTACTTTAAAAATGTTTTAGAGATCCTACCAGCCTTTGAAAACCTCCTTGTTCCTTCTTTCAGTTCCAGTTTTATGTATATTTTCTGCCTTGCACCTGATTATTCCAACATCAGATGGATGGCCTAGGGAATCTCATTCTGGTATTGATTGTTTTTGCTGATTGTCTCACTCTGTAGCTGATTTCTTCAATATTGTGTAAATTTAGATCATGAGCTCATGTTTAGCTAAACAGCTGACCTTGTAAGAGGCTTAGGTGTGAACGCTGGTACGCTTCAGCAGAAAGTCGGCAAAGATTTATTAGTGTCCCTCCAATGAGTTGCCCGCAAGGACCCCGTTTTCTACAAGTGTTGGTCCAATACTTCTTCGAGAGGCAGTGGACCCAGACATGGCTGCTTTTCAGGCTTCGATCTGGGGCAGGGCCAGTGGGCGGCCTGTGGCCCGGGCAAGAGCCTCTCCGCATGTGTCCCAGGGACCCATTTGCCTGCGAACTTTGGTCACCTGGCAGGAAGCTACGATGCCCTGACCTATGGTTAGCTGTGCAGCGAGGTGTACTGCGCGGACAGGTTCCACACACACTTCAAATAAGAGCGCGGCCTGAGTGGAAAGGTGAGAGTTTGGGCAGCTGTGCAGACAATGAAGGCGCACTTTGGCCTGGGCCTAAATACTTGTGACACCCCACTGGGTCTGCCGGGCTCTGAGGGCCCTGCCCTGGGCCCCCTGCTCCCCTGCCCTTTGTTCAGTCACAGCAGAGATGGCCACACACACTCCCTCAGTGAGGGCAGTGTTCCAGCCTCCCTCAGCCCCGCCCACTCTCCACAGGTTACCATGGACTACAGATGCTGCATTCTGAGGCCAGGGCGTTCCGAGAATGCCAAGGGCAGACATGATGACCTTAAATGATTTCCTCTTGTGTCAGTTTTGGTAAACTGTAGGAGCTAGGAAATGGTCCACTTTACAGAAATGTTCAAATTTACTGGCATTTCATATATTCTCTGATATAACATTGTCCTGATTCTTTCTATATATTCTTTAATTATGTTTGTGCTTTCCTTAATCAAAGTGTGTCTTTTAAATCTTTTCAAGGAATATTCTTTGGACTTACTACCTCACCTGAATTTTATACGTTTTCTGTGGTATTAAGTTCTGCTCATATCTATCTTTATCTTTTTTCTATGTTCACAGGTTTTATTGTTTTGATCTTCTGATGTCAATTAAAACACTTGGTTATTCATTTTCATCAATCTTTTTACTTATAAAGATTTGAACTTTTAAAGATTCCAGCTCACTTTTAAGTTTCTAAGGGTCAGGTCCTCTACATTGTGGCTGGCCTAAGGCTTAGTTCACCATATAGCAATGTATATATTGACATTTTCCCCTCGACTTTCTGTGATTCCCTACATCTCACCTTTCTTTGCAGACAAGCCATTTGAAATACACTTAACTTATTTCACAGCCAATAAGTCTTTGAAATAATGTCTATTTTTTAGAGAAATCTTCTGACATAATTAGGCAGAAAATCTCTCCTGCCATAGTTTTCCAAACAGCATAATTTCACTCTTCTCAGTGCTTAATCTGTGGTATTAAACAACCTTTGAGTATTTAGGTTTATCAATGACATGTACTTTAAAAATGTTTTACAGATCCTACCAGCCTTTGAAAACCTCCTTGTTCCTTCTTTCAGTTCCAGTTTTATGTATATTTTCTGCCTTGCACCTGATTATTCCAACATCAGATGGATGGCCTAGGGAATCTCATTCTGGTATTGATTGTTTTTGCTGATTGTCTCACTTTGTAGCTGATTTCTTCAATATTGTTTAAATTTAGATCATGAGCTCATGTTTAGCTAAACAGCTGACCTTGTAAGAGGCTTACGTGTGAACGCTGGTAAGCTTCAGCAGAAAGTCGGCAAAGATTTATTTGTGTCCCTCCAATGAGTTGCCCGCAAGAACCCCGATTTCTACAAGTGTTGGTCCAATACTCCTTCGAGAGGCAGTGGACTCAGACATGGCTGCTTTTCAGCCTTCGATCTGGGGCAGGGCCAGTGGGCGGCCTGTGGCCCGGGCAGGAGCCTCTCCGCATGTGTCCCAGGGACACATTTGCCTGCGAACTTCAGTCACCTGGCATGAAGCTACGATGCCTTGACTTATGGTTAGCTGTGCAGCGAGGTGTACTGCGCGGACAGGTACCCAACACACTTCAAATAAGAGGGCGGCCTGAGTGGAAAGGTGAGAGTTTGGGCAGCTGTGCAGACAAAGAAAGCGCCCTTTGGCCTGGGCCTAAATGCTTGTGACACCCCACTGGGTCTGCCGTGCTCTGAGGGCCCTGCCCTGGGCCCCCTGCTCCCCTGCCCTTTGTTCAGTCACAGCAGAGATGGCCACACCCACTCCCTCAGTGAGGGCAGGCTTCCAACCTCCCTCAGCCACGCCCCCTCTCCGCAGGTTACCATGGACTACAGATGCTGCATTCTGAGGCCAGGGCATTCCGAGAATGCCAAGGGCAGACATGATGACCTTAAATTATTTCCTCTTGTGTCAGTTTTCGTAAACTGTAGCAGCTAGGAAATGGTCCGCTTTACAGAAATGTTCAGGTTTACTGGCATTTCATATATTCTCTGCTATAACATTGTCCTGATTCTTTCTGCATATTCTTTACTTATGTTTATGTTTTCCTTAATCAAAGTGTGTCTTTTAAATCTTTTCAAAGAATATTCTTTGGACTTACTAAATCACCTGAATTTTATACGTTTTCTGTTGTATTAAGTACTGCTCATATCTTTATTTATCTTTTTTCTATGTTCTCAGGGTTTATAGTTTTGATTTTCTGATGTCAAGTAAAACACTTGGTTATTCATTTTAATAAATCTTTTTACTTATAAAGGTTTGAACTTTTAAAGATTCCAGCTTACTTGTACGTTTCTAAGGGTCCATTCCTCTACACTGTTGCCGGCCTAAGGCTTAGATCAACATATAGCTATGTATATATTGACATATTATCCCCTCGGCTTTCTGTGATTCCCTACATCTCACCTTTCTTTGCAGACAAGCCATTTGAAATACCCTTAACTTACTTCACAGCCAATAAGTCTTTGAAATAATGTGTATTTTTTAGAGAAATCATCTTATATAATTAGGCAGAAAATCACACCTTCCATAGTTTTCTAAACAGCATAATTTCACTCTTCTCACTGCTTAATTTGTTGTATTAAACAACCTTTGAGTATTTAGCTTTATCAATGACATGTACTTTAAAAATGTTTTAGAGATCCTACCAGTCTTTGAAAACATCCTTGTTCCTTGTTTCTTTTCCAGTTTTATGTATATTTTCTGCCTTGCACCTGATTATTCCAACATCAGATGGATGGCCTAGGGAATCTAATTCTGGTATTGATTGTTTTTGCTGATTGTCTCCCTTTGTAGCTGATTTCTTCATTATTGTGTAAATTTAGATCATGAGCACATGTTTAGCTAAACAGCTGACCTTGTAAAAGGCATAGGTGTGAACGCTCGTAAGTTTCAGCAAAAAGACAGCAAAGATTTCTTTGTGTCCCTCCAATGAGTTGCCCACAAGGACCCCGTTTTCTAGAAGTGTTGGTCCAATACTCCCTCTAGGGGTAGGGGAATTATACAGGGCTGCTTTCGGCCCCTGATCTTGGGCAGGGGCAGTGGGCCGCCTGTGGCCCGGGCAGGAGCCTCTCTGCATGTGAACCTGGGAATCATCTCTCCTGCGAACTTCGGTCACCTGGCAGGAAGCTATGATGCCCTGACCTATGGTTAGCTTTGCAGCGAAGTATACTGCGCGGACAGGTTCCACACTCACTGCAACTAAGTGGGCGGCCTGAGTGGAAAAGTGAGAGTTTGGGCAGCTGTGCAGACAAAGAAGGCGCCCTAAGGCCTGGGCCTAAATGCTTCTGACACCCCACTGGGCCTGCCGGGCTCTGAGGGCCCTGCACAAGGCCCGCTGCTCCCCTGCCCTTTGTTCAGTCACAGCAGAGATGGCCACACCCACTCCCTCTGTGAGGGCAGTGTTCCAGCCTCCCTCAGTCCCGCCCACTCTCCGCAGGTTACCATGGACAACAGATGCTGCATTCTGAGACCAGGGCGTTCCGAGAATGCCAAGGGCAGACATGATGACCTTAAATGATTTCCTCTTGTGTCAGTTTTGGTAAACTGTAGGAGCTAGGAAATGGTCCACTTTACAGAAATGTTCAAATTTACTGGCATTTCATATATTCTCTGCTATAACATTGTCCTGATTCTTTCTATATATTCTTTAATTATGTTTGTGCTTTCCTTAACCAAAGTGTGTCTTTTAAATCTTTTCAAAGAATATTCTTTGGACTTACTACCTCACCTGAATTTTATACGTTTTCTGTGGTATTAAGTTCTGCTCATATCTATCTTTATCTTTTTTCTATGTTCTCAGGGTTTATTGTTTTGATCTTCTGATGTCAATTCAAACACTTGGTTATTCATTTTCATCAATCTTTTTACTTATAAAGATTTGAACTTTTAAAGATTCCTGCTCACTTTTAAGTTTCTAAGGTTCAGGTCCTCTACATTGTGGATGGCCTAACGCTTAGTTCACCATATAGCAATGTATATATTGACATTTTCCCCTCGACTTTCTGTGATTCCCTACATCTCACCTTTCTTTGCAGACAAGCCATTTGAAATACACTTAACTTATTTCAGAGCCAATAAGTCTTTGAAATAATGTCTATTTTTTAGAGAAATCTTCTGACATAATTAGGCAGAAAATCTCACCTGCCATAGTTTTCAAAACAGCATAATTTCACTCTTTTCAATGCTTAATCTGTGGTATTAAACAACCTTTGAGTATTTAGGTTTATCAATGACATGTACTTTAAAAATGTTTTAGAGATCCTACCAGCCTTTGAAAACCTCCTTGTTCCTTCTTTCAGTTCCAGTTTTATGTATATTTTCTGCCTTGCACCTGATTATTCCAACATCAGATGGATGGCCTAGGGAATCTCATTCTGGTATTGATTGTTTTTGCTGATTGTCTCACTCTGTAGCTGATTTCTTCAATATTGTGTAAATTTAGATCATGAGCTCATGTTTAGCTAAACAGCTGACCTTGTAAGAGGGTTAGGTGTGAACGCTGGTACGCTTCAGCAGAAAGTCGGCAAAGATTTATTAGTGTCCCTCCAATGAGTTGCCCGCAAGGACCCCGTTTTCTACAAGTGTTGGTCCAATACTTCTTCGAGAGGCAGTGGACCCAGACATGGCTGCTTTTCAGGCTTCGATCTGGGGCAGGGCCAGTGGGCGGCCTGTGGCCCGGGCAAGAGCCTCTCCGCATGTGTCCCAGGGACCCATTTGCCTGCGAACTTTGGTCACCTGGCAGGAAGCTACGATGCCCTGACCTATGGTTAGCTGTGCAGCGAGGTGTACTGCGCGGACAGGTTCCACACACACTTCAAATAAGAGCGCGGCCTGAGTGGAAAGGTGAGAGTTTGGGCAGCTGTGCAGACAATGAAGGCGCACTTTGGCCTGGGCCTAAATACTTGTGACACCCCACTGGGTCTGCCGGGCTCTGAGGGCCCTGCCCTGGGCCCCCTGCTCCCCTGCCCTTTGTTCAGTCACAGCAGAGATGGCCACACACACTCCCTCAGTGAGGGCAGTGTTCCAGCCTCCCTCAGCCCCGCCCACTCTCCACAGGTTACCATGGACTACAGATGCTGCATTCTGAGGCCAGGGCGTTCCGAGAATGCCAAGGGCAGACATGATGACCTTAAATGATTTCCTCTTGTGTCAGTTTTGGTAAACTGTAGGAGCTAGGAAATGGTCCACTTTACAGAAATGTTCAAATTTACTGGCATTTCATATATTCTCTGATATAACATTGTCCTGATTCTTTCTATATATTCTTTAATTATGTTTGTGCTTTCCTTAATCAAAGTGTGTCTTTTAAATCTTTTCAAGGAATATTCTTTGGACTTACTACCTCACCTGAATTTTATACGTTTTCTGTGGTATTAAGTTCTGCTCATATCTATCTTTATCTTTTTTCTATGTTCACAGGTTTTATTGTTTTGATCTTCTGATGTCAATTAAAACACTTGGTTATTCATTTTCATCAATCTTTTTACTTATAAAGATTTGAACTTTTAAAGATTCCAGCTCACTTTTAAGTTTCTAAGGGTCAGGTCCTCTACATTGTGGCTGGCCTAAGGCTTAGTTCACCATATAGCAATGTATATATTGACATTTTCCCCTCGACTTTCTGTGATTCCCTACATCTCACCTTTCTTTGCAGACAAGCCATTTGAAATACACTTAACTTATTTCACAGCCAATAAGTCTTTGAAATAATGTCTATTTTTTAGAGAAATCTTCTGACATAATTAGGCAGAAAATCTCTCCTGCCATAGTTTTCCAAACAGCATAATTTCACTCTTCTCAGTGCTTAATCTGTGGTATTAAACAACCTTTGAGTATTTAGGTTTATCAATGACATGTACTTTAAAAATGTTTTACAGATCCTACCAGCCTTTGAAAACCTCCTTGTTCCTTCTTTCAGTTCCAGTTTTATGTATATTTTCTGCCTTGCACCTGATTATTCCAACATCAGATGGATGGCCTAGGGAATCTCATTCTGGTATTGATTGTTTTTGCTGATTGTCTCACTTTGTAGCTGATTTCTTCAATATTGTTTAAATTTAGATCATGAGCTCATGTTTAGCTAAACAGCTGACCTTGTAAGAGGCTTACGTGTGAACGCTGGTAAGCTTCAGCAGAAAGTCGGCAAAGATTTATTTGTGTCCCTCCAATGAGTTGCCCGCAAGAACCCCGATTTCTACAAGTGTTGGTCCAATACTCCTTCGAGAGGCAGTGGACTCAGACATGGCTGCTTTTCAGCCTTCGATCTGGGGCAGGGCCAGTGGGCGGCCTGAGGCCCGGGCAGGAGCCTCTCCGCATGTGTCCCAGGGACACATTTGCCTGCGAACTTCAGTCACCTGGCATGAAGCTACGATGCCTTGACTTATGGTTAGCTGTGCAGCGAGGTGTACTGCGCGGACAGGTACCCAACACACTTCAAATAAGAGGGCGGCCTGAGTGGAAAGGTGAGAGTTTGGGCAGCTGTGCAGACAAAGAAAGCGCCCTTTGGCCTGGGCCTAAATGCTTGTGACACCCCACTGGGTCTGCCGTGCTCTGAGGGCCCTGCCCTGGGCCCCCTGCTCCCCTGCCCTTTGTTCAGTCACAGCAGAGATGGCCACACCCACTCCCTCAGTGAGGGCAGGCTTCCAACCTCCCTCAGCCACGCCCCCTCTCCGCAGGTTACCATGGACTACAGATGCTGCATTCTGAGGCCAGGGCATTCCGAGAATGCCAAGGGCAGACATGATGACCTTAAATTATTTCCTCTTGTGTCAGTTTTCGTAAACTGTAGCAGCTAGGAAATGGTCCGCTTTACAGAAATGTTCAGGTTTACTGGCATTTCATATATTCTCTGCTATAACATTGTCCTGATTCTTTCTGCATATTCTTTACTTATGTTTATGTTTTCCTTAATCAAAGTGTGTCTTTTAAATCTTTTCAAAGAATATTCTTTGGACTTACTAAATCACCTGAATTTTATACGTTTTCTGTTGTATTAAGTACTGCTCATATCTTTATTTATCTTTTTTCTATGTTCTCAGGGTTTATAGTTTTGATTTTCTGATGTCAAGTAAAACACTTGGTTATTCATTTTAATAAATCTTTTTACTTATAAAGGTTTGAACTTTTAAAGATTCCAGCTTACTTGTACGTTTCTAAGGGTCCATTCCTCTACACTGTTGCCGGCCTAAGGCTTAGATCAACATATAGCTATGTATATATTGACATATTATCCCCTCGGCTTTCTGTGATTCCCTACATCTCACCTTTCTTTGCAGACAAGCCATTTGAAATACCCTTAACTTACTTCACAGCCAATAAGTCTTTGAAATAATGTGTATTTTTTAGAGAAATCATCTTATATAATTAGGCAGAAAATCACACCTTCCATAGTTTTCTAAACAGCATAATTTCACTCTTCTCACTGCTTAATTTGTTGTATTAAACAACCTTTGAGTATTTAGCTTTATCAATGACATGTACTTTAAAAATGTTTTAGAGATCCTACCAGTCTTTGAAAACATCCTTGTTCCTTGTTTCTTTTCCAGTTTTATGTATATTTTCTGCCTTGCACCTGATTATTCCAACATCAGATGGATGGCCTAGGGAATCTAATTCTGGTATTGATTGTTTTTGCTGATTGTCTCCCTTTGTAGCTGATTTCTTCATTATTGTGTAAATTTAGATCATGAGCACATGTTTAGCTAAACAGCTGACCTTGTAAAAGGCATAGGTGTGAACGCTCGTAAGTTTCAGCAAAAAGTCAGCAAAGATTTCTTTGTGTCCCTCCAATGAGTTGCCCACAAGGACCCCGTTTTCTAGAAGTGTTGGTCCAATACTCCCTCTAGGGGTAGGGGAATTATACAGGGCTGCTTTCGGCCCCTGATCTTGGGCAGGGGCAGTGGGCCGCCTGTGGCCCGGGCAGGAGCCTCTCTGCATGTGAACCTGGGAATCATCTCTCCTGCGAACTTCGGTCACCTGGCAGGAAGCTATGATGCCCTGACCTATGGTTAGCTTTGCAGCGAAGTATACTGCGCGGACAGGTTCCACACTCACTGCAACTAAGTGGGCGGCCTGAGTGGAAAAGTGAGAGTTTGGGCAGCTGTGCAGACAAAGAAGGCGCCCTAAGGCCTGGGCCTAAATGCTTCTGACACCCCACTGGGCCTGCCGGGCTCTGAGGGCCCTGCACAAGGCCCGCTGCTCCCCTGCCCTTTGTTCAGTCACAGCAGAGATGGCCACACCCACTCCCTCTGTGAGGGCAGTGTTCCAGCCTCCCTCAGTCCCGCCCACTCTCCGCAGGTTACCATGGACAACAGATGCTGCATTCTGAGACCAGGGCGTTCCGAGAATGCCAAGGGCAGACATGATGACCTTAAATGATTTCCTCTTGTGTCAGTTTTGGTAAACTGTAGGAGCTAGGAAATGGTCCACTTTACAGAAATGTTCAAATTTACTGGCATTTCATATATTCTCTGCTATAACATTGTCCTGATTCTTTCTATATATTCTTTAATTATGTTTGTGCTTTCCTTAACCAAAGTGTGTCTTTTAAATCTTTTCAAAGAATATTCTTTGGACTTACTACCTCACCTGAATTTTATACGTTTTCTGTGGTATTAAGTTCTGCTCATATCTATCTTTATCTTTTTTCTATGTTCTCAGGGTTTATTGTTTTGATCTTCTGATGTCAATTCAAACACTTGGTTATTCATTTTCATCAATCTTTTTACTTATAAAGATTTGAACTTTTAAAGATTCCTGCTCACTTTTAAGTTTCTAAGGTTCAGGTCCTCTACATTGTGGATGGCCTAACGCTTAGTTCACCATATAGCAATGTATATATTGACATTTTCCCCTCGACTTTCTGTGATTCCCTACATCTCACCTTTCTTTGCAGACAAGCCATTTGAAATACACTTAACTTATTTCAGAGCCAATAAGTCTTTGAAATAATGTCTATTTTTTAGAGAAATCTTCTGACATAATTAGGCAGAAAATCTCACCTGCCATAGTTTTCAAAACAGCATAATTTCACTCTTCTCAATGCTTAATCTGTGGTATTAAACAACCTTTGAGTATTTAGGTTTATCAATGACATGTACTTTAAAAATGTTTTAGAGATCCTACCAGCCTTTGAAAACCTCCTTGTTCCTTCTTTCAGTTCCAGTTTTATGTATATTTTCTGCCTTGCACCTGATTATTCCAACATCAGATGGATGGCCTAGGGAATCTCATTCTGGTATTGATTGTTTTTGCTGATTGTCTCACTCTGTAGCTGATTTCTTCAATATTGTGTAAATTTAGATCATGAGCTCATGTTTAGCTAAACAGCTGACCTTGTAAGAGGCTTAGGTGTGAACGCTGGTACGCTTCAGCAGAAAGTCGGCAAAGATTTATTAGTGTCCCTCCAATGAGTTGCCCGCAAGGACCCCGTTTTCTACAAGTGTTGGTCCAATACTCCTTCGAGAGGCAGTGGAACCAGACATGGCTGCTTTTCAGGCTTCGATCTGGGACAGGGCCAGTGGGCGGCCTGTGGCCCGGGCAAGAGCCTCTCCGCATGTGTCCCAGGGACCCATTTGCCTGCGAACTTCGGTCACCTGGCAGGAAGCTACGATGCCCTGACCTAAGGTTAGCTGTGCAGCGAGGTGTACTGCGCGGACAGGTTCCACACACACTTCAAATAAGAGCGCGGCCTGAGTGGAAAGGTGAGAGTTTGGGCAGCTGTGCAGACAATGAAGGCGCACTTTGGCCTGGGCCTAAATACTTGTGACACCCCACTGGGTCTGCCGGGCTCTGAGGGACCGGCCCTGGGCCCCCTGCTCCCCTGCCCTTTGTTCAGTCACAGCAGAGATGGCCACACACACTCCCTCAGTGAGGGCAGTGTTCCAGCCTCCCTCAGCCCCGCCCACTCTCCACAGGTTACCATGGACTACAGATGCTGCATTCTGAGGCCAGGGCGTTCCGAGAATGCCAAGGGCAGACATGATGACCTTAAATGATTTCCTCTTGTGTCAGTTTTGGTAAACTGTAGGAGCTAGGAAATGGTCCACTTTACAGAAATGTTCAAATTTACTGGCATTTCATATATTCTCTGATATAACATTGTCCTGATTCTTTCTATATATTCTTTAATTATGTTTGTGCTTTCCTTAATCAAAGTGTGTCTTTTAAATCTTTTCAAGGAATATTCTTTGGACTTACTACCTCACCTGAATTTTATACGTTTTCTGTGGTATTAAGTTCTGCTCATATCTATCTTTATCTTTTTTCTATGTTCACAGGTTTTATTGTTTTGATCTTCTGATGTCAATTAAAACACTTGGTTATTCATTTTCATCAATCTTTTTACTTATAAAGATTTGAACTTTTAAAGATTCCAGCTCACTTTTAAGTTTCTAAGGGTCAGGTCCTCTACATTGTGGCTGGCCTAAGGCTTAGTTCACCATATAGCAATGTATATATTGACATTTTCCCCTCGACTTTCTGTGATTCCCTACATCTCACCTTTCTTTGCAGACAAGCCATTTGAAATACACTTAACTTATTTCACAGCCAATAAGTCTTTGAAATAATGTCTATTTTTTAGAGAAATCTTCTGACATAATTAGGCAGAAAATCTCTCCTGCCATAGTTTTCCAAACAGCATAATTTCACTCTTCTCAGTGCTTAATCTGTGGTATTAAACAACCTTTGAGTATTTAGGTTTATCAATGACATGTACTTTAAAAATGTTTTACAGATCCTACCAGCCTTTGAAAACCTCCTTGTTCCTTCTTTCAGTTCCAGTTTTATGTATATTTTCTGCCTTGCACCTGATTATTCCAACATCAGATGGATGGCCTAGGGAATCTCATTCTGGTATTGATTGTTTTTGCTGATTGTCTCACTTTGTAGCTGATTTCTTCAATATTGTTTAAATTTAGATCATGAGCTCATGTTTAGCTAAACAGCTGACCTTGTAAGAGGCTTACGTGTGAACGCTGGTAAGCTTCAGCAGAAAGTCGGCAAAGATTTATTTGTGTCCCTCCAATGAGTTGCCCGCAAGAACCCCGATTTCTACAAGTGTTGGTCCAATACTCCTTCGAGAGGCAGTGGACTCAGACATGGCTGCTTTTCAGCCTTCGATCTGGGGCAGGGCCAGTGGGCGGCCTGTGGCCCGGGCAGGAGCCTCTCCGCATGTGTCCCAGGGACACATTTGCCTGCGAACTTCAGTCACCTGGCATGAAGCTACGATGCCTTGACTTATGGTTAGCTGTGCAGCGAGGTGTACTGCGCGGACAGGTACCCAACACACTTCAAATAAGAGGGCGGCCTGAGTGGAAAGGTGAGAGTTTGGGCAGCTGTGCAGACAAAGAAAGCGCCCTTTGGCCTGGGCCTAAATGCTTGTGACACCCCACTGGGTCTGCCGTGCTCTGAGGGCCCTGCCCTGGGCCCCCTGCTCCCCTGCCCTTTGTTCAGTCACAGCAGAGATGGCCACACCCACACCCTCAGTGAGGGCAGGCTTCCAACCTCCCTCAGCCACGCCCCCTCTCCGCAGGTTACCATGGACTACAGATGCTGCATTCTGAGGCCAGGGCATTCCGAGAATGCCAAGGGCAGACATGATGACCTTAAATGATTTCCTCTTGTGTCAGTTTTCGTAAACTGTAGCAGCTAGGAAATGGTCCGCTTTACAGAAATGTTCAGGTTTACTGGCATTTCATATATTCTCTGCTATAACATTGTCCTGATTCTTTCTGCATATTCTTTACTTATGTTTATGTTTTCCTTAATCAAAGTGTGTCTTTTAAATCTTTTCAAAGAATATTCTTTGGACTTACTAAATCACCTGAATTTTATACGTTTTCTGTTGTATTAAGTACTGCTCATATCTTTATTTATCTTTTTTCTATGTTCTCAGGGTTTATAGTTTTGATTTTCTGATGTCAAGTAAAACACTTGGTTATTCATTTTAATAAATCTTTTTACTTATAAAGATTTGAACTTTTAAAGATTCCAGCTTACTTGTACGTTTCTAAGGGTCCATTCCTCTACACTGTTGCCGGCCTAAGGCTTAGATCAACATATAGCTATGTATATATTGACATATTATCCCCTCGGCTTTCTGTGATTCCCTACATCTCACCTTTCTTTGCAGACAAGCCATTTGAAATACCCTTAACTTACTTCACAGCCAATAAGTCTTTGAAATAATGTGTATTTTTTAGAGAAATCATCTTATATAATTAGGCAGAAAATCACACCTTCCATAGTTTTCTAAACAGCATAATTTCACTCTTCTCACTGCTTAATTTGTTGTATTAAACAACCTTTGAGTATTTAGCTTTATCAATGACATGTACTTTAAAAATGTTTTAGAGATCCTACCAGTCTTTGAAAACATCCTTGTTCCTTGTTTCTTTTTCAGGTTTATGTATATTTTCTGCCTAGCATCTGAGTATTCTAACATCTGACGGATGGCCTAGGGAATCTAATTCTGGTATTGATTGTTTTTGTTGATTGTCTCCCTTTGTAGCTGATTTCTTCATTATTGTGTAAATTTAGGTCATGAGCTCATGTTTAGCTAAACAGCTGACCTTGTAAAAGGCTTAGGTGTGAACGCTCGTAAGTTTCAGCAAAAAGTCGGCAAAGATTTATTTGTGTCCCTCCAATGAGTTGCCCACAAGGACCCCGTTTTCTAGAAGTGTTTGTTCAATACTACCTCTAGGGGTAGGGGACTTAGACAGGGCTGCTTTTGGCCCCCGATCTTGGGCTTGGGCAGTGGGCGGCGTGTGGCCCGGGCAGGAGCCTCTCTGCGTGTGAACCTGGGAATCATCTCTCCTGCGAACTTCGGTCACCTGGCAGGAAGCTACGATGCCCAGACCTATGGTTAGCTGTGCAGCGAGGTATACTGCGTGGACAGGTTCCACACACACTTCAAATAAGTGGGTGGCCTCAGTGGAAAAGTGAGAGTTTGGCCAGCTGTGCAGACAAAGAAGGCGCCCTTTGGCCTGGGCCTAAATGCTTGTGACACCCCACTGGGCCTGCCTTGCTCTGAGGGCCCTGCCCTGGGCCCCCTGCTCCCCTGCCCTTTGTTCAGTCACAGCAGAGATGGCCACACCCACTCCCTCCGTGAGGGCAGTGTTCCAGCCTCCCTCAGCCACACCCACTCTCCACAGGTTACCATGGACTACAGATGCTGCATTCTGAGGCCAGGGCGTTCCGAGAATGCCAAGGGCAGACATGATGACCTTAAATGATTTCCTCTTGTGTCAGTTTTGGTAAATTGTAGGAGCTAGGAAATGGTCCACTTTACAGAAATGTTCAAATTTACTGGCATTTCATATATTCTCTGCTATAACATTGTCCTGATTCTTTCTATATATTATTTAATTATGTTTGTGCTTTCCTTAATCAAAGTGTGTCTTTTAAATCTTTTCAAAGAATATTCTTTGGACTTACTACCTCACCTGAATTTTATACGTTTTCTGTGGTATTAAGTTCTGCTCATATCTATCTTTATCTTTTTTCTATGTTCTCAGGGTTTATTGTTTTGATCTTCTGATGTCAATTAAAACACTTGGTTATTCATTTTCATCAATCTTTTTACTTATAAAGATTTGAACTTTTAAAGATTCCAGCTCACTTTCAAGTTTCTAAGGGTCAGGTCCTCTACATTGTGGCTGGCCTAAGGCTTAGTTCACCATATAGCAATGTATATATTGACATTTTCCCCTCGACTTTCTGTGATTCCCTACATCTCACCTTTCTTTGCAGACAAGCCATTTGAAATACACTTAACTTATTTCACAGCCAATAAGTCTTTGAAATAATGTCTATTTTTTAGAGAAATCTTCTGACATAATTAGGCAGAAAATCTCACCTGCCATAGTTTTCAAAACAGCATAATTTCACTCTTCTCAATGCTTAATCTGTGGTATTAAACAACCTTTGAGTATTTAGGTTTATCAATGACATGTACTTTAAAAATGTTTTAGAGATCCTACCAGCCTTTGAAAACCTCCTTGTTCCTTCTTTCAGTTCCAGTTTTATGTATATTTTCTGCCTTGCACCTGATTATTCCAACATCAGATGGATGTCCTAGGGAATCTCACTCTGGTATTGATTGTTTTTGCTGATTGTCTCACTTTGTAGCTGATTTCTTCAATACTGTTTAAATTTAGATCATGAACTCATGTTTAGCTAAACAGCTGACCTTGTAAGAGGCTTAGGTGTGAACGCTGGTACGCTTCAGCAGAAAGTCGGCAAAGATTTATTTGTGTCCCTCCAATGAGTTGCCCGCAAGGACCCCGTTTTCTACAAGTGTTGGTCCAATACTCCTTCGAGAGGCAGTGGACTCAGACATGGCTGCTTTTCAGCCTTCGATCTGGGGCAGGGCCAGTGGGCGGCCTGTGGCCCGGGCAGCAGACTCTCCGCATGTGTCCCAGGGACCCATTTGCCTGCGAACTTCGGTCACCTGGCAGGAAGCTACGATGCCCTGACATATGGTTAGCTGTGCAGCGAGGTGTACTGCGCGGACAGGTTCCACACACACTTCAAGTACGAGTGCGGCCTGAGTGGAAAGGTGAGAGTTTGGGCAGCTGTGCAGACAAAGAAGGCACCCTTTGGCCTGGGCCTAAATGCTTGTGACACCCCACTGGGTCTGCCGGGCTCTGAGGGCCCTGCCCTGGGCCCACTGCTCCCCTGCCCTTTGTTCAGTCACAGCAGAGATGGCCAAACCCACTCCCTCAGTGAGGGCAGGCTTCCAAACTCCCTCAGCAACGCACCCTCTCCGCAGGTTACCATGGACTACAGATGCTGCATTCTGAGGCCAGGGCATTCCGAGAATGCCAAGGGCAGACATGATGACCTTAAATGATTTCCTCTTGTGTCAGTTTTCGTAAACTGTAGCAGCTAGGTAATGGTCCGCTTTACAGAAATGTTCAAGTTTACTGGCATTTCATATATTCTCTGCTATAACATTGTCCTGATTCTTTCTGCATATTCTTTACTTATGTTTATGTTTTCCTTAATCAAAGTGTGTCTTTTAAATCTTTTCAAAGAATATTCTTTGGACTTACTAAATCACCTGAATTTTATACGTTTTCTGTTGTATTAAGTACTGCTCATATCTTTATTTATCTTTTTTCTATGTTCTCAGGGTTTATAGTTTTGATTTTCTGATGTCAAGTAAAACACTTGGTTATTCATTTTAATAAATCTTTTTACTTATAAAGATTTGAACTTTTAAAGATTCCAGCTTACTTGTACGTTTCTAAGGGTCCATTCCTCTACACTGTTGCCGGCCTAAGGCTTAGATCAACATATAGCTATGTATATATTGACATATTATCCCCTCGGCTTTCTGTGATTCCCTACATCTCACCTTTCTTTGCAGACAAGCCATTTGAAATACCCTTAACTAACTTCACAGCCAATAAGTCTTTGAAATAATGTCTATTTTTTAGAGAAATCTTCTGACATAATTAGGCAGAAAATCTCACCTGCCATAGTTTTCAAAACAGCATAATTTCACTCTTCTCAATGCTTAATTTGCTGTATTAAACAACCATTGTGTGTTTAGCTTTATCAATGACATGTACTTTAAAAATGTTTTAGAGACCCTACCAGTCTTTGAAAACATCCTTGTTCCTTGTTTCTTTTCCAGGTTTATGTATATTTTCTGCCTAGCACCTGATTATTCCAACATCTGACGGATGGCCTAGGGAATCTAATTCTGGTATTGATTGTTTTTGCTGATTGTCTCCCTTTGTAGCTGATTTCTTCATTATTGTGTAAATTTAGGTCATGAGCTCATGTTTAGCTAAACAGCTGACCTTGTAAAAGGCTTATGTGTGAACGCTCGTAAGTATCAGCAAAAAGTCGGCAAAGATTTCTTTGTGTCCCTCCAATGAGTTGCCCACAAGGACCCCGTTTTCTAGAAGTGTTGGTCCAATACTCCCTCTAGGGGTAGGGGACTTAGACAGGGCTGCTTTCTGCCCCCGATCTTGGGCAGGGGCAGTGGGCGGCGTGTGGCCCGGGCAGGAGCCTCTCTGCGTGTGAACCTGGGAATCATCTCTCCTGCGAACTTCGGTCACCTGGCAGGAAGCTACGATGCCCAGACCTATGGTTAGCTGTGCAGCGAGGTATACTGCGTGGACAGGTTCCACACACACTTCAAATAAGTGGGTGGCCTGAGTGGAAAAGTGAGAGTTTGGCCAGCTGTGCAGACAAAGAAGGCGCCCTATGGCCTGTGCCTAAATGCTTGCGACACCCCACTGGGCCTGCCTTGCTCTGAGGGTCCTGCCCTGGGCCCCATGCTCCCCTGCCCTTTGTTCAGTCACAGCAGAGATGGCCACACCCACTCCCGCCGTGAGGGCAGTGTTCCAGCCTCCCTCAGACCCGCCCACTCTCCACAGGTTACCATGGACTACAGATGCTGCATTCTGAGGCCAGGGCGTTCCGAGAATGCCAAGGGCAGACATGATGACCTTAAATGATTTCCTCTTGTGTCAGTTTTGGTAAACTGTAGGAGCTAGGAAATGGTCCACTTTACAGAAATGTTCAAATTTACTGGCATTTCATATATTCTCTGCTATAACATTGTCCTGATTCTTTCTATATATTCTTTAATTATGTTTGTGCTTTCCTTAATCAAAGTGTGTCTTTTAAATCTTTTCAAAGAATATTCTTTGGACTTACTACCTCACCTGAATTTTATACGTTTTCTGTGGTACTAAGTTCTGCTCATATCTTTATTTATCTTTTTTCTATGTTCTCAGGGTTTATTGTTTTGATCTTCTGATGTCAATTAAAACACTTGGTTATTCATTTTCATCAATCTTTTTACATAAAAAGATTTGAACTTTTAAAGATTCCAGCTCACTTTCAAGTTTCTAAGGGTCAGGTCCTCTACATTGTGGCTGGCCTAAGGCTTAGTTCACCATATAGCAATGTATATATTGACATTTTCCCCTCGACTTTCTGTGATTCCCTACATCTCACCTTTCTTTGCAGACAAGCCTTTTGAAATACACTTAACTTATTTCACAGCCAATAAGTCTTTGAAATAATGTCTATTTTTTAGAGAAATCTTCTTATATAATTAGGCAGAAAATCTCACTTGCCATAGTTTTGAAAACAGCATAATTTCACTCTTCTCAATGCTTAATCTGTGGTATTAAACAACCTTTGAGTATTTAGGTTTATCATCGAAATGTACTTTAAAAATGTATTAGAGATCCTACCAGCCTTTGAAAACCTCCTTGTTCCTTGTTTCAGTTCCAGTTTTATGTATATTTTCTGCCTTTCACCTGATTATTCCAACATCAGATGGATGGCCTAGGGAATCTCATTCTGGTATTGATTGTTTTTGCTGATTGTCTCCCTTTGTAGCTGATTTCTTTAATTTTGTTTAAATTTAGATCATGAGCTCATGTTTAGCTAAACAGCTGACCTTGTAAGAGGCTTAGGTGTGAACGCTGGTAAGCTTCAGCAGAAAGTCGGCAAAGATTTATTTGTGTCCCTCCAATGAGTTGCCCGCAAGAACCTCGATTTCTACAAGTGTTGGTCCAATACTCCTTCGAGAGGCAGTGGACTCAGACATGGCTGCTTTTCAGCCTTCGATCTGGGGCAGGGCCAGTGGGCGGCCTGTGGCCCGGGCAGGAGCCTCTCCGCATGTGTCCCCGAGACACATTTGCCTGCGAACTTCAGTCACCTGGCAGGAAGCTACGATGCCTTGACCTATGGTTAGCTGTGCAGCGAGGTGTACTGCGCGGACAGGTACCCAACACACTTCAAATAAGAGGGCGGCCTGAGTGGAAAGGTGAGAGTTTGGACAGCTGTGCAGACAAAGAAAGCGCCCTTTGGCCTGGGCCTAAATGCTTGTGACACCCCACTGGGTCTGCCGGGCTCTGAGGGCCCTGCCCTGGGCCCCCTGCTCCCCTGCCCTTTGTTCAGTCACAGCAGAGATGACCACACCCACTCCCTCAGTGAGGGCAGTCTTCCAACCTCCCTCAGCCACGCCCCCTCTCCGCAGGTTACCATGGACTAGAGATGCTGCATTCTGAGGCCAGGGCTTTCCGAGAATGCCAAGGGCAGACATGATGACCTTTAATGATTTCCTCTTGTGTCAGTTTTGGTAAAGTTTAGGAGCTAGGAAATGGTCCACTTTACAGAAATATTCAAATTTACTGGCAATTCATATATTCTCCGCTATAACATTGTCCTGATTCTTTCTGTATATTATTTACTTTTTTTTGTTTTCCTTAATCAAAGTGTGTCTTTTAAATCTTTTCAAAGAATATTCTTTGGACTTACTAAATCACCTAAATTTTATACGTTTTCTGTTGTATTAAGTTCTGCTCATATCTTTATTTATCTTTTTTCTATGTTCTCAGGGTTTATTGTTTTGATTTTCTGATGTCAAGTAAAACACTTGGATATTAATTTTAATAAATCTTTTTACTTATAAAGATTTGAACTTTTAAAGATTCCAGCTTACTTGTACGTTTCTAAGGGTCCATTCCTCTACACTGTTGCCGGCCTAAGGCTTAGTTCACCATATAGCAATGTATATATTGACATATTATCCCCTCGGCTTTCTGTGATTCCCTACATCTCTCATTTCTTTGCAGACAAGACATTTGAAATGCCCTTAAATTATTTAACAGCCAATAAGTCTTTGAAATAATGTGTATTTTTTAGAGAAATCATCTTATATAATTAGGCAGAAAATCTCACCTTCCATAGTTTTCTAAACAGCATAATTTCACTCTTCTCACTGCTTAATTTGTTGTATTAAACAACCTTTGAGTATTTAGCTTTATCAATGACATGTACTCTAAAAATGTTTTAGAGATCCTACCAGTCTTTGAAAACATCCTTGTTCCTTGTTTCTTTTCCAGGTTTATGTATATTTTCTGCCTAGCACCTGATTATTCCAACATCTGACGGATGGCCTAGGGAATCTAATTCTGGTATTGATTGTTTTTGCTGATTGTCTCCCTTTGTAGCTGATTTCTTCATTATTGTGTAAATTTAGGTCATGAGCTCATGTTTAGCTAAACAGCTGACCTTGTAAAAGGCTTAGGTGTGAAAGCCCGTAAGATTCAGCAAAAAGTCGGCAAAGATTTATTTGTGTTCCTCCAATGAGTTGCCCACAAGGACCCCGTTTTCTAGAAGTGTTGGTCCAATCCTCCCTCTAGGGGTAGGGGACTTAGACATGGCTGCTTTCGGCCCCCGATCTTGGGCTTGGGAAGTGGGCGGCGTGTGGCCCGGGCAGGAGCCTCTCTGCGTGTGAACCTGGGAATCATCTCTCCTGCGAACTTCGGTCACCTGCCAGGAAGCTACGATGCCCAGACCTATGGTTAGCTGTGCAGCGAGGTATACTGCGTGGACAGGTTCCACACACACTTCAAATAATTGGGTGGCCTGAGTGGAAAAGTGAGAGTTTGGCCAGCTGTGCAGACAAAGAAGGCGCCCTATGGCCTGGGCCTAAATGCTTGTGACACCCCACAGGGCCTGCCTTGCTCTGAGGGCCCTGCCCTGGGCCCCATGCTCCCCTGCCCTTTGTTCAGTCACAGCAGAGATGGCCACACCCACTCCCTCCGTGAGGGCAGTGTTCCAGCCTCCCTCAGCCCCACCCACTCTCCACAGCTTACCATGGACTACAGATGCTGCATTCTGAGGCCAGGGCGTTCCGAGAATGCCAAGGGCAGACATGATGACCTTAAATGATTTCCTCTTGGGTCAGTTTTGGTAAACTGTAGGAGCTAGGAAATGGTCCACTTTACAGAAATGTTCAAATTTACTGGCATTTCATATATTCTCTGCTATAACATTGTCCTGATTCTTTCTATATATTCTTTAATTATGTTTGTGCTTTCCTTAATCAAAGTGTGTCTTTTAAATCTTTTCAAAGAATATTCTTTGGACTTACCACCTCACCTGAATTTTATACGTTTTCTGTGGTATTAAGTTCTGCTCATATCTATCTTTATCTTTTTTCTATGTTCTCAGGGTTTATTGTTTTGATCTTCTGATGTCAATTAAAACACTTGGTTATTCATTTTCATCAATCTTTTTACTTATAAAGATTTGAACTTTTAAAGATTCCAGCTCACTTTTAAGTTTCTTAGGGTCAGGTCCTCTACATTGTGGCTGGCCTAAGGCTTAGTTCACCATATAGCAATGTATATATTGACATTTTCCCCTCGACTTTCTGTGATTCCCTACATCTCACCTTTCTTTGCAGACAAGCCATTTGAAATACACTTAACTTATTTCACAGCCAATAAGTCTTTGTAATAATGTCTATTTTTTAGAGAAATCTTCTGACATAATTAGGCAGAAAATCTCACCTGCCATAGTTTTCAAAACAGCATAATTTCACTCTTCTCAATGCTTAATCTGTGGTATTAAACAACCTTTGAGTATTTAGGTTTATCAATGACATGTACTTTAAAAATGTTTTAGAGATCCTACCAGCCTTTGAAAACCTCCTTGTTCCTTCTTTCAGTTCCAGTTTTATGTATATTTTCTGCCTTGCACCTGATTATTCCAACATCAGATGGATGGCCTAGGGAATCTCATTCTGGTATTGATTGTTTTTGCTGATTGTCTCACTTTGTAGCTGATTTCTTCAATATTGTGTAAATTTAGATCATGAGCTCATGTTTAGCTAAACAGCTGACCTTGTAAGAGGCTTAGGTGTGAACGCTGGTACGCTTCAGCAGAAAGTCGGCAAAGATTTATTTGTGTCCCTCCAATGAGTTGCCCGCAAGGACCCCGTTTTCTACAAGTGTTGGTCCAATACTCCTTCGAGAGGCAGTGGACTCAGACATGGCTGCTTTTCAGCCTTCGATCTGGGGCAGGGCCAGTGGGCGGCCTGTGGCCCGGGCAGGAGACTCTCCGCATGTGTCCCAGGGACCCATTTGCCTGCGAACTTCGGTCACCTGGCAGGAAGCTACGATGCCCTGACATATGGTTAGCTGTGCAGCGAGGTGTACTGCGCGGACAGGTTCCACACACACTTCAAGTACGAGGGCGGCCTGAGTGGAAAGGTGAGAGTTTGGGCAGCTGTGCAGACAAAGAAGGCGCCCTTTGGCCTGGGCCTAAATGCTTGTGACACCCCACTGGGTCTGCCGGGCTCTGAGTGCCCTGCCCTGGGCCCCCTGCTCCCCTGCCCTTTGTTCAGTCACAGCAGAGATGGCCACACCCACTCCCTCAGTGAGGGCAGGCTTCCAACCTCCCTCAGCCACGCCCCCTCTCCGCAGGTTACCATGGACTACAGATGCTGCATTCGGAGGCCAGGGCATTCCGAGAATCCCAAGGGCAGACATGATGACCTTAAATGATTTCCTCTTGTGTCAGTTTTCGTAAACTGTAGCAGCTAGGAAATGGTCCGCTTTACAGAAATGTTCCAGTTTACTGGCATTTCATATATTGTCTGCTATAACATTGTCCTGATTCTTTCTGCATATTCTTTACTTATGTTTATGTTTTCCTTAATCAAAGTGTGTCTTGTAAATCTTTTCAAAGAATATTCTTAGGACTTACTAAATCACCTGAATTTTATACGTTTTCTGTTGTATTAAGTTCTGCTCATATCTTTATTTATCTTTTTTCTATGTTCTCAGGGTTTATAGTTTTGATTTTCTGATGTCAAGTAAAACACTTGGTTATTCATCTTAATAAATCTTTTTACTTATAAAGATTTGAACTTTTAAAGATTCCAGCTTACTTGTACGTTTCTAAGGGTCCATTCCTCTACACTGTTGCCGGCCTAAGGCTTAGATCAACATATAGCTATGTATATAATGACATATTATCCCCTCGGCTTTCTGTGATTCCCTACATCTCACCTTTCTTTGCAGACAAGCCATTTGAAATACCCTTAACTTACTTCACAGCCAATAAGTCTTTGAAATAATGTGTATTTTTTAGAGAAATCATCTTATATAATTAGGCAGAAAATCTCACGTTCCATAGTTTTCTAAACAGCATAACTTCACGCTTCTCACTGCTCAATTTGCTGTATTAAGCAACCTTTGTGTATTTAGCTTTATCAATGACATGTACTTTAAAAATGTTTTAGAGACACTACCAGTCTTTGAAAACATCGTTGTTCCTTGTTTCTTTTCCAGGTTTATGTATATTTTCTGCCTAGCACCTGATTATTCCAACATCTGACGGATGGCCTAGGGAATCTAATTCTGGTATTGATTGTTTTTGCTGATTGTCTCCCTTTGTAGCTGATTTCTTCATTATTGTGTAAATTTAGGTCATGAGCTCATGTTTAGCTAAACAGCTGACCTTGTAAAAGGCTTAGGTGTGAACGCTCGTAAGTTTCAGCAAAATGTCGGCAAAGATTTATTTGTGTCCCTCCAATGAGTTGCCCGCAGGGACCCCGTTTTCTAGAAGTGTTGGTCCAATACTCCCTCTAGGGGTAGGGGACATAGATAGGGCTGCTTTCGGCCCCCGATCTTGGGCAGGGGCAGTGGGCGGCGTGTGGCCCGGCAGGAGCCTCTCTGCGTGTGAATCTGGGAATCATCTCTCCTGCGAACTTCGGTCACCTGGCAGGAAGCTACGATGCCCAGACTTATTGTTAGCTGTGCAGCGAGGTATACTGGGTGGACATGTTCCACACACACTTCAAATAAGTGGGTGGCCTCAGTGGAAAAGTGAGAGTTTGGCCAGCTGTGCAGACAAAGAAGGCGCCCTTTGGCCTGGGCCTAAATGCTTGTGACACCCCACTGGGCCTGCCTAGCTCTGAGGGCCCTGCTCTGGGCCCCCTGCTCCCCTGCCCTTTGTTCAGTAAAAGCAGAGATGGCCACACCCACTCCCTCCGTGAGGGCAGTGTTCCAGCCTCCCTCAGCCCCACCCACTCTCCACAGGTTACCATGGACTACAGATGCTGCATTCTGAGGCCAGGGTGTTCCGAGAATGCCAAGGGCAGACATGATGACCTTAAATGATTTCCTCTTGTGTCAGTTTTGGTAAACTGTAGGAGCTAGGAAATGGTCCACTTTACAGAAATATTCAAATTTACTGGCATTTCATATATTCTCAGCTATAACATTGTCTTGATCCTTTCTGTATATTCTTTACATTTTTTTGTTTTCCTTAATCAAAGTGTGTCTTTTAAATCTTTTCAAAGAATATTCTTTGGACTTACTACCTCACCTGAATTTTATACGTTTTCTGTGGTATTAAGTTCTGCTCCTATCTTTATTTATCTTTTTTCTATGTTCTCAGGGTTTATTGTTTTGATCTTCTGATGTCAATTAAAACACTTGGTTATTCATTTTCATCAATCTTTTTACTTATAAAGATTTGAACTTTTAAAGATTCCAGCTCACTTTCAAGTTTCTAAGGGTCAGGTCCTCTACATTGTGGCTGGCCTAAGGCTTAGTTCACCATATAGCAATGTATATATTGACATTTTCCCCTCGACTTTCTGTGATTCCCTACATCTCACCTTTCTTTGCAGACAAGCCATTTGAAATACACTTAACTTATTTCACAGCCAATAAGTCTTTGAAATAATGTCTATTTTTTAGAGAAATCTTCTTATATAATAAGGCAGAAAATCTCACCTGCCATAATTTTCAAAACAGCATAATTTCACTCTTCTCAATGCTTAATCTGTGGTATTAAACAACCTTTGAGTATTTAGCTTTATCAACGAAATGTACTTTAAAAATGTTTTAGAGATCCTACCAGCCTTTGAAAACCTCCTTGTTCCTTGTTTCAGTTCCAGGTTTATGTATATTTTCTGCCTTGCACCTGATTATTCCAACATCAGATGGATGGCCTAGGGAATCTCATTCTGGTATTGATTGTTTTTGCTGATTGTCTCCCTTTGTAGCTGATTTCTTCAATTTTGTGTAAATTTAGATCATGAGCTCATGTTTAGCTAAACAGCTGACCTTGTAAGAGGCTTAGGTGTGAACGCTGGTAAGTTTCAGCAAAATGTCGGCAAAGATTTATTTGTGTCCCTCCAATGAGTTGCCCGCAAGGACCCCGTTTTCTAGAAGTGTTGGTCCAATACTCCCTCTAGTGGTAGGGGACTTAGACAGGGCTGCTTTCGGCCCCCGAACTTGGGCAGGGGCAGTGGGCGGCGTATGGCCCGGGCAGGAGCCTCTCTGCGTGTGAACCTGGGAATCATCTCTCCTGCGAACTTCGGTCACCTGGCAGGAAGCTACGATGCCCAGACCTATTGTTAGCTGTGCAGCGAGGTATACTGGGTGGACAGGTTCCACACACACTTCAAATAAGTGGGTGGCCTCAGTGGAAAAGTGAGAGTTTGGGCAGCTGTGCAGACAAAGAAGGCGCCCTTTGGCCTGAGCCTAAATGCTTGTGACACCCCACTGGGCCTGCCTTGCTCTGAGGGCACTGCCCTGGGCCCCCTGCTCCCCTGCCCTTTGTTCAGTCACAGCAGAGATGGCCACACCCACTCCCTCCGTGAGGGCAGTGTTCCAGCCTCCCTCAGCCCCACCCACTCTCCACAGTTTACCATGGACTACAGATGCTGCATTCTGAGGCCAGGGCGTTCCGAGAATGCCAAGGGCAGACATGATGACCTTAAATGATTTCCTCTTGTGTCAGTTTTGGTAAACTGTAGGAGCTAGGAAATGGTCCACTTTACAGAAATGTTCAAATTTACTGGCATTTCATATATTCTCTGCTATAACATTGTCCTGATTCTTTCTATATATTCTTTAATTATGTTTGTGCTTTCCTTAATCAAAGTGTGTCTTTTAAATCTTTTCAAAGAATATTCTTTGGACTTACTACCTCACCTGAATTTTATACGTTTTCTGTGGTATTAAGTTCTGCTCATATCTATCTTTATCTTTTTTCTATATTCTCAGGGTTTATTGTTTTGATCTTCTGATGTCAATTAAAACACTTGGTTATTCATTTTCATCAATCTTTTTACTTATAAAGATTTGAACTTTTAAAGATTCCAGCTCACTTTTAAGTTTCTAAGGGTCAGGTCCTCTACATTGTGGCTGGCCTAAGGCTTAGTTCTCCATATAGCAATGTATATATTGACATTTTCCCCTCGACTTTCTGTGATTCCCTACATCTCACCTTTCTTTGCAGACAAGCCATTTGAAATACACTTAACTTATTTCACAGCCAATAAGTCTTTGAAATAATGTCTATTTTTTAGAGAAATCTTCTGACATAATTAGGCAGAAAATCTCACCGGCCATAGTTTTCAAAACAGCATAATTTCACTCTTCTCAATGCTTAATCTGTGGTATTAAACAACCTTTGAGTATTTAGGTTTATCAATGACATGTACTTTAAAAATGTTTTAGAGATCCTACCAGCCTTTGAAAACCTCCTTGTTCCTTCTTTCAGTTCCAGTTTTATGTATATTTTCTGCCTTGCACCTGATTATTCCAACATCAGATGGATGGCCTAGGGAATCTCATTCTGGTATTGATTGTTTTTGCTGATTGTCTCACTTTGTAGCTGATTTCTTCAATATTGTGTAAATTTAGATCATGAGCTCATGTTTAGCTAAACAGCTGACCTTGTAAGAGGCTTAGGTGTGAACGCTGGTACGCTTCAGCAGAAAGTCGGCAAAGATTTATTTGTGTCCCTCCAATGAGTTGCCCACAAGGACCCCGTTTTCCACAAGTGTTGGTCCAATACTCCTTCGAGAGGCAGTGGACTCAGACATGGCTGCTTTTCAGCCTTCGATCTGGGGCAGGGCCAGTGGGCGGCCTGTGGCCCGGGCAGGAGACTCTCCGCATGTGTCCCAGGGACCCATTTGCCTGCGAACTTCGGTCACCTGGCAGGAAGCTACGATGCCCTGACGTATGGTTAGCTGTGCAGCGAGGTGTACTGCGCGGACAGGTTCCACACACACTTCAAGTACGAGGGCGGCCTGATTGGAAAGGTGAGAGTTTGGGCAGCTGTGCAGACAAAGAAGGCGCCCTTTGGCCTGGGCCTAAATACTTGTGACACCCCACAGGGTCTGCCGGGCTCTGAGGGCCCTGCCCTGTGCCCCCTGCTCCCCTGCCCTTTGTTCAGTCACAGCAGAGATGGCCACACCCACTCCCTCAGTGAGGGCAGGCTTCCAACCTCCCTCAGCCACGCCCCCTCTCCGCAGGTTACCATGGACTACAGATGCTGCATTCTGAGGCCAGGGCATTCCGAGAATGCCAAGGGCAGACATGATGACCTTAAATGATTTCCTCTTGTGTCAGTTTTCGTAAACTTAGCAGCTAGGAAATGGTCCGCTTTACAGAAATGTTCCAGTTTACTGGCATTTCATATATTCTCTGCTATAACATTGTCCTGATTCTTTCTGCATATTCTTTACTTATGTTTATGTTTTCCTTAATCAAAGTGTGTCTTGTAAATCTTTTCAAAGAATATTCTTAGGACTTACTAAATCACCTGAATTTTATACGTTTTCTGTTGTATTAAGTTCTGCTCATATCTTTATTTATCTTTTTTCTATGTTCTCAGGGTTTATAGTTTTGATTTTCTGATGTCAAGTAAAACACTTGGTTATTCATCTTAATAAATCTTTTTACTTATAAAGATTTGAACTTTTAAAGATTCCAGCTTACTTGTACGTTTCTAAGGGTCCATTCCTCTACACTGTTGCCGGCCTAAGGCTTAGATCAACATATAGCTATGTATATATTGACATATTATCCCCTCGGCTTTCTGTGATTCCCTACTTCTCACCTTTCTTTGCAGACAAGCCATTTGAAATACCCTTAACTTACTTCACAGCCAATAAGTCTTTGAAATAATGTGTATTTTTTAGAGAAATCATCTTATATAATTAGGCAGAAAATCTCACGTTCCATAGTTTTCTAAACAGCATAACTTCACGCTTCTCACTGCTCAATTTGCTGTATTAAACAACCTTTGTGTATTTAGCTTTATCAATGACATGTACTTTAAAAATGTTTTAGAGACACTACCAGTCTTTGAAAACATCGTTGTTCCTTGTTTCTTTTCCAGGTTTATGTATATTTTCTGCCTAGCACCTGATTATTCCAACATCGGACGGATGGCCTAGGGAATCTAATTCTGGTATTGATTGTTTTTGCTGATTGTCTCCCTTTGTAGCTGATTTCTTCATTATTGTGTAAATTTAGGGCATGAGCTCATGTTTAGCTAAACAGCTGACCTTGTAAAAGGCTTAGGTGTGAACGCTCGTAAGTTTCAGCAAAAAGTCGGCAAAGATTTATTTGTGTCCCTCCAATGAGTTGCCCACAAGGACCCCGTTTTTATAAGTGTTGGTCCAATACTCCATCTAGGGGTAGGGGACTTAGAGAGGGATGCTTTCGGCCCCCGATCTTGGGCAGGGGCAGTGGGCGGCATGTGGCCCGGGCAGGAGCCTCTCTGCTTGTGAACCTGGGAATCATCTCTCCTGCGAACTTCGGTCACCTGGCAGGAAGCTACGATGCCCAGACCTATGGTTAGCTGTGCAGCGATGTATACTGCGCGGACAGGTTCCACACACACTTCAAATAAGTGGGTGGCCTGAGTGGAAAAGTGAGAGTTTGGCCAGCTGTGCAGAAAAAGAAGGCAACCTATGGCCTGGGCCTAAATGCTTGCGACACACCACTGGGCCTGCCTTGCTCTGAGGGTCCTGCCCTGGGCCCCATGCTCCCCTGCCCTTTGTTCATTCACAGCAGAGATGGCCACACCCACTCCCTCCGTGAGGGCAGTGTTCCAGCCTCCCTCAGACCCGCCCACTCTCCACAGGTTACCACGGACTACAGATGCTGCATTCTGAGGCCAGGGCGTTCCGAGAATGCCAAGGGCAGACATGATGACCTTAAATGATTTCCTCTTGTGTCAGTTTTGGTAAACTGTAGGAGCTAGGAAATGGTCCACTTTACAGAAATATTCAAATTTACTGGCATTTCATATATTCTCAGCTATAACATTGTCTTGATCCTTTCTGTATATTCTTTACATTTTTTTGTTTTCCTTAATCAAAGTGTGTCTTTTAAATCTTTTCAAAGAATATTCTTTGGACTTACTACCACACCTGAATTTTATACGTTTTCTGTGGTATTAAGTTCTGCTCATATCTTTATTTATCTTTTTTCTATGTTCTCAGGGTTTATTGTTTTGATCTTCTGATGTCAATTAAAACACTTGGTTATTCATTTTCATCAATCTTTTTACTTATAAAGATTTGAACTTTTAAAGATGCCAGCTCACTTTCAAGTTTCTAAGGGTCAGGTCCTATACATTGTGGCTGGCCTAAGGCTTAGTTCACCATATAGCAATGTATATATTGACATTTTCCCCTCGACTTTCTGTGATTCCCTACATCTCACCTTTCTTTGCAGACAAGCCATTTGCAATACACTTAACTTATTTCACAGCCAATAAGTCTTTGAAATAATGTCTATTTTTTAGAGAAATCTTCTTATATAATTAGGCAGAAAATCTCACCTGCCATAGTTTTGAAAACAGCATAATTTCACTCTTCTCAATGCTTAATCTGTGGTATTAAACAACCTTTGAGTATTTAAGTTTATCAACGAAATGTACTTTAAAAATGTTTTAGAGATCCTACCAGCCTTTGAAAACCTCCTTTTTCCTTGTTTCAGTTCCAGGTTTATGTATATTTTCTGCCTTGCACCTGATTATTCCAACATCAGATGGATGGCCTAGGGAATCTCATTCTGGTATTGATTGTTTTTGCTGATTGTCTCCCTTTGTAGCTGATTTCTTCAATTTTGTGTAAATTTAGATCATGAGCCCATGTTTACCTAAAAAGCTGACCTTGTAAGAGGCTTAGGTGTGAACGCTGGTAAGTTTCAGCAAAATGTCGGCAAAGATTTATTTGTGTCCCTCCAATGAGTTGCCCGCAAGGACCCCGTTTTCTAGAAGTGTTGGTCCAATACTCCTTCTAGGTGTAGGGGACTTAGACAGGGCTGCTTTCGGCCCCCGATCTTGGGCAGGGGCAGTGGGCGGCGTGTGGCCCGGGCAGGAGCCTCTCTGCGTGTGAACCTGGGAATCATCTCTCCTGCGAACTTCGGTCACCTGGCAGGAAGCTACGATGCCCAGACCTATTGTTAGCTGTGCAGCGAGGTATACTGGGTGGACAGGTTCCACACACACTTCAAATAAGTGGGTGGCCTCAGTGGAAAAGTGAGAGTTTGGCCAGCTGTGCAGACAAAGAAGGCGCCCTTTGGCCTGGGCCTAAATGCTTGTGACACCCCACTGGGCCTGCCTTGCTCTGAGGGCCCTGCCCTGGGCCCCCTGCTCCCCTGCCCTTTGTTCAGTCAGAGCAGAGATGGCCACACCCACTCCCTCCGTGAGGGCAGTGTTCCAGCCTCCCTCAGCCCCACCCACTCTCCACAGGTTACCATGGACTACAGATGCTGCATTCTGAGGCCAGGGCGTTCCGAGAATGCCAAGGGCAGACATGATGACCTTAAATGATTTCCTCTTGTGTCAGTTTTGGTAAACTGTAGGAGCTAGGAAATGGTCCACTTTACAGAAATGTTCAAATTTACTGGCATTTCATATATTCTCTGCTATAACATTGTCCTGATTCTTTCTATATATTCTTTAATTATGTTTGTGCTTTCCTTAATCAAAGTGTGTCTTTTAAATCTTTTCAAAGAATATTCTTTGGACTTACTACCTCACCTGAATTTTATACGTTTTCTGTGGTATTAAGTTCTGCTCATATCTATCTTTATCTTTTTTCTATGTTCTCAGGGTTTATTGTTTTGATCTTCTGATGTCAATTAAAACACTTGGTTATTCATTTTCATCAATCTTTTTACTTATAAAGATTTGAACTTTTAAAGATTCCAGCTCGGGCTTCCCTGGTGGCGCAGTGGTTGAGAGTCCGCCTGCCGTTGCAGGGGACACGGGTTCGTGCCCCGGTCAGGGAAGATCCCACATGCCGCAGAGCGGCTAGGCCCGTGAGCCATGGCCGCTGAGCCTGTGCGTCCGGAGCCTGCGCTCCGCAAGAGGAGAGGCCACAACAGTGAGAGGCCCGCGTAATGCAAAAAAAAAAAAAAAAAAAAAAACAGATCCAGCTCACTTTTAAGTTTCTAAGGGTCAGGTCCTCTACATTGTGGCTGGCCTAAGGCTTAGTTCACCATATAGCAATGTATATATTGACATTTTCCCCTCGACTTTCTGTGATTCCCTACATCTCACCTTTCTTTGCAGACAAGCCATTTGAAATACACTTAACTTATTTCACAGCCAATAAGTCTTTGAAATAATGTCTATTTTTTAGAGAAATCTTCTGACATAATTAGGCAGAAAATCTCACCTGCCATAGTTTTCAAAACAGCATAATTTCACTCTTCTCAATGCTTAATCTGTGGTATTAAACAACCTTTGAGTATTTAGGTTTATCAATGACATGTACTTTAAAAATGTTTTAGAGATCCTACCAGCCTTTGAAAACCTCCTTGTTCCTTGTTTCAGTTCCAGTTTTATGTATATTTTCTGCCTTGCACCTGATTATTCCAACATCAGATGGATGGCCTAGGGAATCTCATTCTGGTATTGATTGTTTTTGCTGATTGTCTCACTTTGTAGCTGATTTCTTCAATATTGTGTAAATTTAGATCATGAGCTCATGTTTAACTAAACAACTGACCTAGTAAGAGGCTTAGGTGTGAACGCTGGTACGCTTCAGCAGAAAGTCGGCAAAGATTTATTTGTGTCCCTCCAATGAGTTGCCCGCAAGGACCCCGTTTTCTACAAGTGTTGGTCCAATACTCCTTCGAGAGGCAGTGGACTCAGACATGGCTGCTTTTCAGCCTTCGATCTGGGGCAGGGCCAGTGGGCGGCCTGTGGCCCGGGCAGGAGCCTCTCCGCATGTGTCCCAGGGACCCATTTGCCTGCGAACTTCGGTCACCTGTCAGGAAGCTACGATGCCCTGACATATGTTTAGCTGTGCAGCGAGGTGTACTGCGCAGACAGGTACCACACACACTTCAAGTACGAGGGCGGCCTGAGTGGAAAGGTGAGAGTTTGGGCAGCTGTGCAGACAAAGAAGGCGCCCTTTGGCCTGGGCCTAAATGCTTGTGACACCCCACTGGGTCTGCCGGGCTCTGAGGGCCATGCCCTGGGCCCCCTGCTCCCCTGCCCTTTGTTCAGTCACAGCAGGGATGGCCACACCCACTCCCTCAGTGAGGGCAGTCTTCCAGCCTCCCTCAGCCACGCCCCCTCTCCGCAGGTTACCATGGACTACAGATGCTGCATTCTGAGGCCAGGGCGTTCTGAGAATGCCAAGGGCAGACATGATGACCTTAAATGATTTCCTCTTGTGTCAGTTTTCGTAAACTGTAGCAGCTGGGAAATGGTCCGCTTTACAGAAATGTTCAAGTTTACTGGCATTTCATATATTCTCTGCTATAACATTGTCCTGATTCTTTCTGAGTATTCTTTACTTATGTTTATGTTTTCCTTAATCAAAGTGTGTCTTTTAAATCGTTTCAAAGAATATTCTTTGGACTTACTAAATCACCTGAATTTTATACGTTTTCTGTTGTATTAAGTTCTGCTCATACCTTTATTTATCTTTTTTCTATGTTCTCAGGGTTTATAGTTTTGATTTTCTGATGTCAAGTAAAACACTTGGTTATTCATCTTAATAAATCTTTTTACTTATAAAGATTTGAACTTTTAACGATTCCAGCTTACTTGTACGTTTCTAAGGGTCCTTTCCTCTACACTGTTGCCGGCCTAAGGCTTAGTTCAACATATAGCTATGTATATATTGACATATTATCCCCTCGGCTTTCTGTGACTCCCTACATCTCACCTTTCTTTGCAGACAAGACATTTGAAATACCCTTAACTTATTTCACAGCCAATAAGTCTTTGAAATAATGTGTATTTTTTAGAGAAATCATCTTATATAATTAGGCAGAAAATCTCACGTTCCATAGTTTTCTAAACAGCATAACTTCACTCTTCTCACAGCTTAATTTGCTGTATTAAAAAACCTTTGTGTATTTAGCTTTATCAATGACATGTACTTTAAAAATGTTTTAGAGATCCTACCAGTCTTTGAAAACATCCTTGTTCCTTGTTTCTTTTCCAGGTTTATGTATATTTTCTGCCTAGCACCTGATTATTCCAACATCTGACGGATGGCCTAGGGAATCTAATTCTGGTATTGATTGTTTTTGCTGATTGTCTCCCTTTGTAGCTGATTTCTTCATTATTGTGTAAATTTAGGTCATGAGCTCATGTTTAGCTAAACAGCTGACCTTGTAAAAGGCTTAGGTGTGAACGCTCGTAAGTTTCAGCAAAAAGTCGGCAAAGATTTATTTGTGTCCCTCCAATGAGTTGCCCACAAGGACCCCGTTTTCTAGAAGTGTTGGTCCAATACTCCCTCTATGGTAGGGGACTTAGACAGGGCTGCTTTCGGCCCCCGATCTTGGGCAGGGGCAGTGGGCGGCGTGTGGCCCGGGCAGGAGCCTCTCTGCGTGTGAACCTGGGAATCATCTCTCCTGCGAACTTCGGTCACCTGGCAGGAAGCTACGATGCCCAGACCTATGGTTAGCTGTGCAGCGAGGTATACTGTGTGGACAGGTTCCACACACACTTCAAATAACTGGGTGGCCTCAGTGGAAAAGTGAGAGTTTGGCCAGCTGTGCAGACAAAGAAGGCGCCCTATGGCCTGGGCCTAAATGCTTGTGACACCCCACTGGGCCTGCCTTGCTCTGAGGGCCCTGCCCAGGGCCCCATGCTCCCCTGCCCTTTGTTCAGTCACAGCAGAGATGGCCACACCCACTCCCTCCGTGAGGGCAGTGTTCCAGCCTCCCTCAGACCCGCCCACTCTCCCCAGGTTACCATGGACTACAGATGCTGCATTCTGAGGCCAGGGCGTTCCGAGAATGCCAAGGGCAGACATGATGACCTTAAATGATTTCCTCTTGTGTCAGTTTTGGTAAACTGTAGGAGCTAGGAAATGGTCCACTTTACAGAAATGTTCAAATTTACTGGCATTTCATATATTCTCTGCTATAACATTGTTCTGATTCTTTCTATATATTCTTTAAATATGTTTGTGCTTTCCTTAATCAAAGTGTGTCTTTTAAATCTTTTCAAAGAATATTCTTTGGACTTACTACCTCACCTGAATTTTATACGTTTTCTGTGGTATTAAGTTCTGCTCATATCTTTATATATCTTTTTTCTATGTTCTCAGGGTTTATTGTTTTGATCTTCTGATGTCAATTAAAACACTTGGTTATTCATTTTCATCAAACTTTTTATTTATAAAGATTTGAGCTTTTAAAGATTCCAGCTCACTTTCAAGTTTCTAAGGGTCAGGTCCTCTACATTGTGGCTGGCCTAAGGCTTAGTTCACCATATAGCAATGTATATATTGACATTTTCCCCTCGACTTTCTGTGATTCCCTACATCTCACCTTTCTTTGCAGACCAGCCATTTGAAATACACTTAACTTATTTCACAGCCAATAAGTCTTTGAAATAATGTCTATTTTTAGAGAAATCTTCTTATATAATTAGGCAGAAAATCTCACCTGCCATAGTTTTCAAAACAGCATAATTTCACTCTTCTCAATGCTTAAGCTGTGGTATTAAACAACCTTTGAGTATTTAGGTTTATCAACGAAATGTACTTTAAACATGTTTTAGAGATCCTACCAGCCTTTGAAAACCTCCTTGTTCCTTGTTTCAGTTCCAGTTTTATGTATATTTTCTGCCTTGCACCTGATTATTCCAACATCAGATGGATGGCCTAGGGAATCTCATTCTGGTATTGATTGTTTTTGCTGATTGTCTCCCTTTGTAGCTGATTTCTTCAATATTGTGTAAATTTAGATCATGAGCTCATGTTTAGCTAAACAGCTGACTTTGTAAGAGTCTTTGGTGTGAACGCTGGTAAGCTTCAGCAGAACGTCGGCAAAGATTTATTTGTGTCCCTCCAATGAGTTGCCCGCAAGAACCCCGTTTTCTACATGTGTTGGTCCAATACTCCTTCGAGAGGCAGTGGACTCAGACATGGCTGCTTTTCAGCCTTCGATCTGGGGCAGGGCCAGTGGGCGGCCTGTGGCCCGGGCAGGAGCCTCTCCGCATGTGTCCCAGGGACCCATTTGCCTGCGAACTTCAGTCACCTGGCAGGAAGCTACGATGCCTTGACCTATGGTTTGCTGTGCAGCGAGGTGTACTGCGCGGACAGGTACCCAACACACTTCAAATAAGAGGGCGGCCTGAGTGGAAAGGTGAGAGTTTGGGCAGCTGTGCAGACAAAGAAAGCGCCCTTTGGCCTGGGCCTAAATGCTTGTGACACCCCACTGGGTCTGCCGGGCTCTGAAGGCCCTGCCCTGGGCCCCCTGCTCCCCTGCCCTTTGTTCAGTCACAGCAGAGATGGCCACACCCACTCCCTCAGTGAGGGCAGTCTTCCAACCTCCCTCAGCCACGCCCCCTCTCCGCAGGTTACCATGGACTACAGATGCTGCATTCTGAGGCCAGTTGGTTCCGAGAATGCCAAGGGCAGACATGATGACCTTAAATGATTTCCTCTTGTGTCAGTTTTGGTAAACTTTAGGAGCTAGGAAATGGTCCACTTTGCAGAAATATTCAAATTTACTGGCAATACATATATTCTCCGCTATAACATTGTCCTGATTCTTTCTGTATATTATTTACTTTTTTTTGTTTTCCTAAATCAAAGTGTGTCTTTTAAATCTTTTCAAAGAATATTCTTTGGACTTACTAAATTACCTAAATTTTATACGTTTTCTGTTGTATTAAGTTCTGCTCATATCTTTATTTATCTTTTTTCTATGTTCTCAGGGTTTATTGTTTTGATTTTCTGATGTCAAGTAAAACACTTGGTTATTATTTTTAATAAATCTTTTTACTTATAAAGATTTGAACTTTTAAAGATTCCAGCTTCCTTGTACGTTTCTAATGGTCCATTCCTCTACACTGTTGCCGGCCTAAGGCTTAGTTCACCATATAGCAATGTATATATTGACATATTATCCCCTCGGCTTTCTGTGATTCCCTACATCTCACCTTTCTTTGCAGACAAGACATTTGAAATACCCTTAACTTATTTCACAGCCAATAAGTCTTTGAAATAATGTGTATTTTTTAGAGAAATCATCTTATATAATTAGGCAGAAAATCTCTCCTTCCATAGTTTTCTAAACAGCATAATTTCACTCTTCTCACTGCTTAATTTGTTTTATTAAACAACCTTTGAGTATTTAGCTTTATCAATGACATGTACTTTAAAAATGTTTTAGAGATCCTACCAGTCTTTGAAAACATCCTTGTTCCTTGTTTCTTTTCCAGGTTTATGTATATTTTCTGCCTAGCACCTGATTATTCCAACATCTGACGGATGGCCTAGGGAATCTAATTCTGGTATTGATTGTTTTTGCTGATTGTCTCCCTTTGTAGCTGATTTCTTCATTATTGTGTAAATTTAGGTCATGAGCTCATGTTTAGCTAAACAGCTGACCTTGTAAAAGGCTTAGGTTTGAACGCTCGTAAGTTTCAGCAAAAAGTCGGCAAAGATTTATTTGTGTCCCTCCAATGCGTTGCCCACAAGGACCCCGTTTTCTAGAAGTGTTGGTCCAATACTCCCTCTAGGGGTAGGGGACTTAGACAGGGCTGCTTTCGGCCCCCGATCTTGGGCAGGGGCATTGGGCGGCGTGTGGCCCGGGCAGGAGCCTCTCTGCGTGTGAACCTGGGAATCATCTCTCCTGCGAACTTCGGTCACCTGGCAGGAAGCTATGATGCCCAGACCTATGGTTAGCTGTGCAGCGAGGTATACTGCGTGGATAGGTTCCACACTCACTGCAACTAAGTGGGCGGCCTGAGTGGAAAAGTGAGAGTTTGGGCAGCTGTGCAGACAAAGAAGGCGCCCTAAGGCCTGGGCCTAAATTCTTGTGACACCTCACTGGGCCTGCCTTGCTCTGAGGGCCCTGCCCTGGGCCCCCTGCTCCCCTGCCCTTTGTTCAGTCACAGCAGAGATGGCCACGCCCACTCCCTCAGTGAGGGCAGTGTTCCAGCCTCCCTCAGCCCCGCCCACTCTCCACAGGTTACTATGGACTACAGATGCTGCATTCTGAGGCCAGGGCGTTCCGAGAATGCCAAGGGCAGACATGATGACCTTAAATGATTTCCTCTTGTGTCAGTTTTGGTAAACTGTAGGAGCTAGGAAATGGTCCACTTTACAGAAATGTTCAAATTTACTGGCATTTCATATATTCTCTGCTATAACATTGTCCTGATTCTTTCTATATATTCTTTAATTATGTTTGTGCTTTCCTTAATCAAAGTGTGTCCTTTAAATCTTTTCAAAGAATATTCTTTGGACTTACTACCTCACCTGAATTTTATACGTTTTCTGTGGTATTAAGTTCTGCTCATATCTATCTTTATCTTTTTTCTATGTTCTCAGGGTTTATTGTTTTGATCTTCTGATGTCAATTAAAACACTTGGTTATTCATTTTCATCAATCTTTTTACTTATAAAGATTTGAACTTTTAAAGATTCCAGCTCACTTTTAAGTTTCTAAGGGTCAGGTCCTCTACATTGTGGCTGGCCTAAGGCTTAGTTCACCATATAGCAATGTATATATTGACATTTTCCCCTCGACTTTCTGTGATTCCCTACATCTCACCTTTCTTTGCAGACAAGCCATTTGAAATACACTTAACTTATTTCACAGCCAATAAGTCTTTGAAATAATGTCTATTTTTTAGAGAAATCTTCTGACATAATTAGGCAGAAAATCTCACCTGCCATAGTTTTCAAAACAGCATAATTTCACTCTTCTCAATGCTTAATCTGTGGTATTAAACAACCTTTGAGTATTTAGGTTTATCAATGACATGTACTTTAAAAATGTTTTAGAGATCCTACCAGCCTTTGAAAACCTCCTTGTTCCTTGTTTCAGTTCCAGTTTTATGCGTATTTTCTGCCTTGCACCTGATTATTCCAACATCAGATGGATGGCCTAGGGAATCTCATTCTGGTATTGATTGTTTTTGCTGATTGTCTCACTTTGTAGCTGATTTCTTCAATATTGTGTAAATTTAGATCATGAGCTCATGTTTAGCTAAACAGCTGACCGTGTAAGAGGCTTAGGTGTGAACGCTGGTACGCTTCAGCAGAAAGTCGGCAAAGATTTATTTGTGTCCCTCCAATGAATTGCCCGAAAGGACCCGTTTTCTACAAGTGTTGGTCCAATACTCATTCGAGAGGCAGTGGACTCAGACATGGCTGCTTTTCAGCCTTCGATCTGGGGCAGGGCCAGTGGGCGGCCTGTGGCCCGGGCAGGAGCCTCTCCGCATGTGTCCCAGGGACCCATTTGCCTGCGAACTTCGGTCACCTGGCAGGAAGCTACGATGCCCTGACCTATGGTTAGCTGTGCAGCGAGGTGTACTGCGTGGACAGGTTCCAAACACACTTCAAATAAGAGGGTGGCCTGAGTGGAAAGGTGAGAGTTGGGGCAGCTGTGCAGACAAAGAAGGCGCCCTTTGGCCTGGGCCTAAATGCTTGTGACACCCCACTGTGTCTGCCGGGCTCGGAGGGCCCTGCCCTGGGCCCCCTGCTCCCCTGCCCTTTGTTCAGTCACAGCAGAGATGGCCACACCCACTCCCTCAGTGATGGCAGTCTTCCAACCTCCCTCAGCCACGCCCCCTCTCCGCAGGTTACCATGGACAACAGATGCTGCATTCTGAGGCCAGGGCGTTCCGAGAATGCCAAGGGCAGACATAATGACTTTAAATGATTTCCTCTTGTGTCAGTTTTCGTACACTGTAGCAGCTAGGAAATGGTCCGCTTTACAGAAATGTTCAAGTTTACTGGCATTTCATATATTCTCTGCTATAACATTGTCCTGATTCTTTCTGCATATTCTTTACTTATGTTTATGTTTTCCTTAATCAAAGTGTGTCTTTTAAATCTTTTCAAAGAATATTCTTTGGAATTACTAAATCACCTGAATTTTATACGTTTTCTGTTGTATTAAGTTCTGCTCATATCTATATTTATCTTTTTTCTATGTTCTCAGGGTTTATAGTTTTGATTTTCTGATGTCAAGTAAAACACTTGGTTATTCATTTTAATAAATCTTTTTACTTATAAAGATTTGAACTTTTAAAGATTCCAGCTTACTTGTACGTTTCTAAGGGTCCATTCCTCTACACTGTTGCCGGCCTAAGGCTTAGATCAACATATAGCTATGTATATATTGACATATTATCCCCTCGGCTTTCTGTGACTCCCTACATCTCCCCTTTCTTTGCAGACAAGCCATTTGAAATACACTTAACTTACTTCACAGCCAATAAGTCTTTGAAATAATGTGTATTTTTTAGAGAAATCATCTTATATAATTAGGCAGAAAATCTCACGTTCCATAGTTTTCTAAACAGCATAACTTCACTCTTCTCACAGCTTAATTTGCTGTATTAAACAACCTTTGTGTATTTAGCTTTATCAATGACATGTACTTTAAAAATGTTTTAGAGACACTACCAGTCTTTGAAAACATCCTTGTTCCTTGTTTCTTTTCCAGGTTTATGTATATTTTCTGCCTAGCACCTGATTATTCCAACATCTGACTAATGACCTAAGGAATCTAATTCTGGTATTGATTGTTTTTGCTGATTGTCTCCCTTTGTAGCTGATTTCTTCATTATTGTGTAAAATTAGGTCATGAGCTCATGTTTAGCTAAACAGCTGACCTTGTAAAAGGCTTAGGTGTGAACGCTCGTAAGTTTCAGCAAAAAGTCGGCAACGATTTCTTTGTGTCCCTCCAATGAGTTGCCCACAAGGACCCCGTTTTCTAGAAGTGTTGGTCCAATACTCCCTCTAGGGGTAGGGGACTTAGACAGGGCTGCTTTCGGCCCCCGATCTTGGGCAGGGTCAGTGGGCGGCGTGTGGTCCGGGCAGGAGCCTCTCTGCGTGTGAACCTGGGAATCATCTCTCCTGCGAACTTCGGTCACCTGGCAGGAAGCTACGATGCCCAGACCTATGGTTAGCTGTGCAGCGAGGTATACTGCGTGGACAGGTTCCACACACACTTCAAATAAGTGGGTGGCCTCAGTGGAAAAGTGAGAGTTTGGCCAGCTGTGCAGACAAAGAAGGCGCCCTTTGGCCTGGGCCTATATGCTTGTGACACCCCACTGGGCCTGCCTTGCTCTGAGGGCCCTGCCCTGGGCCCCCTGCTCCCCTGCCCTTTGTTCAGTCACAGCAGAGATGGCCACACCCATCCCTCAGTGAGGGCAGTGTTCCAGCCTCCCTCAGCCCCGCCCACTCTCCACAGGTAACCATGGACTACAGATGCTGCATTCTGAGGCCAGGGCGTTCCGAGAATGCCAAGGGCAGACATGATGACCTTAAATGATTTCCTCTTGTGTCAGTTTTGGTAAACTGTAGGAGCTAGGAAATGGTCCACTTTACAGAAATGTTCAAATTTACTGGCATTTCATATATTCTCTGCTATAACATTGTCCTGATTCTTTCTATATATTCTTTAATTATGTTTGTGCTTTCCTTAATCAAAGTGTGTCTTTTAAATCTTTTCAAAGAATATTCTTTGGACTTACTACCTCACCTGAATTTTATGTTTTCTGTGGTATTAAGTTCTGCTCATATCTATCTTTATCTTTTTTCTATGTTCTCAGGGTTTATTGTTTTGATCTTCTGATGTCAATTAAAACACTTGGTTATTCATTTTCATCAATCTTTTTACTTATAAAGATTTGAACTTTTAAAGATTCCAGCTCACTTTTAAGTTTCTAAGGGTCAGGTCCTCTACATTGTGGCTGGCCTAAGGCTTAGTTCACCATATAGCAATGTATATATTGACATTTTCCCCTCGACTTTCTGTGATTCCCTACATCTCACCTTTCTTTGCAGACAAGCCATTTGAAATACACTTAACTTATTTCACAGCCAATAAGTCTTTGAAATAATGTCTATTTTTTAGAGAAATCTTCTGACATAATTAGGCAGAAAATCTCACCTGCCATAGTTTTCAAAACAGCATAATTTCACTCTTCTCAATGCTTAATCTGTGGTATTAAACAACCTTTGAGTATTTAGGTTTATCAATGACATGTACTTTAAAAATGTTTTAGAGATTCTACCAGCCTTTGAAAACCTCCTTGTTCCTTCTTTCAGTTCCAGTTTTATGTATATTTTCTGCCTTGCACCTGATTATTCCAACATCAGATGGATGGCCTAGGGAATCTCATTCTGGTATTGATTGTTTTTGCTGATTGTCTCCCTTTGTAGCTGATTTCTTCAATATTGTGTAAATTTAGATCATGAGCTCATGTTTAGCTAAACAGCTGACCTTGTAAGAGGCTGAGGTGTGAACGCTGGTACGCTTCAGCAGAAAGTCGGCAAAGATTTATTTGTGTCCCTCCAATGAGTTGCCCGCATGGACCCCGTTTTCTACAAGTGTTGGTCCAATACTCCTTCGAGAGGCAGTGGACTCAGACATGGCTGCTTTTCAGGCTTCGATCTGGGGCAGGGCCAGTGGGCGGCCTGTGGCCCGGGCAGGAGCCTCTCCGCATGTGTCCCAGGGACCCATTTGCCTGCGAACTTCGGTCACCTGGCAGGAAGCTACGATGCCCTGACCTAAGGTTAGCTGTGCAGCGAGGTGTACTGCGCGGACAGGTTCCAAACACACTTCAAATAAGAGGGTGGCCTGAGTGGAAAGTTGAGAGTTTGGGCAGCTGTGCAGACAAAGAAGCCGCCCTTTGGCCTGGGCCTAAATGCTTGTGACACCCCACTGGGTCTGCCGGGCTCTGAGGGCCCTGCCCTGGGCCCCCTGCTTCCCTGCCCTTTGTTCAGTCACAGCAGAGATGGCCACACCCACTCCCTCAGTGATGGCAGTCTTCCAACCTCCCTCAGCCACGCCCCCTCTCCGCAGGTTACCATGGACAACAGATGCTGCATTCTGAGGCCAGGGCGTTCCGAGAATGCCAAGGGCAGACATGATGACCTTAAATGATTTCCTCTTGTGTCAGTTTTCGTAAACTGTAGCAGCTAGGAAATGGTCCGCTTTACAGAAATGTTCAAGTTTACTGGCATTTCATATATTCTCTGCTATAACATTGTCCTGATTCTTTCTGCATATTCTTTACTTATGTTTATGTTTTCCTTAATCAAAGTGTGTCTTTTAAATCTTTTCAAAGAATATTCTTTGGAATTACTAAATCACCTGAATTTTATACGTTTTCTGTTGTATTAAGTTCTGCTCATATCTTTATTTATCTTTTTTCTGTGTTCTCAGGGTTTATAGTTTTGATTTTCTGATGTCAAGTAAAACACTTGGTTATTCATTTTAATAAATCTTTTTACTTATAAAGATTTGAACTTTTAAAGATTCCAGCTTACTTGTACGTTTCTAAGGGTCCATTCCTCTACACTGTTGCCGGCCTAAGGCTTAGATCAACATATAGCTATGTATATATTGACATATTATCCCCTCGGCTTTCTGTGACTCCCTACATCTCCCCTTTCTTTGAAGACAAGCCATTTGAAATACCCTTAACTTACTTCACAACCAATAAGTCTTTGAAATAATGTGTATATTTAGAGAAATCATCTTATATAATTAGGCAGAAAATCTCACGTTCCATAGTTTTCTAAACAGCATAACTTCACTCTTCTCACAGCTTAATTTGCTGTATTAAACAACCTTTGTGTATTTAGCTTTATCAATGACATGTACTTTAAAAATGTTTTAGAGACCCTACCAGTCTTTGAAAACATCCTTGTTCCTTGTTTCTTTTCCAGGTTTATGTATATTTTCTGCCTAGCACCTGATTATTCCAACATCTGACGGATGGCCTAGGGAATCTAATTCTGGTATTGATTGTTTTTGCTGATTGTCTCCCTTTGTAGCTGATTTCTTCATTATTGTGTAAATTTAGGTCATGAGCTCATGTTTAGCTAAACAGGTGACCTTGTAAAAGGCTTAGGTGTGAACGCTCGTAAGTTTCAGCAAAACGTCGGCACAGATTTCTTTGTGTCCCTCCAAAGAGTTGCCCACAAGGACCCCGTTTTCTAGAAGTGTTGGTCCAATACTCCCTCTAGGGGTAGGGGACTTAGACAGGGCTGCTTTCTGCCCCCGATCTTGGGCAGGGGCAGTGGGCGGCGTGTGGCCCGGGCAGGAGCTTCTTGCGTGTGAACCTGGGAATCATCTCTCCTGCGAACTTCGGTCACCTGGCAGGAAGCTACGATGCCCAGACCTATGGTTAGCTGTGCAGCGAGGTATACTGCGTGGACAGGTTCCACACACACTTCAAATAAGTGGGTGGCCTGAGTGGAAAAGTGAGAGTTTGGCCAGCTGTGCAGACAAAGAAGGCGCCCTATGGCCTGGGCCTAAATACTTGTGACACCCCACTGGGCCTGCCTTGCTCTGAGGGCCCTGCCCTGGGCCCCATGCTCCCCTGCCCTTTGTTCAGTCACAGCAGAGATGGCCACACCCACTCCCACCGTGATGGCAGTGTTCCAGCCTCCCTCAGCACCGCCCACTCTCCACAGGTTACCATGGACTACAGATGCTGCATTCTGAGGCCAGGGCGTTCCGAGAATGCCAAGGGCAGACATGATGACCTTAAATGATTTCCTCTTGTGTCAGTTTTGGTAAACTGTAGGAGCTAGGAAATGGTCCACTTTACAGAAATGTTCAAATTTACTGGCATTTCATATATTCTCTGCTATAACATTGTCCTGATTCTTTCTGTATATGCTTTACTTTTTTTTGTTTTCCTTAATCAAAGTGTGTCTTTTAAGTCTTTTCAAAGAATATTCTTTGGACTTCCTACCTCACCTGAATTTTAAACGTTTTCTGTGGTATTATGTTCTGCTCATATCTTTATTTATCTTTTTTCCATGTTCTCAGGGTTTATTTTTTTGATCTTCTGATGTCAATTAAAACACTTGGTTATTATTTTTAATAAATATTTTTACTTAAAAGATTTGAACTTTTAAAGATTCCAGCTTCCTTGGACGTTTCTAAGGGTCCTTTCCTCTACACTGTTGCCGGCCTAAGGCTTAGTTCACCATATAGCAATGTTTATATTGACATATTATCCCCTCGGCTTTCCTTGATTCCCTACATCTCACATTTCTTTGCAGACAAGACATTTGAAATACCCTTAACTTATTTCACAGCCAATAAGTCTTTGAAATAATGTGTATTTTTTAGAGAAATCATCTTATATAATTAGGCAGAAAATCTCACCTTCCATAGTTTTCTAAACAGCATAATTTCACTCTTCTCACTGCTTAATTTGTTGTATTAAACAACCTTTGAGTATTTAGCTTTATCAATGACATGTACTTTAAAAATGTTTTAGAGATCCTACCAGTCTTTGAAAACATCCTTGTTCCTTGTTTCTTTTCCAGGTTTATGTATATTTTCTGCCTAGCACCTGATTATTCCAACATCTGACGGATGGCCTAGGGAATCTAATTCTGGTATTGATTGTTTTTGCTGATTGTCTCCCTTTGTACCTGATTTCTTCATTATTGTGTAAATTTAGATCATGAGCCCATGTTTAGCTAAACAGCTGACCTTGTAAAAGGCATTGGTGTGAACGCTCGTAAGTTTCAGCAAAAAGTCAGCAAAGATTTCTTTGTGTCCCTCCAATGTGTTGCCCACAAGGACCCCGTTTTCTAGAAGTGTTGGTCCAATACTCCCTCTAGGGGTAGGGGAATTATACAGGGCTGCTTTCGGCCCCTGATCTTGGGCAGGGGCAGTGGGCCGCCTGTGGCCCGGGCAGTAGCCTCTCTGCATGTGAACCTGGGAATCATGTCTCCTGCGAACTTCGGTCACCGGGCAGGAAGCTATGATGCCCTGACCTATGGTTAGCTTTGCAGCGAAGTATACTGCGCGGACAGGTTCCACACTCACTGCAACTAAGTGGGCGGCCTGAGTGGAAAAGTGAGAGTTTGGGCAGCTGTGCAGACAAAGAAGGCGCCCTAAGGCCTGGGCCTAAATGCTTCTGACACCCCACTAGGACTGCCGGGCTCTGAGGGCCCTGCACAAGGCCCGCTGCTCCCCTGCCCTTTGTTCAGTCACAGCAGAGATGGCCACACCCACTCCCTCTGTGAGGGCAGTGTTCCAGCCTCCCTCAATCCCGCCCACTCTCCGCAGGTTACCATGGACAACAGATGCTGCATTCTGAGACCAGGGCGTTCCGAGAATGCCAAGGGCAGACATGATGACCTTAAATGATTTCCTCTTGTGTCAGTTTTGGTAAACTGTAGGAGCTAGGAAATGGTCCACTTTACAGAAATGTTCAAATTTACTGGCATTTCATATATTCTCTGCTATAACATTGTCCTGATTCTTTCTATATATTCTTTAATTATGTTTGTGCTTTCCTTAACCAAAGTGTGTCTTTTAAATCTTTTCAAAGAATATTCTTTGGACTTACTACCTCACCTGAATTTTATACGTTTTCTGTGGTATTAAGTTCTGCTCATATCTATCTTTATCTTTTTTCTATGTTCTCAGGGTTTATTGTTTTGATCTTCTGATGTCAATTCAAACACTTGGTTATTCATTTTCATCAATCTTTTTACTTATAAAGATTTGAACTTTTAAAGATTCCTGCTCACTTTTAAGTTTCTAAGGTTCAGGTCCTCTACATTGTGGATGGCCTAACGCTTAGTTCACCATATAGCAATGTATATATTGACATTTTCCCCTCGACTTTCTGTGATTCCCTACATCTCACCTTTCTTTGCAGACAAGCCATTTGAAATACACTTAACTTATTTCACAGCCAATAAGTCTTTGAAATAATGTCTATTTTTTAGAGAAATCTTCTGACATAATTAGGCAGAAAATCTCACCTGCCATAGTTTTCAAAACAGCATAATTTCACTCTTTTCAATGCTTAATCTGTGGTATTAAACAACCTTTGAGTATTTAGGTTTATCAATGACATGTACTTTAAAAATGTTTTAGAGACCCTACCAGTCTTTGTAAACATCATTGTTCCTTGTTTCTTTTCCAGGTTTATGTATATTTTCTGCCTAGCACCTGATTATTCCAACATCTGACGGATGGCCTAGGGAATCTAATTCTGGTATTGATTGTTTTTGCTGATTGTCTCCCTTTGTAGTTGATTTCTTCATTATTGTGTAAATTTAGGTCATGAGCTCATGTTTAGCTAAACAGCTGACCTTGTAAAATGCTTAGGTGTGAATTCTCGTAAGTTTCAGCAAAAAGTCGGCAAAGATTTATTTGTGTCCCTCCAATGAGTTGCCCACAAGGACCCCGTTTTCTAGAAGTGTTGGTCCAATACTCCCTCTAGGGGTAGGGGACTTAGACAGGGCTGCTTTCTGCCCCCGATCTTGGGCAGGGGCAGTGGGCGGCGTGTGGCCCGGGCAGGAGCCTCTCTGCGTGTGAACCTGGGAATCATCTCTCCTGCGAACTTCGGTCACCTGGCAGGAAGCTACGATGCCCAGACCTATGGTTAGCTGTGCAGCGAGGTATACTGCGTGGACAGGTTCCACACACACTTCAAATAAGTGGGTGGCCTCAGTGGAAAATTAAGAGTTTGGCCAGCTGTGCAGACAAAGAAGGCGCCCTATGGCCTGGGCCTAAATTCTTGTGACAACCCACTGGGCCTGCCTTGCTCTGAGGGACCAGCCCTGGGCCCCCTGCTCCCCTACCCTTTGTTCAGTCACAGCAGAGATGGCCACACACACTCCCTCAGTGAGGGCAGTGTTCCAGCCTCCCTCAGCCCCGCCCACCCTCCACAGGTTACCATGGACTACAGATGCTGCATTCTGAGGCCAGGGCGTTCCGAGAATCCCAAGGGCAGACATGATGACCTTAAATGATTTCCTCTTGTGTCAGTGTTGGTAAACTGTAGGAGCTAGGAAATGGTCCACTTTACAGAAATATTCAAATTTACTGGCAATTCATATATTCTCCGCTATAACATTGTCCTGATTCTTTCTGTATATTATTTACTATTTTTTGTTTTCCTAAATCAAAGTGTGTCTTTTAAATCTTTTCAAAGAATATTCTTTGGACTTACTAAATCACCTAAATTTTATACGTTTTCTGTTGTATTAAGTTCTGCTCATATCTTTATTTATCTTTTTTCTATGTTCTCAGGGTTTATTGTTTTGATTTTCTGATGTCAAGTAAAACACTTGGTTATTATTTTTAATAAATCTTTTTACTTATAAAGATTTGAACTTTTAAAGATTCCAGCTTCCTTGTACGTTTCTAAGGGTCCATTCCTCTACACTGTTGCCCGCCTAAGGCTTAGTTCACCATATAGCAATGTATATATTGACATATTATCCCCTCGGCTTTCTGTGATTCCCTACATCTCACCTTTCTTTGCAGACAAGACATTTGAAATACCCTTAACTTATTTCACAGCCAATAAGTCTTTGAAATAATGTGTATTTTTTAGAGAAATCATCTTATATAATTAGGCAGAAAATCTCACCTTCCATAGTTTTCTAAACAGCATAATTTCACTCTTCTCACTGCTTAATTTGTTGTATTAAACAACCTTTGAGTATTTAGCTTTATCAATGACATGTACTTTAAAAATGTTTTAGAGATCCTACCAGTCTTTGAAAACATCCTTGTTCCTTGATTCTTTTCCAGGTTTATGTATATTTTCTGCCTAGCACCTGATTATTCCAACATCTTACGGATGGCCTAGGGAATCTAATTCTGGTATTGATTGTTTTTGCTGATTGTCTCCCTTTGTAGCTGATTTCTTCATTATTGTGTAAATTTAGATCATGAGCTCATGTTTAGCTAAACAGCTGACCTTGTAAAAGGCTTAGGTGTGAACGCTCGTAAGTTTCAGCAAAAAGTCGGCAAAGATTTATTTGTGTCCCTCCAATGAGTTGCCCACAAGGACCCCGTTTTCTAGAAGTGTTGGTCCAATACTCCCTCTTTGTGTAGGGGAATTAGACAGGGCTGCTTTCGGCCCCCGATCTTGGGCAGGGGCAGTGGGCCGCCTGTGGCCCGGGCAGGAGCCTCTCTGCATGTGAACCTGGGTATCATCTCTCCTGTGAACTTCGGTCACCTGGCAGGAAGCTATGATGCCCAGACCTATGGTTAGCTGTGCAGCGAGGTATACTGCGCAGACCGGTTCCACACTCACTGCAACTAAGTGGGCGGCCTGAGTGGAAAAGTGAGAGTTTGGGCATCTGTGCAGACAAAAAGGCGCCCTAAGTTCAGGGCCTAAATGCTTGTGAACCCTACTAGGCCTGCCGGGCTCTGAGGGCCCTGCCAAGGGCCCGCTGCTCCCCTGCCCTTTGTTCAGTCACAGCAGAGATGGCCACACCCACTCCCTCTGTGAGGGCAGTGTTCCAGCATCCCTCAGTCCCGCCCACTCTCCGCAGGTTACCATGGACTACAGATGCTGCATTCTGAGGCCAGGGCGTTCCGAGAATGCCAAGGGCAGACATGATGACCTTAAATGATTCCCCCTTGTGTCAGTTTGGGTAAACTGTAGGAGCTAGGAAATGGTCCACTTTACAGAAATGTTCAAATTTACTGGCATTTCATATATTCTCTGCTATAACATTGTCCTGATTCTTTCTATATATTCTTTAATTATGTTTGTGCTTTCCTTAATCAAAGTGTGTCTTTTAAATCTTTTCAAAGAATATTCTTTGGACTTACTACCTCACCTGAATTTTATACGTTTTCTGTGGTATTAAGTTCTGCTCATATCTATCTTTATCTTTTTTCTTTGTTCTCAGGGTTTATTGTTTTGATCTTCTGATGTCAATTAAAACACTTGGTTATTCATTTTCATCAATCTTTTTACTTATAAAGATTTGAACTTTTAAAGATTCCAGCTCACTTTTAAGTTTCTAAGGGTCAGGTCCTCTACATTGTGGCTGGCCTAAGGCTTAGTTCACCATATAGCAATGTATATATTGACATTTTCCCCTCGACTTTCTGAGATTCCCTACATCTCACCTTTCTTTGCAGACAAGCCATTTGAAATACACTTAACTTATTTCACAGCCAATAAGTCTTTGAAATAATGTCTATTTTTTAGAGAAATCTTCTGACATAATTAGGCAGAAAATCTCATCTGCCATAGTTTTCAAAACAGCATAATTTCACTCTTCTCAATGCTTAATCTGTGGTATTAAACAACCTTTGAGTATTTAGGTTTATCAATGACATGTACTTTAAAAATGTTTTAGAGATCCTACCAGCCTTTGAAAACCTCCTTGTTCCTTGTTTCAGTTCCAGTTTTATGCATATTTTCTGCCTTGCACCTGATTATTCCAACATCAGATGGATGGCCTAGGGAATCTCATTCTGGTATTGATTGTTTTTGCTGATTGTCTCAATTTGTAGCTGATTTCTTCAAGATTGTGTAAATTTAGATCATGAGCTCATGTTTAGCTAAACAGCTGACCTTGTAAGAGGCTTAGGTGTGAACGCTGGTACGCTTCAGCAGAAAGTTGGCAAAGATTTATTTGTGTCCCTCCAATGAGTTGCCCGCAAGGACCCCGTTTTCTACAAGTGTTGGTCCAATACTCCTTCGAGAGGCAGTGGACTCAGACATGGATGCTTTTCAGCCTTCGAACTGGGGCAGGGCCAGTGGGCGGCTTGTGGCCCGGGCAGGAGCCTCTCCGCATGTGTCCCAGGGACCCATTTGCCTGCGAACTTCGGTCACCTGGCAGGAAGCTACGATGCCCTGACTTATGGTTAGCTGTGCAGCGAGGTGTACTGCGCGGACAGGTTCCAAACACACTTCAAATAAGAGGCCGGCCTGAGTGGAAAGGTGAGAGTTTGGGCAGCTGTGCAGAAAAAGAAGGCGCCCTTTGGCCTGGGCCTAAATGCTTGTGACACCCCACTGGGTCTGCCGGGCTCTGAGGGCCCTGCCCTGGGCCCCCTGCTCCCCTGCCCTTTGTTCAGTCACAGCAGAGATGGCCACACCAACTCCCTCCGTGATGGCAGTCTTCCAACCTCCCTCAGCCACGCCCCCTCTCCGCAGGTTACCATGGACTACAGATGCTGCATTCTGAGGCCAGGGCGTTCCGAGAATGCTAAGGGCAGACATGATGACCTTAAATGATTTCCTCTTGCGTCAGTTTTCGTAAACTGTAGCAGCTAGGAAATGGTCCGCTTTACAGAAATGTTCAAGTTTACTGGCATTTCATATATTCTCTGCTATAACATTGTCCTGATTCTTTCTACATATTCTTTACTTCTGTTTATGTTTTCCTTAATCAAAGTGTGTCTTTTAAATCTTTTCAAAGAATATTCTTTGGACTTACTACCTCACCTGAATTTTATACGTTTTCTGTGGTATTAAGTTCTGCTCCTATCTTTATTTATCTTTTTTCTATGTTCTCAGGGTTTATTGTTTTGATCTTCTGATGTCAATTAAAACACTTGGTTATTCATTTTCATCAATCTTTTTACTTATAAAGATTTGAACTTTTAAAGATTCCAGCTCACTTTCAAGTTTCTAAGGGTCAGGTCCTCTACATTGTGGCTGGCCTAAGGCTTAGTTCACCATATAGCAATGTATATATTGACATTTTCCCCTCGACTTTCTGTGATTCCCTACATCTCACCTTTCTTTGCAGACAAGCCATTTGAAATACCCTTAACTTATTTCACAGCCAATAAGTCTTTGAAATAATGTGTATTTTTTAGAGAAATCATCTTATATAATTAGGCAGAAAATCTCACGTTCCATAGTTTTCTAAACAGCATAACTTCACTCTTCTCACAGCTTAATTTGCTGTATTAAACAACCTTTGTGTATTTAGCTTTATCAATGACATGTACTTTAAAAATGTTTTAGAGACCCTACCAGTCTTTGAAAACATCCTTGTTCCTTGTTTCTTTTCCAGGTTTATGTATATTTTCTGCCTAGCACCTGATTATTCCAACATCTGACGGATGGCCTAGGGAATCTAATTCTGCTATTGATTGTTTTTGCTGATTGTCTCCCTTTGTAGTTGATTTCTTCATTATTGTGTAAATTTAGGTCATGAGCTCATGTTTAGCTAAACAGCTGACCTTGTAAAAGGCTTAGGTGTGAACGCTCGTAAGTTTCAGCAAAAAGTCGGCAAAGATTTATTTGTGTCCCTCCAATGAGTTGCCCACAAGGACCCCGTTTTCTAGAAGTGTTGGTCCAATACTCCCTCTAGGGGTAGGGGAATTAGACAGGTCTGCTTTCGGCCCCCGATCCTGGGCAGGGGCAGTGGGCGGCGTGTGGCCCGGGCAGGAGCCTCTCCGCATGTGTCCCAGGGACACATTTGCCTGCAAACTTCAGTCACCTGGCAGGAAGCTACGATGCCTTGACCTATGGTTAGCTGTGCAGCGAGGTGTACTGCGCGGACAGGTACCAGACACACTTCAAATAAGAGGGCGGCCTGAGTGGAAAGGTGAGAGTTTGGGCAGCTGTGCAGACAAAGAAGGCGCCCTTTGGCCAGGGCCTAAATGCTTGTGACACCCCACTTGGTCTGCCGGGCTCTGAGGGCCCTGCCCTGGGCCCCCTGCTCCCCTGCCCTTTGTTCAGTCACAGCAGAGATGGCCACACCCACTCCCTCAGTGAGGGCAGTCTTCCAACCTCCCTCAGCCACGCCCCCTCTCCGCAGGTTACCATGGACTACAGATGCTGCATTCTGAGGCCAGGGCGTTCCGAGAATGCCAAGGGCAGACATGATGACCTTAAATGATTTCCTCTTGTGTCAGTTTTATTAAACTTTAGGAGCTAGGAAATGGTCCACTTTACAGAAATATTCAAATTTACTGGCAATTCATATATTCTCCGCTATAACGTTGTCCTGATTCTTTCTGTATATTATTTACTTTTTTTTGTTTTCCTAAATCAAAGTGTGTCTTTTAAATCTTTTCAAAGAATATTCTTTGGACTTACTAAATCACCTAAATTTTATACGTTTTCTGTTGTATTAAGTTCTGCTCATATCTTTATTTATCTTTTTTCTATGTTCTCAGGGTTTATTGTTTTGATTTTCTGATGTCAAGTAAAACACTTGGTTATTATTTTTAATAAATCTTTTTACTTATAAAGATTTGAACTTTTAAAGATTCCAGCTTCCTTGTACGTTTCTAAGGGTCCATTCCTCTACACTGTTGCCGGCCTAAGGATTAGTTCACCATATAGCAATGTATATATTGACATATTATCCCCTCGGCTTTCTGTGATTCCCTACATCTCACCTTTGTTTGCAGACAAGACATTTGAAATACCCTTAACTTATTTCACAGCCAATAAGTCTTTGAAATTATGTGTTTTTTTTAGGGAAATCATCTTATATAATTAGGCAGAAAATCTCACCTTCCATAGTTTTCTAAACAGCATAATTTCACTCTTCTCACTGCTTAATTTGTTGTATTAAACAACCTTTGAGTATTTAGCTTTATCAATGACATGTACTTTAAAAATGTTTTAGAGATCCTACCAGCCTTTGAAAACCTCCTTGTTCCTTGTTTCAGTTCCAGTTTTATGCATATTTTCTGCCTTGCACCTGATTATTCCAACATCAGATGGATGGCCTAGGGAATCTCATTCTGGTATTGATTATTTTTGCTGATTGTCTCCCTTTGTAGCTGATTTCTTCAAGATTGTGTAAATTTAGATCATGAGCTCATGTTTAGCTAAACAGCTGACCTTGTAAGAGGCTTAGGTGTGAACGCTGGTACGCTTCAGCAGAAAGTCGGCAAAAATTTATTTGTGTCCCTCCAATGAGTTGCCCGCAAGGACCCCGTTTTCTACAAGTGTTGGTCCAATACTCCTTCGAGAGGCAGTGGACTCAGACATGGCTGCGTTTCAGGCTTCGATCTGGGGCAGGGCCAGTGGGCGGCCTGTGGCCCGGGAAGGAGCCTCTCCGCATGTGTCCCAGGGACCCAATTGCCTGCGAACTTCGGTCACCTGGCAGGAAGCTACGATGCCCTGACCTATGGTTAGCTGTGCAGCGAGGAGTACTGCGCAGACAGGTTCCAAACACACTTCAAATAAGAGGGCGGCCTGAGTGGAAAGGTGAGAGTTTGGGCAGCTGTGCAGAAAAAGAAGGCGCCCTTTGGCCTGGGCCTAAATGCTTGTGACACCCCACTGGGTCTGCCGGGCTCTGAGGGCCCTGCCCTGGGCCCCCTGCCTCCCTGCCCTTTGTTCAGTCACAGCAGAGATGGCCACAACAACTCCCTCAGTGATGGCAATCTTCCAAACTCCCTCAGCCACGCCCCCTCTCCGCAGGTTACCATGGACTACAGATGCTGCATTCTGAGGCCAGGGTGTTCCGAGAATGCCAAGGGCAGACATGATGACCTTAAATGATTTCCTCTTGTGTCAGTTTTCGTAAACTGTAGCAGCTAGGAAATGGTCTGCTTTACAGAAATGTTCAAGTTTACTGGCATTTCATATATTCTCTGCTATAACATTGTCCTGATTCTTTCTGCATATTCTTTACTTATGTTTATGTTTTCCTTAATCAAAGTGTGTCTTTTAAATCTTTTCAAAGAATATTCTTTGGACTTACTAAATCACCTGAATTTTATACGTTTTCTGTAGTACTAAGTTCTGCTCATATCTTTATTTATCTTTTTTCTATGTTCTCAGGGTTTATAGTTTTGATTTTCTGATGTCAAGTAAAACACTTGGTTATTCATTTTAATAAAACTTTTTACTTATAAAGATTTGATCTTTTAAAGATTTCAGCTTACTTGTACGTTTCTAAGGGACCATTCCTCTACACTGTTGCCGGCCAAAGGCTTAGACCAACATATAGCTATGTATATAATGCATTATTATCCCCTCGGCTTTCTGTGATTCCCTACATCTCACCTTTCTTTGCAGACAAGCCATTTGAAATACCCTTAACTTATTTCACAGCCAATAAGTCTTTGAAATAATGTGTATTTTTTAGAGAAATCATCTTATATAATTAGGCAGAAAATCTCACGTTCCATAGTTTTCTAAACAGCATAACTTCACTCTTCTCACAGCTTAATTTGCTGTATTAAACAACCTTTGTGTATTTAGCTTTATCAATGACATGTACTTTAAAAATGTTTTAGAGACCCTACCAGTCTTTGAAAACATCCTTGTTCCTTGTTTCTTTTCCAGGTTTATGTATATTTTCTGCCTAGCACCTGATTATTCCAACATCTGACGGATGGCCTAGGGAATCTAATTCTGCTATTGATTGTTTTTGCTGATTGTCTCCCTTTGTAGTTGATTTCTTCATTATTGTGTAAATTTAGGTCATGAGCTCATGTTTAGCTAAACAGCTGACCTTGTAAAAGGCTTAGGTGTGAACGCTCGTAAGTTTCAGCAAAAAGTCGGCAAAGATTTATTTGTGTCCCTCCAATGAGTTGCCCACAAGGACCCCGTTTTCTAGAAGTGTTGGTCCAATACTCCCTCTAAGGGTAGGGGAATTAGACAGGGCTGCTTTCGGCCCCCGTTCCTGGGCAGGGGCAGTGGGCGGCGTGTGGCCCGGGCAGGAGCCTCTCCGCATGTGTCCCAGGGACACATTTGCCTGCAAACTTCAGTCACCTGGCAGGAAGCTACGATGCCTTGACCTATGGTTAGCTGTGCAGCGAGGTGTACTGCGCGGACAGGTACCCGACACACTTCAAATAAGAGGGCGGCCTGAGTGGAAAGGTGAGAGTTTGGGCAGCTGTGCAGACAAAGAAGGCGCCCTTTGGCCTGGGCCTAAATGATTGTGACACCCCACTGGGTCTGCCGGGCTCTGAGGGCCCTGCCCTGGGCCCCCTGCTCCCCTGCCCTTTGTTCAGTCACAGAAGAGATGGCCACACCAACTCCCTCAGTGAGGGCAGTCTTCCAACCTCCCTCAGCCACGCCCCCTCTCCGCAGGTTACCATGGACTACAGATGCTCCATTCTGAGGCCAGGGCGTTCCGAGAATGCCAAGGGCAGACATGATGACCTTAAATGATTTCCTCTTGTGTCAGTTTTATTAAACTTTAGGAGCTAGGAAATGGTCCACTTTACAGAAATATTCAAATTTACTGGCAATTCATATATTCTCCTCTATAACGTTGTCCTGATTCTTTCTGTATATTATTTACTTTTTTTTGTTTTCCTAAATCAAAGTGTGTCTTTTAAATCTTTTCAAAGAATATTCTTTTGACTTACTAAATCACCTAAATTTTATACGTTTTCTGTTGTATTAAGTTCTGCTCATATCTTTATTTATCTTTTTTCTATGTTCTCAGGGTTTATTGTTTTGATTTTCTGATGTCAAGTAAAACACTTGGTTATTATTTTTAATAAATCTTTTTACTTATAAAGATTTGAACTTTTAAAGATTCCAGCTTCCTTGTACGTTTCTAAGGGTCCATTCCTCTACACTGTTGCCGGCCTAAGGCTTAGTTCACCATATAGCAATGTATATATTGACATATTATCCCCTCGGCTTTCTGTGATTCCCTACATCTCACCTTTGTTTGCAGACAAGACATTTGAAATACCCTTAACTTATTTCACAGCCAATAAGTCTTTGAAATAATGTGTTTTATTTAGAGAAATCTTCTTATATAATTAGGCAGAAAATCTCACCTTCCATAGTTTTCTAAACAGCATAATTTCACTCTTCTCACTGCTTAATTTGTTGCATTAAACAACCTTTGAGTATTTAGATTTATCAATGACATGTACTTTAAAAATGTTTTAGAGATCCTACCAGCCTTTGAAAACCTCCTTGTTCCTTGTTTCAGTTCCAGTTTTATGCATATTTTCTGCCTTGCACCTGATTATTCCAACATCAGATGGATGGCCTAGGGAATCTCATTCTGGTATTGATTGTTTTTGCTGATTGTCTCCCTTTGTAGCTGATTTCTTCAAGATTGTGTAAATTTAGATCATGAGCTCATGTTTAGCTAAACAGCTGACCTTGTAAGAGGCTTAGGTGTGAACGCTGGTACGCTTCAGCAGAAAGTCGGCAAAGATTTATTTGTGTCCCTCCAATGAGTTGCCCGCAAGGACCCCGTTTTCTACAAGTGTTGGTCCAATACTCCTTCGAGAGGCAGTGGACTCAGACATGGCTGCGTTTCAGGCTTCGATCTGGGGCAGGGCCAGTGGGCGGCCTGTGGCCCGGGCAGGAGCCTCTCCGCATGTGTCCCAGGGACCCATTTGCCTGCGAACTTCGGTCACCTGGCAGGAAGCTACGATGCCCTGACCTATGGTTAGCTGTGCAGCGAGGTGTACTGCTCAGACAGGTTCCAAACACACTTCAAATAAGAGGGCGGCCTGAGTGGAAAGGTGAGAGTTTGGGCAGCTGTGCAGAAAAAGAAGGCGCCCTTTGGCCTGGGCCTAAATGCTTGTGACACCCCACTGGGTCTGCCGGGCTCTGAGGGCCCTGCCCTGGGCCCCCTGCTCCCCTGCCCTTTGTTCAGTCACAGCAGAGATGGCCACACCAACTCCCTCCGTGATGGCAGTCTTCCAAACTCCCTCAGCCACGCCCCCTCTCCGCAGGTTACCATGGACTACAGATGCTGCATTCTGAGGCCAGGGCGTTCCGAGAATGCCAAGGGCAGACATGATGACCTTAAATGATTTCCTCTTGTGTCAGTTTTCGTAAACTCTAGCAGCTAGGAAATGGTCCGCTTTACAGAAATGTTCAAGTTTACTGGCATTTCATATATTCTCTGGTATAACATTGTGCTGATTCTTTCTGCATATTCTTTACTTATGTTTATGTTTTCCTTAATCAAAGTGTGTCTTTTAAATCTTTTCAAAGAATATTCTTTGGACTTACTAAATCACCTGAATTTTATACGTTTTCTGTTGTACTAAGTTCTGCTCATATCTTTATTTATCTTTTTTCTATGTTCTCAGGGTTTATAGTTTTGATTTTCTGATGTCAAGTAAAACACTTGGTTATTCATTTTAATAAATCTTTTTACTTATAAAGATTTGATCTTTTAAAGATTCCAGCTTACTTGTACGTTTCTAAGGGTCCATTCCTCTACACTGTTGCCGGCCTAAGGCTTAGATCAACATATAGCTTTGTATATAGTGACATATTATCGCCTCGGCTTTCTGTGATTCCCTACATCTCACCTTTCTTTGCAGACAAGCCATTTGAAATACCCTTAACTTATTTCACAGCCAATAAGTCTTTGAAATAATGTGTATTTTTTAGAGAAATCATCTTATATAATTAGGCAGAAAATCTCACGTTCCATAGTTTTCTAAACAGCATAACTTCACTCTTCTCACAGCTTAATTTGCTGTATTAAACAACCTTTGTGTATTTAGCTTTATCAATGACATGTACTTTAAAAATGTTTTAGAGACCCTACCAGTCTTTGAAAACATCCTTGTTCCTTGTTTCTTTTCCAGGTTTATGTATATTTTCTGCCTAGCACCTGATTATTCCAACATCTGACGGATGGCCTAGGGAATCTAATTCTGGTATTGATTGTTTTTGCTGATTGTCTCCCTTTGTAGCTGATTTCTTCATTATTGTGTAAATTTAGGTCATGAGCTCATGTTTAGCTAAACAGCTGACCTTGTAAAAGGCTTAGGTGTGAACGCTCGTAAGTTTCAGCAAAAAGTCGGCAAAGATTTATGTGTGTCCCTCCAATGAGTTGCCCACAAGGACCCCGTTTTCTAGAAGTGTTGGTCCAATACTTCCTCTAGGGGTAGGGGACTTAGACAGGGCTGCTTTCTGCCCCCGATCTTGGGCAGGGGCAGTGGGCGGCGTGTGGCCCGGGCAGGAGCCTCTCTGCGTGTGAACCTGGGAATCACCTCGCCTGCGAACTTCGGTCACCTGGCAGGAAGCTACGATGCCCAGACCTATGGTTAGCTGTGCAGCGAGGTATACTCCGTGGACAGGTTCCACACACACTTCAAATAAGTGGGTGGCCTGAGTGGAAAAGTGAGAGTTTGGCCAGCTGTGCAGACAAAGAAGGCGCCCTATGGCCTGGGCCTAAATGCTTGTGACAACCCACTGGGCCTGCCTTGCTCTGAGGGACCAGCCCTGGGCCCCCTGCTCCCCTACCCTTTGTTCAGTCACAGCAGAGATGGCCACACACACTCCCTCCGTGAGGGCAGTGTTGCAGCCTCCCTCAGCCCCGCCCACTCTCCACAGGTTACCATGGACTACAGATGCTGCATTCTGAGGCCAGGGCGTTCCGAGAATGCCAAGGGCAGACATGATGACCTTAAATGATTTCCTCTTGTGTCAGTTTTGGTAAACTGTAGGAGCTAGGAAATGGTCCACTTTACAGAAATATTCAAATTTACTGGCAATTCATATATTCTCCGCTATAACATTGTCCTCATTCTTTCTGTAAATTACTTACTTTTTTTTGTTTTCCTAAATCAAAGTGTGTCTTTTAAATCTTTTCAAAGAATATTCTTTGGACTTACTAAATCACCTAAATTTTATACGTTTTCTGTTGTATTAAGTTCTGCTCATATCTTTATTTATCTTTTTTCTATGTTCTCAGGGTTTATTGTTTTGATTTTCTGATGTCAATTAAAACACTTGGTTATTATTTTTAATAAATCTTTTTACTTATAAAGATTTGAACTTTTAAAGATTCCAGCTTCCTTGTACGTTTCTAAGGGTCCATTCCTCTACACTGTTGCCGGCCTAAGGCTTAGTTCACCATTTAGCAATGTATATATTGACATATTATCCCCTCGGGTTTCTGTGATTCCCTACATCTCACCTTTCTTTGCAGACAAGACATTTGAAATACCCTTAACTTATTTCACAGCCAATAAGTCTTTGAAATAATGTGTATTTTTTAGAGAAATCATCTTATATAATTAGGCAGAAAATCTCACGTTCCATAGTTTTCTAAACAGCATAACTTCACTCTTCTCACAGCTTAATTTGCTGTATTAAACAACCTTTGTGTATTTAGCTTTATTAATGACATGTACTTTAAAAATGTTTTAGAGACCCTACCAGTCTTTGAAAACATCCTTGTTCCTTGTTTCTTTTCCAGGTTTATGTATATTTTCTGCCTAGCACCTGATTATTCCAACATCTGACGGATGGCCTAGGGAAACTAATTCTGGTATTGATTGTTTTTGCTGATTGTCTCCCTTTGTAGTTGATTTCTTCATTATTGTATAAATTTAGGTCATGAGCTCATGTTTAGCTAAACAGCTGACCTTGTAAAAGGCTTAGGTGTGAACGCACGTAAGTTTCAGCAAAAAGTCGGCAAGATTTATGTGTGTCCCTCCAATGAGTTGCCCACAAGGACCCCGTTTTCTAGAAGTGTTGGTCCAATACTCCCTCTAGGGGTAGGGGACTTAGACAGGGCTGCTTTCTGCCCCCGATCTTGGGCAGGGGCAGTGGGCGGCGTGTGGCCCGGGCAGGAGACTCTCTGCGTGTGAACCTGGGAATCACCTCTCCTGCGAACTTCGGTCACCTGGCAGGAAGCTACGATGCCCAGACCTATGGTTAGCTGTGCAGCGAGGTATACTGCGTGGACAGGTTCCACACACACTTCAAATAAGTGGGTGGCCTCAGTGGAAAAGTGAGAGTTTGGCTAGCTGTGCAGACAAAGAAGGCGCCCTATGGCCTGGCCCTAAATGCTTGTGACAACCCACTGGGCCTGCCTTGTTCTGAGGGACCTGCCCTGGGCCCCCTGCTCCCCTACCCATTGTTCAGTCACAGCAGAGATGGCCACACACACTCCCTCAGTGAGGGCAGTGTTCCAGCCTCCCTCAGCCCCGCCCACTCTCCACAGGTTACCATGGACTACAGATGCTGCATTCTGAGGCCAGGGCGTTCCGAGGATGCCAAGGGCAGACATGATGACCTTAAATGATTTCCTCTTGTGCCAGTTTTGGTAAACTGTAGGAGCTAGGAAATGGTCCACTTTACAGAAATATTCAAATTTACTGGCAATTCATATATTCTCCGCAATAACATTGTCCTGATTCTTTCTGTATATTATTTACTTTTTTTTGTTTTCCTAAATCAAAGTGTGTCTTTTAAATATTTTCAAAGAATATTCTTTGGACTTCCTAAATCACCTAAATTTTATACGTTTTCTGTTGTATTAAGTTCTGCTCATATCTTTATTTATCTTTTTTCTATGTTCTCAGGGTTTATTGTTTTGATTTTCTGATGTCAAGTAAAACACTTGGTTATTATTTTTAATAAATCTTTTTACTTATAAAGATTTGAACTTTTAAAGATTCCAGCTTCCTTGTACGTTTCTAAGGGTCCATTCCTCTACACTGTTGCCGGCCTAAGGCTTAGATCACCATTTAGCAATGTATATATTGACATATTATCCCCTCGGCTTTCTGTGATTCCCTACATCTCACCTTTCTTTGCAGACAAGACATTTGAAATACCCTTAACTTATTTCACAGCCAATAAGTCTTTGAAATAATGTGTATTTTTTAGAGAAATCATCTTATATAATTAGGCAGAAAATCTCACGTTCCATAGTTTTCTAAACAGCATAACTTCACTCTTCTCACAGCTTAATTTGCTGTATTAAACAACCTTTGTGTATTTAGCTTTATTAATGACATGTACTTTAAAAATGTTTTAGAGACCCTACCAGTCTTTGAAAACATCCTTGTTCCTTGTTTCTTTTCCAGGTTTATGTATATTTTCTGCCTAGCACCTGATTATTCCAACATCTGACGGATGGCCTAGGGAAACTAATTCTGGTATTGATTGTTTTTGCTGATTGTCTCCCTTTGTAGTTGATTTCTTCATTATTGTATAAATTTAGGTCATGAGCTCATGTTTAGCTAAACAGCTGACCTTGTAAAAGGCTTAGGTGTGATCGCACGTAAGTTTCAGCAAAAAGTCGGCAAGATTTATGTGTGTCCCTCCAATGAGTTGCCCACAAGGACCCCGTTTTCTAGAAGTGTTGGTCCAATACTCCCTCTAGGGGTAGGGGACTTAGACAGGGCTGCTTTCTGCCCCCGATCTTGGGCAGGGGCAGTGGGCGGCATGTGGCCCGGGCAGGAGACTCTCTGCGTGTGAACCTGGGAATCACCTCTCCTGCGAACTTCGGTCACCTGGCAGGAAGCTACGATGCCCAGACCTATGGTTAGCTGTGCAGCGAGGTATACTGCATGGACAGGTTCCACACACACTTCAAATAAGTGGGTGGCCTCAGTGGAAAAGTGAGAGTTTGGCCAGCTGTGCAGACAAAGAAGGCGCCCTATGGCCTGGGCCTAAATGCTTGTGACAACCCACTGGGCCTGCCTTGTTCTGAGGGACCTGCCCTGGGCCCCCTGCTCCCCTACCCATTGTTCAGTCACAGCAGAGATGGCCACACACACTCCCTCAGTGAGGGCAGTGTTCCAGCCTCCCTCAGCCCCGCCCACTCTCCACAGGTTACCATGGACTACAGATGCTGCATTCTGAGGCCAGGGCGTTCCGAGAATGCCAAGGGCAGACATGATGACCTTAAATGATTTCCTCTTGTGTCAGTTTTCGTAAACTGTAGCAGCTAGGAAATGGTCCGCTTTACAGAAATGTTCAAGTTTACTGGCATTTCATATATTCTCTGCTATAACATTGTCCTGATTCTTTCTGCATATTCTTTACTTAAGTTTATGTTTTCCTTAATCAAAGTGTGTCTTTTAAATCTTTTCAAAGAATATTCTTTGGACTTACTAAATCACCTGAATTTTATACGTTTTCTGTTGTATTAAGTTCTGCTCATATCTTTATTTATCTTTTTTCTATGTTCTCAGGGTTTATTGTTTTGATTTTCTGATGTCAAGTAAAACACTTGGTTATTCATTTTAATAAATCTTTTTACTTATAAAGATTTGAACTTTTAAAGATTCCAGGTTACTTGTACGTTTCTAAGGGTCCATTCGTCTACACTGTTGCCGGCCTAAGGCTTAGATCAACATATAGCTATGTATATATTGACATATTATCCCCTCGGCTTTCTGTGATTCCCTACATCTCACCTTTCTTTGCAGACAAGACATTTGAAATACCCTTAACTTATTTCACAGCCAATAAGTCTTTGAAATAATGTGTATTTTTTAGAGAAATCATCTTATATAATTAGGCAGAAAATCTCACGTTCCATAGTTTTCTAAACAGCATAACTTCACTCTTCTCACAGCTTAATTTGCTGTATTAAACAACCTTTGTTTATTTAGCTTTATTAATGACATGTACTTTAAAAATGTTTTAGAGACCCTACCAGTCTTTGAAAACATCCTTGTTCCTTGTTTCTTTTCCAGGTTTATGTATATTTTCTGCCTAGCACCTGATTATTCCAACATCTGACGGATGGCCTAGGGAAACTAATTCTGGTATTGAATGTTTTTGCTGATTGTCTCACTTTGTAGTTGATTTCTTCATTATTGTGTAAATTTAGGTCATGAGCTCATGTTTAGCTAAACAGCTGACCTTGTAAAAGGCTTAGGTGTGAACGCTCGTAAGTTTCAGCAAAAAGTCGGCAAAGATTTATGTGTGTCCCTCCAATGAGTTGCCCACAAGGACCCCGTTTTCTAGAAGTGTTGGTCCAATACTCCCTCTAGGGGTAGGGGACTTAGACAGGGCTGCTTTCTGCCCCCGATCTTGGGCAGGGGCAGTGGGCGGCGTGTGGCCCGGGCAGGAGCCTCTCTGCGTGTGAACCTGGGAATCACCTCTCCTGCGAACTTCGGTCACCTGGCAGGAAGCTACGATGCCCAGACCTATGGTTAGCTGTGCAGCGAGGTATACTGCGTGGTCAGGTTCCACACACACTTCAAATAAGTGGGTGGCCTCAGTGGAAAAGTGAGAGTTTGGCCAGCTGTGCAGACAAAGAAGGCGCCCTATGGCCTGGCCCTAAATGCTTGTGACAACCCACTGGGCCTGCCTTGCTCTGAGGGACCGGCCCTGGGCCCCCTGCTCCCCTACCCTTTGTTCAGTCACAGCAGAGATGGCCACACACACTCCCTCAGTGAGGGCAGTGTTCCAGCCTCCCTCAGCCCCGCCCACTCTCCACAGGTTACCATGGACTACAGATGCTGCATTCTGAGGCCAGGGCGTTCCGAGAATGCCAAGGGCAGACATGATGACCTTAAATGATTTCCTCTTGTGCCAGTTTTGGTAAACTGTAGGAGCTAGGAAATGGTCCACTTTACAGAAATATTCAAATTTACTGGCAATTCATATATTCTCCGCAATAACATTGTCCTGATTCTTTCTGTATATTATTTACTTTTTTTTGTTTTCCTAAATCAAAGTGTGTCTTTTAAATCTTTTCAAAGAATATTCTTTGGACTTACTAAATCACCTAAATTTTATACGTTTTCTGTTGTATTAAGTTCTGCTCATATCTTTATTTATCTTTTTTCTATGTTCTCAGGGTTTATTGTTTTGATTTTCTGATGTCAAGTAAAACACTTTGTTATTATTTTTAATAAATCTTTTTACTTATAAAGATTTGAACTTTTAAAGATTCCAGCTTCCTTGTACGTTTCTAAGGGTCCATTCCTCTACACTGTTGCCGGCCTAAGGCTTAGTTCACCATATAGCAATGTATATATTGACATATTATCCCCTCGACTTTCTGTGATTCCCTACATCTCACCTTTCTTTGCAGACAAGACATTTGAAATACCCTTAACTTATTTCACAGCCAATAAGTCTTTGAAATAATGTGTATTTTTTAGAGAAATCATCTTATATAATTAGGCAGAAAATCTCACCTTCCATAGTTTTCTAAACAGCATAATTTCACTCTTCTCACTGCTTAATTTGTTATATTAAACAACCTTTGAGTATTTAGCTTTATCAATGACATGTACTTTAAAAATGTTTTAGAGATCCTACCAGCCTTTGAAAACCTCCTTGTTCCTTGTTTCAGTTCCAGTTTTATGTATATTTTCTGCCTTGCACCTGATTATTCCAACATCAGATGGATGGCCTAGGGAATCTCATTCTGGTATTGATTGTTTTTGCTGATTGTCTCCCTTTGTAGCTGATTTCTTCAAGATTGTGTAAATTTAGATCATGAGCTCATGTTTAGCTAAACAGCTGACCTTGTAAGAGGCTTAGGTGTGAACGCTGGTACGCTTCAGCAGAAAGTCGGCAAAGATTTATTTGTGTCCCTCCAATGAGTTGCCCGCAAGGACCCCGTTTTCTACAAGTGTTTGTCCAATACTCCTTCGAGAGGCAGTGGACTCAGACATGGCTGCTTTTCAGCCTTCGATCTGGGGCAGGGCCAGTGGGCGGCCTGTGGCCCGGGCAGGAGCCTCTCCGCATGTGTCCCAGGGACCCATTTGCCTGCGAACTTCGGTCACCTGGCAGGAAGCTACGATGCCCTGACCTATGGTTAGCTGTGCAGCGAGGTGTACTGTGCGGACAGGTTCCAAACACACTTCAAATAAGAGGGCGGCCTGAGTGGAAAGGTGAGAGTTTGGGCAGCTGTGCAGACAAAGAAGGCGCCCTTTGGCCTGGGCCTAAATGCTTGTGACACCCCACTGGGTCTGCCGGGCTCTGAGGGCCCTGCCCTGGGCCCCCTGCTCCCCTGCCCTTTGTTCAGTCACAGCAGAGATGGCCACACCCACTCCCTCAGTGATGGCAGTCTTCCAACCTCCCTCAGCCACGCCCCCTCTCTGCAGGTTACCATGGACTACAGATGCTGCATTCTGAGGCCAGGGCGTTCCGAGAATGCCAAGGGCAGACATGATGACCTTAAATGATTTCCTCTTGTGTCAGTTTTCGTAAACTGTAGCAGCTAGGAAATGGTCCGCTTTACAGAAATGTTCAAGTTTACTGGCGTTTCATATATTCTCTGCTATAACATTGTCCTGATTCTTTCTGCATATTCTTTACTTAAGTTTATGTTTTCCTTAATCAAAGTGTGTCTTTTAAATCTTTTCAAAGAATATTCTTTGGACTTACTAAATCACCTGAATTTTATACGTTTTCTGTTGTATTAAGTTCTGCTCATATCTTTATTTATCTTTTTTCTATGTTCTCAGGGTTTATTGTTTTGATTTTCTGATGTCAAGTAAAACACTTGGTTATTCATTTTAATAAATCTTTTTACTTATAAAGATTTGAACTTTTAAAGATTCCAGGTTACTTGTACGTTTCTAAGGGTCCATTCGTCTACACTGTTGCCGGCCTAAGGCTTAGATCAACATATAGCTATGTATATATTGACATATTATCCCCTCGGCTTTCTGTGATTCCCTACATCTCACCTTTCTTTGCAGACAAGACATTTGAAATACCCTTAACTTATTTCACAGCCAATAAGTCTTTGAAATAATGTGTATTTTTTAGAGAAATCATCTTATATAATTAGGCAGAAAATCTCACGTTCCATAGTTTTCTAAACAGCATAACTTCACTCTTCTCACAGCTTAATTTGCTGTATTAAACAACCTTTGTGTATTTAGCTTTATTAATGACATGTACTTTAAAAATGTTTTAGAGACCCTATCAGTCTTTGAAAACATCCTTGTTCCTTGTTTCTTTTCCAGGTTTATGTATATTTTCTGCCTAGCACCTGATTATTCCAACATCTGACGGATGGCCTAGGGAAACTAATTCTGGTATTGATTGTTTTTGCTGATTGTCTCCCTTTGTAGTTGATTCCTTCATTATTGTGTAAATTTAGGTCATGAGCTCATGTTTAGCTAAACAGCTGACCTTGTAAAAGGCTTAGGTGTGAACGCTCGTAAGTTTCAGCAAAAAGTCGGCAAAGATTTATGTGTGTCCCTCCAATGAGTTGCCCACAAGGACCCCGTTTTCTAGAAGTGTTGGTCCAATACTCCCTCTAGGGGTAGGGGACTTAGACAGGGCTGCTTTCTGCCCACGATCTTGGGCAGGGGCAGTGGGCGGCGTGTGGCCCGGGCAGGAGCCTCTCTGCGTGTGAACCTGGGAAACACCTCGCCTGCGAACTTCGGTCACCTGGCAGGAAGCTACGATGCCCAGACGTATGGTTAGCTGTGCAGCGAGGTATACTGCGTGGACAGGTTCCACACACACTTCAAATAAGTGGGTGGCCTGAGTGGAAAAGTGAGAGTTTGGCCAGCTGTGCAGACAAAGAAGGCGCCCTATGGCCTGGGCCTAAATGCTTGTGACAACCCACTGGGCCTGCCTTGCTCTGAGGGATCTGCCCTGGGCCCCCTGCTCCCCTACCCTTTGTTCAGTCACAGCAGAGATGGCCACACACACTCAATCAGTGAGGGCAGTGTTCCAGCCTCCCTCAGCCCCGCCCACTCTCCACAGGTTACCATGGACTACAGATGCTGCATTCTGAGGCCAGGGCGTTCCGAGAATGCCAAGGGCAGACATGATGACCTTAAATGATTTCCTCTTGTGTCAGTTTTGGTAAACTGTAGGAGCTAGGAAATGGTCCACTTTACAGAAATATTCAAATTTACTGGCAATTCATATATTCTCCGCTATAACATTGTCCTCATTCTTTCTGTAAATTACTTACTTTTTTTTGTTTTCCTAAATCAAAGTGTGTCTTTTAAATCTTTTCAAAGAATATTCTTTGGACTTACTAAATCACCTAAATTTTATACGTTTTCTGTTGTATTAAGTTCTGCTCATATCTTTATTTATCTTTTTTCTATGTTCTCAGGGTTTATTGTTTTGATTTTCTGATGTCAAGTAAAACACTTGGTTATTATTTTTAATAAATCTTTTTACTTATAAAGATTTGAACTTTTAAAGATTCCAGCTTCCTTGTACGTTTCTAAGGGTCCATTCCTCTACACTGTTGCCGGCCTAAGGCTTAGTTCACCATATAGCAATGTATATATTGACATTTTCCCCTCGACTTTCTGTGATTCCCTACATCTCACCTTTCTTTGCAGACAAGCCATTTGAAATACACTTAACTTATTTCACAGCCAATAAGTCTTTGAAATAATGTCTAATTTTTAGAGAAATCTTCTGACATAATTAGGCAGAAAATCTCACCTGCCATAGTTTTCAAAACAGCATAATTTCACTCTTCTCAATGCTTAATCTGTGGTATTAAACAACCTTTGAGTATTTAGGTTTCTCAATGACATGTACTTTAAAAATGTTTTAGAGATCCTACCAGCCTTTGAAAACCTCCTTGTTCCTTCTTTCAGTTCCAGTTTTATGTATATTTTCTGCCTTGCACCTGATTATTCCAACATCAGATGGATGGCCTAGGGAATCTCATTCTGGTATTGATTGTTTCTGCTGATTGTCTCCCTTTGTAGCTGATTTCTTCATTATTGTGTAAATTTAGGTCATGAGCTCATGTTTAGCTAAACAGCTGACCTTGTAAAAGGCTTAGGAGTGAACGCTCGTAAGTTTCAGCAAAAAGTCGGCAAAGATTTATTTGTGTCCCTCCAATGAGTTGCCCACAAGGACCCCGTTTTCTAGAAGTGTTGGTCCAATACTCCCTCTAGGGGTAGGGGACTTAGACAGGGCTGCTTTCGGCCCCCGATCTTGGGCAGGGGCAGTGGGCGGCGTGTTGCCCGGGCAGGAGCCTCTCTGCATGTGCACCTGGGAATCATCTCTTCCTCGAATTCGGTCACCTGGCAGGAAGCTACGATGCCCAGACCTATGGTTAGCTGTGCAGCGAGGTATACTGCGTGGACAGGTTCCACACACACTTCAAATAAGACTGTGGCCTGAATGGAAAAGTGAGAGTTTGGCCAGCTGTGCAGACAAAGAAGGCGCCCTATGGCATGGGCCTAAATGCTTGTGACAACCCACTGGGCCTGCCTTGCTCTGAGGGACCTGCCCTGGGCCCCCTGCTCCCCTACCCTTTGTTCAGTCACAGCAGAGATGGCCACACACACTCCCTCAGTGAGGGCAGTGTTCCAGCTTCCCTCAGCCCCGCCCACTCTCCACAGGTTACCATGGACTACAGATGCTGCATTCTGAGGCCAGGGCGTTCCGAGAATGCCAAGGGCAGACATGATGACCTTAAATGATTTCCTCTTGTGTCAGTTTTGGTAAACTGTAGGAGCTAGGAAATGGTCCACTTTACAGAAATATTCAAATTTTCTGGCAATTCATATATTCTCCGCTATTACATTGTCCTGATTCTTTCTGTATATTATTTACTTTTTTTTTTCCTAAATCTAAGAGTGTCTTTTAAATTTTTTCAAAGAATATTCTTTGGACTTACTAAATCACCTGAATTTTATACGTTTTCTGTTGTATTAAGTTCTGCTCATATCTTTATTTATCTTTTTTCTATGTTCTCAGGGTTTATTGTTTTGATTTTCTGATGTCAAGTAAAACACTTGGTTATTATTTTTAATAAATCATTTTACTTATTAAGATTTGAACTTTTAAAGATTCCAGCTTCCTTGTACGTTTCTAAGGGTCCATTCCTCTACACTGTTGCCGGCCTAAGGCTTAGTTCACCATATAGCAATGTATATATTGACATATTATCCCCTCGGCATTCTCTGATTCCCTACATCTCACCTTTCTTTGCAGACAAGACATTTGAAATACCCTTAACTTATTTCACAGCCAATAAGTCTTTGAAATAATGTGTATTTTTTAGAGAAATCAACTTATATAATTAGGCAGAAAATCTCACCTTCCATAGTTTTCTAAACAGCATAATTTCACTCTTCTCACTGCTTAATTTGCTGTATTAAACAACCTTTGTTTATTTAGCTTTATTAATGACATGTACTTTAAAAATGTTTTAGAGACCCTACCAGTCTTTGAAAACATCCTTGTTCCTTGTTTCTTTTCCAGGTTTATGTATATTTTCTGCCTAGCACCTGATTATTCCAACATCTGACGGATGGCCTAGGGAAACTAATTCTGGTATTGAATGTTTTTGCTGATTGTCTCCCTTTGTAGTTGATTTCTTCATTATTGTGTAAATTTAGGTCATGAGCTCATGTTTAGCTAAACAGCTGACCTTGTAAAAGGCTTAGGTGTGAACGCTCGTAAGTTTCAGCAAAAAGTCGGCAAAGATTTATGTGTGTCCCTCCAATGAGTTGCCCACAAGGACCCCGTTTTCTAGAAGTGTTGGTCCAATACTCCCTCTAGGGGTAGGGGACTTAGACAGGGCTGCTTTCTGCCCCCGATCTTGGGCAGGGGCAGTGGGCGGCGTGTGGCCCGGGCAGGAGCCTCTCTGCGTGTGAACCTGGGAATCACCTCTCCTGCGAACTTCGGTCACCTGGCAGGAAGCTACGATGCCCAGACCTATGGTTAGCTGTGCAGCGAGGTATACTGCGTGGACAGGTTCCACACACACTTCAAATAAGTGGGTGGCCTCAGTGGAAAAGTGAGAGTTTGGCCAGCTGTGCAGACAAAGAAGGCGCCCTAAGGCCTGGCCCTAAATGCTTGTGACAACCCACTGGGCCTGCCTTGCTCTGAGGGACCGGCCCTGGGGCCCCTGCTCCCCTACCCTTTGTTCAGTCACAGCAGAGATGGCCACACACACTCCCTCAGTGAGGGCAGTGTTCCAGCCTCCCTCAGCCCCGCCCACTCTCCACAGGTTACCATGGACTACAGATGCTGCATTCTGAGGCCAGGGCGTTCCAAGAATGCCAAGGGCAGACATGATGACCTTAAATGATTTCCTCTTGTGCCAGTTTTGGTAAACTGTAGGAGCTAGGAAATGGTCCACTTTACAGAAATATTCAAATTTACTGGCAATTCATATATTCTCCGCAATAACATTGTCCTGATTCTTTCTGTATATTATTTACTTTTTTTTGTTTTCCTAAATCAAAGTGTGTCTTTTAAATCTTTTCAAAGAATATTCTTTGGACTTACTAAATCACCTAAATTTTATACGTTTTCTGTTGTATTAAGTTCTGCTCATATCTTTATTTATCTTTTTTCTATGTTCTCAGGGTTTATTGTTTTGATTTTCTGATGTCAAGTAAAACACTTTGTTATTATTTTTAATAAATCTTTTTACTTATAAAGATTTGAACTTTTAAAGATTCCAGCTTCCTTGTACGTTTCTAAGGGTCCATTCCTCTACACTGTTGCCGGCCTAAGGCTTAGTTCACCATATAGCAATGTATATATTGACATATTATCCCCTCGACTTTCTGTGATTCCCTACATCTCACCTTTCTTTGCAGACAAGACATTTGAAATACCCTTAACTTATTTCACAGCCAATAAGTCTTTGAAATAATGTGTATTTTTTAGAGAAATCATCTTATATAATTAGGCAGAAAATCTCACCTTCCATAGTTTTCTAAACAGCATAATTTCACTCTTCTCACTGCTTAATTTGTTATATTAAACAACCTTTGAGTATTTAGCTTTATCAATGACATGTACTTTAAAAATGTTTTAGAGATCCTACCAGCCTTTGAAAACCTCCTTGTTCCTTGTTTCAGTTCCAGTTTTATGTATATTTTCTGCCTTGCACCTGATTATTCCAACATCAGATGGATGGCCTAGGGAATCTCATTCTGGTATTGATTGTTTTTGCTGATTGTCTCCCTTTGTAGCTGATTTCTTCAAGATTGTGTAAATTTAGATCATGAGCTCATGTTTAGCTAAACAGCTGACCTTGTAAGAGGCTTAGGTGTGAACGCTGGTACGCTTCAGCAGAAAGTCGGCAAAGATTTATTTGTGTCCCTCCAATGAGTTGCCCGCAAGGACCCCGTTTTCTACAAGTGTTTGTCCAATACTCCTTCGAGAGGCAGTGGACTCAGACATGGCTGCTTTTCAGCCTTCGATCTGGGGCAGGGCCAGTGGGCGGCCTGTGGCCCGGGCAGGAGCCTCTCCGCATGTGTCCCAGGGACCCATTTGCCTGCGAACTTCGGTCACCTGGCAGGAAGCTACGATGCCCTGACCTATGGTTAGCTGTGCAGCGAGGTGTACTGTGCGGACAGGTTCCAAACACACTTCAAATAACAGGGCGGCCTGAGTGGAAAGGTGAGAGTTTGGGCAGCTGTGCAGACAAAGAAGGCGCCCTATGGCCTGGGCCTAAATGCTTGTGACAACCCACTGGGCCTGCCTTGTTCTGAGGGACCTGCCCTGGGCCCCCTGCTCCCCTACCCATTGTTCAGTCACAGCAGAGATGGCCACACACACTCCCTCAGTGAGGGCAGTGTTCCAGCCTCCCTCAGCCCCGCCCACTCTCCACAGGTTACCATGGACTACAGATGCTGCATTCTGAGGCCAGGGCGTTCCGAGAATGCCAAGGGCAGACATGATGACCTTAAATGATTTCCTCTTGTGTCAGTTTTCGTAAACTGTAGCAGCTAGGAAATGGTCCGCTTTACAGAAATGTTCAAGTTTACTGGCATTTCATATATTCTCTGCTATAACATTGTCCTGATTCTTTCTGCATATTCTTTACTTAAGTTTATGTTTTCCTTAATCAAAGTGTGTCTTTTAAATCTTTTCAAAGAATATTCTTTGGACTTACTAAATCACCTGAATTTTATACGTTTTCTGTTGTATTAAGTTCTGCTCATATCTTTATTTATCTTTTTTCTATGTTCTCAGGGTTTATTGTTTTGATTTTCTGATGTCAAGTAAAACACTTGGTTATTCATTTTAATAAATCTTTTTACTTATAAAGATTTGAACTTTTAAAGATTCCAGGTTACTTGTACGTTTCTAAGGGTCCATTCGTCTACACTGTTGCCGGCCTAAGGCTTAGATCAACATATAGCTATGTATATATTGACATATTATCCCCTCGGCTTTCTGTGATTCCCTACATCTCACCTTTCTTTGCAGACAAGACATTTGAAATACCCTTAACTTATTTCACAGCCAATAAGTCTTTGAAATAATGTGTATTTTTTAGAGAAATCATCTTATATAATTAGGCAGAAAATCTCACGTTCCATAGTTTTCTAAACAGCATAACTTCACTCTTCTCACAGCTTAATTTGCTGTATTAAACAACCTTTGTGTATTTAGCTTTATTAATGACATGTACTTTAAAAATGTTTTAGAAACCCTATCAGTCTTTGAAAACATCCTTGTTCCTTGTTTCTTTTCCAGGTTTATGTATATTTTCTGCCTAGCACCTGATTATTCCAACATCTGACGGATGGCCTAGGGAAACTAATTCTGGTATTGATTGTTTTTGCTGATTGTCTCCCTTTGTAGTTGATTCCTTCATTATTGTGTAAATTTAGGTCATGAGCTCATGTTTAGCTAAACAGCTGACCTTGTAAAAGGCTTAGGTGTGAACGCTCGTAAGTTTCAGCAAAAAGTCGGCAAAGATTTATGTGTGTCCCTCCAATGAGTTGCCCACAAGGACCCCGTTTTCTAGAAGTGTTGGTCCAATACTCCCTCTAGGGGTAGGGGACTTAGACAGGGCTGCTTTCTGCCCACGATCTTGGGCAGGGGCAGTGGGCGGCGTGTGGCCCGGGCAGGAGCCTCTCTGCGTGTGAACCTGGGAAACACCTCGCCTGCGAACTTCGGTCACCTGGCAGGAAGCTACGATGCCCAGACGTATGGTTAGCTGTGCAGCGAGGTATACTGCGTGGACAGGTTCCACACACACTTCAAATAAGTGGGTGGCCTGAGTGGAAAAGTGAGAGTTTGGCCAGCTGTGCAGACAAAGAAGGCGCCCTATGGCCTGGGCCTAAATGCTTGTGACAACCCACTGGGCCTGCCTTGCTCTGAGGGATCTGCCCTGGGCCCCCTGCTCCCCTACCCTTTGTTCAGTCACAGCAGAGATGGCCACACACACTCAATCAGTGAGGGCAGTGTTCCAGCCTCCCTCAGCCCCGCCCACTCTCCACAGGTTACCATGGACTACAGATGCTGCATTCTGAGGCCAGGGCGTTCCGAGAATGCCAAGGGCAGACATGATGACCTTAAATGATTTCCTCTTGTGTCAGTTTTGGTAAACTGTAGGAGCTAGGAAATGGTCCACTTTACAGAAATATTCAAATTTACTGGCAATTCATATATTCTCCGCTATAACATTGTCCTCATTCTTTCTGTAAATTACTTACTTTTTTTTGTTTTCCTAAATCAAAGTGTGTCTTTTAAATCTTTTCAAAGAATATTCTTTGGACTTACTAAATCACCTAAATTTTATACGTTTTCTGTTGTATTAAGTTCTGCTCATATCTTTATTTATCTTTTTTCTATGTTCTCAGGGTTTATTGTTTTGATTTTCTGATGTCAAGTAAAACACTTGGTTATTATTTTTAATAAATCTTTTTACTTATAAAGATTTGAACTTTTAAAGATTCCAGCTTCCTTGTACGTTTCTAAGGGTCCATTCCTCTACACTGTTCCCGGCCTAAGGCTTAGTTCACCATATAGCAATGTATATATTGACATTTTCCCCTCGACTTTCTGTGATTCCCTACATCTCACCTTTCTTTGCAGACAAGCCATTTGAAATACACTTAACTTATTTCACAGCCAATAAGTCTTTGAAATAATGTCTAATTTTTAGAGAAATCTTCTGACATAATTAGGCAGAAAATCTCACCTGCCATAGTTTTCAAAACAGCATAATTTCACTCTTCTCAATGCTTAATCTGTGGTATTAAACAACCTTTGAGTATTTAGGTTTCTCAATGACATGTACTTTAAAAATGTTTTAGAGATCCTACCAGCCTTTGAAAACCTCCTTGTTCCTTCTTTCAGTTCCAGTTTTATGTATATTTTCTGCCTTGCACCTGATTATTCCAACATCAGATGGATGGCCTAGGGAATCTCATTCTGGTATTGATTGTTTCTGCTGATTGTCTCCCTTTGTAGCTGATTTCTTCATTATTGTGTAAATTTAGGTCATGAGCTCATGTTTAGCTAAACAGCTGACCTTGTAAAAGGCTTAGGAGTGAACGCTCGTAAGTTTCAGCAAAAAGTCGGCAAAGATTTATTTGTGTCCCTCCAATGAGTTGCCCACAAGGACCCCGTTTTCTAGAAGTGTTGGTCCAATACTCCCTCTAGGGGTAGGGGACTTAGACAGGGCTGCTTTCGGCCCCCGATCTTGGGCAGGGGCAGTGGGCGGCGTGTTGCCCGGGCAGGAGCCTCTCTGCATGTGCACCTGGGAATCATCTCTTCCTCGAATTCGGTCACCTGGCAGGAAGCTACGATGCCCAGACCTATGGTTAGCTGTGCAGCGAGGTATACTGCGTGGACAGGTTCCACACACACTTCAAATAAGACTGTGGCCTGAATGGAAAAGTGAGAGTTTGGCCAGCTGTGCAGACAAAGAAGGCGCCCTATGGCATGGGCCTAAATGCTTGTGACAACCCACTGGGCCTGCCTTGCTCTGAGGGACCTGCCCTGGGCCCCCTGCTCCCCTACCCTTTGTTCAGTCACAGCAGAGATGGCCACACACACTCCCTCAGTGAGGGCAGTGTTCCAGCTTCCCTCAGCCCCGCCCACTCTCCACAGGTTACCATGGACTACAGATGCTGCATTCTGAGGCCAGGGCGTTCCGAGAATGCCAAGGGCAGACATGATGACCTTAAATGATTTCCTCTTGTGTCAGTTTTGGTAAACTGTAGGAGCTAGGAAATGGTCCACTTTACAGAAATATTCAAATTTTCTGGCAATTCATATATTCTCCGCTATTACATTGTCCTGATTCTTTCTGTATATTATTTACTTTTTTTTTTCCTAAATCTAAGAGTGTCTTTTAAATTTTTTCAAAGAATATTCTTTGGACTTACTAAATCACCTGAATTTTATACGTTTTCTGTTGTATTAAGTTCTGCTCATATCTTTATTTATCTTTTTTCTATGTTCTCAGGGTTTATTGTTTTGATTTTCTGATGTCAAGTAAAACACTTGGTTATTATTTTTAATAAATCATTTTACTTATTAAGATTTGAACTTTTAAAGATTCCAGCTTCCTTGTACGTTTCTAAGGGTCCATTCCTCTACACTGTTGCCGGCCTAAGGCTTAGTTCACCATATAGCAATGTATATATTGACATATTATCCCCTCGGCTTTCTGTGATTCCCTACATCTCACCTTTCTTTGCAGACAAGACATTTGAAATACCCTTAACTTATTTCACAGCCAATAAGTCTTTGAAATAATGTGTATTTTTTAGAGAAATCAACTTATATAATTAGGCAGAAAATCTCACCTTCCATAGTTTTCTAAACAGCATAATTTCACTCTTCTCACTGCTTAATTTGCTGTATTAAACAACCTTTGTTTATTTAGCTTTATTAATGACATGTACTTTAAAAATGTTTTAGAGACCCTACCAGTCTTTGAAAACATCCTTGTTCCTTGTTTCTTTTCCAGGTTTATGTATATTTTCTGCCTAGCACCTGATTATTCCAACATCTGACGGATGGCCTAGGGAAACTAATTCTGGTATTGAATGTTTTTGCTGATTGTCTCCCTTTGTAGTTGATTTCTTCATTATTGTGTAAATTTAGGTCATGAGCTCATGTTTAGCTAAACAGCTGACCTTGTAAAAGGCTTAGGTGTGAACGCTCGTATGTTTCAGCAAAAAGTCGGCAAAGATTTATGTGTGTCCCTCCAATGAGTTGCCCACAAGGACCCCGTTTTCTAGAAGTGTTGGTCCAATACTCCCTCTAGGGGTAGGGGACTTAGACAGGGCTGCTTTCTGCCCCCGATCTTGGGCAGGGGCAGTGGGCGGCGTGTGGCCCGGGCAGGAGCCTCTCTGCGTGTGAACCTGGGAATCACCTCTCCTGCGAACTTCGGTCACCTGGCAGGAAGCTACGATGCCCAGACCTATGGTTAGCTGTGCAGCGAGGTATACTGCGTGGACAGGTTCCACACACACTTCAAATAAGTGGGTGGCCTCAGTGGAAAAGTGAGAGTTTGGCCAGCTGTGCAGACAAAGAAGGCGCCCTAAGGCCTGGCCCTAAATGCTTGTGACAACCCACTGGGCCTGCCTTGCTCTGAGGGACCGGCCCTGGGGCCCGTGCTCCCCTACCCTTTGTTCAGTCACAGCAGAGATGGCCACACACACTCCCTCAGTGAGGGCAGTGTTCCAGCCTCCCTCAGCCCCGCCCACTCTCCACAGGTTACCATGGACTACAGATGCTGCATTCTGAGGCCAGGGCGTTCCGAGAATGCCAAGGGCAGACATGATGACCTTAAATGATTTCCTCTTGTGCCAGTTTTGGTAAACTGTAGGAGCTAGGAAATGGTCCACTTTACAGAAATATTCAAATTTACTGGCAATTCATATATTCTCCGCAATAACATTGTCCTGATTCTTTCTGTATATTATTTACTTTTTTTTGTTTTCCTAAATCAAAGTGTGTCTTTTAAATCTTTTCAAAGAATATTCTTTGGACTTACTAAATCACCTAAATTTTATACGTTTTCTGTTGTATTAAGTTCTGCTCATATCTTTATTTATCTTTTTTCTATGTTCTCAGGGTTTATTGTTTTGATTTTCTGATGTCAAGTAAAACACTTTGTTATTATTTTTAATAAATCTTTTTACTTATAAAGATTTGAACTTTTAAAGATTCCAGCTTCCTTGTACGTTTCTAAGGGTCCATTCCTCTACACTGTTGCCGGCCTAAGGCTTAGTTCACCATATAGCAATGTATATATTGACATATTATCCCCTCGACTTTCTGTGATTCCCTACATCTCACCTTTCTTTGCAGACAAGACATTTGAAATACCCTTAACTTATTTCACAGCCAATAAGTCTTTGAAATAATGTGTATTTTTTAGAGAAATCATCTTATATAATTAGGCAGAAAATCTCACCTTCCATAGTTTTCTAAACAGCATAATTTCACTCTTCTCACTGCTTAATTTGTTATATTAAACAACCTTTGAGTATTTAGCTTTATCAATGACATGTACTTTAAAAATGTTTTAGAGATCCTACCAGCCTTTGAAAACCTCCTTGTTCCTTGTTTCAGTTCCAGTTTTATGTATATTTTCTGCCTTGCACCTGATTATTCCAACATCAGATGGATGGCCTAGGGAATCTCATTCTGGTATTGATTGTTTTTGCTGATTGTCTCCCTTTGTAGCTGATTTCTTCAAGATTGTGTAAATTTAGATCATGAGCTCATGTTTAGCTAAACAGCTGACCTTGTAAGAGGCTTAGGTGTGAACGCTGGTACGCTTCAGCAGAAAGTCGGCAAAGATTTATTTGTGTCCCTCCAATGAGTTGCCCGCAAGGACCCCGTTTTCTACAAGTGTTTGTCCAATACTCCTTCGAGAGGCAGTGGACTCAGACATGGCTGCTTTTCAGCCTTCGATCTGGGGCAGGGCCAGTGGGCGGCCTGTGGCCCGGGCAGGAGCCTCTCCGCATGTGTCCCAGGGACCCATTTGCCTGCGAACTTCGGTCACCTGGCAGGAAGCTACGATGCCCTGACCTATGGTTAGCTGTGCAGCGAGGTGTACTGTGCGGACAGGTTCCAAACACACTTCAAATAAGAGGGCGGCCTGAGTGGAAAGGTGAGAGTTTGGGCAGCTGTGCAGACAAAGAAGGCGCCCTTTGGCCTGGGCCTAAATGCTTGTGACACCCCACTGGGTCTGCCGGGCTCTGAGGGCCCTGCCCTGGGCCCCCTGCTCCCCTGCCCTTTGTTCAGTCACAGCAGAGATGGCCACACCCACTCCCTCAGTGATGGCAGTCTTCCAACCTCCCTCAGCCACGCCCCCTCTCTGCAGGTTACCATGGACTACAGATGCTGCATTCTGAGGCCAGGGCGTTCCGAGAATGCCAAGGGCAGACATGATGACCTTAAATGATTTCCTCTTGTGTCAGTTTTCGTAAACTGTAGCAGCTAGGAAATGGTCCGCTTTACAGAAATGTTCAAGTTTACTGGCATTTCATATATTCTCTGCTATAACATTGTCCTGATTCTTTCTGCATATTCTTTACTTAAGTTTATGTTTTCCTTAATCAAAGTGTGTCTTTTAAATCTTTTCAAAGAATATTCTTTGGACTTACTAAATCACCTGAATTTTATACGTTTTCTGTTGTATTAAGTTCTGCTCATATCTTTATTTATCTTTTTTCTATGTTCTCAGGGTTTATTGTTTTGATTTTCTGATGTCAAGTAAAACACTTGGTTATTCATTTTAATAAATCTTTTTACTTATAAAGATTTGAACTTTTAAAGATTCCAGGTTACTTGTACGTTTCTAAGGGTCCATTCGTCTACACTGTTGCCGGCCTAAGGCTTAGATCAACATATAGCTATGTATATATTGACATATTATCCCCTCGGCTTTCTGTGATTCCCTACATCTCACCTTTCTTTGCAGACAAGACATTTGAAATACCCTTAACTTATTTCACAGCCAATAAGTCTTTGAAATAATGTGTATTTTTTAGAGAAATCATCTTATATAATTAGGCAGAAAATCTCACGTTCCATAGTTTTCTAAACAGCATAACTTCACTCTTCTCACAGCTTAATTTGCTGTATTAAACAACCTTTGTGTATTTAGCTTTATTAATGACATGTACTTTAAAAATGTTTTAGAGACCCTATCAGTCTTTGAAAACATCCTTGTTCCTTGTTTCTTTTCCAGGTTTATGTATATTTTCTGCCTAGCACCTGATTATTCCAACATCTGACGGATGGCCTAGGGAAACTAATTCTGGTATTGATTGTTTTTGCTGATTGTCTCCCTTTGTAGTTGATTCCTTCATTATTGTGTAAATTTAGGTCATGAGCTCATGTTTAGCTAAACAGCTGACCTTGTAAAAGGCTTAGGTGTGAACGCTCGTAAGTTTCAGCAAAAAGTCGGCAAAGATTTATGTGTGTCCCTCCAATGAGTTGCCCACAAGGACCCTGTTTTCTAGAAGTGTTGGTCCAATACTCCCTCTAGGGGTAGGGGACTTAGACAGGGCTGCTTTCTGCCCACGATCTTGGGCAGGGGCAGTGGGCGGCGTGTGGCCCGGGCAGGAGCCTCTCTGCGTGTGAACCTGGGAAACACCTCGCCTGCGAACTTCGGTCACCTGGCAGGAAGCTACGATGCCCAGACGTATGGTTAGCTGTGCAGCGAGGTATACTGCGTGGACAGGTTCCACACACACTTCAAATAAGTGGGTGGCCTGAGTGGAAAAGTGAGAGTTTGGCCAGCTGTGCAGACAAAGAAGGCGCCCTATGGCCTGGGCCTAAATGCTTGTGACAACCCACTGGGCCTGCCTTGCTCTGAGGGATCTGCCCTGGGCCCCCTGCTCCCCTACCCTTTGTTCAGTCACAGCAGAGATGGCCACACACACTCAATCAGTGAGGGCAGTGTTCCAGCCTCCCTCAGCCCCGCCCACTCTCCACAGGTTACCATGGACTACAGATGCTGCATTCTGAGGCCAGGGCGTTCCGAGAATGCCAAGGGCAGACATGATGACCTTAAATGATTTCCTCTTGTGTCAGTTTTGGTAAACTGTAGGAGCTAGGAAATGGTCCACTTTACAGAAATATTCAAATTTACTGGCAATTCATATATTCTCCGCTATAACATTGTCCTCATTCTTTCTGTAAATTACTTACTTTTTTTTGTTTTCCTAAATCAAAGTGTGTCTTTTAAATCTTTTCAAAGAATATTCTTTGGACTTACTAAATCACCTAAATTTTATACGTTTTCTGTTGTATTAAGTTCTGCTCATATCTTTATTTATCTTTTTTCTATGTTCTCAGGGTTTATTGTTTTGATTTTCTGATGTCAAGTAAAACACTTGGTTATTATTTTTAATAAATCTTTTTACTTATAAAGATTTGAACTTTTAAAGATTCCAGCTTCCTTGTACGTTTCTAAGGGTCCATTCCTCTACACTGTTGCCGGCCTAAGGCTTAGTTCACCATATAGCAATGTATATATTGACATTTTCCCCTCGACTTTCTGTGATTCCCTACATCTCACCTTTCTTTGCAGACAAGCCATTTGAAATACACTTAACTTATTTCACAGCCAATAAGTCTTTGAAATAATGTCTAATTTTTAGAGAAATCTTCTGACATAATTAGGCAGAAAATCTCACCTGCCATAGTTTTCAAAACAGCATAATTTCACTCTTCTCAATGCTTAATCTGTGGTATTAAACAACCTTTGAGTATTTAGGTTTCTCAATGACATGTACTTTAAAAATGTTTTAGAGATCCTACCAGCCTTTGAAAACCTCCTTGTTCCTTCTTTCAGTTCCAGTTTTATGTATATTTTCTGCCTTGCACCTGATTATTCCAACATCAGATGGATGGCCTAGGGAATCTCATTCTGGTATTGATTGTTTCTGCTGATTGTCTCCCTTTGTAGCTGATTTCTTCATTATTGTGTAAATTTAGGTCATGAGCTCATGTTTAGCTAAACAGCTGACCTTGTAAAAGGCTTAGGAGTGAACGCTCGTAAGTTTCAGCAAAAAGTCGGCAAAGATTTATTTGTGTCCCTCCAATGAGTTGCCCACAAGGACCCCGTTTTCTAGAAGTGTTGGTCCAATACTCCCTCTAGGGGTAGGGGACTTAGACAGGGCTGCTTTCGGCCCCCGATCTTGGGCAGGGGCAGTGGGCGGCGTGTTGCCCGGGCAGGAGCCTCTCTGCATGTGCACCTGGGAATCATCTCTTCCTCGAATTCGGTCACCTGGCAGGAAGCTACGATGCCCAGACCTATGGTTAGCTGTGCAGCGAGGTATACTGCGTGGACAGGTTCCACACACACTTCAAATAAGACTGTGGCCTGAATGGAAAAGTGAGAGTTTGGCCAGCTGTGCAGACAAAGAAGGCGCCCTATGGCATGGGCCTAAATGCTTGTGACAACCCACTGGGCCTGCCTTGCTCTGAGGGACCTGCCCTGGGCCCCCTGCTCCCCTACCCTTTGTTCAGTCACAGCAGAGATGGCCACACACACTCCCTCAGTGAGGGCAGTGTTCCAGCTTCCTTCAGCCCCGCCCACTCTCCACAGGTTACCATGGACTACAGATGCTGCATTCTGAGGCCAGGGCGTTCCGAGAATGCCAAGGGCAGACATGATGACCTTAAATGATTTCCTCTTGTGTCAGTTTTGGTAAACTGTAGGAGCTAGGAAATGGTCCACTTTACAGAAATATTCAAATTTTCTGGCAATTCATATATTCTCCGCTATTACATTGTCCTGATTCTTTCTGTATATTATTTACTTTTTTTTTTCCTAAATCTAAGAGTGTCTTTTAAATTTTTTCAAAGAATATTCTTTGGACTTACTAAATCACCTGAATTTTATACGTTTTCTGTTGTATTAAGTTCTGCTCATATCTTTATTTATCTTTTTTCTATGTTCTCAGGGTTTATTGTTTTGATTTTCTGATGTCAAGTAAAACACTTGGTTATTATTTTTAATAAATCATTTTACTTATTAAGATTTGAACTTTTAAAGATTCCAGCTTCCTTGTACGTTTCTAAGGGTCCATTCCTCTACACTGTTGCCGGCCTAAGGCTTAGTTCACCATATAGCAATGTATATATTGACATATTATCCCCTCGGCTTTCTGTGATTCCCTACATCTCACCTTTCTTTGCAGACAAGACATTTGAAATACCCTTAACTTATTTCACAGCCAATAAGTCTTTGAAATAATGTGTATTTTTTAGAGAAATCAACTTATATAATTAGGCAGAAAATCTCACCTTCCATAGTTTTCTAAACAGCATAATTTCACTCTTCTCACTGCTTAATTTGCTGTATTAAACAACCTTTGTTTATTTAGCTTTATTAATGACATGTACTTTAAAAATGTTTTAGAGACCCTACCAGTCTTTGAAAACATCCTTGTTCCTTGTTTCTTTTCCAGGTTTATGTATATTTTCTGCCTAGCACCTGATTATTCCAACATCTGACGGATGGCCTAGGGAAACTAATTCTGGTATTGAATGTTTTTGCTGATTGTCTCCCTTTGTAGTTGATTTCTTCATTATTGTGTAAATTTAGGTCATGAGCTCATGTTTAGCTAAACAGCTGACCTTGTAAAAGGCTTAGGTGTGAACGCTCGTAAGTTTCAGCAAAAAGTCGGCAAAGATTTATGTGTGTCCCTCCAATGAGTTGCCCACAAGGACCCCGTTTTCTAGAAGTGTTGGTCCAATACTCCCTCTAGGGGTAGGGGACTTAGACAGGGCTGCTTTCTGCCCCCGATCTTGGGCAGGGGCAGTGGGCGGCGTGTGGCCCGGGCAGGAGCCTCTCTGCGTGTGAACCTGGGAATCACCTCGCCTGCGAACTTCGGTCACCTGGCAGGAAGCTACGATGCCCAGACCTATGGTTAGCTGTGCAGCGAGGTATACTCCGTGGACAGGTTCCACACACACTTCAAATAAGTGGGTGGCCTGAGTGGAAAAGTGAGAGTTTGGCCAGCTGTGCAGACAAAGAAGGCGCCCTATGGCCTGGGCCTAAATGCTTGTGACAACCCACTGGGCCTGCCTTGCTCTGAGGGACCAGCCCTGGGCCCCCTGCTCCCCTACCCTTTGTTCAGTCACAGCAGAGATGGCCACACACACTCCCTCCGTGAGGGCAGTGTTGCAGCCTCCCTCAGCCCCGCCCACTCTCCACAGGTTACCATGGACTACAGATGCTGCATTCTGAGGCCAGGGCGTTCCGAGAATGCCAAGGGCAGACATGATGACCTTAAATGATTTCCTCTTGTGTCAGTTTTGGTAAACTGTAGGAGCTAGGAAATGGTCCACTTTACAGAAATATTCAAATTTACTGGCAATTCATATATTCTCCGCTATAACATTGTCCTCATTCTTTCTGTAAATTACTTACTTTTTTTTGTTTTCCTAAATCAAAGTGTGTCTTTTAAATCTTTTCAAAGAATATTCTTTGGACTTACTAAATCACCTAAATTTTATACGTTTTCTGTTGTATTAAGTTCTGCTCATATCTTTATTTATCTTTTTTCTATGTTCTCAGGGTTTATTGTTTTGATTTTCTGATGTCAATTAAAACACTTGGTTATTATTTTTAATAAATCTTTTTACTTATAAAGATTTGAACTTTTAAAGATTCCAGCTTCCTTGTACGTTTCTAAGGGTCCATTCCTCTACACTGTTGCCGGCCTAAGGCTTAGTTCACCATTTAGCAATGTATATATTGACATATTATCCCCTCGGGTTTCTGTGATTCCCTACATCTCACCTTTCTTTGCAGACAAGACATTTGAAATACCCTTAACTTATTTCACAGCCAATAAGTCTTTGAAATAATGTGTATTTTTTAGAGAAATCATCTTATATAATTAGGCAGAAAATCTCACGTTCCATAGTTTTCTAAACAGCATAACTTCACTCTTCTCACAGCTTAATTTGCTGTATTAAACAACCTTTGTGTATTTAGCTTTATTAATGACATGTACTTTAAAAATGTTTTAGAGACCCTACCAGTCTTTGAAAACATCCTTGTTCCTTGTTTCTTTTCCAGGTTTATGTATATTTTCTGCCTAGCACCTGATTATTCCAACATCTGACGGATGGCCTAGGGAAACTAATTCTGGTATTGATTGTTTTTGCTGATTGTCTCCCTTTGTAGTTGATTTCTTCATTATTGTATAAATTTAGGTCATGAGCTCATGTTTAGCTAAACAGCTGACCTTGTAAAAGGCTTAGGTGTGAACGCACGTAAGTTTCAGCAAAAAGTCGGCAAGATTTATGTGTGTCCCTCCAATGAGTTGCCCACAAGGACCCCGTTTTCTAGAAGTGTTGGTCCAATACTCCCTCTAGGGGTAGGGGACTTAGACAGGGCTGCTTTCTGCCCCCGATCTTGGGCAGGGGCAGTGGGCGGCGTGTGGCCCGGGCAGGAGACTCTCTGCGTGTGAACCTGGGAATCACCTCTCCTGCGAACTTCGGTCACCTGGCAGGAAGCTACGATGCCCAGACCTATGGTTAGCTGTGCAGCGAGGTATACTGCGTGGACAGGTTCCACACACACTTCAAATAAGTGGGTGGCCTCAGTGGAAAAGTGAGAGTTTGGTTAGCTGTGCAGACAAAGAAGGCGCCCTATGGCCTGGCCCTAAATGCTGTGACAACCCACTGGGCCTGCCTTGTTCTGAGGGACCTGCCCTGGGCCCCCTGCTCCCCTACCCATTGTTCAGTCACAGCAGAGATGGCCACACACACTCCCTCAGTGAGGGCAGTGTTCCAGCCTCCCTCAGCCCCGCCCACTCTCCACAGGTTACCATGGACTACAGATGCTGCATTCTGAGGCCAGGGCGTTCCGAGGATGCCAAGGGCAGACATGATGACCTTAAATGATTTCCTCTTGTGCCAGTTTTGGTAAACTGTAGGAGCTAGGAAATGGTCCACTTTACAGAAATATTCAAATTTACTGGCAATTCATATATTCTCCGCAATAACATTGTCCTGATTCTTTCTGTATATTATTTACTTTTTTTTGTTTTCCTAAATCAAAGTGTGTCTTTTAAATATTTTCAAAGAATATTCTTTGGACTTCCTAAATCACCTAAATTTTATACGTTTTCTGTTGTATTAAGTTCTGCTCATATCTTTATTTATCTTTTTTCTATGTTCTCAGGGTTTATTGTTTTGATTTTCTGATGTCAAGTAAAACACTTGGTTATTATTTTTAATAAATCTTTTTACTTATAAAGATTTGAACTTTTAAAGATTCCAGCTTCCTTGTACGTTTCTAAGGGTCCATTCCTCTACACTGTTGCCGGCCTAAGGCTTAGATCACCATTTAGCAATGTATATATTGACATATTATCCCCTCGGCTTTCTGTGATTCCCTACATCTCACCTTTCTTTGCAGACAAGACATTTGAAATACCCTTAACTTATTTCACAGCCAATAAGTCTTTGAAATAATGTGTATTTTTTAGAGAAATCATCTTATATAATTAGGCAGAAAATCTCACGTTCCATAGTTTTCTAAACAGCATAACTTCACTCTTCTCACAGCTTAATTTGCTGTATTAAACAACCTTTGTGTATTTAGCTTTATTAATGACATGTACTTTAAAAATGTTTTAGAGACCCTACCAGTCTTTGAAAACATCCTTGTTCCTTGTTTCTTTTCCAGGTTTATGTATATTTTCTGCCTAGCACCTGATTATTCCAACATCTGACGGATGGCCTAGGGAAACTAATTCTGGTATTGATTGTTTTTGCTGATTGTCTCCCTTTGTAGTTGATTTCTTCATTATTGTATAAATTTAGGTCATGAGCTCATGTTTAGCTAAACAGCTGACCTTGTAAAAGGCTTAGGTGTGATCGCACGTAAGTTTCAGCAAAAAGTCGGCAAGATTTATGTGTGTCCCTCCAATGAGTTGCCCACAAGGACCCCGTTTTCTAGAAGTGTTGGTCCAATACTCCCTCTAGGGGTAGGGGACTTAGACAGGGCTGCTTTCTGCCCCCGATCTTGGGCAGGGGCAGTGGGCGGCATGTGGCCCGGGCAGGAGACTCTCTGCGTGTGAACCTGGGAATCACCTCTCCTGCGAACTTCGGTCACCTGGCAGGAAGCTACGATGCCCAGACCTATGGTTAGCTGTGCAGCGAGGTATACTGCATGGACAGGTTCCACACACACTTCAAATAAGTGGGTGGCCTCAGTGGAAAAGTGAGAGTTTGGCCAGCTGTGCAGACAAAGAAGGCGCCCTATGGCCTGGGCCTAAATGCTTGTGACAACCCACTGGGCCTGCCTTGTTCTGAGGGACCTGCCCTGGGCCCCCTGCTCCCCTACCCATTGTTCAGTCACAGCAGAGATGGCCACACACACTCCCTCAGTGAGGGCAGTGTTCCAGCCTCCCTCAGCCCCGCCCACTCTCCACAGGTTACCATGGACTACAGATGCTGCATTCTGAGGCCAGGGCGTTCCGAGAATGCCAAGGGCAGACATGATGACCTTAAATGATTTCCTCTTGTGTCAGTTTTCGTAAACTGTAGCAGCTAGGAAATGGTCCGCTTTACAGAAATGTTCAAGTTTACTGGCATTTCATATATTCTCTGCTATAACATTGTCCTGATTCTTTCTGCATATTCTTTACTTAAGTTTATGTTTTCCTTAATCAAAGTGTGTCTTTTAAATCTTTTCAAAGAATATTCTTTGGACTTACTAAATCACCTGAATTTTATACGTTTTCTGTTGTATTAAGTTCTGCTCATATCTTTATTTATCTTTTTTCTATGTTCTCAGGGTTTATTGTTTTGATTTTCTGATGTCAAGTAAAACACTTGGTTATTCATTTTAATAAATCTTTTTACTTATAAAGATTTGAACTTTTAAAGATTCCAGGTTACTTGTACGTTTCTAAGGGTCCATTCGTCTACACTGTTGCCGGCCTAAGGCTTAGATCAACATATAGCTATGTATATATTGACATATTATCCCCTCGGCTTTCTGTGATTCCCTACATCTCACCTTTCTTTGCAGACAAGACATTTGAAATACCCTTAACTTATTTCACAGCCAATAAGTCTTTGAAATAATGTGTATTTTTTAGAGAAATCATCTTATATAATTAGGCAGAAAATCTCACGTTCCATAGTTTTCTAAACAGCATAACTTCACTCTTCTCACAGCTTAATTTGCTGTATTAAACAACCTTTGTTTATTTAGCTTTATTAATGACATGTACGTTAAAAATGTTTTAGAGACCCTACCAGTCTTTGAAAACATCCTTGTTCCTTGTTTCTTTTCCAGGTTTATGTATATTTTCTGCCTAGCACCTGATTATTCCAACATCTGACGGATGGCCTAGGGAAACTAATTCTGGTATTGAATGTTTTTGCTGATTGTCTCCCTTTGTAGTTGATTTCTTCATTATTGTGTAAATTTAGGTCATGAGCTCATGTTTAGCTAAACAGCTGACCTTGTAAAAGGCTTAGGTGTGAACGCTCGTAAGTTTCAGCAAAAAGTCGGCAAAGATTTATGTGTGTCCCTCCAATGAGTTGCCCACAAGGACCCCGTTTTCTAGAAGTGTTGGTCCAATACTCCCTCTAGGGGTAGGGGACTTAGACAGGGCTGCTTTCTGCCCCCGATCTTGGGCAGGGGCAGTGGGCGGCGTGTGGCCCGGGCAGGAGCCTCTCTGCGTGTGAACCTGGGAATCACCTCTCCTGCGAACTTCGGTCACCTGGCAGGAAGCTACGATGCCCAGACCTATGGTTAGCTGTGCAGCGAGGTATACTGCGTGGTCAGGTTCCACACACACTTCAAATAAGTGGGTGGCCTCAGTGGAAAAGTGAGAGTTTGGCCAGCTGTGCAGACAAAGAAGGCGCCCTATGGCCTGGCCCTAAATGCTTGTGACAACCCACTGGGCCTGCCTTGCTCTGAGGGACCGGCCCTGGGCCCCCTGCTCCCCTACCCTTTGTTCAGTCACAGCAGAGATGGCCACACACACTCCCTCAGTGAGGGCAGTGTTCCAGCCTCCCTCAGCCCCGCCCACTCTCCACAGGTTACCATGGACTACAGATGCTGCATTCTGAGGCCAGGGCGTTCCGAGAATGCCAAGGGCAGACATGATGACCTTAAATGATTTCCTCTTGTGCCAGTTTTGGTAAACTGTAGGAGCTAGGAAATGGTCCACTTTACAGAAATATTCAAATTTACTGGCAATTCATATATTCTCCGCAATAACATTGTCCTGATTCTTTCTGTATATTATTTACTTTTTTTTGTTTTCCTAAATCAAAGTGTGTCTTTTAAATCTTTTCAAAGAATATTCTTTGGACTTACTAAATCACCTAAATTTTATACGTTTTCTGTTGTATTAAGTTCTGCTCATATCTTTATTTATCTTTTTTCTATGTTCTCAGGGTTTATTGTTTTGATTTTCTGATGTCAAGTAAAACACTTTGTTATTATTTTTAATAAATCTTTTTACTTATAAAGATTTGAACTTTTAAAGATTCCAGCTTCCTTGTACGTTTCTAAGGGTCCATTCCTCTACACTGTTGCCGGCCTAAGGCTTAGTTCACCATATAGCAATGTATATATTGACATATTATCCCCTCGACTTTCTGTGATTCCCTACATCTCACCTTTCTTTGCAGACAAGACATTTGAAATACCCTTAACTTATTTCACAGCCAATAAGTCTTTGAAATAATGTGTATTTTTTAGAGAAATCATCTTATATAATTAGGCAGAAAATCTCACCTTCCATAGTTTTCTAAACAGCATAATTTCACTCTTCTCACTGCTTAATTTGTTATATTAAACAACCTTTGAGTATTTAGCTTTATCAATGACATGTACTTTAAAAATGTTTTAGAGATCCTACCAGCCTTTGAAAACCTCCTTGTTCCTTGTTTCAGTTCCAGTTTTATGTATATTTTCTGCCTTGCACCTGATTATTCCAACATCAGATGGATGGCCTAGGGAATCTCATTCTGGTATTGATTGTTTTTGCTGATTGTCTCCCTTTGTAGCTGATTTCTTCAAGATTGTGTAAATTTAGATCATGAGCTCATGTTTAGCTAAACAGCTGACCTTGTAAGAGGCTTAGGTGTGAACGCTGGTACGCTTCAGCAGAAAGTCGGCAAAGATTTATTTGTGTCCCTCCAATGAGTTGCCCGCAAGGACCCCGTTTTCTACAAGTGTTTGTCCAATACTCCTTCGAGAGGCAGTGGACTCAGACATGGCTGCTTTTCAGCCTTCGATCTGGGGCAGGGCCAGTGGGCGGCCTGTGGCCCGGGCAGGAGCCTCTCCGCATGTGTCCCAGGGACCCATTTGCCTGCGAACTTCGGTCACCTGGCAGGAAGCTACGATGCCCTGACCTATGGTTAGCTGTGCAGCGAGGTGTACTGTGCGGACAGGTTCCAAACACACTTCAAATAAGAGGGCGGCCTGAGTGGAAAGGTGAGAGTTTGGGCAGCTGTGCAGACAAAGAAGGCGCCCTTTGGCCTGGGCCTAAATGCTTGTGACACCCCACTGGGTCTGCCGGGCTCTGAGGGCCCTGCCCTGGGCCCCCTGCTCCCCTGCCCTTTGTTCAGTCACAGCAGAGATGGCCACACCCACTCCCTCAGTGATGGCAGTCTTCCAACCTCCCTCAGCCACGCCCCCTCTCTGCAGGTTACCATGGACTACAGATGCTGCATTCTGAGGCCAGGGCGTTCCGAGAATGCCAAGGGCAGACATGATGACCTTAAATGATTTCCTCTTGTGTCAGTTTTCGTAAACTGTAGCAGCTAGGAAATGGTCCGCTTTACAGAAATGTTCAAGTTTACTGGCGTTTCATATATTCTCTGCTATAACATTGTCCTGATTCTTTCTGCATATTCTTTACTTAAGTTTATGTTTTCCTTAATCAAAGTGTGTCTTTTAAATCTTTTCAAAGAATATTCTTTGGACTTACTAAATCACCTGAATTTTATACGTTTTCTGTTGTATTAAGTTCTGCTCATATCTTTATTTATCTTTTTTCTATGTTCTCAGGGTTTATTGTTTTGATTTTCTGATGTCAAGTAAAACACTTGGTTATTCATTTTAATAAATCTTTTTACTTATAAAGATTTGAACTTTTAAAGATTCCAGGTTACTTGTACGTTTCTAAGGGTCCATTCGTCTACACTGTTGCCGGCCTAAGGCTTAGATCAACATATAGCTATGTATATATTGACATATTATCCCCTCGGCTTTCTGTGATTCCCTACATCTCACCTTTCTTTGCAGACAAGACATTTGAAATACCCTTAACTTATTTCACAGCCAATAAGTCTTTGAAATAATGTGTATTTTTTAGAGAAATCATCTTATATAATTAGGCAGAAAATCTCACGTTCCATAGTTTTCTAAACAGCATAACTTCACTCTTCTCACAGCTTAATTTGCTGTATTAAACAACCTTTGTGTATTTAGCTTTATTAATGACATGTACTTTAAAAATGTTTTAGAGACCCTATCAGTCTTTGAAAACATCCTTGTTCCTTGTTTCTTTTCCAGGTTTATGTATATTTTCTGCCTAGCACCTGATTATTCCAACATCTGACGGATGGCCTAGGGAAACTAATTCTGGTATTGATTGTTTTTGCTGATTGTCTCCCTTTGTAGTTGATTCCTTCATTATTGTGTAAATTTAGGTCATGAGCTCATGTTTAGCTAAACAGCTGACCTTGTAAAAGGCTTAGGTGTGAACGCTCGTAAGTTTCAGCAAAAAGTCGGCAAAGATTTATGTGTGTCCCTCCAATGAGTTGCCCACAAGGACCCCGTTTTCTAGAAGTGTTGGTCCAATACTCCCTCTAGGGGTAGGGGACTTAGACAGGGCTGCTTTCTGCCCACGATCTTGGGCAGGGGCAGTGGGCGGCGTGTGGCCCGGGCAGGAGCCTCTCTGCGTGTGAACCTGGGAAACACCTCGCCTGCGAACTTCGGTCACCTGGCAGGAAGCTACGATGCCCAGACGTATGGTTAGCTGTGCAGCGAGGTATACTGCGTGGACAGGTTCCACACACACTTCAAATAAGTGGGTGGCCTGAGTGGAAAAGTGAGAGTTTGGCCAGCTGTGCAGACAAAGAAGGCGCCCTATGGCCTGGGCCTAAATGCTTGTGACAACCCACTGGGCCTGCCTTGCTCTGAGGGATCTGCCCTGGGCCCCCTGCTCCCCTACCCTTTGTTCAGTCACAGCAGAGATGGCCACACACACTCAATCAGTGAGGGCAGTGTTCCAGCCTCCCTCAGCCCCGCCCACTCTCCACAGGTTACCATGGACTACAGATGCTGCATTCTGAGGCCAGGGCGTTCCGAGAATGCCAAGGGCAGACATGATGACCTTAAATGATTTCCTCTTGTGTCAGTTTTGGTAAACTGTAGGAGCTAGGAAATGGTCCACTTTACAGAAATATTCAAATTTACTGGCAATTCATATATTCTCCGCTATAACATTGTCCTCATTCTTTCTGTAAATTACTTACTTTTTTTTGTTTTCCTAAATCAAAGTGTGTCTTTTAAATCTTTTCAAAGAATATTCTTTGGACTTACTAAATCACCTAAATTTTATACGTTTTCTGTTGTATTAAGTTCTGCTCATATCTTTATTTATCTTTTTTCTATGTTCTCAGGGTTTATTGTTTTGATTTTCTGATGTCAAGTAAAACACTTGGTTATTATTTTTAATAAATCTTTTTACTTATAAAGATTTGAACTTTTAAAGATTCCAGCTTCCTTGTACGTTTCTAAGGGTCCATTCCTCTACACTGTTGCCGGCCTAAGGCTTAGTTCACCATATAGCAATGTATATATTGACATTTTCCCCTCGACTTTCTGTGATTCCCTACATCTCACCTTTCTTTGCAGACAAGCCATTTGAAATACACTTAACTTATTTCACAGCCAATAAGTCTTTGAAATAATGTCTAATTTTTAGAGAAATCTTCTGACATAATTAGGCAGAAAATCTCACCTGCCATAGTTTTCAAAACAGCATAATTTCACTCTTCTCAATGCTTAATCTGTGGTATTAAACAACCTTTGAGTATTTAGGTTTCTCAATGACATGTACTTTAAAAATGTTTTAGAGATCCTACCAGCCTTTGAAAACCTCCTTGTTCCTTCTTTCAGTTCCAGTTTTATGTATATTTTCTGCCTTGCACCTGATTATTCCAACATCAGATGGATGGCCTAGGGAATCTCATTCTGGTATTGATTGTTTCTGCTGATTGTCTCCCTTTGTTGCTGATTTCTTCATTATTGTGTAAATTTAGGTCATGAGCTCATGTTTAGCTAAACAGCTGACCTTGTAAAAGGCTTAGGAGTGAACGCTCGTAAGTTTCAGCAAAAAGTCGGCAAAGATTTATTTGTGTCCCTCCAATGAGTTGCCCACAAGGACCCCGTTTTCTAGAAGTGTTGGTCCAATACTCCCTCTAGGGGTAGGGGACTTAGACAGGGCTGCTTTCGGCCCCCGATCTTGGGCAGGGGCAGTGGGCGGCGTGTTGCCCGGGCAGGAGCCTCTCTGCATGTGCACCTGGGAATCATCTCTTCCTCGAATTCGGTCACCTGGCAGGAAGCTACGATGCCCAGACCTATGGTTAGCTGTGCAGCGAGGTATACTGCGTGGACAGGTTCCACACACACTTCAAATAAGACTGTGGCCTGAATGGAAAAGTGAGAGTTTGGCCAGCTGTGCAGACAAAGAAGGCGCCCTATGGCATGGGCCTAAATGCTTGTGACAACCCACTGGGCCTGCCTTGCTCTGAGGGACCTGCCCTGGGCCCCCTGCTCCCCTACCCTTTGTTCAGTCACAGCAGAGATGGCCACACACACTCCCTCAGTGAGGGCAGTGTTCCAGCTTCCCTCAGCCCCGCCCACTCTCCACAGGTTACCATGGACTACAGATGCTGCATTCTGAGGCCAGGGCGTTCCGAGAATGCCAAGGGCAGACATGATGACCTTAAATGATTTCCTCTTGTGTCAGTTTTGGTAAACTGTAGGAGCTAGGAAATGGTCCACTTTACAGAAATATTCAAATTTTCTGGCAATTCATATATTCTCCGCTATTACATTGTCCTGATTCTTTCTGTATATTATTTACTTTTTTTTTTCCTAAATCTAAGAGTGTCTTTTAAATTTTTTCAAAGAATATTCTTTGGACTTACTAAATCACCTGAATTTTATACGTTTTCTGTTGTATTAAGTTCTGCTCATATCTTTATTTATCTTTTTTCTATGTTCTCAGGGTTTATTGTTTTGATTTTCTGATGTCAAGTAAAACACTTGGTTATTATTTTTAATAAATCATTTTACTTATTAAGATTTGAACTTTTAAAGATTCCAGCTTCCTTGTACGTTTCTAAGGGTCCATTCCTCTACACTGTTGCCGGCCTAAGGCTTAGTTCACCATATAGCAATGTATATATTGACATATTATCCCCTCGGCATTCTCTGATTCCCTACATCTCACCTTTCTTTGCAGACAAGACATTTGAAATACCCTTAACTTATTTCACAGCCAATAAGTCTTTGAAATAATGTGTATTTTTTAGAGAAATCAACTTATATAATTAGGCAGAAAATCTCACCTTCCATAGTTTTCTAAACAGCATAATTTCACTCTTCTCACTGCTTAATTTGCTGTATTAAACAACCTTTGTTTATTTAGCTTTATTAATGACATGTACTTTAAAAATGTTTTAGAGACCCTACCAGTCTTTGAAAACATCCTTGTTCCTTGTTTCTTTTCCAGGTTTATGTATATTTTCTGCCTAGCACCTGATTATTCCAACATCTGACGGATGGCCTAGGGAAACTAATTCTGGTATTGAATGTTTTTGCTGATTGTCTCCCTTTGTAGTTGATTTCTTCATTATTGTGTAAATTTAGGTCATGAGCTCATGTTTAGCTAAACAGCTGACCTTGTAAAAGGCTTAGGTGTGAACGCTCGTAAGTTTCAGCAAAAAGTCGGCAAAGATTTATGTGTGTCCCTCCAATGAGTTGCCCACAAGGACCCCGTTTTCTAGAAGTGTTGGTCCAATACTCCCTCTAGGGGTAGGGGACTTAGACAGGGCTGCTTTCTGCCCCCGATCTTGGGCAGGGGCAGTGGGCGGCGTGTGGCCCGGGCAGGAGCCTCTCTGCGTGTGAACCTGGGAATCACCTCTCCTGCGAACTTCGGTCACCTGGCAGGAAGCTACGATGCCCAGACCTATGGTTAGCTGTGCAGCGAGGTATACTGCGTGGACAGGTTCCACACACACTTCAAATAAGTGGGTGGCCTCAGTGGAAAAGTGAGAGTTTGGCCAGCTGTGCAGACAAAGAAGGCGCCCTAAGGCCTGGCCCTAAATGCTTGTGACAACCCACTGGGCCTGCCTTGCTCTGAGGGACCGGCCCTGGGGCCCCTGCTCCCCTACCCTTTGTTCAGTCACAGCAGAGATGGCCACACACACTCCCTCAGTGAGGGCAGTGTTCCAGCCTCCCTCAGCCCCGCCCACTCTCCACAGGTTACCATGGACTACAGATGCTGCATTCTGAGGCCAGGGCGTTCCGAGAATGCCAAGGGCAGACATGATGACCTTAAATGATTTCCTCTTGTGCCAGTTTTGGTAAACTGTAGGAGCTAGGAAATGGTCCACTTTACAGAAATATTCAAATTTACTGGCAATTCATATATTCTCCGCAATAACATTGTCCTGATTCTTTCTGTATATTATTTACTTTTTTTTGTTTTCCTAAATCAAAGTGTGTCTTTTAAATCTTTTCAAAGAATATTCTTTGGACTTACTAAATCACCTAAATTTTATACGTTTTCTGTTGTATTAAGTTCTGCTCATATCTTTATTTATCTTTTTTCTATGTTCTCAGGGTTTATTGTTTTGATTTTCTGATGTCAAGTAAAACACTTTGTTATTATTTTTAATAAATCTTTTTACTTATAAAGATTTGAACTTTTAAAGATTCCAGCTTCCTTGTACGTTTCTAAGGGTCCATTCCTCTACACTGTTGCCGGCCTAAGGCTTAGTTCACCATATAGCAATGTATATATTGACATATTATCCCCTCGACTTTCTGTGATTCCCTACATCTCACCTTTCTTTGCAGACAAGACATTTGAAATACCCTTAACTTATTTCACAGCCAATAAGTCTTTGAAATAATGTGTATTTTTTAGAGAAATCATCTTATATAATTAGGCAGAAAATCTCACCTTCCATAGTTTTCTAAACAGCATAATTTCACTCTTCTCACTGCTTAATTTGTTATATTAAACAACCTTTGAGTATTTAGCTTTATCAATGACATGTACTTTAAAAATGTTTTAGAGATCCTACCAGCCTTTGAAAACCTCCTTGTTCCTTGTTTCAGTTCCAGTTTTATGTATATTTTCTGCCTTGCACCTGATTATTCCAACATCAGATGGATGGCCTAGGGAATCTCATTCTGGTATTGATTGTTTTTGCTGATTGTCTCCCTTTGTAGCTGATTTCTTCAAGATTGTGTAAATTTAGATCATGAGCTCATGTTTAGCTAAACAGCTGACCTTGTAAGAGGCTTAGGTGTGAACGCTGGTACGCTTCAGCAGAAAGTCGGCAAAGATTTATTTGTGTCCCTCCAATGAGTTGCCCGCAAGGACCCCGTTTTCTACAAGTGTTTGTCCAATACTCCTTCGAGAGGCAGTGGACTCAGACATGGCTGCTTTTCAGCCTTCGATCTGGGGCAGGGCCAGTGGGCGGCCTGTGGCCCGGGCAGGAGCCTCTCCGCATGTGTCCCAGGGACCCATTTGCCTGCGAACTTCGGTCACCTGGCAGGAAGCTACGATGCCCTGACCTATGGTTAGCTGTGCAGCGAGGTGTACTGTGCGGACAGGTTCCAAACACACTTCAAATAAGAGGGCGGCCTGAGTGGAAAGGTGAGAGTTTGGGCAGCTGTGCAGACAAAGAAGGCGCCCTTTGGCCTGGGCCTAAATGCTTGTGACACCCCACTGGGTCTGCCGGGCTCTGAGGGCCCTGCCCTGGGCCCCCTGCTCCCCTGCCCTTTGTTCAGTCACAGCAGAGATGGCCACACCCACTCCCTCAGTGATGGCAGTCTTCCAACCTCCCTCAGCCACGCCCCCTCTCTGCAGGTTACCATGGACTACAGATGCTGCATTCTGAGGCCAGGGCGTTCCGAGAATGCCAAGGGCAGACATGATGACCTTAAATGATTTCCTCTTGTGTCAGTTTTCGTAAACTGTAGCAGCTAGGAAATGGTCCGCTTTACAGAAATGTTCAAGTTTACTGGCATTTCATATATTCTCTGCTATAACATTGTCCTGATTCTTTCTGCATATTCTTTACTTAAGTTTATGTTTTCCTTAATCAAAGTGTGTCTTTTAAATCTTTTCAAAGAATATTCTTTGGACTTACTAAATCACCTGAATTTTATACGTTTTCTGTTGTATTAAGTTCTGCTCATATCTTTATTTATCTTTTTTCTATGTTCTCAGGGTTTATTGTTTTGATTTTCTGATGTCAAGTAAAACACTTGGTTATTCATTTTAATAAATCTTTTTACTTATAAAGATTTGAACTTTTAAAGATTCCAGGTTACTTGTACGTTTCTAAGGGTCCATTCGTCTACACTGTTGCCGGCCTAAGGCTTAGATCAACATATACCTATGTATATATTGACATATTATCCCCTCGGCTTTCTGTGATTCCCTACATCTCACCTTTCTTTGCAGACAAGACATTTGAAATACCCTTAACTTATTTCACAGCCAATAAGTCTTTGAAATAATGTGTATTTTTTAGAGAAATCATCTTATATAATTAGGCAGAAAATCTCACGTTCCATAGTTTTCTAAACAGCATAACTTCACTCTTCTCACAGCTTAATTTGCTGTATTAAACAACCTTTGTGTATTTAGCTTTATTAATGACATGTACTTTAAAAATGTTTTAGAAACCCTATCAGTCTTTGAAAACATCCTTGTTCCTTGTTTCTTTTCCAGGTTTATGTATATTTTCTGCCTAGCACCTGATTATTCCAACATCTGACGGATGGCCTAGGGAAACTAATTCTGGTATTGATTGTTTTTGCTGATTGTCTCCCTTTGTAGTTGATTCCTTCATTATTGTGTAAATTTAGGTCATGAGCTCATGTTTAGCTAAACAGCTGACCTTGTAAAAGGCTTAGTTGTGAACGCTCGTAAGTTTCAGCAAAAAGTCGGCAAAGATTTATGTGTGTCCCTCCAATGAGTTGCCCACAAGGACCCTGTTTTCTAGAAGTGTTGGTCCAATACTCCCTCTAGGGGTAGGGGACTTAGACAGGGCTGCTTTCTGCCCACGATCTTGGGCAGGGGCAGTGGGCGGCGTGTGGCCCGGGCAGGAGCCTCTCTGCGTGTGAACCTGGGAAACACCTCGCCTGCGAACTTCGGTCACCTGGCAGGAAGCTACGATGCCCAGACGTATGGTTAGCTGTGCAGCGAGGTATACTGCGTGGACAGGTTCCACACACACTTCAAATAAGTGGGTGGCCTGAGTGGAAAAGTGAGAGTTTGGCCAGCTGTGCAGACAAAGAAGGCGCCCTATGGCCTGGGCCTAAATGCTTGTGACAACCCACTGGGCCTGCCTTGCTCTGAGGGATCTGCCCTGGGCCCCCTGCTCCCCTACCCTTTGTTCAGTCACAGCAGAGATGGCCACACACACTCAATCAGTGAGGGCAGTGTTCCAGCCTCCCTCAGCCCCGCCCACTCTCCACAGGTTACCATGGACTACAGATGCTGCATTCTGAGGCCAGGGCGTTCCGAGAATGCCAAGGGCAGACATGATGACCTTAAATGATTTCCTCTTGTGTCAGTTTTGGTAAACTGTAGGAGCTAGGAAATGGTCCACTTTACAGAAATATTCAAATTTACTGGCAATTCATATATTCTCCGCTATAACATTGTCCTCATTCTTTCTGTAAATTACTTACTTTTTTTTGTTTTCCTAAATCAAAGTGTGTCTTTTAAATCTTTTCAAAGAATATTCTTTGGACTTACTAAATCACCTAAATTTTATACGTTTTCTGTTGTATTAAGTTCTGCTCATATCTTTATTTATCTTTTTTCTATGTTCTCAGGGTTTATTGTTTTGATTTTCTGATGTCAAGTAAAACACTTGGTTATTATTTTTAATAAATCTTTTTACTTATAAAGATTTGAACTTTTAAAGATTCCAGCTTCCTTGTACGTTTCTAAGGGTCCATTCCTCTACACTGTTGCCGGCCTAAGGCTTAGTTCACCATATAGCAATGTATATATTGACATTTTCCCCTCGACTTTCTGTGATTCCCTACATCTCACCTTTCTTTGCAGACAAGCCATTTGAAATACACTTAACTTATTTCACAGCCAATAAGTCTTTGAAATAATGTCTAATTTTTAGAGAAATCTTCTGACATAATTAGGCAGAAAATCTCACCTGCCATAGTTTTCAAAACAGCATAATTTCACTCTTCTCAATGCTTAATCTGTGGTATTAAACAACCTTTGAGTATTTAGGTTTCTCAATGACATGTACTTTAAAAATGTTTTAGAGATCCTACCAGCCTTTGAAAACCTCCTTGTTCCTTCTTTCAGTTCCAGTTTTATGTATATTTTCTGCCTTGCACCTGATTATTCCAACATCAGATGGATGGCCTAGGGAATCTCATTCTGGTATTGATTGTTTCTGCTGATTGTCTCCCTTTGTAGCTGATTTCTTCATTATTGTGTAAATTTAGGTCATGAGCTCATGTTTAGCTAAACAGCTGACCTTGTAAAAGGCTTAGGAGTGAACGCTCGTAAGTTTCAGCAAAAAGTCGGCAAAGATTTATTTGTGTCCCTCCAATGAGTTGCCCACAAGGACCCCGTTTTCTAGAAGTGTTGGTCCAATACTCCCTCTAGGGGTAGGGGACTTAGACAGGGCTGCTTTCGGCCCCCGATCTTGGGCAGGGGCAGTGGGCGGCGTGTTGCCCGGGCAGGAGCCTCTCTGCATGTGCACCTGGGAATCATCTCTTCCTCGAATTCGGTCACCTGGCAGGAAGCTACGATGCCCAGACCTATGGTTAGCTGTGCAGCGAGGTATACTGCGTGGACAGGTTCCACACACACTTCAAATAAGACTGTGGCCTGAATGGAAAAGTGAGAGTTTGGCCAGCTGTGCAGACAAAGAAGGCGCCCTATGGCATGGGCCTAAATGCTTGTGACAACCCACTGGGCCTGCCTTGCTCTGAGGGACCTGCCCTGGGCCCCCTGCTCCCCTACCCTTTGTTCAGTCACAGCAGAGATGGCCACACACACTCCCTCAGTGAGGGCAGTGTTCCAGCTTCCCTCAGCCCCGCCCACTCTCCACAGGTTACCATGGACTACAGATGCTGCATTCTGAGGCCAGGGCGTTCCGAGAATGCCAAGGGCAGACATGATGACCTTAAATGATTTCCTCTTGTGTCAGTTTTGGTAAACTGTAGGAGCTAGGAAATGGTCCACTTTACAGAAATATTCAAATTTTCTGGCAATTCATATATTCTCCGCTATTACATTGTCCTGATTCTTTCTGTATATTATTTACTTTTTTTTTCCTAAATCTAAGAGTGTCTTTTAAATTTTTTCAAAGAATATTCTTTGGACTTACTAAATCACCTGAATTTTATACGTTTTCTGTTGTATTAAGTTCTGCTCATATCTTTATTTATCTTTTTTCTATGTTCTCAGGGTTTATTGTTTTGATTTTCTGATGTCAAGTAAAACACTTGGTTATTATTTTTAATAAATCATTTTACTTATTAAGATTTGAACTTTTAAAGATTCCAGCTTCCTTGTACGTTTCTAAGGGTCCATTCCTCTACACTGTTGCCGGCCTAAGGCTTAGTTCACCATATAGCAATGTATATATTGACATATTATCCCCTCGGCTTTCTGTGATTCCCTACATCTCACCTTTCTTTGCAGACAAGACATTTGAAATACCCTTAACTTATTTCACAGCCAATAAGTCTTTGAAATAATGTGTATTTTTTAGAGAAATCAACTTATATAATTAGGCAGAAAATCTCACCTTCCATAGTTTTCTAAACAGCATAATTTCACTCTTCTCACTGCTTAATTTGCTGTATTAAACAACCTTTGTTTATTTAGCTTTATTAATGACATGTACTTTAAAAATGTTTTAGAGACCCTACCAGTCTTTGAAAACATCCTTGTTCCTTGTTTCTTTTCCAGGTTTATGTATATTTTCTGCCTAGCACCTGATTATTCCAACATCTGACGGATGGCCTAGGGAAACTAATTCTGGTATTGAATGTTTTTGCTGATTGTCTCCCTTTGTAGTTGATTTCTTCATTATTGTGTAAATTTAGGTCATGAGCTCATGTTTAGCTAAACAGCTGACCTTGTAAAAGGCTTAGGTGTGAACGCTCGTAAGTTTCAGCAAAAAGTCGGCAAAGATTTATGTGTGTCCCTCCAATGAGTTGCCCACAAGGACCCCGTTTTCTAGAAGTGTTGGTCCAATACTCCCTCTAGGGGTAGGGGACTTAGACAGGGCTGCTTTCTGCCCCCGATCTTGGGCAGGGGCAGTGGGCGGCGTGTGGCCCGGGCAGGAGCCTCTCTGCGTGTGAACCTGGGAATCACCTCTCCTGCGAACTTCGGTCACCTGGCAGGAAGCTACGATGCCCAGACCTATGGTTAGCTGTGCAGCGAGGTATACTGCGTGGACAGGTTCCACACACACTTCAAATAAGTGGGTGGCCTCAGTGGAAAAGTGAGAGTTTGGCCAGCTGTGCAGACAAAGAAGGCGCCCTAAGGCCTGGCCCTAAATGCTTGTGACAACCCACTGGGCCTGCCTTGCTCTGAGGGACCGGCCCTGGGGCCCCTGCTCCCCTACCCTTTGTTCAGTCACAGCAGAGATGGCCACACACACTCCCTCAGTGAGGGCAGTGTTCCAGCCTCCCTCAGCCCCGCCCACTCTCCACAGGTTACCATGGACTACAGATGCTGCATTCTGAGGCCAGGGCGTTCCGAGAATGCCAAGGGCAGACATGATGACCTTAAATGATTTCCTCTTGTGCCAGTTTTGGTAAACTGTAGGAGCTAGGAAATGGTCCACTTTACAGAAATATTCAAATTTACTGGCAATTCATATATTCTCCGCAATAACATTGTCCTGATTCTTTCTGTATATTATTTACTTTTTTTTGTTTTCCTAAATCAAAGTGTGTCTTTTAAATCTTTTCAAAGAATATTCTTTGGACTTACTAAATCACCTAAATTTTATACGTTTTCTGTTGTATTAAGTTCTGCTCATATCTTTATTTATCTTTTTTCTATGTTCTCAGGGTTTATTGTTTTGATTTTCTGATGTCAAGTAAAACACTTTGTTATTATTTTTAATAAATCTTTTTACTTATAAAGATTTGAACTTTTAAAGATTCCAGCTTCCTTGTACGTTTCTAAGGGTCCATTCCTCTACACTGTTGCCGGCCTAAGGCTTAGTTCACCATATAGCAATGTATATATTGACATATTATCCCCTCGACTTTCTGTGATTCCCTACATCTCACCTTTCTTTGCAGACAAGACATTTGAAATACCCTTAACTTATTTCACAGCCAATAAGTCTTTGAAATAATGTGTATTTTTTAGAGAAATCATCTTATATAATTAGGCAGAAAATCTCACCTTCCATAGTTTTCTAAACAGCATAATTTCACTCTTCTCACTGCTTAATTTGTTATATTAAACAACCTTTGAGTATTTAGCTTTATCAATGACATGTACTTTAAAAATGTTTTAGAGATCCTACCAGCCTTTGAAAACCTCCTTGTTCCTTGTTTCAGTTCCAGTTTTATGTATATTTTCTGCCTTGCACCTGATTATTCCAACATCAGATGGATGGCCTAGGGAATCTCATTCTGGTATTGATTGTTTTTGCTGATTGTCTCCCTTTGTAGCTGATTTCTTCAAGATTGTGTAAATTTAGATCATGAGCTCATGTTTAGCTAAACAGCTGACCTTGTAAGAGGCTTAGGTGTGAACGCTGGTACGCTTCAGCAGAAAGTCGGCAAAGATTTATTTGTGTCCCTCCAATGAGTTGCCCGCAAGGACCCCGTTTTCTACAAGTGTTTGTCCAATACTCCTTCGAGAGGCAGTGGACTCAGACATGGCTGCTTTTCAGCCTTCGATCTGGGGCAGGGCCAGTGGGCGGCCTGTGGCCCGGGCAGGAGCCTCTCCGCATGTGTCCCAGGGACCCATTTGCCTGCGAACTTCGGTCACCTGGCAGGAAGCTACGATGCCCTGACCTATGGTTAGCTGTGCAGCGAGGTGTACTGTGCGGACAGGTTCCAAACACACTTCAAATAAGAGGGCGGCCTGAGTGGAAAGGTGAGAGTTTGGGCAGCTGTGCAGACAAAGAAGGCGCCCTTTGGCCTGGGCCTAAATGCTTGTGACACCCCACTGGATCTGCCGGGCTCTGAGGGCCCTGCCCTGGGCCCCCTGCTCCCCTGCCCTTTGTTCAGTCACAGCAGAGATGGCCACACCCACTCCCTCAGTGATGGCAGTCTTCCAACCTCCCTCAGCCACGCCCCCTCTCTGCAGGTTACCATGGACTACAGATGCTGCATTCTGAGGCCAGGGCGTTCCGAGAATGCCAAGGGCAGACATGATGACCTTAAATGATTTCCTCTTGTGTCAGTTTTCGTAAACTGTAGCAGCTAGGAAATGGTCCGCTTTACAGAAATGTTCAAGTTTACTGGCATTTCATATATTCTCTGCTATAACATTGTCCTGATTCTTTCTGCATATTCTTTACTTAAGTTTATGTTTTCCTTAATCAAAGTGTGTCTTTTAAATCTTTTAAAAGAATATTCTTTGGACTTACTAAATCACCTGAATTTTATACGTTTTCTGTTGTATTAAGTTCTGCTCATATCTTTATTTATCTTTTTTCTATGTTCTCAGGGTTTATTGTTTTGATTTTCTGATGTCAAGTAAAACACTTGGTTATTCATTTTAATAAATCTTTTTACTTATAAAGATTTGAACTTTTAAAGATTCCAGGTTACTTGTACGTTTCTAAGGGTCCATTCGTCTACACTGTTGCCGGCCTAAGGCTTAGATCAACATATAGCTATGTATATATTGACATATTATCCCCTCGGCTTTCTGTGATTCCCTACATCTCACCTTTCTTTGCAGACAAGACATTTGAAATACCCTTAACTTATTTCACAGCCAATAAGTCTTTGAAATAATGTGTATTTTTTAGAGAAATCATCTTATATAATTAGGCAGAAAATCTCACGTTCCATAGTTTTCTAAACAGCATAACTTCACTCTTCTCACAGCTTAATTTGCTGTATTAAACAACCTTTGTGTATTTAGCTTTATTAATGACATGTACTTTAAAAATGTTTTAGAGACCCTATCAGTCTTTGAAAACATCCTTGTTCCTTGTTTCTTTTCCAGGTTTATGTATATTTTCTGCCTAGCACCTGATTATTCCAACATCTGACGGATGGCCTAGGGAAACTAATTCTGGTATTGATTGTTTTTGCTGATTGTCTCCCTTTGTAGTTGATTCCTTCATTATTGTGTAAATTTAGGTCATGAGCTCATGTTTAGCTAAACAGCTGACCTTGTAAAAGGCTTAGGTGTGAACGCTCGTAAGTTTCAGCAAAAAGTCGGCAAAGATTTATGTGTGTCCCTCCAATGAGTTGCCCACAAGGACCCCGTTTTCTAGAAGTGTTGGTCCAATACTCCCTCTAGGGGTAGGGGACTTAGACAGGGCTGCTTTCTGCCCACGATCTTGGGCAGGGGCAGTGGGCGGCGTGTGGCCCGGGCAGGAGCCTCTCTGCGTGTGAACCTGGGAAACACCTCGCCTGCGAACTTCGGTCACCTGGCAGGAAGCTACGATGCCCAGACGTATGGTTAGCTGTGCAGCGAGGTATACTGCGTGGACAGGTTCCACACACACTTCAAATAAGTGGGTGGCCTGAGTGGAAAAGTGAGACTTTGGCCAGCTGTGCAGACAAAGAAGGCGCCCTATGGCCTGGGCCTAAATGCTTGTGACAACCCACTGGGCCTGCCTTGCTCTGAGGGATCTGCCCTGGGCCCCCTGCTCCCCTACCCTTTGTTCAGTCACAGCAGAGATGGCCACACACACTCAATCAGTGAGGGCAGTGTTCCAGCCTCCCTCAGCCCCGCCCACTCTCCACAGGTTACCATGGACTACAGATGCTGCATTCTGAGGCCAGGGCGTTCCGAGAATGCCAAGGGCAGACATGATGACCTTAAATGATTTCCTCTTGTGTCAGTTTTGGTAAACTGTAGGAGCTAGGAAATGGTCCACTTTACAGAAATATTCAAATTTACTGGCAATTCATATATTCTCCGCTATAACATTGTCCTCATTCTTTCTGTAAATTACTTACTTTTTTTTGTTTTCCTAAATCAAAGTGTGTCTTTTAAATCTTTTCAAAGAATATTCTTTGGACTTACTAAATCACCTAAATTTTATACGTTTTCTGTTGTATTAAGTTCTGCTCATATCTTTATTTATCTTTTTTCTATGTTCTCAGGGTTTATTGTTTTGATTTTCTGATGTCAAGTAAAACACTTGGTTATTATTTTTAATAAATCTTTTTACTTATAAAGATTTGAACTTTTAAAGATTCCAGCTTCCTTGTACGTTTCTAAGGGTCCATTCCTCTACACTGTTGCCGGCCTAAGGCTTAGTTCACCATATAGCAATGTATATATTGACATTTTCCCCTCGACTTTCTGTGATTCCCTACATCTCACCTTTCTTTGCAGACAAGCCATTTGAAATACACTTAACTTATTTCACAGCCAATAAGTCTTTGAAATAATGTCTAATTTTTAGAGAAATCTTCTGACATAATTAGGCAGAAAATCTCACCTGCCATAGTTTTCAAAACAGCATAATTTCACTCTTCTCAATGCTTAATCTGTGGTATTAAACAACCTTTGAGTATTTAGGTTTCTCAATGACATGTACTTTAAAAATGTTTTAGAGATCCTACCAGCCTTTGAAAACCTCCTTGTTCCTTCTTTCAGTTCCAGTTTTATGTATATTTTCTGCCTTGCACCTGATTATTCCAACATCAGATGGATGGCCTAGGGAATCTCATTCTGGTATTGATTGTTTCTGCTGATTGTCTCCCTTTGTAGCTGATTTCTTCATTATTGTGTAAATTTAGGTCATGAGCTCATGTTTAGCTAAACAGCTGACCTTGTAAAAGGCTTAGGAGTGAACGCTCGTAAGTTTCAGCAAAAAGTCGGCAAAGATTTATTTGTGTCCCTCCAATGAGTTGCCCACAAGGACCCCGTTTTCTAGAAGTGTTGGTCCAATACTCCCTCTAGGGGTAGGGGACTTAGACAGGGCTGCTTTCGGCCCCCGATCTTGGGCAGGGGCAGTGGGCGGCGTGTTGCCCGGGCAGGAGCCTCTCTGCATGTGCACCTGGGAATCATCTCTTCCTCGAATTCGGTCACCTGGCAGGAAGCTACGATGCCCAGACCTATGGTTAGCTGTGCAGCGAGGTATACTGCGTGGACAGGTTCCACACACACTTCAAATAAGACTGTGGCCTGAATGGAAAAGTGAGAGTTTGGCCAGCTGTGCAGACAAAGAAGGCGCCCTATGGCATGGGCCTAAATGCTTGTGACAACCCACTGGGCCTGCCTTGCTCTGAGGGACCTGCCCTGGGCCCCCTGCTCCCCTACCCTTTGTTCAGTCACAGCAGAGATGGCCACACACACTCCCTCAGTGAGGGCAGTGTTCCAGCTTCCCTCAGCCCCGCCCACTCTCCACAGGTTACCATGGACTACAGATGCTGCATTCTGAGGCCAGGGCGTTCCGAGAATGCCAAGGGCAGACATGATGACCTTAAATGATTTCCTCTTGTGTCAGTTTTGGTAAACTGTAGGAGCTAGGAAATGGTCCACTTTACAGAAATATTCAAATTTTCTGGCAATTCATATATTCTCCGCTATTACATTGTCCTGATTCTTTCTGTATATTATTTACTTTTTTTTTTCCTAAATCTAAGAGTGTCTTTTAAATTTTTTCAAAGAATATTCTTTGGACTTACTAAATCACCTGAATTTTATACGTTTTCTGTTGTATTAAGTTCTGCTCATATCTTTATTTATCTTTTTTCTATGTTCTCAGGGTTTATTGTTTTGATTTTCTGATGTCAAGTAAAACACTTGGTTATTATTTTTAATAAATCATTTTACTTATTAAGATTTGAACTTTTAAAGATTCCAGCTTCCTTGTACGTTTCTAAGGGTCCATTCCTCTACACTGTTGCCGGCCTAAGGCTTAGTTCACCATATAGCAATGTATATATTGACATATTATCCCCTCGGCTTTCTGTGATTCCCTACATCTCACCTTTCTTTGCAGACAAGACATTTGAAATACCCTTAACTTATTTCACAGCCAATAAGTCTTTGAAATAATGTGTATTTTTTAGAGAAATCAACTTATATAATTAGGCAGAAAATCTCACCTTCCATAGTTTTCTAAACAGCATAATTTCACTCTTCTCACTGCTTAATTTGCTGTATTAAACAACCTTTGTTTATTTAGCTTTATTAATGACATGTACTTTAAAAATGTTTTAGAGACCCTACCAGTCTTTGAAAACATCCTTGTTCCTTGTTTCTTTTCCAGGTTTATGTATATTTTCTGCCTAGCACCTGATTATTCCAACATCTGACGGATGGCCTAGGGAATCTAATTCTGGTATTGATTGTTTTTGCTGATTGTCTCCCTTTGTAGCTGATTTCTTCATTATTGTGTAAATTTAGGTCATGAGCTCATGTTTAGCTAAACAGCTGACCTTGTAAAAGGCTTAGGTGTGAACGCTCGTAAGTTTCAGCAAAAAGTCGGCAAAGATTTATGTGTGTCCCTCCAATGAGTTGCCCACAAGGACCCCGTTTTCTAGAAGTGTTGGTCCAATACTCCCTCTAGGGGTAGGGGACTTAGACAGGGCTGCTTTCTGCCCCCGATCTTGGGCAGGGGCAGTGGGCGGCGTGTGGCCCGGGCAGGAGCCTCTCTGCGTGTGAACCTGGGAATCACCTCTCCTGCGAACTTCGGTCACCTGGCAGGAAGCTACGATGCCCAGACCTATGGTTAGCTGTGCAGCGAGGTATACTGCGTGGACAGGTTCCACACACACTTCAAATAAGTGGGTGGCCTCAGTGGAAAAGTGAGAGTTTGGCCAGCTGTGCAGACAAAGAAGGCGCCCTAAGGCCTGGCCCTAAATGCTTGTGACAACCCACTGGGCCTGCCTTGCTCTGAGGGACCGGCCCTGGGGCCCCTGCTCCCCTACCCTTTGTTCAGTCACAGCAGAGATGGCCACACACACTCCCTCAGTGAGGGCAGTGTTCCAGCCTCCCTCAGCCCCGCCCACTCTCCACAGGTTACCATGGACTACAGATGCTGCATTCTGAGGCCAGGGCGTTCCGAGAATGCCAAGGGCAGACATGATGACCTTAAATGATTTCCTCTTGTGCCAGTTTTGGTAAACTGTAGGAGCTAGGAAATGGTCCACTTTACAGAAATATTCAAATTTACTGGCAATTCATATATTCTCCGCAATAACATTGTCCTGATTCTTTCTGTATATTATTTACTTTTTTTTGTTTTCCTAAATCAAAGTGTGTCTTTTAAATCTTTTCAAAGAATATTCTTTGGACTTACTAAATCACCTAAATTTTATACGTTTTCTGTTGTATTAAGTTCTGCTCATATCTTTATTTATCTTTTTTCTATGTTCTCAGGGTTTATTGTTTTGATTTTCTGATGTCAAGTAAAACACTTTGTTATTATTTTTAATAAATCTTTTTACTTATAAAGATTTGAACTTTTAAAGATTCCAGCTTCCTTGTACGTTTCTAAGGGTCCATTCCTCTACACTGTTGCCGGCCTAAGGCTTAGTTCACCATATAGCAATGTATATATTGACATATTATCCCCTCGACTTTCTGTGATTCCCTACATCTCACCTTTCTTTGCAGACAAGACATTTGAAATACCCTTAACTTATTTCACAGCCAATAAGTCTTTGAAATAATGTGTATTTTTTAGAGAAATCATCTTATATAATTAGGCAGAAAATCTCACCTTCCATAGTTTTCTAAACAGCATAATTTCACTCTTCTCACTGCTTAATTTGTTATATTAAACAACCTTTGAGTATTTAGCTTTATCAATGACATGTACTTTAAAAATGTTTTAGAGATCCTACCAGCCTTTGAAAACCTCCTTGTTCCTTGTTTCAGTTCCAGTTTTATGTATATTTTCTGCCTTGCACCTGATTATTCCAACATCAGATGGATGGCCTAGGGAATCTCATTCTGGTATTGATTGTTTTTGCTGATTGTCTCCCTTTGTAGCTGATTTCTTCAAGATTGTGTAAATTTAGATCATGAGCTCATGTTTAGCTAAACAGCTGACCTTGTAAGAGGCTTAGGTGTGAACGCTGGTACGCTTCAGCAGAAAGTCGGCAAAGATTTATTTGTGTCCCTCCAATGAGTTGCCCGCAAGGACCCCGTTTTCTACAAGTGTTTGTCCAATACTCCTTCGAGAGGCAGTGGACTCAGACATGGCTGCTTTTCAGCCTTCGATCTGGGGCAGGGCCAGTGGGCGGCCTGTGGCCCGGGCAGGAGCCTCTCCGCATGTGTCCCAGGGACCCATTTGCCTGCGAACTTCGGTCACCTGGCAGGAAGCTACGATGCCCTGACCTATGGTTAGCTGTGCAGCGAGGTGTACTGTGCGGACAGGTTCCAAACACACTTCAAATAAGAGGGCGGCCTGAGTGGAAAGGTGAGAGTTTGGGCAGCTGTGCAGACAAAGAAGGCGCCCTTTGGCCTGGGCCTAAATGCTTGTGACACCCCACTGGGTCTGCCGGGCTCTGAGGGCCCTGCCCTGGGCCCCCTGCTCCCCTGCCCTTTGTTCAGTCACAGCAGAGATGGCCACACCCACTCCCTCAGTGATGGCAGTCTTCCAACCTCCCTCAGCCACGCCCCCTCTCTGCAGGTTACCATGGACTACAGATGCTGCATTCTGAGGCCAGGGCGTTCCGAGAATGCCAAGGGCAGACATGATGACCTTAAATGATTTCCTCTTGTGTCAGTTTTCGTAAACTGTAGCAGCTAGGAAATGGTCCGCTTTACAGAAATGTTCAAGTTTACTGGCATTTCATATATTCTCTGCTATAACATTGTCCTGATTCTTTCTGCATATTCTTTACTTAAGTTTATGTTTTTCTTAATCAAAGTGTGTCTTTTAAATCTTTTCAAAGAATATTCTTTGGACTTACTAAATCACCTGAATTTTATACGTTTTCTGTTGTATTAAGTTCTGCTCATATCTTTATTTATCTTTTTTCTATGTTCTCAGGGTTTATTGTTTTGATTTTCTGATGTCAAGTAAAACACTTGGTTATTCATTTTAATAAATCTTTTTACTTATAAAGATTTGAACTTTTAAAGATTCCAGGTTACTTGTACGTTTCTAAGGGTCCATTCGTCTACACTGTTGCCGGCCTAAGGCTTAGATCAACATATAGCTATGTATATATTGACATATTATCCCCTCGGCTTTCTGTGATTCCCTACATCTCACCTTTCTTTGCAGACAAGACATTTGAAATACCCTTAACTTATTTCACAGCCAATAAGTCTTTGAAATAATGTGTATTTTTTAGAGAAATCATCTTATATAATTAGGCAGAAAATCTCACGTTCCATAGTTTTCTAAACAGCATAACTTCACTCTTCTCACAGCTTAATTTGCTGTATTAAACAACCTTTGTGTATTTAGCTTTATTAATGACATGTACTTTAAAAATGTTTTAGAGACCCTATCAGTCTTTGAAAACATCCTTGTTCCTTGTTTCTTTTCCAGGTTTATGTATATTTTCTGCCTAGCACCTGATTATTCCAACATCTGACGGATGGCCTAGGGAAACTAATTCTGGTATTGATTGTTTTTGCTGATTGTCTCCCTTTGTAGTTGATTCCTTCATTATTGTGTAAATTTAGGTCATGAGCTCATGTTTAGCTAAACAGCTGACCTTGTAAAAGGCTTAGGTGTGAACGCTCGTAAGTTTCAGCAAAAAGTCGGCAAAGATTTATGTGTGTCCCTCCAATGAGTTGCCCACAAGGACCCCGTTTTCTAGAAGTGTTGGTCCAATACTCCCTCTAGGGGTAGGGGACTTAGACAGGGCTGCTTTCTGCCCACGATCTTGGGCAGGGGCAGTGGGCGGCGTGTGGCCCGGGCAGGAGCCTCTCTGCGTGTGAACCTGGGAAACACCTCGCCTGCGAACTTCGGTCACCTGGCAGGAAGCTACGATGCCCAGACGTATGGTTAGCTGTGCAGCGAGGTATACTGCGTGGACAGGTTCCACACACACTTCAAATAAGTGGGTGGCCTGAGTGGAAAAGTGAGAGTTTGGCCAGCTGTGCAGACAAAGAAGGCGCCCTATGGCCTGGGCCTAAATGCTTGTGACAACCCACTGGGCCTGCCTTGCTCTGAGGGATCTGCCCTGGGCCCCCTGCTCCCCTACCCTTTGTTCAGTCACAGCAGAGATGGCCACACACACTCAATCAGTGAGGGCAGTGTTCCAGCCTCCCTCAGCCCCGCCCACTCTCCACAGGTTACCATGGACTACAGATGCTGCATTCTGAGGCCAGGGCGTTCCGAGAATGCCAAGGGCAGACATGATGACTTTAAATGATTTCCTCTTGTGTCAGTTTTGGTAAACTGTAGGAGCTAGGAAATGGTCCACTTTACAGAAATATTCAAATTTACTGGCAATTCATATATTCTCCGCTATAACATTGTCCTCATTCTTTCTGTAAATTACTTACTTTTTTTTGTTTTCCTAAATCAAAGTGTGTCTTTTAAATCTTTTCAAAGAATATTCTTTGGACTTACTAAATCACCTAAATTTTATACGTTTTCTGTTGTATTAAGTTCTGCTCATATCTTTATTTATCTTTTTTCTATGTTCTCAGGGTTTATTGTTTTGATTTTCTGATGTCAAGTAAAACACTTGGTTATTATTTTTAATAAATCTTTTTACTTATAAAGATTTGAACTTTTAAAGATTCCAGCTTCCTTGTACGTTTCTAAGGGTCCATTCCTCTACACTGTTGCCGGCCTAAGGCTTAGTTCACCATATAGCAATGTATATATTGACATTTACCCCTCGACTTTCTGTGATTCCCTACATCTCACCTTTCTTTGCAGACAAGCCATTTGAAATACACTTAACTTATTTCACAGCCAATAAGTCTTTGAAATAATGTCTAATTTTTAGAGAAATCTTCTGACATAATTAGGCAGAAAATCTCACCTGCCATAGTTTTCAAAACAGCATAATTTCACTCTTCTCAATGCTTAATCTGTGGTATTAAACAACCTTTGAGTATTTAGGTTTCTCAATGACATGTACTTTAAAAATGTTTTAGAGATCCTACCAGCCTTTGAAAACCTCCTTGTTCCTTCTTTCAGTTCCAGTTTTATGTATATTTTCTGCCTTGCACCTGATTATTCCAACATCAGATGGATGGCCTAGGGAATCTCATTCTGGTATTGATTGTTTCTGCTGATTGTCTCCCTTTGTAGCTGATTTCTTCATTATTGTGTAAATTTAGGTCATGAGCTCATGTTTAGCTAAACAGCTGACCTTGTAAAAGGCTTAGGAGTGAACGCTCGTAAGTTTCAGCAAAAAGTCGGCAAAGATTTATTTGTGTCCCTCCAATGAGTTGCCCACAAGGACCCCGTTTTCTAGAAGTGTTGGTCCAATACTCCCTCTAGGGGTAGGGGACTTAGACAGGGCTGCTTTCGGCCCCCGATCTTGGGCAGGGGCAGTGGGCGGCGTGTTGCCCGGGCAGGAGCCTCTCTGCATGTGCACCTGGGAATCATCTCTTCCTCGAATTCGGTCACCTGGCAGGAAGCTACGATGCCCAGACCTATGGTTAGCTGTGCAGCGAGGTATACTGCGTGGACAGGTTCCACACACACTTCAAATAAGACTGTGGCCTGAATGGAAAAGTGAGAGTTTGGCCAGCTGTGCAGACAAAGAAGGCGCCCTATGGCATGGGCCTAAATGCTTGTGACAACCCACTGGGCCTGCCTTGCTCTGAGGGACCTGCCCTGGGCCCCCTGCTCCCCTACACTTTGTTCAGTCACAGCAGAGATGGCCACACACACTCCCTCAGTGAGGGCAGTGTTCCAGCTTCCCTCAGCCCCGCCCACTCTCCACAGGTTACCATGGACTACAGATGCTGCATTCTGAGGCCAGGGCGTTCCGAGAATGCCAAGGGCAGACATGATGACCTTAAATGATTTCCTCTTGTGTCAGTTTTGGTAAACTGTAGGAGCTAGGAAATGGTCCACTTTACAGAAATATTCAAATTTTCTGGCAATTCATATATTCTCCGCTATTACATTGTCCTGATTCTTACTGTATATTATTTACTTTTTTTTTTCCTAAATCTAAGAGTGTCTTTTAAATTTTTTCAAAGAATATTCTTTGGACTTACTAAATCACCTGAATTTTATACGTTTTCTGTTGTATTAAGTTCTGCTCATATCTTTATTTATCTTTTTTCTATGTTCTCAGGGTTTATTGTTTTGATTTTCTGATGTCCAGTAAAACACTTGGTTATTCATTTTAATAAATCTTTTTACTTATAAAGATTTGAACTTTTAAAGATTCCAGCTTACTTGTACGTTTCTAAGGGTCCATTCCTCTACACTGTTGCCGGCCTAAGGCTTAGTTCACCATATAGCAATGTATATATTGACATATTATCCCCTCGGCTTTCTCTGATTCCCTACATCTCACCTTTCTTTGCAGACAAGACATTTGAAATACCCTTAACTTATTTCACAGCCAATAAGTCTTTGAAATAATGTGTATTTTTTAGAGAAATCAACTTATATAATTAGGCAGAAAATCTCACCTTCCATAGTTTTCTAAACAGCATAATTTCACTCTTCTCACTGCTTAATTTGTTGTATTAAACAACCTTTGAGTATTTAGCTTTATCAATGACATGTACTTTAAAAATGTTTTAGAGATCCTACCAGTCTTTGAAATCATCCTTGTTCCTTGTTTCTTTTCTAGGTTTATGTATATTTTCTGCCTAGCACCTGATTATTCCAACATCTCAAGGATGGCCTAGGGAATCTAATTCTGGTATTGATTGTTTCTGCTGATTGTCTCCCTTTGTAGCTGATTTCTTCATTATTGTGTAAATTTAGATCATGAGCTCATGTTTAGCTAAACAGCTGACCTTGTAAAAGGCTTAGGTGTGAACGCTCGTAAGTTTCAGCAAAAAGTCGGCAAAGATTTATTTGTGTCCCCCCAATGAGTTGCCCACAATGACCACGTTTTCTAGAAGTGTTGGTCCAATACTCCCTCTAGGGTTAGGGGACTTAGACAGGGCTGCTTTCGGCCCCCGATCTTGGGCAGGGGCAGTGGGCCGCCTGTGGCCCGGGCAGGAGCCTCTCTGCATGTGAACCTGGGAATCATCTCTCCTGCGAACTTCGGTCACCTTGCAGGAAGCTATGATTCCCAGACCTATGGTTAGCTGTGCAGCGAGGTATACTGCGCGGACAGGTTCCACACTCACTGGAACTAAGTGGGCGGCCTGAGTGGAAAAGTGAGAGTTTGGGCAGCTGTGCAGACAAAGAAGGCGCCCTAAGGCATGGGCCTAAATGCTTGTGACACCCCACTAGGCCTGCCGGGCTCTGAGGGCCCTGCCCAGGGCCCGCTGCTCCCCTGCCCTTTGTTCAGTCACAGCAGAAATGGCCACACCCACTCCCTCTGTGAGGGCAGTGTTCCAGCCTCCCTCAGTCCCGCCCACTCTCCGCAGGTTACCATGGACTACAGATGCTGCATTCTGAGCCCAGGGCGTTCCGAGAATGCCAAGGGCAGACATGACGACCTTAAATGATTTCCTCTTGTGTCAGTTTTCGTAAACTGTAGCAGCTAGGAAATGGTCCGCTTTACAGAAATGTTCAAGTTTACTGGCATTTCATATATTCTCTGCTATAACATTGTCCTGATTCTTTCTGCATATTCTTTACTTATGTTTATGTTTTCCTTAATCAAAGTGTGTCTTTTAAATCTTTTCAAAGAATATTCTTTGGACTTACTAAATCACCTGAATTTTATACGTTTTCTGTTGTATTAAGTTCTGCTCATATCTTTATTTATCTTTTTTCTATGTTCTCAGGGTTTATAGTTTTGATTTTCTGATGTCAAATAAAACACTTGGTAATTCATTTTAATAAATCTTTTTACTTATAAAGATTTGAACTTTTAAAGTTTACAGCTTACTTGTACGTTTCTAAGTGTCCATTCCTCTACACTGTTGCCGGCCTAAGGCTTAGATCAACATATAGCTATGTATATATTGACATATTATCCCCTCGGCTTTCTGTGATTCCCTACATCTCACCTTTCTTTGCAGACAAGCCATTTGAAATACCCTTAACTTATTTCACAGCCAATAAGTCTTTGAAATAATTTGTATTTTTTAGAGAAATCATCTTATATAATTAGGCAGAAAATCTCACGTTCCATAGTTTTCTAAACAGCATAACTTCACTCTTCTCACAGCTCAATTTGCTGTATTAAACAACCTTTGTGTATTTAGCATTATCAAGACATGTACTTTAAAAATGTTCTAGAGACCCTACCAGTCTTTGAAAACATCCTTGTTCCTTGTTTCTTTTCCAGGTGTATGTATATTCTCTGCCTAGCACCTGATTATTCCAACATCTGACGGATGGCCTAGGGAATCTAATTCTGGTATTGATTGTTTTTGCTGATTGTCTCCCTTTGTAGCTGATTTCTTCATTATTGTGTAAATTTAGGTCATGAGCTCATGTTTAGCTAAACAGCTGACCTTGTAAAAGCCTTAGGTGTGAACGCTCGTAAGTTTCAGCAAAAAGTCGGCAAAGATATATTTGTGTCCCTCCAATGAGTTGCCCACAAGGACCCCGTTTTCTAGAAGTGTTGGTCCAATACTCCCTCTAGGGGTAGGGGACTTAGACATGGCTGCTTTCGGTCCCCGATCTTTGGCAGGGGCAGTGGGCGGCGTGTGGCCCGGGCAGGAGCCTCTCTGCGTGTGAACCTGGGAATCATCTCTCCTGCGAACTTCGGTCACCTGGCAGGAAGCTACGATGCCCAGACCTATGGTTAGCTGTGCAGCGAGGTATACTGCGTGGACAGGTTCCACACACACTTCAAATAAGTTTGTGGCCTGAGTGGAAAAGTGAGAGTTTGGCCAGCTGTGCAGACAAAGAAGGCGCCCTAAGGCCTGGGACTAAATGCTTGTGACACCCCACAGGGCCTGCCTTGCTCTGAGGGCCCTGCCCTGGGCCCCCTGCTCCCCTGCCCTTTGTTCAGTCACAGCAGAGATGGCCACACCCACTCCCTCCGTGAGGGCAGTGTTCCAGCCTCCCTCAGCCCCGCCCACTCTCCACAGGTTACCATGGACTACAGATGCTGCATTCTGAGGCCAGGGCCTTCCGAGAATGCCAAGGGCAGACATGATGACCTTAAATGATTTCCTCTTGTGTCAGTTTTGGTAAACTGTAGGAGCTAGGAAATGGTCCACTTTACAGAAATGTTCAAATTTCCTGGCATTTCATATATTCTCTGCTATAACATTGTCCTGATTCTTTCTATATATTCTTTAATTATGTTTGTGCTTTCCTTAATCAAAGTGTGTCTTTTAAATCTTTTCAAAGAATATTCTTTGGACTTACTACCTCACCTGAATTTTATACGTTTTCTGTGGTATTAATTTCTGCTCATATCTATCTTTATCTTTTTTCTATGTTCTCAGGGTTTATTGTTTTGATCTTCTGATGTCAATTAAAACACTTGGTTATTCATTTTCATCAATCTTTTTACTTATAAAGATTTGAACTTTTAAAGATTCCAGCTCACTTTTAAGTTTCTAAGGGTCAGGTCCTCTACATTGTGGCTGGCCTAAGGCTTAGTTCACCATATAGCAATGTATATATTGACATTTTCCCCTCGACTTTCTGTGATTCCCTACATCTCACCTTTCTTTGCAGACAAGCCATTTGAAATACACTTAACTTATTTCACAGCCAATAAGTCTTTGAAATAATGTCTATTTTTTAGAGAAATCTTCTGACATAATTAGGCAGAAAATCTCACCTGCCATAGTTTTCAAAACAGCATAATTTCACTCTTCTCAATGCTTAATCTGTGGTATTAAACAACCTTTGAGTATTTAGGTTTATCAATGACATGTACTTTAAAAATGTTTTAGAGATCCTACCAGCCTTTGAAAACCTCCTTGTTCCTTCTTTCAGTTCCAGTTTTATGTATATTTTCTGCCTTGCACCTGATTATTCCAACATCAGATGGATGGCCTAGGGAATCTCATTCTGGTATAGATTGTTTTTGCTGATTGTCTCACTTTGTAGCTGATTTCTTCAATTTTGTGTAAATTTAGATCATGAGCTCATGTTTAGCTAAACAGCTGACCTTGTAAGAGGCTTAGGTGTGAACGCTGGTAAGCTTCAGCAGAAAGTCGGCAAAGATTTATTTGTGTCCCTCCAATGAGTTGCCCGCAAGAACCCCGATTTCTACAAGTGTTGGTCCAATACTCCTTCGAGAGGCAGTGGACTCAGACATGGCTGCTTTTCAGCCTTCGATCTGGGGCAGGGCCAGTGGGCGGCCTGTGGCCCGGGCAGGAGCCTCTCCGCATGTGTCCCAGGGACACATTTGCCTGCGAACTTCAGTCACCTGGCAGGAAGCTACGATGCCTTGACCTATGGTTAGCTGTGCAGCGAGGTATACTGCGAGGACAGGTACCCAACACACTTCAAATAAGAGGGAGGCCTGAGTGGAAAGGTGAGAGTTTGGGCAGCTGTGCAGACAAAGAAATCGCCCTTTGGCCTGGGCCTAAATGCTTGTGACACCCCACTGGGTCTGCCGGGCTCTGAGGGCCCGGCCCTGGGCCCCCTGCTCCCCTGCCCTTTGTTCAGTCACAGCAGAGATGACCACACCCACTCCCTCAGTGAGGGCAGTCTTCCAACCTCCCTCAGCCACGCCCCCTCTCCGCAGTTTACCATGGACTACAGATGCTGCATTCTGAGGCCAGGGCGTTCCGAGAATGCCAAGGGCAGACATGATGACCTTAAATGATTTCCTCTTGTGTCAGTTTTGGTAAAGTTTAGGAGCTAGGAAATGGTCCACTTTACAGAAATATTCAAATTTACTGGCAATTCATATATTCTCCGCTATAACATTGTCCTGATTCTTTCTGTATATTATTTACTTTTTTTTGTTTTCCTAAATCAAAGTGTGTCTTTTAAATCTTTTCAAAGAATATTCTTTGGACTTACTAAATCACCTAAATTTTATACGTTTTCTGTTGTATTAAGTTCTGCTCATATCTTTATTTATCTTTTTTCTATGTTCTCAGGGTTTATTGTTTTGATTTTCTGATGTCAAGTAAAACACTTGGTTATTATTTTTAATAAATCTTTTTACTTATAAAGATTTGAACTTTTAAAGATTCCAGCTTCCTTGTACGTTTCTAAGGGTCCATTCCTCTACACTGTTGCCGGCCTAAGGCTTAGTTAACCATATAGCAATGTATATATTGACATATTATCCCCTCGGCTTTCTGTGATTCCCTATATCTCACATTTCTTTGCAGACAAGACATTTGAAATACCCTTAACTTAATTCACAGCCAATAAGTCTTTGAAATAATGTGTATTTTTTAGAGAAATCATCTTATATAATTAGGCAGAAAATCTCACCTTCCATAGTTTTCTAAACAGCATAATTTCACTCTTCTCACTGCTTAATTTGTTGTATTAAACAACCTTTGAGTATTTAGCTTTATCAATGACATGTACTCTAAAAATGTTTTAGAGATCCTACCAGTCTTTGAAAACATCCTTGTTCCTTGTTTCTTTTCCAGGTTTATGTATATTTTCTGCCTAGCACCTGATTATTCCAACATCTGACGGATGGCCTAGGGAATCTAATTCTGGTATTGATTGTTTTTGCTGATTGTCTCCCTTTGTAGCTGATTTCTTCATTATTGTGTAAATTTAGGTCATGAGCTCATGTTTAGCTAAACAGCTGACCTTGTAAAAGGCTTAGGTGTGAACGCTCGTAAGTTTCAGCAAAAAGTCGGCAAAGATTTATTTGTGTCCCTCCAATGCGTTGCCCACAAGGATCCCGTTTTCTAGAAGTGTTGGTCCAATACTCCCTCTAGGGGTAGGGGACTTAGACAGGGCTGCTTTCGGCCCCCGATCTTGGGCAGGGGCAGTGGGCGGCGTGTAGCCCGGGCAGGAGCCTCTCTGCGTGTGATCCTGGGAATCATCTCTCCTGCGAACTTCGGTCACCTGGCAGGAAGCTACGATGCCCAGACCTATGGTTAGCTGTGCAGCGAGGTATACTGCGTGGACAGGTTCCACACACACTTCAAATAAGTGGGTGGCCTCAGTGGAAAAGTGACAGTTTGGCCAGCTGTGCAGACAAAGAAGGCGCCCTTTGGCCTGGGCCTAAATGCTTGTGACACCCCACTGGGCCTGCCTTGCTCTGAGGGCCCTGCCCTGGGCCCCCTGCTCCCCTGCCGTTTGTTCAGTCACAGCAGAGATGGCCACACCCACTCCCTCCGTGAGGGCAGTGTTCCAGCCTCCCTCAGCCCCGCCCACTCTCCACAGGTTACCATGGACTACAGATGATGCATTCTGAGGCCAGGGCCTTCCGAGAATGCCAAGGGCAGACATGATGACCTTAAATGATTTCCTCTTGTGTCAGTTTTGGTAAACTGTAGGAGCTAGGAAATGGTCCACTTTACAGAAATGTTCAAATTTACTGGCATTTCATATATTCTCTGCTATAACATTGTCCTGATTCTTTCTATATATTCTTTAATTATGTTTGTGCTTTCCTTAATCAAAGTGTGTCTTTTAAATCTTTTCAAAGAATATTCTTTGGACTTACTACCTCACCTGAATTTTATACGTTTTCTGTGGTATTAAGTTCTGCTCATATCTTTATTTATCTTTTTTCTATGTTCTCAGGGTTTATTGTTTTGGTCTTCTGATGTCAATTAAAACACTTGGTTATTCATTTTCATCAAACTTTTTACTTATAAAGATTTGAACTTTTAAAGATTCCAGCTCACTTTTAAGTTTCTAAGGGTCAGGTCCTCTACATTGTGGCTGGCCTAAGGCTTAGTTCACCATATAGCAATGTATATATTGACATTTTCCCCTCGACTTTCTGTGATTCCCTACATCTCACCTTTCTTTGCAGACAAGCCATTTGAAATACACTTAACTTATTTCACAGCCAATAAGTCTTTGAAATAATGTCTATTTTTTAGAGAAATCTTCTGACATAATTAGGCAGAAAATCTCACCTGCCATAGTTTTCAAAACAGCATAATTTCACTCTTCTCAATGCTTAATCTGTGGTATTAAACAACCTTTGAGTATTTAGGTTTATCAATGACATGTACTTTAAAAATGTTTTAGAGATCCTACCAGCCTTTGAAAACCTCCTTGTTCCTTCTTTCAGTTCCAGTTTTATGTATATTTTCTGCCTTGCACCTGATTATTCCAACATCAGATGGATGGCCTAGGGAATCTCATTCTGGTATTGATTGTTTTTGCTGATTGTCTCACTTTGTAGCTGATTTCTTCAATTTTGTGTAAATTTAGATCATGAGCTCATGTTTAGCTAAACAGCTGACCTTGTAAGAGGCTTAGGTGTGAACGCTGGTAAGCTTCAGCAGAAAGTCGGCAAAGATTTATTTGTGTCCCTCCAATGAGTTGCCCGCAAGAACCCCGATTTCTACAAGTGTTGGTCCAATACTCCTTCGAGAGGCAGTGGACTCAGACATGGCTGCTTTTCAGCCTTCGATCTGGGGCAGGGCCAGTGGGCGGCCTGTGGCCCGGGCAGGAGCCTCTCCGCATGTGTCCCAGGGACACATTTGCCTGCGAACTTCAGTCACCTGGCAGGAAGCTACGATGCCTTGACCTATGGTTAGCTGTGCAGCGAGGTATACTGCGAGGACAGGTACCCAACACACTTCAAATAAGAGGGAGGCCTGAGTGGAAAGGTGAGAGTTTGGGCAGCTGTGCAGACAAAGAAATCGCCCTTTGGCCTGGGCCTAAATGCTTGTGACACCCCACTGGGTCTGCCGGGCTCTGAGGGCCCGGCCCTGGGCCCCCTGCTCCCCTGCCCTTTGTTCAGTCACAGCAGAGATGACCACACCCACTCCCTCAGTGAGGGCAGTCTTCCAACCTCCCTCAGCCACGCCCCCTCTCCGCAGTTTACCATGGACTACAGATGCTGCATTCTGAGGCCAGGGCGTTCCGAGAATGCCAAGGGCAGACATGATGACCTTAAATGATTTCCTCTTGTGTCAGTTTTGGTAAAGTTTAGGAGCTAGGAAATGGTCCACTTTACAGAAATATTCAAATTTACTGGCAATTCATATATTCTCCGCTATAACATTGTCCTGATTCTTTCTGTATATTATTTACTTTTTTTTGTTTTCCTAAATCAAAGTGTGTCTTTTAAATCTTTTCAAAGAATATTCTTTGGACTTACTAAATCACCTAAATTTTATACGTTTTCTGTTGTATTAAGTTCTGCTCATATCTTTATTTATCTTTTTTCTATGTTCTCAGGGTTTATTGTTTTGATTTTCTGATGTCAAGTAAAACACTTGGTTATTATTTTTAATAAATCTTTTTACTTATAAAGATTTGAACTTTTAAAGATTCCAGCTTCCTTGTACGTTTCTAAGGGTCCATTCCTCTACACTGTTGCCGGCCTAAGGCTTAGTTAACCATATAGCAATGTATATATTGACATATTATCCCCTCGGCTTTCTGTGATTCCCTACATCTCACATTTCTTTGCAGACAAGACATTTGAAATACCCTTAACTTAATTCACAGCCAATAAGTCTTTGAAATAATGTGTATTTTTTAGAGAAATCATCTTATATAATTAGGCAGAAAATCTCACCTTCCATAGTTTTCTAAACAGCATAATTTCACTCTTCTCACTGCTTAATTTGTTGTATTAAACAACCTTTGAGTATTTAGCTTTATCAATGACATGTACTCTAAAAATGTTTTAGAGATCCTACCAGTCTTTGAAAACATCCTTGTTCCTTGTTTCTTTTCCAGGTTTATGTATATTTTCTGCCTAGCACCTGATTATTCCAACATCTGACGGATGGCCTAGGGAATCTAATTCTGGTATTGATTGTTTTTGCTGATTGTCTCCCTTTGTAGCTGATTTCTTCATTATTGTGTAAATTTAGGTCATGAGCTCATGTTTAGCTAAACAGCTGACCTTGTAAAAGGCTTAGGTGTGAACGCTCGTAAGTTTCAGCAAAAAGTCGGCAAAGATTTATTTGTGTCCCTCCAATGAGTTGCCCACAAGGATCCCGTTTTCTAGAAGTGTTGGTCCAATACTCCCTCTAGGGGTAGGGGACTTAGACAGGGCTGCTTTCGGCCCCCGATCTTGGGCAGGGGCAGTGGGCGGCGTGTGGCCCGGGCAGGAGCCTCTCTGCGTGTGATCCTGGGAATCATCTCTCCTGCGAACTTCGGTCACCTGGCAGGAAGCTACGATGCCCAGACCTATGGTTAGCTGTGCAGCGAGGTATACTGCGTGGACAGGTTCCACACACACTTCAAATAAGTGGGTGGCCTCAGTGGAAAAGTGAGAGTTTGGCCAGCTGTGCAGACAAAGAAGGCGCCCTTTGGCCTGGGCCTAAATGCTTGTGACACCCCACTGGGCCTGCCTTGCTCTGAGGGCCCTGCCCTGGGCCCCCTGCTCCCCTGCCGTTTGTTCAGTCACAGCAGAGATGGCCACACCCACTCCCTCCGTGAGGGCAGTGTTCCAGCCTCCCTCAGCCCCGCCCACTCTCCATAGGTTACCATGGACTACAGATGATGCATTCTGAGGCCAGGGCCTTCCGAGAATGCCAAGGGCAGACATGATGACCTTAAATGATTTCCTCTTGTGTCAGTTTTGGTAAACTGTAGGAGCTAGGAAATGGTCCACTTTACAGAAATGTTCAAATTTACTGGCATTTCATATATTCTCTGCTATAACATTGTCCTGATTCTTTCTATATATTCTTTAATTATGTTTGTGCTTTCCTTAATCAAAGTGTGTCTTTTAAATCTTTTCAAAGAATATTCTTTGGACTTACTACCTCACCTGAATTTTATACGTTTTCTGTGGTATTAAGTTCTGCTCATATCTATCTTTATCTTTTTTCTATGTTCTCAGGGTTTATTGTTTTGGTCTTCTGATGTCAATTAAAACACTTGGTTATTCATTTTCATCAAACTTTTTACTTATAAAGATTTGAACTTTTAAAGATTCCAGCTCACTTTTAAGTTTCTAAGGGTCAGGTCCTCTACATTGTGGCTGGCCTAAGGCTTAGTTCACCATATAGCAATGTATATATTGACATTTTCCCCTCGACTTTCTGTGATTCCCTACATCTCACCTTTCTTTGCAGACAAGCCATTTGAAATACACTTAACTTATTTCACAGCCAATAAGTCTTTGAAATAATGTCTATTTTTTAGAGAAATCTTCTGACATAATTAGGCAGAAAATCTCACCTGCCATAGTTTTCAAAACAGCATAATTTCACTCTTCTCAATGCTTAATCTGTGGTATTAAACAACCTTTGAGTATTTAGGTTTATCAATGACATGTACTTTAAAAATGTTTTAGAGGTCCTACCAGCCTTTGAAAACCTCCTTGTTCCTTCTTTCAGTTCCAGTTTTATGTATATTTTCTGCCTTGCACCTGATTATTCCAACATCAGATGGATGGCCTAGGGAATCTCATTCTGGTATTGATTGTTTTTGCTGATTGTCTCACTTTGTAGCTGATTTCTTCAATATTGTGTAAATTTAGATCATGAGCTCATGTTTAGCTAAACAGCTGAACTTGTAAGAGGCTTAGGTGTGAACGCTGGTACGCTTCAGCAGAAAGTCGTCAAAGATTTATTTCTGTCCCTCCAATGAGTTGCCCGCAAGGACCCCGTTTTCTACAAGTGTTGGTCCAATACTCCTTCGAGAGGCAGTGGACTCAGACATGGCTGCTTTTCAGGCTTCGATCTGGGGCAGGGCCAGTGGGCGGCCTGTTTCCCAGGCCGGAGCCTCTCCGCATGTGTCCCAGGGACCCATTTGACTGCGAACTTCGGTCACCTGGCAGGAAGCTACGATGCCCTGACCTATGGTTAGCTGTGCAGCGAGGTGTACTGCGCGGACAGGTTCCAAACACACTTCAAATAAGAGGGTGGCAAGAGTGGAAAGGTGAGAGTTTGGGCAGCTGTGCAGACAAAGAAGGCGCCCTTTGGCCTGGGCCTAAATGCTTGTGACACCCCACTGGGTCTGCCGGGCTCTGAGGGCCCTGCCCTGGGCCCCCTGCTCCCCTGACCTTTGTTCAGTCACAGCAGAGATGGCCACACCCACTCCCTCAGTGATGGCAGCCTTCCAACCTCCCTCAGCCACGCCCCCTCTCCGCAGGTTACCATGGACAACAGATGCTGCATTCTGAGGCCAGGGCGTTCCGAGAATGCCAAGGGCAGACATGATGACCTTAAATGATTTCCTCTTGTGTCAGTTTTCGTAAACTGTAGCAGCTAGGAAATGGTCCGCTTTACAGAAATGTTCAAGTTTACTGGCATTTCATATATTCTCTGCTATAACATTGTCCTGATTCTTTCTGCATATTCTTTACTTATGTTTATGTTTTCCTTAATCAAAGTGTGTCTTTTAAATCTTTTCAAAGAATATTCTTTGGACTTACTAAATCACCTGAATTTTATACGTTTTCTGTTGTATTAAGTTCTGCTCATATCTTTATTTATCTTTTTTCTATGTTCTCAGGGTTTATAGTTTTGATTTTCTGATGTCAAGTAAAACACTTGGTTATTCATTTTAATAAATATTTTTACTTATAAAGATTTGAAATTTTAAAGATTCCAGCTTACTTGTACGTTTCTAAGGGTCCATTCCTCTCTACTGTTGCCGGCCTAAGGCTTAGATCAACATATAGCTATGTATATATTGACATATTATCCCCTCGGCTTTCTGTGATTCCCTACATCTCACCTTTCTTTGCAGACAAGCCATTTGAAATACCCTTAACTTACTTCACAGCCAATAAGTCTTTGAAATAATGTGTATTTTTCAGAGAAATCATCTTATATAATTAGGCAGAAAATCTCACGTTCCATAGTTTTCTAAACAGCATAACTTCACTCTTCTCACAGCTTAATTTGCTGTATTAAACAACCTTTGTGTATTTAGCTTTATCAATGACATGTACTTTAAAAATGTTTTACAGACCCTACCAGTCTTTGAAAACATCCTTGTTCCTTGTTTCTTTTCCAGGTTTATGTATATTTTCTGCCTAGCACCTGATTATTCCAACATCTGACGGATGGCCTAGGGAATCTAATTCTGGTATTGATTGTTTTTGCTGATTGTCTCGCTTTGTAGCTGATTTCTTCACTATTGTGTAAATTTAGGTCATGAGCTCATGTTTAGCTAAACAGCTGACCTTGTAAAAGGCTTAGGTGTGAACGCTCGTAAGTTTCAGCAAAAAGTCGGCAAAGATTTATTTGTGTCCCTCCAATGAGTTGCCCACAAGGACCCCGTTTTCTAGAAGTGTTGGTCCAATACTCCCTCTAGGGGTAGAGGAATTAGACAGGGCTGCTTTCGGACCCCGATCTTGGGCAGGGGCAGTGGGCGGCGTGTGGCCCGGGCAGGAGCCTCTCTGCGTGTGAACCTGGGAATCATCTCTCCTGCGAACTTCGGTCACCTGGCAGGAAGCTACGATGCCCTGATCTATGGTTAGCTGTGCAGCGAGGTATACAGCGTGGACAGGTTCCACACACACTTCAAATAAGTGGGTGGCCTGAGTGGAAAAGTGAGAGTTTGGCCAGCTGTGCAGACAAAGAAGGCGCCCTATGGCCTGTGCCTAAATGCTTGCGACACCCCACTGGGCCTGCCTTGCTCTGAGGGTCCTGCCCTGGGCCCCCTGCTCCCCTGCCCTTTGTTCAGTCACAGCAGAGATGGCCACACCCACTCCCTCCGTGAGGTCAGTGTTCCAGCCTCCCTCAGACCCGCCCACTCTCCACAGGTTACCATGGACTACAGATGCTGCATTCTGAGGCCAGGGCATTCCGAGAATGCCAAGGGCAGACATGATGACCTTATATGATTTCCTCTTGTGTCAGTTTTGGTAAACTGTAGGAGCTAGGAAATGGTCCACTTTACAGAAATATTCAAATTTACTGGCATTTCATATATTCTCTGCTATAACATTGTCCTGATTCTTTCTGTATATTCTTTACTTTTTTTTGTTTTCCTTAATCAAAGTGTGTCTTTTAAATCTTTTCAAAGAATATTCTTTGGACTTACTACCTCACCTGAATTTTATACGTTTTCTGTGGTATTAAGTTCTGCTCATATCTTTATTTATCTTTTTTCTATGTTCTCAGGGTTTATTGTTTTGATCTTCTGATGTCAATTAAAACACTTGGTTATTCATTTTCATCAATCTTTTTACTTATAAAGATTTGAACTTTTAAAGATTCCACCTCACTTTCAAGTTTCTAAGGGTCAGGTCCTCTACATTGTGGCTGGCCTAAGGCTTAGTTCACCATATAGCAATGTATATATTGACATTTTCCCCTCGACTTTCTGTGATTCCCTACATCTCACCTTTCTTTGCAGACAATCCATTTGAAATACACTTAACTTATTTCACAGCCAATAAGTCTTTGAAATAATGTCTATTTTTTAGAGAAATCTTCTTATATAATTAGGCAGAAAATCTCACCTGCCATAGTTTTGAAAACAGCATAATTTCACTCTTCTCAATGCTTAATCTGTGGTATTAAACAACCTTTGAGTATTTAGGTTTATCAACAAAATGTACTTTAAAAATGTTTTAGAGATCCTACCAGCCTTTGAAAACCTCTTTGTTCCTTGTTTCAGTTCCAGTTTTATGTATATTTTCTGCCTTGCACCTGATTATTCCAACATCAGATGGATGGCCTAGGGAATCTCATTCTGGTATTGATTGTTTTTGCTGATTGTCTCCCTTTGTAGCTGATTTCTTCAATTTTGTTTAAATTTAGATCATGAGCTCATGTTTAGCTAAACAGCTGACCTTGTAAGAGGCTTAGGTGTGAACGCTGGTAAGCTTCAGCAGAAAGTCGGCAAAGATTTATTTGTGTCCCTCCAATGAGTTGCCCGCAAGAACCCCGATTTCTACAAGTGTTGGTCCAATACTCCTTCGAGAGGCAGTGGACTCAGACATGGCTGCTTTTCAGCCTTCGATCTGGGGCAGGGCCAGTGGGCGGGCTGTGGCCCGGGCTGGAGCCTCTCCGCATGTGTCAGAGGGACACATTTGCCTGCGAACTTCAGTCACCTGGCAGGAAGCTACGATGCCTTGACCTATGGTTAGCTGTGCAGCGAGGTGTACTGCGCGGACAGGTTCCAAACACACTTTAAATATGAGGGCGGCCTGAGTGGAAAGGTGAGAGTTTGGGCAGCTGTGCAGACAAAGAAAGCGCCCTTTGTCCTGGGCCTAAATGCTTGTGACACCCCACTGGGTCTGCCGGGCTCTGAGGGCCCTGCCCTGGGCCCCCTGCTCCCCTGCCCTTTGTTCAGTCAGAGCAGAGATGACCAAACCCACTCCCTCAGTGAGGGCAGTCTTCCAACCTCCCTCAGCCACGCCCCCTCTCCGCAGTTTACCATGGACTACAGATGCTGCATTCTGAGGCCAGGGCGTTCCGAGAATGCCAAGGGCAGACATGATGACCTTAAATGATTTCCTCTTGTGTCAGTTTTGGTAAACTGTAGGAGCTAGGAAATGGTCCACTTTACAGAAATATTCAAATTTACTGGCAATTCATATATTCTCTGCTATAACATTGTCCTGATTCTTTCTGTATATTATTTACTTTTTTTTGTTTTCCTTAATCAAAGTGTGTCTTTTAAATCTTTTCAAAGAATATTCTTTGGACTTACTAAATCACCTAAATTTTATACGTTTTCTGTTGTATTAAGTTCTGCTCATATCTTTATTTATCTTTTTTCTATGTTCTCAGGGTTTATTGTTTTGATTTTCTGATGTCAAGTAAAACACTTGGTTATTATTTTTAATAAATCTTTTTACTTATAAAGATTTGAACTTTTAAAGATTCCAGCTTCCTTGTACGTTTCTAAGGGTCCATTCCTCTACACTGTTGCCGGCCTAAGGCTTAGTTCACCATATAGCAATGTATATATTGACATATTATCCCCTCGGCTTTCTCTGATTCCCTACATCTCACCTTTGTTTGCAGACAAGACATTTGAAATACCCTTAACTTATTTCACAGCCAATAAGTCTTTGAAATAATGTGTTTTTTTTAGGGAAATCATCTTATATAATTAGGCAGAAAATCTCACCTTCCATAGTTTTCTAAACAGCATAATTTCACTCTTCTCACTGCTTAATTTGTTGTATTAAACAACCTTTGAGTATTTAGCTTTATCAATGACATGTACTCTAAAAATGTTTTAGAGATCCTACCAGTCTTTTAAAACATCCTTGTTTCTTGTTTCTTTTCCAGGTTTATGTATATTTTCTGCCTAGCACCTGATTATTCCAACATCTCAAGGATGGCCTAGGGAATCTAATTCTGGTATTGATTGTTTTTGCTGATTGTCTCCCTTTGTAGCTGATTTCTTCATTATTGTGTAAATTTAGGTCATGAGCTCATGTTTAGCTAAACAGCTGACCCTTAAAAGGCTTAGGTGTGAAAGCTCGTAAGTTTCAGCAAAAAGTCGGCAAAGATTTATTTGTGTCCCTCCAATGAGTTGCCCACAAGGACCCCGTTTTCTAGAAGTGTTGGTCCAATACTCCCTCTAGGTGTAGGGGACTTAGACAGGGCTGCTTTCGGCCCCCGATCTTGGGCAGGGGCAGTGGGCGGCGTGTGGCCCGGGCAGGAGCCTCTCTGCGTGTGAACCTGGGAATCATCTCTCCTGCGAACTTCGGTCACCTGGCAGGAATCTACGATGCCCAGACCTATGGTTAGCTGTGCAGCGAGGTATACTGCGAGGAAAGGTTCCACACACACTTCAAATAAGTGGGTGGCCTGAGTGGAAAAGTGAGAGTTTGGCCAGCTGTGCAGACAAAGAAGGCGCCCTATGGCCTGTGCCTAAATGCTTGTGACAACCCACTGGGCCTGCCTTGCTCTGAGGGTCCTGCCCTGGGTCCCATGCTCCCCTGCCCTTTGTTCAGTCACAGCAGAGATGGCCACACCCACTCCCTCCGTGTGGGCAGTGTTCCAGCCTCCCTCAGCCCCGCCCACTCTCCACAGGTTACCATGGACTACAGATGCTTCATTCTGAGGCCAGGGCGTTCCGAGAATGCCAAGGGCAGACATGATGACCTTATATGATTTCCTCTTGTGTCAGTATTGGTAAACTGTAGGAGCTAGGAAATGGTCCACTTTACAGAAATATTCAAATTTACTGGCATTTCATATATTCTCTGCTATAACATTGTCCTGATTCTTTCTGTATATTCTTTATTTTTTTTGTTTTCCTTAATCAAAGTGTGTCTTTTAAATCTTTTCAAAGAATATTCTTTGGACTTACTACCTCACCTGAATTTTACACGTTTTCTGTGGTATTAAGTTCTGCTCATATCTTTATTTATCTTTTTTCTATGTTCTCAGGGTTTATTGTTTTGATCTTCTGATGTCAATTTAAACACTTGGTTATTCATTTTCATCAATCTTTTTACTTATAAAGATTTGAACTTTTAAAGATTCCAGCTCACTTTTAAGTTTCTAAGGGTCAGGTCCTCTACATTGTGGCTGGCCTAAGGCTTAGTTCACCATATAGCAATGTATATATTGACATTTTCCCCTCGACTTTCTGTGATTCCCTATATCTCACCTTTCTTTGCAGACAAGCCATTTGAAATACACTTAACTTATTTCACAGCCAATAAGTCTTTGAAATAATGTCTATTTTTTAGAGAAATCTTCTGACATAATTAGGCAGAAAATCTCACCTGCCATAGTTTTCAAAACAGCATAATTTCACTCTTCTCAATGCTTAATCTGTGGTATTAAACAACCTTTGAGTATTTAGATTTATCAATGACATGTACTTTAAAAATGTTTTACAGATCCTACCAGCCTTTGAAAACCTCCTTGTTCCTTCTTTCAGTTCCAGTTTTATGTATATTTTCTGCCTTGCACCTGATTATTCCAACATCAGATGGATGGCCTAGGGAATCTCATTCTGGTATTGATTGTTTTTGCTGATTGTCTCACTTTGTAGCTGATTTCTTCAATATTGTGTAAATTTAGATCATGAGTTCATGTTTAGCTAAACAGCTGACCTTGTAAGAGGCTTAGGTGTGAACGCTGGTACGCTTCAGCAGAAAGTCGGCAAAGATTTCTTTGTGTCCCTCCAATGAGTTGCCCGCAAGGACACCGTTTTCTACAAGTGTTGGTCCAATCTCCTTCGAGAGGCAGTGGACTCAGACATGGCTGCTTTTCAGGCTTCGATCTGGGGCAGGGCCAGTGGGCGGCCTGTGGCCCGGGCAGGAGCCACTCCGCATGTGTCCCAGGGACCCATTTGCCTGCGAACTTCGGTCACCTGGCAGGAAGCTACGATGCCCTGACCTATGGTTAGCTGTGCAGCGAGGTGTACTGCGCGGACAGGTTCCACACACACTTCAATTACGAGGGCGGCCTGAGTGGAAAGGTGAGAGTTTGGGCAGCTGTGCAGACAAAGAAGGCGCCCTTTGTCCTGGGCCTAAATGCTTGTGACACCCCACTGGGTCTGCCGGGCTCTGAGGGCCCTGCCCTGGGCCCCCTGCTCCCCTGCCCTTTGTTCAGTCACAGCAGAGATGGCCACACCCACTCCCTCAGTGAGGGCAGGCTTCCAACCTCCCTCAGCCACGCCCCCTCTCCGCAGGTTACCATGGACTACAGATGCTGCATTCTGAGGCCAGGGCATTCCGAGAATGCCAAGGGCAGACATGATGACCTTAAATGATTTCCTCTTGTGTCAGTTTTCGTAAACTGTAGCAGCTAGGAAATGGTCCGCTTTACAGAAATGTTCCAGTTTACTGGCATTTCATATATTCTCTGCTATAACATTGTCCTGATTCTTTCTGCATATTCTTTACTTATGTTTATGTTTTCCTTAATCAAAGTGTGTCTTTTAAATCTTTTCAAAGAATATTCTTAGGATTTACTAAATCACCTGAATTTTATACGTTTTCTGTTGTATTAAGTTCTGCTCATATCATTATTTATCTTTTTTCTATGTTCTCAGTGTTTATAGTTTTGATTTTCTGATGTCAAGTAAAACACTTGGTTATTCATCTTAATAAATCTTTTTACTTATAAAGATTTGAACTTTTAAAGATTCCACCTTACTTGTACGTTTCTAAGGGTCCTTTCCTCTACACTGTTGCCGGCCTAAGGCTTAGTTCAACATATAGCTATGCATATATTGACATATTTTCCCCTCGGCTTTCTGTGACTCCCTACATCTCACCTTTCTTTGCAGACAAGATATTTGAAATACCCTTAACTTATTTCACAGCCAATAAGTCTTTGAAATAATGTGTATTTTTTAGAGAAATCATCTTATATAATTAGGCAGAAAATCTCACCTTCCATAGTTTTCTAAATAGCATAACTTCACTCTTCTCACAGCTTTATTTGCTGTATTAAACAACCTTTGTGTATTTAGCTTTATCAATGACATGTACACTAAAAATGTTTTAGAGATCCTACCAGTCTTTGAAAACATCCTTGTTCCTTGTTTCTTTTCCAGGTTTATGTATATTTTATGCCTAGCACCTGATGATTCCAACATCTGACGGATGGCCTAGGGAATCTAATTCTGGTATTGATTGTTTTTGCTGATTGTCTCCCTTTGTAGCTGATTTCTTCATTATTGTGTAAATTTAGGTCATGAGCTCATGTTTAGCTAAACAGCTGACCTTGTAAAAGGCTTATGTGTGAACGCTCGTAAGTTTCAGCAAAAAGTCGGCAAAGATTTATTTGTGTCCCTCCAATGAGTTGCCCACAAGGACCCCGTTTTCTAGAAGTGTTGGTCCAATACTCCCTCTAGGGGTAGGGGACTTAGACAGGGCTGCTTTCGGCCCCCGATCTTGGGCAGGGGCAGTGGGCGGCGTGTGGCCCGGGCAGGAGCCTCTCTGCGTGTGAACCTGGGAATCATCTCTCCTGCGAACTCCGGTCACCTGGCAGGAAGCTACGATGCCCAGACCTATGGTTAGCTGTGCAGCGAGGTATACTGCGTGGACAGGTTCCACACACACTTCAAAAAAGTGGGTGGCCTCAGTGGAAAAGTGAGAGTTTGGCCAGCTGTGCAGACAAAGAAGGCGCCCTATGGCCTGTGCCTAAATGCTTGGGACACCCCACTAGGCCTGCCTTGCTCTGAGGGTCCTGCCCTGGGCCCCATGCTCCCCTGCCCTTTGTTCAGACACAGCAGAGATGGCCACACCCACTCCCTCCGTGAGGGCAGTGTTCCAGCCTCCCTCAGACCCGCCCACTCTCCACAGGTTACCATGGACTACAGATGCTGCATTCTGAGGCCAGGGAATTCCGAGAATGCCAAGGGCAGACATAATGACCTTAAATGATTTCCTCTTGTGTCAGTTTTGGTAAACTGTAGGAGCTAAGAAATGGTCCTCTTTACAGAAATATTCAAATTTGCTGGCATTTCATATATTCTCTGCTATAACAATGTCCTGATTCTTTCTGTATATTCTTTACTTTTTTTTGTTTTCCTTAATCAATGTGTGTCTTTTAAATCTTTTCAAAGAATATTCTTTGGACTTACTACCTCACCTGAATTTTATACGTTTTCTGTGGTATTAAGTTCTGCTCATATCTTTATTTATCTTTTTTCTATGTTCTCAGGGTTTATTGTTTTGATCTTCTGATGTCAATTAAAACACTTGGTTATTCATTTTCATCAATCTTTTTACTTATAAAGATTTGAACTTTTAAAGATTCCAGCTCACTTTCAAGTTTCTAAGGGTCAGGTCCTCTACATTGTGGCTGGCCTAAGGCTTAGTTCACCATATAGCAATGTATATATTGACATTTTCCCCTCGACTTTCTGTAATTCCCTACATCTCACCTTTCTTTGCAGACAAGCCATTTGAAATACACTAAACTTATTTCACAGCCAATAAGTCTTTGAAATAATGTCTATTTTTTAGAGAAATCTTCTTATATAATTAGGCAGAAAATCTCATCTGCCATAGTTTTGAAAACAGCATAATTTCACTCTTCTCAATGCTTAATCTGTGGTATTAAACTACCTTTGAGTATTTAGGTTTATCAACGAAATGTACTTTAAAAATGTTTTAGAGATCCTACCAGCCTTTGAAAACCTCCTTGTTCCTTGTTTCAGTTCCAGTTTTATGTATATTTTCTGCCTTGCACCTGATTATTCCAACATCAGATGGAAGGCCTAGGGAATCTCATTCTGGTATTGATTGTTTTTGCTGATTGTCTCCCTTTGTAGCTGATTTCTTCAATATTGTGTAAATTTAGATCATGAGCTCATGTTTAGCAAAACAGCTGACCTTGTAAGAGGCTTAGGTGTGAACGCTGGTAAGCTTCAGCAGAAAGTCGGCAAAGATTTATTTGTGTCCCTCCAATGAGTTGCCCGCAAGAACCCCGTTTTCTACAAGTGTTGGACCAATACTCCTTCGAGAGGCAGTGGACTCAGACATGGCTGCTTTTCAGCCTTCAATCTGTGGCAGGGCCAGTGGGCGGCCTGTGGCCCGGGCAGGAGCCTCTCCGCATGTGTCCCAGGGACACATTTGCCTGCGAACTTCAGTCACCTGGCAGGAAGCTACGATGCCTTGACCTATGGTTAGCTGTGCAGCGAGGTGTACTGCGCAGACAGGTACCCAACACACTTCAAATAAGAGGGCGGCCTGAGTGGAAAGGTGAGAGTTTGGGCAGCTGTGCAGACAAAGAAGGCGCCCTTTCGCCTGGGCCTAAATGCTTGTGACACCCCACTGGCTCTGCCGGGCTCTGAGGGCCCTGCCCTGGGCCCCCTGCTCCCCTGCCCTTTGTTCAGTCACAGCAGAGATGGCCACACCCACTCCCTCAGTGAGGGCAGTCTTCCAACCTCCATCAGCCACGCCCCCTCTCCGCAGTTTACCATGGACTACAGATGCTGCATTCTGAGGCCAGGGCGTTCCGAGAATGCCAAGGGCAGACATGATGACGTTAAATGATTTCCTCTTGTGTCAGTTTTGGTAAACTGTAGGAGCTAGGAAATGGTCCACTTTACAGAAATATTCAAATTTACTGGCAATTCATATATTCTCCGCTATAACATTGTCCTGATTCTTTCTGTATATTATTTACTTTTTTTTGTTTTCCTAAATCAAAGTGTGTCTTTTAAATCTTTTCAAAGAATATTCTTTGGACTTACTAAATCACCTAAATTTTATACGTTTTCTGTTGTATTAAGTTCTGCTCATATCTTTATTTATCTTTTTTCTATGTTCTCAGGGTTTTTTGTTTTGATTTTCTGATGTCAAGTAAAACACATGGTTATTATTTTTAATAAATCTTTTTACTTATAAAGATTTGAACTTTTAAAGATTCCAGCTTCCTTGTACGTTCCTAAGGGTCCATTCCTCTACACTGTTGCCGGCCTAAGGCTTAGTTCACCATATAGCAATGTATATATTGACATATTATCCCCTCGGCTTTCTGTGATTCCCTACATCTCACCTTTCTTTGCAGACAAGACATTTGAAATACCCTTAACTTATTTCACAGCCAATAAGACTTTGAAATAATGTGTATTTTTTAGAGAAATCATCTTATATAATTAGGCAGAAAATCTCACCTTCCATAGTTTTCTAAACAGCATAATTTCACTCTTCTCACTGCTTAATTTGTTGTATTAAACAACCTTTGAGTATTTAGCTTTAACAATGACATGTACTTTAAAAATGTTTTAGAGATCCTACCAGTCTTTGAAAACATCCTTGTTCCTTGTTTCTTTTCCAGTTTTATGTATATTTTCTGCCTAGCACCTGATTATTCCAACATCTGACGGATGGCCTAGGGAATCTAATTCTGGTATTGATTGTTTTTGCTGATTGTCTCCCTTTGTAGCTGATTTCTTCATTATTGTGTAAATTTAGATCATGAGCTCATGTTTAGTAAAACAGCTGACCTTGTAAAAGGCTTAGGTGTGAACGCTCGTAAGTTTCAGCAAAAAGTCGGCAAAGATTTATTTGTGTCCCTCCAATGAGTTGCCCACAAGGACCCCGTTTTCTAGAAGTGTTGGTCCAATACTCCCTCTAGGGGTAGGGGAATTAGACAGGGCTGCTTTCCGCCCCCGATCTTGGGCAGGGGCAGTGGGCCGCCTGTGGCCCGGGCAGGAGCCTCTCAGCATGTGAATCTGGGAATCATCTCTCCTGCGAACTTCGGTCACCTGGCAGGAAGCTATGATGCCCAGACCTATGGTTACCTGTGCAGCGAGGTTTACTGCGTGGACAGGTTCCACACTCACTGCAACTAAGTGGGCGGCCTGAGTGGAAAAGTGAGAGTTTGGGTAGCTGTGCAGACAAAGAAGGCGCCCTAAGGCCTGGGCCTAAATGCTTGTGACACCCCACTAGGCCTGCCGGGCTCTGAGGGCCCTGCCCAGGGCCCGCTGCTCCCCTGCCCTTTGTTCAGTCACAGCAGAGATGGCCACACCCACTCCCTTGTGAGGGCAGTGTTCCAGCCTCCCTCAGTCCCGCCCACTCTCCGCAGGTTACCATGGACTACAGATGCTGCATTCTGAGGCCAGGGCGTTCCGAGAATGCCAAGGGCAGACATGATGACCTTAAATGATTTCCTCTTGTGTCAGTTTTGGTAAACTGTAGGAGCTAGGAAATGGTCCACTTTACAGAAATGTTCAAATTTACTGGCATTTCATATATTCTCTGCTATAACATTGTCCTGATTCTTTCTATATATTATTTAACTATGTTTGTGCTTTCCTAAATCAAAGTGTGTCTTTTAAATCTTTTCAAAGAATATTCTTTGGACTTACTAAATCACCTAAATTTTATACGTTTTCTGTTGTATTAAGTTCTGCTCATATCTTTATTTATCTTTTTTCTATGTTCTCAGGGTTTATTGTTTTGATTTTCTGATGTCAAGTAAAACACTTGAATATTATTTTAATAAATCTTTTTACTTATAAAGATTTGAACTTTTAAAGATTCCAGCTTCCTTGTACGTTTTTAAGGGTCCATTCCTCTACACTGTTGCCGGCCTAAGGCTTAGTTCACCATATAGCAATGTATATATTGACATATTATCCCCTCGGCTTTCTGTGATTCCCTACATCTCACCTTTCTTTGCAGACAAGACATTTGAAATACCCTTAACTTATTTCACAGCCAATAATTCTTTGAAATAATGTGGTTTTTTTAGAGAAATCATCTTATATAATTAGGCTGAAAATCTCACCTTCCATAGTTTTCTAAACAGCATAATTTCACTCTTCTCACTGCTTAATTTGTTGTATTAAACAACCTTTGAGTATTTAGCTTTATCAATGACATGTACTTTAAAAATGTTTTAGAGATCCTACCAGTCTTTGAAAACATCCTTGTTCCTTGTTTCTTTTCAGGTTTATGTATATTTTCTGCCTAGCACCTGATTATTCCAACATCTGACGGATGGCCTAAGGAATCTAATTCTGGTATTGATTGTTTTTGCTGATTGTCTCCCTTTGTAGCTGATTTCTTCATTATTGTGTAAATTTAGATCATGAGCTCATGTTTAGCTAAACAGCTGACCTTGTAAAAGGCTTAGGTGTGAACGCTCGTAAGTTTCAGCAAAAAGTCGGCAAAGATTTATTTGTGTCCCTCCAATGAGTTGCCCACAAGGACCCCATTTTCTAGAAGTGTTGGTCCAATACTCCCTCTAGGGGTAGGGGAATTAGACAGGGCTGCTTTCGGCCCCCGATCTTGGGCAGGGTCAGTGGGCCGCCTGTGGCCCGGGCAGGAGCCTCTCTGCATGTGAACCTGGGAATCATCTCTCCTGTGAACTTCGGTCACCTGGCAGGAAGCTATGATGCCCAGACCTATGGTTAGCTGTGCAGCGAGGTATACTGCGCAGACAGGTTCCACACTCACTGCAACTAATTGGGCGGCCTGAGTGGAAAAGTGAGAGTTTGGGCATCTGTGCAGACAAAAAGGCGCCCTAAAGCCTGGGCCTAAATGCTTGTGACACCCCACTAGGCCTGCCGGGCTCTGAGGGCTCTGCCCAGGGCCCGCTGCTCCCCTGCCCTTTGTTCAGTCACAGCAGGGATGGCCACACCCACTCCCTCTGTGTGGGCAGGGTTCCAGCCTCCCTCAGTCCCGCCCACTCTCTGCAGGTTACCATGGACTACAGATGCTGCATTCTGAGGCCAGGGCGTTCCGAGAATGCCAAGGGCAGACATGATGACCTTAAATGATTTCCTCTTGTGTCAGTTTTGGTAAACTGTAGGAGCTAGGAAATGGTCCACTTTACAGAAATGTTCAAATTTACTGGCATTTCATATATTCTCTGCTATAACATTGTCCTGATTCTTTCTATATATTCTTTAATTATGTTTGTGCTTTCCTTAATCAAAGTGTGTCTTTTAAATCTTTTCAAAGAATATTCTTTGGACTTACTACCTCACCTGAATTTTATACGTTTTCTGTGGTATTAAGTTCTGCTCATATCTATCTTTATCTTTTTTCTTTGTTCTCAGGGTTTACTGTTTTGATCTTCTGATGTCAATTAAAACACTTGCTTATTCATTTTCATCAATCTTTTTACTTATAAAGATTTGAACTTTTAAAGATTCCAGCTCACTTTTAAGTTTCTAAGGGTCAGGTCCTCTACATTGTGGCTGGCCTAAGGCTTAGTTCACCATATAGCAATGTATATATTGACATTTTCCCCTCGACTTTCTGTGATTCCCTACATCTCACCTTTCTTTGCAGACAAGCCATTTGAAATACACTTAACTTATTTCACAGCCAATAAGTCTTTGAAATAATGTCTAATTTTTAGAGAAATCTTCTGACATAATTAGGCAGAAAATCTCACCTGCCATAGTTTTCAAAACAGCATAATTTCACTCTTCTCAATGCTTAATCTGTGGTATTAAACAACCTTTGAGTATTTAGGTTTATCAATGACATGTACTTTAAAAATGTTTTAGAGATCCTACCAGCCTTTGAAAACATCCTTGTTCCTTGTTTCTTTTCCAGGTTTATGTATATTTTCTGCCTAGCACCTGATGATTCCAACATCTGACGGATGGCCTAGGGAATCTAATTCTGGTATTGATTGTTTTTGCTGATTGTCTCCCTTTGTAGCTGATTTCTTCATTATTGTGTAAATTTAGGTCATGAGCTCATGTTTAGCTAAACAGCTGACCTTGTAAAAGGCTTATGTGTGAACGCTCGTAAGTTTGAGCAAAAAGTCGGCAAAGATTTATTTGTGTCCCTCCAATGAGTTGCCCACAAGGACCCCGTTTTCTAGAAGTGTTGGTCCAATACTCCCTCTAGGGGTAGGGGACTTAGACAGGGCTGCTTTCTGCCCCCGATCTTGGGCAGGGGCAGTGGGCGGCGTGTGGCCCGGGCAGGAGCCTCTCTGCGTGTGAACCTGGGAATCATCTCTCCTGCGAACTCCGGTCACCTGGCAGGAAGCTACGATGCCCAGACCTATGGTTAGCTGTGCAGCGAGGTATACTGCGTGGACAGGTTCCACACACACTTCAAAAAACTGGGTGGCCTCAGTGGAAAAGTGAGAGTTTGGCCAGCTGTGCAGACAAAGAAGGCGCCCTATGGCCTGTGCCTAAATGCTTGGGACACCCCACTTGGCCTGCCTTGCTCTGAGGGTCCTGCCCTGGGCCCCATTCTCCCCTGTCCTTTGTTCAGACACAGCAGAGATGGCCACACCCACTCCCTCCGTGAGGGCTGTGTTCCAGCCTCCCTCAGACCCGCCCACTCTCCACAGGTTACCATGGACTACAGATGCTGCATTCTGAGTCCAGGGATTTCCGAGAATGCCAAGGGCAGACATGATGACCTTAAATGATTTCCTCTTGTGTCAGTTTTGGTAAACTGTAGGAGCTAGGAAATGGTCCTCTTTACAGAAATATTCAAATTTGCTGGCATTTCATATATTCTCTGCTATAACATTGTCCTGATTCTTTCTGTATATTCTTTACTTTTTTTTGTTTTCCTTAATCAAAGTGTGTCTTTTAAATCTTTTCAAAGAATATTCTTTGGACTTACTACCTCACCTGAATTTTATACGTTTTCTGTGGTATTAAGTTCTGCTCATATCTTTATTTATCTTTTTTCTATGTTCTCAGGGTTTATTGTTTTGATCTTCTGATGTCAATTAAAACACTTGGTTATTATTTTTAATAAATCTTTTTACTTATAAAGATTTGAACTTTTAAAGATTCCAGCTCACTTTCAAGTTTCTAAGGGTCAGGTCCTCTACATTGTGGCCGGCCTAAGGCTTTGTTCACCATATAGCAATGTATATATTGACATATTATCCCCTCGGCTTTCTGTGATTCCCTACATCTCACCTTTCTTTGCAGACAAGACATTTGCAATACCCTTAACTTATTTCACAGCCAATAAGTCTTTGAAATAATGTCTATTTTTTAGAGAAATCTTCTGACATAATGAGGCAGAAAATCTCACCTGCCATAGTTTTCAAAACAGCATAATTTCACTCTTCTCAATGCTTAATCTGTGGTATTAAACAACCTTTGAGTATTTAGGTTTATCAATGACATGTACTTTAAAAATGTTTTACAGATCCTACCAGCCTTTGAAAACCTCCTTGTTCCTTGTTTCAGGTCCAGTTTTATGTATATTTTCTGCCTTGCACCTGATTATTCCAACATCAGATGGATGGCCTAGGGAATCTCATTCTGGTATTGATTGTTTTTGCTGATTGTCTCCCTTTGTAGCTGATTTCTTCAAGATTGTGTAAATTTAGGTCATGAGCTCATGTTTAGCTAAACAGCTGACCTTGTAAGAGGCTTAGGTGTGAACGCTGGTACGCTTCAGCAGAAAGTCGGCAAAGATTTATTTGTGTCCCTCCAATGAGTTGCCCGCAAGGACCCCGTTTTCTACAAGTTTTGGTCCAATACTCCTTCGAGAGGCAGTGGACTCAGACATGGCTGCTTTTCAGCCTTCGATCTGGGGCAGGGCCAGTGGGCGGCCTGTGGCCCGGGCATGAGCCTCTCCGCATGTGTCCCAGGGACCCATTTGCCTGCGAGCTTCGGTCACCTGGCAGGAAGCTACGATGCCCTGACCTATGGTTAGCTGTGCAGCGAGGTGTACTGCGTGGAGAGGTTCCAAACACACTTCAAATAAGAGGGCGGCCTGAGTGGAAAGGTGAGAGTTTGGGCAGCTGTGCAGACAAAGAAGGCGCCCTTTGGCCTGGGCCTAAATGCTTGTGACACCCCACTGGGTCTGCCGGGCTCTGAGGGCCCTGCCCTGGGCCCCCTGCTCCCCTGCCCTTTGTTCAGTCACAGCAGAGATGGCCACACCCACTCCCTCAGTGATGGCAGTCTTCCAAACTCCCACAGCCACGCCCCCTCTCCGCAGGTTACCATGGACTACAGATGCTGCATTCTGAGGCCAGGGCATTCCGAGAATGCCAAGGGCAGACATGATGACCTTAAATGATTTCCTCTTGTGTCAGTTTTCGTAAACTGTAGCAGCTAGGAAATGGTCCGCTTTACAGAAATGTTCAAGTTTACTGGCATTTCATATATTCTCTGCTATAACATTGTCCTGATTCTTTCTGCATATTCTTTACTTAAGTTTATGTTTTCCTTAATCAAAGTGTGTCTTTTAAATCTTTTCAAAGAATATTCTTTGGACTTACTAAATCACCTGAATTTTATACGTTTTCTGTTGTATTAAGTTCTTCTCATATCTTTATTTATCTTTTTTCTATGTTCTCAGGGTTTATAGTTTTGGTTTTCTGATGAAAAGTAAAACACTTGGTTATTCATTTTAATAAATCTTTTTACTTATAAAGATTTGAAGTTTTAAAGATTCCAGCTTACTTGTACGTTTCTAAGGGTCCATTCCTCTCCACTGTTGCCGGCCTAAGGCTTAGATCAACATATAGCTATGTATATATTGACATATTATCCCCTCGGCTTTCTGTGATTCCCTACATCTCACCTTTCTTTGCAGACAAGCCATTTGAAATACCCTTAACTTACTTCACAGCCAATAAGTCTTTGAAATAATGTGTATTTTTTAGAGAAATCATCTTATATAATTAGGCAGAAAATCTCACCTTCCATAGTTTTCTAAACAGCATAATTTCACTCTTCTCACTGCTTAATTTGTTGTATTAAACAACCTTTGTGTATTTAGCTTTATTAATGACATGTACTTTAAAAATGTTTTAGAGACCCTACCAGTCTTAGAAAACATCCTTGTTCCTTGTTTCTTTTCCAGGTTTATGTATATTTTCTGCCTAGCACCTGATTATTCCAACATCAGACGGATGGCCTAGGGAAACTAATTCTGGTATTGATTGTTTTTGCTGATTGTCTCCCTTTGTAGTTGATTTCTTCATTATTGTGTAAATTTAGGTCATGAGCTCATGTTTAGCTAAACAGCTGACCTTGTAAACGGCTTAGGTGTGAACGCTCGTAAGTTTCAGCAAAAAGTCGGCAAAGATTTATTTGTGTCCCTCCAATGAGTTGCCCACAAGGACCCCGTTTTCTAGAAGTGTTGGTCCAATACTCCCTCTAGGGGTAGGGGACTTAGACAGGGCTGCTTTCTGCCCCCGATCTTGCGCAGGGGCAGTGGGCGGCGTGTGGCCCGGGCAGGAGCCTCTCTGCGTGTGAACCTGGGAATCACCTCTCCTGCGAACTTCGGTCACCTGGCAGGAAGCTACGATGCCCAGACCTATGGTTAGATGTGCAGCGAGGTATACTGCGTGGACAGGTTCCACACACACTTCAAATAAGTGGGTGGCCTCAGTGCAAAAGTGAGAGTTTGGCCAGCTGTGCAGACAATGAAGGCGCCCTATGGCCTGGGCCTAAATGCTTGTGACAAACCACTGGGCCTGCCTTGCTCTGAGGGACCTGCCCTGGGCCCCCTGCTCCCCTATCCTTTGTTCAGTCAGAGCAGAAATGGCCACACACACTCCCTCAGTGAGGGCAGTGTTCCAGCCTCCCTCAGCCCCGCCCACTCTCCACAGGTTACCATGGACTACAGATGCTGCATTCTGAGGCCAGGGCGTTGCGAGAATACCAAGGGCAGACATGATGACCTTAAATGATTTCCTCTTGTGTCAGTTTTGGTAAACTTTAGGAGCTAGGAAAAGGTCCACTTTACAGAAATATTCAAATTTACTGGCAATTCATATATTCTCCGCTATAACATTGTCCTGATTCTTTCTGTATATTATTTACTTTTTTTTGTTTTCCTAAATCAAAGTGTGTCTTTTAAATCTTTTCAAAGAATATTCTTTGGACTTACTAAATCACCTAAATTTTATACGTTTTCTGTTGTATTAAGTTCTGCTCATATCTTTATCTTTTTTCTATGTTCTCAGGGTTTATTGTTTTGATTTTCTGATGTCAAGTAAAACACTTGGTTATTATTTTTAATAAATCTTTTTACTTATAAAGATTTGAACTTTTAAAGATTCCAGCTTCCTTGTACGTTTCTAAGGGTCCATTCCTCTACACTGTTGCCGGCCTAAGGCTTAGTTCACCATATAGCAATGTATATATTGACATATTATCCCCTCGGCTTTCTGTGATTCCCTACATCTCACCTTTCTTTGCAGACAAGACATTTGAAATACCCTTAACTTATTTCACAGCCAATAAGTCTTTGAAATAATGTGTATTTTTTAGAGAAATCATCTTATGTAATTAGGCAGAAAATCTCACCTTCCATAGTTTTCTAAACAGCATAATTTCACTCTTCTCACTGCTTAATTTGTTGTATTAAACAACCTTTGAGTATTTAGCTTTATCAATGACATGTACTTTAAAAATGTTTTAGAGATCCTACCAGTCTTTGAAAACATCCTTGTTCCTTGTTTCTTTTCCAGGTTTATGTATATTTTCTGCCTAGCACCTGATTATTCCAACATCTGACGGATGGCCTTGGGAATCTAATTCTGGTATTGATTGTTTTTGCTGATTGTCTCCCTTTGTAGCTGATTTCTTCATTATTGTGTAAATTTAGATCATGAGCTCATGTTTAGCTAAACAGCTGACCTTGTAAAAGGCTTAAGTGTGAACGCTCGTAAGTTTCAGCAAAAAGTCGGCAAAGATTTATTTGTGTCCCTCCAATGAGTTGCCCACAAGGACCCCGTTTTCTAGAAGTGTTGGTCCAATACTCCCTCTGGGGTAGGGGAATTAGACAGGGCTGCTTTCGGACCCCGATCTTGGGCAGGGGCAGTGGGCCGCCTGTGGCCCGGGCAGGAGCCTCTCTGCATGTGAACCTGGGAATCATCTCTCCTGCGAACTCCGCTCACCTGGCAGGAAGCTACGATGCCCAGACCTATGGTTAGCTGTGCAGCGAGGTATACTGCGTGGACAGGTTCCACACACACTTCAAATAAGTGGGTGGCCTCAGTGGAAAAGTGAGAGTTGGCCAGCTGTGCAGACAAAGAAGGCGCCCTATGGCCTGTGCCTAAATGCTTGCGACACCCCACTGGGCCTGCCTTGCTCTGAGGGTCCTGCCCTGGGCCCCATGCTCCCCTGCCCTTTGTTCAGTCACAGCAGAGATGGCCACACCCACTCCCTCCGTGAGGGCAGTGTTCCAGCCTCCCTCAGACCCGCCCACTCTTCACAGGTTACCATGGACTACAGATGCTGCATTCTGAGGCCAGGGCATTCCGAGAATGCCAAGGGCAGACATGATGACCTTAAATGATTTCCTCTTGTGTCAGTTTTGGTAAACTGTAGGAGCTAGGAAATGGTCCACTTTACAGAAATATTCAAATTTACTGGCATTTCATATATTCTCTGCTATAACATTGTCCTGATTCTTTCTGTATATTCTTTACTTTTTTTTGTTTTCCTTAATCAAAGTGTGTCTTTTAAATCTTTTCAAAGAATATTCTTTGGACTTACTACCTCACCTTAATTTTATACGTTTTCTGTGGTATTAAGTTCTGCTCATATCTTTATTTATCTTTTTTCTATGTTCTCAGGGTTTATTGTTTTGATCTTCTGATGTCAATTAAAACACTTGGTTATTCATTTTCATCAATCTTTTTACTTATAAAGATTTGAACTTTTAAAGATTCCAGCTCACTTATAAGTTTCTAAGGGTCAGGTCCTCTACATTGTGGCTGGCCTAAGGCTTAGTTCACCATATAGCAATGTATATATTGACATTTTCCCCTCGACTTTTTGTGATTCCCTACATCTCACCTTTCTTTGCAGACAAGCCATTTGAAATACACTTAACTTATTTCACAGCCAATAAGTCTTTGAAATAATGTGTATTTTTTAGAGAAATCTTCTTATATAATTAGGCAGAAAATCTGACCTGCCATAGTTTTGAAAACAGCATAATTTCACTCTTCTCAATGCTTAATCTGTGGTATTAAACAACCTTTGAGTACTTAGGTTTATCAACGACATGTACTTTAAAAATGTTTTAGAGATCCTACCAGCCTTTGAAAACCTCCTTGTTCCTTGTTTCAGTTCCAGTTTTATGTATATTTTCTGCCTTGCACCTGATTATTCCAACATCAGATGGATGGCCTAGGGAATCTCATTCTGGTATTTATTGTTTTTGCTGATTGTCTCACTTTGTAGCTGATTTCTTCAATATTGTGTAAATTTAGATCATGAGCTCATGTTTAGCTAAACAGCTGACCTTGTAAGAGGCTTAGGTGTGAACGCTGGTACGCTTCAGCAGAAAGTCGGCAAAGATTTATCTGTGTCCCTCCAATGAGTTGCCCGCAAGGACCCCGTTTTCTACAAGTGTTGGTCGAATACTCCTTCGAGAAGCAGTGGACTCAGACATGGCTGCTTTTCAGGCTTCGATCTGGGGCAGGGCCAGTGGGCGGCCTGTGGCCCGGGCAGGAGCCTCTCCGCATGTGTCCCAGGGACCCATTTGCCTGCGAACTTCGGTCACCTGGCAGGAAGCTACGATGCCCTGACTTATGGTTAGCTGTGCAGCGAGGTGTACTGCGCGGACAGGTTCCAAACACACTTCAAATAAGAGGGCGGCCTGAGTGGAAAGGTGAGAGTTTGGGCGGCTGTGCAGACAAAGAAGGCGCCCTTTGGCCTGGGCCTAAATGCTTGTGACACCCCACTGGGTCTGCCGGGCTCTGAGGGCCCAGCACTGGGCCCCCTGCTCCCCTGCCCTTTGTTCAGTCACAGCAGAGATGGCCACACCCACTCCCTCAGTGATGGCAGTCTTCCAAACTCCCTCAGCCACGCCCCCTCTCCGCAGGTTACCATGGACTACAGATGCTGCATTCTGAGGCCAGGGCGTTCCGAGAATGCCAAGGGCAGACATGATGACCTTAAATGATTTCCTCTTGTGTCAGTTTTCGTAAACTGTAGCAGCTAGGAAATGGTCCGCTTTACAGAAATGTTCAAGTTTACAGGCATTTCATATATTCTCTGCTATATCATTGTCCTGATTCTTTCTGCATATTCTTTACTTATGTTTATGTTTTCCTTAACGAAAGTGTGTCTTTTAAATCTTTTCAAAGTATATTCCTAGGACTTACTAAATCACCTGAATTTTATACGTTTTCTGTTGTATTAAGTTCTGCTCATATCTTTATTTATCTTTTTTCTATGTTCTCAGGGTTTATAGTTTTGATTTTCTGATGTCAAGTAAAACACTTGGTTATTCATTTTAATAAATCTTTTTACTTATAAAGATTTGAACTTTTAAAGATTCCAGCTTACTTGTACGTTTCTAAGGGTCCTTTCATCTACACTGTTGCCGGCCTAAGGCTTAGTTCAACATATAGCTATGTATATATTGACATATTTTCCCCTCGGCTTTCTGTGACTCCCTACATCTCCCCTTTCATTGCAGACAAGACATTTGAAATACCCTTAACTTATTTCACAGCCAATAAGTCTTTGAAATAATGTGTATTTTTTAGAGAAATCATCTTATATAATTAGGCAGAAAATCTCACCTTCCATAGTTTTCTAAACAGCATAACTTCACTCTTCTCACAGCTTAATTTGCTGTATTAAACAACCTTTGTGTATTTAGCTTTATCAATGACATGTACTTTAAAAATGTTTTACAGACCCTACCTGTCTTTGAAAACATCCTTGTTCCTTGTTTCTTTTCCAGGTTTATGTATATTCTCTGCCTAGCACCTGATTATTCCAACATCTGACGGATGGCCTAGGGAATCTAATTCTGGTATTGATTGTTTTTGCTGATTGTCTCCCTTTGTAGCTGATTTCTTCATTATTGTGTAAATTTAGGTCATGTGCTCATGTTTATCTAAACAGCTGACCTTGTAAAAGGCTTAGGTGTGAACGCTCGTAAGTTTCAGCAAAAAGTCGGCAAAGATTTATTTGTGTCCCTCCAATGAGTTGCCCACAAGGACCCCGTTTTCTAGAAGTGTTGGTCCAAAACTCCCTCAAGGGGTAGGGGACTTAGACAGGGCTGCTTTCGGCCCCCGATCTTGGGCAGGGGCAGTGGGCGGCGTGTGGCCCGGGCTGGAGCCTCTCTGCGTGTGAACCTGGGAATCATCTCTCCTGCGAACTACGGTCACCTGGCAGGAAGCTACGATGCCCAGACCTATGGTTAGCTGTGCAGCGAGGTATACTGCGTGGACAGGTTCCACACACACTTCAAATAAGTGGGTGGCCTGAGTGGAAAAGTGAGAGTTTGGCCAGCTGTGCAGACAAAGAAGGCGCCCTATGGCCTGGGCCTAAATGCTTGTGACACCCCACTGGGCCTACCTTGCTCTGAGGGCCCTGCCCTGGGCCCCCTGCTCCCCTGCCCTTTGTTTAGACACAGCAGAGATGGCCACACCCACTCCCTCAGTGAGGGCAGTGTTCCAGCCTCCCTCAGCCCCGCCCACTCTCCACAGGTTACCATGGACTACAGATGCTGCATTCTGAGGCCAGGGCGTTCCGAGAATGTCAAGGGCAGACATGATGACCTTAAATGATTTCCTCTTGTGTCAGTTTTGGTAAACTGTAGGAGCTAGGAAATGGTCCACTTTACAGAAATTTTCAAATTTACTGGCATTTCATATATTCTTTGCTATAACATTGTCCTGATTCTTTCTGTATATTCTTTACTTTTTTTTGTTTTCCTTAATCAAAGTGTGTCTTTTAAATCGTTTCAAAGAATATTCTTTGGACTTACTACCTCACCTGAATTTTATACGTTTTCTGTTGTATTAAGTTCTGCTCATATCTTTATTTATCTTTTTTCTATGTTCTCAGGGTTTATTGTTTTGATCTTCTGATGTCAATTAAAACACTTGGTTATTCATTTTCATCAATCTTTTTACTTATAAAGATTTGAACTTTTAAAGATTCCAGCTCACTTTTAAGTTTCTAAAGGTCAGGTCCTCTACATTGTGGCTGGCCTAAGGCTTAGTTCACCATATAGCAATGTATATATTGGCATTTTCCCCTCGACTTTCTGTGATTCCCTACATCTCACCTTTCTTTGCAGACAAGCCATTTGAAATACACTTAACTTATTTCACAGCCAATAAGTCTTTGAAATAATGTGTATTTTTTAGAGAAATCTTCTTATATAATTAGGCAGAAAATCTGACCTGCCATAGTTTTGAAAACAGCATAATTTCACTCTTCTCAATGCTTAATCTGTGGTATTAAACAACCTTTGAGTACTTAGGTTTATCAACGACATGTACTTTAAAAATGTTTTAGAGATCCTACCAGCCTTTGAAAACCTCCTTGTTCCTTGTTTCAGTTCCAGTTTTATGTATATTTTCTGCCTTGCACCTGATTATTCCAACATCAGATGGATGGCCTAGGGAATCTCATTCTGGTATTTATTGTTTTTGCTGATTGTCTCACTTTGTAGCTGATTTCTTCAATATTGTGTAAATTTAGATCATGAGCTCATGTTTAGCTAAACAGCTGACCTTGTAAGAGGCTTAGGTGTGAACGCTGGTACGCTTCAGCAGAAAGTCGGCAAAGATTTATCTGTGTCCCTCCAATGAGTTGCCCGCAAGGACCCCGTTTTCTACAAGTGTTGGTCGAATACTCCTTCGAGAAGCAGTGGACTCAGACATGGCTGCTTTTCAGGCTTCGATCTGGGGCAGGGCCAGTGGGCGGCCTGTGGCCCGGGCAGGAGCCTCTCCGCATGTGTCCCAGGGACCCATTTGCCTGCGAACTTCGGTCACCTGGCAGGAAGCTACGATGCCCTGACTTATGGTTAGCTGTGCAGCGAGGTGTACTGCGCGGACAGGTTCCAAACACACTTCAAATAAGAGGGCGGCCTGAGTGGAAAGGTGAGAGTTTGGGCGGCTGTGCAGACAAAGAAGGCGCCCTTTGGCCTGGGCCTAAATGCTTGTGACACCCCACTGGGTCTGCCGGGCTCTGAGGGCCCAGCACTGGGCCCCCTGCTCCCCTGCCCTTTGTTCAGTCACAGCAGAGATGGCCACACCCACTCCCTCAGTGATGGCAGTCTTCCAAACTCCCTCAGCCACGCCCCCTCTCCGCAGGTTACCATGGACTACAGATGCTGCATTCTGAGGCCAGGGCGTTCCGAGAATGCCAAGGGCAGACATGATGACCTTAAATGATTTCCTCTTGTGTCAGTTTTCGTAAACTGTAGCAGCTAGGAAATGGTCCGCTTTACAGAAATGTTCAAGTTTACAGGCATTTCATATATTCTCTGCTATATCATTGTCCTGATTCTTTCTGCATATTCTTTACTTATGTTTATGTTTTCCTTAACGAAAGTGTGTCTTTTAAATCTTTTCAAAGTATATTCCTAGGACTTACTAAATCACCTGAATTTTATACGTTTTCTGTTGTATTAAGTTCTGCTCATATCTTTATTTATCTTTTTTCTATGTTCTCAGGGTTTATAGTTTTGATTTTCTGATGTCAAGTAAAACACTTGGTTATTCATTTTAATAAATCTTTTTACTTATAAAGATTTGAACTTTTAAAGATTCCAGCTTACTTGTACGTTTCTAAGGGTCCTTTCATCTACACTGTTGCCGGCCTAAGGCTTAGTTCAACATATAGCTATGTATATATTGACATATTTTCCCCTCGGCTTTCTGTGACTCCCTACATCTCCCCTTTCATTGCAGACAAGACATTTGAAATACCCTTAACTTATTTCACAGCCAATAAGTCTTTGAAATAATGTGTATTTTTTAGAGAAATCATCTTATATAATTAGGCAGAAAATCTCACCTTCCATAGTTTTCTAAACAGCATAACTTCACTCTTCTCACAGCTTAATTTGCTGTATTAAACAACCTTTGTGTATTTAGCTTTATCAATGACATGTACTTTAAAAATGTTTTACAGACCCTACCTGTCTTTGAAAACATCCTTGTTCCTTGTTTCTTTTCCAGGTTTATGTATATTCTCTGCCTAGCACCTGATTATTCCAACATCTGACGGATGGCCTAGGGAATCTAATTCTGGTATTGATTGTTTTTGCTGATTGTCTCCCTTTGTAGCTGATTTCTTCATTATTGTGTAAATTTAGGTCATGTGCTCATGTTTATCTAAACAGCTGACCTTGTAAAAGGCTTAGGTGTGAACGCTCGTAAGTTTCAGCAAAAAGTCGGCAAAGATTTATTTGTGTCCCTCCAATGAGTTGCCCACAAGGACCCCGTTTTCTAGAAGTGTTGGTCCAAAACTCCCTCAAGGGGTAGGGGACTTAGACAGGGCTGCTTTCGGCCCCCGATCTTGGGCAGGGGCAGTGGGCGGCGTGTGGCCCGGGCTGGAGCCTCTCTGCGTGTGAACCTGGGAATCATCTCTCCTGCGAACTACGGTCACCTGGCAGGAAGCTACGATGCCCAGACCTATGGTTAGCTGTGCAGCGAGGTATACTGCGTGGACAGGTTCCACACACACTTCAAATAAGTGGGTGGCCTGAGTGGAAAAGTGAGAGTTTGGCCAGCTGTGCAGACAAAGAAGGCGCCCTATGGCCTGGGCCTAAATGCTTGTGACACCCCACTGGGCCTACCTTGCTCTGAGGGCCCTGCCCTGGGCCCCCTGCTCCCCTGCCCTTTGTTTAGACACAGCAGAGATGGCCACACCCACTCCCTCAGTGAGGGCAGTGTTCCAGCCTCCCTCAGCCCCGCCCACTCTCCACAGGTTACCATGGACTACAGATGCTGCATTCTGAGGCCAGGGCGTTCCGAGAATGTCAAGGGCAGACATGATGACCTTAAATGATTTCCTCTTGTGTCAGTTTTGGTAAACTGTAGGAGCTAGGAAATGGTCCACTTTACAGAAATTTTCAAATTTACTGGCATTTCATATATTCTTTGCTATAACATTGTCCTGATTCTTTCTGTATATTCTTTACTTTTTTTTGTTTTCCTTAATCAAAGTGTGTCTTTTAAATCGTTTCAAAGAATATTCTTTGGACTTACTACCTCACCTGAATTTTATACGTTTTCTGTTGTATTAAGTTCTGCTCATATCTTTATTTATCTTTTTTCTATGTTCTCAGGGTTTATTGTTTTGATCTTCTGATGTCAATTAAAACACTTGGTTATTCATTTTCATCAATCTTTTTACTTATAAAGATTTGAACTTTTAAAGATTCCAGCTCACTTTTAAGTTTCTAAAGGTCAGGTCCTCTACATTGTGGCTGGCCTAAGGCTTAGTTCACCATATAGCAATGTATATATTGGCATTTTCCCCTCGACTTTCTGTGATTCCCTACATCTCACCTTTCTTTGCAGACAAGCCATTTGAAATACACTTAACTTATTTCACAGCCAATAAGTCTTTGAAATAATGTGTATTTTTTAGAGAAATCTTCTTATATAATTAGGCAGAAAATCTGACCTGCCATAGTTTTGAAAACAGCATAATTTCACTCTTCTCAATGCTTAATCTGTGGTATTAAACAACCTTTGAGTACTTAGGTTTATCAACGACATGTACTTTAAAAATGTTTTAGAGATCCTACCAGCCTTTGAAAACCTCCTTTTTCCTTGTTTCAGTTCCAGTTTTATGTATATTTTCTGCCTTGCACCTGATTATTCCAACATCAGATGGATGGCCTAGGGAATCTCATTCTGGTATTGATTGTTTTTGCTGATTGTCTCCCTTTATAGCTGATTTCTTCAATATTGTGTAAATTTAGATCATGAGCTCATGTTTAGCTAAACAGCTGACCTTGTAAGAGGCTTAGGTGTGAAGGCTGGTAAGCTTCAGCAGAAAGGCGGCAAAGATTTATTTGTGTCCCTCCAATGAGTTGCCCGCAAGAACCCCGTTTTCTACAAGTGTTGGTCCAATACTCCTTCGAGAGGCAGTGGACTCAGACATGGCTGCATTTCAGCCATCGACCTGGGGCAGGGCCAGTGGGCGGCCTGTTGCCCGGGCAGGAGCCTCTCCACATGTGTCCCAGGGACCCATTGGCCTGCCAACTTCAGTCACCTGGCAGGAAGCTACGATGCCTTGACCTATGGTTAGCTGTGCAGCGAGGTGTACTGCGCGAACAGGTACCCAACACACTTCAAATAAGAGGGGGGCCTGAGTGGAAAGGTGAGAGTTTGGGCAGCTCTGCAGACAAAGAAGGCGCCCTTTGGCCTGGGCCTAAATGCTTGTGACACCGCACTGGGTCTGCCGGGCTCTGAGGGCCCTGCCCTGGGCCCCCTGCTCCCCTGCCCTTTGCTCAGTCACAGCAGAGATGGCCACACCCACTCCCTCAGTGAGGGCAGTCTTCCAACCTCCCTCAGCCACGACCCCTCTCCGCAGGTTACCATGGACTACAGATGCTGCATTCTGAGGCCAGGGCATTCCGAGAATGCCAAGGGCAGACATGATGACCTTAAATGATTTCCTCTTGTGTCAGTTTTGGTAAACTGTAGGAGCTATTAAATGGTCCACTTTACAGAAATATTCAAATTTACTGGCAATTCATATATTCTCCGCTATAACATTGTCCTGATTCTTTCTGTATATTATTTACTTTTTTTTTTCCTAAATCAAAGTGTGTCTTTTAAATCTTTTGAAAGAATATTCTTTGGACTTACTAAATCACCTAAATTTTATACGTTTTCTGTTGTATTAAGTTCTGCTCATATCTTTATTTATCTTTTTTCTATGTTCTCAGGGTTTATTGTTTTGATTTTCTGATGTCAAGTAAAACACTTGGGTATTATTTTTAATAAATCTTTTTACTTATAAAGATTTGAACTTTTAAAGATTCCAGCTTACTTGTACATTTCTAAGGGTCCATTCCTCTACACTGTTGCCCGCCTAAGGCTTAGTTCACCATATAGCAATGTATATATTGACATATTATCCCCTCGGCTTTCTCTGATTCCCTACATCTCACATTTCTTTGCAGACAAGACATTTGAAATACCCTTAACTTATTTCACAGCCAATAAGTCTTTGAAATAATGTGTATTTTTTAGAGAAATCATCTTATATAATTAGGCAGAAAATCTCACCTTCCATAGTTTTCTAAACAGCATAATTTCACTCTTCTCACTGCTTAATTTGTTGTATTAAACAACCTTTGAGTATTTAGCTTTATCAATGACATGAACTTTAAAAATGTTTTAGAGATCCTACCAGTATTTGAAAACATCCTTGTTCCTTGTTTCTTTTCCAGCTTTATGTGTATTTTCTGCCTAGCACCTGATTATTCCAACATCTGACGGATGGCCTAGGGAATCTAATTCTGGTATTGATTGTTTTTGCTGATTGTCTCCCTTTGTAGCTGATTTCTTCATTATTGTGTAAATTTAGATCATGAGCTCATGTTTAGCTAAACAGCTGACCTTGTAAAAGGCTTAGGTGTGAACGCTCGTAAGTTTCAGCAAAAAGTCGGCAAAGATTTATTTGTGTCCCTCCAATGAGTTGCCCACAAGGACCCCGTTTTCTAGAAGTGTTGGTCCAATACTCCCTCTAGGGGTAGGGGACTTAGACAGGGCTGCTTTCTGCCCCCGATCTTGTGCAGGGGCAGTGGGCCGCCTGTGGCCCGGGCAGGAGCCTCTCTGCATGTGAACCTGGGAATCATCTCTCCTGCGAACTTCGGTCACCTGGCAGGAAGCTATGATGCCCAGACCTATGGTTAGCTGTGCAGCGAGTTATAGTGCGCGGACAGGTTCCACACTCACTGCAACTAAGTGTGCGGCCTGAGAGGAAAAGTGAGAGTTTGGGCAGCTGTGCAGACAAAGAAGGCGCCCTAAGGCCTGGGCCTAAATGCTTGTGACACCCCACTAGGCCTGCCGGCCTCTGAGGGCCCTGCCCAGGGCCCGCTGCGCCCCTGCCCTTTGTTCAGTCACAGCAGAGATGGCCACACCCACTCCCTCTGTGAGGGCAGTGTTCCAGCCTCCCTCAGTCCCACCCACTCTCCGCAGGTTACCATGGACTACAGATGCTGCATTCTGAGGCCAGGGCGTTCCGAGAATGCCAAGGGCAGACATGATGACCTTAAATGATTTCCTCTTGTGTCAGTTTTGGTTAACTGTAGGAGCTAGGAAATGGTCCACTTTACAGAAATTTTCAAATTTACTGGCATTTCATATATTCTTTGCTATAACATTGTCCTGATTCTTTCTGTATATTCTTTACTTTTTTTTGTTTTCCTTAATCAAAGTGTGTCTTTTAAATCTTTTCAAAGAATATTCTTTGGACTTACTACCTCACCTGAATTTTATACGTTTTCTGTTGTATTAAGTTCTGCTCATATCTTTATATATCTTTTTTCTATGTTCTCAGGGTTTATTGTTTTGATCTTCTGATGTCAATTAAAACACTTGGTTATTCATTTTCATCAATCTTTTTACTTATAAAGATTTGAACTTTTAAAGATTCCAGCTCACTTTTAAGTTTCTAAAGGTCAGGTCCTCTACATTGTGGCTGGCCTAAGGCTTAGTTCACCATATAGCAATGTATATATTGACATTTTCCCCTCGACTTTCTGTGATTCCCTACATCTCACCTTTCTTTGCAGACAAGCCATTTGAAATACACTTAACTTATTTCACAGCCAATAAGTCTTTGAAATAATGTGTATTTTTTAGAGAAATATTCTTATATAATTAGGCAGAAAATCTGACCTGCCATAGTTTTGAAAACAGCATAATTTCACTCTTCTCAATGCTTAATCTGTGGTATTAAACAACCTTTGAGTACTTAGGTTTATCAACGACATGTACTTTAAAAATGTTTTAGAGATCCTACCAGCCTTTGAAAACCTCCTTGTTCCTTGTTTCAGTTCCAGTTTTATGTATATTTTCTGCCTTGCACCTGATTATTCCAACATCAGATGGATGGCCTAGGGAATCTCATTCTGGTATTTATTGTTTTGGCTGATTGTCTCACTTTGTAGCTGATTTCTTCAATATTGTGTAAATTTAGATCATGAGCTCATGTTTAGCTAAACAGCTGACCTTGTAAGAGGCTTAGGTGTGAACGCTGGTACGCTTCAGCAGAAAGTCGGCAAAGATTTATCTGTGTCCCTCCAATGAGTTGCCCGCAAGGACCCCGTTTTCTACAAGTGTTGGTCGAATACTCCTTCGAGAAGCAGTGGACTCAGACATGGCTGTTTTCAGGCTTCGATCTGGGGCAGGGCCAGTGGTCGGCCTGTGGCCCGGGCAGGAGCCTCTCCGCATGTGTCCCAGGGACCCATTTGCCTGCGAACTTCGGTCACCTGGCAGGAAGCTACGATGCCCTGACCTATGGTTAGCTGTGCAGCGAGGTGTACTGCGCGGACAGGTTCCAAACACACTTCAAATAAGAGGGCGGCCTGAGTGGAAAGGTGAGAGTTTGGGCAGCTGTGCAGACAAAGAAGGCGCCCTTTGGCCTGGGCCTAAATGCTTGTGACACCCCACTGGGTCTGCCGGGCTCTGAGGGCCCTGCACTGGGCCCCCTGCTCCCCTGCCCTTTGTTCAGTCACAGCAGAGATGGCCACACCCACTCCCTCAGTGATGGCAGTCTTCCAAACTCCCTCAGCCACGCCCCCTCTCCACAGGGTACCATGGACTACAGATGCTGCATTCTGAAGCCAGGGCGTTCCGAGAATGCCAAGGGCAGACATGATGACCTTAAATGATTTCCTCTTGTGTCAGTTTTCGTAAACTGTAGCAGCTAGGAAATGGTCCGCTTTACAGAAATGTTCAAGTTTACTGGCATTTCATATATTCTCTGCTATATCATTGTCCTGATTCTTTCTGCATATTCTTTACTTATGTTTATGTTTTCCTTAATGAAAGTGTGTCTTTTAAATCTTTTCAAAGTATATTCCTAGGACTTACTAAATCACCTGAATTTTATACGTTTTCTGTTGTATTAAGTTCTGCTCATATCTTTATTTATCTTTTTTCTATGTTCTCAGGGTTTATAGTTTTGATTTTCTGATGTCAAGTAAAACACTTGGTTATTCATTTTAATAAATCTTTTTACTTATAAAGATTTGAACTTTTAAAGATTCCAGCTTCCTTGTACGTTTCTAAGGGTCCTTTCATCTACACTGTTGCCGGCCTAAGGCTTAGTTCAACATATAGCTATGTATATATTGACATATTTTCCCCTCGGCTTTCTGTGACTCCCTACATCTCCCCTTTCATTGCAGACAAGACATTTGAAATACCCTTAACTTATTTCACAGCCAATAAGTCTTTGAAATAATGTGTATTTTTTAGAGAAATCATCTTATATAATTAGGCAGAAAATCTCACGTTCCATAGTTTTCTAAACAGCATAACTTCACTCTTCTCACAGCTTAATTTGCTGTATTAAACAACCTTTGTGTATTTAGCTTTATCAATGACATGTACTTTAAAAATGTTTTAGAGACCCTACCAGTCTTTGAAAACATCCTTGTTCCTTGTTTCCTTTCCAGGTTTATGTATATTCTCTGCCTAGCACCTGATTATTCCAACATCTGACGGATGGCCTAGGGAATCTAATTCTGGTATTGATTGTTTTTGCTGATTGTCTCCCTTTGTAGCTGATTTCTTCATTATTGTGTAAATTTAGGTCATGTACTCATGTTTAGCTAAACAGCTGACCTTGTAAAAGGCTTAGGTGTGAACGCTCGTAAGTTTCAGCAAAAAGTCGGCAAAGATTTATTTGTGTCCCTCCAATGAGTTTCCCACAAGGACCCCGTTTTCTAGAAGTGTTGGTCCAATACTCCCTCTAGGGGTAGGGGACTTAGACAGGGCTGCATTCGGCCCCCGAACTTGGGCAGGGGCAGTGGGCGGCGTGTGGCCCGGGCTGGAGCCTCTCTGCGTGTGAACCTGGGAATCATCTCTCCTGCGAACTACGGTCACCTGGCAGGAAGCTACGATGCCCAGACCTATGGTTAGCTGTGCAGCGAGGTATACTGCGTGGACAGGTTCCACACACACTTCAAATAAGTGGGTGGCCTGAGTGGAAAAGTGAGAGTTTGGCCAGCTGTGCAGACAAAGAAGGCGCCCTATGGCCTGGGCCTAAATGCTTGTGACACCCCACTGTGCCTACCTTGCTCTGAGGGCCCTGCCCAGGGCCCCCTGCTCCCCTGCCCTTTGTTCAGACACAGCAGAGATGGCCACACCCACTCCCTCAGTGAGGGCAGTGTTCCAGCCTCCCTCAGCCCCGCCCACTCTCCACAGGTTACCATGGACTACAGATGCTGCATTCTGAGGCCAGGGCGTTCCGAGAATGTCAAGGGCAGACATGATGACCTTAAATGATTTCCTCTTGTGTCAGTTTTGGTAAACTGTAGGAGCTAGGAAATGGTCCACTTTACAGAAATTTTCAAATTTACTGGCATTTCATATATTCTCTGCTATAACATTTTCCTTATTCTTTCTGTATATTCTTTACTTTTTTTTGTTTTCCTTAATCAAAGTGTGTCTTTTAAATCTTTTCAAAGAATATTCTTTGGACTTACTACCTCACCTGAATTTTATACGTTTTCTGTTGTATTAAGTTCTGCTCATATCTTTATTTATCTTTTTTCTATGTTCTCAGGGTTTATTGTTTTGATCTTCTGATGTCAATTAAAACACTTGGTTATTCATTTTCATCAATCTTTTTACTTATAAAGATTTGAACTTTTAAAGATTCCAGCTCACTTTTAATTTTCTAAAGGTCAGGTCCTCTACATTGTGGCTGGCCAAAGGCTTAGTTCACCATATAGCAATGTATATATTGGCATTTTCCCCTCGACTTTCTGTGATTCCCTACATCTCACCTTTCTTTGCAGACAAGCCATTTGAAATACACTTAACTTATTTCACAGCCAATAAGTCTTTGAAATAATGTGTATTTTTTAGAGAAATCTTCTTATATAATTAGGCAGAAAATCTGACCTGCCATAGTTTTGAAAACAGCATAATTTCACTCTTCTCAATGCTTAATCTGTGGTATTAAACAACCTTTGAGTACTTAGGTTTATCAACGACATGTACTTTAAAAATGTTTTAGAGATCCTACCAGCCTTTGAAAACCTCCTTGTTCCTTGTTTCTGTTCCAGTTTTATGTATATTTTCTGCCTTGCACCTGATTATTCCAACATCAGATGGATGGCCTAGGGAATCTCATTCTGGTATTGATTGTTTTTGCTGATTGTCTCCCTTTATAGCTGATTTCTTCAATATTGTGTAAATTTAGATCATGAGCTCATGTTTAGCTAAACAGCTGACCATGTAAGAGGCTTAGGTGTGAAGGCTGGTAAGCTTCAGCAGAAAGGCGGCAAAGATTTATTTGTGTCCCTCCAATGAGTTGCCCGCAAGAACCCCGTTTTCTACAAGTGTTGGTCCAATACTCCTTCGAGAGGCAGTGGACACAGACATGGCTGCATTTCAGCCATCGACCTGGGGCAGGGCCAGTGGGCGGCCTGTTGCCCGGGCAGGAGCCTCTCCGCATGTGTCCCAGGGACCCATTGGCCTGCCAACTTCAGTCACCTGGCAGGAAGCTACGATGCCTTGACCTATGGTTAGCTGTGCAGCGAGGTGTACTGTGCGAACAGGTACCCAACACACTTCAAATAAGAGGGCGCCCTGAGTGGAAAGGTGAGAGTTTGGGCAGCTCTGCAGACAAAGAAGGCGCCCTTTGGCCTGGGCCTAAATGCTTGTGACACCCCACTGGGTCTGCCGGGCTCTGAGGGCCCTGCCCTGGGCCCCCTGCTCCCCTGCCCTTTGCTCAGTCACAGCAGAGATGGCCACACCCACTCCCTCAGTGAGGGCAGTCTTCCAACCTCCCTCAGCCACGACCCCTCTCTGCAGTTTACCATGGACTACAGATGCTGCATTCTGAGGCCAGGGCGTTCCGAGAATGCCAAGGGCAGACATGATGACCTTAAATGATTTCCTCTTGTGTCAGTTTTGGTAAACTATAGGAGCTATTAAATGGTCCACTTTACAGAAATATTCAAATTTAATGGCAATTCATATATTCTCCTCTATAACATTGTCCTGATTCTTTCTGTATATTATTTACTTTTTTTTTTTCCTAAATCAAAGTGTGTCTTTTAAATCTTTTGAAAGAATATTCTTTGGACTTACTAAATCACCTAAATTTTATACGTTTTCTGTTGTATTAAGTTCTGCTCATATCTTTATTTATCTTTTTTCTATGTTCTCAGGGTTTATTGTTTTGATTTTCTGATGTCAAGAAAAACACTTGGGTATTATTTTTAATAAATCTTTTTACTTATAAAGATTTGAACTTTTAAAGATTCCAGCTTCCTTGTACGTTTCTAAGGGTCCATTCCTCTACACTGTTGCCCGCCTAAGGCTTAGTTCACCATATAGCAATGTATATATTGACATATTATCCCCTCGGCTTTCTCTGATTCCCTACATCTCACATTTCTTTGCAGACAAGACATTTGAAATACCCTTAACTTATTTCACAGCCAATAAGTCTTTGAAATAATGTGTATTTTTTAGAGAAATCATCTTATATAATTAGGCAGAAAATCTCACCTTCCATAGTTTTCTAAACAGCATAATTTCACTCTTCTCACTGCTTAATTTGTTGTATTAAACAACCTTTGAGTATTTAGCTTTATCAATGACATGTACTTTAAAAATGTTTTAGAGATCCTACCAGTCTTTGAAAACATCCTTGTTCCTTGTTTCTTTTCCAGCTTTATGTATATTTTCTGCCTAGCACCTGATTATTCCAACATCTGATGGATGGCCTAGGGAATCTAATTCTGGTATTGATTGTTTTTGCTGATTGTCTCCCTTTGTAGCTGATTTCTTCATTATTGTGTAAATTTAGATCATGAGCTCATGTTTAGCTAAACAGCTGACCTTGTAAAAGGCTTAGGTGTGAACGCTCGTAAGTTTCAGCAAAAAGTCGGCAAAGATTTATTTGTGTCCCTCCAATGAGTTGCCCACAAGGACCCCGTTTTCTAGAAGTGTTGGTCCAATACTCCCTCTAGGGGTAGGGGACTTAGACAGGGCTGCTTTCTGCCCCCGATCTTGGGCAGGGGCAGTGGGCCGCCTGTGGCCCGGGCAGGAACCTCTCTGCATGTGAACCTGGGAATCATCTCTCCTGCGAACTTCGGTCACCTGGCAGGAAGCTATGATGCCCAGACCTATGGTTAGCTGTGGAGCGAGGTATACTGCGCGGACAGGTTCCACACTCACTGCAACTAAGTGTGCGGCCTGAGTGGAAAAGTGAGAGTTTGGGCAGCTGTGCAGACAAAGAAGGCGCCCTAAGGCCTGGGCCTAAATGCTTGTGACACCCCACTAGTCCTGCCGGGCTCTGAGGGCCCTGTCCAGGGCCCGCTGCGCCCCTGCCCTTTGTTCAGTCACAGCAGAGATGGCCACACCCACTCCCTCTGTGAGGGCAGTGTTCCAGCCACCCTCAGTCCCGCCCACTCTCCGCAGGTTACCATGGACTACAGATGCTGCATTCTGAGGCCAGGGCGTTCCGAGAATGCCAAGGGCAGACATGATGACCTTAAATGATTTCCTCTTGTGTCAGTTTTGGTAAACTGTAGGAGCTAGGAAATGGTCCACTTTACAGAAATTTTCAAATTTACTGGCATTTCATATATTCTTTGCTATAACATTGTCCTGATTCTTTCTATATATTCTTTAATTATGTTTGTGCTTTCCTTAATCAAAATGTGTCTTTTAAATCTTTTCAAAGAATATTCTTTGGACTTACTACCTCACCTGAATTTTATACGTTTTCTGTGGTATTAAGTTCTGCTCATATCTATCTTTATCTTTTTTCTATGTTCTCAGGGTTTATTGTTTTGATCTTCTGATGTCAATTAAAACACTTGGTTATTCATTTTCATCAATCTTTTTACTTATAAAGATTTGAACTTTTAAAGATTCCAGCTCATTTTTAAGTTTCTAAGGGTCAGGTCCTCTACATTGTGGCTGGCCTAAGGCTTAGTTCACCATATAGCAATGTATATATTGACATTTTCCCCTCGACTTTCTGTGATTCCCTACATCTCACCTTTCTTTGCAGACAAGCCATTTGAAATACACTTAACTTATTTCACAGCCAATAAGTCTTTGAAATAATGTCTATTTTTTAGAGAAATCTTCTGACATAATTAGGCAGAAAATCTCACCTGCCATAGTTTTCAAAACAGCATAATTTCACTCTTCTCAATGCTTAATCTGTGGTATTAAACAACCTTTGAGTATTTAGTTTTATCAATGACATGTACTTTAAAAATGTTTTACAGATCCTACCAGCCTTTGAAAACCTCCTTGTTCCTTGTTTCAGTTCCAGTTTTATGTATATTTTCTGCCTTGCACCTGATTATTCCAACATCAGATGGATGGCCTAGGGAATCTCATTCTGGTATTGATTGTTTTTGCTGATTGTCTCCCTTTGTAGCTGATTTCTTCAATTTTGTGTAAATTTAGATCATGAGCTCATGTTTAGCTAAACAGCTGACCTTGTAAGAGGCTTAGGTGTGAACGCTGGTACTCTTCAGCAGAAAGTCGGCAAAGATTTATTTGTGTCCCTCCAATGAGTTGCCCGCAAGGACCCCGTTTTCTACAAGTGTTGGTCCAATACTCCTTCGAGAGGCAGTGGACTCAGACATGGCTGCTTTTCAGCCTTCGATCTGGGGCATGGCCAGTGGGCGGCCTGTGGCCCGGGCAGGAGCCTCTCCGCATGTGTCCCAGGGACCCATTTGCCTGCGAACTTCGGTCACCTGGCAGGAATCTACGATGCCCTGACCTATGGTTAGCTGTGCAGCGAGGTGTACTGCGCGGACAGGTTCCAAACACACTTCAAATAAGAGGGCGGCCTGAGTGGAAAGGTGAGAGTTTGGGCAGCTGTGCAGACAAAGAAGGCGCCCTTTGGCCTGGGCCTAAATGCTTGTGACACCGCACTGGGTCTGCCGGGCTCTGAGGGCCCTGCCCTGGGCCCCCTGCTCCCCTGCCCTTTGTTCAGTCACTGCAGAGATGGCCACACCCACTCCCTCACTGAGGGCAGTGTTCCAGCCTCCCTCAGCCAGGCCCCTCTCCACAGGTTACCAAGGACTACAGATGCTGCATTCTGAGGCCAGGGCGTTCCGAGAATGCCAAGGGCAGACATGACGACCTTAAATAATTTCCTCTTGTGTCAGTTTTCGTAAACTGTAGCATCTAGGAAATGGTCAGCTTTTCAGAAATGTTCAAGTTTACTGGCCTTTCATATATTCTCTGCTATAACATTGTCCTGATTCTTTCTGTATATTCTTTACTTATGTTTATGTTTTCCTTAATCAAAGTGTGTCTTTTAAATCTTTTCAAAGAATATTCTTTGGACTTACTAAATCACCTGAATTTTATACGTTTTCTGTTGTATTAAGTTCTGCACATATCTTTAGTTATCTTTTTTCTATATTCTCAGGGTTTATAGTTTTGATTTTCTGATGTCAAGTAAAACACTTGGGTATTCATTTTAATAAATCTTTTTACTTATATAGATTTGAACTTTTAAAGATTCCAGCTTACTTGAACGTTTCTAAGGGTCCATTCCTCTACACTGTTGCCGGCCTAAGGCTTAGATCAACATATAGCTATGTATATATTGACATATTATGCCCTCGGCTTTCTGTGATTCCCTACATCTCACCTTTCTTTGCAGACAAGCCATTTGAAATACCCTTAACTTACTTCACAGCCAATAAGTCTTTGAAATAATGTGTATTTTTTAGAGAAATCATCTTATATAATTAGGCAGAAAATCTCACCTTCCATAGTTTTCTAAACAGCATAATTTCACTCTTCTCACTGCTTAATTTGTTGTATTAAACAACCTTTGAGTATTTAGCTTTATCAATGACATGTACTTTAAAAATGTTTTAGAGATCCTACCAGTATTTGAAAACATCCTTGTTCCTTGTTTCTTTTCCAGCTTTATGTATATTTTCTGCCTAGCACCTGATTATTCCAACATGTGACGGATGGCCTAGGGAATCTAATTCTGGTATTGATTGTTTTTGCTGATTGTCTCACTTTGTTGCTGATTTCTTCATTATTGTGTAAATTTAGATCATGAGCTCATGTTTAGCTAAACAGCTGACCTTGTAAAAGGCTTAGGTGTGAACGCTCGTAAGTTTCAGCAAAAAGTCGGCAAAGATTTACTTGTGTCCCTCCAATGAGTTGCCCACAAGGACCCCGTTTTCTAGAAGTGTTGGTCCAATACTCCCTCTAGGGGTAGGGGACTTAGACAGGGCTGCTTTCGGCCTACGATCTTGGGCAGGGGCAGTGGGCCGCCTGTGGCCCGGGCAGGAGCCTCTCTGCATGTGAACCTGGGAATCATCTCTCCTGCGATCTTCGGTCACCTGGCAGGAAGCTATGATGCCCATACCTATGGTTAGCTGTGCAGCGAGGTATACTGCGCGGACAGGTTCCACACTCACTGCAACTAAGTGGGCGGCCTGAGTGGAAAAGTGAGAGTTTGGGCAGCTGTGCAGACAAAGAAGGCGCCCTAAGGCCTGGGCCTAAATGCTTGTGACACCCCACTAGGCCTGCCGGGCTCTGAGGGCCCTGCCCAGGTCCCGCTGCGCCCCTGCCCTTTGTTCAGTCACAGCAGAGATGGCCACACCCACTCCCTCTGTGAGGGCAGTGTTCCAGCCTCCCTCAGTCCCGCCCACTCTCCGCAGGTTACCATGGACTACAGATGCTGCATTCTGAGGCCAGGGCGTTCCGAGAATGCCAAGGGCAGACATAATGACCTTAAATGATTTCCTCTTGTGTCAGTTTTGGTAAACTGTAGGAGCTAGGAAATGGTCCACTTTACAGAAATATTCAAATTTACTGGCATTTCATATATTCTCTGCTATAACATTGTCCTGATTCTTTCTGTATATTCTTTACTTTTTTTTGTTTTCCTTAATCAAAGTGTGTCTTTTAAATCTTTTCAAGGAATATTCTTTGGACTTACTACCTCACCTGAATTTTATACGTTTTCTGTGGTATTAAGTTCTGCTCATATCTTTATTTATCTTTTTTCTATGTTCTCAGGGTTTATTGTTTTGATCTTCTGATGTCAATTAAAACACTTGGTTATTCATTTTCATCAATCTTTTTACTTATAAAGATTTGAACTTTTAAAGATTCCAGCTCACTTTCAAGTTTCTAAGGGTCAGGTCCTCTACATTGTGGCTGGCCTAAGGCTTAGTTCACCATATAGCAATGTATATATTGACATTTTCCCCTCGACTTTCTGTGATTCCCTACATCTCACCTTTCTTTGCAGACAAGCCATTTGAAATACACTTAACTTATTTCACAGCCAATAAGTCTTTGAAATAATGTGTATTTTTTAGAGAAATATTCTTATATAATTAGGCAGAAAATCTGACCTGCCATAGTTTTGAAAACAGCATAATTTCACTCTTCTCAATGCTTAATCTGTGGTATTAAACAACCTTTGAGTACTTAGGTTTATCAACGACATGTACTTTAAAAATGTTTTAGAGATCCTACCAGCCTTTGAAAACCTCCTTGTTCCTTGTTTCAGTTCCAGTTTTATGTATATTTTCTGCCTTGCACCTGATTATTCCAACATCAGATGGATGGCCTAGGGAATCTCATTCTGGTATTTATTGTTTTGGCTGATTGTCTCACTTTGTAGCTGATTTCTTCAATATTGTGTAAATTTAGATCATGAGCTCATGTTTAGCTAAACAGCTGACCTTGTAAGAGGCTTAGGTGTGAACGCTGGTACGCTTCAGCAGAAAGTCGGCAAAGATTTATCTGTGTCCCTCCAATGAGTTGCCCGCAAGGACCCCGTTTTCTACAAGTGTTGGTCGAATACTCCTTCGAGAAGCAGTGGACTCAGACATGGCTGTTTTCAGGCTTCGATCTGGGGCAGGGCCAGTGGTCGGCCTGTGGCCCGGGCAGGAGCCTCTCCGCATGTGTCCCAGGGACCCATTTGCCTGCGAACTTCGGTCACCTGGCAGGAAGCTACGATGCCCTGACCTATGGTTAGCTGTGCAGCGAGGTGTACTGCGCGGACAGGTTCCAAACACACTTCAAATAAGAGGGCGGCCTGAGTGGAAAGGTGAGAGTTTGGGCAGCTGTGCAGACAAAGAAGGCGCCCTTTGGCCTGGGCCTAAATGCTTGTGACACCCCACTGGGTCTGCCGGGCTCTGAGGGCCCTGCACTGGGCCCCCTGCTCCCCTGCCCTTTGTTCAGTCACAGCAGAGATGGCCACACCCACTCCCTCAGTGATGGCAGTCTTCCAAACTCCCTCAGCCACGCCCCCTCTCCACAGGGTACCATGGACTACAGATGCTGCATTCTGAAGCCAGGGCGTTCCGAGAATGCCAAGGGCAGACATGATGACCTTAAATGATTTCCTCTTGTGTCAGTTTTCGTAAACTGTAGCAGCTAGGAAATGGTCCGCTTTACAGAAATGTTCAAGTTTACTGGCATTTCATATATTCTCTGCTATATCATTGTCCTGATTCTTTCTGCATATTCTTTACTTATGTTTATGTTTTCCTTAATGAAAGTGTGTCTTTTAAATCTTTTCAAAGTATATTCCTAGGACTTACTAAATCACCTGAATTTTATACGTTTTCTGTTGTATTAAGTTCTGCTCATATCTTTATTTATCTTTTTTCTATGTTCTCAGGGTTTATAGTTTTGATTTTCTGATGTCAAGTAAAACACTTGGTTATTCATTTTAATAAATCTTTTTACTTATAAAGATTTGAACTTTTAAAGATTCCAGCTTCCTTGTACGTTTCTAAGGGTCCTTTCATCTACACTGTTGCCGGCCTAAGGCTTAGTTCAACATATAGCTATGTATATATTGACATATTTTCCCCTCGGCTTTCTGTGACTCCCTACATCTCCCCTTTCATTGCAGACAAGACATTTGAAATACCCTTAACTTATTTCACAGCCAATAAGTCTTTGAAATAATGTGTATTTTTTAGAGAAATCATCTTATATAATTAGGCAGAAAATCTCACGTTCCATAGTTTTCTAAACAGCATAACTTCACTCTTCTCACAGCTTAATTTGCTGTATTAAACAACCTTTGTGTATTTAGCTTTATCAATGACATGTACTTTAAAAATGTTTTAGAGACCCTACCAGTCTTTGAAAACATCCTTGTTCCTTGTTTCCTTTCCAGGTTTATGTATATTCTCTGCCTAGCACCTGATTATTCCAACATCTGACGGATGGCCTAGGGAATCTAATTCTGGTATTGATTGTTTTTGCTGATTGTCTCCCTTTGTAGCTGATTTCTTCATTATTGTGTAAATTTAGGTCATGTACTCATGTTTAGCTAAACAGCTGACCTTGTAAAAGGCTTAGGTGTGAACGCTCGTAAGTTTCAGCAAAAAGTCGGCAAAGATTTATTTGTGTCCCTCCAATGAGTTTCCCACAAGGACCCCGTTTTCTAGAAGTGTTGGTCCAATACTCCCTCTAGGGGTAGGGGACTTAGACAGGGCTGCATTCGGCCCCCGAACTTGGGCAGGGGCAGTGGGCGGCGTGTGGCCCGGGCTGGAGCCTCTCTGCGTGTGAACCTGGGAATCATCTCTCCTGCGAACTACGGTCACCTGGCAGGAAGCTACGATGCCCAGACCTATGGTTAGCTGTGCAGCGAGGTATACTGCGTGGACAGGTTCCACACACACTTCAAATAAGTGGGTGGCCTGAGTGGAAAAGTGAGAGTTTGGCCAGCTGTGCAGACAAAGAAGGCGCCCTATGGCCTGGGCCTAAATGCTTGTGACACCCCACTGTGCCTACCTTGCTCTGAGGGCCCTGCCCAGGGCCCCCTGCTCCCCTGCCCTTTGTTCAGACACAGCAGAGATGGCCACACCCACTCCCTCAGTGAGGGCAGTGTTCCAGCCTCCCTCAGCCCCGCCCACTCTCCACAGGTTACCATGGACTACAGATGCTGCATTCTGAGGCCAGGGCGTTCCGAGAATGTCAAGGGCAGACATGATGACCTTAAATGATTTCCTCTTGTGTCAGTTTTGGTAAACTGTAGGAGCTAGGAAATGGTCCACTTTACAGAAATTTTCAAATTTACTGGCATTTCATATATTCTCTGCTATAACATTTTCCTTATTCTTTCTGTATATTCTTTACTTTTTTTTGTTTTCCTTAATCAAAGTGTGTCTTTTAAATCTTTTCAAAGAATATTCTTTGGACTTACTACCTCACCTGAATTTTATACGTTTTCTGTTGTATTAAGTTCTGCTCATATCTTTATTTATCTTTTTTCTATGTTCTCAGGGTTTATTGTTTTGATCTTCTGATGTCAATTAAAACACTTGGTTATTCATTTTCATCAATCTTTTTACTTATAAAGATTTGAACTTTTAAAGATTCCAGCTCACTTTTAATTTTCTAAAGGTCAGGTCCTCTACATTGTGGCTGGCCAAAGGCTTAGTTCACCATATAGCAATGTATATATTGGCATTTTCCCCTCGACTTTCTGTGATTCCCTACATCTCACCTTTCTTTGCAGACAAGCCATTTGAAATACACTTAACTTATTTCACAGCCAATAAGTCTTTGAAATAATGTGTATTTTTTAGAGAAATCTTCTTATATAATTAGGCAGAAAATCTGACCTGCCATAGTTTTGAAAACAGCATAATTTCACTCTTCTCAATGCTTAATCTGTGGTATTAAACAACCTTTGAGTACTTAGGTTTATCAACGACATGTACTTTAAAAATGTTTTAGAGATCCTACCAGCCTTTGAAAACCTCCTTGTTCCTTGTTTCTGTTCCAGTTTTATGTATATTTTCTGCCTTGCACCTGATTATTCCAACATCAGATGGATGGCCTAGGGAATCTCATTCTGGTATTGATTGTTTTTGCTGATTGTCTCCCTTTATAGCTGATTTCTTCAATATTGTGTAAATTTAGATCATGAGCTCATGTTTAGCTAAACAGCTGACCATGTAAGAGGCTTAGGTGTGAAGGCTGGTAAGCTTCAGCAGAAAGGCGGCAAAGATTTATTTGTGTCCCTCCAATGAGTTGCCCGCAAGAACCCCGTTTTCTACAAGTGTTGGTCCAATACTCCTTCGAGAGGCAGTGGACACAGACATGGCTGCATTTCAGCCATCGACCTGGGGCAGGGCCAGTGGGCGGCCTGTTGCCCGGGCAGGAGCCTCTCCGCATGTGTCCCAGGGACCCATTGGCCTGCCAACTTCAGTCACCTGGCAGGAAGCTACGATGCCTTGACCTATGGTTAGCTGTGCAGCGAGGTGTACTGTGCGAACAGGTACCCAACACACTTCAAATAAGAGGGCGCCCTGAGTGGAAAGGTGAGAGTTTGGGCAGCTCTGCAGACAAAGAAGGCGCCCTTTGGCCTGGGCCTAAATGCTTGTGACACCCCACTGGGTCTGCCGGGCTCTGAGGGCCCTGCCCTGGGCCCCCTGCTCCCCTGCCCTTTGCTCAGTCACAGCAGAGATGGCCACACCCACTCCCTCAGTGAGGGCAGTCTTCCAACCTCCCTCAGCCACGACCCCTCTCTGCAGTTTACCATGGACTACAGATGCTGCATTCTGAGGCCAGGGCGTTCCGAGAATGCCAAGGGCAGACATGATGACCTTAAATGATTTCCTCTTGTGTCAGTTTTGGTAAACTATAGGAGCTATTAAATGGTCCACTTTACAGAAATATTCAAATTTAATGGCAATTCATATATTCTCCTCTATAACATTGTCCTGATTCTTTCTGTATATTATTTACTTTTTTTTTTTCCTAAATCAAAGTGTGTCTTTTAAATCTTTTGAAAGAATATTCTTTGGACTTACTAAATCACCTAAATTTTATACGTTTTCTGTTGTATTAAGTTCTGCTCATATCTTTATTTATCTTTTTTCTATGTTCTCAGGGTTTATTGTTTTGATTTTCTGATGTCAAGAAAAACACTTGGGTATTATTTTTAATAAATCTTTTTACTTATAAAGATTTGAACTTTTAAAGATTCCAGCTTCCTTGTACGTTTCTAAGGGTCCATTCCTCTACACTGTTGCCCGCCTAAGGCTTAGTTCACCATATAGCAATGTATATATTGACATATTATCCCCTCGGCTTTCTCTGATTCCCTACATCTCACATTTCTTTGCAGACAAGACATTTGAAATACCCTTAACTTATTTCACAGCCAATAAGTCTTTGAAATAATGTGTATTTTTTAGAGAAATCATCTTATATAATTAGGCAGAAAATCTCACCTTCCATAGTTTTCTAAACAGCATAATTTCACTCTTCTCACTGCTTAATTTGTTGTATTAAACAACCTTTGAGTATTTAGCTTTATCAATGACATGTACTTTAAAAATGTTTTAGAGATCCTACCAGTCTTTGAAAACATCCTTGTTCCTTGTTTCTTTTCCAGCTTTATGTATATTTTCTGCCTAGCACCTGATTATTCCAACATCTGATGGATGGCCTAGGGAATCTAATTCTGGTATTGATTGTTTTTGCTGATTGTCTCCCTTTGTAGCTGATTTCTTCATTATTGTGTAAATTTAGATCATGAGCTCATGTTTAGCTAAACAGCTGACCTTGTAAAAGGCTTAGGTGTGAACGCTCGTAAGTTTCAGCAAAAAGTCGGCAAAGATTTATTTGTGTCCCTCCAATGAGTTGCCCACAAGGACCCCGTTTTCTAGAAGTGTTGGTCCAATACTCCCTCTAGGGGTAGGGGACTTAGACAGGGCTGCTTTCTGCCCCCGATCTTGGGCAGGGGCAGTGGGCCGCCTGTGGCCCGGGCAGGAACCTCTCTGCATGTGAACCTGGGAATCATCTCTCCTGCGAACTTCGGTCACCTGGCAGGAAGCTATGATGCCCAGACCTATGGTTAGCTGTGGAGCGAGGTATACTGCGCGGACAGGTTCCACACTCACTGCAACTAAGTGTGCGGCCTGAGTGGAAAAGTGAGAGTTTGGGCAGCTGTGCAGACAAAGAAGGCGCCCTAAGGCCTGGGCCTAAATGCTTGTGACACCCCACTAGTCCTGCCGGGCTCTGAGGGCCCTGTCCAGGGCCCGCTGCGCCCCTGCCCTTTGTTCAGTCACAGCAGAGATGGCCACACCCACTCCCTCTGTGAGGGCAGTGTTCCAGCCACCCTCAGTCCCGCCCACTCTCCGCAGGTTACCATGGACTACAGATGCTGCATTCTGAGGCCAGGGCGTTCCGAGAATGCCAAGGGCAGACATGATGACCTTAAATGATTTCCTCTTGTGTCAGTTTTGGTAAACTGTAGGAGCTAGGAAATGGTCCACTTTACAGAAATTTTCAAATTTACTGGCATTTCATATATTCTTTGCTATAACATTGTCCTGATTCTTTCTATATATTCTTTAATTATGTTTGTGCTTTCCTTAATCAAAATGTGTCTTTTAAATCTTTTCAAAGAATATTCTTTGGACTTACTACCTCACCTGAATTTTATACTTTTTCTGTGGTATTAAGTTCTGCTCATATCTATCTTTATCTTTTTTCTATGTTCTCAGGGTTTATTGTTTTGATCTTCTGATGTCAATTAAAACACTTGGTTATTCATTTTCATCAATCTTTTTACTTATAAAGATTTGAACTTTTAAAGATTCCAGCTCATTTTTAAGTTTCTAAGGGTCAGGTCCTCTACATTGTGGCTGGCCTAAGGCTTAGTTCACCATATAGCAATGTATATATTGACATTTTCCCCTCGACTTTCTGTGATTCCCTACATCTCACCTTTCTTTGCAGACAAGCCATTTGAAATACACTTAACTTATTTCACAGCCAATAAGTCTTTGAAATAATGTCTATTTTTTAGAGAAATCTTCTGACATAATTAGGCAGAAAATCTCACCTGCCATAGTTTTCAAAACAGCATAATTTCACTCTTCTCAATGCTTAATCTGTGGTATTAAACAACCTTTGAGTATTTAGTTTTATCAATGACATGTACTTTAAAAATGTTTTACAGATCCTACCAGCCTTTGAAAACCTCCTTGTTCCTTGTTTCAGTTCCAGTTTTATGTATATTTTCTGCCTTGCACCTGATTATTCCAACATCAGATGGATGGCCTAGGGAATCTCATTCTGGTATTGATTGTTTTTGCTGATTGTCTCCCTTTGTAGCTGATTTCTTCAATTTTGTGTAAATTTAGATCATGAGCTCATGTTTAGCTAAACAGCTGACCTTGTAAGAGGCTTAGGTGTGAACGCTGGTACTCTTCAGCAGAAAGTCGGCAAAGATTTATTTGTGTCCCTCCAATGAGTTGCCCGCAAGGACCCCGTTTTCTACAAGTGTTGGTCCAATACTCCTTCGAGAGGCAGTGGACTCAGACATGGCTGCTTTTCAGCCTTCGATCTGGGGCATGGCCAGTGGGCGGCCTGTGGCCCGGGCAGGAGCCTCTCCGCATGTGTCCCAGGGACCCATTTGCCTGCGAACTTCGGTCACCTGGCAGGAATCTACGATGCCCTGACCTATGGTTAGCTGTGCAGCGAGGTGTACTGCGCGGACAGGTTCCAAACACACTTCAAATAAGAGGGCGGCCTGAGTGGAAAGGTGAGAGTTTGGGCAGCTGTGCAGACAAAGAAGGCGCCCTTTGGCCTGGGCCTAAATGCTTGTGACACCCCACTGGGTCTGCCGGGCTCTGAGGGCCCTGCCCTGGGCCCCCTGCTCCCCTGCCCTTTGTTCAGTCACTGCAGAGATGGCCACACCCACTCCCTCACTGAGGGCAGTGTTCCAGCCTCCCTCAGCCAGGCCCCTCTCCACAGGTTACCAAGGACTACAGATGCTGCATTCTGAGGCCAGGGCGTTCCGAGAATGCCAAGGGCAGACATGACGACCTTAAATAATTTCCTCTTGTGTCAGTTTTCGTAAACTGTAGCATCTAGGAAATGGTCAGCTTTTCAGAAATGTTCAAGTTTACTGGCCTTTCATATATTCTCTGCTATAACATTGTCCTGATTCTTTCTGTATATTCTTTACTTATGTTTATGTTTTCCTTAATCAAAGTGTGTCTTTTAAATCTTTTCAAAGAATATTCTTTGGACTTACTAAATCACCTGAATTTTATACGTTTTCTGTTGTATTAAGTTCTGCACATATCTTTAGTTATCTTTTTTCTATATTCTCAGGGTTTATAGTTTTGATTTTCTGATGTCAAGTAAAACACTTGGGTATTCATTTTAATAAATCTTTTTACTTATATAGATTTGAACTTTTAAAGATTCCAGCTTACTTGAACGTTTCTAAGGGTCCATTCCTCTACACTGTTGCCGGCCTAAGGCTTAGATCAACATATAGCTATGTATATATTGACATATTATGCCCTCGGCTTTCTGTGATTCCCTACATCTCACCTTTCTTTGCAGACAAGCCATTTGAAATACCCTTAACTTACTTCACAGCCAATAAGTCTTTGAAATAATGTGTATTTTTTAGAGAAATCATCTTATATAATTAGGCAGAAAATCTCACCTTCCATAGTTTTCTAAACAGCATAATTTCACTCTTCTCACTGCTTAATTTGTTGTATTAAACAACCTTTGAGTATTTAGCTTTATCAATGACATGTACTTTAAAAATGTTTTAGAGATCCTACCAGTATTTGAAAACATCCTTGTTCCTTGTTTCTTTTCCAGCTTTATGTATATTTTCTGCCTAGCACCTGATTATTCCAACATGTGACGGATGGCCTAGGGAATCTAATTCTGGTATTGATTGTTTTTGCTGATTGTCTCACTTTGTTGCTGATTTCTTCATTATTGTGTAAATTTAGATCATGAGCTCATGTTTAGCTAAACAGCTGACCTTGTAAAAGGCTTAGGTGTGAACGCTCGTAAGTTTCAGCAAAAAGTCGGCAAAGATTTACTTGTGTCCCTCCAATGAGTTGCCCACAAGGACCCCGTTTTCTAGAAGTGTTGGTCCAATACTCCCTCTAGGGGTAGGGGACTTAGACAGGGCTGCTTTCGGCCTACGATCTTGGGCAGGGGCAGTGGGCCGCCTGTGGCCCGGGCAGGAGCCTCTCTGCATGTGAACCTGGGAATCATCTCTCCTGCGATCTTCGGTCACCTGGCAGGAAGCTATGATGCCCATACCTATGGTTAGCTGTGCAGCGAGGTATACTGCGCGGACAGGTTCCACACTCACTGCAACTAAGTGGGCGGCCTGAGTGGAAAAGTGAGAGTTTGGGCAGCTGTGCAGACAAAGAAGGCGCCCTAAGGCCTGGGCCTAAATGCTTGTGACACCCCACTAGGCCTGCCGGGCTCTGAGGGCCCTGCCCAGGTCCCGCTGCGCCCCTGCCCTTTGTTCAGTCACAGCAGAGATGGCCACACCCACTCCCTCTGTGAGGGCAGTGTTCCAGCCTCCCTCAGTCCCGCCCACTCTCCGCAGGTTACCATGGACTACAGATGCTGCATTCTGAGGCCAGGGCGTTCCGAGAATGCCAAGGGCAGACATAATGACCTTAAATGATTTCCTCTTGTGTCAGTTTTGGTAAACTGTAGGAGCTAGGAAATGGTCCACTTTACAGAAATATTCAAATTTACTGGCATTTCATATATTCTCTGCTATAACATTGTCCTGATTCTTTCTGTATATTCTTTACTTTTTTTTGTTTTCCTTAATCAAAGTGTGTCTTTTAAATCTTTTCAAGGAATATTCTTTGGACTTACTACCTCACCTGAATTTTATACGTTTTCTGTGGTATTAAGTTCTGCTCATATCTTTATTTATCTTTTTTCTATGTTCTCAGGGTTTATTGTTTTGATCTTCTGATGTCAATTAAAACACTTGGTTATTCATTTTCATCAATCTTTTTACTTATAAAGATTTGAACTTTTAAAGATTCCAGCTCACTTTCAAGTTTCTAAGGGTCAGGTCCTCTACATTGTGGCTGGCCTAAGGCTTAGTTCACCATATAGCAATGTATATATTGACATTTTCCCCTCGAATTTCTGTGATTCCCTACATCTCACCTTTCTTTGCAGACAAGCCATTTGAAATACACTTAACTTATTTCACAGCCAATAAGTCTTTGAAATAATGTCTATTTTTTAGAGAAATCTTCTTATATAATTAGGCAGAAAATCTCACCTGCCATAGTTTTGAAAACAGCATAATTTCACTCTTCTCAATGCTTAATCTGTGGTATTAAACAGCCTTTGAGTATTTAGGTTTATCAACGAAATGTACTTTAAAAATGTTTTAGAGATCCTACCAGCCTTTGAAAACCTCCTTGTTCCTTGTTTCAGTTCCAGTTTTATGTATATTTTCTGCCTAGCACCTGATTATTCCAACATCAGATGGATGGCCTAGGGAATCTCATTCTGGTATTGATTGTTTTTGCTGATTGTCTCCCTTTGTAGCTGATTTCTTCAAGATTGTGTAAATTTAGATCATGAGCTCATGTTTAGCTAAACAGCTGACCTTGTAAGAGGCTTAGGTGGGAACGCTGGTATGCTTCAGCAGAAAGTCGGCAAAGATTTATTTGTGTCCCTCCAATGAGTTGCCCGCAAGGACCCCATTTTCTACAAGTGTTGGTCCAATACTCCTTCGAGAGGCAGTGGACTCAGACATGGCTGCTTTTCAGCCTTCGATCTGGGGCAGGGCCAGTGGGCGGCCTGTGGCCCCGGCAGGAGCCTCTCCGCATGTGTCCCAGGGACCCATTTGCCTGCAAACTTCGGTCACCTGGCAGGAAGCTACGATGCCCTGACCTATGGTTAGCTGTGCAGCGAGGTGTACTGCACGGACAGGTTCCAAACACACTTCAAATAAGAGGGCGGCCTGAGTGGAAAGGTGAGAGTTTGGGCAGCTGTGCAGACAAAGAAGGCGCCCTTTGGCCTGGGCCTAAATGCTTGTGACACCCCACTGGGTCTGCCGGGCTCTGAGGGCCCTGCCCTGGGCCCCCTGCTCCCCTGCCCTTTGTTCAGTCACAGCAGAGATGGCCACACCCACTCCCTCAGTGATGGCAGTCTTGCAACCTCCCTCAGCCACGCCCCCTCTCCGCAGGTTACCATGGACTACAGATGCTGCATTCTGAGGCCAGGGCGTTCCGAGAATGCCAAGGGCAGACATGATGACCTTAAATGATTTCCTCTTGTGTCAGTTTTCGTAAACTGTAGCAGCTAGGAAATGGTGCGCTGTACAGAAATGTTCAAGTTTACTGGCATTTCATATATTCTCTGCTATAACATTGTCCTGATTCTTTCTGCATATTCTTTACTTATGTTTATGTTTTCCTTAATCAAAGTGTGTCTTTTAAATCTTTTCAAAGAATATTCTTTGGACTTACTAAATCACCTAAATTTTATACGTTTTCTGTTGTATTAAGTTCTGCTCATATCTTTATTTATCTTTTTTTCTATGTTCTCAGGGTTTATTGTTTTGATTTTCTGATGTCAAGTAAAACACTTGGTTATTATTTTTAATAAAACTTTTTACTTATAAAGATTTGAACTTTTAAAGATTCCAGCTTCCTTGTACGTTTCTAAGGGTCCATTCCTCTACACTGTTGCCCGCCTAAGGCTTAGTTCACCATATAGCCATGTATATATTGACATATTATCCCCTCGGCTTTCTGTGATTCCCTACATCTCACCTTTCTTTGCAGACAAGACATTTGAAATACCCTTAACTTATTTCACAGCCAATAAGTCTTTGAAATAAAGTGTATTTTTTAAGAAATCATCTTATATAATTAGGCAGAAAATCTCTCCTTCCATAGTTTTCTAAACAGCATAATTTCACTCTTCTCACTGCTTAATTTTTTGTATTAAACAACCTTTGAATATTTAGCTTTATCAATGACATGTACTCTAAAAATGTTTTAGAGATCCTACCAGTCTTTGAAAACATCCTTGTTCCTTGTTTCTTTTCCAGGTTTATGTATATTTTCTGCCTAGCACCTGATTATTCCAACATCTGACGGATGGCCTAAGGAATCTAATTCTGGTATTGATTGTTTTTGCTGATTGTCTCCCTTTGTAGCTGATTTCTTCATTATTGTGTAAATTTAGATCATGAGCTCATGTTTAGCTAAACAGCTGACCTTGTAAAAGTCTTAGGTGTGAACGCTCGTAAGTTTCAGCAAAAAGTCGGCAAAGATTTATTTGTGTCCCTCCAATGAGTTGCCCACAAGGACCCCGTTTTCTAGAAGTGTTGGTCCAATACTCCCTCTAGGGGTAGGGGAATTAGACAGGGCTACTTTCGGCCCCCGATCTTGGGCAGGGGCAGTGGGCCGCCTGTGGCCCGGGCAGGAGCCTCTCTGCATGTGAACCTGGGAATCATCTCTCCTGCGAACTTCGGTCACCTGGCAGGAAGCTATGATGCCCAGACCTATGGTTAGCTGTGCAGCGAGGTATACTGCGCAGACAGGTTCCACACTCACTGCAACTAAGTGGGCGGCCTGAGTGGAAAATTGAGAGTTTGGGCAGCTGTGCAGACAAAGAAGGCGCCCTAAGGCCTGGGCCTAAATGCTTGTGACACCCCACTAGGCCTGCCGGACTCTGAGGGCCCTGCCCAGGGCCCGCTGCTCCCCTGCCCTTTGTTCAGTCACAGCAGAAATGGCCACACCCACTCCCTCTGTGAGGGCAGTGTTCCAGCCTCCCTCAGTCCCGCCCACTCTCCGCAGATTACCAAGGACTACAGATGCTGCATTCTGAGGCCAGGGCGTTCCGAGAATGCCAAGGGCAGACATGATGACCTTAAATAATTTCCCCTTGTGTCAGTTTGGGTAAACTGTAGGAGCTAGGAAATGGTCCACTTTACAGAAATGTTCAAATTTACTGGCATTTCATATATTCTCTGCTATAACATTGTCCTGATTCTTTCTATATATTCTTTAATTATGTTTGTGCTTTCCTTAATCAAAGTGTGTCTTTTAAATCTTTTCAAAGAATATTCTTTGGACTTACTACCTCACGTGAATTTTATACGTTTTCTGTGGTATTAAGTTCTGCTCATACCTATCTTTATCTTTTTTCTATGTTCTCAGGGTTTATTGTTTTGATCTTCTGATGTCAATTAAAACACTTGCTTATTCATTTTCATCAATCTTTTTACTTATAAAGATTTGAACTTTTAAAGATTCCAGCTCACTTTTAAGCTTCTAAGGGTCAGGTCCTCTACATTGTGGCTGGCCTAAGTCTTAGTTCACCATATAGCAATGTATATATTGACATTTTCCCCTCGACTTTCTGTGATTCCCTACATCTCACCTTTCTTTGCAGACAAGCCATTTGAAATACACTTAACTTATTTCACAGCCAATAAGTCTTTGAAATAATGTCTATTTTTTAGAGAAATCTTCTGACATAATTAGGCAGAAAATCTCACCTGCCATAGTTTTCAAAACAGCATAATTTCACTCTTCTCAATGCTTAATCTGTGGTATTAAACAACCTTTGAGTATTTAGTTTTATCAATGACATGTACTTTAAAAATGTTTTACAGATCCTACCAGCCTTTGAAAACCTCCTTGTTCCTTGTTTCAGTTCCAGTTTTATGTATATTTTCTGCCTTGCACCTGATTATTCCAACATCAGATGGATGGCCTAGGGAATCTCATTCTGGTATTGATTGTTTTTGCTGATTGTCTCCCTTTGTAGCTGATTTCTTCAATTTTGTGTAAATTTAGATCATGAGCTCATGTTTAGCTAAACAGCTGACCTTGTAAGAGGCTTAGGTGTGAACGCTGGTAAGATTCAGCAGAAAGTCGGCAAAGATTTATTTGTGTCCCTCCAATGAGTTGCCCGCAAGAACCCCGATTTCTACAAGTGTTGGTCCAATACTCCTTCGAGAGGCAGTGGACTCAGACATGGCTGCTTTTCAGCCTTCGATCTGGGGCAGGGCCAGTGGGCGGCCTGTGGCCCGGGCAGGAGCCTCTCCGCATGTGTCCCAGGGACACATTTGCCTGCGAACTTCAGTCACCTGGAAGGAAGCTACGATGCCTTGACCTATGGTTAGCTGTGCAGCGAGGTGTACTGCGAGGACAGGTATCCATCACACTTCAAATAAGAGGGCGGCGTGAGTGGAAAGGTGAGAGTTTGGGCAGCTGTGCAGACAAAGAAAGCGCCCTTTGGCCTGGGCCTAAATGCTTGTGACACCCCACTGGGTCTGCCGGGCTCTGAGGGCCCTGTCCTGGGCCACCTGCTCCCCTGCCCTTTGTTCAGTCACAGCAGAGATGACCACACCCACTCCCTCAGTGAGGGCAGTCTTCCAACCTCCCTCAGCCACGCCCCCTCTCCGCAGGTTACCATGGACTACAGATGCTGCATTCTGAGGCCAGGGCGTACCGAGAATGCCAAGGGCAGACATGATGACCTTAAATGATTTCCTCTTGTGTCAGTGTTGGTAAAGTTTAGGAGCTAGGAAATGGTCCACTTTACAGAAATATTCAAATTTACTGGCAATTCATATATTCTCCGCTATAACATTGTCCTGATTCTTTCTGTATATTATTTACTTTTTTTTGTTTTCCTAAATCAAAGTGTGTCTTTTAAATCTTTTCAAAGAATATTCTTTGGACTTACTAAATCACCTGAATTTTATACGTTTTCTGTTGTATTAAGTTCTGCTCATATCTTTATTTATCTTTTTTCTATGTTCTCAGGGTTTATAGTTTTGATGTTCTGATGTCAAGTAAAACACTTGGTTATTCATTTTAATAAATCTTTTTACTTATAAAGATTTGAACTTTTAAAGATTCCAGCTTAGTTGTACGTTTCTAAGGGTCCATTCCTCTCCACTGTTGCCGGCCTAAGGCTTAGATCAACATATAGCTATGTATATATTGACATATTATCCCCTCGGCTTTCTGTGATTCCCTACATCTCACCTTTCTTTGCAGACAAGCCATTTGAAATACCCTTAACTTACTTCACAGCCAATAAGTCTTTGAAATAATGTGTATTTTTTAGAGAAATCATCTTATATAATTAGGCAGAAAATCTCACCTTCCATAGTTTTCTAAACAGCATAACTTCACTCTTCTCACAGCTTAATTTGCTGTATTAAACAACCTTTGTGTATTTAGCTTTATTAATGACATGTACTTTAAAAATGTTTTAGAGACCCTACCAGTCTTTGAAAACATCCTTGTTCCTTGTTTCTTTTCCAGGTTTATGTATATTTTATGCCTAGCACCTGATTATTCCAACATCTGACGGATGGCCTAGGGAAACTAATTCTGGTATTGATTGTTTTTGCTGATTGTCTCCCTTTGTAGTTGATTTCTTCATTATTGTGTAAATTTAGGTCATGAGCTCATGTTTAGCTAAACAGCTGACCTTGTAAAAGGCTTAGGTGTGAACGCTCGTAAGTTTCAGCAAAAAGTCGGCAAAGATTTATTTGTGTCCCTCCAATGAGTTGCCCACAAGGACCCCGTTTTCTATAAGTGTTGGTCCAATACTCCCTCTAGGGGTAGGGGACTTAGACAGGGCTGCTTTCTGCCCCCGATCTTGGGCAGGGGCAGTGGGCGGCGTGTGGCCCGGGCAGGAGCCTCTCTGCGTGTGAAACTGAGAATCACCTCTCCTGCGAACTTCGGTCACCTGGCAGGAAGCTACGATGCCCAGACCTATGGTTAGCTGTGCAGCGAGGTATACTGCGTGGACAGGTTCCACACACACTTCAAATAAGTGGGTGGCCTCAGTGGAAAAGTGAGAGTTTGGCCAGCTGTGCAGACAAAGAAGGCGCCCTATGGCCTGGGCCTAAATGCTTGTGACAACCCACTGGGCCTGCCTTGCTCTGAGGGACCTGCCCTGGGTCCCCTGCTCCCCTACCCTTTGTTCAGTCACAGCAGAGATGGCCAAACACACTCCCTCAGTGAGGGCAGTGTTCCAGCCTCCCTCAGCCCCGCCCACTCTCCACAGGTTACCATGGACTACAGATGCTGCATTCTGAGGCCACGGCGTTCCGAGAATGCCAAGGGCAGACATGATGACCTTAAATGATTTCCTCTTGTGTCAGTATTGGTAAACTTTAGGAGCTAGGAAAAGGTCCACTTTACAGAAATATTCAAATTTACTGGCAATTCATATATTCTCCGCTATAACATTGTCCTGATTCTTTCTGTATATTATTTACTTTTTTTTGTTTTCCTAAATCAAAGTGTGTCTTTTAAATCTTTTCAAAGAATATTCTTTGGACTTACTAAATCACCTAAATTTTATACGTTTTCTGTTGTATTAAGTTCTGCTCATATCTTTATTTATCTTTTTTCTATGTTCTCAGGGTTTATTGTTTTGATTTTCTGATGTCAAGTAAAACACTTGGTTATTATTTTTAATAAATCTTTTTACTTATAAACATTTGAACTTTTAAAGATTCCAGCTTCCTTGTACGTTTCTAAGGGTCCATTCCTCTACACTGTTGCCGGCCTAAGGCTTAGTTCACCATATAGCAATGTATATATTGACATATTATCCCCTCGGCTTTCTGTGATTCCCTACATCTCACCTTTCTTTGCAGACAAGACATTTGAAATACCCTTAACTTATTTCACAGCCAATAAGTCTTTGAAATAATGTGTATTTTTTGAGAAATCATCTTATATAATTAGGCAGAAAATCTCACCTTCCATAGATTTCTAAACAGCATAATTTCACTCTTCTCACTGCTTAATTTGTTGTATTAAACAACCTTTGAGTATTTAGCTTTATCAATGACATGTACTTTAAAAATGTTTTAGAGATCCTACCAGTCTTTGAAAACATCCTTGTTCCTTGTTTCTTTTCCAGGTTTATGTATATTTTCTACCTAGCACCTGATTATTCCAACATCTGACGGATGGCCTAGGGAATCTAATTCTGGTATTGATTGTTTTTGCTGATTGTCTCCCTTTGTAGCTGATTTCTTCATTATTGTGTAAATTTAGATCATGAGCTCATGTTTAGCTAAACAGCTGACCTTGTAAAAGGCTTAAGTGTGAACGCTCGTAAGTTTCAGCAAAAAGTCGGCAAAGATTTATTTGTGTCCGTCCAATGAGTTGCCCAAAAGGACCCCGTTTTCTAGAAGTGTTGGTCCAATACTCCCTCTAGGGGTAGGGGAATTAGACAGGGCTGCTTTCGGACCCCGATCTTGGGCAGGGGCAGTGGGCCGCCTGTGGCCCGGGCAGGAGCCTCTCTGCATGTAAACCTGGGAATCATCTCTTCTGCGAACTTCGGTCACCTGGCAGGAAGGTAAGATGCCCAGACTTATGGTTAGCTGTGCAGCGAGGTATACTGCGCAGACAGATTCCACACTCACTGCAACTAAGTGGGCGGCCTGAGTGGAAAAGTGAGAGTTTGGGCAGCTGTGCAGACAAAGAAGGCGCCCTAAGTCCTGGGCCTAAATGCTTGTGACACCCCACTAGGCCTGCCGTGCTCTGAGGGCCCTGCCCAGGGCCCGCTGCACCCCTGCCCTTTGTTCAGTCACAGCAGAGATGGCCACACCCACTCCCTCTGTGAGGGCAGTGTTCCAGCCTCCCTCAGTCCCGCCCACACTCCACAGGTTACCATGGACTACAGATGCTGCATTCTGAGGCCAGGGCATTCCGAGAATGCCAAGGGCAGACATGATGACCTTAAATGATTTCCCCTTGTGTCAGTTTGGGTAAACTGTAGGAGCTAGGAAATGGTCCACTTAACAGAAATGTTCAAATTTACTGGCATTTCATATATTCTCTGCTATAACATTGTCCTGATTCTTTCTATATATTCTTTAATTATGTTTGTGCTTTCCTTAATCAAAGTGTGTCTTTTAAATCTATTCAAAGAATATTCTTTGGACTTACTACCTCACCTGAATTTTATACGTTTTCTGTGGTATTAAGTTCTGCTCATATCTATCTTTATCTTTTTTCTATGTTCTCAGGGTTTATTGTTTTGATCTTCTGATGTCAATTAAAACACTTGGTTTTCATTTTCATCAATCTTTTTACTTATAAAGATTTGAACTTTTAAAGATTCCAGCTCACTTTTAAGTTTCTAAGGGTCAGGTCCTCTACATTGTGGCTGGCCTAAGGCTTAGTTCACCATATAGCAATGTATATATTGACATTTTCCCCTCGACTTTCTGTGATTGCCTACATCTCACCTTTCTTTGCAGACAAGCCATTTGAAATACACTTAACTTATTTCACAGCCAATAAGTCTTTGAGATAATGTCTATTTTTAGAGAAATCTTCTGACATAATTAGGCAGAAAATCTCACCTGCCATTGTTTTCAAAACAGCATAATTTCACTCTTCTCAATGCTTAATCTGTGGTATTAAACAACCTTTGTGTATTTAGGTTTATCAATGACATGTACTTTAAAAATGTTTTAGAGATCCTACCAGCCTTTGAAAACCTCCTTGATCCTTGTTTCAGTTCCCGTTTTATGTATATTTTCTGCCTTGCACCTGATTATTCCAACATCAGATGGATGGCCTAGGGAATCTCATTCTGGTATTGATTGTTTTTGCTGATTGTCTCCCTTTGTAGCTGATTTTTTCAAGATTGTGTAAATTTAGATCATGAGCTCATGTTTAGCTAAACAGCTGACCTTGTAAGAGGCTTATGTGTGAACGCTGGTACGCTTCAGCAGAAAGTCGGCAAAGATTTATTTGTGTCCCTCCAATGAGTTGCCCGCAAGGACCCCGTTTTCTACAAGTGTTGGTCCAATACTCCTTCGAGAGGCAGTGGACTCAGACATGGCTGCTTTTCAGCCTTCGATCTGAGGCAGGGCCAGTGGGCGGCCTGTGGCCAGGGCAGGAGCCTCTCCGCATGTGTCCCAGGGACCCATTTGCCTGCGAACTTCGGTCACCTGGCAGGAAGCTACGATGCCCTGACCTATGGTTAGCTGTGCAGCGAGGTGTACTGCGCGGACAGGTTCCAAACACACTTCAAATAAGAGGGCGGCCTGAGTGGAAAGGTGAGAGTTTGGGCAGCTGTGCAGACAAAGAAGGCGCCCTTTGGCCTGGGCCTAAATGCTTGTGACACCCCACTGGGTCTGCCGGGCTCTGAGGGCCCAGCCCTGGGCCCCCTGCTCCCCTGCCCTTTGTTCAGTCACAGCAGAGATGGCCACACACACTCCCTCAGTGATGGCAGTCTTCCAACCTCCCTCAGCCACGCCCCCTCTCCGCAGGTTACCATGGACTACAGATGCTGCATTCTGAGGCCAGGGCGTTCCGAGAATGCCAAGGGCAGACATGATGACCTTAAATGATTTCCTCTTGTGTCAGTTTTCGTAAACTGTAGCAGCTAGGTAATGGTCCGCTTTACAGAAATGTTCAAGTTTACTGGCATTTCATATATTCTCTGCTATAACATTGTCCTGATTCTTTCTGCATATTCTTTACTTAAGTTTATGTTTTCCTTAATCAAAGTGTGTCTTTTAAATCTTTTCAAAGAATATTCTTTGGACTTACTAAATCACCTGAATTTTATACGTTTTCTGTTGTATTAAGTTCTGCTCATATCTTTATTTATCTTTTTTTCTATGTTCTCAGGGTTTATTGTTTTGATTTTCTGATGTCAAGTAAAACACTTCGTTATTCATTTTAATAAATCTTTTTACTTATAAAGATTTGAACTTTTAAAGATTCCAGCTTACTTGTACGTTTCTAAGGGTCCATTCCTCTACACTGTTGCCGGCCTAAGGCTTAGATCAACATATAGCTATGTATATATTGACATATTATCCCCTCGGCTTTCTGTGATTCCCTACATCTCACCTTTCTTTGCAGACAAGACATTTGAAATACCCTTAACTTATTTCACAGCCAATAAGTCTTTGAAATAATGTGTATTTTTTAGAGAAATCATCTTATATAATTAGGCAGAAAATCTCACGTTCCATAGTTTTCTAAACAGCATAACTTCACTCTTCTCACAGCTTAATTTGCTGTATTAAACAACCTTTGTGTATTTAGCTTTATTAATGACATGTACTTTAAAAATGTTTTAGAGACCCTACCAGTCTTTGAAAACATCCTTGTTCCTTGTTTCTTTTCCAGGTTTATGTATATTTTCTGCCTAGCACCTGATTATTCCAACATCTGACGGATGGCCTAGGGAAACTAATTCTGGTATTGATTGTTTTTGCTGATTGTCTCCCTTTGTAGTTGATTTCTTCATTATTGTGTAAATTTAGGTCATGAGCTCATGTTTAGCTAAACAGCTGACCTTGTAAAAGGCTTAGGTGTGAACGCTCGTAAGTTTCAGCAAAAAGTCGGCAAAGATTTATTTGTGTCCCTCCAATGAGTTGCCCACAAGGACCCCGTTTTCTAGAAGTGTTGGTCCAATACTCCCTCTAGGGGTAGGGGACTTAGACAGGGCTGCTTTCTGCCCCCGATCTTGGGCAGGGGCAGTGGGCGGCGTGTGGCCCGGGCAGGAGCCTCTCTGCGTGTGAACCTGGGAATCACCTCTCCTGCGAACTTCGGTCACCTGGCAGGAAGCTACGATGCCCAGACCTATGGTTAGCTGTGCAGCGATGTATACTGCGTGGACAGGTTCCACACACACTTCAAATAAGGGGGTGGCCTCAGTGGAAAAGTGAGAGTTTGGCCAGCTGTGCAGACAAAGAAGGCGCCCTATGGCCTGGGCCTAAATGCTTGTGACAACCCACTGGGCCTGCCTTGCTCTGAGGGACTTGCCCTGGGCCCCCTGCTCCCCTACCCTTTGTTCAGTCACAGCAGAGATGGCCACACACACTCCCTCAGTGAGGGCAGTGTTCCAGACCCCCTCAGCCCCGCCCACTCTCCACAGGTTACCATGGACTACAGATGCTGCATTCTGAGGCCAGGGCGTTCCGAGAATGCCAAGGGCAGACATGATGACCTTAAATGATTTCCTCTTGTGTCAGTTTTGGTAAACTGTAGGAGCTAGGAAATGGTCCACTTTACAGAAATATTCAAATTTACTGGCAATTCATATATTCTCCGCTATAACATTGTCCTGATTCTTTCTGTATATTATTTACTTTTTTTTGTTTTTATAAATCAAAGTGTGTCTTTTAAATCTTTTCAAAGAATATTCTTTGGACTTACTAAATCACCTAAATTTTATACGTTTTCTGTTGTATTAAGTTCTGCTCATATCTTTATTTATCTTTTTTCTATGTTCTCAGGGTTTATTGTTTTGATTTTCTGATGTCAAGTAAAACACTTGCTTATTATTTTTAATAAATCTTTTTACTTATAAACATTTGAACTTTTAAAGATTCCAGCTTCCTTGTACGTTTCTAAGGGTCCATTCCTCTACACTGTTGCCCGCCTAAGGCTTAGTTCACCATATAGCAATGTATATATTGACATATTATCCCCTCGGCTTTCTGTGATTCCCTACATCTCACCTTTCTTTGCAGACAAGACATTTGAAATACCCTTAACTTATTTCACAGCCAATAAGTCTTTGAAATAATGTGTATTTTTTAGAGAAATCATCTTATATAATTAGGCAGAAAATCTCACCTTCCATAGTTTTCTAAACAGCATAATTTCACTCTTCTCACTGCTTAATTTGTTGTATTAAACAACCTTTGAGTATTTAGCTTTATCAATGACATGTACTTTAAAAATGTTTTAGAGATCCTACCAGTCTTTGAAAACATCCTTTTTCCTTGTTTCTTTTCCAGGTTTATGTATATTTTCTGCCTAGCACCTGATTATTCCAACATCTTACGGATGGCCTAGGGAATCTAATTCTGGTATTGATTGTTTTTGCTGATTGTCTCCTTTTGTAGCTGATTTCTTCATTATTGTGTAAATTTAGATCATGAGCTCATGTTTAGCTAAACAGCTGACCTTGTAAAAGGCTTAAGTGTGAACGCTCGTAAGTTTCAGCAAAAAGTCGGCAAAGATTTATTTGTGTCCCTCCAATGAGTTGCCCACAAGGACCCCGTTTTCTAGAAGTCTTGGTCCAATACTCCCTCTAGGGGTAGGGGAATTAGACAGGGCTGCTTTCGGCCCCCGATCTTGGGCAGGGGCAGTGGGCCGCCTGTGGCCCGGGCAGGAGCCTCTCTGCATGTGAACCTGGGAATCATCTCTCCTGCGAACTTCGGTCACCTGGCAGGAAGCTATGATGCCCAGACCTATGGTTAGCTGTGCAGCGAGGTATACTGCGCAGACAGGTTCCACACTCACTGCAACTAAGTGGGCGGCCTGAGTGGAAAAGTGAGAGTTTGGGCAGCTGTGCAGACAAAGAAGGCGCCCTAAGGCCTGGGCCTAAATGCTTGTGACACCCCACTAGGCCTGCCGGGCTCTGAGGGCCCTGCCCAGGGCCCGCTGCTCCCCTGCCATTTGTTCAGTCACAGCAGAGATGGCCACACCCACTCCCTCTGTGAGGGCAGTGTTCCAGCCTCCCTCAGTCCCGCCCAATCTCTGCAGGTTACCATGGACTACAGATGCTGCATTCCGAGGCCATGGCGTTCCGAGAATGCCAAGGGCAGACATGATGACCTTAAATGATTTCCCCTTGTGTCAGTTTTGGTAAACTGTAGGAGCTAGGAAATGGTCCACTTTACAGAAATGTTCAAATTTACTGGCATTTCATATATTCTCTGCTATAACATTGTCCTGATTCTTTCTATATATTCTTTAATTATGTTTGTGCTTTCCTTAATCAAAGTGTGTCTTTTAAATCTTTTCAAGGAATATTCTTTGGACTTACTACCTCACCTGAATTTTATACGTTTTCTGTGGTATTAAGTTCTGCTCATATCTATCTTTATCTTTTTTCTATGTTCTCAGATTTTATTGTTTTGATCTTCTGATGTCAATTAAAACACTTGGTTATTCATTTTCATCAATCTTTTTACTTATAAAGATTTGAACTTTTAAAGATTCCAGCTCACTTTTAAGTTTCTAAGGGTCCGGTCCTCTACATTGTGGCTGGCCTAAGGCTTAGTTCACCATATAGCAATGTATATATTGACATTTTCCCCTCGAATTTCTGTGATTCGCTACATCTCACCTTTCTTTGCAGACAAGCCATTTGAAATACACTTAACTTATTTCACAGCCAATAAGTCTTTGAAATAATGTCTATTTTTAGCGAAATCTTCTGACATAATTAGGCAGAAAATCTCACCTGCCATTGTTTTCAAAACAGCATAATTTCACTCTTCTCAATGCTTAATCTGTGGTATTAAACAACCTTTGAGTATTTAGGTTTATCAATGACATGTACTTTAAAAATGTTTTAGAGATCCTACCAGCCTTTGAAAACCTCCTTGATCCTTGTTTCAGTTCCAGTTTTATGTATATTTTCTGCCTTGCACCTGATTATTCCAACATCAGATGGATGGCCTAGGGAATCTCATTCTGGTATTGATTGTTTTTGCTGATTGTCTCCCTTTGTAGCTGATTTCTTCAAGATTGTGTAAATTTAGATCATGAGCTCATGTTTAGCTAAACAGCTGACCTTGTAAGAGGCTTAGGTGTGAACGCTGGTACGCTTCAGCAGAAAGTCGACAAAGATTTATTTGTGTCCCTCCAATGAGTTGCCCGCAAGGACCCCGTTTTCTACAAGTGTTGGTCCAATACTCCTTCGAGAGGCAGTGGACTCAGACATGGCTGCTTTTCAGGCTTCGATCTGGGGCAGGGCCAGTGGGCGGCCTGTGGCCCGGGCAGGAGCCTCTCCGCATGTGTCCCAGGGACCCATTTGCCTGCGAACTTCGGTCACCTGGCAGGAAGCTACGATGCCCTGACCTATGGTTAGCTGTGCAGCGAGGTGTACTGCGAAGACAGGTTCCAAACACACTTCAAATAAGAGGGCGGCCTGAGTGGAAATGTGAGAGTTTGGGCAGCTGTGCAGACAAAGAAGGCGCCCTTTGGCCTGGGCCTAAATGCTTGTGACACCACACTGGGTCTGCCGGGCTCTGAGGGCCCTGCACTGGGCCCCCTGCTCCCCAGCCCTTTGTTCAGTCACAGCAGAGATGGCCACACCCACTCCCTCAGTGCTGGCAGTCTTCCAACCTCCCTCAGCCACACACCCTCTCCGCAGGTTACCATGGACTACAGATGCTGCATTCTGAGGCCAGGGCGTTCCGAGAATGCCAAGGGCAGACATGATGACCTTAAATGATTTCCTCTTGTGTCAGTTTTCGTAAACTGTAGCAGCTAGGAAAAGGTCCGCTTTACAGAAATGTTCAAGTTTACTGGCATTTCATATATTCTCTGCTATATCATTGTCCTGATTCTTTCTGCATATTCTTTACTTATGTTTATGTTTTCCTTAATCAAAGTGTGTCTTTTAAATCTTTTCAAAGTATATTCTTTGGACTTACTAAATCACCTGAATTTTATACGTTTTCTGTTGTATTAAGTTCTGCTCATATCTTTATTTATCTTTTTTCTATGTTCTCAGGGTTTATAGTTTTGATTTTCTGATGTCAAGTAAAACATTTGGTTATTCATTTTAATAAATCTTTTTACTTATAAAGATTTGAACTTTTAAAGATTCCAGCTTACTTGTACGTTTCTAAGGGTCCTTTCCTCGACACTGTTGCCGGCCTAAGGCTTAGTTCAACATATAGCTATGTATATATTGACATATTTTCCCCTCGGCTTTCTGTGACTCCCTACATCTCCCCTTTCTTTGCAGACAAGACATTTGAAATACCCTTATCTTATTTCACAGCCAATAAGTCTTTGAAATAATGTGTATTTTTTAGAGAAATCATCTTATATAATTAGGCAGAAAATCTCACCTTCCATAGTTTTCTAAACAGCATAATTTCACTCTTCTCACTGCTTAATTTGTTGTATTAAACAACCTTTGAGTATTTAGCTTTATCAATGACATGTACTTTAAAAATGTTTTAGAGATCCTACCAGTCTTTGAAAACATCCTTGTTCCTTATTTCTTTTCCAGGTTTATGTATATTTTCTGCCTAGCACCTGATTATTCCAACATCTGACGGATGGCCTAGGGAATCTAATTCTGGTATTGATTGTTTTTGCTGATTGTCTCCCTTTGTAGCTGATTTCTTCATTATTGTGTAAATTTAGATCATGAGCTCATGTTTAGCTAAACAGCTGACCTTGTAAAAGGCTTAGGTGTGAACGCTCGTAAGTTTCAGCAAAAAGTCGGCAAAGATTTATTTGTGTCCCTCCAATGAGTTGCCCACAAGGACCCCGTTTTCTAGAAGTGTTGGTCCAATACTCCCTCTAGGGGAAGGGGACTTAGACAGGGCTGCTTTCGGCCCCCGATCTTGGGCAGGGTCAATGGGCGGCGTTTGGCCCGGGCAGGAGACTCTCTGCGTGTGAACCTGGGAATCATCTCTTCTGCGAACTTCGGTCACCTGGCAGGAAGCTACGATGCCCAGACCTATGGTTAGCTGTGCAGCGAGGTATACTGCGTGGACAGGTTCCACACACACTTCAAATAAGTGGGTGGCCTCAGTGGAAAAGTGAGAGTTTGGCCAGCTGTGCAGACAAAGAAGGCGCCCTAAGGCCTGGGCCTAAATGTTTCTGACACCCCACTGGGCCTGCCTTGCTCTGAGGGCCCTGACCTGGGCCCCTTGCTCCCCTGCCCTTTGTTCAGTCACAGCAGAGATGGCCACACACACTCCCTCAGTGAGGGCAGTGTTCCAGCCTCCCTCAGCCCCGCCCACTCTCCGCAGGTTACCATGGACTACAGATGCTGCATTCTGAGGCCAGGGCATTCCGAGAATGCCAAGGGCAGACATGATGACCTTAAATGATTTCCTCTTGTGTCAGTTTTGGTAAACTGTAGGAGCTAGGAAATGGTCCACTTTACAGAAATGTTCAAATTTCCTGGCATTTCATATATTCTCTGCTATAACATTGTCCTGATTCTTTCTATATATTCTTTAATTATGTTTGTGCTTTCCTTAATCAAAGTGTGTCTTTTAAATCTTTTCAAAGAATATTCTTTGGACTTACTACCTCACCTGAATTTTATACGTTTTCTGTGGTATTAAGTTCTGCTCATATCTTTATTTATCTTTTTTCTATGTTCTCAGGGTTTATTGTTTTGATCTTCTGATGTCAATTAAAACACTTGGTTATTCATTTTCATCAATCTTTTTACTTATAAAGATTTGAACTTTAAAGATTCCAGCTCACTTTCAAGTTTCTAAGGGTCAGGTCCTCTACATTGTGGCTGGCCTAAGGCTTAGTTCACCATATAGCAATGTATATATTGACATTTTCCCCTCGAATTTCTGTGATTCCCTACATCTCACCTTTCTTTGCAGACAAGCCATTTGAAATACACTTAACTTATTTCACAGCCAATAAGTCTTTGAAATAATGTCTATTTTTTAGAGAAATCTTCTTATATAATTAGGCAGAAAATCTCACCTGCCATAGTTTTGAAAACAGCATAATTTCACTCTTCTCAATGCTTAATCTGTGCTATTAAACAACCTTTGATTATTTAGGTTTATCAACGAAATGTACTTTAAAAATGTTTTAGAGATCCTACCAGCCTTTGAAAACCTCCTTGTTCCTTGTTTCAGTTCCAGTTTTATGTATATTTTCTGCCTTGCACCTGATTATTCCAACATCAGATGGATGGCCTAGGGAATCTCATTCTGGTATTGATTGTTTTTGCTGATTGTCTCCCTTTGTAGCTGATTTCTTCAATTTTGTGTAACTTTAGATCATGAGCTCATGTTTAGCTAAACAGCTGACCTTGTAAGAGGCTTAGGTGTGAACGCTGGTAAGCTTCAGCAGAAAGTCGGCAAAGATTTATTTGTGTCCCTCCAATGAGTTGCCCGCAAGAACCCCGATTTCTACAAGTGTTGGTCCAATACTCCTTCGAGAGGCAGTGGACTCAGACATGGCTGCTTTTCAGCCTTCGATCTGGGGCAGGGCCAGTGGGCGGCCTGTGGCCCGGGCAGGAGCCTCACCGCATGAGTCCCAGGGACACAGTTGCCTGCGAACTTCAGTCACCTGGCAGGAAGCTACGATGCCTTGACCTATGGTTAGCTGTGCAGCGAGGTGTACTGCGAGGACAGGTACCCAACACACTTCAAATAAGAGGGCGGCCTGAGTGGAAAGGTGAGAGTTTGGGCAGCCGTGCAGACAAAGAAAGCACCCTTTGGCCTGGGCCTAAATGCTTGTGACACCCCACTGGGTCTGCCGGGATCTGAGGGCCCTGCCCTGGGCCCCCTGCTCCCCTGCCCTTTGTTCAGTCACAGCAGAGATGACCACACCCACTCCCTCAGTGAGGGCAGTCTTCCAACCTCCCTCAGCCACGCCCCCTCTCCGCAGGTTACCATGGACTACAGATGCTGCATTCTGAGGCCAGGGCGTTCCGAGAATGCCAAGGGCAGACATGATGACCTTAAATGATTTCCTCTTGTGTCAGTTTTGGTAAAGTTTAGGAGCTAGGAAATGGTCCACTTTACAGAAATATTCAAATTTACTGGCAATTCATATATTCTCCGCTATAACATTGTCCTGATTCTTTCTGTATATTATTTACTTTTTTTTGTTTTCCTAAATCAAAGTGTGTCTTTTAAATCTTTTCAAAGAATATTCTTTGGACTTACTAAATCACCTAAATTTTATACGTTTTCTGTTGTATTAAGTTCTGCTCATATCTTTATTTATCTTTTTTCTATGTTCTCAGGGTTTATTGTTTTGATTTTCTGATGTCAAGTAAAACACTTGGTTATTATTTATAATAAATCTTTTTACTTATAAAGATTTGAACTTTTAAAGATTCCATCTTCCTTGTACGTTTCTAAGGGTCCATTCCTCTACACTGTTGCCGGCCTAAGGCTTAGTTATCCATATAGCAATGTATATATTGACATATTATCCCCTCGGCTTTCTGTGATTCCCTACATCTCACATTTCTTTGCAGATAAGACATTTGAAATACCCTTAACTTAATTCACAGCCAATAAGTCTTTGAAATAATGTGTATTTTTTAGAGAAATCATCTTATATAATTAGGCAGAAAATCTCACCTTCCATAGTTTTCTAAACAGCATACTTTCACTCTTCTCAATGCTTAATTTGCTGTATTAAACAACCATTGTGTATTTAGCTTTATCAATGACATGTACTTTAAAAATGTTTTAGAGACCCTACCAGTCTTTGAAAACATCCTTGTTACTTGTTTCTTTTCCAGGTTTATGTATATTTTCTGCCTAGCACCTGATTATTCCAACATCTGACGGATGGCCTAGGGAATCTAATTCTGGTATTGATTGTTTTTGCTGATTGTCTCCCTTTGTAGCTGATTTCTTCATTATTGTGTAAATTTAGGTCATGTACTCATGTTTAGCTAAACAGCTGACCTTGTAAAAGGCTTAGGTGTGAACGCTCGTAAGTTTCAGCAAAAAGTCGGCAAAGATTTATTTGTGTCCCTCCAATGAGTTGCCCACAAGGACCCCGTTTTCTAGAAGTGTTGGTCCAATACTCCCTCTAGGGGTAGGGGACTTAGACAGGGCTGCTTTTTGCCCCCGACCTTGGGCAGGGGCAGTGGGCAGCGTGTGGCCCGGGCAGGAGCCTCTCTGCGTGTGAACCTGGGAATCATCTCTCCTGCGAACTACGGTCACCTGGCAGGAAGCTACGATGCCCAGACCTATGGATAGCTGTGTAGCGAGGTATACTGCGTGGACAGTTTCCACACACACTTCAAATAAGTGGGTGGCCTCAGTGGAAAAGTGAGAGTTTGGCCAGCTGTGCAGACAAAGAAGGCGCCCTATGGCCTGTGCCTAAATGCTTGCAACACCCCACTGGGCCTGCCTTGCTCTCATGGTCCTGCCCTGGGCCCCATGCTCCCCTGCCTTTTGTTCAGTCACAGCAGAGATGGCCACACCCACTCCCTCCGTGTGGGCAGTGTTCCAGCCTCCCTCAGACCCGCCCACTCTCCACAGGTTACCATGGACTACAGATGCTGCATTCTGAGGCCAGGGCGTTCCGAGAATGCCAAGGGCAGACATGATGACCTTAAATGATTTCCTCTTGTGTCAGTTTTGGTAAACTGTAGGAGCTAGGAAATGGTCCACATTACAGAAATATTCAAATTTACTGGCATTTCATATGTTCTCTGCTATAACATTGTCCTGATTCTTTCTGTATATTCTTTACTTTTTTTTGTTTTCCTTAATCAAAGTGTGTCTTTTAAATCTTTTCAAAGAATATTCTTTGGACTTACTACCTCACCTGAATTTTATACGTTTTCTGTGGTATTAAGTTCTGCTCATATCTTTATTTATCTTTTTTCTATGTTCTCAGGGTTTATTGTTTTGATCTTCTGATGTCAATTAAAACACTTGGTTATTCATTTTCATCAATATTTTTACATATAAAGATTTGAACTTTTAAATATTCCAGCTCACTTTCAAGTTTCTAAGGGTCAGGTCCTCTACATTGTGGCTGGCCTAAGGCTTAGTTCACCATATAGCAATGTATATATTGACATTTTCCCCTCGACTTTCTGTGATTCCCTACATCTCACCTTTCTTTGCAGACAAGCCATTTGAAATACACTTAACTTATTTCACAGCCAATAAGTCTTTGAAATAATGTCTATTTTTTAGAGAAATCTTCTTATATAATTAGGCAGAAAATCTCACCTGCCATAGTTTTGAAAACAGCATAATTTCACTCTTCTCAATGCTTAATCTGTGGTATTAAACAACCTTTGAGTATTTAGGTTTATCAACGAAATGTACTTTAAAAATGTTTTAGAGATCCTACCAGCCTTTGAAAACATCCTTTTTCCTTGTTTCAGTTCCAGTTTTATGTATATTTTCTGCCTTTCACCTGATTATTCCAACATCAGATGGATGGTCTAGGGAATCTCATTCTGGTATTGATTGTTTTTGCTGATTGTCTCCCTTTGTAGCTGATTTCTTCAATTTTGTGTAAATTTAGATCATGAGCTCATGTTTAGCTAAACAGCTGACCTTGTAAGAGGCTTAGGTGTGAACGCTGGTAAGCTTCAGCAGAAAGTCGGCAAAGATTTATTTGTGACCCTCCAATGAGTTGCCCGCAAGGACCCCGTTTTCTACAAGTGTTGGTCCAATACTCCTTCGAGAGGCAGTGGACTCAGACATGGCTGCTTTTCAGCCTTCGATCTGGGGCAGGGCCAGTGGGCGGCCTGTGGCCCGGGCAGGAGCCTCTCCGCATGTGTCCCAGGGACACATTTGCCTGCGAACTTCAGTCACCTGGCAGGAAGCTACGATGCCTTGACCTATGGTTAGCTTTGCAGCGAGGTGTACTGCGCGGACAGGTACCCAATACACTTCAAATAAGAGGGCGGCCTGAGTGGAAAGGTGAGAGTTTGGGCAGCTCTGCAGACAAAGAAGGCGCCCTTTGGCCTGGGCCTAAATGCTTGTGACACCCCACTGGGTCTGCCGGGCTCTGAGGGCCCTGCCCTGGGCCCCCTGCTCCCCTGCCCTTTGTTCAGTCACAGCAGAGATGGCCACACCCACTCCCTCATTGAGGGCAGGCTTCCAACCTCCCTCAGCCACGCCCCCTCTCCGCAGGTTACCATGGACTACAGATGCTGCATTCTGAGGCCAGGGCATTCCGAGAATGCCAAGGGCAGACATGATGACCTTAAATGATTTCCTCTTGTGTCAGTTTTCGTAAACTGTAGCAGCTAGGAAATGGTCCGCTTTACAGAAATGTTCCAGTTTACTGGCATTTCATATATTCCCTGCTATAACATTGTCCTGATTCTTTCTGCATATTCTTTACTTATGTTTATGTTTTCCTTAATCAAAGTGTGTCTTGTAAATCTTTTCAAAGAATATTCTTAAGACTTACTAAATCACCTGAATTTTATACGTTTTCTGTTGTATTAAGTTCTGCTCATATCTTTATTTATCTTTTTTCTATGTTCTCAGGGTTTATAGTTTTGATTTTCTGATGTCAAGTAAAACACTTGGTTATTCATCTTAATAAATCTTTTTACTTATAAAGATTTGAACTTTTAAAGATTCCAGCTTACTTGTACGTTTCTAAGGGTCCATTCCTCTACACTGTTGCCGGCCTAAGGCTTAGATCAACATATAGCTATGTATATATTGACATATTATCCCCTCGGCTTTCTGTGATTCCCTACATCTCCCCTTTCTTTGCAGACAAGCCATTTGAAATACCCTTAACTTACTTCACAGCCAATAAGTCTTTGAAATAATGTGTATTTTTTAGAGAAATCATCTTATATAATTAGGCAGAAAATCTCATGTTCCATAGTTTTCTAAACAGCATAACTTCACGCTTCTCACTGCTCAATTTGCTGTATTAAACAACCTTTGTGTATTTAGCTTTATCAATGACATGTACTTTAAAAATGTTTTAGAGACACTACCAGTCTTTAAAAACATCCTTGTTCCTTGTTTCTTTTCCAGGTTTATGTATATTTTCTGCCTAGCACCTGATTATTCCAACATCTGACGGATGGCCTAGGGAATCTAATTCTGGTATTGATTGTTTTTGCTGATTGTCTCCCTTTGTAGCTGATTTCTTCATTATTGTGTAAATTTAGGTCATGAGCTCATGTTTAGCTAAACAGCTGACCTTGTAAAAGGCTTAGGTGTGAACGCTCGTAAGTTTCAGCAAAAAGTCGGCAAAGATTTATTTGTGTCCTTCCAATGAGTTGCCCACAAGGACCCCGTTTTCTATAAGTGTTGGTCCAATACTCCCTCTAGGGGTAGGGGACTTAGAGAGGGATGCTTTCGGCCCCCGATCTTGGGCAGGGGCAGTGGGCGGCATGTGGCCCGGGCAGGAGCCTCTCTGCTTGTGAACCTGGGAATCATCTCTCCTGCGAACTTCGGTCACCTGGCAGGAAGCTACGATGCCCAGACCTATGGTTAGCTGTGCAGCGATGTATACTGCGCGGACAGGTTCCACACACACTTCAAATAAGTGGGTGGCCTCAGTGGATAAGTGAGAGTTTAGCCAGCTGTGCAGACAAAGAAGGCGCCCTTTGGCCTGGGCCTAAATGCTTGTGACACCACACTGGGCCTGCCTTGCTCTGAGGGCCCTGCCCTGGGCCCCCTGCTCCCCTGCCCTTTGTTCAGTCACAGCAGAAATGGCCACACCCACTCCCTCCGTGAGGGCAGTGTTCCAGCCTCCCTCAGCCCCACCCACTCTCCACAGGTTACCATGGACTACAGATGCTGCATTCTGAGGCCAGGGCGTTCCGAGAATGCCAAGGGCAGACATGATGACCTTAAATGATTTCCTCTTGTGTCAGTTTTGGTAAACTGTAGGAGCTAGGAAATGGTCCACTTTACAGAAATGTTCAAATTTACTGGCATTTCATATATTCTCAGCTATAACATTGTCCTGATTCTTTCTATATATTCTTTAATTATGTTTGTGCTTTCCTTAATCAAAGTGTGTCTTTTAAATCTTTTCAAAGAATATTCTTTGGACTTACTACCTCACCTGAATTTTAAACGTTTTCTGTGGTATTAAGTTCTGCTCATATCTATCTTTATCTTTTTTCTATGTTCTCAGGGTTTATTGTTTTGATCTTCTGATGTCAATTAAAACACTTGGTTATTCATTTTCATCAATCTTTTTACTTATAAAGATTTGAACTTTTAAAGATTCCAGCTCACTTTTAAGTTTCTAAGGGTCAGGTCCTCTACATTGTGGCTGGCCTAAGGCTTAGTTCACCATATAGCAATGTATATATTGACATTTTCCCCTCGACTTTCTGTGATTCCCTACATCTCACCTTTCTTTGCAGACAAGCCATTTGAAATACACTTAACTTATTTCACAGCCAATAAGTCTTTGAAATAATGTCTATTTTTTAGAGAAATCTTCTGACATAATTAGGCAGAAAATCTCACCTGCCATAGTTTTCAAAACAGCATAATTTCACTCTTCTCAATGCTTAATCTGTGGTATTAAACAACCTTTGAGTATTTAGGTTTCTCAATGACATGTACTTTAAAAATGTTTTAGAGATCCTACCAGCCTTTGAAAACCTCCTTGTTCCTTGTTTCAGTTCCAGTTTTATGTATATTTTCTGCCTTGCACCTGATTATTCCAACATCAGATGGATGGCCTAGGGAATCGCATTCTGGTATTGATTGTTTTTGCTGATTGTCTCACTTTGTAGCTGATTTCTTCAATATTGTGTAAATTTAGATCATGAGCTCATGTTTAGCTAAACAGGTGACCTTGTAAGAGGCTTACGTGTGAACGCTGGTACGCTTCAGCAGAAAGTCGGCAAAGATTTATTTGTGTCCCTCCAATGAGTTGCCCGCAAGGACCCGTTTTCTACAAGTGTTGGTCCAATACTCCTTCGAGAGGCAGTGGACTCAGACATGGCTGCTTTTCAGCCTTCGATGTGGGGCAGGGCCAGTGGGCGGCCTGTGGCCCGGGCAGGAGACTCTCCGCATGTGTCCCAGGGACCCATTTGCCTGCGAACTTCGGTCACCTGGCAGGAAGCTACGATGCCCTGACATAAGGTTAGCTGTGCAGCGAGGTGTACTGCGCGGACAGGTTCCACACACACTTCAAGTACGAGGGCGGCCTGAGTGGAAAGGTGAGAGTTTGGGCAGCTGTGCAGACAAAGAAGGCGCCCTTTGGCCTGGGCCTAAATGCTTGTGACACCCCACTGGGTCTGCCGGGCTCTGAGGGCCCTGCCCTGGGCCCCCTGCTCCCCTGCCCTTTGTTTAGTCACAGCAGAGATGGCCACACCCACTCCCTCAGTGAGGGCTGGCTTCCAACCTCCCCCAGCCACGCCCCCTCTCCGCAGGTTACCATGGACTACAGATGCTGCATTCTGAGGCCAGGGCATTCCGAGAATGCCAAGGGCAGACATGATGACCTTAAATGATTTCCTCTTGTGTCAGTTTTCGTAAACTGTAGCAGCTAGGAAATGGTCCGCTTTACAGAAATGTTCCAGTTTACTGGCATTTCATATATTCTCTGCTATAACATTGTCCTGATTCTTTCTGCATATTCTTTACTTATGTTTATGTTTTCCTTAATCAAAGTGTGTCTTGTAAATCTTTTCAAAGAATATTCTTAGGACTTACTAAATCACCTGAATTTTATACGTTTTCTGTTGTATTAAGTTCTGCTCATATCTTTATTTATCTTTTTTCTATGTTCTCAGGGTTTATAGTTTTGATTTTCTGATGTCAAGTAAAACACTTGGTTATTCATCTTAATAAATCTTTTTACTTATAAAGATTTGAACTTTTAAAGATTCCAGCTTACTTGTACGTTTCTAAGGGTCCATGCCTCTACACTGTTGCTGGCCTAAGGCTTAGATCAACATATAGCTATGTATATATTGACATATTATCCCCTCGGCTTTCTGTGATTCCCTACATCTCACCTTTCTTTGCAGACAAGACATTTGAAATACCCTTAACTTACTTCACAGCCAATAAGTCTTTGAAATAATGTGTATTTTTTAGAGAAATCATCTTATATAATTAGGCAGAAAATCTCACGTTCCATAGTTTTCTAAACAGCATAACTTCACGCTTCTCACTGCTCAATTTGCTGTATTAAACAACCTTTGTGTATTTAGCTTTATCAATGACATGTACTTTAAAAATGTTTTAGAGACACTACCAGTCTTTGAAAACATCCTTGTTCCTTGTTTCTTTTCCAGGTTTATGTATATTTTCTGCCTAGCACCTGATTATTCCAACATCTGACGGATGGCCTAGGGAATCTAATTCTGGTATTGATTGTTTTTGCTGATTGTCTCCCTTTGTAGCTGATTTCTTCATTATTGTGTAAATTTAGGTCATGAGCTCATGTTTAGCTAAACAGCTGACCTTGTAAAAGGCTTAGGTGTGAACGCTCGTAAGTTTCAGCAAAAAGTCGGCAAAGATTTCTTTGTGTCCCTCCAATGAGTTGCCCACAAGGACCCCGTTTTCTATAAGTGTTGGTCCAATACTCCCTCTAGGGGTAGGGGACTTAGAGAGGGATGCTTTCGGCCCCCGATCTTGGGCAGGGGCAGTGGGCGGCATGTGGCCCGGGCAGGAGCCTCTCTGCTTGTGAACCTGGGAATCATCTCTCCTGCGAACTTCGGTCACCTGGCAGGAAGCTACGATGCCCAGACTTATGGTTAGCTGTGCAGCGATGTATACTGCGCGGACAGGTTCCACACACACTTCAAATAAGTGGGTGGCCTGAGTGGAAAAGTGAGAGTTTGGCCAGCTGTGCAGACAAAGAAGGCAACCTATGGCCTGGGCCTAAATGCTTGTGACACCCCACTGGGCCTGCCTTGCTCTGAGGGTCCTGCCCTGGGCCCCATGCTCCCCTGCCCTTTGTTCATTCACAGCAGAGATGGCCACACCCACTCCCTCCGTGAGGGCAGTGTTCCAGCCTCCCTCAGACCCGCCCACTCTCCACAGGTTACCACGGACTACAGATGCTGCATTCTGAGGCCAGGGCGTTCCGAGAATGCCAAGGGCAGACATGATGACCTTAAATGATTTCCTCTTGTGTCAGTTTTGGTAAACTGTAGGAGCTAGGAAATGGTCCAATTTACAGAAATATTCAAATTTACTGGCATTTCATATATTCTCAGCTATAACATTGTCTTGATCCTTTCTGTATATTCTTTACATTTTTTTGTTTTCCTTAATCAAAGTGTGTCTTTTAAATCTTTTCAAAGAATATTCTTTGGACTTACTACCACACCTGAATTTTATACGTTTTCTGTGGTATTAAGTTCTGCTCATATCTTTATTTATCTTTTTTCTATGTTCTCAGGGTTTATTGTTTTGATCTTCTGATGTCAATTAAAACACTTGGTTATTCATTTTCATCAATCTTTTTACTTATAAAGATTTGAACTTTTAAAGATTCCAGCTCACTTTCAAGTTTCTAAGGGTCAGGTCCTCTACATTGTGGCTGGCCTAAGGCTTAGTTCACCATATAGCAATGTATATATTGACATTTTCCCCTCGACTTTCTGTGATTCCCTACATCTCACCTTTCTTTGCAGACAAGCCATTTGAAATACACTTAACTTATTTCACAGCCAATAAGTCTTTGAAATAATGTCTATTTTTTAGAGAAATCTTTTTATATAATAAGGCAGAAAATCTCACCTGCCATAGTTTTCAAAACAGCATAATTTCACTCTTCTCAATGCTTAAGCTGTGGTATTAAACAACCTTTGAGTATTTAGGTTTATCAACGAAATGTACTTTAAAAATGTTTTAGAGATCCTACCAGCCTTTGAAAACCTCCTTGTTCCTTGTTTCAGTTCCAGGTTTATGTATATTTTCTGCCTTGCACCTGATTATTCGAACATCAGATGGATGGCCTAGGGAATCTCATTCTGGTATTGATTGTTTTTGCTGATTGTCTCCCTTTGTAGCTGATATCTTCAATTTTGTGTAAATTTAGATCATGAGCTCATGTTTAGCTAAACAGCTGACCTTGTAAGAGGCTTAGTGAGAACGCTGGTAAGTTTCAGCAAAATGTCGGCAAAGATTTATTTGTGTCCCTCCAATGAGTTGCCCGCAAGAACCCCGTTTTCTAGAAGTGTTGGTCCAATACTCCCTCTAGGGGTAGGGGACTTAGACAGGGCTGCTTTCGGCCCCCGATCTTGGGCAGGGGCAGTGGGCGGCGTGTGGCCCGGGCAGGAGCCTCTCTGCGTGTGAACCTGGGAATCATCTCTCCTGCGAACTTCGGTCACCTGGCAGGAAGCTACGATGCCCAGACCTATTGTTAGCTGTGCAGCGAGGTATACTGGGTGGACAGGTTCCACACACACTTCAAATAAGTGGGTGGCCTCAGTGGAAAAGTGAGAGTTTGGCCAGCTGTGCAGACAAAGAAGGCGCCCTTTGGCCTGGGCCTAAATGCTTGTGACACCCCACTGGGCCTGCCTTGCTCTGAGGGCCCTGCCCTGGGCCCCCTGCTCCCCTGCCCTTTGTTCAGTCACAGCAGAGATGGCCACACCCACTCCCTCCGTGAGGGCAGTGTTACAGCCTCCCTCAGCCCCACCCACTCTCCACAGGTTACCATGGACTACAGATGCTGCATTCTGAGGCCAGGGCGTTCCGAGAATGCCAAGGGGAGACATGATGACCTTAAATGATTTCCTCTTGTGTCAGTTTTGGTAAACTGTAGGAGCTAGGAAATGGTCCACTTTACAGAAATGTTCAAATTTACTGGCATTTCACATATTCTCTGCTATAACATTGTCCTGATTCTTTCTGTATATTCTTTACTTTTTTTTGTTTTCCTTAATCAAAGTGTGTCTTTTAAATCTTTTCAAAGAATATTCTTTGGACTTCCTACCTCACCTGAATTTTAAACGTTTTCTGTGGTATTATGTTCTGCTCATATCTTTATTTATCTTTTTTCTATGTCCTCAGGGTTTATTGTTTTGATCTTCTGATGTCAATTAAAACACTTGGTTATTATTTTTAATAAATATTTTTACTTATAAAGATTTGAACGTTTAAAGATTCCAGCTTCCTTGTACGTTTCTAAGGGTCCATTCCTCTACACTGTTGCCGGCCTAAGGCTTAGTTCACCATATAGCAATGTTTATATTGACATATTATCCCCTCGGCTTTCTGTGATTCCCTACATCTCACATTTCTTTGCAGACAAGACATTTGAAATACCCTTAACTTATTTCACAGCCAATAAGTCTTTGAAATAATGTGTATTTTTTAGAGAAATCATCTTATATAATTAGGCAAAAAATCTCACCTTCCATAGTTTTCTAAACAGCATAATTTCACTCTTCTCACTGCTTAATTTGTTGTATTAAACAACCTTTGAGTATTTAGCTTTATCAATGACATGTACTTTAAAAATGTTTTAGAGATCCTACCAGTCTTTGAAAACATCCTTGTTCCTTGTTTCTTTTCCAGGTTTATGTATATTTTCTGCCTAGCACCTGATTATTCCAACATCTGACGGATGGCCTAGGGAATGTAATTGTGGTATTGATTGTTTTTGCTGATTGTCTTCCTTTGTAGCTGATTTCTTCATTATTGTGTAAATTTAGATCATGAGCCCATGTTTAGCTAAACAGCTGACCTTGTAAAAGGCATAGGTGTGAACGCTCGTAAGTTTCAGCAAAAAGTCAGCAAAGATTTCTTTGTGTCCCTCCAATGAGTTGCCCACAAGGACCCCGTTTTCTAGAAGTGTTGGTCCAATACTCCCTCTAGGGTTAAAGGAATTAGACAGGGCTGCTTTCGGCCCCCGATCTTGGGCAGGGGCAGTGGGCCGCCTGTGGCCCGGGCAGGAGCCTCTCTGCATGTGAACCTGGGAATCATCTCTCCTGCGAACTTCGGTCACCTGGCAGGAAGCTATGATGCCCTGACCTATGGTTAGCTGTGCAGCGAGGTATACTGCGCGGACAGGTTCCACACTCACTGCAACTAAGTGGGCGGCCTGAGTGGAAAAGTGAGAGTTTGGGCAGCTGTGCAGACAAAGAAGGCGCCCTAAGGCCTGGGCCTAAATGCTTGTGGAACCCCACTAGGCCTGCCGGGCTCTGACGACCCTGCCCAAGGCCCGCTGCTCCCCTGCCCTTTGATCAGTCACAGCAGAGATGGCCACACACACTCCCTCTGTGAGGGCAGTGTTCCAGCCTCCCTCAGTCCCGCCCACTCTCCGCAGGTTACCATGGACTACAGATGCTGCATTCTGAGACCAGGGCATTCCGAGAATCCAAAGGGCAGACATGATGACCTTAAATGATTTCCTCTTGTGTCAATTTTGGTAAACTGTAGGAGCTAGGAAATGGTCCACTTTACAGAAATGTTCAACTTTACTGGCATTTCATATATTCTCTGCTATAACATTGTCCTGATTCTTTCTATATATTCTTTAATTATGTTTGTGCTTTCCTTAACCAAAGTGTGTCTTTTAAATCTTTTCAAAGAATATTCTTTGGACTTACTACCTCACCTGAATTTTATACGTTTTCTGTGGTATTAAGTTCTGCTCATATCTATCTTTATCTTTTTTCTATGTTCTCAGGGTTTATTGTTTTGATCTTCTGATGTCAATTCAAACACTTGGTTATTCATTTTCATCAATCTTTTTACTTATAAAGATTTGAACTTTTAAAGATTCCTGCTCACTTTTAAGTTTCTAAGGTTCAGGTCCTCTACATTGTGGATGGCCTAACGCTTAGTTCACCATATAGCAATGTATATATTGACATTTTCCCCTCGACTTTCTGTGATTCCCTACATCTCACCTTTCTTTGCAGACAAGCCATTTGAAATACACTTAACTTATTTCAGAGCCAATAAGTCTTTGAAATAATGTCTATTTTTTAGAGAAATCTTCTGACATAATTAGGCAGAAAATCTCACCTGCCATAGTTTTCAAAACAGCATAATTTCACTCTTTTCAAAGCTTAATCTGTGGTATTAAACAACCTTTGAGTATTTAGGTTTATCAATGACATGTACTTTAAAAATGTTTTAGAGATCCTACCAGCCTTTGAAAACCTCCTTGTTCCTTCTTTCAGTTCCAGTTTTATGTATACTTTCTTCCTTGCACCTGATTATTCCAACATCAGATGGATGGCCTAGGGAATCTCATTCTGGTATTGATTGTTTTTGCTGATTGTCTCACTCTGTAGCTGATTTCTTCAATATTGTGTAAATTTAAATCATGAGCTCATGTTTAGCTAAACAGATGACCTTGTAAGAGGCTTAGGTGTGAACGCTGGTACGCTTCAGCAGAAAGTCGGCAAAGATTTATTTGTGTCCCTCCAATGAGTTGCCCGCAAGGACCCCGTTTTCTAAAAGTGTTGGTCCAATACTCCTTCGAGAGGCAGTGGACTCAGACATGGCTGCTTTTCAGGCTTCGATCTGGGGCAGGGCCAGTGGGCGGCCTGTGGCCCGGGCAGGAGCCTCTCCGCATGTGTCCCAGGGACCCATTTGCCTGCGAACTTGGGTCACCTGGCAGGAAGCTACGATGCCCTGAACTATGGTTAGCTGTGCAGAGAGGTGTACTGAGCGGACAGGTTCCAAACACACTTCAAATAAGAGGGCGGCCTGAGTGGAAAGGTGAGAGTTTGGGCAACTGTGCAGACAAAGAAGGCGCCCTTTGGCCTGGGCCTAAATGCTTGTGACACCCCACGGGGTCTGCCGGGCTCTGAGGGCCCTGCCCTGGGCCCACTGCTCCCGTGCACTTTGTTCAGTCACAGCAGAGATGGCCACACCCACTCCCTCAGTGATGGCAGTCTTCCAACCTCCCTCAGCCACGCCCACTCTCCGCAGGTTACCATGGACTACAGATGCTGCATTCTGAGGCCAGGGCGTTCCGAGAATGCCAAGGGCAGACATGATGACCTTAAATGATTTCCTCTTGTGTCAGTTTTCGTAAACTGTAGCAGCTAGGAAATGGTCCGCTTTACAGAAATGTTCAAGTTTACTGGCATTTCATATATTCTCTGCTATAACATTGTCCTGATTCTTTCTGCATATTCTTTACTTATGTTTATGTTTTCCTTAATCAAAGTGTGTCTTTTAAATCTTTTCAAAGAATATTCTTTGGACTTACTAAATCACCTGAATTTTATACGTTTTCTGTTGTATTAAGTTCTGCTCATATCTTTATTTATCTTTTTTCTATGTTCTCAGGGTTTATAGTTTTGGTTTTCTGATGTCAAGTAAAACACTTGGTTATTCATTTTCATCAATCTTTTTACTTATAAAGATTTGAACTTTTAAAGATTCCAGCTTACTTGTACGTTTCTAAGGGTCCATTCCTCTGCACTTTGCCGGCCTATGGCTTAGATCAACATATAGCTATGTATATATTGACATATTATCCCCTCGGCTTTCTGTGATTCCCTACATCTCACCTTTCTTTGCAGACAAGCCATTTGAAATACCCTTAACTTACTTCACAGCCAATAAGTCTTTGAAATAATGTGTATATTTAGAGAAATCATCTTATATAATTAGGCAGAAAATCTCACGTTCCATAGTTTTCTAAACAGCATAACTTCACTCTTCTCACAGCTTAATTTGCTGTATTAAACAACCTTTGTGTATTTAGCTTTATCAATGACATGTACTTTAAAAATGTATTAGAGACGCTACCAGTCTTTGAAAACATCCTTGTTCCTTGTTTCTTTTCCAGGTTTATGTATATTTTCTGCCTAGCACCTGATTATTCCAACATCTGACGGATGGCCTAGGGAATCTAATTCTGGTATTGATTGTTTTTGCTGATTGTCTCCCTTTGTAGCTGATTTCTTCATTATTGTGTAAATTTAGGTCATGAGCTCATGTTTAGCTAAACAGCTGACCTTGTAAAAGGCTTAGGTGTGAACGCTCGTAAGTTTCAGCAAAAAGACGGCACAGATTTCTTTGTGTCCCTCCAATGAGTTGCCCACAAGGACCCCGTTTTCTAGAAGTGTTGGTCCAATACTCCCTCTAGGGGTAGGGGACTTAGACAGGGCTGCTTTCGGCCCCCGATCTTGGGCAGGGGCAGTGGGCGGCGTGTGGCCCGGGCAGGAGCCTCTCTGCGTGTGAACCTGGGAATCATCTCTCCTGCGAACTTCGGTCACCTGGCAGGAAGCTACGATGCCCAGACCTATGGTTAGCTGTGCAGCGAGGTATACTGCGTGGACAGGTTCCACGCACACTTCAAATAAGTGGGTGGCCTGAGTGGAAAAGTGAGAGTTTGGCCAGCTGTGCAAACAAAGAAGGCGCCCTATGGCCTGGGCCTAAATGCTTGTGACACCCCACTGGGCCTGCCTTGCTCTGAGGGCCCTGCCCTGGGCCCCATGCTCCCCTGACTTTGTTCAGTCACAGCAGAGATGGCCACACCCACTCCCTCCATGATGGCAGTGTTCCAGCCTCCCTCAGCACCGCCCTCTCTCCACAGGTTACCATGGACTACAGATGCTGCATTCTGAGGCCAGGGCGTTCCGAGAATGCCAAGGGCAGACATGATGACCTTAAATGATTTCCTCTTGTGTCAGTTTTGGTAAACTGTAGGAGCTAGGAAATGGTCCACTTTACAGAAATGTTCAAATTTACTGGCATTTCATATATTCTCTGCTATAACATTGTCCTGATTCTTTCTGTATATTCTTTACTTTTTTTTGTTTTCCTTAATCAAAGTGTGTCTTTTAAATCTTTTCAAAGAATATTCTTTGGACTTCCTACCTCACCTGAATTTTAAACGTTTTCTGTGGTATTATGTTCTGCTCATATCTTTATTTATCTTTTTTCTATGTTCTCAGGGTTTATTGTTTTGATCTTCTGATGTCAATTAAAACACTTGGTTATTATTTTTAATAAATATTTTTACTTATAAAGATTTGAACGTTTAAAGATTCCAGCTTCCTTGTACGTTTCTAAGGGTCCATTCCTCTACACTGTTGCTGGCCTAAGGCTTAGTTCACCATATAGCAATGTTTCTATTGACATATTATCCCCTCGGCTTTCCTTGATTCCCTACATCTCACATTTCTTTGCAGACAAGACATTTGAAATACCCTTAACTTATTTCACAGCCAATAAGTCTTTGAAATAATATGTATTTTTTAGAGAAATCATCTTATATAATTAGGCAGAAAATCTCACCTTCCATAGTTTTCTAAACAGCATAATTTCACTCTTCTCACTGCTTAATTTGTTGTATAAAACAACCTTTGAGTATTTAGCTTTATCAATGACTTGTACTTTAAAAATGTTTTAGAGATCCTACCAGTCTTTGAAAACATCCTTGTTCCTTGTTTCTTTTCCAGGTTTATGTATATTTTCTGCCTAGCACCTGATTATTCCAACATCTGACGGATGGCCTAGGGAATCTAATTCTGGTATTGATTGTTTTTGCTGATTGTCTCCCTCTGTAGCTGATTTCTTCATTATTGTGTAAATTTAGATCATGAGCCCATGTTTAGCTAAACAGCTGACCTTGTAAAAGGCATAGGTGTGAACGCTCGTAAGTTTCAGCAAAAAGTCCGCAAAGATTTCTTTGTGTCGCTCCAATGAGTTGCCCACAAGGACCCCGTTTTCTAGAAGTGTTGGTCCAATACTCCCTCTAGGGGTAAAGGAATTAGACAGGGCTGCTTTCGGCCCCCGATCTTGGGCAGGGGCAGTGGGCCGCCTGTGGCCCGGGCAGGAGCCTCTCTGCATGTGAACCTGGGAATCATCTCTCCTGCGAACTTCGGTCACCTGGCAGGAAGCTATGATGCCCTGACCTATGGTTAGCTGTGCAGCGAGGTGTACTGCGCGGACAGGTTCCACACTCACTGCAACTAAGTGGGCGGCCTGAGTGGAAAAGTGAGAGTTTGGGCATCTGTGCAGACAAAGAAGGCGCCCTAAGGCCTGGGCCAAAATGCGTGTGACACCCCACTAGGCCTGCCGGGCTCTGAGGGCCCTGCCCAAGGCCCGCTGCTCCCCTGCCCTTTGTTCAGTCACAGCAGAGATGGCCACACACACTCCCTCTGTGAGGGCAGTGTTCCAGCCTCCCTCAGTCCCGCCCACTCTCCGCAGGTTACCATGGACTACAGATGCTGCATTCTGAGACCAGGGCATTCCGAGAATGCCAAGGGCAGACATGATGACCTTAAATGATTTCCTCTTGTGTCAGTTTGGGTAAACTGTAGGAGCTAGGAAATGGTCCACTTTACAGAAATGTTCAAATTTACTGGCATTTCATATATTCTCTGCTATAACATTGTCCTGATTCTTTCTATATATTCTTTAATTATGTTTGTGCTTTCCTTAACCAAAGTGTGTCTTTTAAATCTTTTCAAAGAATATTCTTTGGACTTACTACCTCACCTGAATTTTATACGTTTTCTGTGGTATTAAGTTCTGCTCATATCTATCTTTATCTTTTTTCTATGTTCTCAGGGTTTATTGTTTTGATCTTCTGATGTCAATTAAAACACTTGGTTATTCATTTTCATCAATCTTTTTTACTTATAAAGATTTGAACTTTTAAAGATTCCAGCTCACTTTTAAGTTTCTAAGGTTCAGGTCCTCTACATTGTGGATGGCCTAACGCTTAGTTCACCATATAGCAATGTATATATTGACATTTTCCCCTCGACTTTCTGTGATTCCCTACATCTCACCTTTCTTTGCAGACAAGCCATTTGAAATACACTTAACTTATTTCAGAGCCAATAAGTCTTTGAAATAATGTCTATTTTTTAGAGAAATCTTCTGACATAATTAGGCAGAAAATCTCACCTGCCATAGTTTTCAAAACAGCATAATTTCACTCTTTTCAATGCTTAATCTGTGGTATTAAACAACCTTTGAGTATTTAGGTTTATCAATGACATGTACTTTAAAAATGTTTTAGGGATCCTACCAGCCTTTGAAAACCTCCTTGTTCCTTCTTTCAGTTCCAGTTTTATGTATATTTTCTGCCTTGCACCTGATTATTCCAACATCAGATGGATGGCCTAGGGAATCTCATTCTGGTATTGATTGTTTTTGCTGATTGTCTCACTCTGTAGCTGATTTCTTCAATATTGTGTAAATTTAGATCATGAGCTCATGTTTAGCTAAACAGCTGACCTTGTAAGAGGCTTAGGTGTGAACGCTGGTACGCTTCAGCCGAAAGTCGGCAAAAATTTATTTGTGTCCCTCCAATGAGTTGCCCGCAAGGACCCCGTTTTCTACAAGTGTTGGTCCAATACTCCTTCGAGAGGCAGTGGACCCAGACATGGCTGCTTTTCAGGCTTCGATCTGGGGCAGGGCCAGTGGGCGGCCTGTGGCCCGGGTAGGAGCCTCTCCGCATGTGTCCCAGGGACCCATTTGCCTGCGAACTTCGGTCACCTGGCAGGAAGCTACGATGCCCTGACCTATGGTTAGCTGTGCAGCGAGGTGTACTGCGCGGACAGGTTCCAAACACACTTCAAATAAGAGGGCGGCCTGAGTGGAAAGGTGAGAGTTTGGGCAGCTGTGCAGAAAAAGAAGGCGCCCTTTGCCCTGGGCCTAAATGCTTGTGACACCCCACTGGGTCTGCCGGGCTCTGAGGGCCCTGCCCTGGGCCCCCTGCTCCCCTGCCCTTTGTTCAGTCACAGCAGAGATGGCCACACCCACTCCCTCAGTGATGGCAGTCTTCCAACCTCCCTCAGCCACGCCCACTCTCCGCAGGTTACCATGGACTACAGATGCTGCATTCTGAGGCCAGGGCGTTCCGAGAATGCCAAGGGCAGACATGATGACCTTAAATGATTTCCTCTTGTGTCAGTTTTCGTAAACTGTAGCAGCTAGGAAATGGTCCGCTTTACAGAAATATTCAAGTTTACTGGCATTTCATATATACACTGGTATATCATTGTCCTGATTCTTTCTGTATATTCTTTACTTATGTTTATGTTTTCCTTAATCAAAGTGTGTCTTTTAAATCTTTTCAAAGAATATTCTTTCGACTTACTAAATCACCTGAATTTTATACGTTTTCTGTTGTATTAAGTTCTGCTCATATCTTTATTTATCTTTTTTCTATGTTCTCAGGGTTTATAGTTTTGATTTTCTGATGTCAAGTAAAACACTTGGTTATTCATTTTAATAAATCTTTTTACTTATAAAGATTTGAACTTTTAAAGATTCCAGCTTCCTTGTACGTTTCTAAGGGTCCATTCCTCTACACTGTTGCCGGCCTAAGGCTTAGATCAACATATAGCTATGTATATATTGACATATTATCCCCTCGGCTTTCTGTGATTCCCTACATCTCACCTTTCTTTGCAGACAAGACATTTGAAATACCCTTAACTTATTTCACAGCCAATAAGTCTTTGAAATAATATGTATTTTTTAGAGAAATCACCTTATATAATTAGGCACAAAATCTCACCTTCCATAGTTTTCTAAACAGCATAACTTCACTCTTCTCACAGCTTAATTTGCTGTATTAAACAACCTTTGTGTATTTAGCTTTATCAATGACATGTACTTTAAAAATGTTTTAGAGACCCTACCAGTCTTTGAAAACATCCTTGTTCCTTCTTTCTTTTCCAGGTTTATGTATATTTTCTGCCTAGCACCTGATTATGCCAACATCTAATGGATGACCTAGGGAATCTAATTCTGGTATTGATTGTTTTTGCTGATTGTCTCCCTTTGTAGTTGATTTCTTCATTATTGTGTAAATTTAGGTCATGAGCTCATGTTTAGCTAAACAGCTGACCTTGTAAAAGGCTTAGGTGTGAACGCTCGTAAGTTTCAGCAAAAAGTCGGGAAAGATTTATTTGTGTCCCTCCAATGCGTTGCCCACAAGGACCCCGTTTTCTAGAAGTGTTGGTCCAATACTCCCTCTAGGGGTAGGGGACTTAGACTGGGCTGCTTTCGGCCCCCGATCTTGGGCAGGGGCAGTGGGCGGCGTGTGGCCCGGGCAGGAGCCTCTCTGCGTGTGAACATGGGAATCATCTCTCCTGCGAACTTCGGTCACCTGGCAGGAAGCTACGATGCCCAGACCTATGGTTAGCTGTGCAGCGAGGTATACTGCGTGGACAGGTTCCACACACACTTCAAATAAGTGGGTGGCCTTAGTGGAAAAGTGAGAGTTTGGCCAGCTGTGCAGACAAAGAAGGCGCCCTATGGCCTGGGCCTAAATGCTTGTGACACCCCACTGGGCCTGCCTTGCTCTGAGGGCCCTACCCTGGGCCCCCTGCTCCCCTGCCCTTTGTTCAGTCACAGCAGAGATGGCCACACACACTCCCTCAGTGAGGGCAGTGTTCCAGCCTCCCTCAGCCCCGCCCACTCTCCACAGGTTACCATGGACTACAGGTGCTGCATTCTGAGGCCAGGGCGTTCCGAGAATCCCAAGGGCAGACATGACGACCTTAAATGATTTCCTCTTGTGTCAGTTTTCGTAAACTGTAGGAGCTAGGAAATGGTCCACTTTACAGAAATTTTCAAATTTACTGGCATTTCATATATTCTCTGCTATAACATTGTCCTGATTCTTTCTGTATATTATTTACTTTTTTTTGTTTTCCTTAATCAAAGTGTGTCTTTTAAATCTTTTCAAAGAATATTCTTTGGACTTACTACCTCACCTGAATTTTATACGTTTTCTGTGGTATTAAGTTCTGCTCATATCTTTATTTATCTTTTTTCTATGTTCTCAGGGTTTATTGTTTTGATCTTCTGATGTCAATTAAAACACTTGGTTATTCATTTTCATCAATCTTTTTACTTATAAAGATTTGAACTTTTAAAGATTCCAGCTCACTTTCAAGTTTCTAAGGGTCAGGTCCTCTACATTGTGGCTGGTCTAAGGCTTAGTTCACCATATAGCAATGTATATATTGAAATTTTCCCCTCGACTTTCTGTGATTCCCTACATCTCACCTTTCTTTGCAGACAAGCCATTTGAAATACACTTAACTTATTTCACAGCCAATAAGTCTTTGAAATAATGTCTATTTTTTAGAGAAATCTTCTTATATAATTAGGCAGAAAATCTCACCTGCCATAGTTTTGAAAACATCATAATTTCACTCTTCTCAATGCTTAATCTGTGGTATTAAACAACCTTTGAGTATTTAGGTTTATCAACGACATGTATTTTAAAAATGTTTTAGAGATCCTACCAGCCTTTGAAAACATCCTTGTTCCTTGTTTCTTTTCCAGGTTTATGTATATTTTCTGCCTAGCACCTGATTATTCCAACATCTGACGGATGGCCTAAGGAATCTAATTCTGGTATTGATTATTTTTGCTGATTGTCTCCCTTTGTAGCTGATTTCTTCATTATTGTGTAAATTTAGATCATGAGCTCATGTTTAGCTAAACAGCTGACCTTGTAAAAGGCTTAGGTGTGAACGCTCGTAAGTTTCAGCAAAAAGTCGGCAAAGATTTATTTGTGTCCCTCCAATGAGTTGCCCACAAGGACCCCGTTTTCTAGAAGTGTTGGTCCAATACTCCCTCTAGGGGTAGGGGACTTAGACAGGGCTGCTTTCGGACCCCGATCTTGGGCAGGGGCAGTGGTGCGCCTGTGGCCCTGGCAGGAGCCTCTCTGCATGTGAACCTGGGAATCATCTCTCCTGCGAACTTCGGTCACCTGGCAGGAAGCTATGATGCCCAGACCTATGGTTAGCTGTGCAGCGAGGTATACTGCGCAGACAGGTTCCACACTCACTGCAACTAAGTGGACGTCCTGAGTGGAAAAGTGAGAGTTTGGGCAGCTGTGCAGACAAAGAAGGCGCCCTAAGGCCTGGGCCTAAATGCTTGTGACACCCCACTAGGCCTGCCGTGCTCTGAGGGCCCTGCCCAGTGCCCGCTGCTCCCCTGCCCTTTGTTCAGTCACAGCAGAGATGGCCACACCCACACCCTCTGTGAGGGCAGTGTTCCAGCCTCACTCAGTCCCGCCCACTCTCCGCAGGTTACCATGGACTACAGATGCTGCATTCTGAGGCCAGGGCGTTCCGAGAATGCCAAGGGCAGACATGATGACCTTAAATGATTTCCCCTTGTGTCAGTTTGGGTAAACTGTAGGAGCTAGGAAATGGTCCACTTTACAGAAATGTTCAAATTTACTGGCATTTCATATATTCTCTGCTATAACATTGTCCTGATTCTTTCTATATATTCTTTAATTATGTTTGTGCTTTCCTTAATCAAAGTGTGTCTTTTAAATCTTTTCAAAGAATATTCTTGGGACTTACTACCTCACCTGAATTTTATACGTTTTCTGTGGTATTAAGTTCTGCTCATATCTATCTTTATCTTTTTTCTATGTTCTCAGGGTTTATTGTTTTGATCTTCTGATGTCAATTAAAACACTTGGTTATTCATTTTCATCAATCTTTTTACTTATAAAGATTTGAACTTTTAAAGATTCCAGCTCACTTTTAAGTTTCTAAGGGTCAGGTCCTCTACATTGTGGCTGGCCTAAGGCTTAGTTCACCATATAGCAATGTATATATTGACATTTTCCCCTCGACTTTCTGTGATTCCCTACATCTCACCTTTCTTTGCAGACAAGCCATTTGAAATACACTTAACTTATTTCACAGCCAATAAGTCTTTGAAATAATGTCTATTTTTTAGAGAAATCTTCTTATATAATTAGGCAGAAAATCTGACCTGCCATAGTTTTGAAAACAGCATAATTTCACTCTTCTCAATGCTTAATCTGTGGTATTAAACAACCTTTGAGTACTTAGGTTTATCAACGACATGTACTTTAAAAATGTTTTAGAGATCCTACCAGCCTTTGAAAACCTCCTTGTTCCTTTTTTCAGTTCCAGTTTTATGTATATTTTCTGCCTTGCACCTGATTATTCCAACATCAGATGGATGGCCTAGGGAATCTAATTCTGTTATTGATTGTTTTTGCTGATTGTCTCCCTTTGTAGCTGATTTCTTCATTATTGTGTAAATTTAGGTCATGAGCTCATGTTTAGCTAAACAGCTGACCTTGTAAAAGGCTTAGGTGTGAACGCTCGTAAGTTTCAGCAAAAAGTCGGCAAAGATTTATTTGTGTCCCTCCAATGAGTTGCCCACAAGGACCCCGTTTTCTAGAAGTGTTGGTCCAATACTCCCTCTAGGTGTAGGGGACTTAGACAGGGCTGCTTTCGGCCCCCGATCTTGGGCAGGGGCAGTGGGCGGCGTGTGGCCCGGGCAGGAGCCTCTCTGCGTGTGAACCTGGGAATCATCTCTCCTGCGAACTTCGGTCACCTGGCAGGAAGCTACGATGCCCAGACCTATGGTTCGCTGTGCAGCGAGGTATACTGCGTGGACAGGTTCCACACACACTTCAAATAAGTGGGTGGCCTCAGTGGAAAAGTGAAAGTTTGGCCAGCTGTGCAGACAAAGAAGGCGCCCTATGGCCTGGGCCTAAATGCTTGTGACACCCCACTGGGCCTGCCTTGCTCTGAGGGCCCTGCCCTGGGCCCCCTGCTCCCCTGCCCTTTGTTCAGTCACAGCAGAGATGGCCACACCCACTCCCTCCGTGAGGGCAGTGTTCCAGCCTCCCTCAGCCCCGCCCACTCTCCACAGGTTACCATGGACTACAGATGCTGCATTCTGAGGCCAGGGCTTTCCGAGAATGCCAAGGGCAGACATGATGACCTTAAATGACTTCCTCTTGTGTCAGTTTTGGTAAACTGTAGGAGATAGGAAATGGTCCACTTTACAGAAATGTTCAAATTTACTGGCATTTCATATATTCTCTGCTATAACATTGTCCTGATTCTTTCTATATATTCTTTAATTATGTTTGTGCTTTCCTTAATCAAAGTGTGTCTTTTAAATCTTTTCAAAGAATATTCTTTGGACTTACTACCTCACCTGAATTTTATACGTTTTCTGTGGTATTAAGTTCTGCTCATATCTATCTTTATCTTTTTTCTATGTTCTCAGGGTTTATTGTTTTGATCTTCTGATGTCAATTAAAACACTTGGTTATTCATTTTCATCAATCTTTTTACTTATAAAGATTTGAACTTTTAAAGATTCCAGCTCACTTTTTACTTTCTAAGGGTCAGGTCCTCTACATTGTGGCTGGCCTAAGGCTTAGTTCACCATATAGCAATGTATATATTGACATTTTCCCCTCGACTTTCTGTGATTCCCTACATCTCACCTTTCTTTGCAGACAAGCCATTTGAAATACACTTAACTTATTTCACAGCCAATAAGTCTTTGAAATAATGTCAATTTTTTAGAGAAATCTTCTGACATAATTAGGCAGAAAATCTCACCTGCCATAGTTTTCAAAACAGCATAATTTCACTCTTCTCAATGCTTAATCTGTGGTATTAAACAACCTTTGAGTATTTAGGTTTATCAATGACATGTACTTTAAAAATGTTTTAGAGATCCTACCAGCCTTTGAAAACCTCCTTGTTCCTTATTTCAGTTCCAGTTTTATGTATATTTTCTGCCTTGCACCTGATTATTCCAACATCAGATGGATGGCCTAGGGAATCTCATTCTGGTATTGATTGTTTTTGCTGATTGTCTCACTTTGTAGCTGATTTCTTCAATATTGTGTAAATTTAGATCATGAGCTCATGTTTAGCTAAACAGCTGAACTTGTAAGAGGCTTAGGTGTGAACGCTGGTACTCTTCAGCAGAAAGTCGGCAAAGATTTATTTGTGTCCCTCCAATGAGTTGCCCGCAAGGACCCCGTTTTCTACAAGTGTTGGTCCAATACTCCTTCGAGAGGCAGTGGACTCAGACATGGCTGCTTTTCAGCCTTCGATCTGGGGCAGGGCCAGTGGGCGGCCTGTGGCCCTGGCAGGAGCCTCTCCGCATGTGTCCCAGGGACCCATTTGACTGCGAACTTCGGTCACCTGGCAGGAAGCTACGATGCCCTGTCCTATGGTTAGCTGTGCAGCGAGGTGTACTGCGCGGACAGGTTCCAAACACACTTCAAATAAGAGGGTGGCCTGAGTGGAAAGGTGAGAGTTTGGGCAGCTGTGCAGACAAAGAAGGCGCCCTTTGGCCTGGACCTAAATGCTTGTGACACCCCACTGGGTCTGCCGGGCTCTGAGGGCCCTGCCCTGGGCCACCTGCTCCCCTGACCTTTGTTCAGTCACAGCAGAGATGGCCACACCCACTCCCTCAGTGATGGCAGGCTTCCAACCTCCCTCAGCCACGCCCCCTCTCCGCAGTTTACCATGGACTACAGATGCTGCATTCTGAGGCCAGGGCGTTCCGAGAATGCCAAGGGCAGACATGATGACCTTAAATGATTTCCTCTTGTGTCAGTTTTGGTAAAGTTTAGGAGCTAGGAAATGGTCCACTTTACAGAAATATTCAAATTTACTGGCAATTCATATATTCTCCGCTATAACATTGTCCTGATTCTTTCTGTATATTATTTACTTTTTTTTTTCCTAAATCAAAGTGTGTCTTTTAAATCTTTTCAAAGAATATTCTTTGGACTTACTAAATCACCTAAATTTTATACGTTTTCTGTGGTATTAAGTTCTGCTCATATCTTTATTTATCTTTTTTCTATGTTCTCAGGGTTTATTGTTTTGATTTTCTGATGTCAAGTAAAACACTTGGTTATTATTTTTAATAAATCTTTTTACTTATAAAGATTTGAACTTTTAAAGATTCCAGCTTCCTTGTACGTTTCTAAGGGTCCATTCCTCTACACTGTTGCCGGCCTACGGCTTAGTTCACCATATAGCAATGTATATATTGACATATTATCCCCTCGGCTTTCTGTGATTCCCTACATCTCACATTTCTTTGCAGACATACATTTGAAATGCCCTTAACTTATTTCACAGCCAATAAGTCTTTGAAATAATGTGTATTTTTTAGAGAAATCATCTTATATAATTAGGCAAAAAATCTCACCTTCCATAGTTTTCTAAACAGCATAATTTCACTCTTCTCACTGCTTAATTTGTTGTATTAAACAACCTTTGAGTATTTAGCTTTATCAATGACATGTACTCTAAAAATGTTTTAGAGATCCTACCAGTCTTTGAAAACATCCTTGTTCCTTGTTTCTTTTCCAGGTTTATGTATATTTTCTGCCTAGCACCTGATTATTCCAACATCTGACGGATGGCCTAGGGAATCTAATTCTGGTATTGATTGTTTTTGCTGATTGTCTCCCTTTGTAGCTGATTTCTTCATTATTGTGTAAATTTAGGTCATGAGCTCATGTTTAGCTAAACAGCTGACATTGTAAAAGGCTTAGGTGTGAACGCTCGTAAGTTTCAGCAAAAAGTCGGCAAAGATTTATTTGTGTCCCTCCAATGAGTTGCCCACAAGGACCCCGTTTTCTAGAAGTGTTGGTCCAATACTCCCTCTAGGGGTAGGGGACTTAGACAGGGCTGCTTTCGGCCCCCGATCTTGGGCAGGGGCATTGGGCGGCATGTGGCCCGGGCAGGAGCCTCTCTGCGTGTGAACCTGGGAATCATCTCTCCTGCGAACTTCGGTCACCTGGCAGTAAGCTACGATGCCCAGACCTATGGTTAGCTGTGCAGCGAGGTATACTGCGTGGACAGGTTCCACACACACTTCAAATAAGTGTGTGGCCTGAGTGGAAAAGTGAGAGTTTGGCCAGCTGTGCAGACAAAGAAGGCGCCCTATGGCCTGGGCCTAAAGGCTTGCGACACCCCACTGGGCCTGCCTTGCTCTGAGGGTCCTGCCTTGGGCCACATGCTCCCCTGCCCTTTGTTCAGTCACAGCAGAGATGGCCACACCCACTCCCTCCGTGAGGGCAGTGTTCCAGCCTCCCTCAGCCCCGCCCGCTCTCCACAGGTTACCATGGACTACAGATGCTGCATTCTGAGGCCAGGGCGTTCCGAGAATGCCAAGGGCAGACATGATGACCTTAAATGATTTCCTCTTGTGTCAGTTTTGGTAAACTGTAGGAGCTAGGAAATGGTCCACTTTACAGAAATGTTCAAATTTACTGGCATTTCATATATTCTCTGCTATAACATTGTCCTGATTCTTTCTATATATTCTTTAATTATGTTTGTGCTTTCCTTAATCAAACTGTGTCTTTTAAATCTTTTCAAAGAATATTCTTTGGACTTACTACCTCACCTGAATTTTATACGTTTTCTGTGGTATTAAGTTCTGCTCATATCTATCTTTATCTTTTTTCTATGTTCTCAGGGTTTATTGTTTTGATCTTCTGATGTCAATTAAAACACTTGGTTATTCATTTTCATCAATCTTTTTACTTATAAAGATTTGAACTTTTAAAGATTCCAGCTCACTTTTAAGTTTCTAAGGGTTAGGTCCTCTACATTGTGGCTGGCCTAAGGCTTAGTTCACCATATAGCAATGTATATATTGACATTTTCCCCTCGACTTTCTGTGATTCCCTACATCTCACCTTTCTTTGCAGACAAGCCATTTGAAATACACTTAACTTATTTCACAGCCAATAAGTCTTTGAAATAATGTCTATTTTTAGAGAAATCTTCTTATATAATTAGGCAGAAAATCTCACCTGCCATAGTTTTGAAAACAGCATAATTTCACTCTTCTCAATGCTTAATCTGTGGTATTAAACAACCTTTGAGTATTTAGGTTTATCAACGAAATGTACTTTAAAAATGTTTTAGAGATCCTACCAGCCTTTGAAAACCTCCTTATTCCTTGTTTCAGTTCCAGTTTTATGTATATTTTCTGCCTTGCACCTGATTATTCCAACATCAGATGGATGGCCTAGGGAATCTCATTCTGGTATTGATTGTTTTTGCTGATTGTCTCACTTTGTAGCTGATTTCTTCAATTTTGTTTAAATTTAGATCATGAGCTCATGTTTAGCTAAACAGCTGACCTTGTAAGAGGCTTAGGTGTGAACGCTGGTAAGCTTCAGCAGAAAGTCGGCAAAGATTTATTTGTGTCCCTCCAATGAGTTGCCCGCAAGAACCCCGATTTCTACAAGTGTTGGTCCAATACTCCTTCGAGAGGCAGTGGACTCAGACATGGCTGCTTTTCAGCCTTCAATCTGGGGCAGGGCCAGTGGGCGGCCTGTGGCCCGGGCAGGAGCCTCTCCGCATGTGTCCCAGGGACACATTTGCCTGCGAACTTCAGTCACCTGGCAGGAAGCTACGATGCCTTGACCTATGGTTAGCTGTGCAGCGAGGTGTACTGCGCGGATAGGTACCCAACACACTTCAAATAAGAGGGCGGCCTGAGTGGAAAGGTGAGAGTTTGGGCAGCTGTGCAGACAAAGAAAGCGCCCTTTGGCCTGGGCCTAAATGCTTGTGACACCCCACTGGGTCTGCCGGGCTCTGAGGGCCCTGCCCTGGGCCCCCTGCTCCCCTGCCTTTTGTTCAGTCAGAGCAGAGATGACCACACCCACTCCCTCAGTGAGGGCAGTCTTCCAAACTCCCTCAGCCACGCCCCCTCTCCGCAGGTTACCATGGACTACAGATGCTGCATTCTGAGGCCAGGGCGTTCCGAGAATGCCAAGGGCAGACATGATGACCTTAAATGATTTCCTCTTGTGTCAGTTTTGGTAAACTGTAGGAGCTAGGAAATGGTCCACTTTACAGAAATATTCAAATTTACTGGCAATTCATATATTCTCCACTATAACATTGTCCTGATTCTTTCTGTATATTATTTACTTTTTTTTGTTTTCCTTAATCAAAGTGTGTCTTTTAAATCTTTTCAAAGAATATTCTTTGGACTTACTAAATCACCTAAATTTTATACGTTTTCTGTTGTATTAAGTTCTGCTCATATCTTTATTTATCTTTTTTCTATGTTCTCAGGGTTTATTGTTTTGATTTTCTGATGTCAAGTAAAACACTTGGTTATTATTTTTAATAAATCTTATTACTTATAAAGATTTGAACTTTTAAAGATTCCAGCTTCCTTGTACGTTTCTAAGGGTCCATTCCTCTACACTGTTGCCGGCCTAAGGCTTAGTTCACCATATAGCAATGTATATATTGACATATTATCCCCTCGGCATTCTGTGATTCCCTACATCTCACATTTCTTTGCAGACAAGACATTTGAAATGCCCTTAACTTATTTCACAGCCAATAAGTCTTTGAAATAATGTGTATTTTTTAGAGAAATCATCTTATATAATTAGGCAGAAAATCTCACCTTCCATAGTTTTCTAAACAGCATAATTTCACTCTTCTCACTGCTTAATTTGTTGTATTAAACAACCTTTGAGTATTTATCTTTATCAATGACATGTATTCTAAAAATGTTTTAGAGATCCTACCAGTCTTTGAAAACATCCTTTTTCCTTGTTTCTTTTCCAGGTTTATGTATATTTTCTGCCTAGCACCTGATTATTCCCACATCTGACGGATGGCCTAGGGAATCTCATTCTGGTATTGATTGTTTTTGCTGATTGTCTCCCTTTGTAGCTGATTTCTTCATTATTGTGTAAATTTAGGTCATGAGCTCATGTTTAGCTAAACAGCTGACCTTGTAAAAGGCTTAGGTGTGAACGCTCGTAAGTTTCAGCAAAAAGTCGGCAAAGATTTATTTGTGTCCCTCCAATGAGTTGCCCACAAGGACCCCGTTTTCTAGAAGTGTTGGTCCAATACTCCCTCTAGGGGTAGGGGACTTAGACAGGGCTGCTTTCTGCCCCCGATCTTGGGCAGGGGCAGTGTGCGGCGTGTGGCCCGGGCAGGAGCCTCTCTGCGTGTGAACCTTGGAATCATCTCTCCTGCGAACTTCGGTCACCTGGCAGGAAGCTACGATGCCCAGACCTATGGTTAGCTGTGCAGCGAGGTATACTGCGTGGACAGGTTCCACACACACTTGAAATAAGTGGGTGGCCTGAGTGGAAAAGTGAGAGTTTGGCCAGCTGTGCAGACAAAGAAGGCGCCCTATGGCCTGTGCCTAAATGCTTGCGACACCCCACTGGGCCTGCCTTGCTCTGAGGGTCCTGCCCTGGGTCCCATGCTCCCCTGCCCTTTGTTCAGTCACAGCAGAGATGGCCACACCCACTCCCTCCGTGTGGGCAGTGTTCCAGCCTCCCTCAGCCCCGCCCACTCTCCACAGGTTACCATGGACTACAGATGCTGCATTCTGAGGCCAGGGCGTTCCGAGAATGCCAAGGGCAGACATGATGACCTTAAATGATTTCCTCTTGTGTCAGTTTTGGTAAACTGTAGGAGCTATGAAATGGTCCACTTTACAGAAATATTCAAATTTACTGGCATTTCATATATTCTCTGCTATAACATTGTCCTGATTCTTTCTGTATATTCTGTACTTTTTTTTTGTTTTCCTTAATCAAAGTGTGTCTTTTAAATCTTTTCAAAGAATATTCTTTGGACTTACTACCTCACCTGAATTTTATACGTTTTCTGTGGTATTAAGTTCTGCTCATATCTTTATTTATCTTTTTTCTATGTTCTCAGGGTTTATTGTTTTGATCTTCTGCTGTCAATTAAAACACTTGGTTATTCATTTTCATCAATCTTTTTACTTATAAAGATTTGAACTTTTAAAGATTCCAGCTCACTTTCAAGTTTCTAAGGGTCAGGTCCTCTACATTGTGGCTGGCCTAAGGCTTAGTTCACCATATAGCAATGTATATATTGACATTTTCCCCTCGACTTTCTGTGATTCCCTACATCTCACCTTTCTTTGCAGACAAGCCATTTGAAATACACTTAACTTATTTCACAGCCAATAAGTCTTTGAAATAATGTCTATTTTTTAGAGAAATCTTCTTATATAATTAGGCAGAAAATCTCACCTGCCATAGTTTTCAAAACAGCATAATTTCACTCATCTCAATGCTTAATCTGTGGTATTAAACAACCTTTGAGTATTTAGGTTTATCAACGAAATGTACTTTAAAAATGTTTTAGAGATCCTACCAGCCTTTGAAAACCTCCTTGTTTCTTGTTTCAGTTCCAGTTTTATGTATATTTTGTGCCTTGCACCTGATTATTCCAACATCAGATGGATGGCCTAGGGAATCTCATTCTGGTATTGATTGTTTTTGCTGATTGTCTCCCTTTGTAGCTGATTTCTTCAATTTTGTGTAAATTTAGATCATGAGCTCATGTTTAGCTAAAGAGCTGACCTTGTAAGAGGCTTAGGTGTGAACGCTGGTAAGCTTCAGCAGAAAGTCGGCAAAGATTTATTTGTTTCCCTCCAATGAGTTGCCCGCAAGAACACCGATTTCTACAAGTGTTGGTCCAATACTCCTTCGAGAGGCAGTGGACTCAGACATGGCTGCTTTTCAGCCTTCGATCTGGGGCAGGGCCAGTGGGCGGCCTGTGGCCCGGGCAGGAGCCTCTCCGCATGTGTCCCAGGGACACATTTGCCTGCGAACTTCAGTCACCTGGCAGGACGCTACGATGCCTTGACCTATGGTTAGCTGTGCAGCGAGGTGTACTGCGCGGACAGGTACCCAACACACTTCAAATAAGAGGGCGGCCTGAGTGAAAAGGTGAGAGTTTGGGCAGCTGTGCAGACAAAGAAAGCGCCCTTTGGCCTGGGCCTAAATGCTTGTGACACCCAACTGGGTCTGCCGGGCTCTGAGGGCCCTGCCCTGGGCCCCCTGCTCCCCTGCCCTTTGTTCAGTCACAGCAGAGATGGCCACAACCACTCCCTCTGTGAGGGCAGACTTCCAACCTCCCTCAGCCACGCCCCCTCTCCGCAGGTTACCATGGACTACAGATGCTGCATTCTGAGGCCAGGGCGTTCTGAGAATGCCAAGGGCAGACATGATGACCTTAAATGATTTCCTCTTGTGTCAGTTTTGGTAACGTTTAGGAGCTAGGAAATGGTCCACTTTACAGAAATATTCAAATTTACTGGCAATTCATATATTCTCCGCTATAACATTGTCCTGATTCTTTCTGTATATTATTTAGTTTTTTTTTGTTTTCCTTAATCAAAGTGTGTCTTTTAAATCTTTTCAAAGAATATTCTTTGGACTTACTAAATCACCTAAATTTTATACGTTTTCTGTTGTATTAAGTTCTGCTCATATCTTTATTTATCTTTTTTCTATGTTCTCAGGGTTTATTGTTTTGATTTTCTGATGTCAAGTAAAACACTTGGTTATTATTTTTAATAAATCTTTTTACTTATAAAGATTTGAACTTTTAAATATTCCAGCTTCCTTGTACGTTTCTAAGGGTCCATTCCTCTACACTGTTGCCGGCCTAAGGCTTAGTTCACCATATAGCAATGTATATATTGACATATTATCCCCTCGGCTTTCTGTGATTCCCTACGTCTCACATTTCTTTGCAGACAAGACATTTGAAATGCCCTTAACTTACTTCACAGCCAATAAGTCTTTGAAATAATGAGTATTTTTTAGAGAAATCATCTTATATAATTAGGCAGAAAATCTCACCTTCCATAGTTTTCTAAACAGCATAATTTCACTCTTCTCACTGCTTAATTTGTTGTATTAAACAACCTTTGAGTATTTAGCTTTATCAATGACATGTACTCTAAAAATGTTTTAGAGATCCTCCCGGTCTTTGAAAACATCCTTGTTCCTTGTTTCTTTTCCAGGTTTATGTATATTTTCTGCCTAGCACCTGATTATTCCAACATCTGACGGATGGCATAGGGAATCTAATTCTGGTATTGATTGTTTTTGCTGATTGTCTCCCTTTGTAGCTGATTTCTTCATTATTGTGTAAATTTAGGTCATGAGCTCATGTTTAGCTAAACAGCTGACCTTGTAAAAGGCTTAGGTGTGAACGCTCGTAAGTTTCAGCAAAAAGTCGGCAAAGATTTATTTGTGTCCCTCCAATGAGTTGCCCACAAGGACCCCGTTTTCTAGAAGTGTTGGTCCAATACTCCCTCTAGGTGTAGGGGACTTAGAGAGGGCTGCTTTCGGCCCCCGATCTTGGGCTTGGGCATTGGGCGGCCTGTGGCGCGGGCAGGAGCCTCTCTGCTTGTGAACCTGGGAATCATCTCTCCTGCGAACTTCGGTCACCTGGCAGGAAGCTACGATGCCCAGACCTATGGTTAGCTGTGCAGCGAGGTATACTGCGTGGACAGGTTCCACACAAACTTCAAATAAGTGGGTGGCCTCAGTGGAAAAGTGAGAGTTTGGCCAGCTGTGCAGACAAAGAAGGCGCCCTATGGCCTGGGCCTAAATGCTTGTGACACCCCACTGGGACTGCCTTGCTCTGAGGGCCCTGCCCTGGGCCCCCTGCTCCCCTGCCCTTTGTTCAGTCACAGCAGAAATGGCCACACCCTCTCCCTCCGTGAGGGCAGTGTTCCAGCCTCCCTCAGCCCCGCCCACTCTCCACAGGTTACCATGGACTACAGATGCTGCATTCTGAGGCCAGGGCGTTCCGATAATGCCAAGGGCAGACATGATGACCTTAAATGATTTCCTCTTGTGTCTGTTTTGGTAAACTGTAGGAGCTAGGAAATGGTCCACTTTACAGAAATGTTCAAATTTACTGGCATTTCATATATTCTCTGCTATAACATTGTCCTGATTCTTTCTATATATTCTTTAATTATGTTTGTGCTTTCCTTAATCAAAGTGTGTCTTTTAAATCTTTTCAAAGAATATTCTTTGGACTTACTACCTCACCTGAATTTTATACGTTTTCTGTGGTATTAAGTTCTGCTCATATCTATCTTTATCTTTTTTCTATGTTCTCAGGGTTTATTGTTTTGATCTTCTGATGTCAATTAAAACACTTGGTTATTCATTTTCATCAATCTTTTTACTTATAAAGATTTGAACTTTTAAAGATTCCAGCTCACTATAAGTTTCTAAGGGTCAGGTCCTCTACATTGTGGCTGGCCTAAGGCTTAGTTCACCATATAGCAATGTATATATTGACATTTTCCCCTCGACTTTCTGTGATTCCCTACATCTCACCTTTCTTTGCAGACAAGCCATTTGAAATACACTTAACTTATTTCACAGCCAATAAGTCTTTGAAATAATGTCTATTTTTTAGAGAAATCTTCTTTTATAATTAGGCAGAAAATCTCACCTGCCATAGTTTTCAAAACAGCATAATTTCACTCTTCTCAATGCTTAATTTGCTGTATTAAACAACCTTTGTGTATTTAGCTTTATCAATGACATGTACTTGAAAAATGTTTTAGAGACCCTACCAGTCTTTGAAAACATCCTTGTTCCTTGTTTCTTTTCCAGGTTTATGTATATTTTCGGCCTAGCACCTGATTATTCCAACATCTGACGGATGGCCTAGGGAATCTCATTCTGGTATTGATTGTTTTTGCTGATTGTCTCCCTTTGTAGCTGATTTCTTCATTATTGTGTAAATTTAGGTCATGAGCTCATGTTTAGCTAAACAGCTGACCTTGTAAAAGGCTTAGGTGTGAACGCTCGTAAGTTTCAGCAAAAAGTCGGCAAAGATTTATTTGTGTCCCTCCAATGAGTTGCCCACAAGGACCCCGTTTTCTAGAAGTGTTGGTCCAATACTCCCTCTAGGGGTAGGGGACTTAGACAGGGCTGCTTTCGGCCCCCGATCTTGGGCAGGGGCAGTGGGCGGCGTGTGGCCCGGGCAGGAGCCTCTCTGCGTGTGAACCTGGGAATCATCTCTCCTGCGAACTTCGGTCACCTGGCAGGAAGCTACGATGCCCAGACCTATGGATCGCTGTGCAGCGAGGTATACTGCGTGGACAGGTTCCACACACACTTCAAATAAGTGGGTGGCCTGATTGGAAAAGTGAGAGTTTGGCCAGCTGTGCAGACAAAGAAGGCTCCCTATGGCCTGTGCCTAAATGCTTGCGACACCCCACTGGGCCTGCCTTGCTCTGAGGGTCCTGCCCTGGGCCCCATGCTCCCCTGCCCTTTGTTCAGTCACAGCAGAGACGGCCACACCCACTCCCTCCGTGAGGGCAGTGTTCCAGCCTCCCTCAGACCCGCCCACTCTCCACAGGTTACCATGGACTACAGGTGCTGCATTCTGAGGCCAGGGCGTTCCGAGAATCCCTAGGGCAGACATGATGACCTTAAATGATTTCCTCTTGTGTCAGTTTTGGTAAACTGTAGGAGCTAGGAAATGGTCCACTTTACAGAAATATTCAAATTTACTGGCATTTCATAAATTCTCTGCTATAACATTGTCCTGATTCTTTCTGTATATTCTTTACTTTTTTTTGTTTTCCTTAATCAAAGTGTGTCTTTTAAATCTTTTCAAAGAATATTCTTTGGACTTACTACCTCACCTGAATTTTATACGTTTTCTGTGGTATTAAGTTCTGCTCATATCTTTATTTATCTTTTTTCTATGTTCTCAGGGTTTATTGTTTTGATCTTCTGCTGTCAATTAAAACACTTGGTTATTCATTTTCATCAATCTTTTTACTTATAAAGATTTGAACTTTTAAAGATTCCAGCTCACTTTTAAGTTTCTAAGGGTCAGGTCCTCTACATTGTGGCTGGCCTAAGGCTTAGTTCACCATATAGCAATGTATATATTGACATTTTCCCCTCGACTTTCTGTGATTCCCTACATCTCACCTTTCTTTGCAGACAAGCCATTTGATATACACTTAACATATTTCACAGCCAATAACTCTTTGAAATAATGTCTATTTTTTAGAGAAATCTTCTTATATAATTAGGCAGAAAATCTCACCTGCCATAGTTTTCAAAACAGCATAATTTCACTCTTCTCAATGCTTAATCTGTGGTATTAAACAACCTTTGAGTATTTAGGTTTATCAACGAAATGTACTTTAAAAATGTTTTAGAGATCCTACCAGCCTTTGAAAACCTCCTTGTTCCTTGTTTCAGTTCCAGTTTTATGTATATTTTCTGCCTTGCACCTGATTATTCCAACATCAGATGGATGGCCTAGGGAATCTCATTCTGGTATTGATTGTTTTTGCTGATTGTCTCCCTTTGTAGCTGATTTCTTCAATTTTGTGTAAATTTAGATCATGAGCTCATGTTTAGCTAAACAGCTGACCTTGTAAGAGGCTTAGGTGTGAACGCTGGTAAGCTTCAGCAGAAAGTCGGCAAAGATTTATTTGTGTCCCTCCAATGAGTTGCCCGCAAGAACCCCGATTTCTACAAGTGTTGGTCCAATACTCCTTCGAGAGGCAGTGGACTCAGACATGGCTGCTTTTCAGCCTTCGATCTGGGGCAGGGCCAGTGGGCGGCCTGTGGCCCGGGCAGGAGCCTCTCCGCATGTGTCCCAGGGACACATTTGCCTGCAAACTTCAGTCACCTGGCAGGAAGCTACGATGCCTTGACCTATGGTTAGCTGTGCAGCGAGGTGTACTGCGCGGACAGGTACCCAACACACTTCAAATAAGAGGGCGGCCTGAGTGGAAAGGTGAGAGTTTGGGCAGCTGTGCAGACAAAGAAAGCGCCCTTTGGCCTGGGCCTAAATGCTTGTGACACCCCAGTGGGTCTGCCGGGCTCTGAGGGCCCTGCCCTGGGCCCCCTGCTCCCCTGCCCTTTGTTCAGTCACAGCAGAGATGGCCACACCCTCTCCCTCAGTGAGGGCAGTCTTCCAAACTCCCTCAGCCACGCCCCCTCTCCGCAGGTTACCATGGACTACAGATGCTGCATTCTGAGGCCAGGGCGTTCTGAGAATGCCAAGGGCAGACATGATGACCTTAAATGATTTCCTCTTGTGTCAGTTTTGGTAAAGTTTAGGAGCTAGGAAATGGTCCACTTTACAGAAATATTCAAATTTACTGGCATTTCATATATTCTCTGCTATAACATTGTCCTGATTCTTTCTATATATTCTTTAATTATGTTTGTGCTTTCCTTAATCAAAGTGTGTCTTTTAAATCTTTTCAAAGAATATTCTTGGGACTTACTACCTCACCTGAATTTTATACGTTTTCTGTGGTATTTAGTTCAGCTCATATCTTTATTTATCTTTTTTCTATGTTCTCAGGGTTTATTATTTTGATCTTCTGATGTCAATTAAAACACTTGGTTATTCATTTTCATCAATCTTTTTACTTATAAAGATTTGAACTTTTAAAGATTCCAGCTCACTTATAAGTTTCTAAGGGTCAGGTCCTCTACATTGTGGCTGGCCTAAGGCTTAGTTCACCATATAGCAATGTATATATTGACATTTTCCCCTCGACTTTCTGTGATTCCCTACATCTCACCTTTCTTTGCAGACAAGCCATTTGAAATACACTTAACTTATTTCACAGCCAATAAGTCTTTGAAATAATGTCAATTTTTTAGAGAAATCTTCTGACATAATTAGGCAGAAAATCTCACCTGCCATAGTTTTCAAAACAGCATAATTTCACTCTTCTCAATGCTTAATCTGTGGTATTAAACAACCTTTGAGTATTTAGGTTTATCAATGACATGTACTTTAAAAATGTTTTAGAGATCCTACCAGCCTTTGAAAACCTCCTTGTTCCTTCTTTCAGTTCCAGTTTTATGTATATTTTCTCCCTTGCACCTGATTATTCCAACATCAGATGGATGGCCTAGGGAATCTCATTCTGGTATTGATTGTTTTTGCTGATTGTCTCACTTTGTAGCTGATTTCTTCAATATTGTTTAAATTTAGATCATGAGCTCATGTTTAGCTAAACAGCTGACCTTGTAAGAGGCTTAGGTGTGAACGCTGGTACGCTTCAGCAGAAAGTCGGCAAAGATTTATTTGTGTCCCTCCAATGAGTTGCCCGCAAGGACCCCGTTTTCTACAAGTGTTGGTCCAATACTCCTTCGAGAGGCAGTGGACTCAGACATGGCTGCTTTTCAGCCTTCGATCTGGGGCAGGGCCAGTGGGCGGCCTGTGGCCCGGGCAGGAGACTCTCCGCTTGTGTCCCAGGGACCCATTTGCCTGCAAACTTCGGTCACCTGGCAGGAAGCTACGATGCCCTGACCTATGGTTAGCTGTGCAGCGAGGTGTACTGCGCGGACAGGTTCCACACACACTTCAAGTACGAGGGCGGCCTGAGTGGAAAGTTGAGAGTTTGGGCAGCTGTGCAGACAAAGAAGGCGCCCTTTGGCCTGGGCCTAAATGCTTGTGACACCCCACTGTGTCTGCCGGGCTCTGAGGGCCCTGCCCTGGGCCCCCTGCTCCCCTGCCCTTTTTTCAGTCACAGCAGAGATGGCCACACCAACTCCCTCAGTGAGGGCAGGCTTCCAAACTCCCTCAGCCACGCCCCCTCTCCGCAGGTTACCATGGACTACAGATGCTGCATTCTGAGGCCAGGGCATTCCGAGAATGCCAAGGGCAGACATGATGACCTTAAATGATTTCCTCTTGTGTCAGTTTTCGTAAACTGTAGCAGCTAGGAAATGGTCCGCTTTACAGAAATGTTCCAGTTTACTGGCATTTCATATATTCTCTGCTATAACATTGTCCTGATTCTTTCTGCATATTCTTTACTTATGTTTATGTTTTCCTTAATCAAAGTGTGTCTTTTAAATCTTTTCAAAGAATATTCTTAGGACTTACTAAATCACCTGAATTTTATACGTTTTCTGTTGTATTAAGTTCTGCTCATATCTTTATTTATCTTTTTTCTATGTTCTCAGGGTTTATAGTTTTGATTTTCTGATGTCAAGTAAAACACTTGGTTATTCATCTTAATAAACCTTTTTACTTATAAATATTTGAACTTTTAAAGATTCCAGCTCACTTTCAAGTTTCTAAGGGTCAGGTCCTCTACATTGTGGCTGGCCTAAGGCTTAGTTCACCATATAGCAATGTATATATTGACATTTTCCCCTCGACTTTCTGTGATTCCCTACATCTCACCTTTCTTTGCAGACAAGCCATTTGAAATACACTTAACTTATTTCACAGCCAATAAGTCTTTGAAATAATGTCTATTTTTTAGAGAAATATTCTTATATAATTAGGCAGAAAATCTCACCTGCCATAGTTTTCAAAACAGCATAATTTCACTCTTCTCAATGCTTAATCTGTGGTATTAAACAACCTTTGAGTATTTAGGTTTATCAATGACATGTACTTTAAAAATGTTTTAGAGATCCTACCAGCCTTTGAAAACCTCCTTGTTCCTTCTTTCAGTTCCAGTTTTATGTATATTTTCTGCCTTGCACCTGATTATTCCAACATCAGATGGATGGCCTAGGGAATCGCATTCTGGTATTGATTGTTTTTGCTGATTGTCTCACTTTGTAGCTGATTTCTTCAATATTGTTTAAATTTAGATCATGAGCTCATGTTTAGCTAAACAGCTGACCTTGTAAGAGGCTTAGGTGTGAACGCTGGTAGGCTTCAGCAGAAAGTCGGCAAAGATTTATTTGTGTCCCTCCAATGAGTTGCCCGCAAGGACCCCGTTTTCTACAAGTGTTGGTCCAATACTCCTTCGAGAGGCAGTGGACTCAGACATGGCTGATTTTCAGCCTTCGATCTGGGGCAGGGCCAGTGGGCGGCCTGTGGCCCGGGCAGGAGCCTCTCCGCATGTGTCCCAGGGACACATTTGCCTGCGAACTTCGGTCACCTGGCAGGAAGCTACGATGCCTTGACCTATGGTTAGCTGTGCAGCGAGGTGTACTGCGCGGACAGGTACCCAACACACTTCAAATTAGAGGGCGGCCTGAGTGGAAAGGTGAGTGTTTGGGCAGCTGTGCAGACAAAGAAGGCGCCCTTTGGCCTGGGCCTAAAAGCTTGTGACACCCCACTGGGTCTGCCGGGCTCTGAGGGCCCTGCCCTGGGCCCCCTGCTCCCCTGCCCTTTGTTCAGTCACAGCAGAGATGGCCACACCCACTCCCTCAGTGAGGGCAGTCTTCCAACCTCCCTCAGCCACGCCCCCACTCCGCAGTTTACCATAGACTACAGATGCTGCATTCTGAGGCCAGGGCGTTCCGAGAATGCCAAGGGCAGACATGATGACGTTAAATGATTTCCTCTTGTGTCAGTTTTGGTAAACTGTAGGAGCTAGGAAATGGTGCACTTTACAGAAATATTCAAATTTACTGGCAATTCATATATTCTCCGCTATAACATTGTCCTGATTCTTTCTGTATATTATTTACTTTTTTTTGTTTTCCTAAATCAAAGTGTGTCTTTTAAATCTTTTCAAAGAATATTCTTTGGACTTACTAAATCACCTAAATTTTATACGTTTTCTGTTGTATTAAGTTCTGCTCATATCTTTATTTATCTTTTTTCTATGTTCTCAGGGTTTATTGTTTTGATTTTCTGATGTCAAGTAAAACACTTGGTTATTATTTTTAATAAATCATTTTACTTATAAAGATTTGAACTTTTAAAGATTCTAGCTTACTTGTACGTTTCTAAGGGTCCTTTCCTCTACACTGTTGCCGGCCTAAGGCTTAGTTCAACATATAGCTATGTATATATTGACATATTTTCCCCTCGGCTTTCTGTGACTCCCTACATCTCCCCTTTCTTTGCAGACAAGACATTTGAAATACCCTTAACTTATTTCACAGCCAATAAGTCTTTGAAATAATGTGTATTTTTTAGAGAAATCATCTTATATAATTAGGCAGAAAATCTCACCTTCCATAGTTTTCTAAACAGCATAATTTTCACTCTTCTCACTACTTAATTTGTTGTATTAAACAACCTTTGAGTTTTTAGCTTTATCAATGACATGTACTTTAAAAATGTTTTAGAGATCCTACCAGTCTTTGAAAACATCCTTGTTCCTTGTTTCTTTTCCAGGTTTATGTATATTTTCTGCCTAGCACCTGATTATTCCAACATCTGACGGATGGCCTAGGGAATCTAATTCTGGTATTGATTGTTTTTGCTGATTGTCTCCCTTTGTAGCTGATTTCTTCATTATTGTGTAAATTTAGATCATGAGCTCATGTTTAGTTAAACAGCTGACCTTGTAAAAGGCTTAGGTGTGAACGCTCGTAAGTTTCAGCAAAAAGTCGGCAACGATTTATTTGTGTCCCTCCAATGAGTTGCCCACAAGGACCCCGTTTTCTAGAAGTGTTGGTCCAATACTCCCTCTAGGTGTAGGGGAATTAGACAGGGCTGCTTTCGGCCCCCGATCTTGGGCAGGGGCAGTGGGCCGCCTGTGGCCCGGGCAGGAGCCTCTCTGCATGTGAACCTGGGAATCATCTCTCCTGCGAACTTCGGTCACCTGGCAGGAAGCTATGATTCCCAGACCTATGGTTAGCTGTGCAGTGACGTTTACTGCGCGGACAGGTTCCACACTCCCTGCAACTAAGTGGGCGGCCTGAGTGGAAAAGTGATAGTTTGGGCAGCTGTGCAGACAAAGAAGGCCCCCTAAGGCCTGGGCCTAAATGCTTGTGACACCCCACTAGGCCTGCTGGGCTCTGAGGGCCCTGCCCAGGGCCCGCTGCTCCCCTGCCCTTTGTTCAGTCACAGCAGAGATGGCCACAGCCACTCCCTCTGTGAGGGCAGTGTTCCAGCCTCCCTCAGTCCCGCCCACTCTCCGCAGTTTACCATGGACTACAGATGCTGAATTCTGAGGCCAGGGCGTTCCGAGAATGCCAAGGGCAGACATGATGACCTTAAATGATTTCCTCTTGTGTCAGTTTTGGTAAACTGTAGGAGCTAGGAAATGGTCCACTGTACAGAAATGTTCAAATTTACTGGCATTTCATATATTCTCTGCTATAACATTGTCCTGATTCTTTCTATATATTCTTTAATTATGTTTGTGCTTTCCTTAATCAAAGGGTGTCTTTTAAATCTTTTCAAAGAATATTCTTTGGACTTACTACCTCACCTGAATTTTATAGGTTTTCTGTGGTATTAAGTTCTGCTCATATCTATCTTTATCTTTTTTCTATGTTCTCAGGGTTTATTGTTTTGATTTTCTGATGTCAAGTAAAACTGTTGGTTATTATTTTTAATAAATCTTTTTACTTATAAAGATTTGAACTTTTAAAGATTCCAGCTTCCTTGTACGTTTCTAAGGGTCCATTCCTCTACACTGTTGCCGGCCTAAGGCTTAGTTCACCATATAGCAATGTATATATTGACCAATTATCCCCTCGGCTTTCTGTGACTCCCTACATCTCACCTTTCTTTGCAGACAAGACATTTGAAATACCCTTAACTTATTTCACAGCCAATAAGTCTTTGAAATAATGTGTATTTTTTAGAGAAATCATCTTATATAATTAGGCAGAAAATCTCACCTTCCATAGTTTTCTAAACAGCATAATTTCACTCTTCTCACTGCTTAATTTGTTGTATTAAACAACCTTTGAGTTTTTAGCTTTATCATTGACATGTACTTTAAAAATGTTTTAGAGATCCTACCAGTCTTTGAAAACATCCTTGTTCCTTGTTTCTTTTCCAGGTTTATGTATATTTTCTGCCTAGCACCTGATTATTCCAACATCTGACGGATGGCCTAGGGAATCTAATTCTGGTATTGATTGTTTTTGCTGATTGTCTCCCTTTGTAGCTGATTTCTTCATTATTGTGTAAATTTAGATCATGAGCTCATGTTTAGCTAAACAGCTGACCATGTAAAAGGCTTAGGAGTGAACGCTCGTAAGTTTCAGCAAAAAGTCGGCAAAGATTTATTTGTGTCCCTCCAATGAGTTGCCCACAAGGATCCCGTTTTCTAGAAGTGTTGGTCCAATACTCCCTCTAGGTGTAGGGGAATTAGACAGGGCTGCATTCGGCCGCCGATCTTGGGCAGGGGCAGTGGGCCGCCTGTGGCCCGGGCAGGAGCCTCTCTGCGTGTGAACCTGGGAATTATCTCTCCTGCGAACTTCGGTCACCTGGCAGGAAGCTACGATGCCCAGACCTATGGTTAGCTGTGCAGCGAGGTATACTGGGTGGACAGGTTCCTCACACACTTCAAATAAGTGGGTGGCCTCAGTGGAAAAGTGAGAGTTTGGCCAGCTGTGCCGACAAAGAAGGCGCCCTTTGGCCTGGGCCTAAATGCTTGTGACACCCCACTGGGCCTGCCTTGCTCTGAGGGCCCTGCCCTGGGCCCCCTGCTCCCCTGCCCTTTGTTCAGTCACAGCAGAGATGGCCACACCCACTCCCTCCTTGAGGGCAGTGTTCCAGCCTCCCTCAGCCCCGCCCACTCTCCACAGGTTACCATGGACTACAGATGCTGCATTCTGAGGCCAGGGCGTTCCGAGAATGCCAAGGGCAGACATGATGACCTTAAATGATTTCCTCTTGTGTCAGTTTTGGTAAACTGTAGGAGCTAGGAAATGGTCCACTTTACAGAAATGTTCAAATTTACTGGCATTTCATATATTCTCTGCTATAACATTGTCCTGATTCTTCCTATATATTCTTTAATTATGTTTGTGCTTTCCTTAATCAAAGTGTGTCTTTTAAATCTTTTCAAAGAATATTCTTTGTACTTACTACCTCACCTGAATTTTATACGTTTTCTGTGGTATTAAGTTCTGCTCATATCTATCTTTATCTTTTTTCTATGTTCTCAGGGTTTATTGTTTTGATCTTCTGATGTCAATTAAAACACTTGGTTATTCATTTTCATCAATCTTTTTACTTATAAAGATTTGAACTTTTAAAGATTCCAGCTCACTTTTAAGTTTCTAAGGGTCAGGTCCTCTACATTGTGGCTGGCCTAAGGCTTAGTTCAACATATAGCAATGTATATATTGACATTTTCCCCTCGACTTTCTGTGATTCCCTACATCTCACCTTTCTTTGCAGACAAGCCATTTGAAATACACTTAACTTATTTCACAGCCAATAAGTCTTTGAAATAATGTCTATTTTTTAGAGAAATCTTCTGACATAATTAGGCAGAAAATCTCACCTGCCATAGTTTTCAAAACAGCATAATTTCACTCTTCTCAATGCTTAATCTGTGGTATTAAACAACCTTTGAGTATTTAGGTTTATCAATGACATGTACTTTAAAAATGTTTTACAGATCCTACCAGCCTTTGAAAACCTCCTTGTTCCTTCTTTCAGTTCCAGTTTTATGTATATTTTCTGCCTTGCACCTGATTATTCCAACATCAGATGGATGGCCTAGGGAATCTCATTCTGGTATTGATTGTTTTTGCTGATTGTCTCACTTTGTAGCTGATTTCTTCAATATTGTGTAAATTTAGATCATGAGCTCATGTTTAGCTAAACAGCTGACCTTGTAAGAGGCTTAGGTGTGAACGCTGGTACGCTTCAGCAGAAAGTCGGCAAAGATTTCTTTGTGTCCCTCCAATGAGTTGCCCGCAAGGACCCCGTTTTCTACAAGTGTTGGTCCAATCACCTTCGAGAGGCAGTGGACTCAGACATGGCTGCTTTTCAGCCTTCGATCTGGGGCAGGGCCAGTGGGCGGCCTGTGGCCCGGGCAGGAGCCTCTCCGCATGTGTCCCAGGGACACATTTGCCTGCGAACTTCGGTCACCTGGCAGGAAGCTACGATGCCCTGACATATGGTTAGCTGTGCAGCGAGGTGTACTGCGCGGACAGGTTCCACACACACTTCAAGTACGAGGGCGGCCTGAGTGGAAAGGTGAGAGTTTGGGCAGCTGTGCAGACAAAGAAGGCGCCCTTTGTCCTGGGCCTAAATGCTTGTGACACCCCACTGGGTCTGCCGGGCTCTGAGGGCCCTGCCCTGGGCCCCCTGCTCCCCTGCCCTTTGTTCAGTCACAGCAGAGATGGCCACACCCACTCCCTCAGTGAGGGCAGGCTTCCAAACTCCCTCAGCCACGCCCCCTCTCCGCAGGTTACCGTGGACTACAGATGCTGCATTCTGAGGCCAGGGCATTCCGAGAATGCCAAGGGCAGACATGATGACCTTAAATGATTTCCTCTTGTGTCAGTTTTCGTAAACTGTAGCAGCTAGGAAATGGTCCGCTTTACAGAAATGTTCCAGTTTACTGGCATTTCATATATTCTCTGCTATAACATTGTCCTGATTCTTTCTGCATATTCTTTACTTATGTTTATGTTTTCCTTAATCAAAGTGTGTCTTTTAAAACTTTTCAAAGAATATTCTTAGGATTTACTAAATCACCTGAATTTTATACGTTTTCTGTTGTATTAAGTTCTGCTCATATCATTATCTATCTTTTTTCTATGTTCTCAGTGTTTATAGTTTTGATTTTCTGATGTCAAGTAAAACACTTGGTTATTCATCTTAATAAATCTTTTTACTTATAAAGATTTGAACTTTTAAAGATTCCAGCTTACTTGTACGTTTCTAAGGGTCCTTTCCTCTACACTGTTGCCGGCCTAAGGCATAGTTCAACATATAGCTATGTATATATTGACATATTTTCCCCTCGGCTTTCTGTGACTCCCTACATCTCACCTTTCTTTGCAGACAAGACATTTGAAATACCCTTAACTTATTTCACAGCCAATAAGTCTTTGAAATAATGTGTATTTTTTAGAGAAATCATCTTATATAATTAGGCAGAAAATCTCACCTTCCATAGTTTTCTAAACAGCATAACTTCACTCTTCTCACAGCTTATTTTGCTGTATTAAACAACCTTTGTGTATTTAGCTTTATCAATGACATGTACACTAAAAATGTTTTAGAGATCCTACCAGTCTTTGAAAACATCCTTGTTCCTTGTTTCTTTTCCAGGTTTATGTATATTTTCTGCCTAGCACCTGATTATTCCAACATCTGACGGATGGCCTAGGGAATCTAATTCTGGTATTGATTGTTTTTGCTGATTGTCTCCCTTTGTAGCTGATTTCTTCATTATTGTGTAAATTTAGGTCATGAGCTCATGTTTAGCTAAACAGCTGACCTTGTAAAAGGCTTATGTGTGAACGCTCGTAAGTTTCAGCAAAAAGTCGGCAACGATTTATTTGTGTCCCTCCAATGAGTTGCCCACAAGGACCCCGTTTTCTAGAAGTGTTGGTCTAATACTCCCTCTAGGGGTAGGGGACTTAGACAGGGCTGCTTTCGGCCCCCGATCTTGGGCAGGGGCAGTGGGCGGCGTGTGGCCCGGGCAGGAGCCTCTCTGCGTGTGAACCTGGGAATCATCTCTCCTGCGAACTCCGGTCACCTTGCAGGAAGCTACGATCCCCAGACCTATGGTTAGCTGTGCAGCGAGGTATACTGCGTGGACAGGTTCCACACACACTTCAAAAAAGTGGGTGGCCTCAGTGGAAAAGTGAGAGTTTGGCCAGCTGTGCAGACAAAGAAGGCGCCCTATGGCCTGTGCCTAAATTCTTGGGACACCCCACTAGGCCTGCCTTGCTCTGAGGGTCCTGCCCTGGGCCCCATGCTACCCTGCCCTTTGTTCAGACACAGCAGAGATGGCCACACCCACTCCCTCCGTGAGGGCAGTGTTCCAGCCTCCCTCAGACCCACCCACTCTCCACAGGTTACCATGGACTACAGATGCTGCATTCTGAGGCCACGGATTTCCGAGAATGCCAAGGGCAGACATGATGACCTTAAATGATTTCCTCTTGTGTCAGTTTGGGTAAACTGTAGGAGCTAGGAAATGGTCCTCTTTACAGAAATATTCAAATTTGCTGGCATTTCATATATTCTCTGCTATAACATTGTCCTGATTCTTTCTGTATATTCTTAACTTTTTTTTGTTTTCCTTAATCAAAGTGTGTCTTTTAAATCTTTTCAAAGAATATTCTTTGGACTTACTACCTCACCTGAATTTTATACGTTTTCTGTGGTATTAAGTTCTGCTCATATCTTTATTTATCTTTTTTCTATGTTCTCAGGGTTTATTGTTTTGATCTTCTGATGTCAATTAAAACACTTGGTTATTCATTTTCATCAATCTTTTTACTTATAAAGATTTGAACTTTTAAAGATTCCAGCTCACTTTCAAGTTTCTAAGGGTCAGGTCCTCTACATTGTGGCTGGCCTAAGGCTTAGTTCACCATATAGCAGTGTATATATTGACATTTTCCCCTCGACTTTCTGTAATTCCCTACATCTCACCTTTCTTTGCAGACAAGCCATTTGAAATACACTAAACTTATTTCACAGCCAATAAGTCTTTGAAATAATGTCTATTTTTTAGAGAAATCTTCTTATATAATTAGGCAGAAAATCTCATCTGCCATAGTTTTGAAAACAGCATAATTTCACTCTTCTCAATGCTTAATCTGTGGTATTAAACAACCTTTGAGTATTTAGGTTTATCAACGAAATGTACTTTAAAAATGTTTTAGAGATCCTACCAGCCTTTTAAAACCTCCTTGTTCCTTGTTTCAGTTCCAGTTTTATGTATATTTTCTGCCTTGCACCTGATTATTCCAACATCAGATGGAAGGCCTAGGGAATCTCATTCTGGTATTGATTGTTTTTGCTGATTGTCTCCCTTTGTAGCTGATTTCTTCAATATTGTGTAAATTTAGATCATGAGCTCATGTTTAGCAAAACAGCTGACCTTGTAAGAGGCTTAGGTGTGAACACTCGTAAGCTTCAGCAGAAAGTCGGCAAAGATTTATTTGTGTCCCTCCAATGAGTTGCCCGCAAGAACCCCGTTTTCTACAACTGTTGGTCCAATACTCCTTCGAGAGGCAGTGGACTCAGACATGGCTGCTTTTCAGCCTTCAATCTGGGGCAGGGCCAGTGGGCGGCCTGTGGCCCGGGCAGGAGCCTCTCCGCATGTGTCCCAGGGACACATTTGCCTGCGAACTTCAGTCACCTGGCAGGAAGCTACGATGCCTTGACCTATGGTTAGCTGTGCAGCGAGGTGTACTGCGCAGACAGGTACCCAACACACTTCAAATAAGAGGGCGGCCTGAGTGGAAAGGTGAGAGTTTGGGCAGCTGTGCAGACAAAGAAGGCGCCTTTGGGCTGGGCCTAAATGCTTGTGACACCCCACTAGGCCTGCCGGGCTCTGAGGGCCCTGCCCAGGGCCCGCTGCTCCCCTGCCCTTTATTCAGTCACAGCAGAGATGGCCATACCCACTCCCTCTGTGAGGGCAGTGTTCCAGCCTCCCTCAGTCCCGCCCACTCTCCGCAGGTTACCATGGACTACAGATGCTGCATTCTGAGGCCAGGGCATTCCGAGAATATCAAGGGCAGACATGATGACCTTAAATGATTTCCTCTTGTGTCAGTTTTGGTAAACTGTAGGAGCTAGGAAATGGTCCACTTTACAGAAATGTTCAAATTTACTGGCATTTCATATATTCTCTGCTATAACATTGTCCTGATTCTTTCTATATATTATTTAATTATGTTTGTGCTTTCCTAAATCAAAGTGTGTCTTTTAAATCTTTTCAAAGAATATTCTTTGGACTTACTAAATCACCTAAATTTTATACGTTTTCTGTTGTATTAAGTTCTGCTCATATCTTTATTTATCTTTTTTCTATGTTCTCAGGGTTTATTGTTTTGATTTTCTGATGTCAAGTAAAACACTTGAATATTATTTTTAATAAATCTTTTTACTTATAAAGATTTGAACTTTTAAAGATTCCAGCTTCCTTGTACGTTTCTAAGGGTCCATTCCTCTACACTGTTGCCGGCCTAAGGCTTAGTTCACCATATAGCAATGTATATATTGACATATTATCCCCTCGGCTTTCTGTGATTCCCTACATCTCACCTTTGTTTGCAGACAAGTCATTTGAAATACCCTTAACTTATTTCACAGCCAATAATTCTTTGAAATAATGTGGTTTTTTTAGAGAAATCTTCTTATATAATTAGGCTGAAAATCTCACCTTCCATAGTTTTCTAAACAGCATAATTTCACTCTTCTCACTGCTTAATTTGTTGTATTAAACAACCTTTGAGTATTTAGCTTTATCAATGACATGTACTTTAAAAATGTTTTAGAGATCCTACCAGTCTTTGAAAACATCCTTGTTCCTTGTTTCTTTTCAGGTTTATGTATATTTTCTGCCTAGCACCTGATTATTCCAACATCTGACGGATGGCCTAAGGAATCTAATTCTGGTATTGATTGTTTTTGCTGATTGTCTCCCTTTGTAGCTGATTTCTTCATTATTGTGTAAATTTAGATCATGAGCTCATGTTTAGCTAAACAGCTGACCTTGTAAAAGGCTTAGGTGTGAACGCTCGTAAGTTTCAGCAAAAAGTCGGCAAAGATTTATTTGTGTCCCTCCAATGAGTTGCCCACAAGGACCCCGTTTTCTAGAAGTGTAGGTCCAATACTCCCTCTAGGGGTAGGGGACTTAGACAGGGCTGCTTTCTGCCCCCGATCTTGCGCAGGGGCAGTGGGCGGCGTGTGGCCCGGGCAGGAGCCTCTCTGCGTGTGAACCTGGGAATCACCTCTCCTGCGAACTTCGGTCACCTGGCAGGAAGCTACGATGCCCAGACCTATGGTTAGCTGTGCAGCGAGGTATACTGCGTGGACAGGTTCCACACACACTTCAAATAAGTGGGTGGCCTCAGTGCAAAAGTGAGAGTTTGGCCAGCTGTGCAGACAATGAAGGCGCCCTATGGCCTGTGCCTAAATGCTTGTGACAACCCACTGGGCCTGCCTTGCTCTGAGGGACCTGCCCTGGGCCCCCTGCTCCCCTATCCTTTGTTCAGTCAGAGCAGAGATGGCCACACACACTCCCTCAATGAGGGCAGTGTTCCAGCCTCCCTCAGCCCCGCCCACTCTCCACAGGTTACCATGGACTACAGATGCTGCATTCTGAGGCCAGGGCGTTCCGAGAATACCAAGGGCAGACATGATGACCTTAAATGATTTCCTCTTGTGTCAGTTTTGGTAAACTTTAGGAGCTAGGAAAAGGTCCACTTTACAGAAATATTCAAATTTACTGGCAATTCATATATTCTCCGCTATAACATTGTCCTGCTTCTTTCTGTATATTATTTACTTTTTTTTGTTTTCCTAAATCAAAGTGTGTCTTTTAAATCTTTTCAAAGAATATTCTTTGGACTTACTAAATCACCTAAATTTTATACGTTTTCTGTTGTATTAAGTTCTGCTCATATCTTTATTTATCTTTTTTCTATGTTCTCAGGGTTTATTGTTTTGATTTTCTGATGTGAAGTAAAACACTTGGTTATTATTTTTAATAAATCTTTTTACTTATAAAGATTTGAACTTTTAAAGATTCCAGCTTCCTTGTACGTTTCTAAGGGTCCATTCCTCTACACTGTTGCCGGCCTAAGGCTTAGTTCACCATATAGCAATGTATATATTGACATATTATCCCCTCGGCTTTCTGTGATTCCCTACATCTCACCTTTCTTTGCAGACAAGACATTTGAAATACCCTTAACTTATTTCACAGCCAATAAGTCTTTGAAATAATGTGTATTTTTTAGAGAAATCATCTTATATAATTAGGCAGAAAATCTCACCTTCCATAGTTTTCTAAACAGCATAATTTCACTCTTCTCACTGCTTAATTTGTTGTATTAAACAACCTTTGAGTATTTAGCTTTATCAATGACATGTACTTTAAAAATGTTTTAGAGATCCTACCAGTCTTTGAAAACATCCTTGTTCCTTGTTTCTTTTCCAGGTTTATGTATATTTTCTGCCTAGCACCTGATTATTCCAACATCTCAAGGATGGCCTAGGGAATCTAATTCTGGTATTGATTGTTTTTGCTGATTGTCTCCCTTTGTAGCTGATTTCTTCATTATTGTGTAAATTTAGGTCATGAGCTCATGTTTAGCTAAACAGCTGACCTTGTAAAAGGCTTAGGTGAGAACGCTCGTAAGTTTCAGCAAAAAGTCGGCAAAGATTTATTTGTGTCCCTCCAATGAGTTGCCCACAAGGACCCCGTTTTCTAGAAGTGTTGGTCCAATACTCCCTCTAGGGGTAGGGGAATTAGACAGGGCTGCTTTCGGACCCCGATCTTGGGCAGGGGCAGTGGGCCGCCTGTGGCCCGGGCAGGAGCCTCTCTGCATGTGAACCTGGGAATCATCTCTCCTGCGAACTTCGGTCACCTGGCAGGAAGCTATGATGCCCAGACCTATGGTTAGCTGTGCAGCGAGGTATACTGCGCGGACAGGTTCCACACTCACTGCAACTAAGTGGGCGGCCTGAGTGGAAAAGTGAGAGTTTGGGCAGCTGTGCAGACAAAGAAGGCGCCCTAAGGCCTGGGCCTAAAGGCTTGTGACACCCCACTAGGCCTGCCGTGCTCTGAGGGCACTGCCCAGGGCCCGCTGCTCCCCTGCCCTTTGTTCAGTCACAGCAGAGATGGCCACACCCACTCCCTCTGTGAGGGCAGTGTTCCAGCCTCCCTCAGTCCCGCCCACTCTCCGCAGGTTACCATGGACTACAGATGCTGCATTCTGAGGCCAGGGCGTTCCGAGAATTCCAAGGGCAGACATGATGACCTTAAATGATTTCCCCTTGTGTCAGTTTGGGTAAACTGTAGGAGCTAGGAAATGGTCCACTTTACAGAAATGTTCAAATTTACTGGCATTTCATATATTCTCTGCTATAACATTGTCCTGATTCTTTCTATATATTCTTTAATTATGTTTGTGCTTTCCTTAATCAAAGTGTGTCATTTAAATCTTTTCAAAGAATATTCTTTGGACTTACTACCTCACCTGAATTTTATACGTTTTCTGTGGTATTAAGTTCTGCTCATATCTATCTTTATCTTTTTTCTATGTTCTCAGGGTTTATTGTTTTGATCTTCTGATGTCAATTAAAACACTTGGTTATTCATTTTCATCAATCTTTTTACTTATAAAGATTTGAACTTTTAAAGATTCCAGCTCACTTTTAAGTTTCTAAGGGTCAGGTCCTCTACATTGTGGCTGGCCTAAGGCTTAGTTCACCATATAGCAATGTATATATTGACATTTTCCCCTCGACTTTCTGTGATTCCCTACATCTCACCTTTCTTTTCAGACAAGCCATTTGAAATACACTTAACTTATTTCACAGCCAATAAGTCTTTGAAATAATGTCTAATTTTTAGGGAAATCTTCTGACATAATTAGGCAGAAAATCTCACCTGCCATAGTTTTCAAAACAGCATAATTTCACTCTTCTCAATGCTTAATCTGTGGTATTAAACAACCTTTGAGTATTTAGGTTTATCAATGACATGTACTTTAAAAATGTTTTAGAGATCCTACCAGCCTTTGAAAACCTCCTTGTTCCTTCTTTCAGTTCCAGTTTAAAGTATATTTTCTACCTTGCACCTGATTATTCCAACATCAGATGGATGGCCTAGGGAATCTCATTCTGGTATTGATTGATTTTGCTGATTGTCTCCCTTTGTAGCTGATTTCTTCAATATTGTGTAAATTTAGATCATGAGCTCATATTTAGCTAAACAGCTGACCTTGTAAGAGGCTTAGGTGTGAACGCTGGTACGCTTCAGCAGAAAGTCGGCAAAGATTTATCTGTGTCCCTCCAATGAGTTGCCCGCAAGGACCCCGTTTTTTACAAGTGTTGGTCCAATACTCCTTCGAGAGGCAGTGGACTCAGACATGGCTGCTTTTCAGCCTTCGATCTGGGGCAGGGCCAGTGGGCGGCCTGTGGCCCGGGCAGGAGCCTCTCCGCATGTGTCCCAGGGAACCATTTGCCTGCGAACTTCGGTCACCTGGCAGGAAGCTACGATGCCCTGACCTATGGTTAGCTGTACAGCGAGGTGTACTGCGCGGACATGTTCCAAACACACTTCAAATAAGAGGGCGGCCTGAGTGGAAAGGTGAGAGTTTGGGCAGCTGTGCAGACAAAGAAGGCGCCCTTTGGCCTGGGCCTAAATGCTTGTGACACACCACAGGGTCTGCCGGGCTCTGAGGGCCCTGCACTGGGCCCCCTGCTCCCCTGCCCTTTGTTCAGTCACAGCAGAGATGGCCACACCCACTCCCTCAGTGATGGCAGTCTTCCAACCTCCCTCAGCCACGCCCCCTCTCCGCAGGTTACCATGGACTACAGATGCTGCATTCTGAGCCCAGGGCGTTCCTAGAATGCCAAGGGCAGACATGATGACATTAAATGATTTCCTCTTGTGTCAGTTTTCGTAAACTGTAGCAGCTAGGAAATGGTCCGCTTTACAGAAATGTTCAAGTTTACTGGCATTTCATATATTCTCTGCTATATCATTGTCCTGATTCTTTCTGCATATTCTTTACTTATGTTTATGTTTTCCTTAATCAAAGTGTGTCTTTTAAATCTTTTCAAAATATATTCTTTGGACTTACTAAATCACCTGAATTTTATACGTTTTCTGTTGTATTAAGTTCTGCTCATACCTTTATTTATCTTTTTTCTATGTTCTCAGGGTTTATAGTTTTGATTTTCTGATGTCAAGTAAAACACTTGGTTATTCATTTTAATAAATCTTTTTACTTATAAAGATTTGAACTTTTAAAGATTCCAGCTTACTTGTACGTTTCTAAGGGTCCTTTCCTCCACACTGTTGCCGGCCTAAGGCTTAGTTCAACATATAGCTATGTATATATTGACATATTTTCCCCTCGGCTTTCTGTGACTCCCTACATCTCACCTTTCTTTGCAGGCAAGACATTTGAAATACCCTTAACTTATTTCACAGCCAATAAGTCTTTGAAATAATGTGTATTTTTTAGAGAAATCATCTTATATAATTAGGCAGAAAATCTCACCTTCCATAGTTTTCTAAACAGCATAATTTCACTCTTCTCACTGCTTAATTTGTTGTATTAAACAACCTTTGAGTATTTAGCTTTATCAATGACATGTACTCTAAAAATGTTTTAGAGATCCTACCAGTCTTTGAAAACATCCTTGTTCCTTGTTTCTTTTCCAGGTTTATGTATATTTTCTGCCTAGCACCTGATTATTCCAACATCTGACGGATGGCCTAAGGAATCTAATTCTGGTATTGAATGTTTTTGCTGATTGTCTCCCTTTGTAGCTGATTTCTTCATTATTGTGTAAATTTAGGTCATGAGCTCATGTTTAGCTAAACAGCTGACCTTGTAAAAGGCTTAGGTGTGAACGCTCGTAAGTTTCAGCAAAAAGTCGGCAAAGATTTATTTGTGTCCCTCCAATGAGTTGCCCACAAGGACCCCGTTTTCTAGAAGTGTTGGTCCAATACTCCCTCTAGGGGTAGGGGACTTAGACAGGGCTGCTTTCGGCCCCCGATCTTGGGCAGGGTCAATGGGCGGCGTGTGGCCCGGGCAGGAGCCTCTCTGCGTGTGAACCTGGGAATCATCTCTTCTGCGAACTTCGGTCACCTGGCAGGAAGCTACGATGCCCAGACCTATGGTTAGCTGTGCAGCGAGGTATACTGCGTGGACAGGTTCCACACACACTTCAAATAAGTGGGTGGCCTCAGTGGAAAAGTGAGAGTTTGGCCAGCTGTGCAGACAAAGAAAGCGCCCTTTGGCATGGGCCTAAATGCTTGTGACACCCCACTGGGTCTGCCGGGCTCTGAGGGCCCTGCCCTGGGCCCCCTGCTCCCCTGCCCTTTGTTCAGTCACAGCAGAGATGGCCACACCCACTCCCTCAGTGAGGGCAGTCTTCCAACCTCCCTCAGCCACGACCCCTCTCCGCAGGTTACCATGGACTACAGATGCTGCATTCTGAGGCCAGGGCGTTCCGAGAATGCCAAGGGCAGACATGATGACCTTAAATGATTTCCTCTTGTGTCAGTTTTGGTAAACTTTAGGAGCTAGGAAATGGTCCACTTTACAGAAATATTCAAATTTACTGGCAAGTCATATATTCTCCGCTCTAATATTGTCCTGATTCTTTCTGTATATTATTTACTTTTTTTTGTTTTCCTAAATCAAAGTGTGTCTTTTAAATCTTTTCAAAGAATATTCTTTGGACTTACTAAATCACCTAAATTTTATACGTTTTCTGTTGTATTAAGTTCTGCTCATATCTTTATTTATCTTTTTTCCATGTTCTCAGGGTTTATTGTTTTGATTTTCTGATGTCAAGTAAAACACTTGGTTATTATTTTTAATAAATCTTTTTACTTATAAAGATTTGAACTTTTAAAGATTCCAGCTTACTTGTACGTTTCTAAGGGTCCATTCCACTACACTGTTGCCGGCCTAAGGCTTAGTTCACCATATAGCAATGTATATATTGACATATTATCCCCTCGGCTTTTTGTGATTCCCTACATCTCACCTTTCTTTGCAGACAAGACATTTGAAATACCCTTAAGTTATTTCACAGCCAATAAGTCTTTGAAATAATGTGTATTTTTTAGAGAAATCATCTTATATAATTAGGCAGAAATTCTCACCTTCCATAGTTTTCTAAACAGCATAATTTCACTCTTATCACTGCTTATTTTGTTGTATTAAACAACCTTTGAGTATTTAGCTTTATCAATGACATGTACTTTAAAAATGTTTTAGAGACCCTACCAGTCTTTGAAAACATCCTTGTTCCTTGTTTCTTTTCCAGGTTTATGTATATTTTCTGCCTAGCACCTGATTATTCCAACATCTGACGGATGGCCTAGGGAATCTAATTCTGGTATTGATTGTTTTTGCTGATTGTCTCCCTTTGTAGCTGATTTCTTCATTATTGTGTAAATTTAGATCATGAGCTCATGTTTAGCTATACAGCTAACCTTGTAAAAGGCTTAGGTGTGAACGCTCGTAAGTTTCAGCAAAAAGTCGGCAAAGATTTAGTTGTGTCCCTCCAATGAGTTGCCCACAAGGACCCCGTTTTCTAGAAGTGTTGGTCCAATACTCCCTCTAGGGGTAGGGGAATTAGACAGGGCTGCTTTCGGACCCCGATCTTGGGCAGGGGCAGTGGGCCGCCTGTGGCCCGGGCAGGAGCCTCTCTGCATGTGAACCCGGGAATCATCTCTTCTGCGAACTTCGGTCACCTGGCAGGAAGCTATGATGCCCAGACCTATGGTTAGCTGTGCAGCGAGGTATACTGCGCGGACAGGTTCCACACTCACTGCAACTAAGTGGGCGGCATGAGTGGAAAAGTGATAGTTTGGGCAGCTGTGCAGACAAAGAAGGCGCCCTAAGACCTGGGCCTAAATGCTTGTGACACCCCACTAGGCCTGCCGGGCTCTGAGGGCCCTGCCCAGGGCCCGCTGCTCCCCTGCCCTTTGTTCAGTCAGAGGAGAGATGGCCACACCCACTCCCTCTGTGAGGGCAGTGTTCCAGCCTCCCTCAGTCCCGCCCACTCTCCGCAGGTTACCATGGACTACAGATGCTGCATTCTGAGGCCAGGGCGTTCCGAGAATGCCAAGGGCAGACATGATGACCTTAAATGATTTCCTCTTGTGTCACTTTTGGTAAACTGTAGGAGCTAGGAAATGGTCCACTTTACAGAAATGTTCAAATTTACTGGCATTTCATATATTCTCTGCTATAACATTGTCCTGATTCTTTCTATATATTCTTTAATTATGTTTGTGCTTTCCTTAATCAAAGTGTGTCTTTTAAATCTTTTCAAAGAATATTCTTTGGACTTACTACCTCACCTGAATTTTATACGTTTTCTGTGGTATTAAGTTCTGCTCATATCTATCTTTATCTTTTTTCTATGTTCTCAGGGTTTATTGTTTTGATCTTCTGATGTCAATTAAAACACTTGGTTATTCATTTTCATCAATCCTTTTTACTTATAAAGATTTGGACTTTTAAAGATTCCAGCTCACTTTTAAGTTTCTAAGGGTCAGGTCCTCTACATTGTGGCTGGCCTAAGGCTTAGTTCACCATATAGCAATGTATATATTGACATTTTCCCCTCGACTTTCTGTGATTGCCTACATCTCACCTTTCTTTGCAGAAAAGCCATTTGAAATACACTTAACTTATTTCACAGCCAATAAGTCTTTGAAATAATGTCTATTTTTTAGAGAAATCTTCTGACATAATTAGGCAGAAAATCTCACCTGCCATAGTTTTCCAAACAGCATAATTTCACTCTTCTCAATGCTTTATCTGTGGTATTAAACAACCTTTGAGTATTTAGGTTTATCAATGACATGTACTTTAAAAATGTTTTAGAGATCCTACCAGCCTTTGAAAACCTCCTTGTTCCTTCTTTCAGTTCCAGTTTTATGTATATTTTCTGCCTTGCACCTGATTATTCCAACATCAGATGGATGGCCTAGGGAATCTCATTCTGGTATTGATTGTTTTTGCTGATTGTCTCCTTTTGTAGCTGATTTCTTCAAGATTGTGAAAATTTAGATCATGAGCTCATGTTTAGCTAAACAGCTGACCGTGTAAGGGGCTTAGGTGTGAACGCTGGTAAGCTTCAGCAGAAAGTCGGCAAAGATTTATTTGTGACCCTCCAATGAGTTGCCCGCAAGAACCCCGTTTTCTACAAGTGTTGGTCCAATACTCCTTCGAAAGGCAGTGGAGTCAGACATGGCTGCTTTTCAGCCTTCGATCTGGGGCAGGGCCAGTGGGCAGCCTGTGGCCCGGGCAGGAACCTCTCCGCATGTGTCCCAGGGACCCATTTCCCTGCGAACTTCAGTCACCTGGCAGGAAGCTACGATGCCTTGACATATGGTTAGCTGTGCAGCGAGGTGTACTGCGCGGACAGGTACCCAACACACTTCAAATAAGAGGGCGGCCTGAGTGGAAAGGTGAGAGTTTGGGCAGCTGTGCAGACAAAGAAGGCGCCCTTTGGCCTGGGCCTAAATGCTTGTGAAACCCCACTGGGTCTGCCGGGCTCTGAGGGCCCTGCCCTGGGCCCCCTGCTCCCCTGCATTTGTTCAGTCACAGCAGAGATGGCCGCACCCACTCCCTCAGTGAGGGCAGTCTTCCAACCTCCCTAAGCCACGCCCCCTCTCCGCAGGTTACCATGGACTACAGATGCTGCATTCTGAGGCCAGGGCGTTCCGAGAATGCCAAGGGCAGACATGATGACCTTAAATGATTTCCTCTTGTGTCAGTTTTCGTAAACTGTGGCAGCTAGGAAATGGTCCGCTTTACAGAAATGTTCAAGTTTACTGGCATTTCATATATTCTCTGCTATAACATTGTCCTGATTCTTTCTGCATATTCTTTACTTAATTTTATGTTTTCCTTAATCAAAGTGTGTCTTTTAAATCTTTTCAAAGAATATTCTTTGGACTTACTAAATCACCTGAATTTTATACGTTTTCTGTTGTATTAAGTTCTGCTCATATCTTTATTTATCTTTTTTCTATGTTCTCAGGGTTTATTGTTTTGATTTTCTGATGTCAAGTAAAACACTTGGTTATTCATTTTAATAAATTTTTTACTTATAAAGATTTGAACTTTTAAAGAGTCCAGCTTACTTGTACGTTTCTAAGGGTCCATTCCTCTACACTGTTGCCGGCCTAAGGCTTAGATCAACATATAGCTATGTATATATTGACATATTATCCCCTCGGCTTTCTGTGATTCCCTACATCTCCCCTTTCTTTGCAGAGAAGACATTTGAAATACCCTTAACTTATTTCACAGCCAATAAGTCTTTGAAATAATGTGTATTTTTTAGAGAAATCATCTTATATAATTAGGCAGAAAATCTCACGTTCCATAGTTTTCTAAAAAGCATAACTTCACTCTTCTCACAGCTTAATTTGCTGTATTAAACAACCTTTGTGTATTTAGCTTTATCAATGACATGTACTTTAAAAATGTTTTAGAGACCCTACCAGTCTTTGAAAACATCCTTGTTCCTTGTTTCTTTCCAGGTTTATGTATATTTTCTGCCTAGCACCTGATTATTCCAACATCTGACGGATGGCCTAGGGAATCTCATTCTGGTATTGATTGATTTTGCTGATTGTCTCCCTTTGTAGCTGATTTCTTCAATATTGTGTAAATTTAGATCATGAGCTCATATTTAGCTAAACAGCTGACCTTGTAAGAGGCTTAGGTGTGAACGCTGGTACGCTTCAGCAGAAAGTCGGCAAAGATTTATCTGTGTCCCTCCAATGAGTTGCCCGCAAGGACCCCGTTTTCTACAAGTGTTGGTCGAATACTCCTTCGAGAGGCAGTGGACTCAGACATGGCTGCTTTTCAGGCTTCGACCTGGGGCAGGGCCAGTGGGCGGCCTGTGGCCCGGGCAGGAGCCTCTCCGCATGTGTCCCAGGGAACCATTTGCCTGCGAACTTCGGTCACCTGGCAGGAAGCTACGATGCCCTGACCTATGGTTAGCTGTGCAGCGAGGTGTACTGCGCGGACAGGTTCCAAACACACTTCAAATAAGAGGGCGGCCTGAGTGGAAAGGTGAGAGTTTGGGCAGCTGTGCAGACAAAGAAGGCACCCGTTGGCCTGAGCCTAAATGCTTGTGACACCCCACTGGGTCTGCCGGGCTCTGAGGGCCCTGCACTGGGCCCCCTGCTCCCCTGCCCTTTGTTCAGTCACAGCAGAGATGGCCACACCCACTCCCTCAGTGATGGCAGTCTTCAAAACTCCCTCAGCCACGCCCCCTCTCCGCAGGTTACCATGGACTACAGATGCTGCATTCTGAGGCCAGGGCGTTCCGAGAATGCCAAGGGCAGACATGATGACCTTAAATGATTTCCTCTTGTGTCAGTTTTCGTAAACTGTAGCAGCTAGGAAATGGTCCGCTTTACAGAAATGTTCAAGTTTACTGGCATTTCATATATTCTCTGCTATATCATTGTCCTGATTCTTTCTGCATATTCTTTACTTATGTTTATGTTTTCCTTAATCAAAGTGTGTCTTTTAAATCTTTTCAAAGTATATTCTTTGGACTTACTAAATCACCTGAATTTTATACGTTTTCTGTTGTATTAAGTTCTGCTCATATCTTTATTTATCTTTTTTCTATGTTCTCAGGGTTTATAGTTTTGATTTTCTGATGTCAAGTAAAACACTTTGTTATTCATTTTAATAAATCTTTTTACTTATAAAGATTTGAACTTTTAAAGATTCCAGCTTACTTGTACGTTTCTAAGGGTCCTTTCCTCTACACTGTTGCCGGCCTAAGGCTTAGTTCAACATATAGCTATGTATATATTGACATATTTTCCCCTCGGCTTTCTGTGACTCCCTACATCTCCCCTTTCTTTGCAGACAAGACATTTGAAATACCCTTAACTTATTTCACAGCCAATAATTCTTTGAAATAATGTGTATTTTTTGGAGAAATCATCTTATATAATTAGGCAGAAAATCAAACGTTCCATAGTTTTCTAAACAGCATAACTTCACTCTTCTCACAGCTTAATTTGCTGTATTAAACAACCTTTGTGTATTTAGCTTTATCAATGACATGTACTTTAAAAATGTTTTAGAGACCCTACCAGTCTTTGAAAATATCCTTGTTCCTTGTTTCTTTTCCAGGTTTATGTATATTCTCTGCCTAGCACCTGATTATTCCAACATCTGACGGATGGCCTAGGGAATCTAATTCTGGTATTGATTGTTTTTGCTGATTGTCTCCCTTTGTAGCTGATTTCTTCATTATTGTGTAAATTTAGGTCATGAGCTCATGTTTAGCTAAACAGCTGACCTTGTAAAAGGCTTAGGTGTGAACGCTCGTAAGTTTCAGCAAAAAGTCGGCAAAGATTTATTTGTGTCCCTCCAATGAGTTGCCCACAAGGACCCCGTTTTCTAGAAGTGTTGGTCCAATACTCCCTCTAGGGGTAGGGGACTTAGACAGGGCTGCTTTCGGCCCCCGATCTTGGGCAGGGGCAGTGGGCGGCGTGTGGCCCGGGCTGGAGCCTCTCTGCGTGTGAACCTGGGAATCATCTCTCCTGCGAACTACGGTCACCTGGCAGGAAGCTACGATGCCCAGACCTATGGTTAGCTGTGCAGCGAGGTATACTGCGTGGACAGGTTCCACACACACTTCAAATAAGTGGGTGGCCTGAGTGGAAAAGTGAGAGTTTGGCCAGCTGTGCAGACAAAGAAGGCGCCCTATGGCCTGGGCCTAAATGCTTGTGACACCCCACTGGGCCTACCTTGCTCTGAGGGCCCTGCCCTGGGCCCCCTGCTCCCCTGCCCTTTGTTCAGACACAGCAGAGATGGCCACACCCACTCCCTAAGTGAGGTCAGTGTTCCAGCCTCCCTCAGCCCCGCCCACTCTCCACAGGTTACCATGGACTACAGATGCTGCATTCTGAGGCCAGGGCGTTCCGAGAATGTCAAGGGCAGACATGATGACCTTAAATGATTTCCTCTTGTGTCAGTTTTGGTAAACTGTAGGAGCTAGGAAATGGTCCACTTTACAGAAATTTTCAAATTTACTGGCATTTCATATATTCTCTGCTATAACATTGTCCTGATTCTTTCTGTATATTCTTTACTTTTTTTTGTTTTCCTTAATCAAAGTGTGTCTTTTAAATCTTTTCAAAGAATATTCTTTGGACTTACTACCTCACCTGAATTTTATACGTTTTCTGTTGTATTAAGTTCTGCTCATATCTTTATTTATCTTTTTTCTATGTTCTCAGGGTTTATTGTTTTGATCTTCTGATGTCAATTAAAACACTTGGTTATTCATTTTCATCAATCTTTTTACTTATAAAGATTTGAACTTTTAAAGATTCCAGCTCACTTTTAAGTTTCTAAAGGTCAGGTCCTCTACATTGTGGCTGGCCTAAGGCTTAGTTCACCATATAGCAATGTATATATTGACATTTTCCCCTCGACTTTCTGTGATTCCCTACATCTCACCTTTCTTTGCAGACAATCCATTTGAAATACACTTAACTTATTTCACAGCCAATAAGTCTTTGAAATAATATCTATTATTTAGAGAAATCTTCTTATATAATTAGGCAGAAAATCTGACCTGCCATAGTTTTGAAAACAGCATAATTTCACTCTTCTCAATGCTTAATCTGTGGTATTAAACAACTTTTGAGTACTTAGGTTTATCAACGACATGTACTTTAAAAATGTTTTAGAGATCCTACCAGCCTTTGAAAACCTCCTTGTTCCTTGTTTCAGTTCCAGTTTTTTGTATATTTTCTGCCTTGCACCTGATTATTCCAACATCGGATGGATGGCCTAGGGAATCTCATTCTGGTATTGATTGTTTTTGCTGATTGTCTCCCTTTATAGCTGATTTCTTCAATATTGTGTAAATTTAGATCATGAGCTCATGTTTAGCTAAACAGCTGACCTTGTAAGAGGCTTAGGTGTGAAGGCTGGTAAGCTTCAGCAGAAAGTCGGCAAAGATTTATTTGTGTCCCTCCAATGAGTTGCCCGCAAGAACCCCGTTTTCTACAAGTGTTGGTCCAATACTCCTTCGAGAGGCAGTGGACTCAGACATGGCTGCTTTTCAGCCTTCGACCTGGGGCAGGGCCAGAGGGCGGCCTGTTGCCCGGGCAGGAGCCTCTCCGCATGTGTCCCAGGGACCCATTTGCCTGCCAACTTCAGTCACCTGGCAGGAAGCTACGATGCCTTGACCTATGGTTAGCTGTGCAGCGAGGTGTACTGCGCGAACAGGTACACAACACACTTCAAATTAGAGGGCGGCCTGAGTGGAAAGGTGAGAGTTTGGGCAGCTCTGCAGACAAAGAAGGCGACCTTTGGCCTGGGCCTAAATGCTTGTGACACCCCACTGGGTCTGCCGGGCTCTGAGGGCCCTGCCCTGGGCCCCCTGCTCCCCTGCCCTTTGCTCAGTCACAGCAGAGATGGCCACACCCACTCCCTCAGTGAGGGCAGTCTTCCAACCTCCCTCAGCCACGACCCCTCTCCGCAGTTTACCATGGACTACAGATGCTGCATTCTGAGGCCAGGGCGTTCCGAGAATGCCAAGGGCAGACATGATGACTTTAAATGATTTCCTCTTGTGTCAGTTTTGGTAAACTTTAGGAGCTAGGAAATGGTCCACTTTACAGAAATATTCAAATTTAATGGCAATTCATATATTCTCCGCTATAACATTGTCCTGATTCTTTCTGTATATTATTTACTTTTTTTTGTTTTCCTAAATCAAAGTGTGTCTTTTAAATCTTTTCAAAGAATATTTTTTGGACTTACTAAATCACCTAAATTTTATACGTTTTCTGTTGTATTAAGTTCTGCTCATATCTTTATTTATCTTTTTTCCATGTTCTCAGGGTTTATTGTTTTGATTTTCTGATGTCAAGTAAAACACTTGGTTATTATTTTTAATAAATCTTTTTACTTATAAAGATTTGAACTTTTAAAGATTCCAGCTTACTTGTACGTTTCTAAGGGTCCATTCCTCTACACTGTTGCCGGCCTAAGGCTTAGTTCACCATATAGCAATGTATATATTGACATATTATCCCCTCGGCTTTCTGTGATTCCCTACATCTCACCTTTCTTTGCAGACAAGACATTTGAAATACCCTTAACTTATTTCACAGCCAATAAGTCTTTGAAATAATGTGTATTTTTTAGAGAAATCATCTTATATAATTAGGCAGAAAATCTCACCTTCCATAGTTTTCTAAACAGCATAACTTCACTCTTCTCACAGCTTAATTTGCTGTATTAAACAACCTTTGAGTATTTAGCTTTATCAATGACGTGTACTTTAAAAATGTTTTAGAGATCCTACCAGTCTTTGAAAACATCCTTGTTCCTTATTTCTTTTCCAGGTTTATGTATATTTTCTGCCTAGCACCTGATTATTCCAACATCTGACGGATGGCCTAGGGAATCTAATTCTGGTATTGATTGTTTTTGCTGATTGTCTCCCTTTGTAGCTGATTTCTTCATTATTGTGTAAATTTAGATCATGAGCTCATGTTTAGCTAAACAGCTGTCCTTGTAAAAGGCTTAGGTGTGAACGCTCGTAAGTTTCAGCAAAAAGTCGGCAAAGATTTATTTGTGTCCCTCCAATGAGTTGCCCACAAGGACCCCGTTTTCTAGAAGTGTTGGTCCAATACTCCCTCTAGGGGTAGGGGACTTAGACAGGGCTGCTTTCGGCCCCCGATCTTGGGCAGGGTCAATGGGCGGCGTGTGGCCCGGGCAGGAGCCTCTCTGCGTGTGAACCTGGGAATCATCTCTTCTGCGAACTTCGGTCACCTGGCAGGAAGCTACTATGCCCAGACCTATGGTTAGCTGTGCAGCGAGGTATACTGCGTGGACAGGTTCCACACACACTTCAAATAAGTGGGTGGCCTCAGTGGAAAAGTGAGAATTTGGCCAGCTGTGCAGACAAAGAAGGCGCCCTAAGGCCTGGGCCTAAATGTTTCTGACACCCCACTGGGCCTGCCTTGCTCTGAGGGCCCTGACCTGGGCCCCCTGCTCCCCTGCCCTTTGTTCAGTCACAGCAGAGATGGCCACACACACTCCCTCAGTGAGGGCAGTGTTCCAGCTTCCCTCAGCCCCGCCCACTCTCCATAGGTTACCATGGACTACAGATGCTGCATTCTGAGGCCTGGGCGTTCCGAGAATGCCAAGGGCAGACATGATGACCTTAAATGATTTCCTCTTGTGTCAGTTTTGGTAAACTGTAGGAGCTAGGAAATGGTCCACTTTACAGAAATATTCAAATTTACTGGCATTTCATATATTCTCTGCTATAACATTGTCCTGATTCTTTCTATATATTCTTTAATTATGTTTGTGCTTTCCTTAAACAATGTGTGTTTTAAATCTTTTCAAAGAATATTCTTTGGACTTACTACCTCACATGAATTTTATACGTTTTCTGTGGTATTAAGTTCTGCTCATATCTTTATTTATCTTTTTTCTATGTTCTCAGGGTTTATTGTTTTGATCTTCTGATGTCAATTAAAACACTTGGCTATTCATTTTCATCAATCTTTTTACTTATAAAGATTTGAACTTTTAAAGATTCCAGCTCACTTATAAGTTTCTAAGGGTCAGGTCCTCTACATTGTGGCTGGCCTAAGGCTTAGTTCACCATATAGCAATGTATATATTGACATTTTCCCCTCGACTTTCTGTGATTCCCTACATCTAACCTTTCTTTGCAGACAAGCCATTTGAAATACACTTAACTTATTTCACAGCCAATAAGTCTTTGAAATAATGTCTATTTTTTAGAGAAATCTTCTGACATAATTAGGCAGAAAATCTCACCTGCCATAGATTTCAAAACAGCATAATTTCACTCTTCTCAATGCTTAATCTGTGGTATTAAACAACCTTTGAGTATTTAGGTTTATCAATGACATGTACTTTAAAAATGTTTTAGAGATCCTACCAGCCTTTGAAAACCTCCTTGTTCCTTCTTTCAGTTCCAGTTTTATGTATATTTTCTGCCTTGCTCCTGATTATTCCAACATCAGATGGATGGCCTAGGGAATCGCATTCTGGTATTGATTGTTTTTGCTGATTGTCTCACTTTGTAGCTGATTTCTTCAATATTGTTTAAATTTAGATCATGAGCTCATGTTTAGCTAAACAGCTGACCTTGTAAGAGGCTTAGGTGTGAACGCTGGTACGCTTCAGCAGAAAGTCGGCAAAGATTTATTTGTGTCCCTCCAATGAGTTGCCCGCAAGGACCCCGTTTTCTACAAGTGTTGGTCCAATACTCCTTCGAGAGGCAGTGGACTCAGACATGGCTGCTTTTCAGCCTTCGATCTGGGGCAGGGCCAGTGGGCGGCCTGTGGCCCGGGCAGGAGACTCTCCGCATGTGTCCCATGGACCCATTTGCCTGCGAACTTCGGTCACCTGGCAGGAAGCTACGATGCCCTGACATATGGTTAGCTGTGCAGCGAGGTGTACTGCGCGGACAGGTTCCACACACACTTCAAGTACGAGGGCGGCCTGATGGGAAAGGTGAGAGTTTGGGCAGCTGTGCAGACAAAGAAGGCGCCCTTTGGCCTGGGCCTAAATGCTTGTGACACCCCACTGGGTCTTCCGGGCTCTGAGGGCCCTGCCCTGGGCCCCCTGCTCCCCTGCCCATTGTTCAGTCACAGCAGAGATGGCCACACCCACTCCCTCAGTGAGGGCAGGCTTCCAAACTCCCTCAGCCACGCCCCCTCTCCGCAGGTTACCATGGACTACAGATGCTGCATTCTGAGGCCAGGGCATTCCGAGAATGCCAAGGGCAGACATGATGACCTTAAATGATTTCCTTTTGTGTCAGTTTTCGTAAACTGTAGCAGCTAGGAAATGGTCCGCTTTACAGAAATGTTCCAGTTTACTGGCATTTCATATATTCTCTGCTATAACATTGTCCTGATTCTTTCTGCATATTCTTTACTTATGTTTATGTTTTCCTTAATCAAAGTGTGTCTTTTAATTCTTTTAAAGAATATTCTTAGGACTTATTAAATCACCTGAATTTTATACGTTTTCTGTTGTATTAAGTTCTGCTCATATCTTTATTTATCTTTTTTCTATGTTCTCAGGGTTTATAGTTTTAATTTTCTGATGTCAAGTAAAACACTTGGTTATTCATCTTAATAAATCTTTTTACTTATAAAGATTTGAACTTTTAAAGATTCCAGCTTACTTGTACGTTTCTAAGGGTCCTTTCCTCTACACTGTTGCCGGCCTAAAGCTTAGTTCAACATATAGCTATGTATATATTGACATATTTTCCCCTCGGCTTTCTGTGACTCCCTACATCTCACCTTTCTTTGCAGACAAGACATTTGAAATACCCTTAACTTATTTCACAGCCAATAAGTCTTTGAAATAATGTGTATTTTTTAGAGAAATCATCTTATATAATTAGGCAGAAAATCTCACCTTCCATAGTTTTCTAAACAGCATAACTTCACTCTTCTCACAGCTTAATTTGCTGTATTAAACAACCTTTGTGTACTTAGCTTTATCAATGACATGTACTCTAAAAATGTTTTTGAGACCCTACCAGTCTTTGAAAACATCCTTGTTCCTTGTTTCTTTTCCAGGTTTATGTATATTTTCTGCCTAGCACCTGATTATTCCAACATCTGACGGATGGCCTAGGGAATCTAATTCTGGTATTGATTGTTTTTGCTGATTGTCTCCCTTTGTAGCTGATTTCTTCATTATTGTGTAAATTTAGGTCATGAGCTAATGTTTAGCTAAACAGCTGACCTTGTAAAAGGCTTACGTGTGAACGCTCGTAAGTTTCAGCAAAAAGTCGGCAAAGATTTACTTGTGTCCCTCCAATGAGTTGCCCACAAGGACCCCGTTTTCTAGAAGTGTTGGTCCAATACTCCCTCTAGGGGTATGGGACTTAGACAGGGCTGCTTTCGGCCCCCGATCTTGGGCAGGGGCAGTGGGCGGCGTGTGGCCCGGGCAGGAGCCTCTCTGCGTGTGAACCTGGGAATCATCTCTCCTGCGAACTCCGGTCACCTGGCAGGAAGCTACAATGCCCAGACCTATGGTTAGCTGTGCAGCGAGGTATACTGCGTGGACAGGTTCCACACACACTTCAAATAAGTGGGTGGCCTCAGTGGAAAAGTGAGAGTTGGCCAGCTGTGCAGAAAAAGAAGGCGCCTTATGGCCTGTGCCTAAAAGCTTGCAACACCCCACTGGGCCTGCCTTGCTCTGAGGGTCCTGCCCTGGGCCCCATGCTCCCCTGCCCTTTGTTCAGTCACAGCAGAGATGGCCACACCCACTCCCTCCGTGAGGGCAGTGTTCCAGCCTCCCTCAGCCCCGCCCACTCTCCACAGGTTACCATGGACTACAGATGCTGCATTCTGAGGCCAGGGCGTTCCGAGAATGCCAAGGGCAGACATGATGACCTTAAATGATTTCCTCTTGTGTCAGTTTTGGTAAACTGTAGGAGCTAGGAAATGGTCCACTTTACAGAAATATTCAAATTTACTGGCATTTCATATATTCTCTGCTATAACATTGTCCTGATTCTTTCTGTATATTCTTTACTTTTTTTTTGTTTTCCTTAATCAAAGTGTGTCTTTTAAATCTTTTCAAAGAATATTCTTTGGACTTACTAACTCACCTGAATTTTATACGTTTTCTGTGGTATTAAGTTCTGCTCATATCTTTATTTATCTTTTTTCTATGTTCTCAGGGTTTATTGTTTTGATCTTATGATGTCAATAAAAACACTTGGTTATTCATTTTCATCAATCTTTTTACTTATAAAGATTTGAACTTTTAAAGATTCCAGCTCACTTTCAAGTTTCTAAGGGTCAGGTCCCCTACATTGTGGCTGGCCTAAGGCTTAGTTCACCATATAGCAATGTATATATTGACATTTTCCCCTCGACTTTCTCTGATTCCCTACATCTCACCTTTCTTTGCAGACAAGCCATTTGAAATACACTTAACTTATTTCACAGCCAATAATTCTTTGAAATAATGTCTATTTTTTAGAGAAATCTTCTTATATAATTAGGCAGAAAATCTCACCTGCCATAGTTTTGAAAACAGCATAATTTCACTCTTCACAATGCTTAATCTGTGGTATTAAACAACCTTTGAGTATTTAGGTTTATCAACGAAATGTACTTTAAAAATGTTTTAGAGATCCTACCAGCCTTTGAAAACCTCCTTGTTCCTTGTTTCAGTTCCTGTTTTATGTATATTTTCTGCCTTGCACCTGATTATTCCAACATCAGATGGATGGCCTAGGGAATCTCATTCTGGAATTGATTGTTTTTGCTGATTGTCTCCCTTTGTAGCTGATTTCTTCAATATTGTGTAAATTTAGATCATGAGCTCATGTTTAGCTAAACAGCTGACCTTGTAAGAGGCTTAGGTGTGAACGCTGGTAAGCTTCAGCAGAAAGTCGGCAAAGATTTATTTGTGTCCCTCCAATGAGTTGCCCGCAAGAACCCCGTTTTCTACAAGTGTTGGTCCAATACTCCTTCGAGAGGCAGTGGACTCAGACATGGCTGCTTTTCAGCCTTCGATCTGGGGCAGGGCCAGTGGGCGGCCTGTGGCCCGGGCAGGAGCCTCTCCGCATGTGTCCCAGGGACACATTTGCCTGCGAACATCGGTCACCTGGCAGGAAGCTATGATGCCTTGACCTATGGTTAGCTGTGCAGCGAGGTGTACTGCGCGGACAGGTACCCAACACACTTCAAATTAGAGGGCGGCCTGAGTGGAAAGGTGAGAGTTTGGGCAGCTGTGCAGACAAAGAAGGCGCCCTTTGGCCTGGGCCTAAAAGCTTGTGACACCCCACTGGGCCTGCCGGGCTCTGAGGGCCCTGCCCTGGGCCCCCTGCTCCCCTGCCCTTTGTTCAGTCACAGCAGAGATGGCCACACCCACTCCCTCAGTGAGGGCAGTCTTCCAACCTCCCTCAGCCACGCCCCCTCTCCGCAGTTTACCATAGACTACAGATGCTGCATTCTGAGGCCAGGGCGTTCCGAGAATGCCAAGGGCAGACATGATGACGTTAAATGATTTCCTCTTGTGTCAGTTTTGGTAAACTGTAGGAGCTAGGAAATGGTCCACTTTACAGAAATATTCAAATTTACTGGCAATTCATATATTCTCCGCTATAACATTGTCCTGATTCTTTCTGTATATTATTTACTTTTTTTTGTTTTCCTAAATCAAAGTGTGTCTTTTAAATCTTTTCAAAGAATATTCTTTGGACTTACTAAATCACCTAAATTTTATACGTTTTCTGTTGTATTAAGTTCTGCTCATATCTTTATTTATCTTTTTTCTATGTTCTCAGGGATAATTGTTTTGATTTTCTGATGTCAAGTAAAACACTTGGTTATTATTTTTAATAAATCTTTTTACTTATAAAGATTTGAACTTTTAAAGATTCTAGCTTACTTGTACGTTTCTAAGGGTCCTTTCCTCTACACTGTTGCCGGCCTAAGGCTTAGTTCAACATATAGCTATGTATATATTGACATATTTTCCCCTCGGCTTTCTGTGACTCCCTACATCTCCCCTTTCTTTGCAGACAAGACATTTGAAATACCCTTAACTTATTTCACAGCCAATAAGTCTTTGAAATAATGTGTATTTTTTAGAGAAATCATCTTATATAATTAGGCAGAAAATCTCACCTTCCATAGTTTTCTAAACAGCATAATTTCACTCTTCTCACTACTTAATTTGTTGTATTAAACAACCTTTGAGTTTTTAGCTTTATCAATGACATGTACTTTAAAAATGTTTTAGAGATCCTACCAGTCTTTGAAAACATCCTTGTTCCTTGTTTCTTTTCCAGGTTTATGTATATTTTCTGCCTAGCACCTGATTATTCCAACATCTGACGGATGGCCTAGGGAATCTAATTCTGGTATTGATTGTTTTTGCTGATTGTCTCCCTTTGTAGCTGATTTCTTCATTATTGTGTAAATTTAGATCATGAGCTCATGTTTAGTTAAACAGCTGACCTTGTAAAAGGCTTAGGTGTGAACGCTCGTAAGTTTCAGCAAAAAGTCGGCAACGATTTATTTGTGTCCCTCCAATGAGTTGCCCACAAGGACCCCGTTTTCTAGAAGTGTTGGTCCAATACTCCCTCTAGGTGTAGGGGAATTAGACAGGGCTGCTTTCGGCCCCCGATCTTGGGCAGGGGCAGTGGGCCGCCTGTGGCCCGGGCAGGAGCCTCTCTGCATGTGAACCTGGGAATCATCTCTCCTGCGAACTTCGGTCACCTGGCAGGAAGCTATGATTCCCAGACCTATGGTTAGCTGTGCAGCGACGTTTACTGCGCGGACAGGTTCCACACTCACTGCAACTAAGTGGGCGGCCTGAGTGGAAAAGTGATAGTTTGGGCAGCTGTGCAGACAAAGAAGGCGCCCTAAGGCCTGGGCCTAAATGCTTGTGACACCCCACTAGGCCTGCTGGGCTCTGAGGGCCCTGCCCGGGGCCCGCTGCTCCCGTGCCTTGGTTCAGTCACAGCAGAGATGGCCACACCCACTCCCTCTGTGAGGGCAGTGTTCCAGCCTCGCTCAGTCCCGCCCACTCTCCGCAGGTTACCATGGACTACAGATGCTGCATTCTGAGGCCAGGGCGTTCCGAGAATGCCAAGGGCAGACATGATGACCTTAAATGATTTCCTCTTGTGTCAGTTTTGGTAAACTGTAGGAGCTAGGAAATGGTCCACTTTACAGAAATGTTCAAATTTACTGGCATTTCATATATTCTCTGCTATAACATTGTCCTGATTCTTTCTATATATTCTTTAATTATGTTTGTGCTTTCCTTAATCAAAGGGTGTCTTTTAAATCTTTTCAAAGAATATTCTTTGGACTTACTACCTCACCTGAATTTTATAGATTTTCTGTGGTATTAAGTTCTGCTCATATCTATCTTTATCTTTTTTCTATGTTCTCAGGGTTTATTGTTTTGATTTTCTGATGTCAAGTAAAACTGTTGGTTATTATTTTTAATAAATCTTTTTACTTATAAAGATTTGAACTTTTAAAGATTCCAGCTTCCTTGTACGTTTCTAAGGGTCCATTCCTCTACACTGTTGCCGGCCTAAGGCTTAGTTCACCATATAGCAATGTATATATTCACATATTATCCCCTCGGCTTTGTGTGATTCCCTACATCTCACCTTTCTTTGCAGACAAGACATTTGAAATACCCTTAACTTATTTCACAGCCAATAAGTCTTTGAAATAATGTGTATTTTTTAGAGAAATCATCTTATATAATTAGGCAGAAAATCTCACCTTCCATAGTTTTCTAAACAGCATAATTTCACTCTTCTCACTGCTTAATTTATTGTATTAAACAACCTTTGAGTTTTTAGCTTTATCATTGACATGTACTTTAAAAATGTTTTAGAGATCATACCAGTATTTGAAAACATCCTTGTTCCTTGTTTCTTTTCCAGGTTTATGTATATTTTCTGCCTAGCACCTGATTATTCCAACATCTGACGGATGGCCTAGGGAATCTAATTCTGGTATTGATTGTTTTTGCTGATTGTCTCCCTTTGTAGCTGATTTCTTCATTATTGTGTAAATTTAGATCATGAGCTCATGTTTAGCTAAACAGCTGACCTTGTAAAAGGCTTAGGAGTGAACGCTCGTAAGTTTCAGCAAAAAGTCGGCAAAGATTTATTTGTGTCCCTCCAATGAGTTGCCCACAAGGATCCCGTTTTCTAGAAGTGTTGGTCCAATACTACCTCTAGGGGTAGGGGAATTAGACAGGGCTGCATTCGGCCGCCCATCTTGGGCAGGGGCAGTGGGCCGCCTGTGGCCCGGGCAGGAGCCTCTCTGCGTGTGAACCTGGGAATTATCTCTCCTGCGAACTTCGGACACCTGGCAGGAAGCTACGATGCCCAGACCTATGGTTAGCTGTGCAGCGAGGTATACTGGGTTGACAGGTTCCTCACACACTTCAAATAAGTGGGTGGCCTCAGTGGAAAAGTGAGAGATTGGCCAGCTGTGCAGACAAAGAAGGCGCCCTTTGGCCTGGGCCTAAATGCTTGTGACACCCCACTGGGCCTGCCTTGCTCTGAGGGCCCTGCCCTGGGCCCTCTGCTCCCCTGCCCTTTGTTCAGTCACAGCAGAGATGGCCACACCCACTCCCTACGTGAGGGCAGTGTTCCAGCCTCCCTCAGCCCCGCCCACTCTCCACAGGTTACCATGGACTACAGATGCTGCATTCTGAGGCCAGGGCGTTCCGAGAATGCCAAGGGCAGACATGATGACCTTAAATGATTTCCTCTTGTGTCAGTTTTGGTAAACTGTAGGAGCTAGGAAATGGTCCACTTTACAGAAATGTTCAAATTTACTGGCATTTCATATATTCTCTGCTATAACATTGTCCTGATTCTTTCTATATATTCTTTAATTATGTTTGTGCTTTCCTTAATCAAAGTGTGTCTTTTAAATCTTTTCAAAGAATATTCTTTGTACTTACTACCTCACCTGAATTTTATACGTTTTCTGTGGTATTAAGTTCTGCTCATATCTATCTTTATCTTTTTTCTATGTTCTCAGGGTTTATTGTTTTGATCTTCTGATGTCAATTAAAACACTTGGTTATTCATTTTCATCAATCTTTTTACTTATAAAGATTTGAACTTTTAAAGATTCCAGCTCACTTTTAAGTTTCTAAGGGTCAGGTCCTCTACATTGTGGCTGGCCTAAGGCTTAGTTCACCATATAGCAATGTGTATATTGACATTTTCCCCTCGACCTTCTGTGATTCCCTACATCTCACCTTTCTTTGCAGACAAGCCATTTGAAATACACTTAACTTATTTCACAGCCAATAAGTCTTTGAAATAATGTCTATTTTTTAGAGAAATCTTCTGACATAATTAGGCAGAAAATCTCACCTGCCATAGTTTTCAAAACAGCATAATTTCACTCTTCTCAATGCTTAATCTGTGGTATTAAACAACCTTTGAGTATTTAGGTTTATCAATGACATGTACTTTAAAAATGTTTTACAGATCCTACCAGCCTTTGAAAACCTCCTTGTACCTTCTTTCAGTTCCAGTTTTATGTATATTTTCTGCCTTGCACCTGATTATTCCAACATCAGATGGATGGCCTAGGGAATCTCATTCTGGTATTGATTGTTTTTGCTGATTGTCTCACTTTGTAGCTGATTTCTTCAATATTGTGTAAATTTAGATCATGAGCTCATGTTTAGCTAAACAGCTGACCTTGTAAGAGGCTTAGGTGTGAACGCTGGTACGGTTCATCAGAAAGTCGGCAAACATTTATTTGTGTCCCTCCAATGAGTTGCCCGCTAGGACGCCGTTTTCTACAAGTGTTGGTCCAATACTCCTTCGAGAGGCAGTGGACTCAGACATGGCTGCTTTTCAGCCTTCGATCTGGGGCAGGGCCAGTGAGCGGCCTGTGGCCCGGGCAGGAGCCTCACCGCATGTGTCCCAGGGACCCATTTGCCTGCGAACTTCGGTCACCTGGCAGGAAGCTACGATGCCCTGACATATGGTTAGCTGTGCAGCGAGGTGTACTGCGCGGACAGGTTCCACACACACTTCAAGTACGAGGGCGGCCTGAGTGGAAAGGTGAGAGTTTGGGCAGCTGTGCAGACAAAGAAGGCGCCCTTTGTCCTCGGCCTAAATGCTTGTGACACCCCACTGGGTCTGCCGGGCTCTGAGGGCCCTGCCCTGGGCCCCCTGCTCCCCTGCCCTTTGTTCAGTCACAGCAGAGATGGCCACACCCACTCCCTCAGTGAGGGCAGGCTTCCAACCTCCCTCAGCCACGCCCCCTCTCCGCAGGTTACCATGGACTACAGATGCTGCATTCTGAGGCCAGGGCATTCCGAGAATGCCAAGGGCAGACATGATGACCTTAAATGATTTCCTCTTGTGTCAGTTTTCGTAAACTGTAGCAGCTAGGAAATGGTCCGCTTTACAGAAATGTTCCAGTTTACTGGCATTTCATATATTATCTGCTATAACATTGTCCTGATTCTTTCTGCATATTCTTTACTTATGTTTATGTTTTCCTTAATCAAAGTGTGTCTTTTAAATCTTTTCAAAGAATATTCTTAGGATTTACTAAATCACCTGAATTTTATACGTTTTCTGTTGTATTAAGTTCTGCTCATATCATTATTTATCTTTTTTCTATGTTCTCAGTGTTTATAGTTTTGATTTTCTGATGTCAAGTAAAACACTTGGTTATTCATCTTAATAAATCTTTTTACTTATAAAGATTTGAACTTTTAAAGATTCCAGCTTACTTGTACGTTTCTAAGGGTCCTTTCCTCTACACTGTTGCCGGCCTAAGGCTTAGTTCAACATATAGCTATGTATATATTGACATATTTTCCCCTCGGCTTTCTGTGACTCCCTACATCTCACCTTTCTTCGCAGACAAGACATTTGAAATACCCTTAACTTATTTCACAGCCAATAAGTCTTTGAAATAATGTGTATTTTTTAGAGAAATCATCTTATATAATTAGGCAGAAAATCTCACCTTCCATAGTTTTCTAAACATCATAACTTCACTCTTCTCACAGCTTAATTTGCTGTATTAAACAACCTTTGTGTATTTAGCTTAATCAATGACATGTACACTAAAAATGTTTTAGAGATCCTACCAGTCTTTGAAAACATCCTTGTTCCTTGTTTCTTTTCCAGGTTTATGTATATTTTCTGCCTAGCACCTGATTATTCCAACATCTGACGGATGGCCTAGGGAATCTAATTCTGGTATTGATTGTTTTTGCTGATTGTCTCCCTTTGTAGCTGATTTCTTCATTATTGTGTAAATTTAGGTCATGAGCTCATGTTTAGCTAAACAGCTGACCTTGTAAAAGGCTTATGTGTGAACGCTCGTAAGTTTCAGCAAAAAGTCGGCAAAGATTTATTTGTGTCCCTCCAATGAGTTGCCCACAAGGACCCCGTTTTCTAGAAGTGTTGGTCCAATACTCCCTCTAGGGGTAGGGGACTTAGACAGGGCTGCTTTCGGCCCCCGATCTTGGGCAGGGGCAGTGGGCGGCGTGTGGCCCGGGCAGGAGCCTCTCTGCGTGTGAACCTGGGAATCATCTCTCCTGCGAACTCCGGTCACCTGGCAGGAAGCTACGATGCCCAGACCTATGGTTAGCTGTGCAGCGAGGTATACTGCGTGGACAGGTTCCACACACACTTCAAAAAAGTGGGTGGCCTCAGTGGAAAAGTGAGAGTTTGGCCAGCTGTGCAGACAAAGAAGGCGCCCTATGGCCTGTGCCTAAATGCTTGGGACACCCCACTAGGCCTGCCTTGCTCTGAGGGTCCTGCCCTGGGCCCCATGCTCCCCTGCCCTTTGTTCAGACACAGCAGAGATGGCCACACCCACTCCCTCCGTGAGGGCAGTGTTCCAGCCTCCCTCAGACCCGCCCACTCTCCACAGGTTACCATGGACTACAGATGCTGCATTCTGAGGCCAGTGATTTCCGAGAATGCCAAGGGCAGACATGATGACCTTAAATGATTTCCTCTTCTGTCAGTTTTGGTAAACTGTAGGAGCTAGGAAATGGTCCTCTTTAAAGAAATATTCAAATTTGCTTGCATTTCATATATTCTCTGCTATAACATTGTCCTGATTCTTTCTGTATATTCTTTACTTTTTTTTGTTTTCCTTAATCAAAGTGTGTCTTTTAAATCTTTTCAAAGAATATTCTTTGGACTTACTACCTCACCTGAATTTTATACGTTTTCTGTGGTATTAAGTTCTGCTCATATCTTTATTTATCTTTTTTCTATGTTCTCAGGGTTTATTGTTTTGATCTTCTGATGTCAATTAAAACACTTGGTTATTCATTTTCATCAATCTTTGTACTTATAAAGATTTGAACTTTTAAAGATTCCAGCTCACTTTCAAGTTTCTAAGGGTCAGGTCCTCTACATTGTGGCTGGCCTAAGGCTTAGTTCATCATATAGCAATGTATATATTGACATTTTCCCCTCGACTTTCTGTAATTCCCTACATCTCACCTTTCTTTGCAGATAAGCCATTTGAAATACACTAAACTTATTTCACAGCCAATAAGTCTTTGAAATAATGTCTATTTTTTAGAGAAATCTTCTTATATAATTAGGCAGAAAATCTCATCTGCCATAGTTTTGAAAACAGCATAATTTCACTCTTCTCAATGCTTAATCTGTGGTATTAAACAACCTTTGAGTATTTAGGTTTATCAACGAAATGTACTTTAAAAATGTTTTAGAGATCCTACCAGCCTTTGAAAACCTCCTTGTTCCTTGTTTCAGTTCCAGTTTTATGTATATTTTCTGCCTTGCACCTGATTATTCCAACATCAGATGGAAGGCCTAGGGAATCTCATTCTGGTATTGACTGTTTTTGCTGATTGTCTCCCTTTGTAGCTGATTTCTTCAATATTGTGTAAATTTAGATCATGAGCTCATGTTTAGCAAAACAGCTGACCTTGTAAGAGGCTTAGGTGTGAACGCTGGTAAGCTTCAGCAGAAAGTCGGCAAAGATTTATTTGTGTCCCTCCAATGAGTTGCCCGCAAGAACCCCGTTTTCTACAAGTGTTGGTCCAATACTCCTTCGAGAGGCAGTGGACTCAGACATGGCTGCTTTTCAGCCTTCAATCTGGGGCAGGGCCAGTGGGCGGCCTGTGGCCCGGGCAGGAGCCTCTCCGCATGTGTCCCATGGACACATTTGCCTGCGAACTTCAGTCACCTGGCAGGAAGCTACGATGCCTTGACCTATGGTTAGCTGTGCAGCGAGGTGTACTGCGCAGACAGGTACCCAACACACTTCAAATAAGAGGGCGACCTGAGTGGAAAGGTGAGAGTTTGGGCAGCTGTGCAGACAAAGAAGGCGCCCTTTGGCCTGGGCCTAAATGCTTGTGACACCCCACTGGCTCTGCCGGGCTCTGAGGGCCCTGCCCTGGGCCCCCTGCTCCCCTGCCCTTTGTTCAGTCACAGCAGAGATGGCCACACCAACTCCCTCAGTGAGGGCAGTCTTCCAACCTCCCTCAGCCACGCCCCCTCTCCGCAGTTTACCATGGACTACAGATGCTGCATTCTGAGGCCAGGGCGTTCCGAGAATGCCAAGGGCAGACATGATGACGTTAAATGATTTCCTCTTGTGTCAGTTTTGGTAAACTGTAGGAGCTAGGAAATGGTCCACTTTACAGAAATATTCAAATTTACTGGCAATTCATATATTCTCCGCTATAACATTGTCCTGATTCTTTCTGTATATTATTTACTTTTTTTTGTTTTCCTATATCAAAGTGTGTCTTTTAAATCTTTTCAAAGAATATTCTTTGGACTTACTAAATCACCTAAATTTTATACGTTTTCTGTTGTATTAAGTTCTGCTCATATCTTTATTTATCTTTTTTCTATGTTCTCAGGGTTTTTTGTTTTGATTTTCTGATGTCAAGTAAAACACATGGTTATTATTTTTAATAAATCTTTTTACTTATAAAGATTTGAACTTTTAAAGATTCCAGCTTCCTTGTACGTTCCTAAGGGTCCATTCCTCTACACTGTTGCCGGCCTAAGGCTTAGTTCACCATATAGCAATGTATATATTGACATATTATCCCCTCGGCTTTCTGTGATTCCCTACATCTCACCTTTCTTTGCAGACAAGACATTTGAAATACCCTTAACTTATTTCACAGCCAATAAGTTTTTGAAATAATGTGTATTTTTTAGAGAAATCATCTTATATAATTAGGCAGAAAATCTCACCTTCCATAGTTTTCTAAACAGCATAATTTCACTCTTCTCACTGCTTAATGTGTTGTATTAAACAACCTTTGAGTATTTAGCTTTAACAATGACATGTACTTTAAAAATGTTTTAGAGATCCTACCAGTCTTTGAAAACATCCTTGTTCCTTGTTTCTTTTCCAGCTTTATGTATATTTTCTGCCTAGCACCTGATTATTCCAACATCTGACGGATGGCCTAGGGAATCTAATTCTGGTATTGATTGTTTTTGCTGATTGTCTCCCTTTGTAGCTGATTTCTTCATTATTGTGTAAATTTAGATCATGAGCTCATGTTTAGTAAAACAGCTGACCTTGTAAAAGGCTTAGGTGTGAACGCTCGTAAGTTTCATCAAAAAGTCGGCAAAGATTTAGTTGTGTCCCTCCAATGAGTTGCCCACAAGGACCCCGTTTTCTAGAAGTGTTGGTCCAATACTCCCTCTAGGGGTAGGGGAATTAGACAGGGCTGCTTTCCGCCCCCGATCTTGGGCAGGGGCAGTGGGCCGCCTGTGGCACGGGCAGGAGCCTCTCTGCATGTGAATCTGGGAATCATCTCTCCTGCGAACTTCGGTCACCTGGCAGGAAGCTATGATGCCCAGACCTATGGTTAGCTGTGCAGCGAGGTTTACTGCGTGGACAGGTTCCACACTCACTGCAACTAAGTGGGCGGCCTGAGTGGAAAAGTGAGAGTTTGGGCAGCTGTGCAGACAAAGAAGGCGCCCTAAGGCCTGGGCCTAAATGCTTGTGACACCCCACTAGGCCTGCCGGGCTCTGAGGGCCCTGCCCAGGGCCCGCTGCTCCCCTGCCCTTTGTTCAGTCACAGCAGAGATGGCCACACCCACTCCCTCTGTGAGGGCAGTGTTCCAGCCTCCCTCAGTCCCGCCCACTCTCCGCAGGTTACCATGGACTACAGATGCTGCATTCTGAGGCCAGGGTGTTCCGAGAATGCCAAGGGCAGACATGATGACCTTAAATGATTTCCTCTTGTGTCAGTTTTGGTAAACTGTAGGAGCTAGGAAATGGTCCACTTTACAGAAATGTTCAAATTTACTGGCATTTCATATATTCTCTGCTATAACATTGTCCTGATTCTTTCTATATATTATTTAATTATGTTTGTGCTTTCCTAAATCAAAGTGTGTCTTTTAAATCTTTTCAAAGAATATTCTTTGGACTTACTAAATCACCTAAATTTTATACGTTTTCTGTTGTATTAAGTTCTGCTCATATCTTTATTTATCTTTTTTCTATGTTCTCAGGGTTTATTGTTTTGATTTTCTGATGTCACGTAAAACACTTGAATATTATTTTTAATAAATCTTTTTACTTATAAAGATTTGAACTTTTAAAGATTCCAGCTTCCTTGTACGTTTCTAAGGGTCCATTCCTCTACACTGTTGCCCGCCTAAGGCTTAGTTCACCATATAGCAATGTATATATTGACATATTATCCCCTCGGCTTTCTGTGATTCCCTACATCTCACCTTTGTTTGCAGACAAGACATTTGAAATACCCTTAACTTATTTCACAGCCAATAATTCTTTGAAATAATGCGGTTTTTTTAGAGAAATCATCTTATATAATTAGGCTGAAAATCTCACCTTCCATAGTTTTCTAAACAGGATAATTTCACTCTTCTCACTGCTTAATTTGTTGTATTAAACAACCTTTGAGTATTTAGCTTTATCAATGACATGTACTTTAAAAATGTTTTAGAGATCCTACCAGTCTTTGAAAACATCCTTGTTCCTTGTTTCTTTTCAGGATTATGTATATTTTCTGCCTAGCACCTGATTATTCCAACATCTGACGGATGGCCTAAGGAATCTAATTCTGGTATTGATTGTTTTTGCTGATTGTCTCCCTTTGTAGCTGATTTCTTCATTATTGTGTAAATTTAGATCATGAGCTCATGTTTAGCTAAACAGCTGACCTTGTAAAAGGCTTAGGTGTGAACGCTCGTAAGTTTCAGCAAACAGTCGGCAAAGATTTATTTGTGTCCCTCCAATGAGTTGCCCACAAGGACCCCATTTTCTAGAAGTGTTGGTCCAATACTCCCTCTAGGGGTAGGGGAATTAGACAGGGCTGCTTTCGGCCCCCGATCTTGGGCAGGGTCAGTGGGCCGCCTGTGGCCCGGGCAGGAGCCTCTCTGCATGTGAACCTGGGAATCATCTCTCCTGTGAACTTCGGTCACCTGGCAGGAAGCTATGATGCCCAGACCTATGGTTAGCTGTGCAGCGAGGTATACTGCGCAGACAGGTTCCACACTCACTGCAACTAAGTGGGCGGCCTGAGTGGAAAAGTGAGAGTTTGGGCATCTGTGCAGACAAAAATGCGCCCTAAGGCCTGGGCCTAAATGCTTGTGACACCCCACTAGGCCTGCCGGGCTCTGAGGGCCCTGCCCAGGGCCCGCTGCTCCCCTGCCCTTTGTTCAGTCACAGCAGAGATGGCCACACCCACTCCCTCTGTGTGGGCAGTGTTCCAGCCTCCCTCAGTCCCGCCCAATCTCTGCAGGTTACCATGGACTACAGATGCTGCATTCTGAGGCCAGGGTGTTCCGAGAATGCCAAGGGCAGACATGATGACCTTAAATGATTTCCTCTTGTGTCAGTTTTGGTAAACTGTAGGAGCTAGGAAATGGTCGACTTTACAGAAATGTTCAAATTTACTGGCATTTCATATATTCTCTGCTATAACATTGTCCTGATTCTTTCTATATATTCTTTAATTATGTTTGTGCTTTCCTTAATCAAAGTGTGTCTTTTAAATCTTTTCAAAGAATATTCTTTGGACTTACTACCTCACCTGAATTTTATACGTTTTCTGTGGTATTAAGTTCTGCTCATATCTTTATTTATCTTTTTTCTATGTTCTCAGGGTTTATTGTTTTGATCTTCTGATGTCAATTAAATCACTTGGTTATTCATTTTCATCAATCTTTTTACTTATAAAGATTTGAACTTTTAAAGATTCCAGCTCACTTTTAAGTTTCTAAGGGTCAGGTCCTCTACATTGTGGCTGGCCTAAGGCTTAGTTCACCATATAGCAATGTATATATTGACATTTTCCCCTCGACTTTCTGTGATTCCCTACATCTCACCTTTCTTTGCAGACAAGCCATTTGAAATACACTTAACTTATTTCACAGCCAATAAGTCTTTGAAATAATGTCTATTTTTTAGAGAAATCTTCTGACATAATTAGGCAGAAAATCTCACCTTCCATAGTTTTCAAAACAGCATAATTTCACTCTTCTCAATGCTTAATCTGTGGTATTAAACAACCTTTGAGTATTTAGGTTTATCAATGACATGTACTTTAAAAATGTTTTAGAGATCCTACCAGCCTTTGAAAACCTCCTTGTTCCTTGTTTCAGTTCCAGTTTTATGTATATTTTCTGCCTTGCACCTGATTATTCCAACATCAGATGGATGGCCTAGGGAATCTCATTCTGGTATTGATTGTTTTTGCTGATTGTCTCCCTTTGTAGCTGATTTCTTCAAGATTGTGTAAATTTAGATCATGAGCTCATGTTTAGCTAAACAGCTGACCTTGTAAGAGGCTTAGGTGTGAACGCTGGTACGCTTCAGCAGAAAGTCGGCAAAGATTTATTTGTGTCCCTCCAATGAGTTGCCCGCAAGGACCCCGTTTTCTACAAGTGTTGGTCCAATACTCCTTCGAGAGGCAGTGGACTCAGACATGGCTGCTTTTCAGCCTTCGATCTGGGGCAGGGCCAGTGGGCGGCCTGTGGCCCGGGCAGGAGCCTCTCCGCATGTGTCCCAGGGACCCATTTGCCTGCGAACTTCGGTCACCTGGCAGGAAGCTACGATGCCCTGACCTATGGTTAGCTGTGCAGCGAGGTGTACTGCGTGGAGAGGTTCCAAACACACTTCAAATAAGAGGGCGGCCTGAGTGGAAAGGTGAGAGTTTGGGCAGCTGTGCAGACAAAGAAGGCGCCCTAAGGCCTGGGCCTAAATGCTTGTGACACCCGACTAGGCCTGCCGGGCTCTGAGGGCCCTGCCCAGGGCCCGCTGCTCCCCTGCCCTTTGTTCAGTCACAGCAGAGATGGCCACACCCACTCCCTCTGTGAGGGCAGTGTTCCAGCCTCCCTCAGTCCCGCCCACTCTCCGCAGGTTACCATGGACTACAGATGCTGCATTCTGAGGCCAGGGCGTTCCGAGAATTCCAAGGGCAGACATGATGACCTTAAATGATTTCCTCTTGTGTCAGTTTGGGTAAACTGTAGGAGCTAGGAAATGGTCCACTTTACAGAAATGTTCAAATTTACTGGCATTTCATATATTCTCTGCTATAACATTGTCCTGATTCTTTCTATATATTCTTTAATTATGTTTGTGCTTTCCTTAATCAAAGTGTGTCATTTAAATCTTTTCAAATAATATTCTTTGGACTTACTACCTCACCTGAATTTTATACGTTTTCTGTGGTATTAAGTTCTGCTCATATCTATCTTTATCTTTTTTCTATGTTCTCAGGGTTTATTGTTTTGATCTTCTGATGTCAATTAAAACACTTGGTTATTCATTTTCATCAATCTTTTTACTTATAAAGATTTGAACTTTTAAAGATTCCAGCTCACTTTTAAGTTTCTAAGGGTCAGGTCCTCTACATTGTGGCTGGCCTAAGGCTTAGTTCACCATATAGCAATGTATATATTGACATTTTCCCCTCGACTTTCTGTGATTCCCTACATCTCACCTTTCTTTGCAGACAAGCCATTTGAAATACACTTAACTTATTTCACAGCCAATAAGTCTTTGAAATAATGTCTAATTTTTAGAGAAATCTTCTGACATAATTAGGCAGAAAATCTCACCTGCCATAGTTTTCAAAACAGCATAATTTCACTCTTCTCAATGCTTAATCTGTTGTATTAAACAACCTTTGAGTATTTAGGTTTATCAATGACATGTACTTTAAAAATATTTTAGAGATCCTACCAGCCTTTGAAAACCTCCTTGTTCCTTGTTTCAGTTCCAGTTTTATGTATATTTTCTGCCTTGCACCTGATTATTCCAACATCAGATGGATGGCCTAGGGAATCTCATTCTGGTATTTATTGTTTTTGCTGATTGTCTCACTTTGTAGCTGATTTCTTCAATATTGTGTAAATTTAGATCATGAGCTCATGTTTAGCTAAACAGCTGACCTTGTAAGAGGCTTAGGTGTGAACGCTGGTACGCTTCAGCAGAAAGTCGGCAAAGATTTATCTGTGTCCCTCCAATGAGTTGCCCGCAAGGACCCCGTTTTTTACAAGTGTTGGTCCAATACTCCTTCGAGAGGCAGTGGACTCAGACATGGCTGCTTTTCAGCCTTCGATCTGGGGCAGGGCCAGTGGGCGGCCTGTGGCCCGGGCAGGAGCCTCTCCGCATGTGTCCCAGGGACCCATTTGCCTGCGAACTTCGGTCACCTGGCAGGAAGCTACGATGCCCTGAACTATGGTTAGCTGTGCAGCGAGGTGTACTGCGCGGACAGGTTCCAAACACACTTCAAATAAGAGGGCGGCCTGAGTGGAAAGGTGAGAGTTTGGGCAGCTGTGCAGACAAAGAAGGCGCCCTTTGGCCTGGGCCTAAATGCTTGTGACACACCACTGGGTCTGCCGGGCTCTGAGAGCCCTGCCCTGGGCCCCCTGCTCCCCTGCCCTTTGTTCAGTCACAGCAGAGATGGCCACACCCACTCCCTCAGTGATGGCAGTCTTCCAACCTCCCTCAGCCACGCCCCCTCTCCGCAGTTTACCATGGACTACAGATGCTGCATTCTGAGGCCAGGGCGTTCCGAGAATGCCAAGGGCAGACATGATGATCTTAAATGATTTCCTCTTGTGTCAGTTTTCGTAAACTGTAGCAGCTAGGAAATGGTCCGCTTTACAGAAATGTTCAAGTTTACTGGCATTTCATATATTCTCTGCTATATCATTGTCCTGATTCTTTCTGCATATTCTTTACTTATGTTTATGTTTTCCTTAATCAAAGTGTGTCTTTTAAATATTTTCAAAATATATTCTTTGGACTTACTAAATCACCTGAATTTTATACGTTTTCTGTTGTATTAAGTTCTGCTCATACCTTTATTTATCTTTTTTCTATGTTCTCAGGGTTTATAGTTTTGATTTTCTGATGTCAAGTAAAACACTTGGTTATTCATTTTAATAAATCTTTTTACTTATAAAGATTTGAACTTTTAAAGATTCCAACTTACTTGTACGTTTCTAAGGGTCCTTTCCTCCACACTGTTGCCGGCCTAAGGCTTAGTTCAACATATAGCTATGTATATATTGACATATTTTCCCCTCGGCTTTCTGTGACTCCCTACATCTCACCTTTCTTTGCAGGCAAGACATTTGAAATACCCTTAACTTATTTCACAGCCAATAAGTCTTTGAAATAATGTGCATTTTTTAGAGAAATCATCTTATATAATTAGGCAGAAAATCTCACCTTCCATAGTTTTCTAAACAGCATAATTTCACTCTTCTCACTGCTTAATTTGTTGTATTAAACAACCTTTGAGTATTTAGCTTTATCAATGACATGTACTCTAAAAATGTTTTAGAGATCCTACCAGTCTTTGAAAACATCCTTGTTCCTTGTTTGTTTTCCAGGTTTATGTATATTTTCTGCCTAGCACCTGATTATTCCACCATCTGACGGATGGCCTAGGGAATCTAATTCTGGTATTGATTGTTTTTGCTGATTGTCTCCCTTTGTAGCTGATTTCTTCATTATTGTGTAAATTTAGGTCATGAGCTCATGTTTAGCTAAACAGCTGACCTTGTAAAAGGCTTAGGTGTGAACGCTCGTAAGTTTCAGCAAAAAGTCGGCAAAGATTTATTTGTGTCCCTCCAATGAGTTGCCCACAAGGACCCCGTTTTCTAGAAATGTTGGTCCAATACTCCCTCTAAGGGTAGGGGACTTAGACAGGGCTGCTTTCGGCCCCCGATCTTGGGCAGGGTCAATGGGCGGCGTGTGGCCCGGGCAGGAGCCTCTCTGCGTGTGAACCTGGGAATCATCTCTTCTGCGAACTTCGGTCACCTGGCAGGAAGCTACGATGCCTTGACCTATGGTTAGCTGTGCAGCGAGGTGTACTGCGCGGACAGGTACCCAACACACTTCAAATAAGAGGGCGGTCTGAGTGGAAAGGTGAGAGTTTGGGCAGCTGTGCAGACAAAGAAAGCGCCCTTTGGCCTGGGCCTAAATGCTTGTGACACCCCACTGGGTCTGCCGGGCTCTGAGGGCCCTGCCCTGGGCCCCGTGCTCCCCTGCCCTTTGTTCAGTCACAGCAGAGATGGCCACACCCACTCCCTCAGTGAGGGCAGTCTTCCAAGCTCCCTCAGCCACGACCCCTCTCCGCAGGTTACCATGGACTACAGATGCTGCATTCTGAGGCCAGGGCGTTCCGAGAATGCCAAGGGCAGACATGATGACCTTAAATGATTTCCTCTTGTGTCAGTTTTGGTAAACTTTAGGAGCTAGGAAATGGTCCACTTTACAGAAATATTCAAATTTACTGGCAATTCATATATTCTCCGCTATAACATTGTCCTGATTCTTTCTGTATATTATTTACTTTTTTTTGTTTTCCTAAATCAAAGTGTGTCTTTTAAATCTTTTCAAAGAATATTCTTTGGACTTACTAAATCACCTAAATTTTATACGTTTTCTGTTGTATTAAGTTCTGCTCATATCTTTATTTATCTTTTTTCCATGTTCTCAGGGTTTATTGTTTTGATTTTCTGATGTCAAGTAAAACACTTGGTTATTATTTTTAATAAATCTTTTTACTTATAAAGATTTGAACTTTTAAAGATTCCAGCTTACTTGTACGTTTCTAAGGGTCCATTCCTCTACACTGTTGCCGGCCTAAGGCTTAGTTCACCATATAGCAATGTATATATTGACATATTATCCCCTCGGCTTTTTGTGATTCCCTACATCTCACCTTTCTTTGCAGACAAGACATTTGAAATACCCTTAAGTTATTTCACAGCCAATAAGTCTTTGAAATAATGTGTATTTTTTAGAGAAATCATCTTATATAATTAGGCAGAAATTCTCACCTTCCATAGTTTTCTAAACAGCATAATTTCACTCTTCTCACTGCTTAATTTGTTGTATTAAACAACCTTTGAGTATTTAGCTTTATCAATGACATGTACTTTAAAAATGTTTTAGAGACCCTACCAGTCTTTGAAAACATCCTTGTTCCTTGTTTCTTTTCCAGGTTTATGTATATTTTCTGCCTAGCACCTGATTATTCCAACATCTGAAGGATGGCCTAGGGAATCTAATTCTGGTATTGATTGTTTTTGCTGATTGTCTCCCTTTGTAGCTGATTTCTTCATTATTGTGTAAATTTAGATCATGAGCTCATGTTTAGCTAAACAGCTAACCTTGTAAAAGGCTTAGGTGTGAACGCTCGTAAGTTTCAGCAAAAAGTCGGCAAAGATTTATTTGTGTCCCTCCAATGAGTTGCCCACAAGGACCCCATTTTCTAGAAGTGTTGGTCCAATACTCCCTCTAGGGGTAGGGGAATTAGACAGGGCTGCTTTCGGCCCCCGATCTTGGGCAGGGGCAGTGGGCCGTCTGTGGCCCGGGCAGGAGCCTCTCTGCATGTGAACCTGGGAATCATCTCTTCTGCGAACTTCGGTCACCTGGCAGGAAGCTATGATGCCCAGACCTATGGTTAGCTGTGCAGCGAGGTATACTGCGCGGACAGGTTCCACACTCACTGCAACTAAGTGGGCGGCCTGAGTGGAAAAGTGATAGTTTGGGCAGCTGTGCAGACAAAGAAGGCGCCCTAAGACCTGGGCCTAAATGCTTGTGACACCCCACTAGGCCTGCCGGGCTCTGAGGGCCCTGCCCAGGGCCCGCTGCTCTCCTGCCCTTTGTTCAGTCACAGCAGAGATGGCCACACCCACTCCCTCTGTGAGGGCAGTGTTCCAGCCTCCCTCAGTCCCGCCCACTCTCCGCAGGTTACCATGGACTACAGATGCTGCATTCTGAGGCCAGGGCGTTCCGAGAATGCCAAGGGCAGCCATGATGACCTTAAATGATTTCCTCTTGTGTCAGTTTTGGTAAACTGTAGGAGCTAGGAAATGGTCCACTTTACAGAAATGTTCAAATTTACTGGCATTTCATATATTCTCTGCTATAACATTGTCCTGATTCTTTCTATATATTCTTTAATTATGTTTGTGCTTTCCTTAATCAAAGTGTGTCTTTTAAATCTTTTCAAAGAATATTCTTTGGACTTACTACCTCACCTGAATTTTATACGTTTTCTGTGGTATTAAGTTCTGCTCATATCTATCTTTATCTTTTTTCTATGTTCTCAGGGTTTATTGTTTTGATCTTCTGATGTCAATTAAAACACTTGGTTATTCATTTTCATCAATCCTTTTTACTTATAAAGATTTGGACTTTTAAAGATTCCAGCTCACTTTTAAGTTTCTAAGGGTCAGGTCCTCTACATTGTGGCTGGCCTAAGGCTTAGTTCACCATATAGCAATGTATATATTGACATTTTCCCCTCGACTTTCTGTGATTCCCTACATCTCACCTTTCTTTGCAGACAAGCCATTTGAAATACACTTAACTTATTTCACAGCCAATAAGTCTTTGAAATAATGTCTATTTTTTAGAGAAATCTTCTGACATAATTAGGCAGAAAATCTCACCTGCCATAGTTTTCAAAACAGCATAATTTCACTCTTCTCAATGCTTAATCTGTGGTATTAAACAACCTTTGAGTATTTAGGTTTATCAATGACATGTACTTTAAAAATGTTTTAGAGATCCTACCAGCCTTTGAAAACCTCCTTGTTCCTTCTTTCAGTTCCAGTTTTATGTATATTTTCTGCCTTGCACCTGATTATTCCAACATCAGATGGATGGCCTAGGGAATCTCATTCTGGTATTGATTGTTTTTGCTGATTGTCTCCCTTTGTAGCTGATTTCTTCAAGATTGTGAAAATTTAGATCATGAGCTCATGTTTAGCTAAACAGCTGACCGTGTAAGAGGCTTAGGGGTGAACGCTGGTAAGCTTCAGCAGAAAGTCGGCAAAGATTTATTTGTGACCCTCCAATGAGTTGCCCACAAGAACCCCGTTTTCTACAAGTGTTGGTCCAATACTCCTTCGAAAGGCAGTGGACTCAGACATGGCTGCTTTTCAGCCTTCGATCTGGGGCAGGGCCAGTGGGCGGCCTGTTGCCCGGGCAGGAGCCTCTCCGCATGTGTCCCAGGGACCCATTTGCCTGCCAACTTCAGTCACCTGGCAGGAAGCTACGATGCCTTGACCTATGGTTAGCTGTGCAGCGAGGTGTACTGCGCGAACAGGTACCCAACACACTTCAAATAAGAGGGCGGCCTGAGTGGAAAGGTGAGAGTTTGGGCAGCTCTGCAGACAAAGAAGGCGCACTTTGGCCTGGGCCTAAATGCTTGTGACACCCCACTGGGTCTGCCGGGCTCTGAGGGCCATGCCCTGGGCCCCCTGCTCCCCTGCCCTTTGTTCAGTCACAGCAGAGATGGCCACACACACTCCCTCAGTTAGGGCAGTGTTCCAGCTTCCCTCAGCCCCGCCCACTCTCCGCAGGTTACCATGGACTACAGATGCTGCATTCTGAGGCCAGGGCGTTCCGAGAATGCCAAGGGCAGACATGATGACCTTAAATGATTTCCTCTTTTGTCAGTTTTGGTAAACTGTAGGAGCTAGGAAATGGTCCACTTTACAGAAATGTTCAAATTTACTGGCATTTCATATATTCTCTGCTATAACATTGTCCTGATTCTTTCTATATATTCTTTAATTATGTTTGTGCTTTCCTTAATCAAAGTGTGTCTTTTAAATCTTTTCAAAGAATATTCTTTGGACTTACTACCTCACCTGAATTTTATACGTTTTCTGTGGTATTAAGTTCTGCTCATATCTATCTTTATCTTTTTTCTATGTTCTCAGGGTTTATTGTTTTGATTTTCTGATGTCAAATAAAACACGTGGTTATTCATTTTCATCAATCTCTTTACTTATAAAGATTTGAACTTTTAAAGATTCCAGCTCACTTTTAAGTTTCTAAGGGTCAGGTCCTCTACACTGTGGCTGGCCTATGGCTTAGTTCACCATATAGCAATGTATATATTGACATTTTCCCCTCGACTTTCTGTGATTCCCTACATCTCACCTTTCTTTGCAGACAAGCCATTTGAAATACACTTAACTTATTTCACAGCCAATAAGTCTTGGAAATAATGTCTATTTTTTAGAGAAATCTTCTGACATAATTAGGCAGAAAATCTCACCTGCCATAGTTTTCAAAACAGCATAATTTCACTCTTCTCAATGCTTAATCTGTGGTATTAAACAACCTTTGAGTATTTAGGTTTATCAATGACATGTACTTTAAAAATGTTTTAGAGATCCTACCAGACTTTGAAAACCTCCTTGTTCCTTGTTTCAGTTCCAGGTTTATGTATATTTTCTGCCTTGCACCTGATTATTCCAACATCAGATGGATGGCCTAGGGAATCTAATTCTGGTATTGATTGTTTTTGCTGATTGTCTCCCTTTGTAGCTGATTTCTTCAATATTGTGTAAATTTAGATCATGAGCTCATATTTAGCTAAACAGCTGACCTTGTAAGAGGCTTAGGTGTGAACGCTGGTAAGCTTCAGCAGAAAGTCGGCAAAGATTTATTTGTGTCCCTCCAATGAGTTGCCCGCAAGTACCCGGTTTTCTACAAGTGTTGGTCCAATACTCCTTCGAGAGGCAGTGGACTCAGACATGGCTGCTTTTCAGCCTTCGATCTGGGGCAGGGCCAGTGGGCGGCCTGTGGACCGGGCAGGAGCCTCTCCGCATGTGTCCCTGGGACCCATTTGCCTGCGAACTTCAGTCACCTGGCAGGAAGCTACGATGCCTTGACCTATGGTTAGCTGTGCAGCGAGGTGTACTGCGCGGACAGGTGCCCAACACACTTCAAATAAGAGGGCGGTCTGAGTGGAAAGGTGAGAGTTTGGGCAGCTGTGCAGACAAAGAAAGCGCCCTTTGGCCTGGGCCTAAATGCTTGTGACACCCCACTGGGTCTGCCGGGCTCTGAGGGCCCTGCCCTGGGCCCCCTGCTCCCCTGCCCTTTGTTCAGTCACAGCAGAGATGGCCACACCCACTCCCTCAGTGAGGGCAGTCTTCCAACCTCCCTCAGCCACGACCCCTCTCCGCAGGTTACCATGGACTACAGATGCTGCATTCTGAGGCCAGGGCATTCCGAGAATGCCAAGGGCAGACATGATGACCTTAAATGATTTCCTCTTGTGTCAGTTTTGGTAAACTTTAGGAGCTAGGAAATGGTCCACTTTACAGAAATATTCAAATTTACTGGCAATTCATATATTCTCCGCTATAACATTGTCCTGATTCATTCTGTATATTATTTACTTTTTTTTGTTTTCCTTAATCAAAGTGTGTCTTTTAAATCTTTTCAAAGAATATTCTTTGGACTTACTAAATCACCTAAACTTTATACGTTTTCTGTTGTATTAAGTTCTGCTCATATCTTTATTTATCTTTTTTCCATGTTCTCAGGGTTTATTGTTTTGATTTTCTGATGTCAAGTAAAACACTTGGTTATTATTTTTAATAAATCTTTTTACTTATAAAGATTTGAACTTTTAAAGATTCCAGCTTACTTGTACGTTTCTAAGGATCCATTCCTCTACACTGTTGCCGGCCTAAGGCTTAGTTCACCATATAGCAATGTATACATTGACATATTATCCCCTCGGCTTTCTGTGATTCCCTACATCTCACCTTTCTTTGCAGACAAGACATTTGAAATACCCTTAACTTATTTCACAGCCAATATGTCTTTGAAATAATGTGTATTTTTTAGAGAAATAATCTTATATAATTAGGCAGAAATTCTCACCTTCCATAGCTTTCTAAACAGCATAATTTCACTCTTCTCACTGCTTAATTTGTTGTATTTAACAACCTTTGAGTATTTAGCTTTATCAATGACATGTACTTTAAAAATGTTTTAGAGACCCTACCAGTCTTTGAAAACATCCTTGTTCCTTGTTTCTTTTCCAGGTTTATGTATATTTTGTGCCTAGCACCTGATTATTCCAACATCTGAAGGATGGCCTAGGGAATCTAATTCTGGTATTGATTGTTTTTGCTGATTGTCTCCCTCTGTAGCTGATTTCTTCATTATTGTGTAAATTTAGATCATGAGCTCATGTTTAGCTAAACAGCTTACCTTGTAAAAGGCTTAGGTGTGAACGCTCGTAAGTTTCAGCAAAAAGTCGGCAAAGATTTATTTGTGTCCCTCCAATGAGTTGCCCACAAGGACCCCGTTTTCTAGAAGTGTTGGTCCAATACTCCCTCTAGGGGTAGGGTAATTAGACAGGGCTGCTTTCGGCCCCCGATCTTGGGCAGGGGCAGTGGGCCGCCTGTGGCCCGGGCAGAAGCCTCTCTGCATGTGAACCTGGGAATCATCTCTCCTGTGAACTTCGGTCACCTGGCAGGAAGCTATGATGCCCAGACCTATGGTTAGCTGTGCAGCGAGGTATACTGCGCGGACAGGTTCCACACTCACTGCAACTAAGTGGGCGGCCTGAGTGGAAAAGTGAGAGTTTGAGCAGCTGTGCAGACAAAGAAGGCGCCCTAAGGCCTGGGCCTAAATGCTTGTGACACCCCACTTGGCCTGCCGGGCTCTGAGGGCCTTGCCCAGGGCCCGCTGCTCCCCTGCCCTTTGTTCAGTCACAGCAGAGATGGCCACACCCACTCCCTCTGTGAGGGCAGTGTTCCAGCCTCCCTCAGTCCCGCCCACTCTCCGCAGGTTACCATGGACTACAGATGCTGAATTCTGAGGCCAGGGCGTTCCGAGAATGCCAAGGGCAGACATGATGACCTTAAATGATTTCCTCTTGTGTCAGTTTTGGTAAACTGTAGGAGCTAGGAAATGGTCCACTTTACAGAAATGTTCAAATTTACTGGCATTTCATATATTCTCTGCTATAACATGGTCCTGATTCTTTCTATATATTCTTTAATTATGTTTGTGCTTTCCTTAATCGAAGTGTGTCTTTTAAATCTTTTCAAAGAATATTCTTTGGACTTACTACCTCACCTGAATTTTATACGTTTTCTGTGGTATTAAGTTCTGCTCATATCTATCTTTATCTTTTTTCTATGTTCTCAGGGTTTATTGTTTTGATCTTCTGATGTCAATTAAAACACTTGGTTATTCATTTTCATCAATCCTTTTTACTTATAAAGATTTGGACTTTTAAAGATTCCAGCTCACTTTTAAGTTTCTAAGGGTCAGGTCCTCTACATTGTGGCTGGCCTAAGGCTTAGTTCACCATATAGCAATGTATATATTGACATTTTCCCCTCGACTTTCTGTGATTCCCTACATCTCACCTTTCTTTGCAGACAAGCCATTTGAAATACACTTAACTTATTTCACAGCCAATAAGTCTTTGAAATAATGTCTATTTTTTAGAGAAATCTTCTGACATAATTAGGCAGAAAATCTCACCTGCCATAGTTTTCAAAAAGCATAATTTCACTCTTCTCAATGCTTAATCTGTGGTATTAAACAACCTTTGAGTATTTAGGTTTATCAATGACATGTACTTTAAAAATGTTTTAGAGATCCTACCAGCCTTTGAAAACCTCCTTGTTCCTTCTTTCAGTTCCAGTTTTATGTATATTTTCTGCCTTGCACCTGATTATTCCAACATCAGATGGATGGCCTAGGGAATCTCATTCTGGTATTGATTGTTTTTGCTGATTGTCTCCCTTTGTAGCTGATTTCTTCAAGATTGTGTAAATTTAGATCATGAGCTCATGTTTAGCTAAACAGCTGACCGTGTAAGAGGCTTAGGGGTGAACGCTGGTATGCTTCAGCAGAAAGTCGGCAAAGATTTATTTGTGACCCTCCAATGAGTTGCCCGCAAGAACCCCGTTTTCTACAAGTGTTGGTCCAATACTCCTTCGAAAGGCAGTGGACTCAGACATGGCTGCTTTTCAGCCTTCGATCTGGGGCAGGGCCAGTGGGCGGCCTGTGGCCCGGGCAGGAGCCTCTCCGCATGTGTCCCAGGGACCCATTTGCCTGCCAACTTCAGTCACCTGGCAGGAAGCTACGATGCCTTGACATATGGTTAGCTGTGCAGCGAGGTGTACTGCGCGGACAGGTACCCAACACACTTCAAATAAGTGGGCGGCCTGAGTGCAAAGGTGAGAGTTTGGGCAGCTGTGCAGACAAAGAAAGCGCCCTTTGGCCTGGGCCTAAATGCTTGTGAAACCCCACTGGGTCTGCCGGGCTCTGAGGGCCCTGCCCTGGGCCGCCTGCTCCCCTGCCCTTTGTTCAGTCACAGCAGAGATGGCTGCACCCACTCCCTCAGTGAGGGCAGTCTTCCAACCTCCCTCAGCCACGCCCCCTCTCCGCAGGTTACCATGGACTATAGATGCTGCATTCTGAGGCCAGGGCATTCCGAGAATGCCAAGGGCAGACATGATGACCTTAAATGATTTCCTCTTGTGTCAGTTTTCGTAAACTGTAGCAGCTAGGAAATGGTCCGCTTTACAGAAATGTTCAAGTTTACTGGCATTACATATATTCTCTGCTATAACATTGTCCTGTTTCTTTCTGCATATTCTTTACTTAAGTTTATGTTTTCCTTAATCAAAGTGTGTCTTTTAAATCTTTTCAAAGAATATTCTTTGGACTTACTAAATCACCTGAATTTTATACGTTTTCTGTTGTATTAAGTTCTGCTCATATCTTTATTTATCTTTTTTCTATGTTCTCAGGGTTTATTGTTTTGATTTTCTGATGTCAAGTAAAACACTTGGTTATTCATTTTAATAAATCTTTTTACTTATAATGATTTGAACTTTTAAAGATTCCAGCTTACTTGTACGTTTCTAAGGGTCCATTCCTCTACACTGTTGCCGGCCAAAGGCTTAGATCAACATATAGCTATGTATATATTGACATATTATCCCCTCGGCTTTCTGTGATTCCCTACATCTCACCTTTCTTTGCAGACAAGACATTTGAAATACCCTTAACTTATTTCACAGCCAATAAGTCTTTGAAATAATGTGTATTTTTTAGAGAAATCATCTTATATAATTAGGCAGAAAATCTCACGTTCCATAGTTTTCTAAACAGCATAACTTCACTCTTCTCACAGCTTAATTTGCTGTATTAAACAACCTTTGTGTATTTAGCTTTATCAATGACATGTACTTTAAAAATGTTTTAGAGACCCTACCAGTCTTTGAAAACATCCTTGTTCCTTGTTTCTTTTCCAGGTTTATGTATATTTTCTGCCTAGCACCTAATTATTCCAACATCTGATGGATGGCCTAGGGAATCTAATTCTGGTATTGATTGTTTTTGCTGATTGTCTCCCTTTGTAGCTGATTTCTTCATTATTGTGTAAATTTAGGTCATGAGCTCATGTTTAGCTAAACAGCTGACCTTGTAAAAGGCTTAGGTGTGAACGCTCGTAAGTTTCAGCAAAAAGTCGGCAAAGATTTATTTGTGTCCCTCCAATGAGTTGCCCACAAGGACCCCGTTTTCTAGAAGTGTTGGTCCAATACTCCCTCTAGGGGTAGGGGACTTAGACAGGGCTGCTTTCGGCCCCCGATCTTGGGCAGGGGCAGTGGGCGGCGTGTGGCCCGGGCAGGAGCCTCTCTGCGTGTGAACCTGGGAATCATCTCTCCTGCGAACTACGGTCACCTGGCAGGAAGCTACGATGCCCAGACCTATGGTTAGCTGTGCAGCGAGGTATACTGCGTGGACAGGTTCCACACACACTTCATATAAGTGGGTGGCCTGTGTGGAAAAGTGAGAGTTTGGCCAGCTGTGCAGACAAAGAAGGCGCCCTATGGCCTGGGCCTAATTGCTTGTGACACCCCACTGGGCCTACCTTGCTCTGAGGGCCCTGCCCTGGGCCCCATGCTCCCCTGCCCTTTGTTCAGACACAGCAGAGATGGCCACACCCACTCCCTCAGTGAGGGCAGTGTTCCAGCCTCCCTCAGCCCCGCCCACTCTCCACAGGTTACCATGGACTACAGATGCTGCATTCTGAGGCCAGGGCGTTCCGAGAATGTCAAGGGCAGAAATGATGACCTAAATGATTTCCTCTTGTGTCAGTTTTGGTAAACTGTAGGAGCTAGGAAATGGTCCACTTTACAGAAATGTTCAAATTTACTGGCATTTCATATATTCTCTGCTATAACATTGTCCTGATTCTTTCTGTATATTCTTTACTTTTTTTTTTTTTCCTTAATCAAAGTGTGTCTTTTAAATCTTTTCAAAGAATATTCTTTGGACTTACTACCTCACCTGAATTTTATACGTTTTCTGTTGTATTAAGTTCTGTTCATATCTTTATTTATCTTTTTTCTATGTTCTCAGGGTTTATTGTTTTGATCTTCTGATGTCAATTAAAACACTTGGTTATTCATTTTCATCAATCTTTTTACTTATAAAGATTTGAACTTTTAAAGATTCCAGCTCACTTTTAAGTTTCTAAAGGTCAGATCCTCTACATTGTGGCTGGCCTTAGGCTTAGTTCACCATATAGCAATGTATATATTGACATTTTCCCCTCGACTTTCTGTGATTCCCTACATCTCACCTTTCTTTGCAGACAAGCCATTTGAAATACACTTAACTTATTTCACAGCCAATAAGTCTTTGAAATAATGTCTATTTTTTAGAGAAATCTTCTTATATAATTAGGCAGAAAATCTGACTTGCCATAGTTTTGAAAACAGCATAATTTCACTCTTCTCAATGCTTAATCTGTGGTATTAAACAACCTTTGAGTACTTAGGTTTATCAACGACATGTACTTTAAAAATGTTTTAGAGATCCTACCAGCCTTTGAAAACCTCCTTGTTCCTTGTTTCAGTTCCAGTTTTATGTATATTTTCTGCCTTGCACCTGATTATTCCACCATCAGATGGATGTCCTAGGGAATCTCATTCTGGTATTTATTGTTTTTGCTGATTGTCTCACTTTGTAGCTGATTTCTTCAATATTGTGTAAATTTAGATCATGAGCTCATGTTTAGCTAAACAGCTGACCTTGTAAGAGGCTTAGGTGTGAACACTGGTACGCTTCAGCAGAAAGTCGGCAAAGATTTATCTGTGTCCCTCCAATGAGTTGCCCGCAAGGACCCCGTTTTCTACAAGTGTTGGTCGAATACTCCTTCGAGAGGCAGTGGACTCATACATGGCTGCTTTTCAGCCTTCGATCTGGGGCAGGGCCAGTGGGCGGCCTGTGGCCCGGGCAGGAGCCTCTCCGCATGTGTCCCAGGGACCCATTTGCCTGCGAACTTCGGTCACCTGGCAGGAAGCTACGATGCCCTGTCCTATGGTTAGCTGTGCAGCGAGGTGTACTGCGCGGACAGGTTCCAAACACACTTCAAATAAGAGGGCGGCCTGAGTGGAAAGGTGAGAGTTTGGGCAGCTGTGCAGACAAAGAAGGCGCCCTATGGCCTGGGCCTAAATGCTTGTGACACCCCACTGGGTCTGCCGGGCTCTGAGGGCCCTGCACTGGGCCCCCTGCTCCCCTGCCCTTTTTTCAGTCACAGCAGAGATGGCCACACCCACTCCCTCAGTGATGGCAGTCTTCCAAACTCCCTCAGCCACGCCCCCTCTCCGCAGGTTACCATGGACTACAGATGCTGCATTCTGAGGCCAGGGCGTTCCGAGAATGCCAAGGGCAGACATGATGACCTTAAATGATTTCCTCTTGTGTCAGTTTTCGTAAACTGTAGCAGCTAGGAAATGGTCCGCTTTACAGAAATGTTCAAGTTTACTGGCATTTCATATATTCTCTGCTATATCATTGTCCTGATTCTTTCTGCATATTCTTTACTTATGTTTATGTTTTCCTTAATCAAAGTGTGTCTTTTAAATCTTTTCAAAGTATATTCTTTGGACTTACTAAATCAACTGAATTTTATACGTTTTCTGTTGTATTAAGTTCTGCTCATATCTTTATTTATATTTTTTCTATGTTCTCAGGGTTTATATTTTTGATTTTCTGATGTCAAGTAAAACACTTGGTTATTCATTTTAATAAATCTTTTTACTTATAAAGATTTGAACTTTTAAAGATTCCAGCTTACTTGTACGTTTCTAAGGGTCCTTTCCTCTACACTGTTGCCGGCCTAAGGCTTAGTTCAACATATAGCTATGTATATATTGACATATTTTCCCCTCGGCTTTCTGTGACTCCCTACATCTCCCCTTTCATTGCAGACAAGACATTTGAAATACCTTTAACTTATTTCACAGCCAATAAGTCTTTGAAATAATGTGTATTTTTTAGAGAAATCATCTTATATAATTAGGCAGAAAATCTCACCTTCCATAGTTTTCTAAACAGCATAACTTCACTCTTCTCACAGCTTAATTTGCTGTATTAAACAACCTTTGTGTATTTAGCTTTATCAATGACATGTACTTTAAAAATGTTTTAGAGACCCTACCAGTCTTTGAAAACATCCTTGTTCCTTGTTTCTTTTCCAGGTTTATGTATATTCTCTGCCTAGCACCTGATTATTCCAACATCTGACGGATGGCCTAGGGAATCTAATTCTGGTATTGATTGTTTTTGCTGATTGTCTCCCTTTGTAGTTGATTTCTTCATTATTGTGTAAATTTAGGTCATGAGCTCATGTTTAGCTAAACAGCTGACCTTGTAAAAGGCTTAGGTGTGAACGCTCGTAAGTTTCATCAAAAAGTCGGCAAGGATTTATTTGTGTCCCTCCAATGAGTTGTCCACAAGGACCCCGTTTTCTAGAAGTGTTGGTCCAATACTCCCTCTAGGGGTAGGGGACTTAGACAGGGCTGCTTTCGGCCCCCGATCTTGGGCAGGGGCAGTGGGCGGCGTGTGGCCCGGGCTGGAGCCTCTCTGCGTGTGAACCTGGGAATCATCTCTCCTGCGAACTACGGTCACCTGGCAGGAAGCTACGATGCCCAGACCTATGGTTAGCTGTGCAGCGAGGTATACTGCGTGGACAGGTTCCACACACACTTCAAATAAGTGGGTGGCCTGAGTGGAAAAGTGAGAGTTTGGCCAGCTGTGCAGACAAAGAAGGCGCCCTATGGCCTGGGCCTAAATGCTTGTGACACCCCACTGGGCCTACCTTGCTCTGAGGGCCCTGCCCTGGGCCCCCTGCTCCCCTGCCCTTTGTTCAGACACAGCAGAGATGGCCACACCCACTCCCTCAGTGAGGGCAGTGTTCCAGCCTCCCTCAGCCCCGCCCCATCTCCACAGGTTACCATGGACTACAGATGCTGCATTCTGAGGCCAGGGCGTTCCGAGAATGTCAAGGGCAGACATGATGACCTTAAATGATTTCCTCTTGTGTCAGTTTTGGTAAAATGTAGGAGCTAGGAAATGGTCCACTTTACAGAAATTTTCAAATTTACTGGCATTTCATATATTCTCTGCTATAACATTTTCCTGATTCTTTCTATATATTCTTTACTTTTTTTTGTTTTCCTCAATCAAAGTGTGTCTTTTAAATCTTTTCAACGAATATTCTTTGGACTTACTACTTCACCTGAATTTTATACGTTTTCTGTTGTATTAAGTTCTGCTCATATCTTTATTTATCTTTTTTCTATGTTCTCAGGGTTTATTGTTTTGATCTTCTGATGTCAATTAAAACACTTTGTTATTCATTTTCATCAATCTTTTTACTTATAAAGATTTGAACTTTTAAAGACTCCAGCTCACTTTTAAATTTCTAAAGGTCTGGTCCTCTACATTGTGGCTGGCCTAAGGCTTAGTTCACCATATAGCAATGTATATATTGGCATTTTCCCCTCGACTTTCTGTGATTCCCTACATCTCACCTTTCTTTGCAGACAAGCCATTTGAAATACACTTAACTTATTTCACAGCCAATAAGTCTTTGAAATAATGTCTATTCTTTAGGGAAATCTTCTTATATAATTAGGCAGAAAATCTGACCTGCCATAGTTTTGAAAACAGCATAATTTCACTCTTCTCAATGCTTAATCTGTGGTATTAAACAACCTTTGAATACTTAGGTTTATCAACGACATGTACTTTAAAAAGGTTTTAGAGATCCTACCAGCCTTTGAAAACCTCCTTGTTCCTTGTTTCAGTTCCAGTTTTATGTATATTTTCTGCCTTGCACCTGATTATTCCAACATCAGATGGATGGCCTAGGGAATCTCATTCTGTTATTGATTGTTTTTGCTGATTGTCTCCCTTTATAGCTGATTTCTTCAATATTGTGTAAATTTAGATCATGAGCTCATGTTTAGCTAAACAGCTGACCTTGTAAGAGGCTTAGGTGTGAAGGCTGGTAAGCTTCAGCAGAAAGTCGGCAAAGATTTATTTGTGTCCCTCCAATGAGTTGCCCGCAAGAACCCCGTTTTCTACAAGTGTTGGTCCAATACTCCTTCGAGAGGCAGTGGACTCAGACATGGCTGCTTTTCAGCCTTCGATCTGGGGCAGGGCCAGTGGGCGGCCTGTTGCCCGGGCAGGAGCCACTCTGCATGTGTCCCAGGGACCCATTGGCCTGCTAACTTCAGTCACCTGGCAGGAAGCTACGATGCCTTGACCTATGGTTAGCTGTGCAGCGAGGTGTACTGCGGGAACAGGTACCCAACACACTTCAAATAAGAGGGCGGCCTGAGTGGAAAGGTGAGAGTTTGGGCAGCTCTGCAGACAAAGAAGGCGCCCTTTGGCCTCGGCCTAAATGCTTGTGACACCCCACTGGGTCTGCCGGGCTCTGAGGGCCCTGCCCTGGGCCCCCTGCTCCCCTGCCCTTTGCTCAGTCACAGCAGAGATGGCCACACCCACTCCCTCAGTGAAGGCAGTCTTCCAACCTCCCTCAGCCACGACCCCTCTCCGCAGGTTACCATGGACTACAGATGCTGCATTCTGAGGCCAGGGCGTTCCGAGAATGCCAAGGGCAGACATGATGACCTTAAATGATTTCCTCTTGTGTCAGTTTTGGTAAACTGTAGGAGCTATTAAATGGTCCACTTTACAGAAATATTCAAATTTACTGGCAATTCATATATTCTCCGCTATAACATTGTCCTGATTCTTTCTGTATATTATTTACTTTTTTTTTTCCTAAATCAAAGTGTGTCTTTTAAATCTTTTGAAAGAATATTCTTTGGACTTACTAAATCACCTAAATTTTATACGTTTTCTGTTGTATTAAGTTCTGCTCATATCTTTATTTATCTTTTTTCTATGTTCTCAGGGTTTATTGTTTTGATTTTCTGATGTCAAGTAAAACACTTGGGTATTATTTTTAATAAATCTTTTTACTTATAAAGATTTGAACTTTTAAAGATTCCAGCTTCCTTGTACGTTTCTAAGGGACCATTCCTCTACACTGTTGCCGGCCTAAGGCTTAGTTCAACATATAGCAATGTATATATTGACATATTATCCCCTCGGCTTTCTCTGATTCCCTACATCTCACATTTCTTTGCAGACAAGACATTTGAAATACCCTTAACTTATTTCACAGCCAATAAGTCTTTGAAATAATGTGTATTTTTTAGAGAAATCATCTTATATAATTAGGCAGAAAATCTCACCTTCCATAGTTTTCTAAGCAGCATAATTTCACTCTTCTCACTGCTTAATTTGTTGTATTAAACAACCTTTGAGTATTTAGCTTTATCAATGACATGTACTTTAAAAATGTTTTAGAGATCCTACCAGTCTTTGAAAACATCCTTGTTCCTTGTTTCTTTTCCAGCTTTATGTATATTTTCTGCCTAGCACCTGATTATTCCAACATCAGATGGATGGCCTAGGGAATCTAATTCTGGTATTGATTGTTTTTGCTGATTGTCTCCATTTGTAGCTGATTTCTTCATTATTGTGTAAATTTAGATCATGAGCTCATGTTTAGCTAAATAGCTGACCTTGTAAAAGGCTTAGGTGTGAACGCTCGTAAGTTTCAGCAAAATGTCGGCAAAGATTTATTTGTGTCCCTCCAATGAGTTGCCCACAAGGACCCCGTTTTCTAGAAGTGTTGGTCCAATACTCCCTCTAGGGGTAGGGGACTTAGACAGGGCTGCTTTCGGCCCCCGATCTTGGGCAGGGGCAGTGGGCCGCCTGTGGCCCGGGCAGGAACCTCTCTGCATGTGAACCTGGGAATCATCTCTCCTGCGAACTTCGGTCACCTGGCAGGAAGCTATGATGCCCAGACCTATGGTTAGCTGTGCAGCGAGTTATACTGCGCGGACAGGTTCCACACTCACTGCAACTAAGTGGGCGGCCTGAGTGGAAAAGTGAGAGTTTGGGCAGCTGTGCAGACAAAGAAGGCGCCCTAAGGCCTGGGCCTAAATGCTTGTGACACCCCACTAGGCCTGCCGGGCTCTGAGGGCCCTGCCCAGGGCCCGCTGCGCCCCTGCCCTTTGTTCAGTCACAGCAGAGATGGCCACACCCACTCCCTCTGTGAGGGCAGTGTTCCAGCCTCCCTCAGTCCCGCCCACTCTCCGCAGGTTACCATGGACTACAGATGCTGCATTCTGAGGCCAGGGCGTTCCGAGAATGCCAAGGGCAGACATGATGACCTTAAATGATTTCCTCTTGTGTCAGTTTTGGTAAACTGTAGGAGCTAGGAAATGGTCCACTTTACAGAAATGTTCAAATTTACTGGCATTTCATATATTCTTTGCTATAACATTGTCCTGATTCTTTCTATATATTCTTTAATTATGTTTGTGCTTTCCTTAATCAAAGTGTGTCTTTTAAATCTTTTCAAAGAATATTCTTTGGACTTACTACCTCACCTGAATATTATACGTTTTCTGTGGTATTAAGTTCTGCTCATATCTATCTTTATCTTTTTTCTATGTTCTCAGTGTTTATTGTTTTGATCTTCTGATGTCAATTAAAACACTTGGTTATTCATTTTCATCCATCTTTTTACTTATAAAGATTTGAACTTTTAAAGATTCCAGCTCATTTTTAAGTTTCTAAGGGTCAGGTCCTCTACATTGTGGCTGGCCTAAGGCTTAGTTCACCATATAGCAATGTATATATTGACATTTTCCCCTCGACTTTCTGTGATTCCCTACATCTCACCTTTCTTTGCAGACAAGCCATTTGAAATACACTTAACTTATTTCACAGCCAATAAGTCTTTGAAATAATGTCTATTTTTTAGAGAAATCTTCTGACATAATTAGGCAGAAAATCTCACCTGCCATAGTTTTCAAAACAGCATAATTTCACTCTTCTCAATGCTTTATCTGTGGTATTAAACAACCTTTGAGTATTTAGGTTTATCAATGACATGTAGTTTAAAAATGTTTTAGAGATCCTACAAGCCTTTGAAAACCTCCTTGTTCCTTCTTTCCGTTCCAGTTTTATGTATATTTTCTGCCTTGCACCTGATTATTCCAACATCAGATGGATGGCCTAGGGAATCTCATTCTGGTATTGATTGTTTTTGCTGATTGTCTCCCTTTGTAGCTGATTTCTTCAAGATTGTGTAAATTTAGATCATGAGCTCATGTTTAGCTAAACAGCTGACCTTGTAAGAGGCTTAGGTGTGAACGCTGGTACGCTTCAGCAGAAAGTCGGCAAAGATTTATTTGTGTCCCTCCAATGAGTTGCCCGCAAGGACCCCGTTTTCTACAAGTGTTGGTCCAATACTCCTTCGAGAGGCAGTGGACTCAGACATGGCTGCTTTTCAGCCTTCGATCTGGGGCATGGCCAGTGGGCGGCCTGTGGCCCGGGAAGGAGCCTCTCCGCATGTGTCCCAGGGACCCATTTGCCTGCGAACTTCTGTCACCTGGCAGGAATCTACGATGCCCTGACCTATGGTTAGCTGTGCAGCGAGGTGTACTGCGCGGACAGGTTCCAAACACACTTCAAATAAGAGGGGGGGCAGAGTGGAAAGGTGAGAGTTTGGGCAGCTGTGCAGACAAAGAAGGCGCCCTTTGGCCTGGGCCTAAATGCTTGTGACACCCCACTGGGTCTGCCGGGCTCTGAGGGCCCTGCCCTGGGCCCCCTGCTCCCCTGCCCTTTGTTCAGTCACAGCAGAGATGGCCACACCCACTCCCTCAGTGAGGGCAGTGTTCCAGCCTCCCTCAGCCACGCCCCCTCTCCACAGGTTACCAAGGACTACAGATGCTGCATTCTGAGGCCAGGGCGTTCCGAGAATGCCAAGGGCAGACATGACGACCTTAAATAATTTCCTCTTGTGTCAGTTTTCGTAAACTGTAGCATCTAGGAAATGGTCCGCTTTTCAGAAATGTTAAAGTTTACTGGCATTTCATATATTCTCTGCTATAACATTGTCCTGATTCTTTCTGTATATTCTTTACTTATGTTTATGTTTTCCTTAATCAAAGTGTGTCTTTTAAATCTTTTCAAAGAATATTCTTTGGACTTACTAAATCACCTGAATTTTATACGTTTTCTGTAGTATTAAGTTCTGCTCATATCTTTAGTAATCTATTTTCTATATTCTCAGGGTTTATAGTTTTGATTTTCTGATGTCAAGTAAAACACTTGGGTATTCATTTTAATAAATCTTTTTACTTATAAAGATTTGAACGTTTAAAGATTCCAGCTTACTTGAACGTTTCTAAGGGTCCATTCCTCTACACTGTTGCCGGCCTAAGGCTTAGATCAACATATAGCTATGTATATATTGACATATTATGCCCTCGGCTTTCTGTGATTCCCTACATCTCACCTTTCTTTGCAGACAAGCCATTTGAAATACCCTTAACTTACTTCACAGCCAATAAGTCTTTGAAATAATGTGTATTTTTTAGAGAAATCATCTTATATAATTAGGCAGAAATTCTCACCTTCCATAGTTTTCTAAACAGCATAATTTCACTCTTCTCACTGCTTAATTTGTTGTATTAAACAACCTTTGAGTATTTAGCTTTATCAATGACATGTACTTTAAAAATGTTTTAGGGATCCTACCAGTCTTTGAAAACATCCTTGTTCCTTGTTTCTTTTCCAGCTTTATGTATATTTTCTGCCTAGCACCTGATTATTCCAACATCTGACGGATGGCCTAGGGAATCTAATTCTGGTATTGATTGTTTTTGCTGATTGTCTCCCTTTGTAGCTGATTTCTTCATTATTGTGTAAATTTAGATCATGAGCTCATGTTTAGCTAAACAGCTGACCTTGTAAAAGGCTTAGGTGTGAACGCTCGTATGTTTCAGCAAAAAGTCGGCAAAGATTTATTTGTGTCCCTCCAATTAGTTGCCCACAAGGACCCCGTTTTCTAGAAGTGTTGGTCCAATACTCCCTCTAGGGGTAGGGGACTTAGACAGGGCTGCTTTCGGCCCCCGATCTTGGGCAGGGGCAGTGGGCCTCCTGTGGCCCGGGCAGGAGCCTCTCTGCATGTGAACCTGGGAATCATCTCTCCTGCGAACTTCGGTCACCTGGCAGGAAGCTATGATGCCCAGACCTATGGTTAGCTGTGCAGCGAGGTATACTGCGCGGACAGGTTCCACACTCAGTGCAACTAAGTGGGCGGCCTGAGTGGAAAATTGAGAGTTTGGGCAGCTGTGCAGACAAAGAAGGCGCCCTAAGGCCTGGGCCTAAATGCTTGTGACACCCCACTAGGCCTGCCGGGCTCTGAGGGCCCTGCCCAGGGCCCGCTGCGCCCCTGCCCTTTGTTCAGTCACAGCAGAGATGGCCACACCCACTCCCTCTGTGAGGGCAGTGTTCCAGCCTCCCTCAGTCCCGCCCACTCTCCGCAGGTTACCATGGACTACAGATGCTGCATTCTGAGGCCAGGGCGTTCCGAGAATGCCAAGGGCAGACATAATGACCTTAAATGATTCCCTCTTGTGTCAGTTTTGGTAAACTGTAGGAGCTAGGAAATGGTCCACTTTACAGAAATATTCAAATTTACTGGCATTTCATATATTCTCTGCTATAACATTGTCCTGATTCTTTCTGTATATTCTTTACTTTTTTTTGTTTTTCTTAATCAAAGTGTGTCTTTTAAATCTTTTCAAAGAATATTCTTTGGACTTACTACCTCACCTGAATTTTATACGTTTTCTGTGTTATTAAGTTCTGCTCATATCTTTATTTATCTTTTTTCTATGTTCTCAGGGTTTATTGTTTTGATCTTCTGTTGTCAATTAAAACACTTGGTTATTCATTTTCATCAATCTTTTTACTTATAAAGATTTGAACTTTTAAAGATTCCAGCTCACTTTCAAGTTTCTAAGGGTCAGGTCCTCTACATTGTGTCTGGCCTAAGGCTTAGTTCACCATATAGCAATGTATATATTGACATTTTCCCCTCGAATTTCTGTGATTTTCTACATCTCACCTTTCTTTGCAGACAAGCCATTTGAAATACACTTTACTTATTTCACAGCCAATAAGTCTTTGAAATAATGTCTATTTTTTAGAGAAATCTTCTTATATAATTAGGCAGAAAATCTCACCTGCCATAGTTTTGAAAACAGCATAATTTCACTCTTCTCAATGCTTAATCTGTGGTATTAAACAACCTTTGAGTATTTAGGTTTATCAACGAAATGTACTTTAAAAATGTTTTAGAGATCCTACCAGCCTTTGAAAACCTCCTTGTTCCTTGTTTCAGTTCCAGTTTTATGTATATTTTCTGCCTTGCACCTGATTATTCCAACATCAGATGGATGGCCTAGGGAATCTCATTCTGGTATTGATTGTTTTTGCTGATTGTCTCCCTTTGTAGCTGATTTCTTCAATTTTGTGTAAATTTAGATCATGAGCTCATGTTTAGCTAAACAGCTGACCTTTTAAGAGGCTTAGGTGTGAACGCTGGTAAGATTCAGCAGAATGTCGGCAAAGATTTATTTGTGTCCCTCCAATGAGTTGCCCGCAAGAACCCCGATTTCTACAAGTGTTGGTCCAATACTCCTTCGAGAGGCAGTGGACTCAGACATGGCTGCTTTTCAGCCTTCGATCTGGGGCAGGGCCAGTGGGCGGCCTGTGGCCCGGGCAGGAGCCTCTCCGCATGTGTCCCAGGGACACATTTGCCTGCGAACTTCAGTCACCTGGAAGGAAGCTACGATGCCTTGACCTATGGTTAGCTGTGCAGCGAGGTGTACTGCGAGGACAGGTACCCATCACACTTCAAATAAGAGGGCGGCCTGAGTGGAAAGGTGAGAGTTTGGGCAGCTGTGCAGACAAAGAAAGCGCCCTTTGGCCTGGGCCTAAATGCTTGTGACACCCCACTGGGTCTGCCGGGCTCTGAGGGCCCTGCCCTGGGCCCCCTGCTCCCCTGCCCTGTGTTCAGTCACAGCAGAGATGACCAGACCCACTCCCTCAGTGAGGGCAGTCTTCCAACCTCCCTCAGCCACGCCCCCTCTCCGCAGGTTACCTTGGACTACAGATGCTGCATTCTGAGGCCAGGGCGTACCGAGAATGCCAAGGGCAGATATGATGACCTTAAATGATTTCCTCTTGTGTCAGTTTTGGTAAACTGTAGGAGCTAGGAAATGGTCCACTTTACAGAAATATTCAAATTTACTGGCAATTCATATATTCTCCGCTATAACATTGTCCTGATTCTTTCTGTATATTATTTACTTTTTTTTGTTTTCCTTAATCAAAGTGTGTATTTTAAATCTTTTCAAAGAATATTCTTTGGACTTACTAAATCAACTAAATTTTATACGTTTTCTGTTGTATTAAGTTCTGCTCATATCTTTATTTATCTTTTTTCTATGTTCTCAGGGTTTATTGTTTTGATTTTCTGATGTCAAGTAAAACACTTGGTTATTATTTTTAATAAATCTTTTTACTTATAAAGATTTGAACTTTTAAAGATTCCAGCTTCCTTGTACGTTTCTAAGGGTCCATTCTTCTACACTGTTGCCGGCCTAAGGCTTAGTTAACCATATAGCCATGTATATATTGACATATTATCCCCTCGGCTTTCTGTGATTCCCTACATCTCATATTTCTTTGCAGACAAGACATTTGAAATACCCTGAACTTAATTCACTGCCAATAAGTCTTTGAAATAATGTGTATTTTTTAGGGAAATCATTTATATAATTAGGCAGAAAATCTCACCTTCCATAGTTTTCTAAACACCATAATTTCACTCTTCTCACTGCTTAATTTGTTGTATTAAACAACCTTTGAGTATTTAGCTTTATCAATGACATGTACTCTAAAAATGTTTTGGAGATCCTACCAGTCTTTGAAAACATCCTTGTTCCTTGTTTCTTTTCCAGGTTTATGTATATTTTCTGCCTAGCACCTGATTATTCCAACATCTGACCGATGGCCTAGGGAATCTAATTCTGGTATTGATTGTTTTTGCTGATTGTCTCACTTTGTAGATGATTTCTTCATTATTGTGTAAATTTAGGTCATGAGCTCATGTTTAGCTAAACAGCTGACCTTGTAAAAGGCTTAGGTGTGAACGCTCGTAATTTTCAGCAAAAAGTCGGCAAAGATTTATTTGTGTCCCTCCAATGAGTTGCCCACAAGGACCCCGTTTTCTAGAAGTGTTGGTCCAATACTCCCTCTAGGGGTAGGGGACTTAGACAGGGCTGCTTTCGGCCCCCGATCTTGGGCAGGGGCAGTGGGCGGCGTGTGGCCCGAGCAGGAGCCTCTCTGCGTGTGAACCTGGGAATCATCTCTCCTGCGAACTTCGGTCACCTGGCAGGAAGCTACGATGCCCAGACCTAAGGTTAGCTGTGCAGCAAGGTATACTGCGTGGACAGGTTCCACACACACTTCAAATAATAGGTGGCCTCAGTGGAAAAGTGAGAGTTTGGCCAGCTGTGCAGACAAAGAAGGCGCCCTTTGGCCTGGGCATAAATGCTTGTGACACCCCACTGGGCCTGCCTTGCTCTGAGGGCCCTGCCCTGGGCCCCCTGCTCCCCTGCCATTTGTTCAGTCACAGCAGAGATGGCCACACCCACTCCCTCCGTGAGGGCAGTGTTCCAGCCTCCCTCAGCCCCGCCCACTCTCCACAGGTTACCATGGACTACAGATGCTGCATTCTGAGGCCAGGGCGTTCCGAGAATGCCAAGGGCAGACATGATGACCTTAAATGATTTCCTCTGGTGTCAGTTTTGGTAAACTGTAGGAGCTAGGAAATGGTCCGCTTTACAGAAATGTTCAAGTTTACTGGCATTTCATATATTCTCTGCTATAACATTGTCCTGATTCTTTCTGCACATTCTTTACTTATGTTTATGTTTTCCTTAATCAAAGTGTGTCTTTTAAATCTTTTCAAAGAATATTCTTTGGACTTACTAAATCACCTGAATTTTATACGTTTTCTGTTGTATTAAGTACTGCTCATATCTTTATTTATCTTTTTTCTATGTTCTCAGGGTTTATAGTTTTGATTTTCTGATGTCAAGTAAAACACTTGGTTATTCATTTTAATAAATATTTTTACTTATAAAGATTTGAACTTTTAAAGATTCCAGCTTACTTGTACGTTTCTAAGGGTCCATTCCTCTACACTGTTGCCGGCCTAAGGCTTAGATCAACATATAGCTATGTATATATTGACATATTATCCCCTCGGCTTTCTGTGATTCCCTACAACTCACCTTTCTTTGCAGACAAGCCATATGAAATACCCTTAACTTACTTCACAGCCAATAAGTCTTTGAAATAATGTGTATTTTTTAGAGAAATCATCTTATATAATTAGGCAGAAAATCTCACCTGCCATAGTTTTCTAAACAGCATAATTTCACTCTTCTCACTGCTTAATTTGTTGTATTAAACAACCTTTGAGTATTTAGCTTTATCAATGACATGTACTCTAAAAATGTTTTAGAGATCCTCCCGGTCTTTGAGAACATCCTTGTTCCTTGTTTCTTTTCCAGATTTATGTATATTTTCTGCCTAGCACCTGATTATTCCAACATCTGACGGATGGCCTAGGGAATCTAATTCTGGTATTGATTGTTTTTGCTGATTGTCTCCCTTTGTAGCTGATTTCTTCATTATTGTGTAAATTTAGGTCATGAGCTCATGTTTAGCTAAACAGCTGACCTTGTAAAAGGCTTAGGTGTGAACGCTCGTAAGTTTCAGCAAAAAGTCGGCAAAGATTTATTTGTGTCCCTCCAATGAGTTGCCCACAAGGACCCCGTTTTCTAGAAGTGTTGGTCCAATACTCCCTCTAGGGGTAGGGGACTTAGACAGGGCTGCTTTCGGCCCCCGATCTTGGGCTTGGGCAGTGGGCGGCGTGTGGCCCGGGCAGGAGCCTCTCTGCGTGTGAACCTGGGAATCATCTCTCCTGCGAACTTTGGTCACCTGGCAGGAAGCTACGATGCCCAGACCTATGGTTAGCTGTGCAGCGAGGTATACTGCGTGGACAGGTTCCACACACACTTCAAATAAGTGGGTGGCTTGAGTGGAAAAGTGAGAGTTTGGCCAGCTGTGCAGACAAAGAAGGCGCCCTATGGCCTGTACCTAAATGCTTGCAACACCCCACTGGGCCTGCCTTGCTCTGAGGGTCCTGCCCTGGGCCCCATGCTCCCCTGCCCTTTGTTCAGTCACAGCAGAGATGGCCACACCCACTCCCTCCGTGAGGGCAGTGTTCCAGCCTCCCTCAGACCCGCCCACTCTCCACAGGTTACCATGGACTACAGATGCTGCATTCTGAGGCCAGGGCGTTCCGAGAATGCCAAGGGCAGACATGATGACCTTAAATGATTTCCTCTTGTGTCAGTTTTGGTAAACTGTAGGAGCTAGGAAATGGTCCACTTTACAGAAATATTCAAATTTACTGGCATTTCATATATTCTCTGCTATAACATTGTCCTGATTCTTTCTGTATATTCTTTACTTTTTTTTGTTTTCCTTAATCAAAGTGTGTCTTTTAAATCTTTTCAAAGAATATTCTTTGGACTTACTACCTCACCTGAATTTTATACGTTTTCTGTGGTATTAAGTTCTGCTCATATCTTTATTTATCTTTTTTCTATGTTCTCAGGGTTTATTGTTTTGATCTTCTGATGTCAATTAAAACACTTGGTTATTCATTTTCATCAATCTTTTTACTTATAAAGATTTGAACTTTTAAAGATTCCAGCTCACTTTCAAGTTTCTAAGGGTCAGGTCCTCTACATTGTGTCTGGCCTAAGGCTTAGTTCACCATATAGCAATGTATATATTGACATTTTCCCCTCGAATTTCTGTGATTCCCTACATCTCACCTTTCTTTGCAGACAAGCCATTTGAAATACACTTAACTTATTTCACAGCCAATAAATCTTTGAAATAATGTCTATTTTTTAGAGAAATCTTCTTATATAATTAGGCAGAAAATCTCACCTGCCATAGTTTTGAAAACAGCATAATTTCACTCTTCTCAATGCTTAATCTGTGGTATTAAACAACCTTTGAGTATTTAGGTTTATCAACGAAATGTACTTTAAAAATGTTTTAGAGATCCTACCAGCCTTTGAAAACCTCCTTGTTCCTTGTTTCAGTTCCAGTTTTATGTATATTTTCTGCCTTGCACCTGATTATTCCAACATCAGATGGATGGCCTAGGGAATCTCATTCTGGTATTGATTGTTTTTGCTGATTGTCTCCCTTTGTAGCTGATTTCTTCAATTTTGTGTAAATTTAGATCATGAGCTCATGTTTAGCTAAACAGCTGACCTTGTAAGAGGCTTAGGTGTGAACGCTGGTAAGCTTCAGCAGAAAGTCGGCAAAGATTTATTTGTGTCCCTCCAATGAGTTGCCCGCAAGAACCCCGATTTCTACAAGTGTTGGTCCAATACTCCTTCGAGAGGCAGTGGACTCAGACATGGCTGCTTTTCAGCCTTCGATCTGGGGCAGGGCCAGTGGGCGGCCTGTGGCCCGGGCCGGAGCCTCTCCGCATGTGTCCCAGGGACACATTTGCCTGCGAACTTCAGTCACCTGGCAGGAAAATACGATGCCTTGACCTATGGTTAGCTGTGCAGTGAGGTGTACTGCGAGGACAGCTACCCAACACACTTCAAATAAGAGGGCGGCCTGAGTGGAAAGGTGAGAGTTTGGGCAGCTGTGCAGACAAAGAAAGCACCCTTTGGCCTGGGCCTAAATGCTTGTGACACACCACTGGGTCTTCCGGGCTCTGAGGGCCCTGACCTGGGCCCCCTGCTCCCCTGCCCTTTGTTCAGTCACAGCAGAGATGACCACACCCACTCCCTCAGTGAGGGCCGTCTTCCAACTTCCCTCAGCCACGCCCCCTCTCCGCAGGTTACCATGGACTACAGATGCTGCATTCTGAGGCCAGGGCGTTCCGAGAATGCCAAGGGCAGACATGATGACCTTAAATGATTTCCTCTTGTGTCAGTTTTGGTAAAGTTTAGGAGCTAGGAAATGGTCCACTTTACAGAAATATTCAAATTTACTGGCAATTCATATATTCTCCGCTATAACATTGTCCTGATTCTTTCTGTATATTATTTACTTTTTTTTGTTTTCCTTAATCAAAGTGTGTCTTTTAAATCTTTTCAAAGAATATTGTTTGGACTTCCTACCTCACCTGAATTTTAAACGTTTTCTGTGGTATTATGTTCTGCTCATATCTTTATTTATCTTTTTTCTATGTTCTCAGGGTTTATTGTTTTGATCTTCTGATGTCAATTAAAACACTTGGTTATTATTTTTAATAAATATTTTTACTTATAAAGATTTGAACGTTTAAAGATTCCAGCTTCCTTGTACGTTTCTAAGGGTCCATTCCTCTACACTGTTGCTGGCCTAAGGCTTAGTTCACCATATAGCAATGTTTCTATTGACATATTATCCCCTCGGCTTTCCTTGATTCCCTACATCTCACATTTCTTTGCAGACAAGACATTTGAAATACCCTTAACTTATTTCACAGCCAATAAGTCTTTGAAATAATGTGTATTTTTTAGAGAAATCATCTTATATAATTAGGCAGAAATTCTCACCTTCCATAGTTTTCTAAACAGCATAATTTCACTCTTCTCACTGCTTAATTTGTTGTATTAAACAACCTTTGAGTATTTAGCTTTATCAATGACATGTACTTTAAAAATGTTTTAGAGATCCTACCAGTCTTTGAAAACATCCTTGTTCCTTGTTTCTTTTCCAGCTTTATGTATATTTTCTGCCTAGCACCTGATTATTCCAACATCTGACGGATGGCCTAAGGAATCTAATTCTGGTATTGATTGTTTTTGCTGATTGTCTCCCTTTGTAGCTGATTTCTTCATTATTGTGTAAATTTAGATCATGAGCTCATGTTTAGCTAAACAGCTGACCTTGTAAAAGGCTTAGGTGTGAACGCTCGTAAGTTTCAGCAAAAAGTCGGCAAAGATTTATTTGTGTCCCTCCAATGAGTTTCCCACAAGGACCCCGTTTTCTAGAAGTGTTGGTCCAATACTCCCTCTAGGGGTAGGGGAATTAGACAGGGCTGCTTTCGGCCCCCGATCTTGGGCAGGGGCAGTGGGCCGCCTGTGGCCCGGGCAGGAGCCTCTCTGCATGTGAACCTGGGAATCATCTCTTCTGCGAACTTCGGTCACCTGGCAGGAAGCTACGATGCCCAGACCTATGGTTAGCTGTGCAGCGAGGTATACTGCGCAGACAGGTTCCACACTCACTGCAACTAAGTGGGCGGCCTGAGTGGAAAAGTGAGAGTTTGGGCAGCTGTGCAGACAAAGAAGGCGCCCTAAGGCCTGGGCCTAAATGCTTGTGACACCCCACTAGGCCTGCCGGGCTCTGAGGGCCCTGCCCAGGGCCCGCTGCTCCCCTGCCCTTTGTTCAGTCACAGCAGAGATGGCCACACCCACTCCCTCTGTGAGGGCAGTGTTCCAGCCTCCCTCAGTCCCGCCCACTCTCCGCAGGTTACCATGGACTACAGATGCTGCATTCTGAGGCCAGGGCGTTCCGAGAATGCCAAGGGCAGACATGATGACCTTCAATGATTTCCCCTTGTGTCAGTTTGGGTAAACTGTAGGAGCTAGGAAATGGTCCACTTTACAGAAATGTTCAAATTTACTGGCATTTCATATATTCTCTGCTATATCATTGTCCTGATTCTTTCTATATATTCTTTAATTATGTTTGTGCTTTCCTTAATCAAAGTGTGTCTTTTAAATCTTTTCAAAGAATATTCTTTGGACTTACTACATCACCTGAATTTTATACGTTTTCTGTGGTATTAAGTTCTGCTCATATCTATCTTTATCTTTTTTCTATGTTCTCAGGGTTTATTGTTTTGATCTTCTGATGTCAATTAAAACACTTGGTTATTCATTTTCATCAATCTTTTTACTTATAAAGATTTGAACTTTTAAAGATTCGAGCTCACTTTTAAGTTTCTAAGGGTCAGGTCCTCTACATTGTGGCTGGCCTAAGGCTTAGTTCACCATATAGCAATGTATATATTGACATTTTCCCGTCGACTTTCTGTGATTCCCTACATCTCACCTTTCTTTGCAGACAAGCCATTTGAAATACACTTAACTTATTTCACAGCCAATAAGTCTTTGAAATAATGTCTATTTTTTAGAGAAATCATCTGACATAATTCGGCAGAAAATCTCACCTGCCATAGTTTTGAAAACAGCATAATTTCACTCTTCTCAATGCTTAATCTGTGGTATTAAACAACCTTTGAGTATTTAGGTTTATCAATGACATGTACTTTAAAAATGTTTTAGAGATCCTACCAGCCTTTGAAAACCTCCTTGTTCCTTCTTTCAGTTCCAGTTTTATGTATATTTTCTGCCTTGCACCTGATTATTCCAACATCAGATGGATGGCCTAGGGAATCTCATTCTGGTATTGATTGTTTTTGCTGATTGTCTCCCTTTGTAGCTGATTTCTTCAAGATTGTGTAAATTTAGATCATGAGCTCATGTTTAGCTAAACAGCTGACCTTGTAAGAGGCTTAGGTGTGAACGCTGGTATGCTTCAGCAGAAAGTCGGCAAAGATTTATTTGGGTCCCTCCAATGAGTTGCCCGCAAGGACCCCATTTTCTACAAGTGTTGGACCAATACTCCTTCGAGAGGCAGTGGACTCAGACATGGCTGCTTTTCAGCCTTCGATCTGGGGCAGGGCCAGTGGGCGGCCTGTGGCCCCGGCAGGAGCCTCTCCGCATGTGTCCCAGGGACCCATTTGCCTGCGAACTTCGGTCACCTGGCAGGAAGCTACGATGCCCTGACCTATGGTTAGCTGTGCAGCGAGGTGTACTGCGCGGACAGGTTCCAAACACACTTCAAATAAGAGGGCCGCCTGAGTGGAAAGGTGAGAGTTTGGGCAGCTGTGCAGACAAAGAAGGCGCCCTTTGGCCTGGGCCTAAATGCTTGTGACACCCCACTGGGTCTGCCGGGCTCTGAGGGCCCTGCCCTGGGCCCCCTGCTCCCCTGCCCTTTGTTCAGTCACAGCAGAGATGGCCACACCCACTCCCTCAGTGATGGCAGTCTTGCAACCTCCCTCAGCCACGCCCCCTCTCCGCAGGTTACCATGGACTACAGATGCTGCATTCTGAGGCCAGGGCGTTCCGAGAATGCCAAGGGCAGACATGATGACCTTAAATGATTTCCTCTTGTGTCAGTTTTCGTAAACTGTAGCAGCTAGGAAATGGTGCGTTTACAGAAATGTTCAAGTTTACTGGCATTTCATATATTCTCTGCTATAACATTGTCCTGATTCTTTCTGCATATTCTTTACTTATGTTTATGTTTTCCTTAATCAAAGTGTGTCTTTTAAATCTTTTCAAAGAATATTCTTTGGACTTACTAAATCACCTAAATTTTATACGTTTTCTGTTGTATTAAGTTCTGCTCATATCTTTATTTATCTTTTTTCTATGTTCTCAGGGTTTATTGTTTTGATTTTCTGATGTCAAGTAAAACACTTGGTTATTATTTTTAATAAATCTTTTTACTTATAAAGATTTGATCTTTTAAAGATTCCAGCTTCCTTGTACGTTTCTAAGGGTCCATTCCTCTACACTGTTGCCCGCCTAAGGCTTAGTTCACCATATAGCCATGTATATATTGACATATTATCCCCTCGGCTTTCTGTGATTCCCTACATCTCACCTTTCTTTGCAGACAAGACATTTGAAATACCCTTAACTTATTTCACAGCCAATAAGTCTTTGAAATAATGTCTATTTTTTAGAGAAATCATCTTATATAATTAGGCAGAAAATCTCACCTTCCATAGTTTTCTAAACAGCATAATTTCACTCTTCTCACTACTTAATTTGTTGTATTAAACAACCTTTGAGTTTTTAGCTTTATCAATGACATGTACTTTAAAAATGTTTTAGAGATCCTACCAGTCTTTGAAAACATCCTTGTTCCTTGTTTCTTTTCCAGGTTTATGTATATTTTCTGCCTAGCACCTGATTATTCCAACATCTGACGGATGGCCTAGGGAATCTAATTCTGGTATTGATTGTTTTTGCTGATTGTCTCCCTTTGTAGCTGATTTCTTCATTATTGTGTAAATTTAGGTCATGAGCTCATGTTTAGCTAAACAGCTGACCTTGTTAAAGGCTTAGGTGTGAACGCTCGTAATTTTCAGCAAAATGTCGGCAAAGATTTATTTGTGTCCCTCCAATGAGTTGCCCACAAGGACCCCGTTTTCTAGAAGTGTTGGTCCAATACTCCCTCTAGTGGTAGGGGACTTAGACAGGGCTGCTTTCGGCCCCCGATCTTGGGCAGGGGCAGTGGGCGGCGTGTGGCCCGGGCAGGAGCCTCTCTGCGTGTGAACCTGGGAATCATCTCTCCTGCGAACTTCGGTCACCTGGCAGGAAGCTACGATGCCCAGACCTATGGTTAGCTGTGCAGCAAGGTATACTGCGTGGACAGGTTCCACACACACTTCAAATAATAGGTGGCCTCAGTGGAAAAGTGAGAGTTTGGCCAGCTGTGCAGACAAAGAAGGCGCCCTTTGGCCTGGGCCTAAATGCTTGTGACACCCCACTGGGCCTGCCTTGCTCTGAGGTCCCTGCCCTGGGCCCCCTGCTCCCCTGCCATTTGTTCAGTCACAGCAGAGATGGCCACACCCACTCCCTCCGTGAGGGCAGTGTTCCAGCCTCCCTCAGCCCCGCCCACTCTCCACAGGTTACCATGGACTACAGATGCTGCATTCTGAGGCCAGGGCGTTCCGAGAATGCCAAGGGCAGACATGATGACCTTAAATGATTTCCTCTGGTGTCAGTTTTGGTAAACTGTAGGAGCTAGGAAATGGTCCGCTTTACAGAAATGTTCAAGTTTACTGGCATTTCATATATTCTCTGCTATAACATTGTCCTGATTCTTTCTGCACATTCTTTACTTATGTTTATGTTTTCCTTAATCAAAGTGTGTCTTTTAAATCTTTTCAAAGAATATTCTTTGGACTTACTAAATCACCTGAATTTTATACGTTTTCTGTTGTATTAAGTACTGCTCATATCTTTATTTATCTTTTTTCTATGTTCTCAGGGTTTATAGTTTTGATTTTCTGATGTCAAGTAAAACACTTGGTTATTCATTTTAATAAATATTTTTACTTATAAAGATTTGAACTTTTAAAGATTCCAGCTTACTTGTACGTTTCTAAGGGTCCATTCCTCTACACTGTTGCCGGCCTAAGGCTTAGATCAACATATAGCTATGTATATATTGACATATTATCCCCTCGGCTTTCTGTGATTCCCTACAACTCACCTTTCTTTGCAGACAAGCCATATGAAATACCCTTAACTTACTTCACAGCCAATAAGTCTTTGAAATAATGTGTATTTTTTAGAGAAATCATCTTATATAATTAGGCAGAAAATCTCACCTGCCATAGTTTTCTAAACAGCATAATTTCACTCTTCTCACTGCTTAATTTGTTGTATTAAACAACCTTTGAGTATTTAGCTTTATCAATGACATGTACTCTAAAAATGTTTTAGAGATCCTCCCGGTCTTTGAGAACATCCTTGTTCCTTGTTTCTTTTCCAGATTTATGTATATTTTCTGCCTAGCACCTGATTATTCCAACATCTGACGGATGGCCTAGGGAATCTAATTCTGGTATTGATTGTTTTTGCTGATTGTCTCCCTTTGTAGCTGATTTCTTCATTATTGTGTAAATTTAGGTCATGAGCTCATGTTTAGCTAAACAGCTGACCTTGTAAAAGGCTTAGGTGTGAACGCTCGTAAGTTTCAGCAAAAAGTCGGCAAAGATTTATTTGTGTCCCTCCAATGAGTTGCCCACAAGGACCCCGTTTTCTAGAAGTGTTGGTCCAATACTCCCTCTAGGTGTAGGGGACTTAGACAGGGCTGCTTTCGGCCCCCGATCTTGGGCTTGGGCAGTGGGCGGCGTGTGGCCCGGGCAGGAGCCTCTCTGCGTGTGAACCTGGGAATCATCTCTCCTGCGAACTTTGGTCACCTGGCAGGAAGCTACGATGCCCAGACCTATGGTTAGCTGTGCAGCGAGGTATACTGCGTGGACAGGTTCCACACACACTTCAAATAAGGGGGTGGCTTGAGTGGAAAAGTGAGAGTTTGGCCAGCTGTGCAGACAAAGAAGGCGCCCTATGGCCTGTACCTAAATGCTTGCAACACCCCACTGGGCCTGCCTTGCTCTGAGGGTCCTGCCCTGGGCCCCATGCTCCCCTGACCTTTGTTCAGTCACAGCAGAGATGGCCACACCCACTCCCTCAGTGAGGGCAGTGTTCCAGCCTCCCTCAGACCCGCCCACTCTCCACAGGTTACCATGGACTACAGATGCTGCATTCTGAGGCCAGGGCGTTCCGAGAATGCCAAGGGCAGACATGATGACCTTAAATGATTTCCTCTTGTGTCAGTTTTGGTAAACTGTAGGAGCTAGGAAATGGTCCACTTTACAGAAATATTCAAATTTACTGGCATTTCATATATTCTCTGCTATAACATTGTCCTGATTCTTTCTGTATATTCTTTACTTTTTTTTGTTTTCCTTAATCAAAGTGTGTCTTTTAAATCTTTTCAAAGAATATTCTTTGGACTTACTACCTCACCTGAATTTTATACGTTTTCTGTGGTATTAAGTTCTGCTCATATCTTTATTTATCTTTTTTCTATGTTCTCAGGGTTTATTGTTTTGATCTTCTGATGTCAATTAAAACACTTGGTTATTCATTTTCATCAATCTTTTTACTTATAAAGATTTGAACTTTTAAAGATTCCAGCTCACTTTCAAGTTTCTAAGGGTCAGGTCCTCTACATTGTGTCTGGCCTAAGGCTTAGTTCACCATATAGCAATGTATATATTGACATTTTCCCCTCGAATTTCTGTGATTCCCTACATCTCACCTTTCTTTGCAGACAAGCCATTTAAAATACACTTAACTTATTTCACAGCCAATAAGTCTTTGAAATAATGTCTATTTTTTAGAGAAATCTTCTTATATAATTAGGCAGAAAATCTCACCTGCCATAGTTTTGAAAACAGCATAATTTCACTCTTCTCAATGCTTAATCTGTGGTATTAAACAACCTTTGAGTATTTAGGTTTATCAACGAAATGTACTTTAAAAATGTTTTAGAGATCCTACCAGCCTTTGAAAACCTCCTTGTTCCTTGTTTCAGTTCCAGTTTTATGTATATTTTCTGCCTTGCACCTGATTATTCCAACATCAGATGGATGGCCTAGGGAATCTCATTCTGGTATTGATTGTTTTTGCTGATTGTCTCCCTTTGTAGCTGATTTCTTCAATTTTGTGTAAATTTAGATCATGAGCTCATGTTTAGCTAAACAGCTGACCTTGTAAGAGGCTTAGGTGTGAACGCTGGTAAGCTTCAGCAGAAAGTCGGCAAAGATTTATTTGTGTCCCTCCAATGAGTTGCCCGCAAGAACCCCGATTTCTACAAGTGTTGGTCCAATACTCCTTCGAGAGGCAGTGGACTCAGACATGGCTGCTTTTCAGCCTTCGATCTGGGGCAGGGCCAGTGGGCGGCCTGTGGCCCGGGCCGGAGCCTCTCCGCATGTGTCCCAGGGACACATTTGCCTGCGAACTTCAGTCACCTGGCAGGAAGCTACGATGCCTTGACCTATGGTTAGCTGTGCAGTGAGGTGTACTGCGAGGACAGCTACCCAACACACTTCAAATAAGAGGGCGGCCTGAGTGGAAAGGTGAGAGTTTGGGCAGCTGTGCAGACAAAGAAAGCACCCTTTGGCCTGGGCCTAAATGCTTGTGACACACCACTGGGTCTTCCGGGCTCTGAGGGCCCTGACCTGGGCCCCCTGCTCCCCTGCCCTTTGTTCAGTCACAGCAGAGATGACCACACCCACTCCCTCAGTGAGGGCCGTCTTCCAACCTCCCTCAGCCACGCCCCCTCTCCGCAGGTTACCATGGACTACAGATGCTGCATTCTGAGGCCTGGGCGTTCCGAGAATGCCAAGGGCAGACATGATGACCTTAAATGATTTCCTCTTGTGTCAGTTTTGGTAAAGTTTAGGAGCTAGGAAATGGTCCACTTTACAGAAATATTCAAATTTACTGGCAATTCATATATTCTCCGCTATAACATTGTCCTGATTCTTTCTGTATATTATTTACTTTTTTTTGTTTTCCTAAATCAAAGTGTGTCTTTTAAATCTTTTCAAAGAATATTCTTTGGACTTACTAAATCACCTAAATTTTATACGTTTTCTGTTGTATTAAGTTCTGCTCATATCTTTATTTATCTTTTTTCTATGTTCTCAGGGTTTATTGTTTTGATTTTCTGATGTCAAGTAAAACACTTGGTTATTATTTTTAATAATTCTTTTACTTATAAAGATTTGAACTTTTAAAGATTCCAGCTTCCTTGTACGTTCCTAAGGGTCCATTCCTCTACACTGTTGCCGGCCTAAGGCTTAGTTCACCATATAGCAATGTATATATTGACATATTATCCCCTCGGCTTTCTGTGATTCCCTACATCTCACCTTTCTTTGCAGACAAGACATTTGAAATACCCTTAACTTATTTCACAGCCAATAAGTCTTTGAAATAATGTGTATTTTTTAGAGAAATCATCTTATATAATTAGGCAGAAATTCTCACCTTCCATAGTTTTCTAAACAGCATAATTTCACTCTTCTCACTGCTTAATTTGTTGTATTAAACAACCTTTGAGTATTTAGCTTTATCAATGACATGTACTTTAAAAATGTTTTAGAGATCCTACCAGTCTTTGAAAACATCCTTGTTCCTTGTTTCTTTTCCAGCTTTATGTATATTTTCTGCCTAGCACCTGATTATTCCAACATCTGACGGATGGCCTAAGGAATCTAATTCTGGTATTGATTGTTTTTGCTGATTGTCTCCCTTTGTAGCTGATTTCTTCATTATTGTGTAAATTTAGATCATGAGCTCATGTTTAGCTATACAGCTGACCTTGTAAAAGGCTTAGGTGTGAACGCTCTTAAGTTTCAGCAAAAAGTCGGCAAAGATTTATTTGTGTCCCTCCAATGAGTTTCCCACAAGGACCCCGTTTTCTAGAAGTGTTGGTCCAATACTCCCTCTAGGGGTAGGGGAATTAGACAAGGCTGCTTTCGGCCCCCGATCTTGGGCAGGGGCAGTGGGCCGCCTGTGGCCCGGGCAGGAGCCTCTCTGCATGTGAACCTGGGAATCATCTCTTCTGCGAACTTCGGTCACCTGGCAGGAAGCTACGATGCCCAGACCTATGGTTAGCTGTGCAGCGAGGTATACTGTGCAGACAGGTTCCACACTCACTGCAACTAAGTGGGCGGCCTGAGTGGAAAAGTGAGAGTTTGGGCAGCTGTGCAGACAAAGAAGGCGCCCTAAGGCCTGGGCCTAAATGCTTGTGACACCCCACTAGGCCTGCCGGGCTCTGAGGGCCCTGCCCAGGGCCCGCTGCTCCCCTGCCCTTTGTTCAGTCACAGCAGAGATGGCCACACCCACTCCCTCTGTGAGGGCAGTGTTCCAGCCTCCCTCAGTCCCGCCCACTCTCCGCAGGTTACCATGGACTACAGATGCTGCATTCTGAGGCCAGGGCGTTCCGAGAATGCCAAGGGCAGACATGATGACCTTCAATGATTTCCCCTTGTGTCAGTTTGGGTAAACTGTAGGAGCTAGGAAATGGTCCACTTTACAGAAATGTTCAAATTTACTGGCATTTCATATATTCTCTGCTATATCATTGTCCTGATTCTTTCTATATATTCTTTAATTATGTTTGTGCTTTCCTTAATCAAAGTGTGTCTTTTAAATCTTTTCAAAGAATATTCTTTGGACTTACTACATCACCTGAATTTTATACGTTTTCTGTGGTATTAAGTTCTGCTCATATCTATCTTTATCTTTTTTCTATGTTCTCAGGGTTTATTGTTTTGATCTTCTGATGTCAATTAAAACACTTGGTTATTCATTTTCATCAATCTTTTTACTTATAAAGATTTGAACTTTTAAAGATTCGAGCTCACTTTTAAGTTTCTAAGGGTCAGGTCCTCTACATTGTGGCTGGCCTAAGGCTTAGTTCACCATATAGCAATGTATATATTGACATTTTCCATTCGACTTTCTGTGATTCCCTACATCTCACCTTTCTTTGCAGACAAGCCATTTGAAATACACTTAACTTATTTCACAGCCAATAAGTCTTTGAAATAATGTCTATTTTTTAGAGAAATCATCTGACATAATTAGGCAGAAAATCTCACCTGCCATAGTTTTGAAAACAGCATAATTTCACTCTTCTCAATGCTTAATCTGTGGTATTAAACAACCTTTGAGTATTTAGGTTTATCAATGACATGTACTTTAAAAATGTTTTAGAGATCCTACCAGCCTTTGAAAACCTCCTTGTTCCTTCTTTCAGTTCCAGTTTTATGTATATTTTCTGCCTTGCACCTGATTATTCCAACATCAGATGGATGGCCTAGGGAATCTCATTCTGGTATTGATTGTTTTTGCTGATTGTCTCCCTTTGTAGCTGATTTCTTCAAGATTGTGTAAATTTAGATCATGAGCTCATGTTTAGCTAAACAGCTGACCTTGTAAGAGGCTTAGGTGTGAACGCTGGTATGCTTCAGCAGAAAGTCGGCAAAGATTTATTTGGGTCCCTCCAATGAGTTGCCCGCAAGGACCCCATTTTCTACAAGTGTTGGACCAATACTCCTTCGAGAGGCAGTGGACTCAGACATGGCTGCTTTTCAGCCTTCGATCTGGGGCAGGGCCAGTGGGCGGCCTGTGGCCCCGGCAGGAGCCTCTCCGCATGTGTCCCAGGGACCCATTTGCCTGCGAACTTCGGTCACCTGGCAGGAAGCTACGATGCCCTGACCTATGGTTAGCTGTGCAGCGAGGTGTACTGCGCGGACAGGTTCCAAACACACTTCAAATAAGAGGGCGGCCTGAGTGGAAAGGTGAGAGTTTGGGCAGCTGTGCAGACAAAGAAGGCGCCCTTTGGCCTGGGCCTAAATGCTTGTGACACCCCACTGGGTCTGCCGGGCTCTGAGGGCCCTGCCCTGGGCCCCCTGCTCCCCTGCCCTTTGTTCAGTCACAGCAGAGATGGCCACACCCACTCCCTCAGTGATGGCAGTCTTCCAACCTCCCTCAGCCACGCCCCCTCTCCGCAGGTTACCATGGACTACAGATGCTGCATTCTGAGGCCAGGGCGTTCCGAGAATGCCAAGGGCAGACATGATGACCTTAAATGATTTCCTCTTGTGTCAGTTTTGGTAAAGTTTAGGAGCTAGGAAATGGTCCACTTTACAGAAATATTCAAATTTACTGGCATTTCATATATTCTCTGCTATATCATTGTCCTGATTCTTTCTGTATATTCTTTACTTTTTTTTGTTTTCCTTAATCAAAGTGTGTCTTTAAATCTTTTCAAAGAATATTCTTTGGACTTACTACCTCACCTGAATTTTATACGTTTTCTGTGGTATTAAGTTCTGCTCATATCTTTATTTATCTTTTTTCTATGTTCTCAGGGTTTATTGTTTTGATCTTCTGATGTCAATTAAAACACTTGGTTATTCATTTTCATCAATCTTTTTACTTATAAAGATTTGGACTTTTAAAGATTCCAGCTCACTTTCAAGTTTCTAAGGGTCAGGTCCTCTACATTGTGTCTGGCCTAAGGCTTAGTTCACCATATAGCAATGTATATATTGACATTTTCCCCTCGAATTTCTGTGATTCCCTACATCTCACCTTTCTTTGCAGACAAGCCATTTGAAATACACTTAACTTATTTCACAGCCAATAAGTCTTTGAAATAATGTCTATTTTTTAGAGAAATCTTCTTATATAATTAGGCAGAAAATCTCACCTGCCATAGTTTTGAAAACAGCATAATTTCACTCTTCTCAATGCTTAATCTGTGGTATTAAACAACCTTTGAGTATTTAGGTTTATCAACGAAATGTACTTTAAAAATGTTTTAGAGATCCTACCAGCCTTTGAAAACCTCCTTGTTCCTTGTTTCAGTTTCAGTTTTATGTATATTTTCTGCCTTGCACCTGATTATTCCAACATCAGATGGATGGCCTAGGGAATCTCATTCTGGTATTGATTGTTTTTGCTGATTGTCTCCCTTTGTAGCTGATTTCTTCAATTTTGTGTAAATTTAGATCATGAGCTCATGTTTAGCTAAACAGCTGACCTTGTAAGAGGCTTAGGTGTGAACGCTGGTAAGCTTCAGCAGAAAGTCGGCAAAGATTTATTTGTGTCCCTCCAATGAGTTGCCCGCAAGGACCCCATTTTCTACAAGTGTTGGACCAATACTCCTTCGAGAGGCAGTGGACTCAGACATGGCTGCTTTTCAGCCTTCGATCTGGGGCAGGGCCAGTGGGCGGCCTGTGGCCCGGGCCGGAGCCTCTCCGCATGTGTCCCAGGGACACATTTGCCTGCGAACTTCAGTCACCTGGCAGGAAGCTACGATGCCTTGACCTATGGTTAGCTGTGCAGTGAGGTGTACTGCGAGGACAGCTACCCAACACAATTCAAATAAGAGGGCGGCCTGAGTGGAAAGGTGAGAGTTTGGGCAGCTGTGCAGACAAAGAAAGCACCCTTTGGCCTGGGCCTAAATGCTTGTGACACACCACTGGGTCTTCCGGGCTCTGAGGGCCCTGACCTGGGCCCCCTGCTCCCCTGCCCTTTGTTCAGTCACAGCAGAGATGACCACACCCACTCCCTCAGTGAGGGCCGTCTTCCAACCTCCCTCAGCCACGCCCCCTCTCCGCAGGTTACCATGGACTACAGATGCTGCATTCTGAGGCCAGGGCGTTCCGAGAATGCCAAGGGCAGACATGATGACCTTAAATGATTTCCTCTTGTGTCAGTTTTCGTAAACTGTAGCAGCTAGGAAATGGTGCGTTTACAGAAATGTTCAAGTTTACTGGCATTTCATATATTCTCTGCTATAACATTGTCCTGATTCTTTCTGCATATTCTTTACTTATGTTTATGATTTCCTTAATCAAAGTGTGTCTTTTAAATCTTTTCAAAGAATATTCTTTGGACTTACTAAATCACCTAAATTTTATACGTTTTCTGTTGTATTAAGTTCTGCTCATATCTTTATTTATCTTTTTTCTATGTTCTCAGGGTTTATTGTTTTGATTTTCTGATGTCAAGTAAAACACTTGGTTATTATTTTTAATAAATCTTTTTACTTATAAAGATTTGAACTTTTAAAGATTCCAGCTTCCTTGTACGTTTCTAAGGGTCCATTCCTCTACACTGTTGCCCGCCTAAGGCTTAGTTCACCATATAGCCATGTATATATTGACATATTATCCCCTCGGCTTTCTGTGATTCCCTACATCTCACCTTTCTTTGCAGACAAGACATTTGAAATACCCTTAACTTATTTCACAGCCAATAAGTCTTTGAAATAATGTGTATTTTTTAGAGAAATCATCTTATATAATTAGGCAGAAAATCTCACCTTCCATAGTTTTCTAAACAGCATAATTTCACTCTTCTCACTGCTTAATTTTTTGTATTAAACAACCTTTGAGTATTTAGCTTTATCAATGACATGTACTTTAAAAATGTTTTAGAGATCCTACCAGTCTTTGAAAACATCCTTGTTCCTTGTTTCTTTTCCAGGTTTATGTATATTTTCTGCCTAGCACCTGATTATTTCAACGTCTGACGGATGGCCTAAGGAATCTAATTCTGGTATTGATTGTTTTTGCTGATTGTCTCCCTTTGTAGCTGATTTCTTCATTATTGTGTAAATTTAGATCATGAGCTCATGTTTAGCTAAACAGCTGACCTTGTAAAAGGCTTAGGTGTGAACGCTCGTAAGTTTCAGCACAAAGTCGGCAAAGATTTATTTGTGTCCCTCCAATGAGTTGCCCACAAGGACCCCGTTTTCTAGAAGTGTTGGTCCAATACTCCCTCTAGGGTTAGGGGAATTAGACAGGGCTGCTTTCGGCCCCCGATCTTGGGCAGGGGCAGTGGGCCGCCTGTGGCCCGGGCAGGAGCCTCTCTGCATGTGAACCTGGGAATCATCTCTCCTGCGAACTTCGGTCACCTGGCAGGAAGCTATGATGCCCAGACCTATTGTTAGCTGTGCTGCGAGGTATACTGCGCGGACAGGTTCCACAAACTCTTCAACTAAGTGGGTGGCCTGAGTGGAAAACTGTGAGTTTGGGCAGCTGTGCAGACAAAGAAGGCGCCCTATGGCCTGGCCCTAAATGCTTGTGACACCCCACTGGGCCTGCCGTGCTCTGAGGGCCCTGCCCTTGGCCCCCTGCTCCCCTGCCCTTTGTTCAGTCACAGCAGAGATGGCCACACCCACTCCCTCAGTGAAGGCAGTGTTCCAGCCTCCCTCAGCCCCGCCCACTCTCCGCAGGTTACCATGGACTACAGATGCTGCATTCTGAGGCCAGGGCGTTCCGTGAATGCCAAGGGTAGACATGATGACCTTAAATGATTTCCTCTTGTGTCAGTTTTGGTAAACTGTAGGAGCTAGGAAATGGTCAACTTTACAGAAATGTTCAAATTTACTGCCATTTCATATATTCTCTGCTATAACATTGTCCTGATTCTTTCTATATATTCTTTAATTATGTTTGTGCTTTCCTTAATCAAAGTGTGTCTTTTAAATCTTTTCAAAGAATATTCTTTGGACTTACTACATCACCTGAATTTTATACGTTTTCTGTGGTATTAAGTTCTGCTCATATCTATCTTTATCTTTTTTCTATGTTCTCAGGGTTTATTGTTTTGATCTCCTGATGTCAATTAAAACACTTGGTTATTCATTTTCATCAATTTTTTACTTATAAAGATTTGATCTTTTAAAGATTCCAGCTCACTTTTAAGCTTCTAAGGGTCAGGTCCTCTACATTGTGGCTGGCCTAAGTCTTAGTTCACCATATAGCAATGTATATATTGACATTTTCCCCTCGACTTTCTGTGATTCCCTACATCTCACCTTTCTTTGCAGACAAGCCATTTGAAATACACTTAACTTATTTCACAGCCAATAAGTCTTTGAAATAATGTCTATTTTTTAGAGAAATCTTCTGCCATAATTAGGCAGAAAATCTCACCTGCCATAGTTTTCAAAACAGCATAATTTCACTCTTCTCAATGCTTAATCTGTGGTATTAAACAACCTTTGAGTATTTAGGTTTATCAATGACATGTACTTTAAAAATGTTTTACAGATCCTACCAGCCTTTGAAAACCTCCTTGTTCCTTGTTTCAGTTCCAGTTTTATGTATATTTTCTGCCTTGCCCCTGATTATTCCAACATCAGATGGATGGCCTAGGGAATCTCATTCTGGTATTGATTGTTTTTGCTGATTGTCTCCCTTTGTAGCTGATTTCTTCAATTTTGTGTAAATTTAGATCATGAGCTCATGTTTAGCTAAACAGCTGACCTTGTAAGAGGCTTAGGTGTGAACGCTGGAAAGATTCAGCAGAAAGTCGGCAAAGATTTATTTGTGTCCCTCCAATGAGTTGCCCGCAAGAACCCCGATTTCTACAAGTGTTGGTCCAATACTCCTTCGAGAGGCAGTGGACTCAGACATGGCTGCTTTTCAGCCTTCGATCTGGGGCAGGGCCAGTGGGCGGCCTGTGGCCCGGGCAGGAGCCTCTCCGCATGTGTCCCAGGGACACATTTGCCTGCGAACTTCAGTCACCTGGAAGGAAGCTACGATGCCTTGACCTATGGTTAGCTGTGCAGCGAGGTGTACTGCGAGGACAGGTACCCATCACACTTCAAATAAGAGGGCGGCCTGAGTGGAAAGGTGAGAGTTTGGGTAGCTGTGCAGACAAAGAAAGCGCCCTTTGGCCTGGGCCTAAATGCTTGTGACACCCCACTGTGTCTGCCGGGCTCTGAGGGCCCTGCCCTGGGCCCCCTGCTCCCCTGCCCTTTGTTCAGTCACAGCAGAGATGACCAAACCCACTCCCTCAGTGAGGGCAGTCTTCCAACCTCCCTCAGCCACGCCCCCTCTCCGCAGGTTACCATGGACTACAGATGCTGCATTCTGAGGCCAGGGCGTTCCGAGAATGCCAAGGGCAGACATGATGACCTTAAATGATTTCCTCTTGTGTCAGTTTTGGAAAAGTTTAGGAGCTAGGAAATGGTCCACTTTACAGAAATATTCAAATTTACTGGCAATTCATGTATTCTCCGCTATAACATTGTCCTGATTCTTTCTGTATATTATTTACTTTTTTTTGTTTTCCTAAATCAAAGTGTGTCTTTTAAATCTTTTCAAAGTATATTCTTTGGACTTACTAAATCACCTGAATTTTATACGTTTTCTGTTGTATTAAGTTCTGCTCATAACTTTATTTATCTTTTTTCTATGTTCTCGGGGTTTATAGTTTTGATTTTCTGATGTCAAGTAAAACACTTGGTTATTCATTTTAATAAATCTTTTTACTTATAAAGATTTGAACTTTTAAAGATTCCAGCTTACTTGTACGTTTCTAAGGGTCCATTCCTCTCCACTGTTGCCGGCCTAAGGCTTAGATCAACATATAGCTATGTATATATTGACATATTATCCCCTCGGCTTTCTGTGATTCCCTACATCTCACCTTTCTTTGCAGACAAGCCATTTGAAATACCCTTAACTTACTTCACAGCCAATAAGTCTTTGAAATAATTTGTATTTTTTAGAGAAATCATCTTATATAATTAGGCAGAAAATCTCACGTTCCATAGTTTTCTAAACAGCATAACTTCACTCTTCTCACAGCTTAATTTGCTGTATTAAACAACCTTTGTGTATTTAGCTTTATTAATGACATGTACTTTAAAAATGTTTTAGAGACCCTACCAGTCTTTGAAAACATCCTTTTTCCTTGTTTCTTTGCCAGGTTTATGTATATTTTCTGCCTAGCACCTGATTATTCCAACATCTGACGGATGGCCTAGGGAAACTAATTCTGGTATTGATTGTTTTTGCCTATTGTCTCCCTTTGTAGTTGATTTCTTCATTATTGTGTAAATTTAGGTCATGAGCTCATGTTTAGCTAAACAGCTGACCTTGTAAAAGGCTTAGGTGTGAACGCTCGTAAGTTTCAGCAAAAAGTCGGCAAAGATTTATTTGTGTCCCTCCAATGAGTTGCCCACAAGGACCACGTTTTCTAGAAGTGTTGGTCCAATACTCCCTCTAGGGGTAGGGTACTTAGACAGGGCTGCTTTCTGCCCCCGATCTTGGTCAGGGGCAGTGGGCGGCGTGTGGCCCGGGCAGAGGCCTCTCTGCGTGTGAACCTGAGAATCACCTCTCCTGCGAACTTCGGTCACCTGGCAGGAAGCTACGATGCCCAGACCTATGGTTAGCTGTGCAGCGAGGTATACTGCGTGGACAGGTTCCACACACACTTCAAATAAGTGGGTAGCCTCAGTGGAAAAGTGAGAGTTTGGCCAGCTGTGCAGACAAAGAAGGCGCCCTATGGCCTGGGCCTAAATGCTTGTGACAACCCACTGGGCCTGCCTTGCTCTGAGGGACCTGCCCTGGGCCCCCTGCTCCCCTACCCTTTGTTCAGTCACAGCAGAGATGGCCAAACACACTCCCTCAGTGAGGGCAGTGTTCCAGCCTCCCTCAGCCCCGCCCACTCTCCACAGGTTACCATGGACTACAGATGCTGCATTCTGAGGCCAGGGCGTTCCGAGAATGCCAAGGGCAGACATGATGACCTTAAATGATTTCCTCTTGTGTCAGTTTTGGTAAACTTTAGGAGCTAGGAAAAGGTCCACTTTACAGAAATATTCAAATTTACTGGCAATTCATATATTCTCCGCTATAACATTGTCCTGATTCTTTCTGCATATTATTTACTTTTTTTTGTTTTCCTAAATCAAAGTGTGTCTTTTAAATCTTTTCAAAGAATATTCTTTGGACTTACTAAATCACCTAAATTTTATACGTTTTCTGTTGTATTAAGTTCTGCTCATATCTTTATTTATCTTTTTTCTATGTTCTCAGGGTTTATTGTTTTGATTTTCTGATGTCAAGTAAAACACTTGGTTATTATTTTTAATAAATCTTTTTACTTATAAACATTTGAACTTTTAAAGATTCCAGCTTCCTTGTACGTTTCTAAGGGTCCATTCCTCTACACTGTTGCCGGCCTAAGGCTTAGATCAACATATAGCTATGTATATATTGACATATTATCCCCTCGGCTTTCTGTGATTCCCTACATCTCACCTTTCTTTGCAGACAATCCATTTGAAATACCCTTAACTTACATCACAGCCAATAAGTCTTTGAAATAATGTGTATTTTTTAGAGAAATCATCTTATATAATTAGGCAGAAAATCTCACCTTCCATAGTTTTCTAAACAGCATAATTTCACTCTTCTCACTGCTTAATTTGTTGTATTAAACAACCTTTGAGTATTTAGCTTTATCAATGACATGTACTTTAAAAATGTTTTAGAGATCCTACCAGCCTTTGAAAACCTCCTTGATCCTTGTTTCAGTTCCAGTTTTATGTATATTTTCTGCCTTGCACCTGATTATTCCAACATCAGATGGATGGCCTAGGGAATCTCATTCTGGTATTGATTGTTTTTGCTGATTGTCTCCCTTTGTAGCTGATTTCTTCAAGATTGTGTAAATTTAGATCATGAGCTCATGTTTAGCTAAACAGCTGACCTTGTAAGAGGCTTAGGTGTGAACGCTGGTACGCTTCAGCAGAAAGTCGGCAAAGATTTATTTGTGTCCCTCCAATGAGTTGCCCGCAAGAACCCCGATTTCTACAAGTGTTGGTCCAATACTCCTTCGAGAGGCAGTGGACTCAGACATGGCTGCTTTTCAGCCTTCGATCTGGGGCAGGACCAGTGGGCGGCCTGTGGCCCGGGCAGGAGCCTCTCCGCATGTGTCCCAGGGACACATTTGCCTGCGAACTTCAGTCACCTGGAAGGAAGCTACGATGCCTTGACCTATGGTTAGCTGTGCAGCGAGGTGTACTGCGAGGACAGGTACCCATCACACTTCAAATAAGAGGGCGGCCTGAGTGGAAAGGTGAGAGTTTGGGTAGCTGTGCAGACAAAGAAAGCGCCCTTTGGCCTGGGCCTAAATGCTTGTGACACCCCACTGGGTCTGCCGGGCTCTGAGGGCCCTGCCCTGGGCCCCCTGCTCCCCTGCCCTTTGTTCAGTCACAGCAGAGATGACCAAACCCACTCCCTCAGTGAGGGCAGTCTTCCAACCTCCCTCAGCCACGCCCCCTCTCCGCAGGTTACCATGGACTACAGATGCTGCATTCTGAGGCCAGGGCGTTCCGAGAATGCCAAGGGCAGACATGATGACCTTAAATGATTTCCTCTTGTGTCAGTTTTGGAAAAGTTTAGGAGCTAGGAAATGGTCCACTTTACAGAAATATTCAAATTTACTGGCAATTCATGTATTCTCCGCTATAACATTGTCCTGATTCTTTCTGTATATTATTTACTTTTTTTTGTTTTCCTAAATCAAAGTGTGTCTTTTAAATCTTTTCAAAGTATATTCTTTGGACTTACTAAATCACCTGAATTTTATACGTTTTCTGTTGTATTAAGTTCTGCTCATAACTTTATTTATCTTTTTTCTATGTTCTCGGGGTTTATAGTTTTGATTTTCTGATGTCAAGTAAAACACTTGGTTATTCATTTTAATAAATCTTTTTACTTATAAAGATTTGAACTTTTAAAGATTCCAGCTTACTTGTACGTTTCTAAGGGTCCATTCCTCTCCACTGTTGCCGGCCTAAGGCGTAGATCAACATATAGCTATGTATATATTGACATATTATCCCCTCGGCTTTCTGTGATTCCCTACATCTCACCTTTCTTTGCAGACAAGCCATTTGAAATACCCTTAACTTACTTCACAGCCAATAAGTCTTTGAAATAATTTGTATTTTTTAGAGAAATCATCTTATATAATTAGGCAGAAAATCTCACGTTCCATAGTTTTCTAAACAGCATAACTTCACTCTTCTCACAGCTTAATTTGCTGTATTAAACAACCTTTGTGTATTTAGCTTTATTAATGACATGTACTTTAAAAATGTTTTAGAGACCCTACCAGTCTTTGAAAACATCCTTTTTCCTTGTTTCTTTGCCAGGTTTATGTATATTTTCTGCCTAGCACCTGATTATTCCAACATCTGACGGATGGCCTAGGGAAACTAATTCTGGTATTGATTGTTTTTGCTGATTGTCTCCCTTTGTAGTTGATTTCTTCATTATTGTGTAAATTTAGGTCATGAGCTCATGTTTAGCTAAACAGCTGACCTTGTAAAAGGCTTAGGTGTGAACGCTCGTAAGTTTCAGCAAAAAGTCGGCAAAGATTTATTTGTGTCCCTCCAATGAGTTGCCCACAAGGACCACGTTTTCTAGAAGTGTTGGTCCAATACTCCCTCTAGGGGTAGGGTACTTAGACAGGGCTGCTTTCTGCCCCCGATCTTGGTCAGGGGCAGTGGGCGGCGTGTGGCCCGGGCAGAGGCCTCTCTGCGTGTGAACCTGAGAATCACCTCTCCTGCGAACTTCGGTCACCTGGCAGGAAGCTACGATGCCCAGACCTATGGTTAGCTGTGCAGCGAGGTATACTGCGTGGACAGGTTCCACACACACTTCAAATAAGTGGGTGGCCTCAGTGGAAAAGTGAGAGTTTGGCCAGCTGTGCAGACAAAGAAGGCGCCCTATGGCCTGGGCCTAAATGCTTGTGACAACCCACTGGGCCTGCCTTGCTCTGAGGGACCTGCCCTGGGCCCCCTGCTCCCCTACCCTTTGTTCAGTCACAGCAGAGATGGCCAAACACACTCCCTCAGTGAGGGCAGTGTTCCAGCCTCCCTCAGCCCCGCCCACTCTCCACAGGTTACCATGGACTACAGATGCTGCATTCTGAGGCCAGGGCGTTCCGAGAATGCCAAGGGCAGACATGATGACCTTAAATGATTTCCTCTTGTGTCAGTTTTGGTAAACTTTAGGAGCTAGGAAAAGGTCCACTTTACAGAAATATTCAAATTTACTGGCAATTCATATATTCTCCGCTATAACATTGTCCTGATTCTTTCTGTATATTATTTACTTTTTTTTGTTTTCCTAAATCAAAGTGTGTCTTTTAAATCTTTTCAAAGAATATTCTTTGGACTTACTAAATCACCTAAATTTTATACGTTTTCTGTTGTATTAAGTTCTGCTCATATCTTTATTTATCTTTTTTCTATGTTCTCAGGGTTTATTGTTTTGATTTTCTGATGTCAAGTAAAACACTTGGTTATTATTTTTAATAAATCTTTTTACTTATAAACATTTGAACTTTTAAAGATTCCAGCTTCCTTGTACGTTTCTAAGGGTCCATTCCTCTACACTGTTGCCGGCCTAAGGCTTAGATCAACATATAGCTATGTATATATTGACATATTATCCCCTCGGCTTTCTGTGATTCCCTACATCTCACCTTTCTTTGCAGACAATCCATTTGAAATACCCTTAACTTACATCACAGCCAATAAGTCTTTGAAATAATGTGTATTTTTTAGAGAAATCATCTTATATAATTAGGCAGAAAATCTCACCTTCCATAGTTTTCAAAACAGCATAATTTCACTCTTCTCACTGCTTAATTTGTTGTATTAAACAACCTTTGAGTATTTAGCTTTATCAATGACATGTACTTTAAAAATGTTTTAGAGATCCTACCAGCCTTTGAAAACCTCCTTGATCCTTGTTTCAGTTCCAGTTTTATGTATATTTTCTGCCTTGCACCTGATTATTCCAACATCAGATGGATGGCCTAGGGAATCTCATTCTGGTATTGATTGTTTTTGCTGATTGTCCCCCTTTGTAGCTGATTTCTTCAAGATTGTGTAAATTTAGATCATGAGCTCATGTTTAGCTAAACAGCTGACCTTGTAAGAGGCTTAGGTGTGAACGCTGGTACGCTTCAGCAGAAAGTCGGCAAAGATTTATTTGTGTCCCTCCAATGAGTTGCCCGCAAGGACCCCGTTTTCTACAAGTGTTGGTCCAATACTCCTTCGAGAGGCAGTGGACTCAGACATGGCTGCTTTTCAGTCTTCGATCTGGGGCAGGGCCAGTGGGCGGCCTGTGGCCTGGGCAGGAGCCTCTCCGCATGTGTCCCAGGGACCCATTTGCCTGCGAACTTCGGTCACCTGGCAGGAAGCTACGATGCCCTGACCTATGGTTAGCTGTGCAGCGAGGTGTACTGCGCAGACAGGTTCCAAACACACTTCAAATAAGAGGGCGGCCTGAGTGGAAAGGTGAGAGTTTGGGCAGCTCTGCAGACAAAGAAGGCGCCCTTTGGCCTGGGCCTAAATGCTTGTGACACCCCACTGGGTCTGCCGGGCTCTGCGGGCCCTGCCCTGGGCCCCCTGCTACCCTGCCCTTTGTTCAGTCACAGCAGAGATGGCCACACCCACTCCCTCATTGATGGCAGTCTTCCAACCTCCCTCAGCCACGCCCCCTCTCCGCAGGTTACCATGGACTACAGATGCTGCATTCTGAGGCCAGGGCGTTCCGAGAATGCCAAGGGCAGACATGATGACCTTAAATGATTTCCTCTTGTGTCAGTTTTCGTAAACTGTAGCAGCTAGGAAATGGTCCGCTTTACAGAAATGTTCAAGTTTACTGGCATTTCATATATTCTCTGCTATAACATTGTCCTGATTCTTTCTGCATATTCTTTACTTAAGTTTATGATTTCCTTAATCAAAGTGTGTCTTTTAAATCTTTTCAAAGAATATTCTTTGGACTTACTAAATCACCTGAATTTTATACGTTTTCTGTTGTATTAAGTTCTGCTCATATCTTTATTTATCTTTTTTCTATGTTCTCAGGGTTTATTGTTTTGATTTTCTGATGTCAAGTAAAACACTTGGTTATTCATTTTAATAAATCTTTTTACTTATAAAGATTTGAACTTTTAAAGATTCCAGCTTCCTTGTACGTTTCTAAGGGTCCATTCCTCTACACTGTTGCCGGCCTAAGGCTTAGATCAACATATAGCTATGTATATATTGACATATTATCCCCTCGGCTTTCTGTGATTCCCTACATCTCCCCTTTCTTTGCAGACAAGACATTTGAAATACCCTTAACTTATTTCACAGCCAATAAGTCTTTGAAATAATGTGTATTTTTTAGAGAAATAATCTTATATAATTAGGCAGAAAATCTCACGTTCCATAGTTTTCTAAACAGCATAACTTCACTCTTCTCACAGCTTAATTAGCTGTATTAAACAACCTTTGTGTATTTAGCTTTATTAATGACATGTACTTTAAAAATGTTTTAGAGACCCTACCAGTCTTTGAAAACATCCTTGTTCCTTGTTTCTTTTCCAGCTTTATGTATATTTTCTGCCTAGCACCTGATTATTCCAACATCTGACGGATGGCCTAAGGAATCTAATTCTGGTATTGATTGTTTTTGCTGATTGTCTCCCTTTGTAGCTGATTTCTTCATTATTGTGTAAATTTAGATCATGAGCTCATGTTTAGCTAAACAGCTGACCTTGTAAAAGGCTTAGGTGTGAACGCTCTTAAGTTTCAGCAAAAAGTCGGCAAAGATTTATTTGTGTCCCTCCAATGAGTTTCCCACAAGGACCCCGTTTTCTAGAAGTGTTGGTCCAATACTCCCTCTAGGGGTAGGGGAATTAGACAGGGCTGCTTTCGGCCCCCGATCTTGGGCAGGGGCAGTGGGCCGCCTGTGGCCCGGGCAGGAGCCTCTCTGCATGTGAACCTGGGAATCATCTCTTCTGCGAACTTCGGTCACCTGGCAGGAAGCTACGATGCCCAGACCTATGGTTAGCTGTGCAGCGAGGTATACTGCGCAGACAGGTTCCACACTCACTGCAACTAAGTGGGCGGCCTGAGTGGAAAAGTGAGAGTTTGGGCAGCTGTGCAGACAAAGAAGGCGCCCTAAGGCCTGGGCCTAAATGCTTGTGACACCCCACTAGGCCTGCCGGGCTCTGAGGGCCCTGCCCAGGGCCCGCTGCTCCCCTGCCCTTTGTTCAGTCACAGCAGAGATGGCCACACCCACTCCCTCTGTGAGGGCAGTGTTCCAGCCTCCCTCAGTCCCGCCCACTCTCCGCAGGTTACCATGGACTACAGATGCTGCATTCTGAGGCCAGGGCGTTCCGAGAATGCCAAGGGCAGACATGATGACCTTCAATGATTTCCCCTTGTGTCAGTTTGGGTAAACTGTAGGAGCTAGGAAATGGTCCACTTTACAGAAATGTTCAAATTTACTGGCATTTCATATATTCTCTGCTATATCATTGTCCTGATTCTTTCTATATATTCTTTAATTATGTTTGTGCTTTCCTTAATCAAAGTGTGTCTTTTAAATCTTTTCAAAGAATATTCTTTGGACTTACTACATCACCTGAATTTTATACGTTTTCTGTGGTATTAAGTTCTGCTCATATCTATCTTTATCTTTTTTCTATGTTCTCAGGGTTTATTGTTTTGATCTTCTGATGTCAATTAAAACACTTGGTTATTCATTTTCATCAATCTTTTTACTTATAAAGATTTGAACTTTTAAAGATTCGAGCTCACTTTTAAGTTTCTAAGGGTCAGGTCCTCTACATTGTGGCTGGCCTAAGGCTTAGTTCACCATATAGCAATGTATATATTGACATTTTCCCGTCGACTTTCTGTGATTCCCTACATCTCACCTTTCTTTGCAGACAAGCCATTTGAAATACACTTAACTTATTTCACAGCCAATAAGTCTTTGAAATAATGTCTATTTTTTAGAGAAATCATCTGACATAATTAGGCAGAAAATCTCACCTGCCATAGTTTTGAAAACAGCATAATTTCACTCTTCTCAATGCTTAATCTGTGGTATTAAACAACCTTTGAGTATTTAGGTTTATCAATGACATGTACTTTAAAAATGTTTTAGAGATCCTACCAGCCTTTGAAAACCTCCTTGTTCCTTCTTTCAGTTCCAGTTTTATGTATATTTTCTGCCTTGCACCTGATTATTCCAACATCAGATGGATGGCCTAGGGAATCTCATTCTGGTATTGATTGTTTTTGCTGATTGTCTCCCTTTGTAGCTGATTTCTTCAAGATTGTGTAAATTTAGATCATGAGCTCATGTTTAGCTAAACAGCTGACCTTGTAAGAGGCTTAGGTGTGAACGCTGGTATGCTTCAGCAGAAAGTCGGCAAAGATTTATTTGGGTCCCTCCAATGAGTTGCCCGCAAGGACCCCATTTTCTACAAGTGTTGGACCAATACTCCTTCGAGAGGCAGTGGACTCAGACATGGCTGCTTTTCAGCCTTCGATCTGGGGCAGGGCCAGTGGGCGGCCTGTGGCCCCGGCAGGAGCCTCTCCGCATGTGTCCCAGGGACCCATTTGCCTGCGAACTTCGGTCACCTGGCAGGAAGCTACGATGCCCTGACCTATGGTTAGCTGTGCAGCGAGGTGTACTGCGCGGACAGGTTCCAAACACACTTCAAATAAGGGGGCGGCCTGAGTGGAAAGGTGAGAGTTTGGGCAGCTGTGCAGACAAAGAAGGCGCCCTTTGGCCTGGGCCTAAATGCTTGTGACACCCCACTGGGTCTGCCGGGCTCTGAGGGCCCTGCCCTGGGCCCCCTGCTCCCCTGCCCTTTGTTCAGTCACAGCAGAGATGGCCACACCCACTCCCTCAGTGATGGCAGTCTTGCAACCTCCCTCAGCCACGCCCCCTCTCCGCAGGTTACCATGGACTACAGATGCTGCATTCTGAGGCCAGGGTGTTCCGAGAATGCCAAGGGCAGACATGATGACCTTAAATGATTTCCTCTTGTGTCAGTTTTCGTAAACTGTAGCAGCTAGGAAATGGTGCGTTTACAGAAATGTTCAAGTTTACTGGCATTTCATATATTCTCTGCTATAACATTGTCCTGATTCTTTCTGCATATTCTTTACTTATGTTTATGTTTTCCTTAATCAAAGTGTGTCTTTTAAATCTTTTCAAAGAATATTCTTTGGACTTACTAAATCACCTAAATTTTATACGTTTTCTGTTGTATTAAGTTCTGCTCATATCTTTATTTATCTTTTTTCTATGTTCTCAGGGTTTATTGTTTTGATTTTCTGATGTCAAGTAAAACACTTGGTTATTATTTTTAATAAATCTTCTTACTTATAAAGATTTGATCTTTTAAAGATTCCAGCTTCCTTGTACGTTTCTAAGGGTCCATTCCTCTACACTGTTGCCCGCCTAAGGCTTAGTTCACCATATAGCCATGTATATATTGACATATTATCCCCTCGGCTTTCTGTGATTCCCTACATCTCACCTTTCTTTGCAGACAAGACATTTGAAATACCCTTAACTTATTTCACAGCCAATAAGTCTTTGAAATAATGTCTATTTTTTAGAGAAATCATCTTATATAATTAGGCAGAAAATCTCACCTTCCATAGTTTTCTAAACAGCATAATTTCACTCTTCTCACTACTTAATTTGTTGTATTAAACAACCTTTGAGTTTTTAGCTTTATCAATGACATGTACTTTAAAAATGTTTTAGAGATCCTACCAGTCTTTGAAAACATCCTTGTTCCTTGTTTCTTTTCCAGGTTTATGTATATTTTCTGCCTAGCACCTGATTATTCCAACATCTGACGGATGGCCTAGGGAATCTAATTCTGGTATTGATTGTTTTTGCTGATTGTCTCCCTTTGTAGCTGATTTCTTCATTATTGTGTAAATTTAGGTCATGAGCTCATGTTTAGCTAAACAGCTGACCTTGTAAAAGGTTTAGGTGTGAACGCTCGTAATTTTCAGCAAAATGTCGGCAAAGATTTATTTGTGTCCCTCCAATGAGTTGCCCACAAGGACCCCGTTTTCTAGAAGTGTTGGTCCAATACTCCCTCTAGGGGTAGGGGACTTAGACAGGGCTGCTTTCGGCCCCCGATCTTGGGCAGGGGCAGTGGGCGGCGTGTGGCCCGGGCAGGAGCCTCTCTGCGTGTGAACCTGGGAATCATCTCTCCTGCGAACTTCGGTCACCTGGCAGGAAGCTACGATGCCCAGACCTATGGTTAGCTGTGCAGCAAGGTATACTGCGTGGACAGGTTCCACACACACTTCAAATAATAGGTGGCCTCAGTGGAAAAGTGAGAGTTTGGCCAGCTGTGCAGACAAAGAAGGCGCCCTTTGGCCTGGGCCTAAATGCTTGTGACACCCCACTGGGCCTGCCTTGCTCTGAGGGCCCTGCCCTGGGCCCCCTGCTCCCCTGCCATTTGTTCAGTCACAGCAGAGATGGCCACACCCACTCCCTCCGTGAGGGCAGTGTTCCAGCCTCCCTCAGCCCCGCCCACTCTCCACAGGTTACCATGGACTACAGATGCTGCATTCTGAGGCCAGGGCGTTCCGAGAATGCCAAGGGCAGACATGAAGACCTTAAATGATTTCCTCTGGTGTCAGTTTTGGTAAACTGTAGGAGCTAGGAAATGGTCCGCTTTACAGAAATGTTCAAGTTTACTGGCATTTCATATATTCTCTGCTATAACATTGTCCTGATTCTTTCTGCACATTCTTTACTTATGTTTATGTTTTCCTTAATCAAAGTGTGTCTTTTAAATCTTTTCAAAGAATATTTTTTGGACTTACTAAATCACCTGAATTTTATACGTTTTCTGTTGTATTAAGTACTGCTCATATCTTTATTTATCTTTTTTCTATGTTCTCAGGGTTTATAGTTTTGATTTTCTGATGTCAAGTAAAACACTTGGTTATTCATTTTAATAAATATTTTTACTTATAAAGATTTGAACTTTTAAAGATTCCAGCTTACTTGTACGTTTCTAAGGGTCCATTCCTCTACACTGTTGCCGGCCTAAGGCTTAGATCAACATATAGCTATGTATATATTGACATATTATCCCCTCGGCTTTCTGTGATTCCCTACAACTCACCTTTCTTTGCAGACAAGCCATATGAAATACCCTTAACTTACTTCACAGCCAATAAGTCTTTGAAATAATGTGTATTTTTTAGAGAAATCATCTTATATAATTAGGCAGAAAATCTCACCTGCCATAGTTTTCTAAACAGCATAATTTCACTCTTCTCACTGCTTAATTTGTTGTATTAAACAACCTTTGAGTATTTAGCTTTATCAATGACATGTACTCTAAAAATGTTTTAGAGATCCTCCCGGTCTTTGAGAACATCCTTGTTCCTTGTTTCTTTTCCAGATTTATGTATATTTTCTGCCTAGCACCTGATTATTCCAACATCTGACGGATGGCCTAGGGAATCTAATTCTGGTATTGATTGTTTTTGCTGATTGTCTCCCTTTGTAGCTGATTTCTTCATTATTGTGTAAATTTAGGTCATGAGCTCATGTTTAGCTAAACAGCTGACCTTGTAAAAGGCTTAGGTGTGAACGCTCGTAAGTTTCAGCAAAAAGTCGGCAAAGATTTATTTGTGTCCCTCCAATGAGTTGCCCACAAGGACCCCGTTTTCTAGAAGTGTTGGTCCAATACTCCCTCTAGGGGTAGGGGACTTAGACAGGGCTGCTTTCGGCCCCCGATCTTGGGCTTGGGCAGTGGGCGGCGTGTGGCCCGGGCAGGAGCCTCTCTGCGTGTGAACCTGGGAATCATCTCTCCTGCGAACTTTGGTCACCTGGCAGGAAGCTACGATGCCCAGACCTATGGTTAGCTGTGCAGCGAGGTATACTGCGTGGACAGGTTCCACACACACTTCAAATAAGTGGGTGGCTTGAGTGGAAAAGTGAGAGTTTGGCCAGCTGTGCAGACAAAGAAGGCTCCCTATGGCCTGTACCTAAATGCTTGCAACACCCCACTGGGCCTGCCTTGCTCTGAGGGTCCTGCCCTGGGCCCCATGCTCCCCTGCCCTTTGTTCAGTCACAGCAGAGATGGCCACACCCACTCCCTCCGTGAGGGCAGTGTTCCAGCCTCCCTCAGACCCGCCCACTCTCCACAGGTTACCATGGACTACAGATGCTGCATTCTGAGGCCAGGGCGTTCCGAGAATGCCAAGGGCAGACATGATGACCTTAAATGATTTCCTCTTGTGTCAGTTTTGGTAAACTGTAGGAGCTAGGAAATGGTCCACTTTACAGAAATATTCAAATTTACTGGCATTTCATATATTCTCTGCTATAACATTGTCCTGATTCTTTCTGTATATTCTTTACTTTTTTTTGTTTTCCTTAATCAAAGTGTGTCTTTTAAATCTTTTCAAAGAATATTCTTTGGACTTACTACCTCACCTGAATTTTATACGTTTTCTGTGGTATTAAGTTCTGCTCATATCTTTATTTATCTTTTTTCTATGTTCTCAGGGTTTATTGTTTTGATCTTCTGATGTCAATTAAAACACTTGGTTATTCATTTTCATCAATCTTTTTACTTATAAAGATTTGAACTTTTAAAGATTCCAGCTCACTTTCAAGTTTCTAAGGGTCAGGTCCTCTACATTGTGTCTGGCCTAAGGCTTAGTTCACCATATAGCAATGTATATATTGACATTTTCCCCTCGAATTTCTGTGATTCCCTACATCTCACCTTTCTTTGCAGACAAGCCATTTGAAATACACTTAACTTATTTCACAGCCAATAAGTCTTTGAAATAATGTCTATTTTTTAGAGAAATCTTCTTATATAATTAGGCAGAAAATCTCACCTGCCATAGTTTTGAAAACAGCATAATTTCACTCTTCTCAATGCTTAATCTGTGGTATTAAACAACCTTTGAGTATTTAGGTTTATCAACGAAATGTACTTTAAAAATGTTTTAGAGATCCTACCAGCCTTTGAAAACCTCCTTGTTCCTTGTTTCAGTTCCAGTTTTATGTATATTTTCTGCCTTGCACCTGATTATTCCAACATCAAATGGATGGCCTAGGGAATCTCATTCTGGTATTGATTGTTTTTGCTGATTGTCTCCCTTTGTAGCTGATTTCTTCAATTTTGTGTAAATTTAGATCATGAGCTCATGTTTAGCTAAAGAGCTGACCTTGTAAGAGGCTTAGGTGTGAACGCTGGTACGCTTCAGCAGAAAGTCGGCAAAGATTTATTTGTGTCCCTCCAATGAGTTGCCCGCAAGGACCCCATTTTCTACAAGTGTTGGTCCAATACTCCTTCGAGAGGCAGTGGACTCAGACATGGCTGCTTTTCAGTCTTCGATCTGGGGCAGGGCCAGTGGGCGGCCTGTGGCCTGGGCAGGAGCCTCTCCGCATGTGTCCCAGGGACCCATTTGCCTGCGAACTTCGGTCACCTGGCAGGAAGCTACGATGCCCTGACCTATGGTTAGCTGTGCAGCGAGGTGTACTGCGCAGACAGGTTCCAAACACACTTCAAATAAGAGGGCGGCCTGAGTGGAAAGGTGAGAGTTTGGGCAGCTCTGCAGACAAAGAAGGCGCCCTTTGGCCTGGGCCTAAATGCTTGTGACACCCCACTGGGTCTGCCGGGCTCTGCGGGCCCTGCCCTGGGCCCCCTGCTACCCTGCCCTTTGTTCAGTCACAGCAGAGATGGCCACACCCACTCCCTCATTGATGGCAGTCTTCCAACCTCCCTCAGCCACGCCCCCTCTCCGCAGGTTACCATGGACTACAGATGCTGCATTCTGAGGCCAGGGCGTTCCGAGAATGCCAAGGGCAGACATGATGACCTTAAATGATTTCCTCTTGTGTCAGTTTTCGTAAACTGTAGCAGCTAGGAAATGGTCCGCTTTACAGAAATGTTCAAGTTTACTGGCATTTCATATATTCTCTGCTATAACATTGTCCTGATTCTTTCTGCATATTCTTTACTTAAGTTTATGATTTCCTTAATCAAAGTGTGTCTTTTAAATCTTTTCAAAGAATATTCTTTGGACTTACTAAATCACCTGAATTTTATACGTTTTCTGTTGTATTAAGTTCTGCTCATATCTTTATTTATCTTTTTTCTATGTTCTCAGGGTTTATTGTTTTGATTTTCTGATGTCAAGTAAAACACTTGGTTATTCATTTTAATAAATCTTTTTACTTATAAAGATTTGAACTTTTAAAGATTCCAGCTTACTTGTACGTTTCTAAGGGTCCATTCCTCTACACTGTTGCCGGCCTAAGGCTTAGATCAACATATAGCTATGTATATATTGACATATTATCCCCTCGGCTTTCTGTGATTCCCTACATCTCCCCTTTCTTTGCAGACAAGACATTTGAAATACCCTTAACTTATTTCACAGCCAATAAGTCTTTGAAATAATGTGTATTTTTTAGAGAAATAATCTTATATAATTAGGCAGAAAATCTCACGTTCCATAGTTTTCTAAACAGCATAACTTCACTCTTCTCACAGCTTAATTTGCTGTATTAAACAACCTTTGTGTATTTAGCTTTATTAATGACATGTACTTTAAAAATGTTTTAGAGACCCTACCAGTCTTTGAAAACATCCTTGTTCCTTGTTTCTTTTCCAGCTTTATGTATATTTTCTGCCTAGCACCTGATTATTCCAACATCTGACGGATGGCCTAAGGAATCTAATTCTGGTATTGATTGTTTTTGCTGATTGTCTCCCTTTGTAGCTGATTTCTTCATTATTGTGTAAATTTAGATCATGAGCTCATGTTTAGCTAAACAGCTGACCTTGTAAAAGGCTTAGGTGTGAACGCTCTTAAGTTTCAGCAAAAAGTCGGCAAAGATTTATTTGTGTCCCTCCAATGAGTTTCCCACAAGGACCCCGTTTTCTAGAAGTGTTGGTCCAATACTCCCTCTAGGGGTAGGGGAATTAGACAGGGCTGCTTTCGGCCCCCGATCTTGGGCAGGGGCAGTGGGCCGCCTGTGGCCCGGGCAGGAGCCTCTCTGCATGTGAACCTGGGAATCATCTCTTCTGCGAACTTCGGTCACCTGGCAGGAAGCTACGATGCCCAGACCTATGGTTAGCTGTGCAGCGAGGTATACTGCGCAGACAGGTTCCACACTCACTGCAACTAAGTGGGCGGCCTGAGTGGAAAAGTGAGAGTTTGGGCAGCTGTGCAGACAAAGAAGGCGCCCTAAGGCCTGGGCCTAAATGCTTGTGACACCCCACTAGGCCTGCCGGGCTCTGAGGGCCCTGCCCAGGGCCCGCTGCTCCCCTGCCCTTTGTTCAGTCACAGCAGAGATGGCCACACCCACTCCCTCTGTGAGGGCAGTGTTCCAGCCTCCCTCAGTCCCGCCCACTCTCCGCAGGTTACCATGGACTACAGATGCTGCATTCTGAGGCCAGGGCGTTCCGAGAATGCCAAGGGCAGACATGATGACCTTCAATGATTTCCCCTTGTGTCAGTTTGGGTAAACTGTAGGAGCTAGGAAATGGTCCACTTTACAGAAATGTTCAAATTTACTGGCATTTCATATATTCTCTGCTATATCATTGTCCTGATTCTTTCTATATATTCTTTAATTATGTTTGTGCTTTCCTTAATCAAAGTGTGTCTTTTAAATCTTTTCAAAGAATATTCTTTGGACTTACTACATCACCTGAATTTTATACGTTTTCTGTGGTATTAAGTTCTGCTCATATCTATCTTTATCTTTTTTCTATGTTCTCAGGGTTTATTGTTTTGATCTTCTGATGTCAATTAAAACACTTGGTTATTCATTTTCATCAATCTTTTTACTTATAAAGATTTGAACTTTTAAAGATTCGAGCTCACTTTTAAGTTTCTAAGGGTCAGGTCCTCTACATTGTGGCTGGCCTAAGGCTTAGTTCACCATATAGCAATGTATATATTGACATTTTCCCCTCGACTTTCTGTGATTCCCTACATCTCACCTTTCTTTGCAGACAAGCCATTTGAAATACACTTAACTTATTTCACAGCCAATAAGTCTTTGAAATAATGTCTATTTTTTAGAGAAATCATCTGACATAATTAGGCAGAAAATCTCACCTGCCATAGTTTTGAAAACAGCATAATTTCACTCTTCTCAATGCTTAATCTGTGGTATTAAACAACCTTTGAGTATTTAGGTTTATCAATGACATGTACTTTAAAAATGTTTTAGAGATCCTACCAGCCTTTGAAAACCTCCTTGTTCCTTCTTTCAGTTCCAGTTTTATGTATATTTTCTGCCTTGCACCTGATTATTCCAACATCAGATGGATGGCCTAGGGAATCTCATTCTGGTATTGATTGTTTTTGCTGATTGTCTCCCTTTGTAGCTGATTTCTTCAAGATTGTGTAAATTTAGATCATGAGCTCATGTTTAGCTAAACAGCTGACCTTGTAAGAGGCTTAGGTGTGAACGCTGGTATGCTTCAGCAGAAAGTCGGCAAAGATTTATTTGGGTCCCTCCAATGAGTTGCCCGCAAGGACCCCATTTTCTACAAGTGTTGGACCAATACTCCTTCGAGAGGCAGTGGACTCAGACATGGCTGCTTTTCAGCCTTCGATCTGGGGCAGGGCCAGTGGGCGGCCTGTGGCCCCGGCAGGAGCCTCTCCGCATGTGTCCCAGGGACCCATTTGCCTGCGAACTTCGGTCACCTGGCAGGAAGCTACGATGCCCTGACCTATGGTTAGCTGTGCAGCGAGGTGTACTGCGCGGACAGGTTCCAAACACACTTCAAATAAGGGGGCGGCCTGAGTGGAAAGGTGAGAGTTTGGGCAGCTGTGCAGACAAAGAAGGCGCCCTTTGGCCTGGGCCTAAATGCTTGTGACACCCCACTGGGTCTGCCGGGCTCTGAGGGCCCTGCCCTGGGCCCCCTGCTCCCCTGCCCTTTGTTCAGTCACAGCAGAGATGGCCACACCCACTCCCTCAGTGATGGCAGTCTTGCAACCTCCCTCAGCCACGCCCCCTCTCCGCAGGTTACCATGGACTACAGATGCTGCATTCTGAGGCCAGGGTGTTCCGAGAATGCCAAGGGCAGACATGATGACCTTAAATGATTTCCTCTTGTGTCAGTTTTCGTAAACTGTAGCAGCTAGGAAATGGTGCGTTTACAGAAATGTTCAAGTTTACTGGCATTTCATATATTCTCTGCTATAACATTGTCCTGATTCTTTCTGCATATTCTTTACTTATGTTTATGTTTTCCTTAATCAAAGTGTGTCTTTTAAATCTTTTCAAAGAATATTCTTTGGACTTACTAAATCACCTAAATTTTATACGTTTTCTGTTGTATTAAGTTCTGCTCATATCTTTATTTATCTTTTTTCTATGTTCTCAGGGTTTATTGTTTTGATTTTCTGATGTCAAGTAAAACACTTGGTTATTATTTTTAATAAATCTTCTTACTTATAAAGATTTGATCTTTTAAAGATTCCAGCTTCCTTGTACGTTTCTAAGGGTCCATTCCTCTACACTGTTGCCCGCCTAAGGCTTAGTTCACCATATAGCCATGTATATATTGACATATTATCCCCTCGGCTTTCTGTGATTCCCTACATCTCACCTTTCTTTGCAGACAAGACATTTGAAATACCCTTAACTTATTTCACAGCCAATAAGTCTTTGAAATAATGTCTATTTTTTAGAGAAATCATCTTATATAATTAGGCAGAAAATCTCACCTTCCATAGTTTTCTAAACAGCATAATTTCACTCTTCTCACTACTTAATTTGTTGTATTAAACAACCTTTGAGTTTTTAGCTTTATCAATGACATGTACTTTAAAAATGTTTTAGAGATCCTACCAGTCTTTGAAAACATCCTTGTTCCTTGTTTCTTTTCCAGGTTTATGTATATTTTCTGCCTAGCACCTGATTATTCCAACATCTGACGGATGGCCTAGGGAATCTAATTCTGGTATTGATTGTTTTTGCTGATTGTCTCCCTTTGTAGCTGATTTCTTCATTATTGTGTAAATTTAGGTCATGAGCTCATGTTTAGCTAAACAGCTGACCTTGTAAAAGGTTTAGGTGTGAACGCTCGTAATTTTCAGCAAAATGTCGGCAAAGATTTATTTGTGTCCCTCCAATGAGTTGCCCACAAGGACCCCGTTTTCTAGAAGTGTTGGTCCAATACTCCCTCTAGGGGTAGGGGACTTAGACAGGGCTGCTTTCGGCCCCCGATCTTGGGCAGGGGCAGTGGGCGGCGTGTGGCCCGGGCAGGAGCCTCTCTGCGTGTGAACCTGGGAATCATCTCTCCTGCGAACTTCGGTCACCTGGCAGGAAGCTACGATGCCCAGACCTATGGTTAGCTGTGCAGCAAGGTATACTGCGTGGACAGGTTCCACACACACTTCAAATAATAGGTGGCCTCAGTGGAAAAGTGAGAGTTTGGCCAGCTGTGCAGACAAAGAAGGCGCCCTTTGGCCTGGGCCTAAATGCTTGTGACACCCCACTGGGCCTGCCTTGCTCTGAGGGCCCTGCCCTGGGCCCCCTGCTCCCCTGCCATTTGTTCAGTCACAGCAGAGATGGCCACACCCACTCCCTCCGTGAGGGCAGTGTTCCAGCCTCCCTCAGCCCCGCCCACTCTCCACAGGTTACCATGGACTACAGATGCTGCATTCTGAGGCCAGGGCGTTCCGAGAATGCCAAGGGCAGACATGATGACCTTAAATGATTTCCTCTGGTGTCAGTTTTGGTAAACTGTAGGAGCTAGGAAATGGTCCGCTTTACAGAAATGTTCAAGTTTACTGGCATTTCATATATTCTCTGCTATAACATTGTCCTGATTCTTTCTGCACATTCTTTACTTATGTTTATGTTTTCCTTAATCAAAGTGTGTCTTTTAAATCTTTTCAAAGAATATTTTTTGGACTTACTAAATCACCTGAATTTTATACGTTTTCTGTTGTATTAAGTACTGCTCATATCTTTATTTATCTTTTTTCTATGTTCTCAGGGTTTATAGTTTTGATTTTCTGATGTCAAGTAAAACACTTGGTTATTCATTTTAATAAATATTTTTACTTATAAAGATTTGAACTTTTAAAGATTCCAGCTTACTTGTACGTTTCTAAGGGTCCATTCCTCTACACTGTTGCCGGCCTAAGGCTTAGATCAACATATAGCTATGTATATATTGACATATTATCCCCTCGGCTTTCTGTGATTCCCTACAACTCACCTTTCTTTGCAGACAAGCCATATGAAATACCCTTAACTTACTTCACAGCCAATAAGTCTTTGAAATAATGTGTATTTTTTAGAGAAATCATCTTATATAATTAGGCAGAAAATCTCACCTGCCATAGTTTTCTAAACAGCATAATTTCACTCTTCTCACTGCTTAATTTGTTGTATTAAACAACCTTTGAGTATTTAGCTTTATCAATGACATGTACTCTAAAAATGTTTTAGAGATCCTCCCGGTCTTTGAGAACATCCTTGTTCCTTGTTTCTTTTCCAGATTTATGTATATTTTCTGCCTAGCACCTGATTATTCCAACATCTGACGGATGGCCTAGGGAATCTAATTCTGGTATTGATTGTTTTTGCTGATTGTCTCCCTTTGTAGCTGATTTCTTCATTATTGTGTAAATTTAGGTCATGAGCTCATGTTTAGCTAAACAGCTGACCTTGTAAAAGGCTTAGGTGTGAACGCTCGTAAGTTTCAGCAAAAAGTCGGCAAAGATTTATTTGTGTCCCTCCAATGAGTTGCCCACAAGGACCCCGTTTTCTAGAAGTGTTGGTCCAATACTCCCTCTAGGGGTAGGGGACTTAGACAGGGCTGCTTTCGGCCCCCGATCTTGGGCTTGGGCAGTGGGCGGCGTGTGGCCCGGGCAGGAGCCTCTCTGCGTGTGAACCTGGGAATCATCTCTCCTGCGAACTTTGGTCACCTGGCAGGAAGCTACGATGCCCAGACCTATGGTTAGCTGTGCAGCGAGGTATACTGCGTGGACAGGTTCCACACACACTTCAAATAAGTGGGTGGCTTGAGTGGAAAAGTGAGAGTTTGGCCAGCTGTGCAGACAAAGAAGGCTCCCTATGGCCTGTACCTAAATGCTTGCAACACCCCACTGGGCCTGCCTTGCTCTGAGGGTCCTGCCCTGGGCCCCATGCTCCCCTGCCCTTTGTTCAGTCACAGCAGAGATGGCCACACCCACTCCCTCCGTGAGGGCAGTGTTCCAGCCTCCCTCAGACCCGCCCACTCTCCACAGGTTACCATGGACTACAGATGCTGCATTCTGAGGCCAGGGCGTTCCGAGAATGCCAAGGGCAGACATGATGACCTTAAATGATTTCCTCTTGTGTCAGTTTTGGTAAACTGTAGGAGCTAGGAAATGGTCCACTTTACAGAAATATTCAAATTTACTGGCATTTCATATATTCTCTGCTATAACATTGTCCTGATTCTTTCTGTATATTCTTTACTTTTTTTTGTTTTCCTTAATCAAAGTGTGTCTTTTAAATCTTTTCAAAGAATATTCTTTGGACTTACTACCTCACCTGAATTTTATACGTTTTCTGTGGTATTAAGTTCTGCTCATATCTTTATTTATCTTTTTTCTATGTTCTCAGGGTTTATTGTTTTGATCTTCTGATGTCAATTAAAACACTTGGTTATTCATTTTCATCAATCTTTTTACTTATAAAGATTTGAACTTTTAAAGATTCCAGCTCACTTTCAAGTTTCTAAGGGTCAGGTCCTCTACATTGTGTCTGGCCTAAGGCTTAGTTCACCATATAGCAATGTATATATTGACATTTTCCCCTCGAATTTCTGTGATTCCCTACATCTCACCTTTCTTTGCAGACAAGCCATTTGAAATACACTTAACTTATTTCACAGCCAATAAGTCTTTGAAATAATGTCTATTTTTTAGAGAAATCTTCTTATATAATTAGGCAGAAAATCTCACCTGCCATAGTTTTGAAAACAGCATAATTTCACTCTTCTCAATGCTTAATCTGTGGTATTAAACAACCTTTGAGTATTTAGGTTTATCAACGAAATGTACTTTAAAAATGTTTTAGAGATCCTACCAGCCTTTGAAAACCTCCTTGTTCCTTGTTTCAGTTCCAGTTTTATGTATATTTTCTGCCTTGCACCTGATTATTCCAACATCAAATGGATGGCCTAGGGAATCTCATTCTGGTATTGATTGTTTTTGCTGATTGTCTCCCTTTGTAGCTGATTTCTTCAATTTTGTGTAAATTTAGATCATGAGCTCATGTTTAGCTAAACAGCTGACCTTGTAAGAGGCTTAGGTGTGAACGCTGGTAAGCTTCAGCAGAAAGTCGGCAAAGATTTATTTGTGTCCCTCCAATGAGTTGCCCGCAAGAACCCCGATTTCTACAAGTGTTGGTCCAATACTCCTTCGAGAGGCAGTGGACTCAGACATGGCTGCTTTTCAGCCTTCGATCTGGGCCAGGGCCAGTGGGCGGCCTGTGGCCCGGGCCGGAGCCTCTCCGCATGTGTCCCAGGGACACATTTGCCTGCGAACTTCAGTCACCTGGCAGGAAGCTACGATGCCTTGACCTATGGTTAGCTGTGCAGTGAGGTGTACTGCGAGGACAGCTACCCAACACACTTCAAATAAGAGGGCGGCCTGAGTGGAAAGGTGAGAGTTTGGGCAGCTGTGCAGACAAAGAAAGCACCCTTTGGCCTGGGCCTAAATGCTTGTGACACACCACTGGGTCTTCCGGGCTCTGAGGGCCCTGACCTGGGCCCCCTGCTCCCCTGCCCTTTGTTCAGTCACAGCAGAGATGACCACACCCACTCCCTCAGTGAGGGCCGTCTTCCAACCTCCCTCAGCCACGCCCCCTCTCCGCAGGTTACCATGGACTACAGATGCTGCATTCTGAGGCCAGGGCGTTCCGAGAATGCCAAGGGCAGACATGATGACCTTAAATGATTTCCTCTTGTGTCAGTTTTGGTAAAGTTTAGGAGCTAGGAAATGGTCCACTTTACAGAAATATTCAAATTTACTGGCAATTCATATATTCTCCCCTATAACATTGTCCTGATTCTTTCTGTATATTATTTACTTTTTTTTGTTTTCCTAAATCAAAGTGTGTCTTTTAAATCTTTTCAAAGAATATTCTTTGGACTTACTAAATCACCTAAATTTTATACGTTTTCTGTTGTATTAAGTTCTGCTCATATCTTTATTTATCTTTTTTCTATGTTCTCAGGGTTTATTGTTTTGATTTTCTGATGTCAAGTAAAACACTTGGTTATTATTTTTAATAATTCTTTTACTTATAAAGATTTGAACTTTTAAAGATTCCAGCTTCCTTGTACGTTCCTAAGGGTCCATTCCTCTACACTGTTGCCGGCCTAAGGCTTAGTTCACCATATAGTAATGTATATATTGACATATTATCCACTCGGCTTTCTGTGATTCCCTACATCTCACCTTTCTTTGCAGACAAGACATTTGAAATACCCTTAACTTATTTCACAGCCAATAAGTCTTTGAAATAATGTGTATTTTTTAGAGAAATCATCTTATATAATTAGGCAGAAATTCTCACCTTCCATAGTTTTCTAAACAGCATAATTTCACTCTTCTCACTGCTTAATTTGTTGTATTAAACAACCTTTGAGTATTTAGCTTTATCAATGACATGTACTTTAAAAATGTTTTAGAGATCCTACCAGTCTTTGAAAACATCCTTGTTCCTTGTTTCTTTTCCAGCTTTATGTATATTTTCTGCCTAGCACCTGATTATTCCAACATCTGACGGATGGCCTAAGGAATCTAATTCTGGTATTGATTGTTTTTGCTGATTGTCTCCCTTTGTAGCTGATTTCTTCATTATTGTGTAAATTTAGATCATGAGCTCATGTTTAGCTAAACAGCTGACCTTGTAAAAGGCTTAGGTGTGAACGCTCGTAAGTTTCAGCAAAAAGTCGGCAAAGATTTATTTGTGTCCCTCCAATGAGTTTCCCACAAGGACCCCGTTTTCTAGAAGTGTTGGTCCAATACTCCCTCTAGGGGTAGGGGAATTAGACAGGGCTGCTTTCGGCCCCCGAACTTGGGCAGGGGCAGTGGGCCGCCTGTGGCCCGGGCAGGAGCCTCTCTGCATGTGAACCTGGGAATCATCTCTTCTGCGAACTTCGGTCACCTGGCAGGAAGCTACGATGCACAGACCTATGGTTAGCTGTGCAGCGAGGTATACTGCGCAGACAGGTTCCACACTCACTGCAACTAAGTGGGCGGCCTGAGTGGAAAAGTGAGTGTTTGGGCAGCTGTGCAGACAAAGAAGGCGCCCTAAGGCCTGGGCCTAAATGCTTGTGACACCCCACTAGGCCTGCCGGGCTCTGAGGGCCCTGCCCAGGGCCCGCTGCTCCCCTGCCCTTTGTTCAGTCACAGCAGAGATGGCCACACCCACTCCCTCTGTGAGGGCAGTGTTCCAGCCTCCCTCAGTCCCGCCCACTCTCCGCAGGTTACCATGGACTACAGATGCTGCATTCTGAGGCCAGGGCGTTCCGAGAATGCCAAGGGCAGACATGATAACCTTAAATGATTTCCCCTTGTGTCAGTTTGGGTAAACTGTAGGAGCTAGGAAATGGTCCACTTTACAGAAATGTTCAAATTTACTGGCATTTCATATATTCTCTGCTATATCATTGTCCTGATTCTTTCTATATATTCTTTAATTATGTTTGTGCTTTCCTTAATCAAAGTGTGTCTTTTAAATCTTTTCAAAGAATATTCTTTGGACTTACTACATCACCTGAATTTTATACGTTTTCTGTGGTATTAAGTTCTGCTCATATCTATCTTTATCTTTTTTCTATGTTCTCAGGGTTTATTGTTTTGATCTTCTGATGTCAATTAAAACACTTGGTTATTCATTTTCCTCAATCTTTTTACTTATAAAGATTTGAACTTTTAAAGATTCGAGCTCACTTTTAAGTTTCTAAGGGTCAGGTCCTCTACATTGTGGCTGGCCTAAGGCTTAGTTCACCATATAGCAATGTATATATTGACATTTTCCCCTCGACTTTCTGTGATTCCCTACATCTCACCTTTCTTTGCAGACAAACATTTGAAATACACTTAACTTATTTCACAGCCAATAAGTCTTTGAAATAATGTCTATATTTTAGAGAAATCATCTGACATAATTAGGCAGAAAATCTCACCTGCCATAGTTTTGAAAACAGCATAATTTCACTCTTCTCAATGCTTAATCTGTGGTATTAAACAACCTTTGAGTATTTAGGTTTATCAATGACATGTACTTTAAAAATGTTTTAGAGATCCTACCAGCCTTTGAAAACCTCCTTGTTCCTTCTTTCAGTTCCAGTTTTATGTATATTTTCTGCCTTGCACCTGATTATTCCAACATCAGATGGATGGCCTAGGGAATCTCATTCTGGTATTGATTGTTTTTGCTGATTGTCTCCCTTTGTAGCTGATTTCTTCAAGATTGTGTAAATTTAGATCATGAGCTCATGTTTAGCTAAACAGCTGACCTTGTAAGAGGCTTAGGTGTGAACGCTGGTATGCTTCAGCAGAAAGTCGGCAAAGATTTATTTGGGTCCCTCCAATGAGTTGCCCGCAAGGACCCCATTTTCTACAAGTGTTGGACCAATACTCCTTCGAGAGGCAGTGGACTCAGACATGGCTGCTTTTCAGCCTTCGATCTGGGGCAGGGCCAGTGGGCGGCCTGTGGCCCCGGCAGGAGCCTCTCCGCATGTGTCCCAGGGACCCATTTGCCTGCGAACTTCGGTCACCTGGCAGGAAGCTACGATGCCCTGACCTATGGTTAGCTGTGCAGCGAGGTGTACTGCGCGGACAGGTTCCAAACACACTTCAAATAAGGGGGCGGCCTGAGTGGAAAGGTGAGAGTTTGGGCAGCTGTGCAGACAAAGAAGGCGCCCTTTGGCCTGGGCCTAAATGCTTGTGACACCCCACTGGGTCTGCCGGGCTCTGAGGGCCCTGCCCTGGGCCCCCTGCTCCCCTGCCCTTTGTTCAGTCACAGCAGAGATGGCCACACCCACTCCCTCAGTGATGGCAGTCTTGCAACCTCCCTCAGCCACGCCCCCTCTCCGCAGGTTACCATGGACTACAGATGCTGCATTCTGAGGCCAGGGTGTTCCGAGAATGCCAAGGGCAGACATGATGACCTTAAATGATTTCCTCTTGTGTCAGTTTTCGTAAACTGTAGCAGCTAGGAAATGGTGCGTTTACAGAAATGTTCAAGTTTACTGGCATTTCATATATTCTCTGCTATAACATTGTCCTGATTCTTTCTGCATATTCTTTACTTATGTTTATGTTTTCCTTAATCAAAGTGTGTCTTTTAAATCTTTTCAAAGAATATTCTTTGGACTTACTAAATCACCTAAATTTTATATGTTTTCTGTTGTATTAAGTTCTGCTCATATCTTTATTTATCTTTTTTCTATGTTCTCAGGGTTTATTGTTTTGATTTTCTGATGTCAAGTAAAACACTTGGTTATTATTTTTAATAAATCTTCTTACTTATAAAGATTTGATCTTTTAAAGATTCCAGCTTCCTTGTACGTTTCTAAGGGTCCATTCCTCTACACTGTTGCCCGCCTAAGGCTTAGTTCACCATATAGCCATGTATATATTGACATATTATCCCCTCGGCTTTCTGTGATTCCCTACATCTCACCTTTCTTTGCAGACAAGACATTTGAAATACCCTTAACTTATTTCACAGCCAATAAGTCTTTGAAATAATGTCTATTTTTTAGAGAAATCATCTTATATAATTAGGCAGAAAATCTCACCTTCCATAGTTTTCTAAACAGCATAATTTCACTCTTCTCACTACTTAATTTGTTGTATTAAACAACCTTTGAGTTTTTAGCTTTATCAATGACATGTACTTTAAAAATGTTTTAGAGATCCTACCAGTCTTTGAAAACATCCTTGTTCCTTGTTTCTTTTCCAGGTTTATGTATATTTTCTGCCTAGCACCTGATTATTCCAACATCTGACGGATGGCCTAGGGAATCTAATTCTGGTATTGATTGTTTTTGCTGATTGTCTCCCTTTGTAGCTGATTTCTTCATTATTGTGTAAATTTAGGTCATGAGCTCATGTTTAGCTAAACAGCTGACCTTGTAAAAGGTTTAGGTGTGAACGCTCGTAATTTTCAGCAAAATGTCGGCAAAGATTTATTTGTGTCCCTCCAATGAGTTGCCCACAAGGACCCCGTTTTCTAGAAGTGTTGGTCCAATACTCCCTCTAGGGGTAGGGGACTTAGACAGGGCTGCTTTCGGCCCCCGATCTTGGGCAGGGGCAGTGGGCGGCGTGTGGCCCGGGCAGGAGCCTCTCTGCGTGTGAACCTGGGAATCATCTCTCCTGCGAACTTCGGTCACCTGGCAGGAAGCTACGATGCCCAGACCTATGGTTAGCTGTGCAGCAAGGTATACTGCGTGGACAGGTTCCACACACACTTCAAATAATAGGTGGCCTCAGTGGAAAAGTGAGAGTTTGGCCAGCTGTGCAGACAAAGAAGGCGCCCTTTGGCCTGGGCCTAAATGCTTGTGACACCCCACTGGGCCTGCCTTGCTCTGAGGGCCCTGCCCTGGGCCCCCTGCTCCCCTGCCATTTGTTCAGTCACAGCAGAGATGGCCACACCCACTCCCTCCGTGAGGGCAGTGTTCCAGCCTCCCTCAGCCCCGCCCACTCTCCACAGGTTACCATGGACTACAGATGCTGCATTCTGAGGCCAGGGCGTTCCGAGAATGCCAAGGGCAGACATGATGACCTTAAATGATTTCCTCTGGTGTCAGTTTTGGTAAACTGTAGGAGCTAGGAAATGGTCCGCTTTACAGAAATGTTCAAGTTTACTGGCATTTCATATATTCTCTGCTATAACATTGTCCTGATTCTTTCTGCACATTCTTTACTTATGTTTATGTTTTCCTTAATCAAAGTGTGTCTTTTAAATCTTTTCAAAGAATATTTTTTGGACTTACTAAATCACCTGAATTTTATACGTTTTCTGTTGTATTAAGTACTGCTCATATCTTTATTTATCTTTTTTCTATGTTCTCAGGGTTTATAGTTTTGATTTTCTGATGTCAAGTAAAACACTTGGTTATTCATTTTAATAAATATTTTTACTTATAAAGATTTGAACTTTTAAAGATTCCAGCTTACTTGTACGTTTCTAAGGGTCCATTCCTCTACACTGTTGCCGGCCTAAGGCTTAGATCAACATATAGCTATGTATATATTGACATATTATCCCCTCGGCTTTCTGTGATTCCCTACAACTCACCTTTCTTTGCAGACAAGCCATATGAAATACCCTTAACTTACTTCACAGCCAATAAGTCTTTGAAATAATGTGTATTTTTTAGAGAAATCATCTTATATAATTAGGCAGAAAATCTCACCTGCCATAGTTTTCTAAACAGCATAATTTCACTCTTCTCACTGCTTAATTTGTTGTATTAAACAACCTTTGAGTATTTAGCTTTATCAATGACATGTACTCTAAAAATGTTTTAGAGATCCTCCCGGTCTTTGAGAACATCCTTGTTCCTTGTTTCTTTTCCAGATTTATGTATATTTTCTGCCTAGCACCTGATTATTCCAACATCTGACGGATGGCCTAGGGAATCTAATTCTGGTATTGATTGTTTTTGCTGATTGTCTCCCTTTGTAGCTGATTTCTTCATTATTGTGTAAATTTAGGTCATGAGCTCATGTTTAGCTAAACAGCTGACCTTGTAAAAGGCTTAGGTGTGAACGCTCGTAAGTTTCAGCAAAAAGTCGGCAAAGATTTATTTGTGTCCCTCCAATGAGTTGCCCACAAGGACCCCGTTTTCTAGAAGTGTTGGTCCAATACTCCCTCTAGGGGTAGGGGACTTAGACAGGGCTGCTTTCGGCCCCCGATCTTGGGCTTGGGCAGTGGGCGGCGTGTGGCCCGGGCAGGAGCCTCTCTGCGTGTGAACCTGGGAATCATCTCTCCTGCGAACTTTGGTCACCTGGCAGGAAGCTACGATGCCCAGACCTATGGTTAGCTGTGCAGCGAGGTATACTGCGTGGACAGGTTCCACACACACTTCAAATAAGTGGGTGGCTTGAGTGGAAAAGTGAGAGTTTGGCCAGCTGTGCAGACAAAGAAGGCTCCCTATGGCCTGTACCTAAATGCTTGCAACACCCCACTGGGCCTGCCTTGCTCTGAGGGTCCTGCCCTGGGCCCCATGCTCCCCTGCCCTTTGTTCAGTCACAGCAGAGATGGCCACACCCACTCCCTCCGTGAGGGCAGTGTTCCAGCCTCCCTCAGACCCGCCCACTCTCCACAGGTTACCATGGACTACAGATGCTGCATTCTGAGGCCAGGGCGTTCCGAGAATGCCAAGGGCAGACATGATGACCTTAAATGATTTCCTCTTGTGTCAGTTTTGGTAAACTGTAGGAGCTAGGAAATGGTCCACTTTACAGAAATATTCAAATTTACTGGCATTTCATATATTCTCTGCTATAACATTGTCCTGATTCTTTCTGTATATTCTTTACTTTTTTTTGTTTTCCTTAATCAAAGTGTGTCTTTTAAATCTTTTCAAAGAATATTCTTTGGACTTACTACCTCACCTGAATTTTATACGTTTTCTGTGGTATTAAGTTCTGCTCATATCTTTATTTATCTTTTTTCTATGTTCTCAGGGTTTATTGTTTTGATCTTCTGATGTCAATTAAAACACTTGGTTATTCATTTTCATCAATCTTTTTACTTATAAAGATTTGAACTTTTAAAGATTCCAGCTCACTTTCAAGTTTCTAAGGGTCAGGTCCTCTACATTGTGTCTGGCCTAAGGCTTAGTTCACCATATAGCAATGTATATATTGACATTTTCCCCTCGAATTTCTGTGATTCCCTACATCTCACCTTTCTTTGCAGACAAGCCATTTGAAATACACTTAACTTATTTCACAGCCAATAAGTCTTTGAAATAATGTCTATTTTTTAGAGAAATCTTCTTATATAATTAGGCAGAAAATCTCACCTGCCATAGTTTTGAAAACAGCATAATTTCACTCTTCTCAATGCTTAATCTGTGGTATTAAACAACCTTTGAGTATTTAGGTTTATCAACGAAATGTACTTTAAAAATGTTTTAGAGATCCTACCAGCCTTTGAAAACCTCCTTGTTCCTTGTTTCAGTTCCAGTTTTATGTATATTTTCTGCCTTGCACCTGATTATTCCAACATCAAATGGATGGCCTAGGGAATCTCATTCTGGTATTGATTGTTTTTGCTGATTGTCTCCCTTTGTAGCTGATTTCTTCAATTTTGTGTAAATTTAGATCATGAGCTCATGTTTAGCTAAACAGCTGACCTTGTAAGAGGCTTAGGTGTGAACGCTGGTAAGCTTCAGCAGAAAGTCGGCAAAGATTTATTTGTGTCCCTCCAATGAGTTGCCCGCAAGAACCCCGATTTCTACAAGTGTTGGTCCAATACTCCTTCGAGAGGCAGTGGACTCAGACATGGCTGCTTTTCAGCCTTCGATCTGGGCCAGGGCCAGTGGGCGGCCTGTGGCCCGGGCCGGAGCCTCTCCGCATGTGTCCCAGGGACACATTTGCCTGCGAACTTCAGTCACCTGGCAGGAAGCTACGATGCCTTGACCTATGGTTAGCTGTGCAGTGAGGTGTACTGCGAGGACAGCTACCCAACACACTTCAAATAAGAGGGCGGCCTGAGTGGAAAGGTGAGAGTTTGGGCAGCTGTGCAGACAAAGAAAGCACCCTTTGGCCTGGGCCTAAATGCTTGTGACACACCACTGGGTCTTCCGGGCTCTGAGGGCCCTGACCTGGGCCCCCTGCTCCCCTGCCCTTTGTTCAGTCACAGCAGAGATGACCACACCCACTCCCTCAGTGAGGGCCGTCTTCCAACCTCCCTCAGCCACGCCCCCTCTCCGCAGGTTACCATGGACTACAGATGCTGCATTCTGAGGCCAGGGCGTTCCGAGAATGCCAAGGGCAGACATGATGACCTTAAATGATTTCCTCTTGTGTCAGTTTTGGTAAAGTTTAGGAGCTAGGAAATGGTCCACTTTACAGAAATATTCAAATTTACTGGCAATTCATATATTCTCCCCTATAACATTGTCCTGATTCTTTCTGTATATTATTTACTTTTTTTTGTTTTCCTAAATCAAAGTGTGTCTTTTAAATCTTTTCAAAGAATATTCTTTGGACTTACTAAATCACCTAAATTTTATACGTTTTCTGTTGTATTAAGTTCTGCTCATATCTTTATTTATCTTTTTTCTATGTTCTCAGGGTTTATTGTTTTGATTTTCTGATGTCAAGTAAAACACTTGGTTATTATTTTTAATAATTCTTTTACTTATAAAGATTTGAACTTTTAAAGATTCCAGCTTCCTTGTACGTTCCTAAGGGTCCATTCTTCTACACTGTTGCCGGCCTAAGGCTTAGTTCACCATATAGTAATGTATATATTGACATATTATCCACTCGGCTTTCTGTGATTCCCTACATCTCACCTTTCTTTGCAGACAAGACATTTGAAATACCCTTAACTTATTTCACAGCCAATAAGTCTTTGAAATAATGTGTATTTTTTAGAGAAATCATCTTATATAATTAGGCAGAAATTCTCACCTTCCATAGTTTTCTAAACAGCATAATTTCACTCTTCTCACTGCTTAATTTGTTGTATTAAACAACCTTTGAGTATTTAGCTTTATCAATGACATGTACTTTAAAAATGTTTTAGAGATCCTACCAGTCTTTGAAAACATCCTTGTTCCTTGTTTCTTTTCCAGCTTTATGTATATTTTCTGCCTAGCACCTGATTATTCCAACATCTGACGGATGGCCTAAGGAATCTAATTCTGGTATTGATTGTTTTTGCTGATTGTCTCCCTTTGTAGCTGATTTCTTCATTATTGTGTAAATTTAGATCATGAGCTCATGTTTAGCTAAACAGCTGACCTTGTAAAAGGCTTAGGTGTGAACGCTCGTAAGTTTCAGCAAAAAGTCGGCAAAGATTTATTTGTGTCCCTCCAATGAGTTTCCCACAAGGACCCCGTTTTCTAGAAGTGTTGGTCCAATACTCCCTCTAGGGGTAGGGGAATTAGACAGGGCTGCTTTCGGCCCCCGAACTTGGGCAGGGGCAGTGGGCCGCCTGTGGCCCGGGCAGGAGCCTCTCTGCATGTGAACCTGGGAATCATCTCTTCTGCGAACTTCGGTCACCTGGCAGGAAGCTACGATGCCCAGACCTATGGTTAGCTGTGCAGCGAGGTATACTGCGCAGACAGGTTCCACACTCACTGCAACTAAGTGGGCGGCCTGAGTGGAAAAGTGAGAGTTTGGGCAGCTGTGCAGACAAAGAAGGCGCCCTAAGGCCTGGGCCTAAATGCTTGTGACACCCCACTAGGCCTGCCGGGCTCTGAGGGCCCTGCCCAGGGCCCGCTGCTCCCCTGCCCTTTGTTCAGTCACAGCAGAGATGGCCACACCCACTCCCTCTGTGAGGGCAGTGTTCCAGCCTCCCTCAGTCCCGCCCACTCTCCGCAGGTTACCATGGACTACAGATGCTGCATTCTGAGGCCAGGGCGTTCCGAGAATGCCAAGGGCAGACATGATAACCTTAAATGATTTCCCCTTGTGTCAGTTTGGGTAAACTGTAGGAGCTAGGAAATGGTCCACTTTACAGAAATGTTCAAATTTACTGGCATTTCATATATTCTCTGCTATATCATTGTCCTGATTCTTTCTATATATTCTTTAATTATGTTTGTGCTTTCCTTAATCAAAGTGTGTCTTTTAAATCTTTTCAAAGAATATTCTTTGGACTTACTACATCACCTGAATTTTATACGTTTTCTGTGGTATTAAGTTCTGCTCATATCTATCTTTATCTTTTTTCTATGTTCTCAGGGTTTATTGTTTTGATCTTCTGATGTCAATTAAAACACTTGGTTATTCATTTTCCTCAATCTTTTTACTTATAAAGATTTGAACTTTTAAAGATTCGAGCTCACTTTTAAGTTTCTAAGGGTCAGGTCCTCTACATTGTGGCTGGCCTAAGGCTTAGTTCACCATATAGCAATGTATATATTGACATTTTCCCCTCGACTTTCTGTGATTCCCTACATCTCACCTTTCTTTGCAGACAAACATTTGAAATACACTTAACTTATTTCACAGCCAATAAGTCTTTGAAATAATGTCTATTTTTTAGAGAAATCATCTGACATAATTAGGCAGAAAATCTCACCTGCCATAGTTTTGAAAACAGCATAATTTCACTCTTCTCAATGCTTAATCTGTGGTATTAAACAACCTTTGAGTATTTAGGTTTATCAATGACATGTACTTTAAAAATGTTTTAGAGATCCTACCAGCCTTTGAAAACCTCCTTGTTCCTTCTTTCAGTTCCAGTTTTATGTATATTTTCTGCCTTGCACCTGATTATTCCAACATCAGATGGATGGCCTAGGGAATCTCATTCTGGTATTGATTGTTTTTGCTGATTGTCTCCCTTTGTAGCTGATTTCTTCAAGATTGTGTAAATTTAGATCATGAGCTCATGTTTAGCTAAACAGCTGACCTTGTAAGAGGCTTAGGTGTGAACGCTGGTATGCTTCAGCAGAAAGTCGGCAAAGATTTATTTGGGTCCCTCCAATGAGTTGCCCGCAAGGACCCCATTTTCTACAAGTGTTGGACCAATACTCCTTCGAGAGGCAGTGGACTCAGACATGGCTGCTTTTCAGCCTTCGATCTGGGGCAGGGCCAGTGGGCGGCCTGTGGCCCCGGCAGGAGCCTCTCCGCATGTGTCCCAGGGACCCATTTGCCTGCGAACTTCGGTCACCTGGCAGGAAGCTACGATGCCCTGACCTATGGTTAGCTGTGCAGCGAGGTGTACTGCGCGGACAGGTTCCAAACACACTTCAAATAAGGGGGCGGCCTGAGTGGAAAGGTGAGAGTTTGGGCAGCTGTGCAGACAAAGAAGGCGCCCTTTGGCCTGGGCCTAAATGCTTGTGACACCCCACTGGGTCTGCCGGGCTCTGAGGGCCCTGCCCTGGGCCCCCTGCTCCCCTGCCCTTTGTTCAGTCACAGCAGAGATGGCCACACCCACTCCCTCAGTGATGGCAGTCTTGCAACCTCCCTCAGCCACGCCCCCTCTCCGCAGGTTACCATGGACTACAGATGCTGCATTCTGAGGCCAGGGTGTTCCGAGAATGCCAAGGGCAGACATGATGACCTTAAATGATTTCCTCTTGTGTCAGTTTTCGTAAACTGTAGCAGCTAGGAAATGGTGCGTTTACAGAAATGTTCAAGTTTACTGGCATTTCATATATTCTCTGCTATAACATTGTCCTGATTCTTTCTGCATATTCTTTACTTATGTTTATGTTTTCCTTAATCAAAGTGTGTCTTTTAAATCTTTTCAAAGAATATTCTTTGGACTTACTAAATCACCTAAATTTTATATGTTTTCTGTTGTATTAAGTTCTGCTCATATCTTTATTTATCTTTTTTCTATGTTCTCAGGGTTTATTGTTTTGATTTTCTGATGTCAAGTAAAACACTTGGTTATTATTTTTAATAAATCTTCTTACTTATAAAGATTTGATCTTTTAAAGATTCCAGCTTCCTTGTACGTTTCTAAGGGTCCATTCCTCTACACTGTTGCCCGCCTAAGGCTTAGTTCACCATATAGCCATGTATATATTGACATATTATCCCCTCGGCTTTCTGTGATTCCCTACATCTCACCTTTCTTTGCAGACAAGACATTTGAAATACCCTTAACTTATTTCACAGCCAATAAGTCTTTGAAATAATGTCTATTTTTTAGAGAAATCATCTTATATAATTAGGCAGAAAATCTCACCTTCCATAGTTTTCTAAACAGCATAATTTCACTCTTCTCACTACTTAATTTGTTGTATTAAACAACCTTTGAGTTTTTAGCTTTATCAATGACATGTACTTTAAAAATGTTTTAGAGATCCTACCAGTCTTTGAAAACATCCTTGTTCCTTGTTTCTTTTCCAGGTTTATGTATATTTTCTGCCTAGCACCTGATTATTCCAACATCTGACGGATGGCCTAGGGAATCTAATTCTGGTATTGATTGTTTTTGCTGATTGTCTCCCTTTGTAGCTGATTTCTTCATTATTGTGTAAATTTAGGTCATGAGCTCATGTTTAGCTAAACAGCTGACCTTGTAAAAGGTTTAGGTGTGAACGCTCGTAATTTTCAGCAAAATGTCGGCAAAGATTTATTTGTGTCCCTCCAATGAGTTGCCCACAAGGACCCCGTTTTCTAGAAGTGTTGGTCCAATACTCCCTCTAGGGGTAGGGGACTTAGACAGGGCTGCTTTCGGCCCCCGATCTTGGGCAGGGGCAGTGGGCGGCGTGTGGCCCGGGCAGGAGCCTCTCTGCGTGTGAACCTGGGAATCATCTCTCCTGCGAACTTCGGTCACCTGGCAGGAAGCTACGATGCCCAGACCTATGGTTAGCTGTGCAGCAAGGTATACTGCGTGGACAGGTTCCACACACACTTCAAATAATAGGTGGCCTCAGTGGAAAAGTGAGAGTTTGGCCAGCTGTGCAGACAAAGAAGGCGCCCTTTGGCCTGGGCCTAAATGCTTGTGACACCCCACTGGGCCTGCCTTGCTCTGAGGGCCCTGCCCTGGGCCCCCTGCTCCCCTGCCATTTGTTCAGTCACAGCAGAGATGGCCACACCCACTCCCTCCGTGAGGGCAGTGTTCCAGCCTCCCTCAGCCCCGCCCACTCTCCACAGGTTACCATGGACTACAGATGCTGCATTCTGAGGCCAGGGCGTTCCGAGAATGCCAAGGGCAGACATGATGACCTTAAATGATTTCCTCTGGTGTCAGTTTTGGTAAACTGTAGGAGCTAGGAAATGGTCCGCTTTACAGAAATGTTCAAGTTTACTGGCATTTCATATATTCTCTGCTATAACATTGTCCTGATTCTTTCTGCACATTCTTTACTTATGTTTATGTTTTCCTTAATCAAAGTGTGTCTTTTAAATCTTTTCAAAGAATATTTTTTGGACTTACTAAATCACCTGAATTTTATACGTTTTCTGTTGTATTAAGTACTGCTCATATCTTTATTTATCTTTTTTCTATGTTCTCAGGGTTTATAGTTTTGATTTTCTGATGTCAAGTAAAACACTTGGTTATTCATTTTAATAAATATTTTTACTTATAAAGATTTGAACTTTTAAAGATTCCAGCTTACTTGTACGTTTCTAAGGGTCCATTCCTCTACACTGTTGCCGGCCTAAGGCTTAGATCAACATATAGCTATGTATATATTGACATATTATCCCCTCGGCTTTCTGTGATTCCCTACAACTCACCTTTCTTTGCAGACAAGCCATATGAAATACCCTTAACTTACTTCACAGCCAATAAGTCTTTGAAATAATGTGTATTTTTTAGAGAAATCATCTTATATAATTAGGCAGAAAATCTCACCTGCCATAGTTTTCTAAACAGCATAATTTCACTCTTCTCACTGCTTAATTTGTTGTATTAAACAACCTTTGAGTATTTAGCTTTATCAATGACATGTACTCTAAAAATGTTTTAGAGATCCTCCCGGTCTTTGAGAACATCCTTGTTCCTTGTTTCTTTTCCAGATTTATGTATATTTTCTGCCTAGCACCTGATTATTCCAACATCTGACGGATGGCCTAGGGAATCTAATTCTGGTATTGATTGTTTTTGCTGATTGTCTCCCTTTGTAGCTGATTTCTTCATTATTGTGTAAATTTAGGTCATGAGCTCATGTTTAGCTAAACAGCTGACCTTGTAAAAGGCTTAGGTGTGAACGCTCGTAAGTTTCAGCAAAAAGTCGGCAAAGATTTATTTGTGTCCCTCCAATGAGTTGCCCACAAGGACCCCGTTTTCTAGAAGTGTTGGTCCAATACTCCCTCTAGGGGTAGGGGACTTAGACAGGGCTGCTTTCGGACCCCGATCTTGGGCTTGGGCAGTGGGCGGCGTGTGGCCCGGGCAGGAGCCTCTCTGCGTGTGAACCTGGGAATCATCTCTCCTGCGAACTTTGGTCACCTGGCAGGAAGCTACGATGCCCAGACCTATGGTTAGCTGTGCAGCGAGGTATACTGCGTGGACAGGTTCCACACACACTTCAAATAAGTGGGTGGCTTGAGTGGAAAAGTGAGAGTTTGGCCAGCTGTGCAGACAAAGAAGGCTCCCTATGGCCTGTACCTAAATGCTTGCAACACCCCACTGGGCCTGCCTTGCTCTGAGGGTCCTGCCCTGGGCCCCATGCTCCCCTGCCCTTTGTTCAGTCACAGCAGAGATGGCCACACCCACTCCCTCCGTGAGGGCAGTGTTCCAGCCTCCCTCAGACCCGCCCACTCTCCACAGGTTACCATGGACTACAGATGCTGCATTCTGAGGCCAGGGCGTTCCGAGAATGCCAAGGGCAGACATGATGACCTTAAATGATTTCCTCTTGTGTCAGTTTTGGTAAACTGTAGGAGCTAGGAAATGGTCCACTTTACAGAAATATTCAAATTTACTGGCATTTCATATATTCTCTGCTATAACATTGTCCTGATTCTTTCTGTATATTCTTTACTTTTTTTTGTTTTCCTTAATCAAAGTGTGTCTTTTAAATCTTTTCAAAGAATATTCTTTGGACTTACTACCTCACCTGAATTTTATACGTTTTCTGTGGTATTAAGTTCTGCTCATATCTTTATTTATCTTTTTTCTATGTTCTCAGGGTTTATTGTTTTGATCTTCTGATGTCAATTAAAACACTTGGTTATTCATTTTCATCAATCTTTTTACTTATAAAGATTTGAACTTTTAAAGATTCCAGCTCACTTTCAAGTTTCTAAGGGTCAGGTCCTCTACATTGTGTCTGGCCTAAGGCTTAGTTCACCATATAGCAATGTATATATTGACATTTTCCCCTCGAATTTCTGTGATTCCCTACATCTCACCTTTCTTTGCAGACAAGCCATTTGAAATACACTTAACTTATTTCACAGCCAATAAGTCTTTGAAATAATGTCTATTTTTTAGAGAAATCTTCTTATATAATTAGGCAGAAAATCTCACCTGCCATAGTTTTGAAAACAGCATAATTTCACTCTTCTCAATGCTTAATCTGTGGTATTAAACAACCTTTGAGTATTTAGGTTTATCAACGAAATGTACTTTAAAAATGTTTTAGAGATCCTACCAGCCTTTGAAAACCTCCTTGTTCCTTGTTTCAGTTCCAGTTTTATGTATATTTTCTGCCTTGCACCTGATTATTCCAACATCAAATGGATGGCCTAGGGAATCTCATTCTGGTATTGATTGTTTTTGCTGATTGTCTCCCTTTGTAGCTGATTTCTTCAATTTTGTGTAAATTTAGATCATGAGCTCATGTTTAGCTAAATAGCTGACCTTGTAAGAGGCTTAGGTGTGAACGCTGGTAAGCTTCAGCAGAAAGTCGGCAAAGATTTATTTGTGTCCCTCCAATGAGTTGCCCGCAAGAACCCCGATTTCTACAAGTGTTGGTCCAATACTCCTTCGAGAGGCAGTGGACTCAGACATGGCTGCTTTTCAGCCTTCGATCTGGGCCAGGGCCAGTGGGCGGCCTGTGGCCCGGGCCGGAGCCTCTCCGCATGTGTCCCAGGGACACATTTGCCTGCGAACTTCAGTCACCTGGCAGGAAGCTACGATGCCTTGACCTATGGTTAGCTGTGCAGTGAGGTGTACTGCGAGGACAGCTACCCAACACACTTCAAATAAGAGGGCGGCCTGAGTGGAAAGGTGAGAGTTTGGGCAGCTGTGCAGACAAAGAAAGCACCCTTTGGCCTGGGCCTAAATGCTTGTGACACACCACTGGGTCTTCCGGGCTCTGAGGGCCCTGACCTGGGCCCCCTGCTCCCCTGCCCTTTGTTCAGTCACAGCAGAGATGACCACACCCACTCCCTCAGTGAGGGCCGTCTTCCAACCTCCCTCAGCCACGCCCCCTCTCCGCAGGTTACCATGGACTACAGATGCTGCATTCTGAGGCCAGGGCGTTCCGAGAATGCCAAGGGCAGACATGATGACCTTAAATGATTTCCTCTTGTGTCAGTTTTGGTAAAGTTTAGGAGCTAGGAAATGGTCCACTTTACAGAAATATTCAAATTTACTGGCAATTCATATATTCTCCCCTATAACATTGTCCTGATTCTTTCTGTATATTATTTACTTTTTTTTGTTTTCCTAAATCAAAGTGTGTCTTTTAAATCTTTTCAAAGAATATTCTTTGGACTTACTAAATCACCTAAATTTTATACGTTTTCTGTTGTATTAAGTTCTGCTCATATCTTTATTTATCTTTTTTCTATGTTCTCAGGGTTTATTGTTTTGATTTTCTGATGTCAAGTAAAACACTTGGTTATTATTTTTAATAATTCTTTTACTTATAAAGATTTGAACTTTTAAAGATTCCAGCTTCCTTGTACGTTCCTAAGGGTCCATTCCTCTACACTGTTGCCGGCCTAAGGCTTAGTTCACCATATAGTAATGTATATATTGACATATTATCCACTCGGCTTTCTGTGATTCCCTACATCTCACCTTTCTTTGCAGACAAGACATTTGAAATACCCTTAACTTATTTCACAGCCAATAAGTCTTTGAAATAATGTGTATTTTTTAGAGAAATCATCTTATATAATTAGGCAGAAATTCTCACCTTCCATAGTTTTCTAAACAGCATAATTTCACTCTTCTCACTGCTTAATTTGTTGTATTAAACAACCTTTGAGTATTTAGCTTTATCAATGACATGTACTTTAAAAATGTTTTAGAGATCCTACCAGTCTTTGAAAACATCCTTGTTCCTTGTTTCTTTTCCAGCTTTATGTATATTTTCTGCCTAGCACCTGATTATTCCAACATCTGACGGATGGCCTAAGGAATCTAATTCTGGTATTGATTGTTTTTGCTGATTGTCTCCCTTTGTAGCTGATTTCTTCATTATTGTGTAAATTTAGATCATGAGCTCATGTTTAGCTAAACAGCTGACCTTGTAAAAGGCTTAGGTGTGAACGCTCGTAAGTTTCAGCAAAAAGTCGGCAAAGATTTATTTGTGTCCCTCCAATGAGTTTCCCACAAGGACCCCGTTTTCTAGAAGTGTTGGTCCAATACTCCCTCTAGGGGTAGGGGAATTAGACAGGGCTGCTTTCGGCCCCCGAACTTGGGCAGGGGCAGTGGGCCGCCTGTGGCCCGGGCAGGAGCCTCTCTGCATGTGAACCTGGGAATCATCTCTTCTGCGAACTTCGGTCACCTGGCAGGAAGCTACGATGCCCAGACCTATGGTTAGCTGTGCAGCGAGGTATACTGCGCAGACAGGTTCCACACTCACTGCAACTAAGTGGGCGGCCTGAGTGGAAAAGTGAGAGTTTGGGCAGCTGTGCAGACAAAGAAGGCGCCCTAAGGCCTGGGCCTAAATGCTTGTGACACCCCACTAGGCCTGCCGGGCTCTGAGGGCCCTGCCCAGGGCCCGCTGCTCCCCTGCCCTTTGTTCAGTCACAGCAGAGATGGCCACACCCACTCCCTCTGTGAGGGCAGTGTTCCAGCCTCCCTCAGTCCCGCCCACTCTCCGCAGGTTACCATGGACTACAGATGCTGCATTCTGAGGCCAGGGCGTTCCGAGAATGCCAAGGGCAGACATGATAACCTTAAATGATTTCCCCTTGTGTCAGTTTGGGTAAACTGTAGGAGCTAGGAAATGGTCCACTTTACAGAAATGTTCAAATTTACTGGCATTTCATATATTCTCTGCTATATCATTGTCCTGATTCTTTCTATATATTCTTTAATTATGTTTGTGCTTTCCTTAATCAAAGTGTGTCTTTTAAATCTTTTCAAAGAATATTCTTTGGACTTACTACATCACCTGAATTTTATACGTTTTCTGTGGTATTAAGTTCTGCTCATATCTATCTTTATCTTTTTTCTATGTTCTCAGGGTTTATTGTTTTGATCTTCTGATGTCAATTAAAACACTTGGTTATTCATTTTCCTCAATCTTTTTACTTATAAAGATTTGAACTTTTAAAGATTCGAGCTCACTTTTAAGTTGCTAAGGGTCAGGTCCTCTACATTGTGGCTGGCCTAAGGCTTAGTTCACCATATAGCAATGTATATATTGACATTTTCCCCTCGACTTTCTGTGATTCCCTACATCTCACCTTTCTTTGCAGACAAACATTTGAAATACACTTAACTTATTTCACAGCCAATAAGTCTTTGAAATAATGTCTATTTTTTAGAGAAATCATCTGACATAATTAGGCAGAAAATCTCACCTGCCATAGTTTTGAAAACAGCATAATTTCACTCTTCTCAATGCTTAATCTGTGGTATTAAACAACCTTTGAGTATTTAGGTTTATCAATGACATGTACTTTAAAAATGTTTTAGAGATCCTACCAGCCTTTGAAAACCTCCTTGTTCCTTCTTTCAGTTCCAGTTTTATGTATATTTTCTGCCTTGCACCTGATTATTCCAACATCAGATGGATGGCCTAGGGAATCTCATTCTGGTATTGATTGTTTTTGCTGATTGTCTCCCTTTGTAGCTGATTTCTTCAAGATTGTGTAAATTTAGATCATGAGCTCATGTTTAGCTAAACAGCTGACCTTGTAAGAGGCTTAGGTGTGAACGCTGGTATGCTTCAGCAGAAAGTCGGCAAAGATTTATTTGGGTCCCTCCAATGAGTTGCCCGCAAGGACCCCATTTTCTACAAGTGTTGGACCAATACTCCTTCGAGAGGCAGTGGACTCAGACATGGCTGCTTTTCAGCCTTCGATCTGGGGCAGGGCCAGTGGGCGGCCTGTGGCCCCGGCAGGAGCCTCTCCGCATGTGTCCCAGGGACCCATTTGCCTGCGAACTTCGGTCACCTGGCAGGAAGCTACGATGCCCTGACCTATGGTTAGCTTTGCAGCGAGGTGTACTGCGCGGACAGGTTCCAAACACACTTCAAATAAGAGGGCGGCCTGAGTGGAAAGGTGAGAGTTTGGCAGCTGTGCAGACAAAGAAGGCGCCCTTTGGCCTGGGCCTAAATGCTTGTGACACCCCACTGGGTCTGCCGGGCTCTGAGGGCCCTGCCCTGGGCCCCCTGCTCCCCTGCCCTTTGTTCAGTCACAGCAGAGATGGCCACACCCACTCCCTCAGTGATGGCAGTCTTGCAACCTCCCTCAGCCACGCCCCCTCTCCGCAGGTTACCATGGACTACAGATGCTGCATTCTGAGGCCAGCGCGTTCCGAGAATGCCAAGGGCAGACATGATGACCTTAAATGATTTCCTCTTGTGTCAGTTTTCGTAAACTGTAGCAGCTAGGAAATGGTGCGTTTACAGAAATGTTCAAGTTTACTGGCATTTCATATATTCTCTGCTATAACATTGTCCTGATTCTTTCTGCATATTCTTTACTTATGTTTATGTTTTCCTTAATCAAAGTGTGTCTTTTAAATCTTTTCAAAGAATATTCTTTGGACTTACTAAATCACCTGAATTTTATACGTTTTCTGTTGTATTAAGTTCTGCTCATATCTTTATTTATCTTTTTTCTATGTTCTCAGGGTTTATTGTTTTGATTTTCTGATGTCAAGTAAAACACTTGGTTATTATTTTTAATAAATCTTTTTACTTATAAAGATTTGAACTTTTAAAGATTCCAGCTTCCTTGTACGTTTCTAAGGGTCCATTCCTCTACACTGTTGCCCGCCTAAGGCTTAGTTCACCATATAGCCATGTATATATTGACATATTATCCCCTCGGCTTTCTGTGATTCTCTACATCTCACCTTTCTTTGCAGACAAGACATTTGAAATACCCTTAACTTATTTCACAGCCAATAAGTCTTTGAAATAATGTGTATTTTTTAGAGAAATCGTCTTATATAATTAGGCAGAAAATCTCACCTTCCATAGTTTTCTAAACAGCATAATTTCACTCTTCTCACTGCTTAATTTTTTGTATTAAACAACCTTTGAGTATTTAGCTTTATCAATGACATGTACTTTAAAAATGTTTTAGAGATCCTACCAGTCTTTGAAAACATCCTTGTTCCTTGTTTCTTTTCCAGGTTTATGTATATTTTCTGCCTAGCACCTGATTATTTCAACGTCTGACGGATGGCCTAAGGAATCTAATTCTGGTATTGATTGTTTTTGCTGATTGTCTCCCTTTGTAGCTGATTTCTTCATTATTGTGTAAATTTAGATCATGAGCTCATGTTTAGCTAAACAGCTGACCTTGTAAAAGGCTTAGGTGTGAACGCTCGTAAGTTTCAGCACAAAGTCGGCAAAGATTTATTTGTGTCCCTCCAATGAGTTGCCCACAAGGACCCCGTTTTCTAGAAGTGTTGGTCCAATACTCCCTCTAGGGTTAGGGGAATTAGACAGGGCTGCTTTCGGCCCCCGATCTTGGGCAGGGGCAGTGGGCCGCCTGTGGCCCGGGCAGGAGCCTCTCTGCATGTGAACCTGGGAATCATCTCTCCTGCGAACTTCGGTCACCTGGCAGGAAGCTATGATGCCCAGACCTATTGTTAGCTGTGCAGCGAGGTATACTGCGCAGACAGGTTCCACACTCACTGCAACTAAGTGGGCGGCCTGAGTGGAAAATTGAGAGTTTGGGCAGCTGTGCAGACAAAGAAGGCGCCCTAAGGCCTGGGCCTAAATGCTTGTGACACCCCACTAGGCCTGTCGGACTCTGAGGGCCCTGCCCAGGGCCCGCTGTTCCCCTGCCCTTTGTTCAGTCACAGCAGAAATGGCCACACCCACTCCCTCTGTGAGGGCAGTGTTCCAGCCTCCCTCAGTCCCGCCCACTCTCCGCAGGTTACCATGGACTACAGATGCTGCATTCTGAGGCCAGGGCGTTCCGAGAATGCCAAGGGCAGACATGATGACCTTAAATGATTTCCCCTTGTGTCAGTTTGGGTAAACTGTAGGAGCTAGGAAATGGTCCACTTTACAGAAATATTCAAATTTACTGGCATTTCATATATTCTCTGCTATAACTTTGTCCTGATTCTTTCTATATATTCTTTAATTATGTTTGTGCTTTCCTTATTCAAAGTGTGTCTTTTAAATCTTTTCAAAGAATATTCTTTGGACTTACTACCTCACCTGAATTTTATACGTTTTCTGTGGTATTAAGTTCTGCTCATACCTATCTTTATCTTTTTTCTATGTTCTCAGGGTTTATTGTTTTGATCTTCTGATGTCAATTAAAACACTTGGTTATTCATTTTCATCAATCTTTTTACTTATAAAGATTTGAACTTTTAAAGATTCCAGCTCACTTTTAAGCTTCTAAGGGTCAGGTCCTCTACATTGTGGCTGGCCTAAGTCTTAGTTCACCATATAGCAATGTATATATTGACATTTTCCCCTCGACTTTCTGTGATTCCCTACATCTCACCTTTCTTTGCAGACAAGCCATTTGAAATACACTTAACTTATTTCACAGCCAATAAGTCTTTGAAATAATGTCTATTTTTTAGAGAAATCTTCTGACATAATTAGGCAGAAAATCTCACCTGCCATAGTTTTCAAAACAGCATAATTTCACTCTTCTCAATGCTTAATCTGTGGTATTAAACAACCTTTGAGTATTTAGGTTTATCAATGACATGTACTTTAAAAATGTTTTACAGATCCTACCAGCCTTTGAAAACCTCCTTGTTCCTTGTTTCAGTTCCAGTTTTATGTATATTTTCTGCCTTGCACCTGATTATTCCAACATCAGATGGATGGCCTAGGGAATCGCATTCTGGTATTGATTGTTTTTGCTGATTGTCTCCCTTTGTAGCTGATTTCTTCAATTTTGTGTAAATTTAGATCATGAGCTCATGTTTAGCTAAACAGCTGACCTTGTAAGAGGCTTAGGTGTGAACGCTGGAAAGATTCAGCAGAAAGTCGGCAAAGATTTATTTGTGTCCCTCCAATGAGTTGCCCGCAAGAACCCCGATTTCTACAAGTGTTGGTCCAATACTCCTTCGAGAGGCAGTGGACTCAGACATGGCTGCTTTTCAGCCTTCGATCTGGGACAGGGCCAGTGGGCGGCCTGTGGCCCGGGCAGGAGCCTCTCCGCATGTGTCCCAGGGACACATTTGCCTGCGAACTTCAGTCACCTGGAAGGAAGCTACGATGCCTTGACCTATGGTTAGCTGTGCAGCGAGGTGTACTGCGAGGACAGGTACCCATCACACTTCAAATAAGAGGGCGGCCTGAGTGGAAAGGTGAGAGTTTGGGTAGCTGTGCAGACAAAGAAAGCGCCCTTTGGCCTGGGCCTAAATGCTTGTGACACCCCACTGTGTCTGCCGGGCTCTGAGGGCCCTGCCCTGGGCCCCCTGCTCCCCTGCCCTTTGTTCAGTCACAGCAGAGATCACCAAACCCACTCCCTCAGTGAGGGCAGTCTTCCAACCTCCCTCAGCCACGCCCCCTCTCCGCAGGTTACCATGGACTACAGATGCTGCATTCTGAGGCCAGGGCGTACCGAGAATGCCAAGGGCAGACATGATGACCTTAAATGATTTCCTCTTGTGTCAGTTTTGGAAAAGTTTAGGAGCTAGGAAATGGTCCACTTTACAGAAATATTCAAATTTACTGGCAATTCATGTATTCTCCGCTATAACATTGTCCTGATTCTTTCTGTATATTATTTACTTTTTTTTGTTTTCCTAAATCAAAGTGTGTCTTTTAAATCTTTTCAAAGTATATTCTTTGGACTTACTAAATCACCTGAATTTTATACGTTTTCTGTTGTATTAAGTTCTGCTCATAACTTTATTTATCTTTTTTCTATGTTCTCGGGGTTTATAGTTTTGATTTTCTGATGTCAAGTAAAACACTTGGTTATTCATTTTAATAAATCTTTTTACTTATAAAGATTTGAACTTTTAAAGATTCCAGCTTACTTGTACGTTTCTAAGGGTCCATTCCTCTCCACTGTTGCCGGCCTAAGGCTTAGATCAACATATAGCTATGTATATATTGACATATTATCCCCTCGGCTTTCTGTGATTCCCTACATCTCACCTTTCTTTGCAGACAAGCCATTTGAAATACCCTTAACTTACTTCACAGCCAATAAGTCTTTGAAATAATTTGTATTTTTTAGAGAAATCATCTTATATAATTAGGCAGAAAATCTCACGTTCCATAGTTTTCTAAACAGCATAACTTCACTCTTCTCACAGCTTAATTTGCTGTATTAAACAACCTTTGTGTATTTAGCTTTATTAATGACATGTACTTTAAAAATGTTTTAGAGACCCTACCAGTCTTTGAAAACATCCTTGTTCCTTGTTTCTTTTCCAGGTTTATGTATATTTTCTGCCTAGCACCTGATTATTCCAACATCTGACGGATGGCCTACGGAAACTAATTCTGGTATTGATTGTTTTTGCTGATTGTCTCCCTTTGTAGTTGATTTCTTCATTATTGTGTAAATTTAGGTCATGAGCTCATGTTTAGCTAAACAGCTGACCTTGTAAAAGGCTTAGGTGTGAACGCTCGTAAGTTTCAGCAAAAAGTCGGCAAAGATTTATTTGTGTCCCTCCAATGAGTTGCCCACAAGGACCACGTTTTCTAGAAGTGTTGGTCCAATACTCCCTCTAGGGGTAGGGGACTTAGACAGGGCTGCTTTCTGCCCCCGATCTTGGTCAGGGGCAGTGGGCGGCGTGTGGCCCGGGCAGAGGCCTCTCTGCGTGTGAACCTGAGAATCACCTCTCCTGCGAACTTCGGTCACCTGGCAGGAAGCTACGATGCCCAGACCTATGGTTAGCTGTGCAGCGAGGTATACTGCGTGGACAGGTTCCACACACTCTTCAAATAAGTGGGTGGCCTCAGTGGAAAAGTGAGAGTTTGGCCAGCTGTGCAGACAAAGAAGGCGCCCTATGGCCTGGGCCTAAATGCTTGTGACAACCCACTGGGCCTGCCTTGCTCTGAGGGACCTGCCCTGGGCCCCCTGCTCCCCTACCCTTTGTTCAGTCACAGCAGAGATGGCCAAACACACTCCCTCAGTGAGGGCAGTGTTCCAGCCTCCCTCAGCCCCGCCCACTCTCCACAGGTTACCATGGACTACAGATGCTGCATTCTGAGGCCAGGGCGTTCCGAGAATGCCAAGGGCAGACATGATGACCTTAAATGATTTCCTCTTGTGTCAGTTTTGGTAAACTTTAGGAGCTAGGAAAAGGTCCACTTTACAGAAATATTCAAATTTACTGGCAATTCATATATTCTCCGCTATAACATTGTCCTGATTCTTTCTGTATATTATTTACTTTTTTTTGTTTTCCTAAATCAAAGTGTGTCTTTTAAATCTTTTCAAAGAATATTCTTTGGACTTACTAAATCACCTAAATTTTATACGTTTTCTGTTGTATTAAGTTCTGCTCATATCTTTATTTATCTTTTTTCTATGTTCTCAGGGTTTATTGTTTTGATTTTCTGATGTCAAGTAAAACACTTGGTTATTCATTTTAATAAATCTTTTTACTTATAAAGATTTGAACTTTTAAAGATTCCAGCTTACTTGTACGTTTCTAAGGGTCCATTCCTCTACACTGTTGCCGGCCTAAGGCTTAGATCAACATATAGCTATGTATATATTGACATATTATCCCCTCGGCTTTCTGTGATTCCCTACATCTCCCCTTTCTTTGCAGACAAGACATTTGAAATACCCTTAACTTATTTCACAGCCAATAAGTCTTTGAAATAATGTGTATTTTTTAGAGAAATAATCTTATATAATTAGGCAGAAAATCTCACGTTCCATAGTTTTCTAAACAGCATAACTTCACTCTTCTCACAGCTTAATTTGCTGTATTAAACAACCTTTGTGTATTTAGCTTTATTAATGACATGTACTTTAAAAATGTTTTAGAGACCCTACCAGTCTTTGAAAACATCCTTGTTCCTTGTTTCTTTTCCAGATTTATGTATATTTTCTGCCTAGCTCCTGATTATTCCAACATCTGACGGATGGCCTAGGGAAACTAATTCTGGTATTGATTGTTTTTGCTGATTGTCTCCCTTTGTAGTTGATTTCTTCATTATTGTGTAAATTTAGGTCATGAGCTCATGTTTAGCTAAACAGCTGACCTTGTAAAAGGCTTAGGTGTGAACGCTCATAAGTTTCAGCAAAAAGTCGGCAAAGATTTATTTGTGTCCCTCCAATGAGTTGCCCACAAGGACCCCGTTTTCTAGAAGTGTTGGTCCAATACTCCCTCTAGGGGTAGGGGAATTAGACAGGGCTGCTTTCGGCCCCCGATCTTGGGCAGGGGCAGTGGGCCGCCTGTGGCCCGGGCAGGAGCCTTTCTGCATGTGAACCTGGGAATCATCTCTCCTGCGAACTTCGGTCACCTGGCAGGAAGCTATGATGCCCAGACCTATGGTTAGCTGTGCAGCGAGGTATACTGCGCAGACAGGTTCCACACTCACTGCAACTAAGTGGGCGGCCTGAGTGGAAAAGTGAGAGTTTGGGCAGCTGTGCAGACAAAGAAGGCGCCCTAAGGCCTGGGCCTAAATGCTTGTGACACCCCACTAGGCCTGCCGGTCTCTGAGGGCCCTGCCCAGGGCCCGCTGCTCCCCTGCCTTTGTTCAGTCACAGCAGAGATGGCGACACCCACTCCCTCTGTGAGGGCAGTGTTCCAGCCTCCCTCAGTCCCGCCCAATCTCTGCAGGTTACCATGGACTACAGATGCTGCATTCTGAGGCCATGGCGTTCCGAGAATGCCAAGGGCAGACATGATGACCTTAAATGATTTCCCCTTGTGTCAGTTTTGGTAAACTGTAGGAGCTAGGAAATGGTCCACTTTACAGAAATGTTCAAATTTACTGGCATTTCATATATTCTCTGCTATAACATTGTCCTGATTCTTTCTATATATTCTTTAATTATGTTTGTGCTTTCCTTAATCAAAGTGTGTCTTTTAAATCTTTTCAAGGAATATTCTTTGGACTTACTACCTCACCTGAATTTTATACGTTTTCTGTGGTATTAAGTTCTGCTCATATCTATCTTTATCTTTTTTCTACGTTCTCAGATTTTATTGCTTTGATCTTCTGATGTCAATTAAAACACTTGGTTATTCATTTTCATCAATCTTTTTACTTATAAAGATTTGAACTTTTAAAGATTCCAGCTCACTTTTAAGTTTCTAAGGGTCCGGTCCTCTACATTGTGGCTGGCCTAAGGCTTAGTTCACCATATAGCAATTTATATATTGACATTTTCCCCTCGACTTTCTGTGATTCCCTACATCTCACCTTTCTTTGCAGACAAGCCATTTGAAATACACTTAACTTATTTCACAGCCAATAAGTCTTTGAAATAATGTCTATTTTTAGCGAAATCTTCTGACATAATTAGGCAGAAAATCTCACCTGCCATTGTTTTCAAAACAGCATAATTTCACTCTTCTCAATGCTTAATCTGTGGTATTAAACAACCTTTGAGTATTTAGGTTTCTCAATGACATGTACTTTAAAAATGTTTTAGAGATCCTACCAGCCTTTGAAAACCTCCTTGATCCTTGTTTCAGTTCCAGTTTTATGTATATTTTCTGCCTTGCACCTGATTATTCCAACATCAGATGGATGGCCTAGGGAATCTCATTCTGGTATTGATTGTTTTTGCTGATTGTCTCCCTTTGTAGCTGATTTCTTCAAGATTGTGTAAATTTAGATCATGAGCTCATGTTTAGCTAAACAGCTGACCTTGTAAGAGGCTTAGGTGTGAACGCTGGTACGCTTCAGCAGAAAGTCGGCAAAGATTTATTTGTGTCCCTCCAATGAGTTGCCCGCAAGGACCCCGTTTTCTACAAGTGTTGGTCCAATACTCCTTCGAGAGGCAGTGGACTCAGACATGGCTGCTTTTCAGTCTTCGATCTGGGGCAGGGCCAGTGGGCGGCCTGTGGCCCGGGCAGGAGCCACTCCGCATGTGTCCCAGGGACCCATTTGCCTGCGAACTTCGGTCACCTGGCAGGAAGCTACGATGCCCTGACCTATGGTTAGCTGTGCAGCGAGGTGTACTGCGCAGACAGGTTCCAAACACACTTCAAATAAGAGGGCGGCCTGAGTGGAAAGGTGAGAGTTTGGGCAGCTCTGCAGACAAAGAAGGCGCCCTTTGGCCTGGGCCTAAATGCTAGTGACACCCCACTGGGTCTGCCGGGCTCTGAGGGCCCTGCCCTGGGCCCCCTGCTCCCCTGCCCTTTGTTCAGTCACAGCAGAGATGGCCACACCCACTCCCTCAGTGATGGCAGTCTTCCAACCTCCCTCAGCCACGCCCCCTCTCCGCAGGTTACCATGGACTACAGATGCTGCATTCTGAGGCCAGGGCGTTCCGAGAATGCCAAGGGCAGACATGATGACCTTAAATGATTTCCTCTTGTGTCAGTTTTCGTAAACTGTAGCAGCTAGGAAATGGTCCGCTTTACAGAAATGTTCAAGTTTACTGGCATTTCATATATTCTCTGCTATAACATTGTCCTGATTCTTTCTGCATATTCTTTACTTAAGTTTATGTTTTCCTTAATCAAAGTGTGTCTTTTAAATCTTTTCAAAGAATATTCTTTGGACTTACTAAATCACCTGAATTTTATACGTTTTCTGTTGTATTAAGTTCTGCTCATATCTTTATTTATCTTTTTTCTATGTTCTCTGGGTTTATTGTTTTGATCTTCTGATGTCAATTAAAACACTTGGTTATTCATTTTCATCAATCTTTTTACTTATAAAGATTTGAACTTTTAAAGATTCCAGCTCACTTTTAAGTTTCTAAAGGTCAGGTCCTCTACATTGTGGCTGGCCTAAGGCTTAGTTCACCATATAGCAATGTATATATTGACATTTTCCCCTCGACTTTCTGTGATTCCCTACATCTCACCTTTCTTTGCAGACAAGCCATTTGAAATACCCTTAACTTATTTCACAGCCAATAAGTCTTTGAAATAATGTCTATTTTTTAGAGAAATCTTCTGACATAATTAGGCAGAAAATCTCACCTGCCATAGTTTTCAAAACAGCATAATTTCACTCTTCTCACTGCTTAATCTGTGGTATTAAACAACCTTTGAGTACTTAGGTTTATCAACGACATGTACTTTTAAAATATTTTAGAGATCCTACCAGCCTTTGAAAACCTCCTTGTTCCTTCTTTCAGTTCCAGTTTTATGTATATTTTCTGCCTTGCACCTGATTATTCCAACATCAGATGGATGGCCTAGGGAATCTCATTCTGGTATTGATTGTTTTTGTTGATTGTCTCCCTTTATAGCTGATTTCTTCAATATTGTGTAAATTTAGATCATGAGCTCATGTTTAGCTAAACAGCTGATCTTGTAAGAGGCTTAGTTGTGAAGGCTGGTAAGCTTCAGCAGAAAGTCGGCAAAGATTTATTTGTGTCCCTCCAATGAGTTGCCCGCAAGGACCCCGTTTTCTACAAGTGTTGGTCCAATACTCCTTCGAGAGGCAGTGGACTCAGACATGGCTGCTTTTCAGCCTTCGACCTGGGGCAGGGCCAGTGGGCGGCCTGTGGCCCGGGCAGGAGCCTCTCCGCATGTGTCCCAGGGAACCATTTGCCTGCGAACTTCGGTCACCTGTCAGGAAGCTACGATGCCCTGACCTATGGTTAGCTGTGCAGCGAGGTGTACTGCGCGGACAGGTTCCAAACACACTTCAAATAAGAGGGCGGCCTGAGTGGAAAGGTGAGAGTTTGGGCAGCTGTGCAGACAAAGAAGGCGCCCTTTGGCCTGGGCCTAAATGCTTGTGACACCCCACTAGGCCTGCCGGGCTCTGAGGGCCCTGCCCAGGGCCCGCTGCTCCCCTGCCCTTTGTTCAGTCACAGCAGAGATGGCCACACCCACTCCCTCTGTGAGGGCAGTGTTCCAGCCTCCCTCAGTCCCGCCCACTCTCCGCAGGTTACCATGGACTACAGATGCTGCATTCTGAGGCCAGGGCGTTCCGAGAATGCCAAGGGCAGACATGATGACCTTAAATGATTTCCTCTTGTGTCAGTTTTGGTAAACTGTAGGAGCTAGGAAATGGTCCACTTTACAGAAATGTTCAAATTTACTGGCATTTCATATATTCTCTGCTATAACATTGTCCTGATTCTTTCTATATATTCTTTAATTATGTTTGTGCTTTCCTTAATCAAAGTGTGTCTTTTAAATCTTTTCAAAGAATATTCTTTGGACTTACTACCTCACCTGAATTTTATCCGTTTTCTGTGGTATTAAGTTCTGCTCATATCTATCTTTATCTTTTTTCTATGTTCTCAGGGTTTATTGTTTTGATCTTCTGATGTCAATGAAAACACTTGGTTATTCATTTTCATCAATCCCTTTTACTTATAAAGATTTGGACTTTTAAAGATTCCAGCTCAATTTTAAGTTTCTAAGGGTCAGGTCCTCTACATTGTGGCTCGCCTAAGGCTTAGTTCACCATATAGCAATGTATATATTGACATTTTCCCCTCGACTTTCTGTGATTCCCTACATCTCACCTTTCTTTGCAGACAAGCCATTTGAAATACACTTAACTTATTTCACAGCCAATAAGACTTTGAAATAATGTCTATTTTTTAGAGAAATCTTCTTATATAATTAGGCAGAAAATCTCACCTGCCATAGTTTTGAAAACAGCATAATTTCACTCTTCTCAATGCTTAATCTGTGGTACTAAACAACCTTTGAGTATTTAGGTTTATCAACGACATGTACTTTAAAAATGTTTCAGATATCCTACCAGCCTTTGAAAACCTCCTTGTTCCTTGTTTCAGTTCCAGTTTTATGTATATTTTCTGCCTTGCACCTGATTATTCCAACATCAGATGGATGGCCTAGGGAATCTCATTCTGGTATTGATTGTTTTTGCTGATCGTCTCCCTTTGTAGCTGATTTCTTCAATATTGTGTAAATTTAGATCATGAGCTCATGTTTAGCTAAACAGCTGACCTTGTAAGAGGCTTAGGTGTGAACGCTGGTAAGCTTCAGCAGAAAGTCGGCAAAGATTTATTTGTGTCCCTCCAATGAGTTGCACGCAAGTACCCGGTTTTCTACAAGTGTTGGTCCAATACTCCTTCGAGAGGCAGTGGACTCAGACATGGCTGCTTTTCAGCCTTCGATCTGGGGCAGGGCCAGTGGGCGGCCTGTGGCCCGGGCAGGAGCCTCTCCGCATGTGTCCCAGGGACCCATTTGCCTGCGAACTTCAGTCACCTGGCAGGAAGCTACGATGCCTTGACTTATGGTTAGCTGTGCAGCGAGGTGTACTGCGCGGATAGGTACCCAACACACTTCAAATAAGAGGGCGGCCTGAGTGGAAAGGTGAGAGTTTGGGCAGCTGTGCAGAAAAAGAAGGCGCCCTTTGGCCTGGGCCTAAATGCTTGTGAAACCCCACTGGGTCTGCCGGGCTCTGAGGGCCCTGCCCTGGGCCCCCTGCTCCCCTGCCCTTTGTTCAGTCACTTCAGAGATGGCCGCACCCACTCCCTCAGTGAGGGCTGTCTTCCAACCTCCCTCAGCCACGCCCCCTCTCCGCAGGTTACCATGGACTACAGATGCTGCATTCTGAGGCCAGGGCGTTCCGAGAATGCCAAGGGCAGACATGATGACCTTAAATGATTTCCTCTTGTGTCAGTTTTCGTAAACTGTAGCAGCTAGGAAATGGTCCGCTTTACAGAAATGTTCAAGTTTACTGGCATTTCATATATTCTCTGCTATAACATTGTCCTGATTCTTTCTATATATTCTTTAATTATGTTTGTGCTTTCCTTAATCAAAGTGTGTCTTTTAAATCTTTTCAAAGAATATTCTTTAGACTTACTACATCACCTGAATTTTATACGTTTTCTGTGGTATTAAGTTCTGCTCATATCTATCTTTATCTTTTTTCTATGTTCTCAGGGTTTATTGTTTTGATCTTCTGATGTCAATTAAAACACTTGGTTATTCATTTTCATCAATCTTTTTACTTATAAAGATTTGAACTTTTAAAGATTCCAGCTCACTTTTAAGTTTCTAAGGGTCAGGTCCTCTACATTGTGGCTGGCCTAAGGCTTAGTTCACCATATAGCAATGTATATATTGACATTTTCCCCTCGACTTTCTGTGATTCCCTACATCTCACCTTTCTTTGCAGACAAGCCATTTGAAATACACTTAACTTATTTCACAGACAATAAGTCTTTGAAATAATGTCTATTTTTTAGAGAAATCATCTGACATAATTAGGCAGAAAATCTCACCTGCCATAGTTTTCAAAACAGCATAATTTCACTCTTCTCAATGCTTAATGTGTGGTATTAAACAACCTTTGAGTATTTAGGTTTTTCAATGACATGTACTTTAAAAATGTTTTAGAGATCCTACCAGCCTTTGAAAACCTCCTTGTTCCTTGTTTCAGTTCCAGTTTTATGTATATTTTCTGCCTTGCACCTGATTATTCCAACATCAGATGGATGGCCTATGGAATCTCATTCTGGTATTGATTGTTTTTGCTGATTGTCCCCCTTTGTAGCTGATTTCTTCAAGATTGTGTAAATTTAGATCATGAGCTCATGTTTAGCTAAACAGCTGACCTTGTAAGAGGCTTAGGTGTGAACGCTGGTATGCTTCAGCAGAAAGTCGGCAAAGATTTATTTGTGTCCCTCCAATGAGTTGCCCGCAAGGACCCCGTTTTCTACAAGTGTTGGTCCAATACTCCTTCGAGAGGCAGTGGACTCAGACATGGCTGCTTTTCAGCCTTTGATCTGGGGCAGGGCCAGTGGGCGGCCTGTGGCCCAGGCAGGAGCCTCTCCGCATGTGTCCCAGGGACCCATTTGCCTGCGAACTTCGGTCACCTGGCAGGAAGCTACGATGCCCTGACCTATGGTTAGCTGTGCAGCGAGGTGTACTGCGCGGACAGGTTCCAAACACACTTCAAATAAGAGGGCGGCCTGAGTGGAAAGGTGAGAGTTTGGGCAGCTGTGCAGACAAAGAAGGCGACCTTTGGCCTGGGCCTAAATGCTTGTGACACCCCACTGGGTCTGCCGGGCTCTGAGGGCCCTGCCCTGGGCCCCCTGCTCCCCTGCCCTTTGTTCAGTCACAGCAGAGATGGCCACACCCACTCCCTCAGTGATGGCAGTCTTGCAACCTCCCTCAGCCACGCCTCCTCTCCGCAGGTTACCATGGACTACAGATGCTGCATTCTGAGGCCAGGGCGTTCCGAGAATGCCAAGGGCAGACATGATGACCTTAAATGATTTCCTCTTGTGTCAGTTTTGGTAAACTGTAGCAGCTAGGAAATGGTGCGCTTTACAGAAATGTTCAAGTTTACTGGCATTTCATATATTCTCTGCTATAACATTGTCCTGATTCTTTCTGCATATTCTTTACTTATGTTTATGTTTTCCTTAATCAAAGTGTGTCTTTTAAATCTTTTCAAAGAATATTCTTTGGACTTACTAAATCACCTGAATTTTATACGTTTTCTGTTGTATTAAGTTCTGCTCATATCTTTATTTATCTTTTTTTCTATGTTCTCAGGGTTTATTGTTTTGATTTTCTGATGTCAAGTAAAACACTTGGTTATTCATTTTAATAAATCTTTTTACTTATAAAGATTTGAACTTTTAAAGATTCCAGCTTCCTTGTACGTTTCTGAGGGTCCATTCCTCTACACTGTTCCCCGCCTAAGGCTTTGTTCACCATATAGCCATGTATATATTGACATATTATCCCCTCGGCTTTCTGTGATTCCCTACATCTCACCTTTCTTTGCAGACAAGACATTTGAAATACCCTTAACTTATTTCACAGCCAATAAGTCTTTGAAATAATGTGTATTTTTTAGAGAAATCATCTTATATAATTAGGCAGAAAATCTCACCTTCCATAGTTTTCTAAACAGCATAATTTCACTCTTCTCACTGCTTAATTTGTTGTATTAAACAACCTTTGAGTATTTAGCTTTATCAATGACATGTACTTTAAAAATGTTTTAGAGATCCTACCAGTCTTTGAAAACATCCTTGTTCCTTGTTTCTTTTCCAGGGTTATGTATATTTTCTGCCTAGCACCTGATTATTCCAACATCTGACGGATGGCCTAAGGAATCTAATTCTGGTATTGATTGTTTTTGCTGATTGTCTCCCTTTGTAGCTGATTTCTTCATTATTGTGTAAATTTAGATCATGAGCTCATGTTTAGCTAAACAGCTGACCTTGTAAAAGGCTTAGGTGTGAACGCTCGTAAGTTTCAGCAAAAAGTCGGCAAAGATTTATTTGTGTCCCTCCAATGAGTTGCCCACAAGGACCCCGTGTTCTAGAAGTGTTGGTCCAATACTCCCTCTAGGGTTAGGGGAATTAGACAGGGCTGCTTTCGGCCCCCGATCTTGGGCAGGGGCAGTGGGCCGCCTGTGGCCCGGGCAGGAGCCTCTCTGCATGTGAACCTGGGAATCATCTCTCCTGCGAACTTCGGTCACCTGGCAGGAAGCTATGATGCCCAGACCTATGGTTAGCTGTGCAGCGAGGTATACTGCGCAGACAGGTTCCACACTCACTGCAACTAAGTGGGCGGCCTGAGTGGAAAATTGAGAGTTTGGGCAGCTGTGCAGACAAAGAAGGCGCCCTAAGGCCTGGGCCTAAATGCTTGTGACACCCCACTAGGCCTGCCGGACTCTGAGGGCCCTGCCCAGGGCCCGCTGCTCCCCTGCCCTTTGTTCAGTCACAGCAGAAATGGCCACACCCACTCCCTCTGTGAGGGCAGTGTTCCAGCCTCCCTCAGTCCCGCCCACTCTCCGCAGGTTACCAAGGACTACAGATGCTGCATTCTGAGGCCAGGGCGTTCCGAGAATGCCAAGGGCAGACATGATGACCTTAAATGATTTCCCCTTGTGTCAGTTTGGGTAAACTGTAGGAGCTAGGAAATGGTCCACTTTACAGAAATATTCAAATTTACTGGCAATTCATATATTCTCCGCTATAACATTGTCCTGATTCTTTCTGTATATTATTTACTTTTTTTTGTTTTCCTAAATCAAAGTGTGTCTTTTAAATCTTTTCAAAGAATATTCTTTGGACTTACTAAATCACCTAAATTTTATACGTTTTCTGTTGTATTAAGTTCTGCTCATATCTTTATTTATCTTTTTTCTATGTTCTCAGGGTTTATTGTTTTGATTTTCTGATATAATGTAAAACACTTGGTTATTATTTTTAATAAATCTTTTTACTTATAAAGAATTGTACTTTTAAAGATTCCAGCTTACTTGTACGTTTCTAAGTGTCCATTCCTCTACACTGTTGCCCGCCTAAGGCTTAGTTCACCATATAGCAATGTATATATTGACATTTTCCCCTCGACTTTCTGTGATTCCCTACATCTCACCTTTCTTTGCAGACAAGCCATTTGAAATACACTTAACTTATTTCACAGCCAATAAGTCTTTGAAATAATGTCTATTTTTTAGAGAAATCTTCTGACATAATTAGGCAGAAAATCTCACCTGCCATAGTTTTCAAAACAGCATAATTTCACTCTTCTCAATGCTTAATCAGTGGTATTAAACAACCTTTGATTATTTAGGTTTATCAATGACATGTACTTTAAAAATGTTTTAGAGATCCTACCAGCCTTTGAAAACCTCCTTGTTCCTTCTTTCAGTTCCAGTTTTATGTATATTTTCTGCCTTGCACCTGATTATTCTAACATCAGATGGATGGCCTAGGGAATCTCATTCTGGTATTGATTGTTTTTGCTGATTGTCTCCCTTTGTAGCTGATTTCTTCAATATTGTGTAAATTTAGATCATGAGCTCATGTTTAGCTAAACAGCTGACCTTGTAAGAGGCTTAGGTGTGAACGCTGGTAAGCTTCAGCAGAAAGTCGGCAAAGATTTATTTGTGTCCCTCCAATGAGTTGGCCACAAGGACCCCGTTTTCTAGAAGTGTTGGTCCAATACTCCCTCTAGGGGTAGGGGACTTAGACAGGGCTGCTTTCGGCCCCCGATCTTGGGCAGGGGCAGTGGGCGGCATGTGGCCCGGGCAGGAGCCTCTCGGCGTGTGAACCTGGGAATCATCTCTCCTGCGAACTACGGTCACCTGGCAGGAAGCTACGATGCCCAGACCTATTGTTAGCTGTGCAGTGAGGTATACTGCGTGGACAGGTTCCACACACACTTCATATAAGTGGGTTGCCTGAGTGGAATAGTGAGAGTTTGGCCAGCTGTGCAGACAAAGAAGGCGCCCTATGGCCTGGGCCTAAATGCTTGTGACACCCCACTGGGCCTACCTTGCTCTGAGGGCCCTGCCCTGGGCCCCCTGCTCCCCTGCCCTTTGTTCAGAAACAGCAGAGATGGCCACACCCACTCCCTCAATGAGGGCAGTGTTCCAGCCTCCCTCAGCCCCGCCCACTCTCCACAGGTTACCATGGACTACAGATGCTGCATTCTGAGGCCAGGGCGTTCCGAGAATGTCAAGGGCAGACATGATGACCTTAAATGATTTCCTCTTGTGTCAGTTTTGGTAAACTGTAGGAGCTAGGAAATGGTCCACTTTACAGAAATTTTCAAATTTACTGGCATTTCATATATTCTCTGCTATAATATTGTCCTGATTCTTTCTGTATATTCTTCACTTTTTTTTGTTTTCCTTAATCAAAGTGTGTCTTTTAAATCTTTTCAAAGAATATTCTTTGGACTTACTACCTCACCTGAATTTTATACGTTTTCTGTTGTATTAAGTTCTGCTCATATCTTTATTTATCTTTTTTCTATGTTCTCAGGGTTTATTGTTTTGATCTTCTGATGTCAATTAAAACACTTGGTTATTCATTTTCATCAATCTTTTTACTTATAAAGATTTGAACTTTTAAAGATTCCAGCTCACTTTTAAGTTTCTAAAGGTCAGGTGCTCTACATTGTGGCTGGCCTAAGGCTTAGTTCACCATATAGCAATGTATATATTGACATTTTCCCCTAGACTTTCTGTGATTCCCTACATCTCACCTTTCTTTGCAGACAAGCCATTTGAAATACCCTTAACTTATTTCACAGCCAATAAGTCTTTGAAATAATGTGTATTTTTTAGAGAAATAATCTTATATAATTAGGCAGAAATTCTCACGTTCCATAGTTTTCTAAACAGCACAATTTCACTCTTCTCACTGCTTAATTTGTTGTATTAAACAACCTTTGAGTATTTAGCTTTATCAATGACATGTTCTTTAAAAATGTTTTAGAGACCCTACCAGTCTTTGAACACATCCTTGTTCCTTGTTTCTCTTCCAGGTTTATGTATATTTTCTGCCTAGCACCTGATTATTCCAACATCTGACGGATGGCCTAGGGAATCTAATTCTGGTATTGATTGTTTTTGCTGATTGTCTCCCTTTGTAGCTGATTTCTTCATTATTGTGTAAATTTAGATCATGAGCTCATGTTTAGCTAAACAGCTAATCTTGTAAAAGGCTTAGGTGTGAACACTCGTAAGTTTCAGCAAAAAGTCGGCAAAGATTTATTTGTGTCCCTCCAATGAGTTGCCCACAAGGACCCAGTTTTCTAGAAGTGTTGGTCCAATACTCCCTCTAGGGGTAGGGGAATTAGACAGGGCTGCTTTCGGACCCCGATCTTGGGCAGGGGCAGTGGGCCGCCTGTGGCCCGGGCAGGAGCCTCTCTGCATGTGAACCTGGGAATCATCTCTCCTGCGAACTTCGGTCACCTGGCAGGAAGCTATGATGCCCAGACCTATGGTTAGCTGTGCAGCGAGGTATACTGTGCGGACAGGTTCCACACTCACTGCAACTAAGTGGGCGGCCTGAGTGGAAAAGTGAGAGTTTGGGCAGCTGTGCAGACAAAGAAGGCGCCCTAAGGCCTGGGCCTAAATGCTTGTGACACCCCACTAGGCCTGCCGGGCTCTGAGGGCCCTGCCCAGGGCCCGCTGCTCCCCTGCCCTTTGTTCAGTCACAGCAGAGATGGCCACACCCACTCCGTCTGTGAGGGCAGTGTTCCAGCCTCCCTCAGTCCCGCCCACTCTCCGCAGGTTACCATGGACTACAGATGCTGCATTCTGAGGCCAGGGCGTTCCGAGAATGCCAAGGGCAGACATGATGACCTTAAATGATTTCCTCTTGTGTCAGTTTTGGTAAACTGTAGGAGCTAGGAAATGGTCCACTTTACAGAAATGTTCAAATTTACTGGCATTTCATATATTCTCTGCTATAACATTGTCCTGATTCTTTCTATATATTCTTTAATTATGTTTGTGCTTTCCTTAATCAAAGTGTGTCTTTTAAATCTTTTCAAAGAATATTCTTTGGACTTACTACCTCACCTGAATTTTATACGTTTTCTGTGGTATTAAGTTCTGCTCATATCTATCTTTATCTTTTTTCTATGTTCTCAGGGTTTATTGTTTTGATCTTCTGATGTCAATTAAAACACTTGGTTATTCATTTTCATCAATCCTTTTTACTTATAAAGATTTGGACTTTTAAAGATTCCAGCTCACTTTTAAGTTTCTAAGGGTCAGGTCCTCTACATTGTGGTTCGCCTAAGGCTTAGTTCACCATATAGCAATGTATATATTGACATTTTCCCCTCGACTTTCTGTGATTCCCTACATCTCACCTTTCTTTGCAGACAAGCCATTTGAAATACACTTAACTTATTTCACAGCCAATAAGTCTTTGAAATAATGTCTATTTTTTAGAGAAATCTTCTGACATAATTAGGCAGAAAATCTCACCTGCCATAGTTTTCAAAACAGCATAATTTCACTCTTCTCAATGCTTAATCTGTGGTATTAAACAACCTTTGAGTATTTAGCTTTATCAATGACATGTACTTTAAAAATGTTTTAGAGATCCTACCAGCCTTTGAAAACCTCCTTGTTCCTTGTTTCAGTTCCAGTTTTATGTATATTTTCTGCCTTGCACCTGATTATTCCAACATCAGATGGATGGCCTAGGGAATCTCATTCTGGTATTGATTGTTTTTGCTGATTGTCTCCCTTTGTAGCTGATTTCTTCAATATTGTGTAAATTTAGATCATGAGCTCATATTTAGCTAAACAGCTGACCTTGTAAGAGGCTTAGGTGTGAACGCTGGTAAGCTTCAGCAGAAAGTCGGCAAAGATTTATTTGTGTCCCTCCAATGAGTTGCCCGCAAGTACCCGGTTTTCTACAAGTGTTGGTCCAATACTCCTTCGAGAGGCAGTGGACTCAGACATGGCTGCTTTTCAGCCTTCGATCTGGGGCAGGGCCAGTGAGCGGCCTGTGGCCCGGGCAGGAGCCTCTCCGCATGTGTCCCAGGGACCCATTTGCCTGCGAACTTCAGTCACCTGGCAGGAAGCTACGATGCCTTGACCTATGGTTAGCTGTGCAGCGAGGTGTACTGCGCGGACAGTTACCCAACAACTTCAAATAAGAGGGCGGTCTGAGTGGAAAGGTGAGAGTTTGGGCAGCTGTGCAGACAAAGAAAGCGCCCTTTGGCCTGGGCGTAAATGCTTGTGACACCCCACTGGGTCTGCCAGGCTCTGAGGGCCCTGCCCTGGGGCCCTGCTCCCCTGCCCTTTGTTCAGTCACAGCAGAGATGGCCACACCCACTCCCTCAGTGAGGGCAGTCTTCCAACCTCCCTCAGCCACGCCCCCTCTCCGCAGGTTACCATGGACTACAGATGCTGCATTCTGAGGCCAGGGCGTTCCGAGAATGCCAAGGGCAGACATGATGACCTTAAATGATTTCCTCTTGTGTCAGTTTTGGTAAACTTTAGGAGCTAGGAAATGGTCCACTTTACAGAAATATTCAAATTTATTGGCAATTCATATATTCTCCGCTATAACATTGTCCTGATTCTTTCTGTATATTATTTACTTTTTTTTGTTTTCCTAAATCAAAGTGTGTCTTTTAAATCTTTTCAAAGAATATTCTTTGGACTTTCTAAATCACCTAAATTTTATACGTTTTCTGTTGTATTAAGTTCTGCTCATATCTTTATTTATCCTTTTTCTATGTTCTCAGGGTTTATTGTTTTGATTTTCTGATGTCAAGTAAAACACTTGGTTATTATTTTTAATAAATCTTTTTACTTATAAAGATTTGAACTTTTAAAGATTCCAGCTTACTTGTACGTTTCTAAGGATCCATTCCTCTACACTGTTGCCGGCCTAAGGCTTAGTTCACCATATAGCAATGTATATATTGACATATTATCCCCTCGGCTTTCTGTGATTCCCTACATCTCACCTTTCTTTGCAGACAAGACATTTGAAATACCCTTAACTTATTTCACAGCCAATAAGTCTTTGAAATAATGTGTATTTTTTAGAGAAATCATCTTATATAATTAGGCAGAAATTCTCACCTTCCATAGTTTTCTAAACAGCACAATTTCACTCTTCTCACTGCTTAATTTGTTGTATTAAACAACCTTTGAGTATTTAGCTTTATCAATGACATGTTCTTTAAAAATGTTTTAGAGACCCTACCAGTCTTTGAACACATCCTTGTTCCTTGTTTCTTTTCCAGGTTTATGTATATTTTCTGCCTAGCACCTGATTATTCCAACATCTGACGGATGGCCTAGGGAATCTAATTCTGGTATTGAATGTTTTTGCTGATTGTCTCCCTTTGTAGCTGATTTCTTCATTATTGTGTAAATTTAGATCATGAGCTCATGTTTAGCTAAAGAGCTAATCTTGTAAAAGGCTTAGGTGTGAACGCTCGTAAGTTTCAGCAAAAAGTCGGCAAAGATTTATTTGTGTCCCTCCAATGAGTTGCCCACAAGGACCCCGTTTTCTAGAAGTGTTGGTCCAATACTCCCTCTAGGGGTAGGGGACTTAGACAGGGCTGCTTTCGGCCCCCGATCTTGGGCAGGGTCAATGGGCGGCGTGTGGCCCGGGCAGGAGCCTCTCTGCAAGTGAACCTGGGAATCATCTCTTCTGCGAACTTCGGTCACCTGGCAGGAAGCTACGATGCCCAGACCTATGGTTAGCTGTGCAGGGAGGTATACTGCGTGGACAGGTTCCACACACACTTCAAATAAGTGGGTGGCCTAGGTGGAAAAGTGAGAGTTTGGCCAGCTGTGCAGACAAAGAAGGCGCCCTAAGGCCTGGGCCTAAATGTTTCTGACACCCCACTGGGCCTGCCTTGCTCTGAGGGCCCTGACCTGGGCCCCCTGTTCCCCTGCCCTTTGTTCAGTCACAGCAGAGATGGCCACACACACTCCCTCAGTGAGGGCAGTGTTCCAGCCTCCCTCAGCCCCGCCCACTCTCCGCAGGTTACCATGGACTACAGATGCTTCATTCTGAGGCCAGGGCGTTCCGAGAATGCCAAGGGCAGACATGATGACCTTAAATGATTTCCTCTTGTGTCAGTTTTGGTAAACTGTAGGAGCTAGGAAATGGTCCACTTTACAGAAATGTTCAAATTTACTGGCATTTCATATATTCTCTGCTATAACATTGTCCTGATTCTTTCTATATATTCTTTAATTATGTTTGTGCTTTCCTTAATCAAAGTGTGTCTTTTAAATCTTTTCAAAGAATATTCTTTGGACTTACTACCTCACCTGAATTTTATACGTTTTCTGTGGTATTAAGTTCTGCTCATATCTATTTTTATCTTTTTTCTATGTTCTCAGGGTTTATTGTTTTGATCTTCTGATGTCAATTAAAACACTTGGTTATTCATTTTCATCAATCTTTTTACTTATAAAGATTTGAACTTTTAAAGATTCCAGCTCACTTTTAAGTTTCTAAGGGTCAGGTCCTCTACATTGTGGCTGGCCTAAGGCTTAGTTCACCATATAGCAATGTATATATTGACATTTTCCCCTCGACTTTCTGTGATTCTTTACATCTCACCTTTCTTTGCAGACAAGCCATTTGAAATACACTTAACTTATTTCACAGCCAATAAGTCTTTGAAATAATGTCTAATTTTTAGAGAAATCTTCTGACATAATTAGGCAGAAAATCTCACCTGCCATAGTTTTCAAAACAGCATAATTTCACTCTTCTCAATGCTTAATCTGTGGTATTAAACAACCTTTGAGTATTTAGGTTTCTCAATGACATGTACTTTAAAAATGTTTTAGAGATACTACCAGCCTTTGAAAACCTCCTTGTTCCTTGTTTCAGTTCCAGTTTTATGTATATTTTCTGCCTTGCACCTGATTATTCCAACATCAGATGGATGGCCTACGGAATCTCATTCTGGTATTGATTGTTTTGCTGATTGTCTCCCTTTGTAGCTGATTTCTTCAATATTGTGTAAATTTAGATCATGAGCTCATGTTTAGCTAAACAGCTGACCTTGTAAGAGGCTTAGGTGTGAACGCTGGTAAGCTTCAGCAGAAAGTCGGCAAAGATTTATTTGTGTCCCTCCAATGAGTTGCCCGCAAGTACCCGGTTTTCTACAAGTGTTGGTCCAATACTCCTTCGAGAGGCAGTGGACTCAGACATGGCTGCTTTTCAGCCTTAGATCTGGGGCAGGGCCAGTGGGCGGCCTGTGGCCCGGGCAGGAGCCTCTCCGCATGTGTCCCAGGTACCCATTTGCCTGCGAACTTCGGTCACCTGGCAGGAAGGTACGATGCCCTGACCTATGGTTAGCTGTGCAGCGAGGTGTACTTCGCGGACAGGTTCCAAACACACTTCAAATAAGAGGGCGGCCTGAGTGGAAAGGTGAGAGTTTGGGCAGCTCTGCAGACAAAGAAGGCGCCCTTTGGCCTGGGCCTAAATGCTTGTGACACCCCACTGGGTCTGCCGGGCTCTGAGGGCCCTGCCCTGGGCCCCCTGCTCCCCTGCCCTTTGTTCAGTCACAGCAGAGATGGCCACACCCACTCCCTCAGTGATGGCAGTCTTCCAACCTCCCTCAGCAACGCCCCCTCTCCGCAGGTTACCATGGACTACAGATGCTGCATTCTGAGGCCAGGGCGTTCCGAGAATGCCAAGGGCAGACATGATGACCTTAAATGATTTCCTCTTGTGTCAGTTTTCGTAAACTGTAGCAGCTAGGAAATGGTGCGCTTTACAGAAATGTTCAAGTTTACTGGCATTTCATATATTCTCTGCTATAACATTGTCCTGATTCTTTCTGCATATTCTTTAGTTAAGTTTATGTTTTCCTTAATCAAAGTGTGTCTTTTAAATCTTTTCAAAGAATATTCTTTGGACTTACTAAATCACCTGAATTTTATACGTTTTCTGTTGTATTAAGTTCTGCTCATATCTTTATTTATCTTTTTTCTATGTTCTCAGGGTTTATAGTTTTGATTTTCTGATGTCAAGTAAAACACTTGGTTATTCATTTTAATAAATCTTTTTACTTATAAAGATTTGAACTTTTAAAGATTCCAGCTTACTTGTACGTTTCTAAGGGTCCATTCCTCTCCACTGTTGCCGGCCTAAGGCTTAGATCAACATATAGCAATGTATATATTGACATATTATCCCCTCGGCTTTCTGTGATTCCCTACATCTCACCTTTCTTTGCAGACAAGCCATTTGAAATACCCTTAACTTACTTCACAGCCAATAAGTCTTTGAAATAATGTGTATTTTTTAGAGAAATCATCTTATATAATTAGGCAGAAAATCTCACGTTCCATAGTTTTCTAAACAGCATAACTTCACTCTTCTCACAGCTTAATTTGCTGTATTAAACAACCTTTGTGTATTTAGCTTTATTAATGACATGTACTTTAAAAATGTTTTAGAGACCCTACCAGTCTTTGAAAACATCCTTGTTCCTTGTTTCTTTTCCAGGTTTATGTATATTTTCTGCCTAGCACCTGATTATTCCAACATCTGACGGATGGCCTAGGGAAACTAATTCTGGTATTGATTGTTTTTGCTGATTGTCTCCCTTTGTAGTTGATTTCTTCATTATTGTGTAAATTTAGGTCATGAGCTCATGTTTAGCTAAACAGCTGACCTTGTAAAAGGCTTATGTGTGAACGCTCGTAAGTTTCAGCAAAAAGTCGGCAAAGATTTATTTGTGTCCCTCCAATGAGTTGCCCACAAGGACCCCGTTTTCTAGAAGTGTTGGTCCAATACTCCCTCTAGGGGTAGGGGAATTAGACAGGGCTGCTTTCGGCCCCCGATCTTGGGCTTGGGCAGTGGGCGGCGTGTGGCCCGGGCAGGAGCCTCTCTGCGTGTGAACCTGAGAATCACCTCTCCTGCGAACTTCGGTCACCTGGCAGGAAGCTACGATGCCCAGACCTATGGTTAGCTGTGCAGCGAGGTATACTGCGTGGACAGGTTCCACACACACTTCAAATAAGTGGGTGGCCTCAGTGGAAAAGTGAGAGTTTGGCCAGCTGTGCAGACAAAGAAGGCGCCCTATGGCCTGGGCCTAAATGCTTGTGACAACCCACTGGGCCTGCCTTGCTCTGAGGGACCTGCCCTGGGCCCCCTGCTCCCCTACCCTTTGTTCAGTCACAGCAGAGATGGCCAAACACACTCCCTCAGTGAGGGCAGTGTTCCAGCCTCCCTCAGCCCCGCCCAAACTCCGCAGGTTACCATGGACTACAGATGCTTCATTCTCAGGCCAGGGCGTTCCGAGAATGCCAAGGGCAGACATGATGACCTTAAATGATTTCCTCTTGTGTCAGTTTTGGTAAACTGTAGGAGCTAGGAAAAGGTCCACTTTACAGAAATATTCAAATTTACTGGCAATTCATATATTCTCCGCTATAACATTGTCCTGATTCTTTCTGTATATTATTTACTTTTTTTTGTTTTCCTAAATCAAAGTGTGTCTTTTAAATCTTTTCAAAGAATATTCTTTGGACTTACTAAATCACCTAAATTTTATACGTTTTCTGTTGTATTAAGTTCTGCTCTTATCTTTATTTATCTTTTTTCTATGTTCTCAGGGTTTATTGTTTTGATTTTCTGATGTCAAGTAAAACACTTGGTTATTATTTTTAATAAATCTTTTTACTTATAAACATTTGAACTTTTAAAGATTCCAGCTTCCTTGTACGTTTCTAAGGGTCCATTCCACTACACTGTTGCCGGCCTTAGGCTTAGTTCACCATATAGCAATGTATATATTGACATATTATCCCCTCGGCTTTCTGTGATTCCCTACATCTCACCTTTCTTTGCAGACAAGACATTTGAAATACCCTTAACTTATTTCACAGCCAATAAGTCTTTGAAATAATGTGTATTTTTTAGAGAAATCATCTTATATAATTAGGCAGAAAATCTCACCTTCCATAGTTTTCTAAACAGCATAATTTCACACTTCTCACTGCTTAATTTGTTGTATTAAACAACCTTTGAGTATTTAGCTTTATCAATGACATGTACTTTAAAAATGTTTTAGAGATCCTACCAGTCTTTGAAAACATCCTTGTTCCTTGTTTCTTTTCCAGGTTTATGTATATTTTCTGCCTAGCACCTGATTATTCCAACATCTGACGGATGGCCTAGGGAATCTAATTCTGGTATTGATTGTTTTTGCTGATTGTCTCCCTTTGTAGCTGATTTCTTCATTATTGTGTAAATTTAGATCATGAGCTCATGTTTAGCTAAACAGCTGACCTTGTAAAAGGCTTAAGTGTGAACGCTCGTAAGTTTCAGCAAAAAGTCGGCAAAGATTTATTTGTGTCCCTCCAATGAGTTGCCCACAAGGACCCCGTTTTCTAGAAGTGTTGGTCCAATACTCCCTCTAGGGGTAGGGGAATTAGACAGGGCTGCTTTCGGACCCCGAACTTGGGCAGGGGCAGTGGGCCGCCTGTGGCCCGGGCAGGAGCCTCTCTGCATGTGAACCTGGGAATCATCTCTCCTGCGAACTTCGGTCACCTGGCAGGAAGGTATGATGCCCAGACCTATGGTTAGCTGTGCAGCGAGGTATACTGCGCAGACAAGTTCCACACTCACTGCAACTAAGTGGGCGGCCTGAGTGGAAACGTGAGAGTTTGGGCAGCTGTGCAGACAAAGAAGGCGCCCTAAGGCCTGGGCCTAAATGCTTGTGACACCCCACTAGGCCTGCCGGGCTCTGAGGGCCCTGCCCAGGGCCCGCTGCACGCCTGCCCTTTGTTCAGTCACAGCAGAGATGGCCACACCCACTCCCTCTGTGAGGGCAGTGTTCCAGCCTCCCTCAGTCCCGCCCACTCTCCGCAGGTTACCATGGACTACAGATGCTGCATTCTGAGGCCAGGGCGTTCCGAGAATGCCAAGGGCAGACATGATGACCTTAAATGATTTCCCCTTGTGTCAGTTTGGGTAAACTGTAGGAGCTAGGAAATGGTCCACTTTACAGAAATGTTCAAATTTACTGGCATTTCATATATTCTCTGCTATAACATTGTCCTGATTCTTTCTATATATTCTTTAATTATGTTTGTGCTTTCCTTAATCAAAGTGTGTCTTTTAAATCTTTTCAAAGAATATTCTTTGGACTTACTACCTCACCTGAATTTTATACGTTTTCTGTGGTATTAAGTTCTGCTCATATCTATCTTTATCTTTTTTCTATGTTCTCAGGGTTTATTGTTTTGATCTTCTGATGTCAATTAAAACACTTGGTTTTCATTTTCATCAATCTTTTTACTTATAAAGATTTGAACTTTTAAAGATTCCAGCTCACTTTTAAGTTTCTAAGGGTCAGGTCCTCTACATTGTGGCTGGCCTAAGGCTTAGTTCACCATATAGCAATGTATATATTGACATTTTCCCCTCGACTTTCTGTGATTGCATACATCTCACCTTTCTTTGCAGACAAGCCATTTGAAATAAACTTAACTTATTTCACAGCCAATAAGTCTTTGAGATAATGTCTATTTTTAGAGAAATCTTCTGACATAATTAGGCAGAAAATCTCACCTGCCATTGTTTTCAAAACAGCATAATTTCACTCTTCTCAATGCTTAATCTGTGGTATTAAACAACCTTTGAGTATTTAGGTTTATCAATGACATGTACTTTAAAAATGTTTTAGAGATGCTACCAGCCTTTGAAAACCTCCTTGATCCTTGTTTCAGTTCCAGTTTTATGTATATTTTCTGCCTTGCACCTGATTATTCCAACATCAGATGGATGGCCTAGGGAATCTCATTCTGGTATTGATTGTTTTTGCTGATTGTCTCCCTTTGTAGCTGATTTCTTCAAGATTGTGTAAATTTAGATCATGAGCTCATGTTTAGCTAAACAGCTGACCTTGTAAGAGGCTTAGGTGTGAACGCTGGTACGCTTCAGCAGAAAGTCGGCAAAGATTTATTTGTGTCCCTCCAATGAGTTGCCCGCAAGTACCCCGTTTTCTACAAGTGTTGGTCCAATACTCCTTCGAGAGGCAGTGGACTCAAACATGGCTGCTTTTCAGCCTTCGATCTGGGGCAGGGCCAGAGGGCGGCCTGTGGCCCGGGCAGGAGCCTCTCCGCATGTGTCCCAGGGACCCATTTGCCTGCGAACTTCGGTCACCTGGCAGGAAGCTACGATGCCCTGACCTATGGTTAGCTGTGCAGCGAGGTGTACTGCGCGGACAGGTTCCAAACACACTTCAAATAAGAGGGCGGCCTGAGTGGAAATGTGAGAGTTTGGGCAGCTGTGCAGACAAAGAAGGCGCCCTTTGGCCGGGGCCTAAATGCTTGTGACACCACACTGGGTCTGCCGGGCTCTGAGGGCCCTGCACTGGGCCCCCTGCTCCCCAGCCCTTTGTTCAGTCAGAGCAGAGATGGCCACACCCACTCCCTCAGTGCTGGTAGTCTTCCAACCTCCCTCAGCCACGCCCCCTCTCCGCAGGTTACCATGGACTACAGATGCTGCATTCTGAGGCCAGGGCGTTCCGAGAATGCCAAGGGCAGACATGATGACCTTAAATGATTTCCTCTTGTGTCAGTTTTCGTAAACTGTAGCAGCTAGGAAATGGTCCGCTTTACAGAAATGTTCAAGTTTACTGGCATTTCATATATTCTCTGCTATATCATTGTCCTGATTCTTTCTGCATATTCTTTTCTTATGTTTATGTTTTCCTTAATCAAAGTGTGTCTTTTAAATCTTTTCAAAATATATTCTTTGGACTTACTAAATCACCTGAATTTTATACGTTTTCTGTTGTATTAAGTTCTGCTCATATCTTTATTTATCTTTTTTCTATGTTCTCAGGGTTTATAGTTTTAATTTTCTGATGTCAAGTAAAACACTTGGTTATTCATTATAATAAATCTTTTTACTTATAAAGATTTGAACTTTTAAAGATTCCAGCTTACTTGTACGTTTCTATGGGTCCTTTCCTCTACACTGTTGCCGGCCTAAGACTTAGTTCAACATATAGCTATGTATATATTGACATATTTTCCCCTCGGCTTTCTGCTACTCCCTACATCTCACCTTTCTTTGCAGACAAGACATTTGAAATACCCTTAACTTATTTCACAGCCAATAAGTCTTTGAAATAATGTGTATTTTTTAGAGAAATCATCTTATATAATTAGGCAGAAAATCTCACCTTCCATAGTTTTCTAAACAGCATAATTTCACTCTTCTCACTGCTTAATTTGTTGTATTAAACAACTTTTGAGTATTTAGCTTTATCAATGACATGTACTCTAAAAATGTTTTAGAGATCCTACCAGTCTTTGAAAACATCCTTGTTCCTTGTTTCTTTTCCAGGTTTATGTATATTTTCTGCCTAGCACCTGATTATTCCAACATCTGACGGATGGGCTAGGGAATCTAATTCTGGTATTGATTGTTTTTGCTGATTGTCTCCCTTTGTAGCTGATTTCTTCATTATTGTGTAAATTTAGGTCATGAGCTCATGTTTAGCTAAACAACTGACCTTGTAAAATGCTTAGGTTTGAACGCTCGTAAGTTTCAGCAAAAAGTCGGCAAAGATTTATTTGTGTCCCTCCAATGAGTTGCCCACAAGGACCCCGTTTTCTAGAAGTGTTGGTCCAATACTCCCTCTAGGGGTAGGGGACTTAGACAGGGCTGATTTCGGCCCCCGATCTTGGGCAGGGGCAGTGGGCGGCGTGTGGCCCGGGCAGTAGCCTCTCTGCGTGTGAACCTGGGAATCATTTCTCCTGCGAACTTCGGTCACCTGGCAGGAAGCTACGATGCCCAGACCTATGGTTAGCTGTGCAGCGAGGTATACTGCGTGGACAGGTTCCACACACACTTCAAATAAGTGGGTGGCCTGAGTGGAAAAGTGAGAGTTTGGCCAGCTGTGCAGACAAAGAAGGCGCACTATGGCCTGGGCCTAAATGCTTGTGACACCCCACTGGGCCTGCCTTGCTCTGAGGGCCCTGCCCTGGGCCCCCTGCTCCCCTGCCCTTTGTTCAGACACAGCAGAGATGGCCACACCCACTCCCTCAGTGAGGGCAGTGTTCCAGCCTCCCTCAGCCCCGCCCACTCTCCACAGGTTACCATGGACTACAGATGCTGCATTCTGAGGCCAGGGCGTTCCGAGAATGTCAAGGGCAGACATGATGACCTTAAATGATTTCCTCTTGTGTCAGTTTTGGTAAACTGTAGGAGCTAGGAAATGGTCCACTTTACAGAAATTTTCAAATTTACTGGCATTTCATATATTCTCTGCTATAACATTGTCCTGATTCTTTCTGTATATTCTTTAATTATGTTTGTGCTTTCCTTAATCAAAGTGTGTCTTTTAAATCTTTTCAAAGAATATTCTTTGGACTTACTACCTCACCTGAATTTTATACGTTTTCTGTGGTATTAAGTTCTGCTCATATCTATCTTTTTCTTTTTTCTATGTTCTCAGGGTTTATTGTTTTGATCTTCTGATGTCAATTAAAACACTTGGTTATTCATTTTCATCAATCTTTATACTTATAAAGATTTGAACTTTTAAAGATTCCAGCTCACTTTTAAGTTTCTAAGGGTCAGGTCCTCTACATTGTGGCTGGCCTAAGGCTTAGTTCACCATATAGCAATGTATATATTGACATTTTCCCCTCGACTTTCTGTGATTCCCTACATCTCACCTTTCTTTGCAGACAAGCCATTTGAAATACACTTAACTTATTTCACAGCCAATAAGTCTTTGATATAATGTCTAATTTTTAGAGAAATCTTCTGACATAATTAGGCAGAAAATCTCACCTGCCATAGTTTTCAAAACAGCATAATTTCACTCTTCTCAATGCTTAATCTGTGGTATTAAACAACCTTTGAGTATTTAGGTTTCTCAATGACATGTACTTTAAAAATGTTTTAGAGATCCTACCAGCCTTTGAAAACCTCCTTGTTCCTTGTTTCAGTTCCAGTTTTATGTATATTTTCTGCCTTGCACCTGATTATTCCAACATCAGATGGATGGCCTAGGGAATCTCATTCTGGTATTGATTGTTTTTGCTGATTGTCTCCCTTTGTAGCTGATTTCTTCAATATTGTGTAAATTTAGATCATGAGTTCATGTTTAGCTAAACAGCTGACCTTGTAAGAGGCTTAGGTGTGAACGCTGGTATGCTTCAGCAGAAAGTCGGCAAAGATTTATTTGTGTCCCTCCAATGAGTTGCCCGCAAGTACCCGGTTTTCTACAAGTGTTGGTCCAATACTCCTTCGAGAGGCAGTGGACTCAGACATGGCTGCTTTTCAGCCTTCGATCTGGGGCAGGGCCAGTGGGCGGCATGTGGCCCGGGCAGGAGCCTCTCTGCATGTGTCCCAGGGACCCATTTGCCTGCGAACTTCAGTCACCTGGCAGGAAGCTACGATGCCTTGACCTATGGTTAGCTGTGCAGCGAGGTGTACTGCACGGACAGGTACCCAACACACTTCAAATAAGAGGGCGGTCTGAGTGGAAAGGTGAGAGTTTGGTCAGCTGTGCAGACAAAGAAAGCGCCCTTTGGCCTGGGCCTAAATGCTTGTGACACCCCACTGGGTCTGCCGGGCTCTGAGGGCCCTGCCCTGGGCCCCCTGCTCCCCTGCCCTTTGTTCAGTCACAGCAGAGATGGCCACACCCACTCCCTCAGTGAGGGCAGTCTTCCAACCTCCCTCAGCCACGCCCCCTCTCCGCAGGTTACCATGGACTACAGATGCTGCATTCTGAGGCCAGGGCGTTCCGAGAATGCCAAGGGCAGACATGATGACCTTAAATGATTTCCTCTTGTGTCAGTTTTGGTAAACTTTAGGAGCTAGGAAATGGTCCACTTTACAGAAATATTCAAATTTACTGGCAATTCATATATTCTCCCCTATAACATTGTCCTGATTCTTTCTGTATATTATTTACTTTTTTTTGTTTTGCTAAATCAAAGTGTGTCTTTTAAATCTTTTCAAAGAATATTCTTTGGACTTACTAAATCACCTAAATTTTATACGTTTTCTGTTGTATTAAGTTCTGCTCATATCTTTATTTATCTTTTTTCCATGTTCTCAGGGTTTATTGTTTTGATTTTCTGATGTCAAGTAAAACACTTGGTTATTATTTTTAATAAATCTTTTTACTTATAAAGATTTGAACTTTTAAAGATTCCAGCTTACTTGTATGTTTCTAAGGGTCCATTCCTCTACACTGTTGCCGGCCTAAGGCTTAGTTCACCATATAGCAATGTATATATTGACATATTATCCCCTCGGCTTTTTGTGATTCCCTACATCTCACCTTTCTTTGCAGACAAGACATTTGAAATACCCTTAACTTATTTCACAGCCAATAAGTCTTTGAAATAATTTGTATTTTTTAGAGAAATCATCTTATATAATTAGGCAGAAATTCTCACCTTCCATAGTTTTCTAAACAGCATAATTTCACTCTTCTCACTGCTTAATTTGTTGTATTAAACAACCTTTGAGTATTTAGCTTTATCAATGACATGTACTTTAAAAATGTTTTAGAGACCCTACCAGTCTTTGAAAACATCCTTGTTCCTTGTTTCTTTTCCAGGTTTATGTATATTTTCTGCCTAGCACCTGATTATTCCAACATCTGAAGGATGGCCTAGGGAATCTAATTCTGGTATTGATTGTTTTTGCTGATTGTTTCCCTTTGTAGCTGATTTCTTCATTATTGTGTAAATTTAGATCATGAGCTCATGTTTAGCTAAACAGCTGACCTTGTAAAAGGCTTAGGTGTGAACGCTCGTAAGTTTCAGCAAAAAGTCGGCAAAGATTTATTTGTGTCCCTCCAATGAGTTGCCCACAAGGACCCCGTTTTCTAGAAGTGTTGGTCCAATACTCCCTCTAGGGGTAGGGGAATTAGACAGGGCTGCTTTCGGCCCCCGATCTTGGGCAGGGGCAGTGGGCCGCCTGTGGCCCGGGCAGGAGCCTCTCTGCATGTGAACCTGGGAATCAACTCTTCTGCGAACTTCGGTCACCTGGCAGGAAGCTATGATGCCCAGACCTATGGTTAGCTGTGCAGCGAGGTATACTGCGCGGACAGGTTCCACACTCACTGCAACTAAGTGGGCGGCGTGAGTGGAAAAGTGATAATTTGGGCAGCTGTGCAGACAAAGAAGGCGCCCTAAGGCCTGGGCCTAAATGCTTGTGACACCCCACTAGGCCTGCCGGGCTCTGAGGACCCTGCCCGGGGCCCGCTGCTCCCCTGCCCTTTGTTCAGTCACAGCAGAGATGGCCGCACCCACTCCCTCAGTGAGGGCAGTGTTCCAGCCTCCCTCAGCCCCGCCCACTCTCCGCAGGTTACCATGGACTACAGATGCTGCATTCTGAGGCCAGGGCGTTCCGAGAATGCCAAGGGCAGACATGATGACCTTAAATGATTTCCTCTTGTGTCAGTTTTGGTAAACTGTAGGAGCTAGGAAATGGTCCACTTTACAGAAATGTTCAAATTTACTGGCATTTCATATATTCTCTGCTATAACATTGTCCTGATTCTTTCTATATATTCTTTAATTATGTTTGTGCTTTCCTTAATCAAAGTGTGTCTTTTAAATCATTTCAAAGAATATTCTTTGGACTTACTACCTCACCTGAATTTTATACGTTTTCTGTGGTATTAAGTTCTGCTCATATCTATCTTTATCTTTTTTCTATGTTCTCAGGGTTTATTGTTTTGATCTTCTGATGTCAATTAAAAAACTTGGTTATTCATTTTCATCAATCTTTTTACTTATAAAGATTTGAACTTTTAAAGATTCCAGGTCACTTATAAGTTTCTAAGGGTCAGGTTCTCTACATTGTGGCTGGCCTAAGGCTTAGTTCACCATATAGCAATGTATATATTCACATTTTCCCCTCGACTTTCTGTGATTCCCTACATCTCACCTTTCTTTGCAGACAAGCCATTTGAAATACACTTAACTTATTTCACAGCCAATAAGTCTTTGAAATAATGTCTATTTTTTAGAGAAATCTTCTGACATAATTAGGCAGAAAATCTCAGCTGCCATAGTTTTCAAAACAGCATAATTTCACTCTTCTCAATGCTTAATCTGTGGTATTAAACAACCTTTGAGTATTTAGGTTTATCAATGACATGTACTTTAAAAATGTTTTAGAGATCCTACCAGCCTTTGAAAACCTCCTTGTTCCTTCTTTCAGTTCCAGTTTTATGTATATTTTCTGCCTTGCACCTGATTATTCCAACATCAGATGGATGGCCTAGGGAATCTCATTCTGGTATTGATTGTTTTTGCTGATTGTCTCACTTTGTAGCTGATTTCTTCAATATTGTTTAAATTTAGATCATGAGCTCATGTTTAGCTAAACAGCTGACCTTGTAAGAGGCTTAGGTGTGAACGCTGGTACGCTTCAGCAGAAAGTCGGCAAAGATTTATTTGTGTCCCTCCAATGAGTTGCCCGCAAGGACCCCGTTTTCTACAAGTGTTGGTCCAATACTCCTTCGAGAGGCAGTGGACTCAGACATGGCTGCTTTTCAGCCTTCGATCAGGGGCAGGGCCAGTGGGCGGCCTGTGGCCCGGGCAGGAGACTCTCCGCATGTGTCCCAGGGACCCATTTGCCTGCGAACTTCGGTCACCTGGCAGGAAGCTACGATGCCCTGACATATGGTTAGCTGTGCAGCGAGTTGTACTGCGCGGACAGGTTCCACACACACTTCAAGTACGAGGGCGGCCTGAGTGGAAAGGTGAGAGTTTGGGCAGCTGTGCAGACAAAGAAGGCGCCCTTTGGCCTGGGCCTAAATGCTTGTGACACCCCACTGGGTCTGCCGGGCTCTGAGGGCCCTGCCCTGGGCCCCCTGCTCCCCTGCCCTTTGTTCAGTCACAGCAGAGATGGCCACACCCACTCCCTCAGTGAGGGCAGGCTTCCAACCTCCCTCAGCCACGACCCTCTCCGCAGGTTACCATGGACTACAGATGCTGCATTCTGAGGTCAGGGCATTCCGAGAATGCCAAGGGCATACATGATGACCTTAAATGATTTCCTCTTGTGTCAGTTTTCGTAAACTGTAGCAGCTAGGAAATGGTCCGCTTTACAGAAATGTTCAAGTTTACTGGCATTTCATATATTCTCTGCTATAACATTGTCCTGATTCTTTCTGCATATTCTTTACTTATGTTTATGTTTTCCTTAATCAAAGTGTGTCTTTTAAATCTTTTCAAAGAATATTCTTTGGACTTACTAAATCACCTGAATTTTATACGTTTTCTGTTTTATTAAGTACTGCTCATATCTTTATTTATCTTTTTTCTATGTTCTCAGTGTTTATAGTTTTGATTTTCTGATGTCAAGTAAAACACTTGGTTATTCATTTTCATCAATCTTTTTACATAGAAAGATTTGAACTTTTAAAGATTCCAGCTCACTTTCAAGTTTCTAAGGGTCAGGTCCTCTACATTGTGGCTGGCCTAAGGCTTAGTTCACCATATAGCAATGTATATATTGACATTTTCCCCTCGACTTTCTGTGATTCCCTACATCTCACCTTTCTTTGCAGACAAGCCATTTGAAATACACTTAACTTATTTCACAGCCAATAAGTCTTTGAAATAATGTCTATTTTTTAGAGAAATCTTCTGACATAATTAGGCAGAAAATCTCACCTGCCATAGTTTTCAAAACAGCATAATTTCACTCTTCTCAATGCTTAATCTGTGGTATTAAACAACGTTTGAGTATTTAGGATTATCAATGACATGTACTTTAAAAATGTTTTAGAGATCCTACCAGCCTTTGAAAACCTCCTTGTTCCTTCTTTCAGTTCCAGTTTTATGTATATTTTCTGCCTTGCACCTGATTATTCCAACATCAGATGGATGGCCTATGGAATCTCATTCTGGTATTGATTGTTTTTGCTGATTGTCTCACTTTGTAGCTGATTTCTTCAATATTGTTTAAATTTAGATCATGAGATCATGTTTAGCTAAACAGCTGACCTTGTAAGAGGCTTAGGTGTGAACGCTGGTACGCTTCTGCAGAAAGTCGGCAAAGATTTATTTGTGTCCCTCCAATGAGTTGCCTGCAAGAACCCCGATTTCTACAAGTGTTGGTCCAATACTCCTTCGAGAGGCAGTGGACTCAGACATGGCTGCTTTTCAGCCTTCGATCTGGGGCAGGGCCAGTGGGCGGCCTGTGGCCCGGGCAGGAGCCTCTCCGCATGTGTCCAAGGGACACATTTGCCTGCGAACTTCAGTCAGCTGGCATGAAGCTACGATGCCTTGACCTATGGTTAGCTGTGCAGCGAGGTGTACTGCGCGGACAGGTACCCAACACACTTCAAATAAGAGGGCGGCCTGAGTGGAAAGGTGAGAGTTTGGGCAGCTGTGCAGACAAAGAAAGCGCCCTTTGGCCTGGGCCTAAATGCTTGTGACACCCCACTGGGTCTGCCGGGCTCTGAGGGCCCTGCCATGGGCCCCCTACTCCCCTGCCCTTTGTTCAGTCACAGCAGAGATGACCACACCCACTCCCTCAGTGAGGGCAGTCTTCCAACCTCCCTCAGCCACGCCACCTCTCCGCAGGTTACCATGGACTACAGATGCTGCATTCTGAGGCCAGGGCGTTCTGAGAATGCCAAGGGCAGACATGATGACCTTAAATGATTTCCTCTTTTGTCAGTTTTGGTAAACTGTAGGAGCTAGGAAATGGTCCACGTTACAGAAATATTCAAATTTACTGGCAATTCATATATTCTCCGCTATAACATTGTCCTGATTCTTTCTGTATATTATTTACTTTTTTTTGTTTTCCTTAATCAAAGTGTGTATTTTAAATCTTTTCAAAGAATATTCTTTGGACTTACTAAATCACCTAAATTTTATACGTTTTCTGTTGTATTAAGTTCTGCTCATATCTTTATTTATCTTTTTTCTATGTTCTCAGGGTTTATTGTTTTGATTTTCTAATGTCAAGTAAAACAATTGGTTATTATTTTTAATAAATCTTTTTACTTATAAAGATTTGAACTTTTAAAGATTCCAGCTTCCTTGTACGTTTCTAAGGGTCCATTCCTCTACACTGTTGCCGGCCTAAGGCTTAGTTCACCATATAGCAATGTATATATTGACATATTATCCCCTCGGCTTTCTGTGATTCCCTACATCTCACCTTTCTTTGCAGACAAGACATTTGAAATACCCTTAACTTATTTCACAGCCAATAAGTCTTTGAAATAATGTGTATTTTTTAGAGAAATAATCTTATATTATTAGGCAGAAAATCTCACCTTCCATAGTTTTCTAAACAGCATAATTTCACTCTTCTCACTGCTTAATTTGTTGTATTAAACAACCTTTGAGTATTTACCTTTATCAATGACATGTACTCTAAAAATGTTTTAGAGATCCTACCGGTCTTTGAAAACATCCTTGTTCCTTGTTTCTTTTCCAGGTTTATGTATATTTTCTGCCTAGCACCTGATTATTCCAACATCTGACGGATGGCCTAGGGAATCTAATTCTGGTATTGATTGTTTTTGCTGATTGTCTCCCTTTGTAGCTGATTTCTTCATTATTGTGTAAATTTAGGTCATGAGCTCATGTTTAGCTAAACAGCTGACCTTGTAAAAGGCTTAGGTGTGAACGCTCGTAAGTTTCAGCAAAAAGTCGGCAAAGATTTATTTGTGTCCCTCCAATGAGTTGCCCACAAGGACCCCGTTTTCTAGAAGTGTTGGTCCAATACTCCCTCTAGGGGTAGGGGACTTAGACAGGGCTGCTTTCGGCCCCCGATCTTGGGCTTGGGCAGTGGGCGGCGTGTAGCCCGGGCAGGAGCCTCTCTGCGTGTGAACCTGGGAATCATCTCTCCTGCGAACTTCGGTCACCTGGCAGGAAGCTACGATGCCCAGACCTATGGTTAGCTGTGCAGCGAGGTATACTGCGTGGACGGGTTCCACACACACTTCAAATAAGTGGGTGGCCTGAGTGGAAAAGTGAGAGTTTGGCCAGCTGTGCAGACAAAGAAGGCGCCCTTTGGCCTGGGCCTAAATGCTTGTGACACCCCACTGGGCCTGCCTTGCTCTGAGGGCCCTGCCCTGGGCCCCCTGCTCCCCTGCCCTTTGTTCAGTCACAGCAGAGATGGCCACACCCACTCCCTCCGTGAGGGCAGTGTTCCAGGCTCCCTCAGCCCCGCCCACTCTCCACAGGTTACCATGGACAACAGATGCTGCATTCTGAGGCCAGGGCGTTCCGAGAATGCCAAGGGCAGACATGATGACCTTAAATGATTTCCTCTTGTGTCAGTTTTGGTAAACTGTAGGAGCTAGGAAATGGTCCACTTTACAGAAATGTTCAAATTTACTGGCATTTCATATATTCTCTGCTATAACATTGTCCTGATTCTTTCTATATATTCTTTAATTATGTTTGTGCTTTCCTTAATCAAAGTGTGTCTTTTAAATCTTTTCAAAGAATATTCTTTGGACTTACTACCTCACCTGAATTTTATACGTTTTCTGTGGTATTAAGTTCTGCTCATATCTATCTTTATCTTTTTTCTATGTTCTCAGGGTTTATTGTTTTGATCTTCTGATGTCAATTAAAACACTTGGTTATTCATTTTCATCAATCTTTTTACTTATAAAGATTTGAACTTTTAAAGATTCCAGCTCACTTTTAAGTTTCTAAGGGTCAGGTCCTCTACATTGTGGCTGGCCTAAGGCTTAGTTCACCATATAGCAATGTATATATTGACATTTTCCCCTCGACTTTCTGTGATTCCCTACATCTCACCTTTCTTTGCAGACAAGCCATTTGAAATACACTTAACTTATTTCACAGCCAATAAGTCTTTGAAATAATGTCTATTTTTTAGAGAAATCTTCTGACATAAATAGGCAGAAAATCTCAGCTGCCATAGTTTTCAAAACAGCATAATTTCACTCTTCTCAATGCTTAATCTGTGGTATTAAACAACCTTTGAGTATTTAGGTTTATCAATGACATGTACTTTAAAAATGTTTTAGAGATCCTACCAGCCTTTGAAAACCTCCTTGTTCCTTCTTTCAGTTCCAGTTTTATGTATATTTTCTGCCTTGCACCTGATTATTCCAACATCAGATGGATGGCCTAGGGAATCTCATTCTGGTATTGATTGTTTTTGCTGATTGTCTCACTTTGTAGCTGATTTCTTCAATATTGTTTAAATTTAGATCATGAGCTCATGTTTAGCTAAACAGCTGACCTTGTAAGAGGCTTAGGTGTGAACGCTGGTACGCTTCAGCAGAAAGTCGGAAAAGATTTATTTGTGTCCCTCCAATGAGTTGCCCGCAAGGACCCCGTTTTCTACAAGTGTTGGTCCAATACTCCTTCGAGAGGCAGTGGACTCAGACATGGCTGCTTTTCAGCCTTCGATCAGGGGCAGGGCCAGTGGGCGGCCTGTGGCCCGGGCAGGAGACTCTCCGCATGTGTCCCAGGGACCCATTTGCCTGCGAACTTCGGTCACCTGGCAGGAAGCTACGATGCCCTGACCTATGGTTAGCTGTGCAGCGAGGTGTACTGCGCGGACAGGTTCCACACACACTTCAAGTACGAGGGCGGCCTGAGTGGAAAGGTGAGAGTTTGGGCAGCTGTGCAGACAAAGAAGGCGCCCTTTGGCCTGGGCCTAAATGCTTGTGACACCCCACTGGGTCTGCCGGGCTCTGAGGGCCCTGCCCTGGGCCCCCTGCTCCCCTGCCCTTTGTTCAGTCAGAGCATAGATGGCCACACCCACTCCCTCAGTGAGGGCAGGCTTCCAAACTCCCTCAGCCACGCCCCCTCTCCGCAGGTTACCATGGACTACAGATGCTGCATTCTGAGGCCAGGGCATTCCGAGAATGCCAAGGGCAGACATGATGACCTTAAATGATTTCCTCTTGTGTCAGTTTTCGTAAACTGTAGCAGCTAGGAAATGGTCCGCTTTACAGAAATGTTCAAGTTTACTGGCATTTCATATATTCTCTGCTATAACATTGTCCTGATTCTTTCTGCATATTCTTTACTTATGTTTATGTTTTCCTTAATCAAAGTGTGTCTTTTAAATCTTTTCAAAGAATATTCTTTGGACTTACTAAATCACCTGAATTTTATACGTTTTCTGTTGTATTAAGTACTGCTCATATCTTTATTTATCTTTTTTCTATGTTCTCAGGGTTTATAGTTTTGATTTTCTGATGTCAATTAAAACACTTGGTTATTCATTTTAATAAATCTTTTTACTTATAAAGATTTGAACTTTTAAAGATTCCAGCTTACTTGTACTTTTCTAAGGGTCCATTCCTCTACACTGTTGCCGGCCTAAGGCTTAGATCAACATATAGCTATGTATATATTGACATATTATCCCCTCGGCTTTCTGTGATTCCCTACATCTCACCTTTCTTTGCAGACAAGCCATTTGAAATACACTTAACTTATTTCGCAGCCAATAAGTCTTTGAAATAATGTCTATTTTTTAGAGAAATCTTCTGACATAATTAGGCAGAAAATCTCACCTGCCATAGTTTTCAAAACTGCATAATTTCACTCTTCTCAATGCTTAATCTGTGGTATTAAACAACCTTTGAGTATTTAGGTTTATCAATGACATGTACTTTAAAAATGTTTTAGAGATCCTACCAGCCTTTGAAAACCTCCTTGTTCCTTCTTTCAGTTCCAGTTTTATGTATATTTTCTGCCTTGCACCTGATTATTCCAACATCAGATGGATGGCCTAGGGAATCTCATTCTGGTATTGATTGTTTTTGCTGATTGTCTCACTTTGTAGCTGATTTCTTCAATATTGTTTAAATTTAGATCATGAGCTCATGTTTAGCTAAACAGCTGACATTGTAAGAGGCTTAGGTGTGAACGCTGGTACGCTTCAGCAGAAAGTCGGCAAAGATTTATTTGTGTCCCTCCAATGAGTTGCCCGCAAGAACCCCGATTTCTACAAGTGTTCTTCCAATACTCCTTCGAGAGGCAGTGGACTCAGACATGGCTGCTTTTCAGCCTTCGATCTGGGGCAGGGCCAGTGGGCGGCCTGTGGCCCGGGCAGGAGCCTCTCCGCATGTGTCCAAGGGACACATTTGCCTGCGAACTTCAGTCAGCTGGCAGGAAGCTACGATGCCTTGACCTATGGTTAGCTGTGCAGCGAGGTGTACTGCGCGGACAGGTACCCAACACACTTCAAATAAGAGGGCGGCCTGAGTGGAAAGGTGAGAGTTTGGGCAGCTGTGCAGACAAAGAAAGCGCCCTTTGGCCTGGGCCTAAATGCTTGTGACACCCCACTGGGTCTGCCGGGCTCTGAGGGCCCTGCCCTGGGCCCCCTGCTCCCCTGCCCTTTGTTCAGTCACAGCAGAGATGACCACACCCACTCCCTCACTGAGGGCAGTCTTCCAACCTCCCACAGCCACGCCACCACTCCGCAGGTTACCATGGACTACAGATGCTGCATTCTGAGGCCAGGGCGTTCTAAGAATGCCAAGGGCAGACATGATGACCTTAAATGATTTCCTCTTGTGTCAGTTTTGGTAAACTGTAGGAGCTAGGAAATGGTCCACTTTATAGAAATATTCAAATTTACTGGCAATTCATATATTCTCCGCTATAACATTGTCCTGATTCTTTCTGTATATTATTTACTTTTTTTTGTTTTCCTTAATCAAAGTGTGTATTTTAAATCTTTTCAAAGAATATTCTTTGGACTTACTAAATCACCTAAATTTTATACGTTTTCTGTTGTATTAAGTTCTGCTCATATCTTTATTTAACTTTTTTCTATGTTCTCAGGGTTTATTGTTTTGATTTTCTGATGTCAAGTAAAACACTTGGTTATTATTTTTAATAAATATTTTTACTTATAAAGATTTGAACTTTTAAAGATTCCAGCTTCCTTGTACGTTTCTAAGGGTCCATTCCTCTACACTGTTGCCGGCCTAAGGCTTAGTTCACCATATAGCAATGTATATATTGACATATTATCCCCTCGGCTTTCTGTGATTCCCTACATCTCACCTTTCTTTGCAGACAAGACATTTGAAATACCCTTAACTTATTTCACAGCCAATAAGTCTTTGAAATAATGTGTATTTTTTAGAGAAATCATCTTATATAATTAGGCAGAAAATCTCACCTTCCATAGTTTTCTAAACAGCATAATTTCACTCTTCTCACTGCTTAATTTGTTGTATTAAACAACCTTTGAGTATTTACCTTTATCAATGACATGTACTCTAAAAATGTTTTAGAGATCCTACCGGTCTTTGAAAACATCCTTGTTCCTTGTTTCTTTTCCAGGTTTATGTATATTTTCTGCCTAGCACCTGATTATTCCAACATCTGACGGATGGCCTAGGGAATCTAATTCTGGTATTGATTGTTTTTGCTGATTGTCTCCCTTTGTAGCTGATTTCTTCATTATTGTGTAAATTTAGGTCATGAGCTCATGTTTAGCTAAACAGCTGACCTTGTAAAAGGCTTAGGTGTGAACGCTCGTAAGTTTCAGCAAAAAGTCGGCAAAGATTTATTTGTGTCCCTCCAATGAGTTGCCCACAAGGACCCCGTTTTCTAGAAGTGTTGGTCCAATACTCCCTCTAGGGGTAGGGGACTTAGACAGGGCTGCTTTCGGCCCCCGATCTTGGGCTTGGGCAGTGGGCGGCGTGTAGCCCGGGCAGGAGCCTCTCTGCGTGTGAACCTGGGAATCATCTCTCCTGCGAACTTCGGTCACCTGGCAGGAAGCTACGATGCCCAGACCTATGGTTAGCTGTGCAGCGAGGTATACTGCGTGGACGGGTTCCACACACACTTCAAATAAGTGGGTGGCCTGAGTGGAAAAGTGAGAGTTTGGCCAGCTGTGCAGACAAAGAAGGCGCCCTTTGGCCTGGGCCTAAATGCTTGTGACACCCCACTGGGCCTGCCTTGCTCTGAGGGCCCTGCCCTGGGCCCCCTGCTCCCCTGCCCTTTGTTCAGTCACAGCAGAGATGGCCACACCCACTCCCTCCGTGAGGGCAGTGTTCCAGGCTCCCTCAGCCCCGCCCACTCTCCACAGGTTACCATGGACAACAGATGCTGCATTCTGAGGCCAGGGCGTTCCGAGAATGCCAAGGGCAGACATGATGACCTTAAATGATTTCCTCTTGTGTCAGTTTTGGTAAACTGTAGGAGCTAGGAAATGGTCCACTTTACAGAAATGTTCAAATTTACTGGCATTTCATATATTCTCTGCTATAACATTGTCCTGATTCTTTCTATATATTCTTTAATTATGTTTGTGCTTTCCTTAATCAAAGTGTGTCTTTTAAATCTTTTCAAAGAATATTCTTTGGACTTACTACCTCACCTGAATTTTATACGTTTTCTGTGGTATTAAGTTCTGCTCATATCTATCTTTATCTTTTTTCTATGTTCTCAGGGTTTATTGTTTTGATCTTCTGATGTCAATTAAAACACTTGGTTATTCATTTTCATCAATCTTTTTACTTATAAAGATTTGAACTTTTAAAGATTCCAGCTCACTTTTAAGTTTCTAAGGGTCAGGTCCTCTACATTGTGGCTGGCCTAAGGCTTAGTTCACCATATAGCAATGTATATATTGACATTTTCCCCTCGACTTTCTGTGATTCCCTACATCTCACCTTTCTTTGCAGACAAGCCATTTGAAATACACTTAACTTATTTCACAGCCAATAAGTCTTTGAAATAATGTCTATTTTTTAGAGAAATCTTCTGACATAAATAGGCAGAAAATCTCACCTGCCATAGTTTTCAAAACAGCATAATTTCACTCTTCTCAATGCTTAATCTGTGGTATTAAACAACCTTTGAGTATTTAGGTTTATCAATGACATGTACTTTAAAAATGTTTTAGAGATCCTACCAGCCTTTGAAAACCTCCTTGTTCCTTCTTTCAGTTCCAGTTTTATGTATATTTTCTGCCTTGCACCTGATTATTCCAACATCAGATGGATGGCCTAGGGAATCTCATTCTGGTATTGATTGTTTTTGCTGATTGTCTCACTTTGTAGCTGATTTCTTCAATATTGTTTAAATTTAGATCATGAGCTCATGTTTAGCTAAACAGCTGACCTTGTAAGAGGCTTAGGTGTGAACGCTGGTACGCTTCAGCAGAAAGTCGGAAAAGATTTATTTGTGTCCCTCCAATGAGTTGCCCGCAAGGACCCCGTTTTCTACAAGTGTTGGTCCAATACTCCTTCGAGAGGCAGTGGACTCAGACATGGCTGCTTTTCAGCCTTCGATCAGGGGCAGGGCCAGTGGGCGGCCTGTGGCCCGGGCAGGAGACTCTCCGCATGTGTCCCAGGGACCCATTTGCCTGCGAACTTCGGTCACCTGGCAGGAAGCTACGATGCCCTGACCTATGGTTAGCTGTGCAGCGAGGTGTACTGCGCGGACAGGTTCCACACACACTTCAAGTACGAGGGCGGCCTGAGTGGAAAGGTGAGAGTTTGGGCAGCTGTGCAGACAAAGAAGGCGCCCTTTGGCCTGGGCCTAAATGCTTGTGACACCCCACTGGGTCTGCCGGGCTCTGAGGGCCCTGCCCTGGGCCCCCTGCTCCCCTGCCCTTTGTTCAGTCAGAGCAGAGATGGCCACACCCACTCCCTCAGTGAGGGCAGGCTTCCAAACTCCCTCAGCCACGCCCCCTCTCCGCAGGTTACCATGGACTACAGATGCTGCATTCTGAGGCCAGGGCATTCCGAGAATGCCAAGGGCAGACATGATGACCTTAAATGATTTCCTCTTGTGTCAGTTTTCGTAAACTGTAGCAGCTAGGAAATGGTCCGCTTTACAGAAATGTTCAAGTTTACTGGCATTTCATATATTCTCTGCTATAACATTGTCCTGATTCTTTCTGCATATTCTTTACTTATGTTTATGTTTTCCTTAATCAAAGTGTGTCTTTTAAATCTTTTCAAAGAATATTCTTTGGACTTACTAAATCACCTGAATTTTATACGTTTTCTGTTGTATTAAGTACTGCTCATATCTTTATTTATCTTTTTTCTATGTTCTCAGGGTTTATAGTTTTGATTTTCTGATGTCAATTAAAACACTTGGTTATTCATTTTAATAAATCTTTTTACTTATAAAGATTTGAACTTTTAAAGATTCCAGCTTACTTGTACTTTTCTAAGGGTCCATTCCTCTACACTGTTGCCGGCCTAAGGCTTAGATCAACATATAGCTATGTATATATTGACATATTATCCCCTCGGCTTTCTGTGATTCCCTACATCTCACCTTTCTTTGCAGACAAGCCATTTGAAATACACTTAACTTATTTCGCAGCCAATAAGTCTTTGAAATAATGTCTATTTTTTAGAGAAATCTTCTGACATAATTAGGCAGAAAATCTCACCTGCCATAGTTTTCAAAACTGCATAATTTCACTCTTCTCAATGCTTAATCTGTGGTATTAAACAACATTTGAGTATTTAGGTTTATCAATGACATGTACTTTAAAAATGTTTTAGAGATCCTACCAGCCTTTGAAAACCTCCTTGTTCCTTCTTTCAGTTCCAGTTTTATGTATATTTTCTGCCTTGCACCTGATTATTCCAACATCAGATGGATGGCCTAGGGAATCTCATTCTGGTATTGATTGTTTTTGCTGATTGTCTCACTTTGTAGCTGATTTCTTCAATATTGTTTAAATTTAGATCATGAGCTCATGTTTAGCTAAACAGCTGACATTGTAAGAGGCTTAGGTGTGAACGCTGGTACGCTTCAGCAGAAAGTCGGCAAAGATTTATTTGTGTCCCTCCAATGAGTTGCCCGCAAGAACCCCGATTTCTACAAGTGTTCTTCCAATACTCCTTCGAGAGGCAGTGGACTCAGACATGGCTGCTTTTCAGCCTTCGATCTGGGGCAGGGCCAGTGGGCGGCCTGTGGCCCGGGCAGGAGCCTCTCCGCATGTGTCCAAGGGACACATTTGCCTGCGAACTTCAGTCAGCTGGCAGGAAGCTACGATGCCTTGACCTATGGTTAGCTGTGCAGGAGGTGTACTGCGCGGACAGGTACCCAACACACTTCAAATAAGAGGGCGGCCTGAGTGGAAAGGTGAGAGTTTGGGCAGCTGTGCAGACAAAGAAAGCGCCCTTTGGCCTGGGCCTAAATGCTTGTGACACCCCACTGGGTCTGCCGGGCTCTGAGGGCCCTGCCCTGGGCCCCCTGCTCCCCTGCCCTTTGTTCAGTCACAGCAGAGATGACCACACCCACTCCCTCACTGAGGGCAGTCTTCCAACCTCCCACAGCCACGCCACCACTCCGCAGGTTACCATGGACTACAGATGCTGCATTCTGAGGCCAGGGCGTTCTAAGAATGCCAAGGGCAGACATGATGACCTTAAATGATTTCCTCTTGTGTCAGTTTTGGTAAACTGTAGGAGCTAGGAAATGGTCCACTTTATAGAAATATTCAAATTTACTGGCAATTCATATATTCTCCGCTATAACATTGTCCTGATTCTTTCTGTATATTATTTACTTTTTTTTGTTTTCCTTAATCAAAGTGTGTATTTTAAATCTTTTCAAAGAATATTCTTTGGACTTACTAAATCACCTAAATTTTATACGTTTTCTGTTGTATTAAGTTCTGCTCATATCTTTATTTAACTTTTTTCTATGTTCTCAGGGTTTATTGTTTTGATTTTCTGATGTCAAGTAAAACACTTGGTTATTATTTTTAATAAATATTTTTACTTATAAAGATTTGAACTTTTAAAGATTCCAGCTTCCTTGTACGTTTCTAAGGGTCCATTCCTCTACACTGTTGCCGGCCTAAGGCTTAGTTCACCATATAGCAATGTATATATTGACATATTATCCCCTCGGCTTTCTGTGATTCCCTACATCTCACCTTTCTTTGCAGACAAGACATTTGAAATACCCTTAACTTATTTCACAGCCAATAAGTCTTTGAAATAATGTGTATTTTTTAGAGAAATCATCTTATATAATTAGGCAGAAAATCTCACCTTCCATAGTTTTCTAAACAGCATAATTTCACTCTTCTCACTGCTTAATTTGTTGTATTAAACAACCTTTGAGTATTTACCTTTATCAATGACATGTACTCTAAAAATGTTTTAGAGATCCTACCGGTCTTTGAAAACATCCTTGTTCCTTGTTTCTTTTCCAGGTTTATGTATATTTTCTGCCTAGCACCTGATTATTCCAACATCTGACGGATGGCCTAGGGAATCTAATTCTGGTATTGATTGTTTTTGCTGATTGTCTCCCTTTGTAGCTGATTTCTTCATTATTGTGTAAATTTAGGTCATGAGCTCATGTTTAGCTAAACAGCTGACCTTGTAAAAGGCTTAGGTGTGAACGCTCGTAAGTTTCAGCAAAAAGTCGGCAAAGATTTATTTGTGTCCCTCCAATGAGTTGCCCACAAGGACCCCTTTTTCTAGAAGTGTTGGTCCAATACTCCCTCTAGGGGTAGGGGACTTAGACAGGGCTGCTTTCGGCCCCCGATCTTGGGCTTGGGCAGTGGGCAGCGTGTAGCCCGGGCAGGAGCCTCTCTGCGTGTGATCCTGGGAATCATCTCTCCTGCGAACTTCGGTCACCTGGCAGGAAGCTACGATGCCCAGACCTATGGTTAGCTGTGCAGCGAGGTATACTGCGTGGACAGGTTCCACACACACTTCAAATAAGTGGGTGGCCTGAGTGGAAAAGTGAGAGTTTGGCCAGCTGTGCGACAAAGAAGGCGCCCTTTGGCCTGGGCCTAAATGCTTGTGACACCCAACTGGGCCTGCCTTGCTCTGAGGGCCCTGCCCTGGGCCCCCTGCTCCCCTGCCCTTTGTTCAGTCACAGCAGAGATGGCCACACCCACTCCCTCCGTGAGGGCAGTGTTCCAGCCTCCCTCAGCCCCGCCCACTCTCCACAGGTTACCATGGACTACAGATGCTGCATTCTGAGGCCAGGGCGTTCCGAGAATGCCAAGGGCAGACATGATGACCTTAAATGATTTCCTCTTGTGTCAGTTTTGGTAAACTGTAGGAGCTAGGAAATGGTCCACTTTACAGAAATGTTCAAATTTACTGGCATTTCATATATTCTCTGCTATAACATTGTCCTGATTCTTTCTATATATTCTTTAATTATGTTTGTGCTTTCCTTAATCAAAGTGTGTCTTTTAAATCTTTTCAAAGAATATTCTTTGGACTTACTACCTCACCTGAATTTTATACGTTTTCTGTGGTATTAAGTTCTGCTCATATCTATCTTTATCTTTTTTCTATGTTCTCAGGGTTTATTGTTTTGATCTTCTGATGTCAATTAAAACACTTGGTTATTCATTTTCATCAATCTTTTTACTTATAAAGATTTGAACTTTTAAAGATTCCAGCTCACTTTTAAGTTTCTAAGGGTCAGGTCCTCTACATTGTGGCTGGCCTAAGGCTTAGTTCACCATATAGCAATGTATATATTGACATTTTCCCCTCGACTTTCTGTGATTCCCTACATCTCACCTTTCTTTGCAGACAAGCCATTTGAAATACACTTAACTTATTTCACAGCCAATAAGTCTTTGAAATAATGTCTATTTTTTAGAGAAATCTTCTGACATAAATAGGCAGAAAATCTCACCTGCCATAGTTTTCAAAACAGCATAATTTCACTCTTCTCAATGCTTAATCTGTGGTATTAAACAACCTTTGAGTATTTAGGTTTATCAATGACATGTACTTTAAAAATGTTTTAGAGATCCTACCAGCCTTTGAAAACCTCCTTGTTCCTTCTTTCAGTTCCAGTTTTATGTATATTTTCTGCCTTGCACCTGATTATTCCAACATCAGATGGATGGCCTAGGGAATCTCATTCTGGTATTGATTGTTTTTGCTGATTGTCTCACTTTGTAGCTGATTTCTTCAATATTGTTTAAATTTAGATCATGAGCTCATGTTTAGCTAAACAGCTGACCTTGTAAGAGGCTTAGGTGTGAACGCTGGTACGCTTCAGCAGAAAGTCGGAAAAGATTTATTTGTGTCCCTCCAATGAGTTGCCCGCAAGGACCCCGTTTTCTACAAGTGTTGGTCCAATACTCCTTCGAGAGGCAGTGGACTCAGACATGGCTGCTTTTCAGCCTTCGATCAGGGGCAGGGCCAGTGGGCGGCCTGTGGCCCGGGCAGGAGACTCTCCGCATGTGTCCCAGGGACCCATTTGCCTGCGAACTTCGGTCACCTGGCAGGAAGCTACGATGCCCTGACCTATGGTTAGCTGTGCAGCGAGGTGTACTGCGCGGACAGGTTCCACACACACTTCAAGTACGAGGGCGGCCTGAGTGGAAAGGTGAGAGTTTGGGCAGCTGTGCAGACAAAGAAGGCGCCCTTTGGCCTGGGCCTAAATGCTTGTGACACCCCACTGGGTCTGCCGGGCTCTGAGGGCCCTGCCCTGGGCCCCCTGCTCCCCTGCCCTTTGTTCAGTCAGAGCAGAGATGGCCACACCCACTCCCTCAGTGAGGGCAGTCTTCCAACCTCCCTCAGCCACGCCCCCTCTCCGCAGGTTACCATGGACTACAGATGCTGCATTCTGAGGCCAGGGCGTTCCGAGAATGCCAAGGGCAGACATGATGACCTTAAATGATTTCCTCTTGTGTCAGTTTTGGTAAACTTTAGGAGCTAGGAAATGGTCCACTTTACAGAAATATTCAAATTTACTGGCAATTCATATATTCTCCCCTATAACATTGTCCTGATTCTTTCTGTATATTATTTACTTTTTTTTGTTTTGCTAAATCAAAGTGTGTCTTTTAAATCTTTTCAAAGAATATTCTTTGGACTTACTAAATCACCTAAATTTTATACGTTTTCTGTTGTATTAAGTTCTGCTCATATCTTTATTTATCTTTTTTCCATGTTCTCAGGGTTTATTGTTTTGATTTTCTGATGTCAAGTAAAACACTTGGTTATTATTTTTTTTTTTTTTTTTTTTTTTTTTTTTTTTTTTTTTTGCTGTACGCGGGCCTCTCACTGCTGTGGCCTCTCCCGTTGCGGAGCACAGGCTCCGGACACACAGGCTCCGCGGCCATGGCTCGCGGGCCCAGCCGCTCCACGGCATGTGGGATCTTCCGGGATAGGGGCACGAACCCGTGTCCCCTGCATCGGCAGGCGGACTCTCAACCACTGCGCCACCAGGGAAGCCCTTGGTTATTATTTTTAATAAATCTTTTTACTTATAAAGATTTGAACTTTTAAAGATTCCAGCTTACTTGTATGTTTCTAAGGGTCCATTCCTCTACACTGTTGCCGGCCTATGGCTTAGTTCACCATATAGCAATGTATATATTGACATATTATCCCCTCGGCTTTTTTGTGATTCCCTACATCTCACCTTTCTTTGCAGACAAGACATTTGAAATACCCTTAACTTATTTCACAGCCAATAAGTCTTTGAAATAATTTGTATTTTTTAGAGAAATCATCTTATATAATTAGGCAGAAATTCTCAACTTCCATAGTTTTCTAAACAGCATAATTTCACTCTTCTCACTGCTTAATTTGTTGTATTAAACAACCTTTGAGTATTTAGCTTTATCAATGACATGTACTTTAAAAATGTTTTAGAGACCCTACCAGTCTTTGAAAACATCCTTGTTCCTTGTTTCTTTTCCAGGTTTATGTATATTTTCTGCCTAGCACCTGATTATTCCAACATCTGAAGGATGGCCTAGGGAATCTAATTCTGGTATTGATTGTTTTTGCTGATTGTTTCCCTTTGTAGCTGATTTCTTCATTATTGTGTAAATTTAGATCATGAGCTCATGTTTAGCTAAACAGCTAACCTTGTAAAAGGCTTAGGTGTGAACGCTCGTAAGTTTCAGCAAAAAGTCGGCAAAGATTTATTTGTGTCCCTCCAATGAGTTGCCCACAAGGACCCCGTTTTCTAGAAGTGTTGGTCCAATACTCCCTCTAGGGGTAGGGGAATTAGACAGGGCTGCTTTCGGCCCCCGATCTTGGGCAGGGGCAGTGGGCCGCCTGTGGCCCGGGCAGGAGCCTCTCTGCATGTGAACCTGGGAATCAACTCTTCTGCGAACTTCGGTCACCTGGCAGGAAGCTATGATGCCCAGACCTATGGTTAGCTGTGCAGCGATGTATACTGCGCGGACAGGTTCCACACTCACTGCAACTAAGTGGGCGGCGTGAGTGGAAAAGTGATAATTTGGGCAGCTGTGCAGACAAAGAAGGCGCCCTAAGGCCTGGGCCTAAATGCTTGTGACACCCCACTAGGCCTGCCGGGCTCTGAGGGCCCTGCCCGGGGCCCGCTGCTCCCCTGCCCTTTGTTCAGTCACAGCAGAGATGGCCGCACCCACTCCCTCAGTGAGGGCAGTGTTCCAGCCTCCCTCAGCCCCGCCCACTCTCCGCAGGTTACCATGGACTACAGATGCTGCATTCTGAGGCCAGGGCGTTCCGAGAATGCCAAGGGCAGACATGATGACCTTAAATGATTTCCTCTTGTGTCAGTTTTGGTAAACTGTAGGAGCTAGGAAATGGTCCACTTTACAGAAATGTTCAAATTTACTGGCATTTCATATATTCTCTGCTATAACATTGTCCTGATTCTTTCTATATATTCTTTAATTATGTTTGTGCTTTCCTTAATCAAAGTGTGTCTTTTAAATCTTTTCAAAGAATATTCTTTGGACTTACTACCTCACCTGAATTTTATACGTTTTCTGTGGTATTAAGTTCTGCTCATATCTATCTTTATCTTTTTTCTATGTTCTCAGGGTTTATTGTTTTGATCTTCTGATGTCAATTAAAACACTTGGTTATTCATTTTCATCAATCTTTTTACTTATAAAGATTTGAACTTTTAAAGATTCCAGCTCACTTTTAAGTTTCTAAGGGTCAGGTCCTCTACATTGTGGCTGGCCTAAGGCTTAGTTCACCATATAGCAATGTATATATTGACATTTTCCCCTCGACTTTCTGTGATTCCCTACATCTCACCTTTCTTTGCAGACAAGCCATTTGAAATACACTTAACTTATTTCACAGCCAATAAGTCTTTGAAATAATGTCTATTTTTTAGAGAAATCTTCTGACATAATTAGGCAGAAAATCTCACCTGCCATAGTTTTCAAAACAGCATAATTTCACTCTTCTCAATGCTTAATCTGTGGTATTAAACAACCTTTGAGTATTTAGGTTTATCAATGACATGTACTTTAAAAATGTTTTAGAGATCCTACCAGCCTTTGAAAACATCCTTGTTCCTTCTTTCAGTTCCAGTTTTATGTATATTTTCTGCCTTGCACCTGATTATTCCAACATCAGATGGATGGCCTAGGGAATCTCATTCTGGTATTGATTGTTTTTGCTGATTGTCTCACTTTGTAGCTGATTTCTTCAATATTGTTTAAATTTAGATCATGAGCTCATGTTTAGCTAAACAGCTGACCTTGTAAGAGGCTTAGGTGTGAACGCTGGTACGCTTCAGCAGAAAGTCGGCAAAGATTTATTTGTGTCCCTCCAATGAGTTGCCCGCAAGGACCCCGTTTTCTACAAGTCTTGGTCCAATACTCCTTCGAGAGGCAGTGGACTCAGACATGGCTGCTTTTCAGCCTTCGATCAGGGGCAGGGCCAGTGGGCGGCCTGTGGCCCGGGCAGGAGACTCTCCGCATGTGTCCCAGGGACCCATTTGCCTGCGAACTTCGGTCACCTGGCAGGAAGCTACGATGCCCTGACATATGGTTAGCTGTGCAGCGAGTTGTACTGCGCGGACAGGTTCCACACACACTTCAAGTACGAGGGCGGCCTGAGTGGAAAGGTGAGAGTTTGGGCAGCTGTGCAGACAAAGAAGGCGCCCTTTGGCCTGGGCCTAAATGCTTGTGACACCCCACTGGGTCTGCCGGGCTCTGAGGGCCCTGCCCTGGGCCCCCTGCTCCCCTGCCCTTTGTTCAGTCACAGCAGAGATGGCCACACCCACTCCATCAGTGAGGGCAGGCTTCCAACCTCCCTCAGCCACGACCCTCTCCGCAGGTTACCATGGACTACAGATGCTGCATTCTGAGGTCAGGGCATTCCGAGAATGCCAAGGGCATACATGATGACCTTAAATGATTTCCTCTTGTGTCAGTTTTCGTAAACTGTAGCAGCTAGGAAATGGTCCGCTTTACAGAAATGTTCAAGTTTACTGGCATTTCATATATTCTCTGCTATAACATTGTCCTGATTCTTTCTGCATATTCTTTACTTATGTTTATGTTTTCCTTAATCAAAGTGTGTCTTTTAAATCTTTTCAAAGAATATTCTTTGGACTTACTAAATCACCTGAATTTTATACGTTTTCTGTTGTATTAAGTACTGCTCATATCTTTATTTATCTTTTTTCTATGTTCTCAGTGTTTATAGTTTTGATTTTCTGATGTCAAGTAAAACACTTGGTTATTCATTTTCATCAATCTTTTTACATATAAAGATTTGAACTTTTAAAGATTCCAGCTCACTTTCAAGTTTCTAAGGGTCAGGTCCTCTACATTGTGGCTGGCCTAAGGCTTAGTTCACCATATAGCAATGTATATATTGACATTTTCCCCTCGACTTTCTGTGATTCCCTACATCTCACCTTTCTTTGCAGACAAGCCATTTGAAATACACTTAACTTATTTCACAGCCAATAAGTCTTTGAAATAATGTCTATTTTTTAGAGAAATCTTCTGACATAATTAGGCAGAAAATCTCACCTGCCATAGTTTTCAAAACAGCATAATTTCACTCTTCTCAATGCTTAATCTGTGGTATTAAACAACGTTTGAGTATTTAGGATTATCAATGACATGTATTTTAAAAATGTTTTAGAGATCCTACCAGCCTTTGAAAACCTCCTTGTTCCTTCTTTCAGTTCCAGTTTTATGTATATTTTCTGCCTTGCACCTGATTATTCCAACATCAGATGGATGGCCTAGGGAATCTCATTCTGGTATTGATTTTTTTTGCTGATTGTCTCACTTTGTAGCTGATTTCTTCAATATTGTTTAAATTTAGATCATGAGATCATGTTTAGCTAAACAGCTGACCTTGTAAGAGGCTTAGGTGTGAACGCTGGTACACTTCAGCAGAAAGTCGGCAAAGATTTATTTGTGTCCCTCCAATGAGTTGCCTGCAAGAACCCCGATTTCTACAAGTGTTGGTCCAATACTCCTTCGAGAGGCAGTGGACTCAGACATGGCTGCTTTTCAGCCTTCGATCTGGGGCAGGGCCAGTGGGCGGCCTGTGGCCCGGGCAGGAGCCTCTCCGCATGTGTTCAAGGGACACATTTGCCTGCGAACTTCAGTCAGCTGGCATGAAGCTACGATGCCTTGACCTATGGTTAGCTGTGCAGCGAGGTGTACTGCGCGGACAGGTACCCAACACACTTCAAATAAGAGGGCGGCCTGAGTGGAAAGGTGAGAGTTGGGGCAGCTGTGCAGACAAAGAAAGCGCCCTTTGGCCTGGGCCTAAATGCTTGTGACACCCCACTGGGTCTGCCGGGCTCTGAGGGCCCTGCCATGGGCCCCCTGCTCCCCTGCCCTTTGTTCAGTCACAGCAGAGATGACCACACCCACTCCCTCAGTGAGGGCAGTCTTCCAACCTCCCTCAGCCACGCCACCTCTCCGCAGGTTACCATGGACTACAGATGCTGCATTCTGAGGCCAGGGCGTTCTGAGAATGCCAAGGGCAGACATGATGACCTTAAATGATTTCCTCTTGTGTCAGTTTTGGTAAACTGTAGGAGCTAGGAAATGGTCCACTTTACAGAAATATTCAAATTTACTGGCAATTCATATATTCTCCGCTATAACATTGTCCTGATTCTTTCTGTATATTATTTACTTATTTTTGTTTTCCTTAATCAAAGTGTGTATTTTAAATCTTTTCAAAGAATATTCTTTGGACTTACTAAATCACCTAAATTTTATACGTTTTCTGTTGTATTAAGTTCTGCTCATATCTTTATTTATCTTTTTTCTATGTTCTCAGGGTTTATTGTTTTGATTTTCTAATGTCAAGTAAAACAATTGGTTATTATTTTTAATAAATCTTTTTACTTATAAAGATTTGAACTTTTAAAGATTCCAGCTTCCTTGTACGTTTCTAAGGGTCCATTCCTCTACACTGTTGCCGGCCTAAGGCTTAGTTCACCATATAGCAATGTATATATTGACATATTATCCCCTCGGCTTTCTGTGATTCCCTACATCTCACCTTTCTTTGCAGACAAGACATTTGAAATACCCTTAACTTATTTCACAGCCAATAAGTCTTTGAAATAATGTGTATTTTTTAGAGAAATCATCTTATATAATTAGGCAGAAAATCTCACCTTCCATAGTTTTCTAAGCAGCATAATTTCACTCTTCTCACTGCTTAATTTGTTGTATTAAACAACCTTTGAGTATTTACCTTTATCAATGACATGTACTCTAAAAATGTTTTAGAGATCCTACCGGTCTTTGAAAACATCCTTGTTCCTTGTTTCTTTTCCAGGTTTATGTATATTTTCTGCCTAGCACCTGATTATTCCAACATCTGACGGATGGCCTAGGGAATCTAATTCTGGTATTGATTGTTTTTGCTGATTGTCTCCCTTTGTAGCTGATTTCTTCATTATTGTGTAAATTTAGGTCATGAGCTCATGTTTAGCTAAACAGCTGACCTTGTAAAAGGCTTAGGTGTGAACGCTCGTAAGTTTCAGCAAAAAGTCGGCAAAGATTTATTTGTGTCCCTCCAATGAGTTGCCCACAAGGACCCCGTTTTCTAGAAGTGTTGGTCCAATACTCCCTCTAGGGGTAGGGGACTTAGACAGGGCTGCTTTCGGCCCCCGAACTTGGGCTTGGGCAGTGGGCGGCGTGTAGCCCGGGCAGGAGCCTCTCTGCGTGTGAACCTGGGAATCATCTCTCCTGCGAACTTCGGTCACCTGGCAGGAAGCTACGATGCCCAGACCTATGGTTAGCTGTGCAGCGAGGTATACTGCGTGGACGGGTTCCACACACACTTCAAATAAGTGGGTGGCCTGAGTGGAAAAGTGAGAGTTTGGCCAGCTGTGCAGACAAAGAAGGCGCCCTTTGGCCTGGGCCTAAATGCTTGTGACACCCCACTGGGCCTGCCTTGCTCTGAGGGCCCTGACCTGGGCCCCCTGCTCCCCTGCCCTTTGTTCAGTCACAGCAGAGATGGCCACACCCACTCCCTCCGTGAGGGCAGTGTTCCAGCCTCCCTCAGCCCCGCCCACTCTCCACAGGTTACCATGGACTACAGATGCTGCATTCTGAGGCCAGGGCGTTCCGAGAATGCCAAGGGCAGACATGATGACCTTAAATGATTTCCTCTTGTGTCAGTTTTGGTAAACTGTAGGAGCTAGGAAATGGTCCACTTTACAGAAATGTTCAAATTTACTGGCATTTCATATATTCTCTGCTATAACCTTGTCCTGATTCTTTCTATATATTCTTTAATTATGTTTGTGCTTTCCTTAATCAAAGTGTGTCTTTTAAATCTTTTCAAAGAATATTCTTTGGACTTACTACCTCACCTGAATTTTATACGTTTTCTGTGGTATTAAGTTCTGCTCATATCTATCTTTATCTTTTTTCTATGTTCTCAGGTTTTATTGTTTTGATCTTCTGATGTCAATTAAAACACTTGGTTATTCATTTTCATCAATCTTTTTACTTATAAAGATTTGAACTTTTAAAGATTCCAGCTCACTTTTAAGTTTCTAAGGGTCAGGTCCTCTACATTGTGGCTGGCCTAAGGCTTAGTTCACCATATAGCAATGTATATATTGACATTTTCCCCTCGACTTTCTGTGATTCCCTACATCTCACCTTTCTTTGCAGACAAGCCATTTGAAATACACTTAACTTATTTCACAGCCAATAAGTCTTTGAAATAATGTCTATTTTTTAGAGAAATCTTCTGACATAAATAGGCAGAAAATCTCAGCTGCCATAGTTTTCAAAACAGCATAATTTCACTCTTCTCAATGCTTAATCTGTGGTATTAAACAACCTTTGAGTATTTAGGTTTATCAATGACATGTACTTTAAAAATGTTTTAGAGATCCTACCAGCCTTTGAAAACCTCCTTGTTCCTTCTTTCAGTTCCAGTTTTATGTATATTTTCTGCCTTGCACCTGATTATTCCAACATCAGATGGATGGCCTAGGGAATCTCATTCTGGTATTGATTGTTTTTGCTGATTGTCTCACTTTGTAGCTGATTTCTTCAATATTGTTTAAATTTAGATCATGAGCTCATGTTTAGCTAAACAGCTGACCTTGTAAGAGGCTTAGGTGTGAACGCTGGTACGCTTCAGCAGAAAGTCGGAAAAGATTTATTTGTGTCCCTCCAATGAGTTGCCCGCAAGGACCCCGTTTTCTACAAGTGTTGGTCCAATACTCCTTCGAGAGGCAGTGGACTCAGACATGGCTGCTTTTCAGCCTTCGATCAGGGGCAGGGCCAGTGGGCGGCCTGTGGCCCGGGCAGGAGACTCTCCGCATGTGTCCCAGGGACCCATTTGCCTGCGAACTTCGGTCACCTGGCAGGAAGCTACGATGCCCTGACCTATGGTTAGCTGTGCAGCGAGGTGTACTGCGCGGACAGGTTCCACACACACTTCAAGTACGAGGGCGGCCTGAGTGGAAAGGTGAGAGTTTGGGCAGCTGTGCAGACAAAGAAGGCGCCCTTTGGCCTGGGCCTAAATGCTTGTGACACCCCACTGGGTCTGCCGGGCTCTGAGGGCCCTGCCCTGGGCCCCCTGCTCCCCTGCCCTTTGTTCAGTCAGAGCATAGATGGCCACACCCACTCCCTCAGTGAGGGCAGGCTTCCAAACTCCCTCAGCCACGCCCCCTCTCCGCAGGTTACCATGGACTACAGATGCTGCATTCTGAGGCCAGGGCATTCCGAGAATGCCAAGGGCAGACATGATGACCTTAAATGATTTCCTCTTGTGTCAGTTTTCGTAAACTGTAGCAGCTAGGAAATGGTCCGCTTTACAGAAATGTTCAAGTTTACTGGCATTTCATATATTCTCCGCTATAACATTGTCCTGATTCTTTCTGCATATTCTTTACTTATGTTTATGTTTTCCTTAATCAAAGTGTGTCTTTTAAATCTTTTCAAAGAATATTCTTTGGACTTACTAAATCACCTGAATTTTATACGTTTTCTGTTGTATTAAGTACTGCTCATATCTTTATTTATCTTTTTTCTATGTTCTCAGGGTTTATAGTTTTGATTTTCTGATGTCAATTAAAACACTTGGTTATTCATTTTAATAAATCTTTTTACTTATAAAGATTTGAACTTTTAAAGATTCCAGCTTACTTGTACTTTTCTAAGGGTCCATTCCTCTACACTGTTGCCGGCCTAAGGCTTAGATCAACATATAGCTATGTATATATTGACATATTATCCCCTCGGCTTTCTGTGATTCCCTACATCTCACCTTTCTTTGCAGACAAGCCATTTGAAATACACTTAACTTATTACGCAGCCAATAAGTCTTTGAAATAATGTCTATTTTTTAGAGAAATCTTCTGACATAATTAGGCAGAAAATCTCACCTGCCATAGTTTTCAAAACAGCATAATTTCACTCTTCTCAATGCTTAATCTGTGGTATTAAACAACCTTTGAGTATTTAGGTTTATCAATGACATGTACTTTAAAAATGTTTTAGAGATCCTACCAGCCTTTGAAAACCTCCTTGTTCCTTCTTTCAGTTCCAGTTTTATGTATATTTTCTGCCTTGCACCTGATTATTCCAACATCAGATGGATGGCCTAGGGAATCTCATTCTGGTATTGATTGTTTTTGCTGATTGTCTCACTTTGTAGCTGATTTCTTCAATATTGTTTAAATTTAGATCATGAGCTCATGTTTAGCTAAACAGCTGACCTTGTAAGAGGCTTAGGTGTGAACGCTGGTACGCTTCAGCAGAAAGTCGGCAAAGATTTATTTGTGTCCCTCCAATGAGTTGCCCGCAAGGACCCCGATTTCTACAAGTGTTCTTCCAATACTCCTTCGAGAGGCAGTGGACTCAGACATGGCTGCTTTTCAGCCTTCGATCTGGGGCAGGGCCAGTGGGCGGCCTGTGGCCCGGGCAGGAGCCTCTCCGCATGTGTCCAAGGGACACATTTGCCTGCGAACTTCAGTCAGCTGGCAGGAAGCTACGATGCCTTGACCTATGGTTAGCTGTGCAGCGAGGTGTACTGCGCGGACAGGTACCCAACACACTTCAAATAAGAGGGCGGCCTGAGTGGAAAGGTGAGAGTTTGGGCAGCTGTGCAGACAAAGAAAGCGCCCTTTGGCCTGGGCCTAAATGCTTGTGACACCCCACTGGGTCTGCCGGGCTCTGAGGGCCCTGCCCTGGGCCCCCTGCTCCCCTGCCCTTTGTTCAGTCACAGCAGAGATGACCACACCCACTCCCTCACTGAGGGCAGTCTTCCAACCTCCCTCAGCCACGCCACCACTCCGCAGGTTACCATGGACTACAGATGCTGCATTCTGAGGCCAGGGCGTTCTGAGAATGCCAAGGGCAGACATGATGACCTTAAATGATTTCCTCTTGTGTCAGTTTTGGTAAACTGTAGGAGCTAGGAAATGGTCCACTTTACAGAAATATTCAAATTTACTGGCAATTCATATATTCTCCGCTATAACATTGTCCTGATTCTTTCTGTATATTATTTACTTTTTTTTGTTTTCCTTAATCAAAGTGTGTATTTTAAATCTTTTCAAAGAATATTCTTTGGACTTACTAAATCACCTAAATTTTATACGTTTTCTGTTGTATTAAGTTCTGCTCATATCTTTATTTAACTTTTTTCTATGTTCTCAGGGTTTATTGTTTTGATTTTCTGATGTCAAGTAAAACACTTGGTTATTATTTTTAATAAATATTTTTACTTATAAAGATTTGAACTTTTAAAGATTCCAGCTTCCTTGTACGTTTCTAAGGGTCCATTCCTCTACACTGTTGCCGGCCTAAGGCTTAGTTCACCATATAGCAATGTATATATTGACATATTATCCCCTCGGCTTTCTGTGATTCCCTACATCTCACCTTTCTTTGCAGACAAGACATTTGAAATACCCTTAACTTATTTCACAGCCAATAAGTCTTTGAAATAATGTGTATTTTTTAGAGAAATCATCTTATATAATTAGGCAGAAAATCTCACCTTCCATAGTTTTCTAAACAGCATAATTTCACTCTTCCTACTGCTTAATTTGTTGTATTAAACAACCTTTGAGTATTTACCTTTATCAATGACATGTACTCTAAAAATGTTTTAGAGATCCTACCGGTCTTTGAAAACATCCTTGTTCCTTGTTTCTTTTCCAGGTTTATGTATATTTTCTGCCTAGCACCTGATTATTCCAACATCTGACGGATGGCCTAGGGAATCTAATTAAGGTATTGATTGTTTTTGCTGATTGTCTCCCTTTGTAGCTGATTTCTTCATTATTGTGTAAATTTAGGTCATGAGCTCATGTTTAGCTAAACAGCTGACCTTGTAAAAGGCTTAGGTGTGAACGCTCGTAAGTTTCAGCAAAAAGTCGGCAAAGATTTATTTGTGTCCCTCCAATGAGTTGCCCACAAGGACCCCTTTTTCTAGAAGTGTTGGTCCAATACTCCCTCTAGGGGTAGGGGACTTAGACAGGGCTGCTTTCGGCCCCCGATCTTGGGCTTGGGCAGTGGACGGCGTGTAGCCCGGGCAGGAGCCTCTCTGCGTGTGAACCTGGGAATCATCTCTCCTGCGAACTTCGGTCACCTGGCAGGAAGCTACGATGCCCAGACCTATGGTTAGCTGTGCAGCGAGGTATACTGCGTGGACAGGTTCCACACACACTTCAAATAAGTGGGTGGCCTGAGTGGAAAAGTGAGAGTTTGGCCAGCTGTGCAGACAAAGAAGGCGCCCTTTGGCCTGGGCCTAAATGCTTGTGACACCCCACTGGGCCTGCCTTGCTCTGAGGGCCCTGCCCTGGGCCACCTGCTCCCCTGCCTTTTGTTCAGTCACAGCAGAGATGGCCACACCCACTCCCTCCGTGAGGGCAGTGTTCCAGCCTCCCTCAGCCCCGCCCACTCTCCACAGGTTACCATGGACTACAGATGCTGCATTCTGAGGCCAGGGCGTTCCGAGAATGCCAAGGGCAGACATGATGACCTTAAATGATTTCCTCTTGTGTCAGTTTTGGTAAACTGTAGGAGCTAGGAAATGGTCCACTTTACAGAAATGTTCAAATTTACTGGCATTTCATATATTCTCTGCTATAACATTGTCCTGATTCTTTCTATATATTCTTTAATTATGTTTGTGCTTTCCTTAATCAAAGTGTGTCTTTTAAATCTTTTCAAAGAATATTCTTTGGACTTACTACCTCACCTGAATTTTATACGTTTTCTGTGGTATTAAGTTCTGCTCATATCTATCTTTATCTTTTTTCTATGTTCTCAGGGTTTATTGTTTTGATCTTCTGATGTCAATTAAAACACTTGGTTATTCATTTTCATCAATCTTTTTACTTATAAAGATTTGAACTTTTAAAGATTCCAGCTCACTTTTAAGTTTCTAAGGGTCAGGTCCTCTACATTGTGGCTGGCCTAAGGCTTAGTTCACCATATAGCAATGTATATATTGACATTTTCCCCTCGACTTTCTGTGATTCCCTACATCTCACCTTTCTTTGCAGACAAGCCATTTGAAATACACTTAACTTATTTCACAGCCAATAAGTCTTTGAAATAATGTCTATTTTTTAGAGAAATCTTCTGACATAATTAGGCAGAAAATCTCACCTGCCATAGTTTTCAAAACAGCATAATTTCACTCTTCTCAATGCTTAATCTGTGGTATTAAACAACTTTTGAGTATTTAGGTTTATCAATGACATGTACTTTAAAAATGTTTTAGAGATCCTACCAGCCTTTGAAAACCTCCTTGTTCCTTCTTTCAGTTCCAGTTTTATGTATATTTTCTGCCTTGCACCTGATTATTCCAACATCAGATGGATGGCCTAGGGAATCTCATTCTGGTGTTGATTGTTTTTGCTGATTGTCTCACTTTGTAGCTGATTTCTTCAATATTGTTTAAATTTAGATCATGAGCTCATGTTTAGCTAAACAGCTGACCTTGTAAGAGGCTTAGGTGTGAACGCTGGTACGCTTCAGCAGAAAGTCGGCAAAGATTTATTTGTGTCCCTCCAATGAGTTGCCCGCAAGGACCCCGTTTTCTACAAGTGTTGGTCCAATACTCCTTCGAGAGGCAGTGGACTCAGACATGGCTGCTTTTCAGCCTTCGATCAGGGGCAGGGCCAGTGGGCGTCCTGTGGCCGGGGCAGGAGACTCTCCGCATGTGTCCCAGGGACCCATTTGCCTGCGAACTTCGGTCACCTGGCAGGAAGCTACGATGCCCTGTCCTATGGTTAGCTGTGCAGCGAGGTGTACTGCGCGGACAGGTTCCAAACACACTTCAAATAAGAGGGCGGCCTGAGTGGAAAGGTGAGAGTTTGGGCAGCTGTGCAGACAAAGAAGGCGCCCTTTGGCCTGGGCCTAAATGCTTGTGACACCCCACTGGGTCTGCCGGGCTCTGAGGGCCCTGCCCTGGGCCCCCTGCTCCCCTGCCCTTTGTTCAGTCAGAGCAGAGATGGCCACACCCACTCCCTCAGTGAGGGCAGGCTTCCAAACTCCCACAGCCACGCCCCCACTCCGCAGGTTACCATGGACTACAGATGCTGCATTCTGAGTCCAGGGCATTCCGAGAATGCCAAGGGCAGACATGATGACCTTAAATGATTTCCTCTTGTGTCAGTTTTGGTAAAGTTTAGGAGCTAGGAAATGGTCCACTTTACAGAAATATTCAAATTTACTGGCAATTCATATATTCTCCGCTATAACATTGTCCTGATTCTTTCTGTATATTATTTACTTTATTTTTTTTTCCTAAATCAAAGTGTGTCTTTTAAATCTTTTCCAAGAATATTCTTTGGACTTACTAAATCACCTAAATTTTATACGTTTTCTGTTGTATTAAGTTCTGCTCATATCTTTATTTATCTTTTTTCTATGTTCTCAGGGTTTATAGTTTTGATTTTCTGCTGTCAAGTAAAACACTTGGTTATTCATTTTAATAAATCTTTTTACTTATAAAGATTTGAACTTTTAAAGATTCCAGCTTACTTGTACGTTTCTAAGGGTCCATTCCTCTACACTGTTGCAGGCCTAAGGCTTAGATCAACATATAGCTATGTATATATTGACATATTATCCCCTCGGCTTTCTGTGACTCCCTACATGTCCCCTTTCTTTGCAGACAAGCCATTTGAAATACCCTTAACTTACTTCACAGCCAATAATTCTTTGAAATAATGTGTATTTTTTAGAGAAATCATCTTATATAATTAGGCAGAAAATCTCACGTTCCATAGTTTTCTAAACAGCATAACTTCACTCTTCTCACAGCTTAATTTGCTGTATTAAACAACCTTTGTGTATTTAGCTTTATCAATGACATGTACTTTAAAAATGTTTTAGAGACCCTAGCAGTCTTTGAAAACATCCTTGTTCCTTGTTTCTTTTCCAGGTTTATGTATATTTTCTGCCTAGCACCTGATTATTCCAACATCTGACTAATGGCCTAGGGAATCTAATTCTGGTATTGATTGTTTTTGCTGATTGTCTCCCTTTGTAGCTGATTTCTTCATTATTGTGTAAAATTAGGTCATGAGCTCATGTTTAGCTAAACAGCTGACCTTGTAAAAGGCTTAGGTGTGAACGCTCGTAAGTTTCAGCAAAAAGTCGGCAAAGATTTATTTGTGTCCCTCCAATGAGTTGCCCACAAGGACCCCGTTTTCTAGAAGTGTTGGTCCAATACTCCCTCTAGGGGTAGGGGACTTAGACAGGGCTGCTTTCGGCCCCCGATCTTGGGCAGGGGCAGTGGGCGGCGTGTGGCCCGGGCAGGAGCCTCTCTGCGTGTGAACCTGGGAATCATCTCTCCTGCGAACTTCGGTCACCTGGCAGGAAGCTACGATGCCCAGACCTATGGTTAGCTGTGCAGCGAGGTATACTGCGTGGACAGGTTCCACACACACTTCAAATAAGTGGGTGGCCTGAGTGGAAAAGTGAGAGTTTGGCCAGCTGTGCAGACAAAGAAGGCGCCCTTTGGCCTGGGCCTAAATGCTTGTGACACCCCACTGGGCCTGTCTTGCTCTGAGGGCCCTGCCCTGGGCCCCCTGCTCCCCTGCCCTTTGTTCAGTCACAGCAGAGATGGCCACACCCACTCCCTCCGTGAGGGCAGTGTTCCAGCCTCCCTCAGCCCCGCCCACTCTCCACAGGTTACCATGGACTACAGATGCTGCATTCTGAGGCCAGGGCGTTCCGAGAATGCCAAGGGCAGACATGATGACCTTAAATGATTTCCTCTTGTGTCAGTTTTGGTAAACTGTAGGAGCTAGGAAATGGTCCACTTTACAGAAATGTTCAAATTTACTGGCATTTCATATATTCTCTGCTATAACATTGTCCTGACTCTTTCTATATATTCTTTAATTATGTTTGTGCTTTCCTTAATCAAAGTGTGTCTTTTAAATCTTTTCAAAGAATATTCTTTGGACTTACTACCTCACCTGAATTTTATACGTTTTCTGTGGTATTAAGTTCTGCTCATATCTATCTTTATCTTTTTTCTATGTTCTCAGGGTTTATTGTTTTGATCTTCTGATGTCAATTAAAACACTTGGTTATTCATTTTCATCAATCTTTTTACTTATAAAGATTTGAACTTTTAAAGATTCCAGCTCACTTTTAAGTTTCTAAGGGTCAGGTCCTCTACATTGTGGCTGGCCTAAGGCTTAGTTCACCATATAGCAATGTATATATTGACATTTTCCCCTCGACTTTCTGTGATTCCCTACATCTCACCTTTCTTTGCAGACAAGCCATTTGAAATACACTTAACTTATTTCACAGCCAATAAGTCTTTGAAATAATGTCTATTTTTTAGAGAAATCTTCTGACATAAATAGGCAGAAAATCTCACCTGCCATAGTTTTCAAAACAGCATAATTTCACTCTTCTCAATGCTTAATCTGTGGTATTAAACAACCTTTGAGTATTTAGGTTTATCAATGACATGTACTTTAAAAATGTTTTAGAGATCCTACCAGCCTTTGAAAACCTCCTTGTTCCTTCTTTCAGTTCCAGTTTTATGTATATTTTCTGCCTTGCACCTGATTATTCCAACATCAGATGGATGGCCTAGGGAATCTCATTCTGGTATTGATTGTTTTTGCTGATTGTCTCACTTTGTAGCTGATTTCTTCAATATTGTTTAAATTTAGATCATGAGCTCATGTTTAGCTAAACAGCTGACCTTGTAAGAGGCTTAGGTGTGAACGCTGGTACGCTTCAGCAGAAAGTCGGCAAAGATTTATTTGTGTCCCTCCAATGAGTTGCCCGCAAGGACCCCGTTTTCTACAAGTGTTGGTCCAATACTCCTTCGAGAGGCAGTGGACTCAGACATGGCTGCTTTTCAGCCTTCGATCAGGGGCAGGGCCAGTGGGCGGCCTGTGGCCCGGGCAGGAGACTCTCCGCATGTGTCCCAGGGACCCATTTGCCTGCGAACTTCGGTCACCTGGCAGGAAGCTACGATGCCCTGACCTATGGTTAGCTGTGCAGCGAGGTGTACTGCGCGGACAGGTTCCACACTCACTTCAAGTACGAGGGCGGCCTGAGTGGAAAGGTGAGAGTTTGGGCAGCTGTGCAGACAAAGAAGGCGCCCTTTGGCCTGGGCCTAAATGCTTGTGACACCCCACTGGGTCTGCCGGGCTCTGAGGGCCCTGCCCTGGGCCCCCTGCTCCCCTGCCCTTTGTTCAGTCAGAGCAGAGATGGCCACACCCACTCCCTCAGTGAGGGCAGGCTTCCAACCTCCCTCAGCCACGCCCCCTCTCCGCAGGTTACCATGGACTACAGATGCTGCATTCTGAGGCCAGGGCATTCCGAGAATGCCAAGGGCAGACATGATGACCTTAAATGATTTCCTCTTGTGTCAGTTTTCGTAAACTGTAGCAGCTAGGAAATGGTCCGCTTTACAGAAATGTTCAAGTTTACTGGCATTTCATATATTCTCTGCTATAACATTGTCCTGATTCTTTCTGCATATTCTTTACTTATGTTTATGTTTTCCTTAATCAAAGTGTGTCTTTTAAATCTTTTCAAAGAATATTCTTTGGACTTACTAAATCACCTGAATTTTATACGTTTTCTGTTGTATTAAGTACTGCTCATATCTTTATTTATCTTTTTTCTATGTTCTCAGGGTTTATAGTTTTGATTTTCTGATGTCAATTAAAACACTTGGTTATTCAGTTTAATAAATCTTTTTACTTATAAAGATTTGAACTTTTAAAGATTCCAGCTTACTTGTACGTTTCTAAGGGTCCATTCCTCTACACTGTTGCCGGCCTAAGGCTTAGATCAACATATAACTATGTATATATTGACATATTATCCCCTCGGCTTTCTGTGATTCCCTACAACTCACCTTTCTTTGCAGACAAGCCATTTGAAATACACTTAACTTATTTCGCAGCCAATAAGTCTTTGAAATAATGTCTATTTTTTAGAGAAATCTTCTGACATAATTAGGCAGAAAATCTCACCTGCCATAGTTTTCAAAACAGCATAATTTCACTCTTCTCAATGCTTAATCTGTGGTATTAAACAACCTTTGAGTATTTAGGTTTATCAATGACATGTACTTTAAAAATGTTTTAGAGATCCTACCAGCCTTTGAAAACCTCCTTGTTCCTTCTTTCAGTTCCAGTTTTATGTATATTTTCTGCCTTGCACCTGATTATTCCAACATCAGATGGATGGCCTAGGGAATCTCATTCTGGTATTGATTGTTTTTGCTGATTGTCTCACTTTGTAGCTGATTTCTTCAATATTGTTTAAATTTAGATCATGAGCTCATGTTTAGCTAAACAGCTGACCTTGTAAGAGGCTTAGGTGTGAACGCTGGTACGCTTCAGCAGAAAGTCGGCAAAGATTTATTTGTGTCCCTCCAATGAGTTGCCCGCAAGAACCCCGATTTCTACAAGTGTTCTTCCAATACTCCTTCGAGAGGCAGTGGAATCAGACATGGCTGCTTTTCAGCCTTCGATCTGTGGCAGGGCCAGTGGGCGGCCTGTGGCCCGGGCAGTAGCCTCTCCGCATGTGTCCAAGGGACACATTTGCCTGCGAACTTCAGTCAGCTGGCAGGAAGCTACGATGCCTTGACCTATGGTTAGCTGTGCAGCGAGGTGTACTGCGCGGACAGGTACCCAACACACTTCAAATAAGAGGGCGGCCTGAGTGGAAAGGTGAGAGTTTGGGCAGCTGTGCAGACAAAGAAAGCGCCCTTTGGCCTGGGCCTAAATGCTTGTGACACCCCACTGGGTCTGCCGGGCTCTGAGGGCCCTGCCCTGGGCCCCCTGCTCCCCTGCCCTTTGTTCAGTCACAGCAGAGATGACCACACCCACTCCCTCACTGAGGGCAGTCTTCCAACCTCCCTCAGCCACGCCACCACTCCGCAGGTTACCATGGACTACAGATGCTGCATTCTGAGGCCAGGGCGTTCTAAGAATGCCAAGGGCAGACATGATGACCTTAAATGATTTCCTCTTGTGTCAGTTTTGGTAAACTGTAGGAGCTAGGAAATGGTCCACTTTACAGAAATATTCAAATTTACTGGCAATTCATATATTCTCCGCTATAACATTGTCCTGATTCTTTCTGTATATTATTTACTTTTTTTTGTTTTCCTTAATCAAAGTGTGTATTTTAAATCTTTTCAAAGAATATTCTTTGGACTTACTAAATCACCTAAATTTTATACGTTTTCTGTTGTATTAAGTTCTGCTCATATCTTTATTTAACTTTTTTCTATGTTCTCAGGGTTTATTGTTTTGATTTTCTGATGTCAAGTAAAACACTTGGTTATTATTTTTAATAAATATTTTTACTTATAAAGATTTGAACTTTTAAAGATTCCAGCTTCCTTGTACGTTTCTAAGGGTCCATTCCTCTACACTGTTGCCGGCCTAAGGCTTAGTTCACCATATAGCAATGTATATATTGACATATTATCCCCTCGGCTTTCTGTGATTCCCTACATCTCACCTTTCTTTGCAGACAAGACATTTGAAATACCCTTAACTTATTTCACAGCCAATAAGTCTTTGAAATAATGTGTATTTTTTAGAGAAATCATCTTATATAATTAGGCAGAAAATCTCACCTTCCATAGTTTTCTAAACAGCATAATTTCACTCTTCCTACTGCTTAATTTGTTGTATTAAACAACCTTTGAGTATTTACCTTTATCAATGACATGTACTCTAAAAATGTTTTAGAGATCCTACCGGTCTTTGAAAACATCCTTGTTCCTTGTTTCTTTTCCAGGTTTATGTATATTTTCTGCCTAGCACCTGATTATTCCAACATCTGACGGATGGCCTAGGGAATCTAATTCTGGTATTGATTGTTTTTGCTGATTGTCTCCCTTTGTAGCTGATTTCTTCATTATTGTGTAAATTTAGGTCATGAGCTCATGTTTAGCTAAACAGCTGACCTTGTAAAAGGCTTAGGTGTGAACGCTCGTAAGTTTCAGCAAAAAGTCGGCAAAGATTTATTTGTGTCCCTCCAATGAGTTGCCCACAAGGACCCCTTTTTCTAGAAGTGTTGGTCCAATACTCCCTCTAGGGGTAGGGGACTTAGACAGGGCTGCTTTCGGCCCCCGATCTTGGGCTTGGGCAGTGGACGGCGTGTAGCCCGGGCAGGAGCCTCTCTGCGTGTGAACCTGGGAATCATCTCTCCTGCGAACTTCGGTCACCTGGCAGGAAGCTACGATGCCCAGACCTATGGTTAGCTGTGCAGCGAGGTATACTGCGTGGACAGGTTCCACACACACTTCAAATAAGTGGGTGGCCTGAGTGGAAAAGTGAGAGTTTGGCCAGCTGTGCAGACAAAGAAGGCGCCCTTTGGCCTGGGCCTAAATGCTTGTGACACCCCACTGGGCCTGCCTTGCTCTGAGGGCCCTGCCCTGGGCCACCTGCTCACCTGCCTTTTGTTCAGTCACAGCAGAGATGGCCACACCCACTCCCTCCGTGAGGGCAGTGTTCCAGCCTCCCTCAGCCCCGCCCACTCTCCACAGGTTACCATGGACTACAGATGCTGCATTCTGAGGCCAGGGCGTTCCGAGAATGCCAAGGGCAGACATGATGACCTTAAATGATTTCCTCTTGTGTCAGTTTTGGTAAACTGTAGGAGCTAGGAAATGGTCCACTTTACAGAAATGTTCAAATTTACTGGCATTTCATATATTCTCTGCTATAACATTGTCCTGATTCTTTCTATATATTCTTTAATTATGTTTGTGCTTTCCTTAATCAAAGTGTGTCTTTTAAATCTTTTCAAAGAATATTCTTTGGACTTACTACCTCACCTGAATTTTATACGTTTTCTGTGGTATTAAGTTCTGCTCATATCTATCTTTATCTTTTTTCTATGTTCTCAGGGTTTATTGTTTTGATCTTCTGATGTCAATTAAAACACTTGGTTATTCATTTTCATCAATCTTTTTACTTATAAAGATTTGAACTTTTAAAGATTCCAGCTCACTTTTAAGTTTCTAAGGGTCAGGTCCTCTACATTGTGGCTGGCCTAAGGCTTAGTTCACCATATAGCAATGTATATATTGACATTTTCCCCTCGACTTTCTGTGATTCCCTACATCTCACCTTTCTTTGCAGACAAGCCATTTGAAATACACTTAACTTATTTCACAGCCAATAAGTCTTTGAAATAATGTCTATTTTTTAGAGAAATCTTCTGACATAATTAGGCAGAAAATCTCACCTGCCATAGTTTTCAAAACAGCATAATTTCACTCTTCTCAATGCTTAATCTGTGGTATTAAACAACTTTTGAGTATTTAGGTTTATCAATGACATGTACTTTAAAAATGTTTTAGAGATCCTACCAGCCTTTGAAAACCTCCTTGTTCCTTCTTTCAGTTCCAGTTTTATGTATATTTTCTGCCTTGCACCTGATTATTCCAACATCAGATGGATGGCCTAGGGAATCTCATTCTGGTGTTGATTGTTTTTGCTGATTGTCTCACTTTGTAGCTGATTTCTTCAATATTGTTTAAATTTAGATCATGAGCTCATGTTTAGCTAAACAGCTGACCTTGTAAGAGGCTTAGGTGTGAACGCTGGTACGCTTCAGCAGAAAGTCGGCAAAGATTTATTTGTGTCCCTCCAATGAGTTGCCCGCAAGGACCCCGTTTTCTACAAGTGTTGGTCCAATACTCCTTCGAGAGGCAGTGGACTCAGACATGGCTGCTTTTCAGCCTTCGATCAGGGGCAGGGCCAGTGGGCGTCCTGTGGCCGGGGCAGGAGACTCTCCGCATGTGTCCCAGGGACCCATTTGCCTGCGAACTTCGGTCACCTGGCAGGAAGCTACGATGCCCTGTCCTATGGTTAGCTGTGCAGCGAGGTGTACTGCGCGGACAGGTTCCAAACACACTTCAAATAAGAGGGCGGCCTGAGTGGAAAGGTGAGAGTTTGGGCAGCTGTGCAGACAAAGAAGGCGCCCTTTGGCCTGGGCCTAAATGCTTGTGACACCCCACTGGGTCTGCCGGGCTCTGAGGGCCCTGCCCTGGGCCCGCTGCTCCCCTGCCCTTTGTTCAGTCAGAGCAGAGATGGCCACACCCACTCCCTCAGTGAGGGCAGGCTTCCAAACTCCCTCAGCCACGCCCCCTCTCCGCAGGTTACCATGGACTACAGATGCTGCATTCTGAGTCCAGGGCATTCCGAGAATGCCAAGGGCAGACATGATGACCTTAAATGATTTCCTCTTGTGTCAGTTTTGGTAAAGTTTAGGAGCTAGGAAATGGTCCACTTTACAGAAATATTCAAATTTACTGGCAATTCATATATTCTCCGCTATAACATTGTCCTGATTCTTTCTGTATATTATTTACTTTATTTTTTTTTCCTAAATCAAAGTGTGTCTTTTAAATCTTTTCCAAGAATATTCTTTGGACTTACTAAATCACCTAAATTTTATACGTTTTCTGTTGTATTAAGTTCTGCTCATATCTTTATTTATCTTTTTTCTATGTTCTCAGGGTTTATAGTTTTGATTTTCTGCTGTCAAGTAAAACACTTGGTTATTCATTTTAATAAATCTTTTTACTTATAAAGATTTGAACTTTTAAAGATTCCAGCTTACTTGTACGTTTCTAAGGGTCCATTCCTCTACACTGTTGCAGGCCTAAGGCTTAGTTCACCATATAGCAATGTATATATTGACATATTATCCCCTCGGCTTTCTGTGATTCCCTACATCTCACATTTCTTTGCAGAAAAGACATTTGAAATACCCTTAACTTATTTCACAGCCAATAAGTCTTTGAAATAATGTGTATTTTTTAGAGAAATCAACTTATATAATTAGGCAGAAAATCTCACCTTCCATAGTTTTCTAAACAGCATAATTTCACTCTTCTCACTGCTTAATTTGCTGTATTAAACAACCTTTGTTTATTTAGCTTTATTAATGACATGTACTTTAAAAATGTTTTAGAGACCCTACCAGTCTTTGAAAACATCCTTGTTCCTTGTTTCTTTTCCAGGTTTATGTATATTTTCTGCCTAGCACCTGATTATTCCAACATCTGACGGATGGCCTAGGGAATCTAATTCTGGTATTGATTGTTTTTGCTGATTGTCTCCCTTTGTAGCTGATTTCTTCATTATTGTGTAAATTTAGGTCATGAGCTCATGTTTAGCTAAACAGCTGACCTTGTAAAAGGCTTAGGTGTGAACGCTCGTAAGTTTCAGCAAAAAGTCGGCAAAGATTTATTTGTGTCCCTCCAATGAGTTGCCCACAAGGACCCCGTTTTCTAGAAGTGTTGGTCCAATACTCCCTCTAGGGGTAGGGGACTTAGACAGGGCTGCTTTCGGCCCCCGATCTTGGGCAGGGGCAGTGGGCGGCGTGTGGCTTGGGCAGGAGCCTCTCTGCGTGTGAACCTGGGAATCATCTCTCCTGCGAACTTCGGTCACCTGGCAGGAAGCTACGATGCCCAGACCTATGGTTAGCTGTGCAGCGAGGTATACTGCGTGGACAGGTTCCACACACACTTCAAATAAGTGGGTGGCCTGAGTGGAAAAGTGAGAGTTTGGCCAGCTGTGCAGACAAAGAAGGCGCCCTTTGGCCTGGGCCTAAATGCTTGTGACACCCCACTGGGCCTGTCTTGCTCTGAGGGCCCTGCCCTGGGCCCCCTGCTCCCCTGCCCTTTGTTCAGTCACAGCAGAGATGGCCACACCCACTCCGTCTGTGAGGGCAGTGTTCCAGCCTCCCTCAGCCCCGCCCACTCTCCACAGGTTACCATGGACTACAGATGCTGCATTCTGAGGCCAGGGCGTTCCGAGAATGCCAAGGGCAGACATGATGACCTTAAATGATTTCCTCTTGTGTCAGTTTTGGTAAACTGTAGGAGCTAGGAAATGGTCCACTTTACAGAAATGTTCAAATTTACTGGCATTTCATATATTCTCTGCTATAACATTGTCCTGATTCTTTCTATATATTCTTTAATTATGTTTGTGCTTTCCTTAATCAAAGTGTGTCTTTTAAATCTTTTCAAAGAATATTCTTTGGACTTACTACCTCACCTGAATTTTATACGTTTTCTGTGGTATTAAGTTCTGCTCATATCTATCTTTATCTTTTTTCTATGTTCTCAGGGTTTATTGTTTTGATCTTCTGATGTCAATTAAAACACTTGGTTATTCATTTTCATCAATCTTTTTACTTATAAAGATTTGAACTTTTAAAGATTCCAGCTCACTTTTAAGTTTCTAAGGGTCAGGTCCTCTACATTGTGGCTGGCCTAAGGCTTAGTTCACCATATAGCAATGTATATATTGACATTTTCCCCTCGACTTTCTGTGATTCCCTACATCTCACCTTTCTTTGCAGACAAGCCATTTGAAATACACTTAACTTATTTCACAGCCAATAAGTCTTTGAAATAATGTCTATTTTTTAGAGAAATCTTCTGACATAAATAGGCAGAAAATCTCACCTGCCATAGTTTTCAAAACAGCATAATTTCACTCTTCTCAATGCTTAATCTGTGGTATTAAACAACCTTTGAGTATTTAGGTTTATCAATGACATGTACTTTAAAAATGTTTTAGAGATCCTACCAGCCTTTGAAAACCTCCTTGTTCCTTCTTTCAGTTCCAGTTTTATGTATATTTTCTGCCTTGCACCTGATTATTCCAACATCAGATGGATGGCCTAGGGAATCTCATTCTGGTATTGATTGTTTTTGCTGATTGTCTCCCTTTGTAGCTGATTTCTTCAATATTGTGTAAATTTAGATCATGAGCTCATGTTTAGCTAAACAGCTGACATTGTAAGAGGCTTAGGTGTGAACGCTGGTACGCTTCAGCAGAAAGTCGGCAAAGATTTATTTGTGTCCCTCCAATGAGTTGCCCGCAAGGACCCCGTTTTCTACAAGTGTTGGTCCAATACTCCTTCGAGAGGCAGTGGACTCAGACATGGCTGCTTTTCAACCTTCGATCTGGGGCAGGGCCAGTGGGCGGCCTGTGGCCCGGGCAGGAGCCTCTCCGAATGTGTCCCAGGGACCCATTTGCCTGCGAACTTCGGTCACCTGGCAGGAAGCTACGATGCCCTGACCTAAGGTTAGCTGTGCAGCGAGGTGTACTGCGTGGACAGGTTCCAAACACACTTCAAATAAGAGGGTGGCCTGAGTGGAAAGGTGAGAGTTTGGGCAGCTGTGCAGACAAAGAAGGCGCCCTTTGGCCTGGGCATAAATGCTTGTGACACCCCACTGGGTCTGCCGGGCTCTGAGGGCCCTGCCCTGGGCCCCCTGCTCCCCTGCCCTTTGTTCAGGCACAGCAGAGATGGCCACACCCACTCCCTAAGTGATGGCATTCTTCCAAACTCCCTCAGCCACGCCCACTCTCCGCAGGTTACCATGGACTACAGATGCTGCATTCTGAGGCCAGGGCGTTCCGAGAATGCCAAGGGAAGACATGATGACCTTAAATGATTTCCTCTTGTGTCAGTTTTGGTAAACTGTAGGAGCTAGGAAATGGTCCACTTTACAGAAATATTCAAATTTTCTGGCAATTCATATATTCTCCGCTATTACATTGTCCTGATTCTTTCTGTATATTATTTACTTTTTTTTTTCCTAAATCTAAGAGTGTCTTTTAAATTTTTTCAAAGAATATTCTTTGGACTTACTAAATCACCTGAATTTTATACGTTTTCTGTTGTATTAAGTTCTGCTCATATCTTTATTTATCTTTTTTCTATGTTCTCAGGGTTTATTGTTTTGATTTTCTGATGTCAAGTAAAACACTTGGTTATTATTTTTAATAAATCATTTTACTTATTAAGATTTGAACTTTTAAAGATTCCAGCTTCCTTGTACGTTTCTAAGGGTCCATTCCTCTACACTGTTGCCGGCCTAAGGCTTAGTTCACCATATAGCAATGTATATATTGACATATTATCCCCTCGGCTTTCTGTGATTCCCTACATCTCACCTTTCTTTGCAGACAAGACATTTGAAATACCCTTAACTTATTTCACAGCCAATAAGTCTTTGAAATAATGTGTATTTTTTAGAGAAATCAACTTATATAATTAGGCAGAAAATCTCACCTTCCATAGTTTTCTAAACAGCATAATTTCACTCTTCTCACTGCTTAATTTGCTGTATTAAACAACCTTTGTTTATTTAGCTTTATTAATGACATGTACTTTAAAAATGTTTTAGAGACCCTACCAGTCTTTGAAAACATCCTTGTTCCTTGTTTCTTTTCCAGGTTTATGTATATTTTCTGCCTAGCACCTGATTATTCCAACATCTGACGGATGGCCTAGGGAATCTAATTCTGGTATTGATTGTTTTTGCTGATTGTCTCCCTTTGTAGCTGATTTCTTCATTATTGTGTAAATTTAGGTCATGAGCTCATGTTTAGCTAAACAGCTGACCTTGTAAAAGGCTTAGGTGTGAACGCTCGTAAGTTTCAGCAAAAAGTCGGCAAAGATTTATTTGTGTCCCTCCAATGAGTTGCCCACAAGGACCCCGTTTTCTAGAAGTGTTGGTCCAATACTCCCTCTAGGGGTAGGGGACTTAGACAGGGCTGCTTTCGGCCCCCGATCTTGGGCAGGGGCAGTGGGCGGCGTGTGGCTTGGGCAGGAGCCTCTCTGCGTGTGAACCTGGGAATCATCTCTCCTGCGAACTTCGGTCACCTGGCAGGAAGCTACGATGCCCAGACCTATGGTTAGCTGTGCAGCGAGGTATACTGCGTGGACAGGTTCCACACACACTTCAAATAAGTGGGTGGCCTGAGTGGAAAAGTGAGAGTTTGGCCAGCTGTGCAGACAAAGAAGGCGCCCTTTGGCCTGGGCCTAAATGCTTGTGACACCCCACTGGGCCTGTCTTGCTCTGAGGGCCCTGCCCTGGGCCCCCTGCTCCCCTGCCCTTTGTTCAGTCACAGCAGAGATGGCCACACCCACTCCGTCTGTGAGGGCAGTGTTCCAGCCTCCCTCAGCCCCGCCCACTCTCCACAGGTTACCATGGACTACAGATGCTGCATTCTGAGGCCAGGGCGTTCCGAGAATGCCAAGGGCAGACATGATGACCTTAAATGATTTCCTCTTGTGTCAGTTTTGGTAAACTGTAGGAGCTAGGAAATGGTCCACTTTACAGAAATGTTCAAATTTACTGGCATTTCATATATTCTCTGCTATAACATTGTCCTGATTCTTTCTATATATTCTTTAATTATGTTTGTGCTTTCCTTAATCAAAGTGTGTCTTTTAAATCTTTTCAAAGAATATTCTTTGGACTTACTACCTCACCTGAATTTTATACGTTTTCTGTGGTATTAAGTTCTGCTCATATCTATCTTTATCTTTTTTCTATGTTCTCAGGGTTTATTGTTTTGATCTTCTGATGTCAATTAAAACACTTGGTTATTCATTTTCATCAATCTTTTTACTTATAAAGATTTGAACTTTTAAAGATTCCAGCTCACTTTTAAGTTTCTAAGGGTCAGGTCCTCTACATTGTGGCTGGCCTAAGGCTTAGTTCACCATATAGCAATGTATATATTGACATTTTCCCCTCGACTTTCTGTGATTCCCTACATCTCACCTTTCTTTGCAGACAAGCCATTTGAAATACACTTAACTTATTTCACAGCCAATAAGTCTTTGAAATAATGTCTATTTTTTAGAGAAATCTTCTGACATAAATAGGCAGAAAATCTCACCTGCCATAGTTTTCAAAACAGCATAATTTCACTCTTCTCAGTGCTTAATCTGTGGTATTAAACAACCTTTGAGTATTTAGGTTTATCAATGACATGTACTTTAAAAATGTTTTAGAGATCCTACCAGCCTTTGAAAACCTCCTTGTTCCTTCTTTCAGTTCCAGTTTTATGTATATTTTCTGCCTTGCACCTGATTATTCCAACATCAGATGGATGGCCTAGGGAATCTCATTCTGGTATTGATTGTTTTTGCTGATTGTCTCCCTTTGTAGCTGATTTCTTCAATATTGTGTAAATTTAGATCATGAGCTCATGTTTAGCTAAACAGCTGACCTTGTAAGAGGCTTAGGTGTGAACGCTGGTACGCTTCAGCAGAAAGTCGGCAAAGATTTATTTGTGTCCCTCCAATGAGTTGCCCGCAAGGACCCCGTTTTCTACAAGTGTTGGTCCAATACTCCTTCGAGAGGCAGTGGACTCAGACATGGCTGCTTTTCAACCTTCGATCTGGGGCAGGGCCAGTGGGCGGCCTGTGGCCCGGGCAGGAGCCTCTCCGAATGTGTCCCAGGGACCCATTTGCCTGCGAACTTCGGTCACCTGGCAGGAAGCTACGATGCCCTGACCTAAGGTTAGCTGTGCAGCGAGGTGTACTGCGTGGACAGGTTCCAAACACACTTCAAATAAGAGGGTGGCCTGAGTGGAAAGGTGAGAGTTTGGGCAGCTGTGCAGACAAAGAAGGCGCCCTTTGGCCTGGGCATAAATGCTTGTGACACCCCACTGGGTCTGCCGGGCTCTGAGGGCCCTGCCCTGGGCCCCCTGCTCCCCTGCCCTTTGTTCAGGCACAGCAGAGATGGCCACACCCACTCCCTAAGTGATGGCATTCTTCCAAACTCCCTCAGCCACGCCCACTCTCCGCAGGTTACCATGGACTACAGATGCTGCATTCTGAGGCCAGGGCGTTCCGAGAATGCCAAGGGAAGACATGATGACCTTAAATGATTTCCTCTTGTGTCAGTTTTCGTAAACTGTAGCAGCTAGGAAATGGTCCACTTTACAGAAATATTCAAATTTTCTGGCAATTCATATATTCTCCGCTATTACATTGTCCTGATTCTTTCTGTATATTATTTACTTTTTTTTTTCCTAAATCTAAGAGTGTCTTTTAAATTTTTTCAAAGAATATTCTTTGGACTTACTAAATCACCTGAATTTTATACGTTTTCTGTTGTATTAAGTTCTGCTCATATCTTTATTTATCTTTTTTCTATGTTCTCAGGGTTTATTGTTTTGATTTTCTGATGTCAAGTAAAACACTTGGTTATTATTTTTAATAAATCATTTTACTTATTAAGATTTGAACTTTTAAAGATTCCAGCTTCCTTGTACGTTTCTAAGGGTCCATTCCTCTACACTGTTGCCGGCCTAAGGCTTAGTTCACCATATAGCAATGTATATATTGACATATTATCCCCTCGGCTTTCTGTGATTCCCTACATCTCACCTTTCTTTGCAGACAAGACATTTGAAATACCCTTAACTTATTTCACAGCCAATAAGTCTTTGAAATAATGTGTATTTTTTAGAGAAATCAACTTATATAATTAGGCAGAAAATCTCACCTTCCATAGTTTTCTAAACAGCATAATTTCACTCTTCTCACTGCTTAATTTGCTGTATTAAACAACCTTTGTTTATTTAGCTTTATTAATGACATGTACTTTAAAAATGTTTTAGAGACCCTACCAGTCTTTGAAAACATCCTTGTTCCTTGTTTCTTTTCCAGGTTTATGTATATTTTCTGCCTAGCACCTGATTATTCCAACATCTGACGGATGGCCTAGGGAATCTAATTCTGGTATTGATTGTTTTTGCTGATTGTCTCCCTTTGTAGCTGATTTCTTCATTATTGTGTAAATTTAGGTCATGAGCTCATGTTTAGCTAAACAGCTGACCTTGTAAAAGGCTTAGGTGTGAACGCTCGTAAGTTTCAGCAAAAAGTCGGCAAAGATTTATTTGTGTCCCTCCAATGAGTTGCCCACAAGGACCCCGTTTTCTAGAAGTGTTGGTCCAATACTCCCTCTAGGGGTAGGGGACTTAGACAGGGCTGCTTTCGGCCCCCGATCTTGGGCAGGGGCAGTGGGCGGCGTGTGGCTTGGGCAGGAGCCTCTCTGCGTGTGAACCTGGGAATCATCTCTCCTGCGAACTTCGGTCACCTGGCAGGAAGCTACGATGCCCAGACCTATGGTTAGCTGTGCAGCGAGGTATACTGCGTGGACAGGTTCCACACACACTTCAAATAAGTGGGTGGCCTGAGTGGAAAAGTGAGAGTTTGGCCAGCTGTGCAGACAAAGAAGGCGCCCTTTGGCCTGGGCCTAAATGCTTGTGACACCCCACTGGGCCTGTCTTGCTCTGAGGGCCCTGCCCTGGGCCCCCTGCTCCCCTGCCCTTTGTTCAGTCACAGCAGAGATGGCCACACCCACTCCGTCTGTGAGGGCAGTGTTCCAGCCTCCCTCAGCCCCGCCCACTCTCCACAGGTTACCATGGACTACAGATGCTGCATTCTGAGGCCAGGGCGTTCCGAGAATGCCAAGGGCAGACATGATGACCTTAAATGATTTCCTCTTGTGTCAGTTTTGGTAAACTGTAGGAGCTAGGAAATGGTCCACTTTACAGAAATGTTCAAATTTACTGGCATTTCATATATTCTCTGCTATAACATTGTCCTGATTCTTTCTATATATTCTTTAATTATGTTTGTGCTTTCCTTAATCAAAGTGTGTCTTTTAAATCTTTTCAAAGAATATTCTTTGGACTTACTACCTCACCTGAATTTTATACGTTTTCTGTGGTATTAAGTTCTGCTCATATCTATCTTTATCTTTTTTCTATGTTCTCAGGGTTTATTGTTTTGATCTTCTGATGTCAATTAAAACACTTGGTTATTCATTTTCATCAATCTTTTTACTTATAAAGATTTGAACTTTTAAAGATTCCAGCTCACTTTTAAGTTTCTAAGGGTCAGGTCCTCTACATTGTGGCTGGCCTAAGGCTTAGTTCACCATATAGCAATGTATATATTGACATTTTCCCCTCGACTTTCTGTGATTCCCTACATCTCACCTTTCTTTGCAGACAAGCCATTTGAAATACACTTAACTTATTTCACAGCCAATAAGTCTTTGAAATAATGTCTATTTTTTAGAGAAATCTTCTGACATAAATAGGCAGAAAATCTCACCTGCCATAGTTTTCAAAACAGCATAATTTCACTCTTCTCAGTGCTTAATCTGTGGTATTAAACAACCTTTGAGTATTTAGGTTTATCAATGACATGTACTTTAAAAATGTTTTAGAGATCCTACCAGCCTTTGAAAACCTCCTTGTTCCTTCTTTCAGTTCCAGTTTTATGTATATTTTCTGCCTTGCACCTGATTATTCCAACATCAGATGGATGGCCTAGGGAATCTCATTCTGGTATTGATTGTTTTTGCTGATTGTCTCCCTTTGTAGCTGATTTCTTCAATATTGTGTAAATTTAGATCATGAGCTCATGTTTAGCTAAACAGCTGACCTTGTAAGAGGCTTAGGTGTGAACGCTGGTACGCTTCAGCAGAAAGTCGGCAAAGATTTATTTGTGTCCCTCCAATGAGTTGCCCGCAAGGACCCCGTTTTCTACAAGTGTTGGTCCAATACTCCTTCGAGAGGCAGTGGACTCAGACATGGCTGCTTTTCAACCTTCGATCTGGGGCAGGGCCAGTGGGCGGCCTGTGGCCCGGGCAGGAGCCTCTCCGAATGTGTCCCAGGGACCCATTTGCCTGCGAACTTCGGTCACCTGGCAGGAAGCTACGATGCCCTGACCTAAGGTTAGCTGTGCAGCGAGGTGTACTGCGTGGACAGGTTCCAAACACACTTCAAATAAGAGGGTGGCCTGAGTGGAAAGGTGAGAGTTTGGGCAGCTGTGCAGACAAAGAAGGCGCCCTTTGGCCTGGGCATAAATGCTTGTGACACCCCACTGGGTCTGCCGGGCTCTGAGGGCCCTGCCCTGGGCCCCCTGCTCCCCTGCCCTTTGTTCAGGCACAGCAGAGATGGCCACACCCACTCCCTAAGTGATGGCATTCTTCCAAACTCCCTCAGCCACGCCCACTCTCCGCAGGTTACCATGGACTACAGATGCTGCATTCTGAGGCCAGGGCGTTCCGAGAATGCCAAGGGAAGACATGATGACCTTAAATGATTTCCTCTTGTGTCAGTTTTCGTAAACTGTAGCAGCTAGGAAATGGTCCGCTTTACAGAAATGTTCAAGTTTACTGGCATTTCATATATTCTCTGCTATAACATTGTCCTGATTCTTTCTGCATATTCTTTACTTATGTTTATGTTTTCCTTAATCAATGTGTGTCTTTTAAATCTTTTCAAAGAATATTCTTTGGACTTACTAAATCACCTGAATTTTATACGTTTTCTGTGGTATTAAGTTCTGCTCATATCTTTATTTATCTTTTGTCTATGTTCTCAGGGTTTATTGTTTTGATCTTCTGATGTCAATTAAAACACTTGGTTATTATTTTTAATAAATATTTTTACTTATAAAGATTTGAACTTTTAAAGATTCCAGCTTCCTTGTACGTTTCTAAGGGTCCATTCCTCTACACTGTTGCCGGCCTAAGGCTTAGTTCACCATATAGCAATGTTTATATTGACATATTATCCCCTCGGCTTTCTGTGATTCCCTACATCTCACCTTTCTTTGCAGACAAGCCATTTGAAATACCCTTAACTTATTTCACAGCCAATAAGTCTTTGAAATAATGTGTATTTTTTAGAGAAATCATCTTATATAATTAGGCAGAAAATCTCACCTTCCATAGTTTTCTAAACAGCATAATTTCACTCTTCTCACTGCTTAATTTGTTGTATTAAACAACCTTTGAGTATTTAGCTTTATCAATGACATGTACTTTAAAAATGTTTTAGAGATCCTACCAGTCTTTGAAAACATCCTTGTTCCTTGTTTCTTTTCCAGGTTTATGTATATTTTCTGCCTAGCACCTGATTATTCCAACATCTGACGGATGGCCTAGGGAATGTAATTCTGGTATTGATTGTTTTTGCTGATTGTCTCCCTTTGTAGCTGATTTCTTCATTATTGTGTAAATTTAGATCATGAGCCCATGTTTAGCTAAACAGCTGACCTTGTAAAAGGCTTAGGTTTGAACGCTCGTAAGTTTCAGCAAAAAGTCGGCAAAGATTTATTTGTGTCCCTCCAATGCGTTGCCCACAAGGACCCTGTTTTCTAGAAGTGTTGGTCCAATACTCCATCTAGGGGTTGGGGACTTAGACAGGGCTGCTTTCGGCCCCCGATCTTGGACAGGGGCAGTGGGCGGCGTGTGGCCCGGGCAGGAGCCTCTCTGCGTGTGAACCTGGGAATCATCTCTCCTGCGAACTTCGGTCACCTGGCAGGAAGCTACGATGCCCAGACCTATGGATAGCTGTGCAGCGAGGTATACTGCGTTGACAGGTTCCACACACACTTCAACTAAGTGGGTGGCCTGAATGGAAAAGTGAGAGTTTGGGCAGCTGTGCAGACAAAGGAGGCGCCCTATGTCCTGGGCCTAAATGCTTGTGACACCCCACTGGGCCTGCCTTGCTCTGAGGGACCTGCCCTGGGCCCCCTGCTCCCCTGCCCTTTGTTCAGTCACAGCAGAGATGGCCACACACACTCCCTCAGTGAGGGCAGTGTTCCAGCCTCCCTCAACCCCGCCCACTCTCCACAGTTTACCATGGACTACAGATGCTGCATTCTGAGGCCAGGGCGTTCCGAGAATGCCAAGGGCAGACATGATGACCTTAAATGATTTCCTCTTGTGTCAGTTTTGGTAAACTGTAGGAGCTAGGAAATGGTCCACTTTACAGAAATGTTCAAATTTACTGGCATTTCATATATTCTCTGCTATAACATTGTCCTGATTCTTTCTATATATTCTTTAATTATGTTTGTGCTTTCCTTAATCAAAGTGTGTCTTTTAAATCTTTTCAAGGAATATTCTTTGGACTTACTACCTCACCTGAATTTTATACGTTTTCTGTGGTATTAAGTTCTGCTCATATCTATCTTTATCTTTTTTCTATGTTCTCAGGTTTTATTGTTTTGATCTTCTGATGTCAATTAAAACACTTGGTTATTCATTTTCATCAATCTTTTTACTTATAAAGATTTGAACTTTTAAAGATTCCAGCTCACTTTTAAGTTTCTAAGGGTCAGGTCCTCTACATTGTGGCTGGCCTAAGGCTTAGTTCACCATATAGCAATGTATATATTGACATTTTCCCCTCGACTTTCTGTGATTCCCTACATCTCACCTTTCTTTGCAGACAAGCCATTTGAAATACACTTAACTTATTTCACAGCCAATAAGTCTTTGAAATAATGTCTATTTTTTAGAGAAATCTTCTGACATAATTAGGCAGAAAATCTCACCTGCCATAGTTTTCAAAACAGCATAATTTCACTCTTCTCAATGCTTAATCTGTGGTATTAAACAACCTTTGTGTATTTAGGTTTATCAATGACATGTACTTTAAAAATGTTTTAGAGATCCTACCAACCTTTGAAAAGCTCCTTGTTCCTTCTTTCAGTTCCAGTTTTATGTATATTTTCTGCCTTGCACCTGATTATTCCAACATCAGATGGATGGCCTAGGGAATCTCATTCTGGTATTGATTGTTTTTGCTGATTGTCTCACTTTGTAGCTGATTTCTTCAATATTGTGTAAATTTAGATCATGAGCTCATGTTTAGCTAAACAGCTGACCTTGTAAGAGGCTTAGGTGTGAACGCTGGTACGCTTCAGCAGAAAGTCGGCAAAGATTTATTTGTGTCCCTCCAATGAGTTGCCCGCAAGGACCCCGTTTTCTACAAGTGTTGGTCCATTACTCCTTCGAGAGGCAGTGGACTCAGACATGGCTGCTTTTCAGGCTTCGATCTGGGGCAGGGCCAGTGGGCGGCCTGTGGCCCGGGCAGGAGCCTCTCCGCATGTGTCCCAGGGACCCATTTGCCTGCGAACTTCGGTCACCTGGCAGGAAGCTACGATGCCCTGAACTATGGTTAGCTGTGCAGCGAGGTGTACTGAGCGGACAGGTTCCAAACACACTTCAAATAAGAGGGCGGCCTGAGTGTAAAGGTGAGAGTTTGGGCAGCTGTGCAGACAAAGAAGGCGCCCTTTGGCCTGGGCCTAAATGCTTGTGACACCCCACTGGGTCTGCCGGGCTCTGAGGGCCCTTCCATGGGCCCACTGCTCCCGTGCACTTAGTTCAGTCACAGCAGAGATGGCCACACCCACTCCCTCAGTGATGGCAGTCTTCCAAACTCCCTCAGCCAAGCCCACTCTCCGCAGGTTACCATGGACTACAGATGCTGCATTCTGAGGCCAGGGCGTTCCGAGAATGCCAAGGGCAGACATGATGACCTTAAATGATTTCCTCTTGTGTCAGTTTTCGTAAACTGTAGCAGCTAGGAAATGGTCCGCTTTACAGAAATGTTCAAGTTTACTGGCATTTCATATATTCTCTGCTATAACATTGTCCTGATTCTTTCTGCATATTCTTTACTTATGTTTATGTTTTCCTTAATCAAAGTGTGTCTTTTAAATCTTTTCAAAGAATATTCTTTGGACTTACTAAATCACCTGAATTTTATACGTTTTCTGTTGTATTAAGTACTGCTCATATCTTTATTTATCTTTTTTCTATGTTCTCAGGGTTTATAGTTTTGATTTTCTGATGTCAAGTAAAACACTTGGTTATTCATTTTAATAAATCTTTTTACTTATAAAGATTTGAACTTTTAAAGATTCCAGCTTACTTGTACGTTTCTAAGGGTCCTTTACTCTACACTGTTGCCGGCCTAAGGCTTAGTTCAACATATAACTATGTATATATTGACATATTTTCCCCTCGGCTTTCTGTAACTCCCTACATCTCACCTTTCTTTGCAGACAAGACATTTGAAAAACCCTTAACATATTTCACAGCCAATAAGTCTTTGAAATAATGTGTATATTTTAGAGAAATCATCTTATATAATTAGGCAGAAAATCTCACGTTCCATAGTTTTCTAAACAGCATAACTTCACTCTTCTCACAGCTTAATTTGCTGTATTAAACAACCTTTGTGTATTTAGCTTTTTGAATGACATGTACTTTAAAAATGTTTTAGAGACCCAACCAGTCTTTGAAAACATCCTTGTTCCTTGGTTCTTTTCCAGGTTTATGTATATTTTCTGCCTAGCACCTGATTATTCCAACATCTGACGGATGGCCTAGGGAATCTAATTCTGGTATTGATTGTTTTTGCTGGTTGTCTCACCCTTTAGCTGATTTCTTCATTATTGTGTAAATTTAGGGCATGAGCTCATGTTTAGCTAAACAGCTGACCTTGTAAAAGCCTTACGTGTGAACGCTCGTAAGTTTCAGCAAAAAGTCGGGAAAGATTTCTTGGTGTCCCTCCAATGAGTTGCCCACAAGGACCCCGTTTTCTAGAAGTGTTGGTCCATTACTCCCTCTAGGGGTAGGGGAATTAGACAGGGCTGCTTTCGGCCCCCAATCTTGGGCAGGGGCAGTGGGCCGCCTGTGGCCCGGGCAGGAGCCTCTCTGCATGTGGACCTGGGAATCATCTCTCCTGCGAACTTCGGTCACCTGGCAGGAAGCTTCGATGCCCAGACCTATGGTTAGCTGTGCAGCGAGGTATACTGCGTGGACAGGTTCCACACACACTTCAAATAAGTGGGTGGCCTGAGTGGAATAGTGAGAGTTTGGGCAGCTGTGCAGACAAAGAAGGCGCCCTATGGCCTGGGCCTAAATGCTTGTGACACCCCACTGGGCTTGCCATGCTCTGAGGGCCCTGCCCAGGGCCCCATGCTCCCCTGCCCTTTGTTCAGTCACAGCAGATATGGCCACACCCACTCCCTCAGTGAGGGCAATGTTCCAGCCTCCCTCAGCCCCGCCCACTCTCCACAGGTTACCATGGACTACAGATGCTGCATTCTGAGGCCAGGGCGTTCCGAGAATGCCAAGGGCAGACATGATGACCTTAAATGATTTCCTCTTGTGTCAGTTTTGGTAAACTGTAGGAGCTAGGAAATGGTCCACTTTACAGAAATGTTCAAATTTACTGGCATTTCATATATTCTCTGCTATAACATTGTCCTGATTCTTTCTATATATTCTTTAATTATGTTTGTGCTTTCCTTAATCAAAGTGTGTCTTTTAAATCTTTTCAAAGAATATTCTTTGGATTTACTACCACACCTGAATTTTATACGTTTTCTGTGGTATTAAGTTCTGCTCATATCTATCTTTATCTTTTTTCTATGTTCTCAGGGTTTATTGTTTTGATCTTCTGATGTCAATTAAAACACTTGGTTATTCATTTTCATCAATCTTTTTACTTATAAATATTTGAACTTTTAAAGATTCCAGCTCACTTTTAAGTTTCTAAGGGTCAGGTCCTCTACATTGTGGCTGGCCTAAAGCTTAGTTCACCATATAGCAATGTATATATTGACATTTTCCCCTCGACTTTCTGTGATTCCCTACATCTCACCTTTCTTTGCAGACAAGCCATTTGAAATACACTTAACTTATTTCACAGCCAATAAGTCTTTGAAATAATGTCTATTTTTTAGAGAAATCTTCTGACATAATTAGGCAGAAAATCTCACCTGCCATAGTTTTCAAAACAGCATAATTTCACTCTTCTCAATGCTTAATCTGTGGTATTAAACAACCTTTGAGTATTTAGGTTTATCAATGACATGTACTTTAAAAATGTTTTAGAGATCCTACCAGCCTTTGAAAACCTCCTTGTTCCTTGTTTCAGTTCCAGTTTTATGTATATTTTCTGCCTTGCACCTGATTATTCCAACATCAGATGGATGGCCTAGGGAATCTCATTCTGGTATTGATTGTTTTTGCTGATTGTCTCACTTTGTAGCTGATTTCTTCAATATTGTGTAAATTTAGATCATGAGCTCATGTTTAGCTAAACAGCTGACCTTGTAAGAGGCTTAGGTGTGAACGCTGGTACGCTTCAGCAGAAAGTCGGCAAAGATTTATTTGTGTCCCTCCAATGAGTTGCCAGCAAGGACCCCGTTTTCTACAAGTGTTGGTCCATTACTCCTTCGAGAGGCAGTGGACTCAGACATGGCTGCTTTTCAGGCTTCGATCTGGGGCAGGGCCAGTGGGCGGCCTGTGGCCCGGGCAGGAGCCTCTCCGCATGTGTCCCAGGGACCCATTTGCCTGCGAACTTCGGTCACCTGGCAGGAAGCTACGATGCCCTGACCTATGGTTAGCTGTGCAGCGAGGTGTACTGCGCGGACAGGTTCCAAACACACTTCAAATAAGAGGGCGGCCTGAGTGGAAAGGTGAGAGTTTGGGCAGCTGTGCAGACAAAGAAGGCGCCCTTTGGCCTGGGCCTAAATGCTTGTGACACCCCACTGGGTCTGCCGGGCTCTGAGGGCCCTGCCCTGGGCCCCCTGCTCCCCTGCCCTTTGTTCAGTCACAGCAGAGATGGCCACACCCACTCCCTCAGTGATGGCAGATTTCCAACCTCCCTCAGCCACGCCCCCTCTCCGCAGGTTACCATGGACTACAGATGCTGCATTCTGAGGCCAGGGCGTTCCGAGAATGCCAAGGGCAGACATGATGACCTTAAATGATTTCCTCTTGTGTCAGTTTTCGTAAACTGTAGCAGCTAGGAAATGGTCCGCTTTACAGAAATGTTCAAGTTTACTGGCATTTCATATATTCTCTGCTATAACATTGTCCTGATTCTTTCTGCATATTCTTTACTTATGTTTATGTTTTCCTTAATCAAAGTGTGTCTTTTAAATCTTTTCAAAGAATATTCTTTGGACTTACTAAATCACCTGAATTTTATACGTTTTCTGTTGTATTCAGTTCTGCTCATATCTTTATTTATCTTTTTTCTATGTTCTCAGGGTTTATAGTTTTGATTTTCTGATGTCAAGTAAAACACTTGGTTATTCATTTTAATAAATCTTTTTACTTATAAAGATTTGAACTTTTAAAGATTCCAGCTTACTTGTACGTTTCTAAGGGTCCATTCCTCTACACTGTTGCCGGCCTAAGGCTTAGATCAACATATAGCTATGTATATATTGACATATTATCCCCTCGGCTTTCTGTGATTCCCTACATCTCACCTTTCTTTGCAGACAAGCCATTTAAAATACCCTTAACTTATTTCACAGCCAATAAGTCTTTGAAATAATGTGTATTTTTTAGAGAAATCATCTTATATAATTAGGCAGAAAATCTCAACTTCCATAGTTTTCTAAACAGCATAACTTCACTCTTCTCACAGCTTAATTTGCTGTATTAAACAACCTTTGTGTATTTAGCTTTATCAATGACATGTACTTTAAAAATGTTTTAGAAACCCTACCAGTCTTTGAAAACATCCTTGTTCCTTGTTTCTTTTCCAGGTTTATGTATATTTTCTGCCTAGCACCTGATTATTCCAACATCTGACGGATGGCCTAGGGAATCTAATTCTGGTATTGATTGTTTTTGCTGATTGTCTCCCTTTGTAGTTGATTTCTTCATTATTGTGTAAATTTAGGTCATGAGATCATGTTTAGCTAAACAGCTGACCTTGTAAAAGGCTTAGGTTTGAACGCTCGTAAGTTTCAGCAAAAAGTCGGCAAAGATTTATTTGTGTCCCTCCAATGCGTTGCCCACAAGGACCCCGTTTTCTAGAAGTGTTGGTCCAATACTCCATCTAGGGGTAGGGGACTTAGACAGGGCTGCTTTCGGCCCCCGATCTTGGGCAGGGGCAGTGGGCGGCGTGTGGCCCGGGCAGGAGCCTCTCTGCGTGTGAACCTGGGAATCATCTCTCCTGCGAACTTCGGTCACCTGGCAGGAAGCTACGATGCCCAGACCTATGGTTAGCTGTGCAGCGAGGTATACTGCGTGGACAGGTTCCACACACACTTCAACTAAGTGGGTGGCCTGAATGGAAAAGTGAGAGTTTGGGCAGCTGTGCAGACAAAGAAGGCGCCCTATGGCCTGGGCCTAAATGCTTGTGACACCCCACTCGGCCTGCCTTGCTCTGAGGGACCTGCCCTGGGCCCCCTGCTCCCCTGCCCTTTGTTCAGTCACAGCAGTGATGGCCACACACACTCCCTCAGTGAGGGCAGTGTTCGAGCCTCCCTCAGCCCCGCCCACTCTCCACAGGTTACCATGGACTACAGATGCTGCATTCTGAGGCCAGGGCGTTCCGAGAATGCCAAGGGCAGACATGATGACCTTAAATGATTTCCTCTTGTGTCAGTTTTGGTAAACTGTAGGAGCTAGGAAATGGTCCACTTTACAGAAATGTTCAAATTTACTGGCATTTCATATATTCTCTGCTATAACATTGTCCTGACTCTTTCTATATATTCTTTAATTATGTTTGTGCTTTCCTTAATCAAAGTGTGTCTTTTAAATCTTTTCAAAGAATATTCTTTGGACTTACTACCTCACCTGAATTTTATACGTTTTCTGTGGTATTAAGTTCTGCTCATATCTATCTTTATCTTTTTTCTATGTTCTCAGGTTTTATTGTTTTGATCTTCTGATGTCAATTAAAACACTTGGTTATTCATTTTCATCAATCTTTTTACTTATAAAGATTTGAACTTTTAAAGATTCCAGCTCACTTTTAAGTTTCTAAGGGTCAGGTCCTCTACATTGTGGCTGGCCTAAGGCTTAGTTCACCATATAGCAATGTATATATTGACATTTTCCCCTCGACTTTCTGTGATTCCCTACATCTCACCTTTCTTTGCAGACAAGCCATTTGAAATACACTTAACTTATTTCACAGCCAATAAGTCTTTGAAATAATGTCTATTTTTTAGAGAAATCTTCTGACATAATTAGGCAGAAAATCTCACCTGCCATAGTTTTCAAAACAGCATAATTTCACTCTTCTCAATGCTTAATCTGTGGTATTAAACAACCTTTGAGTATTTAGGTTTATCAATGACATGTACTTTAAAAATGTTTTAGAGATCCTACCAACCTTTGAAAAGCTCCTTGTTCCTTCTTTCAGTTCCAGTTTTATGTATATTTTCTGCCTTGCACCTGATTATTCCAACATCAGATGGATGGCCTAGGGAATCTCATTCTGGTATTGATTGTTTTTGCTGATTGTCTCATTTTGTAGCTGATTTCTTCAATATTGTGTAAATTTAGATCATGAGCTCATGTTTAGCTAAACAGCTGACCTTGTAAGAGGCTTAGGTGTGAACGCTGGTACGCTTCAGCAGAAAGTCGGCAAAGATTTATTTGTGTCCCTCCAATGAGTTGCCAGCAAGGACCCCGTTTTCTACAAGTGTTGGTCCATTACTCCTTCGAGAGGCAGTGGACTCAGACATGGCTGCTTTTCAGGCTTCGATCTGGGGCAGGGCCAGTGGGCGGCCTGTGGCCCGGGCAGGAGCCTCTCCGCATGTGTCCCAGGGACCCATTTGCCTGCGAACTTCGGTCACCTGGCAGGAAGCTACGATGCCCTGACCTATGGTTAGCTGTGCAGCGAGGTGTACTGCGCGGACAGGTTCCAAACACACTTCAAATAAGAGGGCGGCCTGAGTGGAAAGGTGAGAGTTTGGGCAGCTGTGCAGACAAAGAAGGCGCCCTTTGGCCTGGGCCTAAATGCTTGTGACACCCCACTGGGTCTGCCGGGCTCTGAGGGCCCTGCCCTGGGCCCCCTGCTCCCCTGCCCTTTGTTCAGTCACAGCAGAGATGGCCACACCCACTCCCTCAGTGATGGCAGACTTCCAACCTCCCTCAGCCACGCCCCCTCTCCGCAGGTTACCATGGACTACAGATGCTGCATTCTGAGGCCAGGGCGTTCCGAGAATGCCAAGGGCAGACATGATGACCTTAAATGATTTCCTCTTGTGTCAGTTTTCGTAAACTGTAGCAGCTAGGAAATGGTCCGCTTTACAGAAATGTTCAAGTTTACTGGCATTTCATATATTCTCTGCTATAACATTGTCCTGATTCTTTCTGCATATTCTTTACTTATGTTTATGTTTTCCTTAATCAAAGTGTGTCTTTTAAATCTTTTCAAAGAATATTCTTTGGACTTACTAAATCACCTGAATTTTATACGTTTTCTGTTGTATTCAGTTCTGCTCATATCTTTATTTATCTTTTTTCTATGTTCTCAGGGTTTATAGTTTTGATTTTCTGATGTCAAGTAAAACACTTGGTTATTCATTTTAATAAATCTTTTTACTTATAAAGATTTGAACTTTTAAAGATGCCAGCTTACTTGTACGTTTCTAAGGGTCCATTCCTCTATACTGTTGCCGGCCTAAGGCTTAGATCAACATATAGCTATGTATATATTGACATATTATCCCCTCGGCTTTCTGTGATTCCCTACATCTCACCTTTCTTTGCAGACAAGCCATTTAAAATACCCTTAACTTATTTCACAGCCAATAAGTCTTTGAAATAATGTGTATTTTTTAGAGAAATCATCTTATATAATTAGGCAGAAAATCTCACCTTCCATAGTTTTCTAAACAGCATAACTTCACTCTTCTCACAGCTTAATTTGCTGTATTAAACAACCTTTGTGTATTTAGCTTTATCAATGACATGTACTTTAAAAATGTTTTAGAAACCCTACCAGTCTTTGAAAACATCCTTGTTCCTTGTTTCTTTTCCAGGTTTATGTATATTTTCTGCCTAGCACCTGATTATTCCAACATCTGACGGATGGCCTAGGGAATCTAATTCTGGTATTGATTGTTTTTGCTGATTGTCTCCCTTTGTAGTTGATTTCTTCATTATTGTGTAAATTTAGGTCATGAGATCATGTTTAGCTAAACAGCTGACCTTGTAAAAGGCTTAGGTTTGAACGCTCGTAAGTTTCAGCAAAAAGTCGGCAAAGATTTATTTGTGTCCCTCCAATGCGTTGCCCACAAGGACCCCGTTTTCTAGAAGTGTTGGTCCAATACTCCATCTAGGGGTAGGGGACTTAGACAGGGCTGCTTTCGGCCCCCGATCTTGGGCAGGGGCAGTGGGCGGCGTGTGGCCCGGGCAGGAGCCTCTCTGCGTGTGAACCTGGGAATCATCTCTCCTGCGAACTTCGGTCACCTGGCAGGAAGCTACGATGCCCAGACCTATGGTTAGCTGTGCAGCGAGGTATACTGCGTGGACAGGTTCCACACACACTTCAACTAAGTGGGTGGCCTGAATGGAAAAGTGAGAGTTTGGGCAGCTGTGCAGACAAAGAAGGCGCCCTATGGCCTGGGCCTAAATGCTTGTGACACCCCACTCGGCCTGCCTTGCTCTGAGGGACCTGCCCTGGGCCCCCTGCTCCCCTGCCCTTTGTTCAGTCACAGCAGTGATGGCCACACACACTCCCTCAGTGAGGGCAGTGTTCCAGCCTCCCTCAGCCCCGCCCACTCTCCACAGGTTACCATGGACTACAGATGCTGCATTCTGAGGCCAGGGCGTTCCGAGAATGCCAAGGGCAGACATGATGACCTTAAATGATTTCCTCTTGTGTCAGTTTTGGTAAACTGTAGGAGCTAGGAAATGGTCCACTTTACAGAAATGTTCAAATTTACTGGCATTTCATATATTCTCTGCTATAACATTGTCCTGATTCTTTCTATATATTCTTTAATTATGTTTGTGCTCTCCTTAATCAAAGTGTGTCTTTTAAATCTTTTCAAAGAATATTCTTTGGACTTACTACCTCACCTGAATTTTATACGTTTTCTGTGGTATTAAGTTCTGCTCATATCTATCTTTATCTTTTTTCTATGTTCTCAGGTTTTATTGTTTTGATCTTCTGATGTCAATTAAAACACTTGGTTATTCATTTTCATCAATCTTTTTACTTATAAAGATTTGAACTTTTAAAGATTCCAGCTCACTTTTAAGTTTCTAAGGGTCAGGTCCTCTACATTGTGGCTGGCCTAAGGCTTAGTTCACCATATAGCAATGTATATATTGACATTTTCCCCTCGACTTTCTGTGATTCCCTACATCTCACCTTTCTTTGCAGACAAGCCATTTGAAATACACTTAACTTATTTCACAGCCAATAAGTCTTTGAAATAATGTCTATTTTTTAGAGAAATCTTCTGACATAATTAGGCAGAAAATCTCACCTGCCATAGTTTTCAAAACAGCATAATTTCACTCTTCTCAATGCTTAATCTGTGGTATTAAACAACCTTTGAGTATTTAGGTTTATCAATGACATGTACTTTAAAAATGTTTTAGAGATCCTACCAACCTTTGAAAAGCTCCTTGTTCCTTCTTTCAGTTCCAGTTTTATGTATATTTTCTGCCTTGCACCTGATTATTCCAACATCAGATGGATGGCCTAGGGAATCTCATTCTGGTATTGATTGTTTTTGCTGATTGTCTCCCTTTGTAGCTGATTTCTTCAATATTGTGTAAATTTAGATCATGAGCTCATGTTTAGCTAAACAGCTGACCTTGTAAGAGGCTTAGGTGTGAACGCTGGTACGCTTCAGCAGAAAGTCGGCAAAGATTTATTTGTGTCCCTCCAATGAGTTGCCCGCAAGGACCCCGTTTTCTACAAGTGTTGGTCCAATACTCCTTCGAGAGGCAGTGGACTCAGACATGGCTGCTTTTCAGGCTTCGATCTGGGGTAGGGCCAGTGGGCGGCCTGTGGCCCGGGCAGGAGACTCTCCGCATGTGTCCCAGGGACCCATTTGCCTGCGAACTTCGGTCACCTGGCAGGAAGCTACGATGCCCTGTCCTATGGTTAGCTGTGCAGCGAGGTGTACTGCGCGGACAGGTTCCAAACACACTTCAAATAAGAGGGCGGCCTGAGTGGAAAGGTGAGAGTTTGGGCAGCTGTGCAGACAAAGAAGGCGCCGTTTGGCCTGGGCCTAAATGCTTGTGACACCCCACTGGGTCTGCCGGGCTCTGAGGGCCCTGCCCTGGGCCCCCTGCTCCCCTGCCCTTTGTTCAGTCACAGCAGAGATGGCCACACCCACTCCCTCAGTGATGGCAGTCTTCCAACCTCCCTCAGCCACGCCCACTCTCCGCAGGTTCCATGGACTACAGATGCTGCATTCTGAGGCCAGGGCGTTCCGAGAATGCCAAGGGCAGACATGATGACCTTAAATGATTTCCTCTTGTGTCAGTTTTCGTAAACTGTAGCAGCTAGGAAATGGTCCGCTTTACAGAAATGTTCAAGTTTACTGGCATTTCATATATTCTCTGCTATAACATTGTCCTGATTCTTTCTGCATATTCTTTACTTATGTTTATGTTTTCCTTAATCAAAGTGTGTCTTTTAAATGTTTTCAAAGAATATTCTTTGGACTTACTAAATTACCTAAATTTTATACGTTTTCTGTTGTATTAAGTTCTGCTCATATCTTTATTTATCTTTTTTCTATGTTCTCAGGGTTTATTGTTTTGATTTTCTGATGTCAAGTAAAACACTTGGTTATTATTTTTAATAAATATTTTTACTTATAAAGATTTGAACTTTTAAAGATTCCAGCTTCCTTGTACGTTCCTAAGGGTCCATTCCTCTACACTGTTGCCGGCCTAAGGCTTAGTTGACCATATAGCAATGTATATATTGACATATTATCCCCTCGGCTTTCTGTGATTCCCTACATCTCACATTTCTTTGCAGACAAGACATTTGAAATACCCTTAACTTATTTCACAGCCAATAAGTCTTTGAAATAATGTGTATTTTTTAGAGAAATCATCTTATATAATTAGGCAGAAAATCTCACCTTCCATAGTTTTCTAAACAGCATAATTTCACTGTTCTCACTGCTTAATTTGTTGTATTAAACTACCTTTGAGTATTTAGCTTTATCAATGACATGTACTTTAAAAATGTTTTAGAGATCCTACCAGTCTTTGAAAACATCCTTGTTCCTTGTTTCTTTTCCAGGTTTATGTATATTTTCTGCCTAGCACCTGATTATTCCAACATCTGACGGATGGCCTAGGGAATCTCATTCTGGTATTGATTGTTTTTGCTGATTGTCTCCCTTTGTAGCTGATTTCTTCATTATTGTGTAAATTTAGGTCATGAGCTCATGTTTAGCTAAACAGCTGACCTTGTAATAGGCTTATGTGTGAACGCTCGTAAGTTTCAGCAAAAAGTCGGCAAAGATTTTTTTGTGTCGCTCCAATGAGTTGCCCACAAGGACCCCGTTTTCTAGAAGTGTTGGTCCAATACTCCCTCTAGGGGTAGGGGACTTAGACAGGGCTGCTTTCGGCCCCCGATCTTGGGCAGGGGCAGTGGGCGGCGTGTGCCCCGGGCAGGAGGCTCTCTGCGTGTCAACCTGGGAATCATCTCTCCTGCGAACTTCGGTCACCTGGCAGGAAGCTACGATGCCCAGACCTATGGTTAGCTGTGCAGCGAGGTATACTGGGTGGACAGGTTCCACACACACTTCAAATAAGTGGGTGGCCTCAGTGGAAAAGTGAGAGTTTGGCCAGCTGTGCAGACAAAGAAGGCGCCCTTTGGCCTGGGCCTATATGCTTGTGACACCCCACTGGGCCTGCCTTGCTCTGAGGGCCCTGCCCTGGGCCCCCTGCTCCCCCGACATTTGTTCAGTCACAGCAGAGATGGCCACGCCCACTCCCTCAGTGAGGGCAGTGTTCCAGCCTCCCTCAGCCCCTCCCACTCTCCACAGGTTACCATGGACTACAGATGCTGCATTCTGAGGCCAGGGCGTTCCGAGAATGCCAAGGGCAGACATGATGACCTTAAATGATTTCCTCTTGTGTCAGTTTTGGTAAACTGTAGGAGCTAGGAAATGGTCCACTTTACAGAAATGTTCAAATTTACTGGCATTTCATATATTCTCTGCTATAACATTGTCCTGATTCTTTCTATATATTCTTTAATTATGTTTGTGCTTTCCTTAATCAAAGTGTGTCTTTTAAATCTTTTCAAAGAATATTCTTTGGACTTACTACCTCACCTGAATTTTATACGTTTTCTGTGGTATTAAGTTCTGCTCATATCTATCTTTATCTTTTTTCTATGTTCTCAGGGTTTATTGTTTTGATCTTCTGATGTCAATTAAAACACTTGGTTATTCATTTTCATCAATCTTTTTACTTATAAAGATTTGAACTTTTAAAGATTCCAGCTCACTTTTAAGTTTCTAAGGGTCAGGTCCTCTACATTGTGGCTGGCCTAAGGCTTAGTTCACCATATAGCAATGTATATGTTGACATTTTCCCCTCGACTTTCTGTGATTCCCTACATCTCACCTTTCTTTGCAGACAAGCCATTTGAAATACACTTAACTTATTTCACAGCCAATAAGTCTTTGAAATAATGTCTATTTTTTAGAGAAATCTTCTGACATAATTAGGCAGAAAATCTCACCTGCCATAGTTTTCAAAACAGCATAATTTCACTCTTCTCAATGCTTAATCTGTGGTATTAAACAACCTTTGAGTATTTAGGTTTATCAATGACATGTACTTTAAAAATGTTTTAGAGATCCTACCAGCCTTTGAAAACCTCCTTGTTCCTTCTTTCAGTTCCAGTTTTATGTATATTTTCTGCCTTGCACCTGATTATTCCAACATCAGATGGATGGCCTAGGGAATCTCATTCTGGTATTGATTGTTTTTGCTGATTGTCTCACTTTGTAGCTGATTTCTTCAATATTGTGTAAATTTAGATCATGAGCTCATGTTTAGCTAAACAGCTGACCTTGTAAGAGGCTTAGGTGTGAACGCTGGTACGCTTCAGCAGAAAGTCGGCAAAGATTTATTTGTGTCCCTCCAATGAGTTGCCCGCAAGGACCCCGTTTTCTACAAGTGCTGGTCCAATACTCCTTTGAGAGGCAGTGGACTCAGACATGGCTGCTTTTCAGCCTTCGATCTGGGGCAGGGCCAGTGGGCGGCCTGTGGCCCGGGCAGGAGCCTCTCCGCATGGGTCCCAGGGACCCATTTGCCTGCGAACTTCGGTCACCTGGCAGGAAGCTACGATGCCCTGACCTATGGTTAGCTGTGCAGCGAGGTGTACTGCGCGGACAGGTTCCAAACACACTTCAAATAAGAGGGCGGCCTGAGTGGAAAGGTGAGAGTTTGGGCAGCTGTGCAGACAAAGAAGGCGCCCTTTGGCCTGGGCCTAAATGCTTGTGACACCCCACTGGGTCTGCCGGGCTCTGTGGGCCCTGCCCTGGGCCCCCTGCTCCCCTGGCCTTTGTTCAGTCACAGCAGAGATGACCACACCCACTCCCTCAGTGATGGCAGTCTTCCAACCTCCCTCAGCCACGCCCCCTCTCCGCAGGTTACCATGGACTACAGATGCTGCATTCTGAGGCCAGGGCTTTCCGAGAATGCCAAGGGCAGACATGATGACCTTAAATGATTTCCTCTTGTGTCAGTTTTCGTAAACTGTAGCAGCTAGGAAATGGTCCGCTTTACAGAAATGTTCAAGTTTACTGGCATTTCATATATTCTCTGCGATAACATTGTCCTGATTCTTTCTGCATATTCTTTACTTATGTTTATGTTTTCCTTAATCAAAGTGTGTCTTTTAAATCTTTTCAAAGAATATTCTTTGGACTTACTAAATCACCTGAATTTTATACGTTTTCTGTTGTATTAAGTTCTGCTCATATCTTTATTTATCTTTTTTCTATGTTCTCAGGGTTTATAGTTTTGATTTTCTGATGTCAAGTAAAACACTTGGTTATTCATTTTAATAAATCTTTTTACTTATAAAGATTTGAACTTTTAAAGATTCCAGCTTACTTGTACGTTCTAAGGGTCCATTCCTCTACACTGTTGCCGGCCTAAGGCTTAGATCAACATATAGCTATGTATATATTGACATATTATCCCCTCGGCTTTCTGTGATTCCCTACATCTCACCTTTCTTTGCAGACAAGCCATTTGAAATACCCTTAACTTACTTCACAGCCAATAAGTCTTTGAAATAATGTGTATATTTAGAGAAATCATCTTATATAATTAGGCAGAAAATCTCACCTGCCATAGTTTTCTAAACAGCATAACTTCACTCTTCTCACAGCTTAATTTGCTGTATTAAACAACCTTTGTGTATTTAGCTTTATCAATGACATGTACTTTAAAAATGTTTTAGAGACCCTACCAGTCTTTGAAAGCATCCTTGTTCCTTGTTTCTTTTCCAGGTTTATGTATATTTTCTGCCTAGCACCTGATTATTCCAACATCTGATGGATGGCCTAGGGAATCTAATTCTGGTATTGATTGTTTTTGCTGATTGTCTCCCTTTGTAGCTGATTTCTTCATTATTGTGTAAATTTAGGTCATGAGCTCATGTTTAGCTAAACAGCTGACCTTGTAAAAGGCTTAGGTGTGAACGCTCGTAAGTTTCAGCAGAAAGTCGGCAAAGATTACTTTGTGTCCCTCAAATGAGTTGCCCACAAGGACCCCGTTTTCTAGAAGTGTTGGTCCAATACTCCCTCTAGGGGTAGTGGACTTAGACAGGGCTGTTTTCGGCCCCCGATCTTGGGCAGGGGCAGTGGGCGGCGTGTGGCCCGGGCAGGAGCCTCTCTGCGTGTGAACCTGGGAATCATCTCTCCTGCGAACTTCGGTCACCTGGCAGGAAGCTACGATGCCCAGACCTATGGTTAGCTGTGCAGCGAGGTATACTGCGTGGACAGGTTCCACACACACTTCAAATAAGTGGTGGCCTGAGTGGAAAAGTGAGAGTTTGGCCAGCTGTGCAGACAAAGAAGGCGCCCTATGGCCTGGGCCTAAATGCTTGTGACACCCCACTGGGCCTGCCTTGCTCTGAGGGCCCTGCCCTGGGCCCCATGCTCCCCTGCCCTTTGTTCAGTCACAGCAGAGATGGCCACACCCACTCCCTCCGTGATGGCAGTGTTCCAGCCTCCCTCAGCACCGCCCACTCTCCACAGGTTACCATGGACTACAGATGCTGCATTCTGAGGCCAGGGCGTTCCGAGAATGCCAAGGGCAGACATGATGACCTTAAATGATTTCCTCTTGTGTCAGTTTTGGTAAACTGTAGGAGCTAGGAAATGGTCCACTTTACAGAAATGTTCAAATTTACTGGCATTTCATATATTCTCTGCTATAACATTGTCCTGATTCTTTCTGTATATTCTTTACTTTTTTTTCTTTTCCTTAATCAAAGTGTGTCTTTTAAATCTTTTCAAAGAATATTCTTTGGACTTACTACCTCACCTGAATTTTATACGTTTTCTGTGGTATTAAGTTCTGCTCATATCTTTATTTATCTTTTTTCTATGTTCTCAGGGTTTATTGTTTTGATCTTCTGATGTCAATTAACACACTTGGTTATTCATTTTCATCAATCTTTTTACGTATAAAGATTTGAACTTTTAAAGATTCCAGCTCACTTTCAAGTTTCTAAGGGTCAGGTCCTCTACATTGTGGCTGGCCTAAGGCTTAGTTCACCATATAGCAATGTATATATTGACATTTTCCCCTCGACTTTCTGTGATTCCCTACATCTCACCTTTCTTTGCTGACAAGCCATTTAAAATACACTTAACTTATTTCACAGCCAATAAGTCTTTGAAATAATGTCTATTTTTTAGACAAATCTTCTTATATAATTAGGCAGAAAATCTCACCTGCCATAGTTTTCAAAACAGCATAATTTCACTCTTCTCAATGCTTAATCTGTGGTATTAAACAACCTTTGAGTATTTAGGTTTATCAACGACATGTACTTTAAAAATGTTTGAGAGATCCTACCAGCCTTTGAAAACCTCCTTGTTCCTTGTTTCAGTTCCAGTTTTATGTATATTTTCTGCCTTGCACCTGATTATTCCAACATCAGATGGATGGCCTCGGGAATCTCATTCTGGTATTGATTGTTTTTGCTGATTGTCTCCCTTTGTAGCTGATTTCTTCAATATTGTGTAAATTTAGACCATGAGCTCATGTTTAGCTAAACAGCTGACCTTGTAAGAGTCTTAGGTGTGAACTCTGGTAAGCTTCAGCAGAAAGTCGGCAAAGATTTATTTGTGTCCCTCCAATGAGTTGCCCGCAAGGACCCCGTTTTCTACAAGTGTTGGTCCAATACTCCTTCGAGAGGCAGTGGACTCAGACATGGCTGCTTTTCAGGCTTCGATCTGGGGCAGGGCCAGTGGGCGGCCTGTGGCCCGGGCAGGAGTCTCTCCGCATGTGTCCCAGGGACCCATTTGCCTGCGAAATTCAGTCACCTGGCAGGAAGCTACGATGCCTTGTCCTATGGTTAGCTGTGCAGCGAGGTGTACTGCGCGGACAGGTACCCAACACACTTCAAATAAGAGGGCGGCCTGAGTGGAAAGGTGAGAGTTTGGGCAGCTGTGCAGACAAAGAAGGCGCCCTTTGGCCTGGGCCTAAATGCTTGTGACACCCCACTGGGTCTGCCGGGCTCTGAGGGCCCTGCCCTGGGCCCCCTGCTCCCCTGCCCTTTGTTCAGTCACAGCAGAGATGGCCACACACACTCCCTCAGTGAGGGCAGTCTTCCAACCTCCCTCAGCCACGCCCCCTCTCCGCAGGTTACCATGGACTACAGATGCGGCTTTCTGAGGCCAGGGCGTTCCGAGAATGCCAAGGGCAGACATGATGACCTTAAATGATTTCCTCTTGTGTCAGTTTTGGTAAACTTTAGGAGCTAGGAAATGGTCCACTTTACAGAAATATTCAAATTTACTGGCAATTCATATATTCTCTGCTATAACTTTGTCCTGATTCTTTCTGTATATTATTTACTTTTTTTTGTTTTCCTTAATCAAAGTGTGTCTTTTAAATCTTTTCAAAGAATATTCTTTGGACTTACTAAATCACCTAAATTTTATACGTTTTCTGTTGTATTAAGTTCTGCTCATATCTTTATTTATCTTTTTTCTATGTTCTCAGGGTTTATTGTTTTGATTTTCTGATGTCAAGTAAAACACTTGGTTTTTATTTTTAATAAATATTTTTACTTATAAAGATTTGAACTTTTAAAGATTCCAGCTTCCTTGTACGTTTCTTAGGGTCCATTCCTCTACACTGTTGCCGGCCTAAGGCTTAGTTCACCATATAGCAATGTTTATATTGACATATTATCCCCTCGGCTTTCTGTGATTCCCTACATCTCACCTTTCTTTGCAGACAAGACATTTGAAATACCCTTAACTTATTTCACAGCCAATAAGTCTTTGAAATAATGTGTATTTTTTAGAGAAATCATCATATAAAATTAGGCAGAAAATCTCACCTTCCATAGTTTTCTAAACAGCATAATTTCACTCTTCTCACTGCTTAATTTGTTGTATTAAACAACCTTTGAGTATTTAGCTTTATCAATGTCATGTACTTTAAAAATGTTTTAGAGATCCTACCAGTCTTTGAAAACATCCTTGTTCCTTGTTTCTTTTCCAGGTTTATGTATATTTTCTGCCTAGCACCTGATTATTCCAACATCTCACGGATGGCCTAGGGAATGTAATTCTGGTATTGATTGTTTTTGCTGATTGTCTCTCTTTGTAGCTGATTTCTTCATTATTGTGTAAATTTAGATCATGAGCTCATGTTTAGCTAAACAGCTGACCTTGTAAAAGGCTTAAGTGTGAACGCTCGTAAGTTTCAGCAAAAAGTCGGCAAAGATTTATTTGTGTCCCTCCAATGCGTTGCCCACAAGGACCCCGTTTTCTAGAAGTGTTGGTCCAATACTCCCTCTAGGGTTAGGGGAATTAGACAGGGCTGCTTTCGGCCCCCGAACTTGGGAAGGGGCAGTGGGCCGCCTGTGGCCCGGGCAGGAGCCTCTCTGCATGTGAACCTGGGAATCATCTCTCCTGCGAACTTCGGTCACCTGGCAGGAAGCTATGATGCCCTGACCTATGGTTAGCTGTGCAGCGAGGTATACTGCGCGGACAGGTTCCACACTCACTGCAACTAAGTGGGCGGCCTGAGTGTAAAAGTGAGAGTTTGGGCAGCTGTGCAGACAAAGAAGGCGCCCTAAGGCCTGGGCCTAAATGCTTGTGACACCCCACCAGGCCTGCCGGGCTCTGAGGGCCCTGCCCAAGGACCGCTGCTCCCCTGCCATTTGTTCAGTCACAGCAGAGATGGCCACACCCACACCCTCTGTGAGGGCAGTGTTCCAGCCTCCCTCAGTCCCGCCCACTCTTCGCATGTTACCATGGACTACAGATGCTGCATTCTGAGACCAGGGCGTACCGAGAATGCCAAGGGCAGACATGATGACCTTAAATGATTTCCTCTTGTGTCAGTTTTGGTAAACTGTAGGAGCTAGGAAATGGTCCACTTTACAGAAATGTTCAAATTTACTGGCATTTCATATATTCTCTGCTATAACATTGTCCTGATTCTTTCTATATATTCTTTAATTATGTTTGTGCTTTCCTTAACCAAAGTGTGTCATTTAAATCTTTTCAAAGAATATTCTTTGGACTTACTACCTCACCTGAATTTTATACGTTTTCTGTGGTATTAAGTTCTGCTCATATCTATCTTTATCTTTTTTCTATGTTCTCAGGGTTTATTGTTTTGATCTTCTGATGTCAATTAAAACACTTGGTTATTCATTTTCATCAATCTTTTTTACTTATAAAGATTTGAACTTTTAAAGATTCCAGCTCACTTTTAAGTTTCTAAGGTTCAGGTCCTCTACATTGTGGATGACCTAACGCTTAGTTCACCACATAGCAATATATATATTGACATTTTCCCCTCGACTTTCTGTGATTCCCTACATCTCACCTTTCTTTGCAGACAAGCCATTTGAAATACACTTAACTTATTTCAGAGCCAATAAGTCTTTGAAATAATGTCTATTTTTTAGAGAAATCTTCTGACATAATTAGGCAGAAAATCTCACCTGCCATAGTTTTCAAAACAGCATAATTTCACTCTTCTCAATGCTTAATCTGTGGTATTAAACATCCTTTGAGTATTTAGGTTTATCAATGACATGTACTTTAAAAATGTTTTAGAGATCCTACCAGCCTTTGAAAACCTCCTTGTTCCTTCTTTCAGTTCCAGTTTTATGTATATTTTCTGCCTTGCACCTGATTATTCCAACATCAGATGGATGGCCTAGGGAATCTCATTCTGTTATTGATTGTTTTTCCTGATTGTCTCACTCTGTAGCTGATTTCTTCAATATTGTGTAAATTTAGGTCATGAGCTCATGTTTAGCTAAACAGCTGACCTTGTAAGAGGCTTAGGTGTGAACGCTGGTACGCTTCAGCAGAAAGTCGGCAAAGATTTATTTGTGTCCCTTCAATGAGTTGCCCGCAAGGACCCCGTTTTCTACAAGAGTTGGTCCAATACTCCTTCGAGAGGCAGTGGACCCAGACATGGCTGCTTTTCAGGCTTCGATCTGGGGCAGGGCCAGTGGGTGGACTGTGGCCCGGGCAGGAGCCTCTCCGCATGTGTCCCAGGGACCCATTTGCCTGCGAACTTCGGTCACCTGGCAGGAAGCTACGATGCCCTGACCTATGGTTAGCTGTGCAGCGAGGGGTACTGCGCGGACAGGTTCCAAACACACTTCAAATAAGAGGGCGGCCTGAGTGGAAAGGTGAGAGTTTGGGCAGCTGTGCAGACAAAGAAGGCGCCCTTTGGCCTGGGCCTAAATGCTTGTGACACCCCACTGGGTCTGCCGGGCTCTGAGGGCCCTGCCCTGGGCCCCCTGCTCCCCTGCCCTTTGTTCAGTCACAGCAGAGATGGCCACACACACTCCCTCAGTGAGGGCAGTCTTCCAACCTCCCTCAGCCACGCCCCCTCTCCGCAGGTTACCATGGACTACAGATGCTGCATTCTGAAGCCAGGGCGTTCCGAGAATGCCAAGGGCAGACATGATGACCTTAAATGATTTCCTCTTGTGTCAGTTTTCGTAAACTGTAGCAGCTAGGAAATGGTCCGCTTTACAGAAATGTTCAAGTTTACTGGCATTTCATATATTCTCTGCTATATCATTGTCCTGATTCTTTCTGCATATTATTTACTTATGTTTATGTTTTCCTTAATCAAAGTGTGTCTTTTAAATCTTTTCAAAGAATATTCTTTGGACTTACTAAATCACCTGAATTTTATACGTTTTCTGTTGTTTTAAGTTCTGCTCATATCTTTATTTATCTTTTTTCTATGTTCTCAGGGTTTATAGTTTTGATTTTGTGATGTCAAGTAAAACACTTGGTTATTCATTTTAATAAATCTTTTTACTTATAAAGATTTGAACTTTTAAAGATTCCAGCTTACTTGTACGTTTCTAAGGGTCCATTCCTCTACACTGTTGCCGGCCTAAGGCTTAGATCAACATATAGCTATGTATAAATTGACATAATATCCCCTCGGCTTTCTGTGATTCCCTACATCTCACCTTTCTTTGCAGACAAGACATTTGAAATACCCTTAACTTATTTCACAGCCAATAAGTCTTTGAAATAATGTGTATTTTTTAGAGAAATCATCTTATATAATTAGGCAGAAAATCTCACCTTCCATAGTTTTCTAAAGAGCATAACTTCACTCTTCTCACAGCTTAATTTGCTGTATTAAACAACCTTTGTTTATTTAGCTTTATGAATGACATGTACTTTAAAAATGTTTTAGAGATCCTACCAGCCTTTGAAAACCTCCTTGTTCCTTGTTTCATTTCCAGGTTTATGTATATTTTCTGCCTAGCACCTGATTATTCCAACATCTAATGGATGGCCTGGGGAATCTAATTCTGGTATTGATTGTTTTTGCTGATTGTCTCCCTTTGTAGGTGATTTCTTCATTATTGTGTAAATTTAGGTCATGAGCTCATGTTTAGCTAAACAGCTGACCTTGTAAAAGGCTTAGGTGTGAACGCTCGTAAGTTTCAGCAAAAAGTCGGCAAAGATTTATTTGTGTCCCTCCAATGAGTTGCCCACAAGGACCCCGTTTTCTAGAAGTGTTGGTCCAATACTCCCTCTAGGGGTAGGGGACTTAGACAGGGCTGCTTTCGGCCCCCGAACTTGGGCAGGGGCAGTGGGCGGCGTGTGGCCCGGGCAGGAGCCTCTATGCGTGTGAACCTGGGAATCATCTCTCCTGCGAACTTCGGTCACCTGGCAGGAAGCTACGAAGCCCAGACCTATGGTTAGCTGTGCAGCGAGGTATACTGCGTGGACAGGTTCCACACACACTTCAAATAAGTGGGAGGCCTCAGTGGAAAAGTGAGAGTTTGGGCAGCTGTGCAGACAAAGAAGGCGCCCTATGGCCTGGGCCTAAATGCTTGTGACACCCCACTGGGCCTGCTTGCTCTGAGGGCCCTGCCCTGGGCCCCCTGCTCCCCTGCCCTTTGTTCTGTCACAGCAGAGATGGCCACACACACTCCCTCAGTGAGGGCAGTGTTCCAGCCTCCATCAGCCCCGCCCACTCTCCACAGGTTACCATGGACTACAGATGCTGCATTCTGAGGCCATGGCGTTCCGAGTATGCCAAGGGCAGACATGATGACCTTAAATGATTTCCTCTTGTGTCAGTTTTGGTAAACTGTAGGAGCTAGGAAATGGTCCACTTTACAGAAATGTTCAAATTTACTGGCATTTCATATATTCTCTGCTATAACATTGTCCTGATTCTTTCTATATATTCTTTAATTATGTTTGTGCTTTCCTTAATCAAAGTGTGTCTTTTAAATCTTTTCAAAGAATATTCTTTGGACTTACTACCTCACCTGAATTTTATACGTTTTCTGTGGTATTAAGTTCTGCTCATATCTATCTTTATCTTTTTTCTATGTTCTCAGGGTTTATTGTTTTGATCTTCTGATGTCAATTAAAACACTTGGTTATTCATTTTCATCAATCTTTTTTACTTATAAAGATTTGAACTTTTAAAGATTCCAGCTCACTTTTAAGTTTCTAAGGTTCAGGTCCTCTACATTGTGGCTGGCCTAACGCTTAGTTCACCATAAAGCAATGCATATATTGACATTTTCCCCTCGACTTTCTGTGATTCCCTACATCTCACCTTTCTTTGCAGACAAGCCATTTGAAATACACTTAACTTATTTCACAGCCAATAAGTCTTTGAAATAATGTCTATTTTTTAGAGAAATCTTCTGACATAATTAGGCAGAAAATCTCACCTGCCATAGTTTTCAAAACAGCATAATTTCACTCTTCTCAATGCTTAATCTGTGGTATTAAACAACCTTTGAGTATTTAGGTTTATCAATGACATGTACTTTAAAAATGTTTTAGAGATCCTACCAGCCTTTGAAAACCTCCTTGTTCCTTCTTTCAGTTCCAGTTTTATGTATATTTTCTGCCTTGCACCTGATTATTCCAACATCAGATGGATGGCCTAGGGAATCTCATTCTGGTATTGATTGTTTTTGCTGATTGTCTCCCTTTGTAGCTGATTTCTTCAATATTGTGTAAATTTAGATCATGAGCTCATGTTTAGCTAAACAGCTGACCTTGTAAGAGGCTTAGGTGTGAACGCTGCTACGCTTCAGCAGAAAGTCGGCAAAGATTTATTTGTGTCCCTCCAATGAGTTGCCAGCAAGGACCCCGTTTTCTACAAGTGTTGGTCCATTACTCCTTCGAGAGGCAGTGGACTCAGACATGGCTGCTTTTCAGGCTTCGATCTGGGGCAGGGCCAGTGGGCGGCCTGTGGCCCGGGCAGGAGCCTCTCCGCATGTGTCCCAGGGACCCATTTGCCTGCGAACTTCGGTCACCTGGCAGGAAGCTACGATGCCCTGACCTATGGTTAGCTGTGCAGCGAGGTGTACTGCGCGGACAGGTTCCAAACACACTTCAAATAAGAGGGCGGCCTGAGTGGAAAGGTGAGAGTTTGGGCAGCTGTGCAGACAAAGAAGGCGCCCTTTGGCCTGGGCCTAAATGCTTGTGACACCCCACTGGGTCTGCCGGGCTCTGAGGGCCCTGCCCTGGGCCCCCTGCTCCCCTGCCCTTTGTTCAGTCACAGCAGAGATGGCCACACCCACTCCCTCAGTGATGGCAGACTTCCAACCTCCCTCAGCCACGCCCCCTCTCCGCAGGTTACCATGGACTACAGATGCTGCATTCTGAGGCCAGGGCGTTCCGAGAATGCCAAGGGCAGACATGATGACCTTAAATGATTTCCTCTTGTGTCAGTTTTCGTAAACTGTAGCAGCTAGGAAATGGTCCGCTTTACAGAAATGTTCAAGTTTACTGGCATTTCATATATTCTCTGCTATAACATTGTCCTGATTCTTTCTGCATATTCTTTACTTATGTTTATGTTTTCCTTAATCAAAGTGTGTCTTTTAAATCTTTTCAAAGAATATTCTTTGGACTTACTAAATCACCTGAATTTTATACGTTTTCTGTTGTATTCAGTTCTGCTCATATCTTTATTTATCTTTTTTCTATGTTCTCAGGGTTTATAGTTTTGATTTTCTGATGTCAAGTAAAACACTTGGTTATTCATTTTAATAAATCTTTTTACTTATAAAGATTTGAACTTTTAAAGATTCCAGCTTACTTGTACGTTTCTAAGGGTCCATTCCTCTACACTGTTGCCGGCCTAAGGCTTAGATCAACATATAGCTATGTATATATTGACATATTATCCCCTCGGCTTTCTGTGATTCCCTACATCTCACCTTTCTTTGCAGACAAGCCATTTAAAATACCCTTAACTTATTTCACAGCCAATAAGTCTTTGAAATAATGTGTATTTTTTAGAGAAATCATCTTATATAATTAGGCAGAAAATCTCACCTTCCATAGTTTTGTAAACAGCATAACTTCACTCTTCTCACAGCTTAATTTGCTGTATTAAACAACCTTTGTGTATTTAGCTTTATCAATGACATGTACTTTAAAAATGTTTTAGAAACCCTACCAGTCTTTGAAAACATCCTTGTTCCTTGTTTCTTTTCCAGGTTTATGTATATTTTCTGCCTAGCACCTGATTATTCCAACATCTGACGGATGGCCTAGGGAATCTAATTCTGTTATTGATTGTTTTTGCTGATTGTCTCCCTTTGTAGTTGATTTCTTCATTATTGTGTAAATTTAGGTCATGAGATCATGTTTAGCTAAACAGCTGACCTTGTAAAAGGCTTAGGTTTGAACGCTCGTAAGTTTCAGCAAAAAGTCGGCAAAGATTTATTTGTGTCCCTCCAATGCGTTGCCCACAAGGACCCCGTTTTCTAGAAGTGTTGGTCCAATACTCCATCTAGGGGTAGGGGACTTAGACAGGGCTGCTTTCGGCACCCGATCTTGGGCAGGGGCAGTGGGCGGCGTGTGGCCCGGGCAGGAGCCTCTCTGCGTGTGAACCTGGGAATCATCTCTCCTGCGAAATTCGGTCACCTGGCAGGAAGCTACGATGCCCAGACCTATGGTTAGCTGTGCAGCGAGGTATACTGCGTGGACAGGTTCCACACACACTTCAACTAAGTGGGTGGCCTGAATGGAAAAGTGAGAGTTTGGGCAGCTGTGCAGACAAAGAAGGCGCCCTATGGCCTGGGCCTAAATGCTTGTGACACCCCACTCGGCCTGCCTTGCTCTGAGGGACCTGCCCTGGGCCCCCTGCTCCCCTGCCCTTTGTTCAGTCACAGCAGTGATGGCCACACACACTCCCTCAGTGAGGGCAGTGTTCCAGCCTCCCTCAGCCCCGCCCACTCTCCACAGGTTACCATGGACTACAGATGCTGCATTCTGAGGCCAGGGCGTTCCGAGAATGCCAAGGGCAGACATGATGACCTTAAATGATTTCCTCTTGTGTCAGTTTTGGTAAACTGTAGGAGCTAGGAAATGGTCCACTTTACAGAAATGTTCAAATTTACTGGCATTTCATATATTCTCTGCTATAACATTGTCCTGATTCTTTCTATATATTCTTTAATTATGTTTGTGCTCTCCTTAATCAAAGTGTGTCTTTTAAATCTTTTCAAAGAATATTCTTTGGACTTACTACCTCACCTGAATTTTATACGTTTTCTGTGGTATTAAGTTCTGCTCATATCTATCTTTATCTTTTTTCTATGTTCTCAGGGTTTATTGTTTTGATCTTCTGATGTCAATTAAAACACTTGGTTATTCATTTTCATCAATCTTTTTACTTATAAAGATTTGAACTTTTAAAGATTCCAGCTCACTTTTAAGTTTCTAAGGGTCAGGTCCTCTACATTGTGGCTGGCCTAAGGCTTAGTTCACCATATAGCAATGTATATATTGACATTTTCCCCTCGACTTTCTGTGATTCCCTACATCTCACCTTTCTTTGCAGACAAGCCATTTGAAATACACTTAACTTATTTCACAGCCAATAAGTCTTTGAAATAATGTCTTTTTTTTAGAGAAATCTTCTGACATAATTAGGCAGAAAATCTCACCTGCCACAGTTTTCAAAACAGCATAATTTCACTCTTCTCACTGCTTAATCTGTGGTATTAAACAACCTTTGAGTATTTAGGTTTATCAATGACATGTACTTTAAAAATGTTTTAGAGATCCTACCAGCCTTTGAAAACCTCCTTGTTCCTTCTTTCAGTTCCAGTTTTATGTATATTTTCTGCCTTGCACCTGATTATTCCAACATCAGATGGATGGCCTAGGGAATCTCATTCTGGTATTGATTGTTTTTGCTGATTGTCTCCCTTTGTAGCTGATTTCTTCAATATTGTGTAAATTTAGGTCATGAGCTCATGTTTAGCTAAACAGCTGACCTTGTAAGAGGCTTAGGTGTGAACGCTGGTACGCTTCAGCAGAAAGTCGGCAAAGATTTATTTGTGTCCCTCCAATGAGTTGCCCGCAAGGACCCCGTTTTCTACAAGTGTTGGTCCAATACTCCTTCGAGAGGCAGTGGACTCAGACATGGCTGCTTTTCAGGCTTCGATCTGGGGCAGGGCCAGTGGGCGGCCTGTGGCACGAGCAGGAGCCTCTCCGCATGTGTCCCAGGGACCCATTTGCCTGCGAACTTCGGTCACCTGGCAGGAAGCTACGATGCCCTGACCTATGGTTAGCTGTGCAGCGAGGTGTACTGCGCGGACAGGTTCCAAACACACTTCAAATAAGAGGGCGGCCTGAGTGGAAAGGTGAGAGTTTGGGCAGCTGTGCAGACAAAGAAGGCGCCCTTTGGCCTGGGCCTAAATGCTTGTGACACCCCACTGGGTCTGCCGGGCTCTGAGGGCCCTGCCCTGGGCCCCCTGCTCCCCTGCCCTTTGTTCAGTCACAGCAGAGATGGCCACACCCACTCCCTCAGTGAGGGAAGTCTTCCAACCTCCCTCAGCCACGCCCCCTCTCCGCAGGTTACCATGGACTACAGATGCTGCATTCTGAGGCCAGGGCGTTCCGAGAATGCCAAGGGCAGACATGATGACCTTAAATGATTTCCTCTTGTGTCAGTTTTCGTAAACTGTAGCAGCTAGGAAATGGTCCGCTTTACAGAAATGTTCAAGTTTACTGGCATTTCATATATTCTCTGCTATAACATTGTCCTGATTCTTTCTGCATATTCTTTACTTATGTTTATGTTTTCCTTAATCAAAGTGTGTCTTTTAAATCTTTTCAAAGAATATTCTTTGGACTTACTAAATCACCTGAATTTTATACGTTTTCTGTTGTATTCAGTTCTGCTCATATCTTTATTCATCTTTTTTCTATGTTCTCAGGGTTTATAGTTTTGATTTTCTGATGTCAAGTAAAACACTTGGTTATTCATTTTAATAAATCTTTTTACTTATAAAGATTTGAACTTTTAAAGATTCCAGCTTACTTGTACGTTTCTAAGGGTCCATTCCTCTACACTGTTGCCGGCCTAAGGCTTAGATCAACATATAGCTATGTATATATTGACATATTATCCCCTCGGCTTTCTGTGATTCCCTACATCTCACCTTTCTTTGCAGACAAGACATTTGAAATACCCTTAACTTATTTCACAGCCAATAAGTCTTTGAAATAATGTGTATATTTTAGAGAAATCATCTTATATAATTAGGCAGAAAATCTCACGTTCCATAGTTTTCTAAACAGCATAACTTCACTCTTCTCACAGCTTAATTTGCTGTATTAAACAACCTTTGTGTATTTAGCTTTTTCAATGACATGTACTTTAAAAATGTTTTAGAGACCCTACCAGTCTTTGAAAACATCCTTGTTCCTTGTTTCTTTTCCAGGTTTATGTATATTTTCTGCCTAGCACCTGATTATTCCAACATCTGACGGATTGCCTAGGGAATCTAATTCTGGTATTGATTGTTTTTGCTGATTGTCTCCCCCTTTAGGTGATTTCTTCATTATTGTGTAAATTTAGGGCATGAGCTCATGTTTAGCTAAACAGCTGACCTTGTAAATGCCTTAGGTGTGAACGCTCGTAAGTTTCAGCAAAAAGTCGGGAAAGATTTATTTGTGTCCCTCCAATGAGTTGCCCACAAGGACCCCGTTTTCTAGAAGTGTTGGTCCAATATTCCCTCTAGGGGTAGGGGACTTAGACAGTGCTGCTTTCGGCCCCCGATCTTGGGCAGTGGAAGTGGGCGGCGTGTGGCCCGGGCAGGAGCCTCTCTGCGTGTGAACCTGGGAATCATCTCTCCTGCGAACTTCGGTCACCTGGCAGGAAGCTACGATGCCCAGACCTATGGTTAGCTGTGCAGCGAGGTATACTGCGTGGACAGGTTCCACACACACTTCAACTAAGTGGGTGGCCTGAATGGAAAAGTGAGAGTTTGGGCAGCTGTGCAGACAAGGAAGGCGCCCTATGGCCTGGGCCTAAATGCTTGTGACACCCCACTGGGCCTGCCTTGCTCTGAGGGCACTGCCCTGGGCGCCATGCTCCCCTGCCTTTGTTCAGTCACAGCAGAGATGGCCACACACACTCCCTCAGTGAGGGCAGTGTTCCAGCCTCCCTCAGCCCCGCCCACTCTCCACAGGTTACCATGGACTACAGATGCTGCATTCTGAGGCCAGGGCGTTCCGAGAATGCCAAGGGCAGACATGATGCCCTTAAATGATTTCCTCTTGTGTCAGTTTTGGTAAACTGTAGGAGCTAGGAAATGGTCCACTTTACAGAAATGTTCAAATTTACTGGCATTTCATATATTCTCTGCTATAACATTGTCCTGATTCTTTCTATATATTCTTTAATTATGTTAGTGCTTTCCTTAATCAAAGTGTGTCTTTTAAATATTTTCAAAGAATATTCTTTGGACTTACTACCTCACCTGAATTTTATACGTTTTCTGTGGTATTAAGTTCTGCTCATATCTATCTTTATCTTTTTTCTATGTTCTCAGGGTTTATTGTTTTGATCTTCTGATGTCAATTAAAACACTTGGTTATTCATTTTCATCAATCTTTTTACTTATAAAGATTTGAACTTTTAAAGATTCCAGCTCACTTTTAAGTTTCTAAGGGACAGGTCCTCTACATTGTGGCTGGCCTAAGGCTTAGTTCACCATATAGCAATGTATATATTGACATTTTCCCCTTGACTTTCTGTGATTCCCTACATCTCACCTTTCTTTGCAGACAAGCCATTTGAAATACACTTAACTTATTTCACAGCCAATAAGTCTTTGAAATAATGTCTATTTTTTAGAGATATATTCTGACATAAATAGGCAGAAAATCTCACCTGCCATAGTTTTCAAAACAGCATAATTTCACTCTTCTCAATGCTTAATCTGTGGTATTAAACAACCTTTGAGTATTTAGGTTTATCAATGACATGTACTTTAAAAATGTTTTAGAGATCCTACCAGCCTTTGAAAACCTCCTTGTTCCTTGTTTCAGTTCCAGTTTTATGTATATTTTCTGCCTTGCACCTGATTATTCCAACGTCAGATGGATGGCCTAGGGAATCTCATTCTGGTATTGATTGTTTTTGCTGATTGTCTCGCTTTGTAGCTGATTTCTTCAATATTGTGTGTATTTAGATCATGAGCTCATGTTTAGCTAAACAGCTGACCTTGTAAGAGGCTTAGGTGTGAACGCTGGTACGCTTCAGCAGAAAGTCGGCAAAGATTTATTTGTGTCCCTCCAATGAGTTGCCCGCAAGGACCCCGTTTTCTACAAGTGTTGGTCCAATACTCCTTCGAGAGGCAGTGGACTCAGACATGGCTGCTTTTCAGGCTTCGATCTGGGGCAGGGACTGTGGGCGGCCTGTGGCCCGGGCAGGAGCCTCTCTGCATGTGTCCCAGGGACCCATTTGCCTGCGAACTTCGGTCACCTGGCAGGAAGCTACGATGGCCTGCCCTATGGTTAGCTGTGCAGCGAGGTGTACTGCGCGGACAGGTTCCAAACCCACTTCAAATAAGAGGGCGGCCTGAGTGGAAAGGTGAGAGTTTGGGCAGCTGTGCAGACAAAGAAGGCGCCCTTTGGCCTGGGCCTAAATGCTTGTGACACCCCACTGGGTCTGCCGGGCTCTGAGGGCCCTGTCCTGGGCACCCTGCTCCCCTGCCCTTTGTTCAGTCACAGCAGAGATGGCCACACCCACTCCCTCAGTGAGGGCAGTCTTCCAACCTCCCTCAGCCACGCCCCCTCTCCGCAGGTTACCATGGACTACAGATGCTGCATTCTGAGGCCAGGGCGTTCCGAGATTGCCAAGGGCAGACATGATGACCTTAAATGATTTCCTCTTGTGTCAGTTTTGGTAAACTGTAGGAGCTAGGAAATGGTCCACTTTACAGAAATATTCAAATTTACTGGCAATTCATATATTCTCCGCTATAACATTGTCCTGATTCTTTCTGTATATTATTTACTTTTTTTTGTTTTCCTAAATCAAAGTGTGTCTTTTAAATCTTTTCAAAGAATATTCTTTGGACTTACTAAATCACCTAAATTTTATACGTTTTCTGTTGTTTTAAGTTCTGCTCATATCTTTATTTATCTTTTTTCTATGTTCTCAGGGTTTATTGTTTTGATTTTCTGATGTCAAGTAAAACACTTGGTTATTATTTTTAATAAATCTTTTTACTTATAAAGATTTGAACTTTTAAAGATTCCAGCTTACTTGTACGTTTCTCAGGGTCCATTCCTCTACACTGTTGCCGGCCTAAGGCTTAGTTCACCATATTGCAATGTATATATTGACATATTATCCCCTCGGCTTTCTGTGATTCCCTACATCTCACATTTCTTTGCAGACAAGACATTTGAAATACCCTTAACTTATTTCACAGCCAATAAGTCTTTGAAATAATGTGTATTTTTTAGAGAAATCATCTTATATAATTAGGCAGAAAATCTCACCTTCCATAGTTTTCTAAACAGCATAATTTCACTCTTCTCACAGCTTAATTTGCTGTATTAAACAACCTTTGTTTATTTAGCTTTATCAATGACATGTACTTTAAAAATGTTTTAGAGACCCTACCAGTCTTTGAAAATATCCTTGTTCCTTGTTTCTTTTCCAGGTTTATGTATATTTTTTGCCTAGCACCTGATTATTCCAACATCTGAAGGATGGCCTAGGGAATCTAATTCTGGTATTGATTGTTTTTGCTGATTGTCTCCCTTTGTAGCTGATTTCTTCATTATTGTGTAAATTTAGATCATGAGCTCATGTTTAGCTAAACAGCTAACCTTGTAAAAGGCTTAGGTGTGAACGCTCGTAAGTTTCAGCAAAAAGTCGGCAAAGATTTATTTGTGTCCCTCCAATGAGTTGCCCACAAGGACCCCGTTTTCTAGAAGTGTTGGTCCAATACTCCCTCTAGGGGTAGGGGAATTAGACAGGGCTGCTTTCGGCCCCCGATCTTGGGCAGGGGCAGTGGGCCGCCTGTGGCCCGGGCAGGAGCCTCTCTGCATGTGAACCTGGGAATCATCTCTCCTGCGAACTTCGGTCACCTGGCAGGAAGCTACGATGCCCAGACCTATGGTTAGCTGTGCAGCGAGGTATACTGCGTGGACAGGTTCCACACACACTTCAAATAAGTGGGTGGCCTGAGTGGAATAGTGAGAGTTTGGCCAGCTGTGCAGACAAAGAAGGCGCCCTATGGCCTTGGCCTAAATGCTTGTGACACCCCACTGTGCCTGCCTTGCTCTGAGGGCCCTGCCCTGGGCCCCATGATCCCCTGCCATTTGTTCAGTCACAGCAGAGATGGCCACACCCACTCCCTCAGTGAGGGCAATGTTCCAGCCTCCCTGTGCCCCGCCCACTCTCCACAGGTTACCATGGACTACAGATGCTGCATTCTGAGGCCAGGGCGTTCCGAGAATGCCAAGGGCAGACATGATGACCTTAAATGATTTCCTCTTGTGTCAGTTTTGGTAAACTGTAGGAGCTAGGAAATGGTCCACTTTACAGAAATGTTCAAATTTACTGGCATTTCATATATTCTCTGCTATAACATTGTCCTGATTCTTTCTATATATTCTTTAATTATGTTAGTGCTTTCCTTAATCAAAGTGTGTCTTTTAAATATTTTCAAAGAATATTCTTTGGACTTACTACCTCACCTGAATTTTATACGTTTTCTGTGGTATTAAGTTCTGCTCATATCTATCTTTATCTTTTTTCTATGTTCTCAGGGTTTATTGTTTTGATCTTCTGATGTCAATTAAAACACTTGGTTATTCATTTTCATCAATCTTTTTACTTATAAAGATTTGAACTTTTAAAGATTCCAGCTCACTTTCAAGTTTCTAAGGGTCAGGTCCTCTACATTGTGGCTGGCGTAAGGCTTAGTTCACCATATAGCAATGTATATATTGACATTTTCCCCTCGACTTTCTGTGATTCCCTACATCTCACCTTTCTTTGCAGACAAGCCATTTGAAATACACTTAACTTATTTCACAGCCAATAAGTCTTTGAAATAATGTCTATTTTTTAGAGAAATCTTCTTATATAATTTGGCAGAAAATCTCACCTGCCATAGTTTTTAAAACAGCATAATTTCACTCTTCTCAATGCTTAATCTGTGTTATTAAACAACCTTTGAGTATTTAGGTTTATCAACGACATGTGCTTTAAAAATGTTTTAGAGATCCTACCAGCCTTTGAAAACCTCCTTGTTCCTTCTTTCAGTTCCAGTTTTATGTATATTTTCTGCCTTGCACCTGATTATTCCAACATCAGATGGATGGCCTAGGGAATCTCATTCTGGTATTGATTGTTTTTGCTGATTATCTCACTTTGTAGCTGATTTCTTCAATATTGTGTAAATTTAGATCATGAGCTCATGTTTAGCTAAACAGCTGACCTTGTAAGAGGCTTAGGTGTGAACGCTGGTAAGCTTCAGCAGAAAGTCGGCAAAGATTTATTTGTGTCCCTCCAATGAGTTGCCCGCAAGGACCCCGTTTTCTACAAGTGTTGGTCGAATACTCCTTCGAGAGGCAGTGGACTGAGACATGGCTGCTTTTCAGGCTTCGATCTGGGGCAAGGCCAGTGGGCGGCCTGTGGCCCGGACAGGAGCCTCTCTGCATGAGTCCCAGGGTCCCATTTTCCTGCGAACTTCGGTCACCTGGCAGGAAGCTACGATGCCTTGACCTATGGTTAGCTGTGCAGCGAAGTGTACTGCGCGGACAGGTACCCAACACACTTCAAATAAGAGGGCGGCCTGAGTGGAAAGGTGAGAGTTTGGGCAGCTGTGCAGACAAAGAAGGCGCCCTTTGGCCTGGGCCTAAATGCTTGTGACACCCCACTGGGTCTGCCGGGCTCTGAGGGCCCTGCCCTGGGCCCCCTGCTCCCCTGCCCTTTGTTCAGTCACAGCAGAGATGGCCACACCCACTCCTTCTGTGAGGGCAGTCTTCCAACCTCCCTCAGCCACGCCCCCTCTCCGCAGGTTACCATGGACTACAGATGCTGCATTCTGAGCCCAGGGTGTTCCGAGAATGCCAAGGGCAGACATGATGACCTTAAATGATTTCCTCTTGTGTCAGTTTTGGTAAACTTTAAGAGCTAGGAAAGGGTCCACTTTACAGAAATATTCAAATTTACTGGCAATTCATATATTCTCCGCTATAACATTGTCCTGATTCTTTCTGTATATTATTTACTTTTTTTTGTTTCCTAAATCAAAGTGTGTCTTTTAAATCTTTTCAAAGAATATTCTTTGGACTTACTAAATCACCTAAATTTTATACGTTTTCTGTTGTATTAAGTTCTGCTCCTATCTTTATTTATATTTTTTCTATGTTCTCAGGGTTTATTGTTTTGATTTTCTGATGTCAAGTAAAACAGTTGGTTATTATTTTTAATAAATCTTTTTACTTATAAAGATTTGAACTTTTAAAGATTCCAGCTTCCTTGTACGTTTCTAAGGGTCCATTCCTCTACACTGTTGCCAGCCTAAGGCATAGTTCACCATATAGCAATGTATATATTGACATATTATCCCCTCGGCTTTCTGTGATTCCCTACATCTCACATTTCTTTGCAGACAAGACATTTGAAATACCCTTAACTTATTTCACAGCCAATAAGTCTTTGAAATAATGTGTATTTTTTAGAGAAATCATCTTATATAATTAGGCAGAATATCTCACCTTCCATAGTTTTCTAAACAGCATAATTTCACTCTTCCCACTGCTTAATTTGTTGTATTAAACAACCTTTGAGTATTTAGCTTTATCAATGACAAGTACTTTAAAAATGTTTTAGAGATCCTACCAGTCTTTGAAAACTTCCTTGTTCCTTGTTTCTTTTCCAGGTTTATGTATATTTTCTGCCTAGCACCTGATTATTCCAACATCTGACGGATGGCCTAGGGAATCTAATTCTGGTATTGATTGTTTTTGCTGATTGTCTGCCTTTGTAGCTGATTTCTTCATTATTGTGTAAATTTAGATCATGAGCTCATGTTTAGCTAAACAGCTGACCTTGTAAAAGGCTTAGGTGTGAACGCTCGTAAGTTTCAGCAAAAAGTCGGCAAAGATTTATTTGTGTCCCTCCAATGAGTTGCCCACAAGGACCCCGTTTTCTAGAAGTGTTGGTCCAATACTCCCTCTAGGGGTAGGGGAATAAGACAGGGCTGCTTTCCGCCCCCGATCTTGGGCAGGGGCAGTGGGCCGCCTGTGGCCCGGGCAGGAGCCTCTCTTCATGTGAACCTGGGAATCATCTCTCCTGCGAACTTCGGTCACCTGGCAGGAAGCTATGATGCCAGACCTATGGTTAGCGGTGCAGCGAGGTATACTGCGCAGACAGGTTCCACACTCACTGCAACTAAGTGGGCGGCCTGAGTGGAAAAGTGAGTGTTTGGGCAGCTGTGCAGACAAAGAAGGCGCCCTAAGTCCTGGGCCTAAATGCTTGTGAGACCCCACTAGGCCTGCCGGGCTCTGAGGGCCCTGCACAGGGCCCGTTGCTCTCCTGCCCTTTGTTCAGTCACAGCAGAGATGGCCACACCCACTCCCTCTGTGAGGGCAGTGTTCCAGCCTCCCTCAGTCCCGCCCACTCTCCGCAGGTTACCATGGACTACAGATGCTGCATTCTGAGGCCAGGGCTTTCCGAGAATGCCAAGGGCAGACATGATGACCTTAAATGATTTCCTCTTGTGTCAGTTTTTGTAAACTGTAGGAGCTAGGAAATGGTCCACTTTACAGAAATGTTCAAATTTACTGGCATTTCATATATTCTCTGCTATAACATTGTCCTGATTCTTTCTATATATTCTTTAATTATGTTTGTGCTTTCCTTAATCAAAGTGTGTCTTTTAAATCTTTTCAAAGAATATTCTTTGGACTTACTACCTCACCTGAATTTTATACGTTTTCTGTGGTATTAAGTTCTGCTCATATCTATCTTTATCTTTTTTCTATGTTCTCAGGGTTTATTGTTTTGATCTTCTGATGTCAATTAAAACACTTGGTTATTCATTTTCATCAATCTTTTTACTTATAAAGATTTGAACTTTTAAAGATTCCAGCTCACTTTTAAGTTTCTAAGGGTCAGGTCCTCTACTTTGTGGCTGGCCTAAGGCTTAGTTCACCATATAGCAATGTATATATTGACATTTTCCCCTCGACTTTCTGTGATTCCCTACATCTCACCTTTCTTTGCAGACAAGCCATTTGAAATACACTTAACTTATTTCACAGCCAATAAGTCTTTGAAATAATGTCTATTTTTTAGGAAATCTTCTGACATAATTAGGCAGAAAATCCCACCTGCCATAGTTTTAAAAACAGCATAATTTCACTCTTCTCAAAGCTTAATCTGTGGTATTAAACAACCTTTGAGTATTTAGGTTTATCAATGACATGTACTTTAAAAATGTTTTAGAGATCCTACCAGCCTTTGAAAACCTCCTTGTTCCTTCTTTCAGTTCCAGTTTTATGTATATTTTCTGCCTTGCACCTGATTATTCCAACATCAGATGGATGACCTAGGGAATCTCATTCTGGTATTGATTGTTTTTGCTGATTGTCTCACTTTGTAGCTGATTTCTTCAATATTGTGTAAATTTAGATCATGAGCTCATGTTTAGCTAAACAGCTGACCTTGTAAGAGGCTTAGGTGTGAACGCTGGTACGCTTCAGCAGAAAGTCGGCAAAGATTTATTTGTGTCCCTCCAATGAGTTGCCCGCAAGGACCCCGTTTTCTACAAGTGTTGGTCCAATACTCCTTCGAGAGGCAGTGGACTCAGACATGGCTGCTTTTCAGGCTTCGATCTGGGGCAGGGCCAGTGGGCGGCCTGTGGCACGAGCAGGAGCCTCTCCGCATGTGTCCCAGGGACCCATTTGCCTGCGAACTTCGGTCACCTGGCAGGAAGCTACGATGCCCTGACCTATGGTTAGCTGTGCAGCGAGGTGTACTGCGCGGACAGGTTCCAAACACACTTCAAATAAGAGGGCGGCCTGAGTGGAAAGGTGAGAGTTTGGGCAGCTGTGCAGACAAAGAAGGCGCCCTTTGGCCTGGGCCTAAATGCTTGTGACACCCCACTGGGTCTGCCGGGCTCTGAGGGCCCTGCCCTGGGCCCCCTGCTCCCCTGCCCTTTGTTCAGTCACAGCAGAGATGGCCACACCCACTCCCTCAGTGAGGGAAGTCTTCCAACCTCCCTCAGCCACGCCCCCTCTCCGCAGGTTACCATGGACTACAGATGCTGCATTCTGAGGCCAGGGCGTTCCGAGAATGCCAAGGGCAGACATGATGACCTTAAATGATTTCCTCTTGTGTCAGTTTTCGTAAACTGTAGCAGCTAGGAAATGGTCCGCTTTACAGAAATGTTCAAGTTTACTGGCATTTCATATATTCTCTGCTATAACATTGTCCTGATTCTTTCTGCATATTCTTTACTTATGTTTATGTTTTCCTTAATCAAAGTGTGTCTTTTAAATCTTTTCAAAGAATATTCTTTGGACTTACTAAATCACCTGAATTTTATACGTTTTCTGTTGTATTCAGTTCTGCTCATATCTTTATTCATCTTTTTTCTATGTTCTCAGGGTTTATAGTTTTGATTTTCTGATGTCAAGTAAAACACTTGGTTATTCATTTTAATAAATCTTTTTACTTATAAAGATTTGAACTTTTAAAGATTCCAGCTTACTTGTACGTTTCTAAGGGTCCATTCCTCTACACTGTTGCCGGCCTAAGGCTTAGATCAACATATAGCTATGTATATATTGACATATTATCCCCTCGGCTTTCTGTGATTCCCTACATCTCACCTTTCTTTGCAGACAAGACATTTGAAATACCCTTAACTTATTTCACAGCCAATAAGTCTTTGAAATAATGTGTATATTTTAGAGAAATCATCTTATATAATTAGGCAGAAAATCTCACGTTCCATAGTTTTCTAAACAGCATAACTTCACTCTTCTCACAGCTTAATTTGCTGTATTAAACAACCTTTGTGTATTTAGCTTTTTCAATGACATGTACTTTAAAAATGTTTTAGAGACCCTACCAGTCTTTGAAAACATCCTTGTTCCTTGTTTCTTTTCCAGGTTTATGTATATTTTCTGCCTAGCACCTGATTATTCCAACATCTGACGGATTGCCTAGGGAATCTAATTCTGGTATTGATTGTTTTTGCTGATTGTCTCCCCCTTTAGGTGATTTCTTCATTATTGTGTAAATTTAGGGCATGAGCTCATGTTTAGCTAAACAGCTGACCTTGTAAATGCCTTAGGTGTGAACGCTCGTAAGTTTCAGCAAAAAGTCGGGAAAGATTTATTTGTGTCCCTCCAATGAGTTGCCCACAAGGACCCCGTTTTCTAGAAGTGTTGGTCCAATATTCCCTCTAGGGGTAGGGGACTTAGACAGTGCTGCTTTCGGCCCCCGATCTTGGGCAGTGGAAGTGGGCGGCGTGTGGCCCGGGCAGGAGCCTCTCTGCGTGTGAACCTGGGAATCATCTCTCCTGCGAACTTCGGTCACCTGGCAGGAAGCTACGATGCCCAGACCTATGGTTAGCTGTGCAGCGAGGTATACTGCGTGGACAGGTTCCACACACACTTCAACTAAGTGGGTGGCCTGAATGGAAAAGTGAGAGTTTGGGCAGCTGTGCAGACAAGGAAGGCGCCCTATGGCCTGGGCCTAAATGCTTGTGACACCCCACTGGGCCTGCCTTGCTCTGAGGGCACTGCCCTGGGCGCCATGCTCCCCTGCCTTTGTTCAGTCACAGCAGAGATGGCCACACACACTCCCTCAGTGAGGGCAGTGTTCCAGCCTCCCTCAGCCCCGCCCACTCTCCACAGGTTACCATGGACTACAGATGCTGCATTCTGAGGCCAGGGCGTTCCGAGAATGCCAAGGGCAGACATGATGCCCTTAAATGATTTCCTCTTGTGTCAGTTTTGGTAAACTGTAGGAGCTAGGAAATGGTCCACTTTACAGAAATGTTCAAATTTACTGGCATTTCATATATTCTCTGCTATAACATTGTCCTGATTCTTTCTATATATTCTTTAATTATGTTAGTGCTTTCCTTAATCAAAGTGTGTCTTTTAAATATTTTCAAAGAATATTCTTTGGACTTACTACCTCACCTGAATTTTATACGTTTTCTGTGGTATTAAGTTCTGCTCATATCTATCTTTATCTTTTTTCTATGTTCTCAGGGTTTATTGTTTTGATCTTCTGATGTCAATTAAAACACTTGGTTATTCATTTTCATCAATCTTTTTACTTATAAAGATTTGAACTTTTAAAGATTCCAGCTCACTTTTAAGTTTCTAAGGGACAGGTCCTCTACATTGTGGCTGGCCTAAGGCTTAGTTCACCATATAGCAATGTATATATTGACATTTTCCCCTTGACTTTCTGTGATTCCCTACATCTCACCTTTCTTTGCAGACAAGCCATTTGAAATACACTTAACTTATTTCACAGCCAATAAGTCTTTGAAATAATGTCTATTTTTTAGAGATATATTCTGACATAAATAGGCAGAAAATCTCACCTGCCATAGTTTTCAAAACAGCATAATTTCACTCTTCTCAATGCTTAATCTGTGGTATTAAACAACCTTTGAGTATTTAGGTTTATCAATGACATGTACTTTAAAAATGTTTTAGAGATCCTACCAGCCTTTGAAAACCTCCTTGTTCCTTGTTTCAGTTCCAGTTTTATGTATATTTTCTGCCTTGCACCTGATTATTCCAACGTCAGATGGATGGCCTAGGGAATCTCATTCTGGTATTGATTGTTTTTGCTGATTGTCTCGCTTTGTAGCTGATTTCTTCAATATTGTGTGTATTTAGATCATGAGCTCATGTTTAGCTAAACAGCTGACCTTGTAAGAGGCTTAGGTGTGAACGCTGGTACGCTTCAGCAGAAAGTCGGCAAAGATTTATTTGTGTCCCTCCAATGAGTTGCCCGCAAGGACCCCGTTTTCTACAAGTGTTGGTCCAATACTCCTTCGAGAGGCAGTGGACTCAGACATGGCTGCTTTTCAGGCTTCGATCTGGGGCAGGGACTGTGGGCGGCCTGTGGCCCGGGCAGGAGCCTCTCTGCATGTGTCCCAGGGACCCATTTGCCTGCGAACTTCGGTCACCTGGCAGGAAGCTACGATGGCCTGCCCTATGGTTAGCTGTGCAGCGAGGTGTACTGCGCGGACAGGTTCCAAACCCACTTCAAATAAGAGGGCGGCCTGAGTGGAAAGGTGAGAGTTTGGGCAGCTGTGCAGACAAAGAAGGCGCCCTTTGGCCTGGGCCTAAATGCTTGTGACACCCCACTGGGTCTGCCGGGCTCTGAGGGCCCTGTCCTGGGCACCCTGCTCCCCTGCCCTTTGTTCAGTCACAGCAGAGATGGCCACACACACTCCCTCAGTGAGGGCAGTCTTCCAACCTCCCTCAGCCACGCCCCCTCTCCGCAGGTTACCATGGACTACAGATGCTGCATTCTGAGGCCAGGGCGTTCCGAGATTGCCAAGGGCAGACATGATGACCTTAAATGATTTCCTCTTGTGTCAGTTTTGGTAAACTGTAGGAGCTAGGAAATGGTCCACTTTACAGAAATATTCAAATTTACTGGCAATTCATATATTCTCCGCTATAACATTGTCCTGATTCTTTCTGTATATTATTTACTTTTTTTTGTTTTCCTAAATCAAAGTGTGTCTTTTAAATCTTTTCAAAGAATATTCTTTGGACTTACTAAATCACCTAAATTTTATACGTTTTCTGTTGTTTTAAGTTCTGCTCATATCTTTATTTATCTTTTTTCTATGTTCTCAGGGTTTATTGTTTTGATTTTCTGATGTCAAGTAAAACACTTGGTTATTATTTTTAATAAATCTTTTTACTTATAAAGATTTGAACTTTTAAAGATTCCAGCTTACTTGTACGTTTCTCAGGGTCCATTCCTCTACACTGTTGCCGGCCTAAGGCTTAGTTCACCATATTGCAATGTATATATTGACATATTATCCCCTCGGCTTTCTGTGATTCCCTACATCTCACATTTCTTTGCAGACAAGACATTTGAAATACCCTTAACTTATTTCACAGCCAATAAGTCTTTGAAATAATGTGTATTTTTTAGAGAAATCATCTTATATAATTAGGCAGAAAATCTCACCTTCCATAGTTTTCTAAACAGCATAACTTCACTCTTCTCACAGCTTAATTTGCTGTATTAAACAACCTTTGTTTATTTAGCTTTATCAATGACATGTACTTTAAAAATGTTTTAGAGACCCTACCAGTCTTTGAAAATATCCTTGTTCCTTGTTTCTTTTCCAGGTTTATGTATATTTTTTGCCTAGCACCTGATTATTCCAACATCTGAAGGATGGCCTAGGGAATCTAATTCTGGTATTGATTGTTTTTGCTGATTGTCTCCCTTTGTAGCTGATTTCTTCATTATTGTGTAAATTTAGATCATGAGCTCATGTTTAGCTAAACAGCTAACCTTGTAAAAGGCTTAGGTGTGAACGCTCGTAAGTTTCAGCAAAAAGTCGGCAAAGATTTATTTGTGTCCCTCCAATGAGTTGCCCACAAGGACCCCGTTTTCTAGAAGTGTTGGTCCAATACTCCCTCTAGGGGTAGGGGAATTAGACAGGGCTGCTTTCGGCCCCCGATCTTGGGCAGGGGCAGTGGGCCGCCTGTGGCCCGGGCAGGAGCCTCTCTGCATGTGAACCTGGGAATCATCTCTCCTGCGAACTTCGGTCACCTGGCAGGAAGCTACGATGCCCAGACCTATGGTTAGCTGTGCAGCGAGGTATACTGCGTGGACAGGTTCCACACACACTTCAAATAAGTGGGTGGCCTGAGTGGAATAGTGAGAGTTTGGCCAGCTGTGCAGACAAAGAAGGCGCCCTATGGCCTTGGCCTAAATGCTTGTGACACCCCACTGTGCCTGCCTTGCTCTGAGGGCCCTGCCCTGGGCCCCATGATCCCCTGCCATTTGTTCAGTCACAGCAGAGATGGCCACACCCACTCCCTCAGTGAGGGCAATGTTCCAGCCTCCCTGTGCCCCGCCCACTCTCCACAGGTTACCATGGACTACAGATGCTGCATTCTGAGGCCAGGGCGTTCCGAGAATGCCAAGGGCAGACATGATGACCTTAAATGATTTCCTCTTGTGTCAGTTTTGGTAAACTGTAGGAGCTAGGAAATGGTCCACTTTACAGAAATGTTCAAATTTACTGGCATTTCATATATTCTCTGCTATAACATTGTCCTGATTCTTTCTATATATTCTTTAATTATGTTAGTGCTTTCCTTAATCAAAGTGTGTCTTTTAAATATTTTCAAAGAATATTCTTTGGACTTACTACCTCACCTGAATTTTATACGTTTTCTGTGGTATTAAGTTCTGCTCATATCTATCTTTATCTTTTTTCTATGTTCTCAGGGTTTATTGTTTTGATCTTCTGATGTCAATTAAAACACTTGGTTATTCATTTTCATCAATCTTTTTACTTATAAAGATTTGAACTTTTAAAGATTCCAGCTCACTTTCAAGTTTCTAAGGGTCAGGTCCTCTACATTGTGGCTGGCGTAAGGCTTAGTTCACCATATAGCAATGTATATATTGACATTTTCCCCTCGACTTTCTGTGATTCCCTACATCTCACCTTTCTTTGCAGACAAGCCATTTGAAATACACTTAACTTATTTCACAGCCAATAAGTCTTTGAAATAATGTCTATTTTTTAGAGAAATCTTCTTATATAATTTGGCAGAAAATCTCACCTGCCATAGTTTTTAAAACAGCATAATTTCACTCTTCTCAATGCTTAATCTGTGTTATTAAACAACCTTTGAGTATTTAGGTTTATCAACGACATGTGCTTTAAAAATGTTTTAGAGATCCTACCAGCCTTTGAAAACCTCCTTGTTCCTTCTTTCAGTTCCAGTTTTATGTATATTTTCTGCCTTGCACCTGATTATTCCAACATCAGATGGATGGCCTAGGGAATCTCATTCTGGTATTGATTGTTTTTGCTGATTATCTCACTTTGTAGCTGATTTCTTCAATATTGTGTAAATTTAGATCATGAGCTCATGTTTAGCTAAACAGCTGACCTTGTAAGAGGCTTAGGTGTGAACGCTGGTAAGCTTCAGCAGAAAGTCGGCAAAGATTTATTTGTGTCCCTCCAATGAGTTGCCCGCAAGGACCCCGTTTTCTACAAGTGTTGGTCGAATACTCCTTCGAGAGGCAGTGGACTGAGACATGGCTGCTTTTCAGGCTTCGATCTGGGGCAAGGCCAGTGGGCGGCCTGTGGCCCGGACAGGAGCCTCTCTGCATGAGTCCCAGGGTCCCATTTTCCTGCGAACTTCGGTCACCTGGCAGGAAGCTACGATGCCTTGACCTATGGTTAGCTGTGCAGCGAAGTGTACTGCGCGGACAGGTACCCAACACACTTCAAATAAGAGGGCGGCCTGAGTGGAAAGGTGAGAGTTTGGGCAGCTGTGCAGACAAAGAAGGCGCCCTTTGGCCTGGGCCTAAATGCTTGTGACACCCCACTGGGTCTGCCGGGCTCTGAGGGCCCTGCCCTGGGCCCCCTGCTCCCCTGCCCTTTGTTCAGTCACAGCAGAGATGGCCACACCCACTCCTTCTGTGAGGGCAGTCTTCCAACCTCCCTCAGCCACGCCCCCTCTCCGCAGGTTACCATGGACTACAGATGCTGCATTCTGAGCCCAGGGTGTTCCGAGAATGCCAAGGGCAGACATGATGACCTTAAATGATTTCCTCTTGTGTCAGTTTTGGTAAACTTTAAGAGCTAGGAAAGGGTCCACTTTACAGAAATATTCAAATTTACTGGCAATTCATATATTCTCCGCTATAACATTGTCCTGATTCTTTCTGTATATTATTTACTTTTTTTTGTTTCCTAAATCAAAGTGTGTCTTTTAAATCTTTTCAAAGAATATTCTTTGGACTTACTAAATCACCTAAATTTTATACGTTTTCTGTTGTATTAAGTTCTGCTCCTATCTTTATTTATATTTTTTCTATGTTCTCAGGGTTTATTGTTTTGATTTTCTGATGTCAAGTAAAACAGTTGGTTATTATTTTTAATAAATCTTTTTACTTATAAAGATTTGAACTTTTAAAGATTCCAGCTTCCTTGTACGTTTCTAAGGGTCCATTCCTCTACACTGTTGCCAGCCTAAGGCATAGTTCACCATATAGCAATGTATATATTGACATATTATCCCCTCGGCTTTCTGTGATTCCCTACATCTCACATTTCTTTGCAGACAAGACATTTGAAATACCCTTAACTTATTTCACAGCCAATAAGTCTTTGAAATAATGTGTATTTTTTAGAGAAATCATCTTATATAATTAGGCAGAATATCTCACCTTCCATAGTTTTCTAAACAGCATAATTTCACTCTTCCCACTGCTTAATTTGTTGTATTAAACAACCTTTGAGTATTTAGCTTTATCAATGACAAGTACTTTAAAAATGTTTTAGAGATCCTACCAGTCTTTGAAAACTTCCTTGTTCCTTGTTTCTTTTCCAGGTTTATGTATATTTTCTGCCTAGCACCTGATTATTCCAACATCTGACGGATGGCCTAGGGAATCTAATTCTGGTATTGATTGTTTTTGCTGATTGTCTGCCTTTGTAGCTGATTTCTTCATTATTGTGTAAATTTAGATCATGAGCTCATGTTTAGCTAAACAGCTGACCTTGTAAAAGGCTTAGGTGTGAACGCTCGTAAGTTTCAGCAAAAAGTCGGCAAAGATTTATTTGTGTCCCTCCAATGAGTTGCCCACAAGGACCCCGTTTTCTAGAAGTGTTGGTCCAATACTCCCTCTAGGGGTAGGGGAATAAGACAGGGCTGCTTTCCGCCCCCGATCTTGGGCAGGGGCAGTGGGCCGCCTGTGGCCCGGGCAGGAGCCTCTCTTCATGTGAACCTGGGAATCATCTCTCCTGCGAACTTCGGTCACCTGGCAGGAAGCTATGATGCCAGACCTATGGTTAGCGGTGCAGCGAGGTATACTGCGCAGACAGGTTCCACACTCACTGCAACTAAGTGGGCGGCCTGAGTGGAAAAGTGAGTGTTTGGGCAGCTGTGCAGACAAAGAAGGCGCCCTAAGTCCTGGGCCTAAATGCTTGTGAGACCCCACTAGGCCTGCCGGGCTCTGAGGGCCCTGCACAGGGCCCGTTGCTCTCCTGCCCTTTGTTCAGTCACAGCAGAGATGGCCACACCCACTCCCTCTGTGAGGGCAGTGTTCCAGCCTCCCTCAGTCCCGCCCACTCTCCGCAGGTTACCATGGACTACAGATGCTGCATTCTGAGGCCAGGGCTTTCCGAGAATGCCAAGGGCAGACATGATGACCTTAAATGATTTCCTCTTGTGTCAGTTTTTGTAAACTGTAGGAGCTAGGAAATGGTCCACTTTACAGAAATGTTCAAATTTACTGGCATTTCATATATTCTCTGCTATAACATTGTCCTGATTCTTTCTATATATTCTTTAATTATGTTTGTGCTTTCCTTAATCAAAGTGTGTCTTTTAAATCTTTTCAAAGAATATTCTTTGGACTTACTACCTCACCTGAATTTTATACGTTTTCTGTGGTATTAAGTTCTGCTCATATCTATCTTTATCTTTTTTCTATGTTCTCAGGGTTTATTGTTTTGATCTTCTGATGTCAATTAAAACACTTGGTTATTCATTTTCATCAATCTTTTTACTTATAAAGATTTGAACTTTTAAAGATTCCAGCTCACTTTTAAGTTTCTAAGGGTCAGGTCCTCTACTTTGTGGCTGGCCTAAGGCTTAGTTCACCATATAGCAATGTATATATTGACATTTTCCCCTCGACTTTCTGTGATTCCCTACATCTCACCTTTCTTTGCAGACAAGCCATTTGAAATACACTTAACTTATTTCACAGCCAATAAGTCTTTGAAATAATGTCTATTTTTTAGGAAATCTTCTGACATAATTAGGCAGAAAATCCCACCTGCCATAGTTTTAAAAACAGCATAATTTCACTCTTCTCAAAGCTTAATCTGTGGTATTAAACAACCTTTGAGTATTTAGGTTTATCAATGACATGTACTTTAAAAATGTTTTAGAGATCCTACCAGCCTTTGAAAACCTCCTTGTTCCTTCTTTCAGTTCCAGTTTTATGTATATTTTCTGCCTTGCACCTGATTATTCCAACATCAGATGGATGACCTAGGGAATCTCATTCTGGTATTGATTGTTTTTGCTGATTGTCTCACTTTGTAGCTGATTTCTTCAATATTGTGTAAATTTAGATCATGAGCTCATGTTTAGCTAAACAGCTGACCTTGTAAGAGGCTTAGGTGTGAACTCTGGTACGCTTAAGCAGAAAGTCGGCAAAGATTTATTTGTGTCCCTCCAATGAGTTGCCCGCAAGGACCCCGTTTTCTACAAGTGTTGGTCCAATACTCCTTCGAGAGGCAGTGGACTCAGACATGGATGCTTTTCAGGCTTCGATCAGGGGCAGGGCCAGTGGGCGGCCTGTGGCCCGGGCAGGAGCCTCTCCGCATGTGTCCCAGGGACCCATTTGCCTGCGAACTTCGGTCACCTGGCAGGAAGCTACGATGCCCTGACCTATGGTTAGCTGTGCAGCGAGGTGTACTGCGCGGACAGGTTCCAAACACACTTCAAATAAGAGGGGGGCCTGAGTGGAAAGGTGAGAGTTTGGGCAGCTGTGCAGACAAAGAAGGCGCCCTTTGGCCTGGGCCTAAATGCTTGTGACACCCCACTGGGTCTGCCGGGCTCTGAAGGCCCTGCCCTGGGCCCCCTGCTCCCCTGCCCTTTGTTCAGTCACAGCACAGATGGCCACACCCACTCCCTCCGTGATGGCAGTCTTCCAACTTCCCTCAGCCACGCACCCTCTCCGCAGGTTACCATGGACTACAGATGCTGCATTCTGAGGCCAGGGCGTTCCGAGAATGCCAAGGGCACACATGATGACCTTAAATGATTTCCTCTTGTGTCAGTTTTCGTAAACTGTAGCAGCTAGGAAATGGTCCGCTTTACAGAAATGTTCAAGTTTACTGGCATTTCATATATTCTCTGCTATAACATTTTCCTGATTCTTTCTGCATATTCTTTACTTATGTTTATGTTTTCCTTAATCAAAGTGTGTCTTTTAAATCTTTTCAAAGAATATTCTTGGACTTACTAAATGACCTGAATTTTATACGTTTTCTGTTCTATTAAGTTCTGCTCATATCTTTATTTATCTTTTTTCTATGTTCTCAGGGTTTATACTTTTGATTTTCTGATGTCAAGTAAAACACTTGGTTATTCATTTTAATAAATCTTTTTACTTATAAAGATTTGAACTTTTAAAGATTCCAGCATACTTGTACGTTTCTAAGGGTCATTTCCTCTACACTGTTGCTGGCCTAAGGCTTAGATCAACATATAGCAATGTATATATTGACATTTTCCCCTCGACTTTCTGTGATTCCCTACATCTCACCTTTCTTTGCAGACAAGCCATTTGAAATACACTTAACTTATTTCACAGCCTATAAGTCTTTGAAATAATGTCTATTTTTTAGAGAAATCTTCTGACATAATTAGGCACAAAATCTCACCTACCATAGTTTTGAAAACAGCATAATTTCACTCTTCTCAATTCTTAATCTGTGGTATTAAACAACCTTTGAGTATTTAGGTTTATCAATGACATGTACTTTAAAAATATTTTAGAGATCCTACCAGCCTTTGAAAACCTCCTTGTTCCTTGTTTCAGTTCCAGTTTTATGTATATTTTCTGCCTTGCACCTGATTATTCCAACCTCAGATGGATGGCCTAGGGAATCTCATTCTGGTATTGATTGTTTTTGCTGATTGTCTCCCTTTGTAGCTGATTTCTTCAATATTGTGTAAATTTAGATCATGAGCTCATGTTTAGCTAAACAGCTGACCTTGTAAGAGGCTTAGGTGTGAACGCTGGTAAGCTTCAGCAGAAAGTCGGCAAAGATTTATTTCTGTCCCTTCAATGAGTTGCCCGCAAGAACCCCGTTTTCTACAAGTGTTGGTCGAATACTCCTTCGAGAGGCAGTGGACTCAGACATGGTTGCATTTCAGGCTTCGATCTGGGGCAGGGCCAGTGGGTGGCCTGTGGCCCGGGCACGAGCCTCTCCGCATGTGTCCCAGGGACCCATTTGCCTGTGAACTTCGGTCACCTGGCAGGAAGCTACGATGCCTTGACCTATGGTTAGCTGTGCAACGAGGTGTACTGCGCGGACAGGTACCCAACACACTTCAAATAAGAGTGCGGCCTGAGTGGAAAGGTGATAGTTTGGGCAGCTGTGCAGACAAAGAAGGCGCCCTTTGGCCTGGGCCTAAATGCTTGTGACACCCCACTGTGTCTGCCGGGCTCTGAGGGCCCTGCACTGGGCTTCCTGCTCCCCTGCCCTTTGTTCAGTCACAGCAGAGATGGCCACACCCACTCCCTCAGTGAGGGCAGTCTTCCAAACTCCCTCAGCCACGCACCCTCTCCGCAGGTTACCATGGACTACAGATGCTGCATTCTGAGGCCAGGGCGTTCCGAGAATGCTAAGGGCAGACATGACGACTTTAAAAGATTTCCTCTTGTGTCAGTTTTCGTAAACTGTAGCAGCTAGTAAATGGTCCGCTTTACAGAAATGTTCAAGTTTACTGGCATTTCATATATTCTCTGCTATAACATTGTCCTGATTCTTTCTGCATATTCTTTACTTATGTTTATGTTTTCCTTAATCAAAGTGTGTCTTTTAAATCTTTTCAAGGAATATTCTTTGGACTTACTAAATCACCTGAATTTTATACGTTTTCTGTTGTATTAAGTTCTGCTCATATCTTTATTTATCTTTTTTCTATGTTCTCAGGGTTTATAGTTTTGATTTTCTGATGTCAAGTAAAACACTTGGTTATTCATTTTAATAAATCTTTTTACTTATAAAGATTTGAACTTTTAAAGATTCCAGCTTACTTGTACGTTTCTAAGGGTCCATTCCTCTACCCTGTTGCCGGCCTAACTCTTAGATCAACATATAGCTATGTATATATTGACATATTATCCCCTCGGCTTTCTGTGATTCCCTACATCTCACCTTTCTTTGCAGACAAGCCATTTGAAATACTCTTAACTTATTTCACAGCCAATAAGTCTTTGAAATAATGTGTATTTTTTAGAGAAATCATCTTATATAATTAGGCAGAAAATCTCACCTTCCATAGTTTTCTAAACAGCATAACTTCACTCTTCTCACAGCTTAATTTGCTGTATTAAACAACCATTGTGTATTTAGCTTTATCAATGACATGTACTTTAAAAAAGTTTTAGAGACCCTACCAGTCTTTGAAAACATCCTTGTTCCTTGTTTCTTTTCCAGGTTTATGTATATTTTCTGCCTAGCACCTGATTATTCCAACATCTGACAGATGGCCTAGGGAATCTAATTCTGGTATTGATTGTTTTTGCTGATTGTCTCCCTTTGTAGCTGATTTGTTCATTATTGTGTAAATTTAGGTCATGAGCTCATGTTTAGCTAAACAGCTGACCTTGTAAAAGGCTTAGGTGTGAACGCTCGTAAGTTTCAGCAAAAAGTCGGCAAAGATTTATTTGTGTCCCTCCAATGAGTTGCCCACAAGGACCCGTTTTCTAGAAGTGTTGGTCCAATACTCCCTCTAAGGGTAGGGGACTTAGACAGGGCTGCTTTCGGCCCCTGATCTTGGGCAGGGGCAGTGGGCGGCGTGTGGCCTGGGCAGGAGCCTCTCAGCGTGTGAACCTGGGAATCATCTCTCCTGCGAACTTCGGTCACCTGGCAGGAAGTTATGATGCCCAGACCTATGGTTAGCTGTGCAGCGAGGTATACTGCGTGGACAGGTTCTACACACACTTCAAATAAGTGGGTGGCCTGAGTGGAAAATTGAGAGTTTGGCCCGCTGTGCAGACAAAGAAAGCGCCCTATGGCCTGGGCCTAAATGCATGTGACACCCCACTGGTCCTGCCTTGCTCTGAGGGCCCTGCCCTGGGCCCCATGCTCCCCTGCCCTTTGTTCAGTCACAGCAGAGATGGCCACACACACTCCCTCAGTGAGGGCAGTGTTCCAGCCTCCCTCAGCCCCGCCCACTCTCCACAGGTTACCATGGACTACAGATGCTGCATTCTGAGGCCAGGGCGTTCCGAGAATGCCAAGGGCAGACATGATGACCTTAAATGATTTCCTCTTGTGTCAGTTTTGGTAAACTGTAGGAGCTAGGAAATGGTCCACTTTACAGAAATGTTCAAATTTACTGGCATTTCATATATTCTCTGCTATAACATTGTCCTGATTCTTTCTGTATATTCTTTACTTTTTTTTGTTTTCCTTATTCAAAGTGTGTCTTTTAAATCTTTTCAAAGAATATTCTTTGGACTTACTACCTCACCTGAATTTTATACGTTTTCTGTGGTATTAAGTTCTGCTCATATCTATCTTTATCTTTTTTCTATGTTCTCAGGGTTTATTGTTTTGATCTTCTGATGTCAATTAAAACACTTGGTTATTCATTTTCATAAATCTTTTTACTTATAAAGATTTGAACTTTTAAAGATTCAAGCTCACTTTTAAGTTTCTAAGGGTCAGGTCCTTTACATTGTGGCTGGCCTAAGGCTTAGTTCACCATATAGCAATGTATATATTGACATTTTCCCCTCGACTTTCTGTGGTTCCCTACATCTCACCTTTTTTGCAGACAAGCCATTTGAAATACACTTAACTTATTTCACAGCCAATAAGTCTTTGAAATAATGTCTATTTTTTAGAGAAATCTTCTGACATAATTAGGCAGAAAATCTCACCTGCCATAGTTTTCAAAACAGCATAATTTCACTCTTCTCAATGCTTAATCTGTGGTATTAAACAACCTTTGAGTATTTAGGTTTATCAATGACATGTACTTTAAAAATGTTTTAGAGATGCTACCAGCCTTTGAAAACCTCCTTGTTCCTTGTTTCAGTTCTAGTTTTATGTATATTTTCTGCCTTGCACCTGATTATTCCAACATCAGATGGATGGCCTACGGAATCTCATTCTGGTATTGATTGTTTTTGCTGATTGTCTCCCTTTGTAGCTGATTTCTTCAATAATGTGTAAATTTAGATCATTAGCTCATGTTTAGCTAAACAGCTGACCTTGTAAGAGGCTTAGGTGTGAACGCTGGTATGCTTCAGCAGAAAGTCGGCAAAGATTTATTTGTGTCCCTCCTATGAGTTGCCTGCAAGGACCCCGTTTTCTACAAGTGTTGGTCCAATACTCCTTCGAGAGGCAGTGGACTCAGACATGGCTTCTTTTCAGCCTTCGATCTGGGGCAGGGCCAGTGGGCGGCCTGTGGCCCGGGCAGGAGCCTCTCCGCATGTGTCCCAGGGACCCATTTGCCTGCGAACTTCGGTCATCTGGCAGGAAGCTACGATATCCTGACCTATGGTTATCTGTGCAGCGAGGTGTACTGCGTGGACTGGTTCCACACACACTTCAAATAAGTGGGTGGCCTGAGTGGAAAAGTGATAGTTTGGGCAGCTGTGCAGACAAAGAAGGCGCCCTATGGCCTGGGCCTAAATGCTTGTGACACCCCACTGGGCCTGCCATGCTCTGAGGGCCCTGCCCTGTGCCCCATGCTCCCCTGTCCTTTGTTCAGTCACAGCAGAGATGGCCACACCCACTCCCTCAGAGAGGGCAGTGTTCCAGCCTCCCTCAGCACCGACCCTCTCCACAGGTTACCATGGACTACAGATACTGCATTCTGGGGCCAGGGCGTTCCGAGAATGCCAAGGGCAGACATGATGCCCTTAAATGATTTCCTCTTGTGTCAGTTTTGGTAAACTGTAGGAGCTAGGAAATGGTCCACTTGACAGAAATTTTCAAATTTACTGGCATTTCATATATTCTCTGCTATAACATTGTCCTGATTCTTTCTGTAAATTCTTTACTTTTTTTTGTTTTCCTTAATCAAAGTGTGTCTTTTAAATCTTTTCAAAGAATATTCTTTGGACTTACTAACTCACCTGAATTTTATACGTTTTCTGTGGTATTAAGTTCTGCTCATATCTTTATTTATCTTTTTTCTATGTTCTCAAGGTTTATAGTTTTCATCTTCTGATGTCAAGTAAAACACTTGGTTATTCATTTTAATAAATCTTTTTACTTATAAAGATTTGAACTTTTAAAGATTCCAGCTTACTTGTACGTTCCTAAGGGTCCATTCCTCTACACTGTTGCCGGCCTAAGGCTTAGATCAACATATATCTATGTATATATTGACATATTATCCCCTCGACTTTCTGTGTTTCCCTACATCTCACCTTTCTTTGCAGACAGGCCATTTGAAATACACTTAACTTATTTCACAGCCAATAAGTCTTTGAAATAATGTCTATTTTTTAGAGAAATCTTCTGACATAATTAGGCAGAAAATCTCACCTGCCATAGTTTTCAAAACAGCATAATTTCACTCTTCTCAATGCTTAATCTGTGGTATTAAACAACCTTTGAGTATTTAGGTTTATCAATGACATGTACTTTAAAAATGTTTTAGAGATCCTACCAGCCTTTGAAAACCTCCTTGTTCCTTGTTTCAGTTCCAGTTTTATGTATATTTTCTGCCTTGCACCTGATTATTCCAACATCAGATGGATGGCCTACGGAATCTCATTCTGGTATTGATTGTTTTTGCTGATTGTCTCCCTTTGTAGCTGATTTCTTCAATATTGTGTAAATTTAGATCATGAGCTCATGTTTAGCTAAACAGCTGACCTTGTAAGAGGCTTAGGTGTGAACGCTGGTAAGCTTCAGCAGAAAGTCGGCAAAGATTTATTTGTGTCCCTCCAATGAGTTGCCCGCAAGAACCCCGTTTTCTACAAGTGTTGGTCGAATACTGCTTCGAGAGGCAGTGGACTCAGACATGGCTGCTTTTCAGGCTTCGATCTGGGGCAGGGCCAGTGGGTGGCCTGTGGCCAGGGCAGGAGCCTCTCCGCATGTGTCCCAGGGACCCATTTGCCTGCGAACTTCGGTCACCTGGCAGGAAGCTACGATGCCTTGACCTATGGTTAGCTGTGCAGCGAGGTGTACTGTGCGGACAGGTACCCAACACACTTCAAATAAGAGGGGGGCCTGAGTGGAAAGGTGAGAGTTTGGGCAGCTGTGCAGACAAAGAAGGAGCCCTTTGGCCTGGGCCTAAATGCTTGTGACACCCCACTGGGTCTGCCGGGCTCTGAGGGCCCTGCCCTGGGCTCCCTGCTCCCCTGCCCTTTGTTCAGTCACAGCAGAGATGGCCACACCCACTCCCTCCATGATGGCAGTCTTCCAACCTCCCTCAGCCACGCACCCTCTCCGCAGGTTACCATGGACTACAGATGCTGCATTCTGAGGCCAGGACGTTCCGAGAATGCCAAGGGCAGACATGACGACCTTAAATGATTTCTTCTTGTGTCACTTTTCGTAAACTGTAGCAGCTAGGAAATGGTCCGCTTTACAGAAATGCTCAAGTTTACTGGCATTTCATATATTCTCTGCTATAACATTGTCCTGATTCTTTCTGCATATTCTTTACTTATTTTTATGATTTCCTTAATCAAAGTGAGTCTTTTAATTCTTTTCAAAGAATATTCTTTGGACTTACTAAATCACCTGAATTTTATACGTTTTCTGTTGTATTAAGTTCTGCTCATATCTTTATTTATCTTTTTTCTATGTTCTCAGGGTTTATAGTTTTGATTTTCTGATGTCAAGTAAAACACTTGGTTATTCATTTTAATAATTTTTTACTTATAAATATTTGAACTTTTAAAGATTCCAGCTTACTTGTACGTTTCTAAGGGTCCATTCCTCTACACTGTTGCCGGCCTAAGGCTTAGATCAACATATAGCTATGTATATATTGACATATTATCCCCTCGGCTTTCTGTGATTCCCTACATCTCACCTTTCTTTGCAGACAAGCCATTTGAAATACCCTTAACTTATTTCACAGCCAATAAGTCTTTGAAATAATGTGTATTTTTTAGAGAAATCATCTTATATAATTAGGCAGAAAATCTCACCTTCCATAGTTTTCTAAACAGCATAACTTCACTCTTCTCACAGCTTAATTTGCTGTATTAAACAACCTTTGTGTTTTTAGCTTTATCAATGACATGTACTTTAAAAATGTTTTAGAGACCCTACCAGTCTTTGAAAACATCCTTGTTCCTTGTTTCTTTTCCAGGTTTATGTATATTTTCTGCCTAGCACCTGATTATTCCAACATCTGACGGATGGCCTAGGGAATCTAATTCTGGTATTGATTGTTTTTGCTGATTGTCTCCCTTTGTAGCTGATTTCTTCATTATTGTGTAAATTTAGGTCATGAGCTCATGTTTAGCTAAACAGCTGACCTTGTAAAAGGCTTAGGTGTGAACGCTCGTAAGTTTCAGCAAAAAGTCGGCAAAGATTTATTTGTGTCCCTCCAATGAGTTGCCCACAAGGACCCCGTTTTCTAGAAGTGTTGGTCCAATACTCCCTCTAGGGGTAGGGGACTTAGACAGGGCTGCTTTCGGCCCCCGATCTTGGGCAGGGGCAGTGGGCGGCGTGTGGCTTGGGCAGGAGCCTCTCTGCGTGTGAACCTGGGAATCATCTCGCCTGCGAACTTCGGTCACCTGGCCGGAAGTTACGAAGCCCAGACCTATGGTTAGCTGTGCAGCGAGGTATACTGCGTGGACAGGTTCCACACACACTTCAAATAAGTGGGTGGCCTGGGTGGAAAGGTGAGAGTTTGGCCAGCTGTGCAGACAAAGAAGGCGCCCTATGGCCTGGGCCTAAATGCATGTGACACCCCACTGGGCCTGCCTTGCTCTGAGGGCCCTGCCCTGGGCCCCATGCTCCCCTGCCCTTTGTTCAGTCACAGCAGAGATGGCCACACCCACTCCCTCAGTGAGGGCAGTGTTCCAGCCTCCCTCAGCCCCGCCCACTCACCACAGGTTACCATGGACTACAGATGCTGCATTCTGAGGCCAGGGCGTTCCGAGAATGCCAAGGGCAGACATGATGACCTTAAATGATTTCCTCTTGTGTCAGTTTTGGTAAACTGCAGGAGCTAGGAAATGGTCCACTTTACAGAAATGTTCAAATTTACTGGCATTTCATATATTCTCTGCTATAACATTGTCCTGATTCTTTCTATATATTCTTTAATTATGTTTGTGCTTTCCTTAATCAAAGTGTGTCTTTTAAATCTTTTCAAAGAATATTCTTTGGACTTACTACCTCACCTGAATTTTATACGTTTTCTGTGGTATTAAGTTCTGCTCATATCTATCTTTATCTTTTTTCTATGTTCTCTGGGTTTATTGTTTTGATCTTCTGATGTCAATTAAAACACTTGGTTATTCATTTTCATCATTCTTTTTACTTATAAAGATTTGAACTTTTAAAGATTCCAGCTCACTTTTAAGTTTCTAAGGGTCAGGTCCTCTACATTGTGGCTGGCCTAAGGCTTAGTTCACCATATAGCAATGTATATATTGACATTTTCCCCTCGGCTTTCTGTGATTCCCTACATCTCACCTTTCTTTGCAGACAAGCCATTTGAAATACACTTAACTTATTTCACAGCCAATAAGTCTTTGAAATAATGTCTATTTTTTAGAGAAATCTTCTGACATAATTAGGCAGAAAATCTCACCTGCCATAGTTTTCAAAACAGCATAATTTCACTCTTCTCAATGCTTAATCTGTGGTATTAAACAACCTTTGAGTATTTAGGTTTATCAATGACATGTACTTTAAAAATGTTTTACAGATCCTACCAGCCTTTGAAAACCTCCTTGTTCCTTGTTTCAGTTCCAGTTTTATGTATATTTTCTGCCTTGAACCTGATTATTCCAACATCAGATGGATGGCCTAGGGAATCTCATTCTGGTATTGATTGTTTTTGCTGATTATCTCACTTTGTAGCTGATTTCTTCAATATTGTGTAAATTTAGATCATGAGCTCATGTTTAGCTAAACAGCTGACCTTGTAAGAGGCTTAGGTGTGAACGCTGGTACGCTTCAGCGGAAAGTCGGCAAAGATTTATTTGTGTCCCTCCAATGAGTTGCCCGCAAGGACCCCGTTGTCTACAAGTGTTGGTCCAATACTCCTTCCAGAGGCAGTGGACTCAGACATGGCTGCTTTTCAGCCTTCGATCTGGGGCAGGGCCAGTGGGCGGCCTGTAGCCCGGGCAGGGGCCTCTCCGCATGTGTCCCAGGGACCAATTTGTCTGCGAACTTCGGTCACCTGGCAAGAAGCTACGATGCCCTGACCTATGGTTAGCTGTGCAGCGAGGTGTACTGCGCGGACAGGTTCCAAACACACTTCAAATAAGAGGGCGCCCTGAGTGGAAAGGTGAGAGTTTGGGCAGCTGTGCAGACAAAGAAGGCGCCCTTTGGCTTGGGCCTAAATGCTTTTGACACCCCACTGGGTCTGCCGGGCTCTGAGGACCCTGCCCTGGGACCCCTGCTCCCCTGCCCTTTGTTCAGTCACAGCAGAGATGGCCACACCCACTCCCTCAGTGATGGCAGTCTTCCAAACTCCCTCAGCCACGCCCCCTCTCCGCAGGTTACCATGGACTACAGATGCTGCATTCTGAGGCCAGGGCGTTCCGAGAATGCCAAGGGCAGACATGACGACCTTAAATAATTTCCTCTTGTGTCAGTTTTCGTAAACTGTAGCAGCTAGGAAATGGTCCGCTTTACAGAAATGTTCAAGTTTACTGGCATTTCATATATTCTCTGCTATAACATTGTCCTGATTCTTTCTGCATATTCTTTACTTATGTTTATGTTTTCCTTAATCAAAGTGTGTCTTTTAAATCTTTTCAAAGAATATTCTTTGGACTTACTAAATCACCTGAATTTTATACGTTTTCTGTTGTATTAAGTTCTGCTCATATCTTTATTTATCTTTTTTCTATGTTCTCAGGGTTTATTGTTTTGATTTTCTGATGTCAAGTAAAACACTTGGTTATTCATTTTAATAAATATTTTTACTTATAAAGATTTAAACTTTTAAAGATTCCAGCTTCCTTGTACGTTTCTAAGGGTCCATTCCTCTACACTCTTGCCGGCCTAAGGCTTAGATCAACATATAGCTATGTATATATTGACATATTATCCCCTCGGCTTTCTGTGATTCCCTACATCTCACCTTTCTTTGCAGACAAGCCATTTGAAATACCCTTAACTTATTTCACAGCCAATAAGTCTTTGAAATAATGTGTATTTTTTAGAGAAATCATCTTATATAATTAGGCAGAAAATCTCACGTTCCATAGTTTTCTAAACAGCATAACTTCACTCTTCTCACAGCTTAATTTGCTGTATTAAACAACCTTTGTGTATTTAGCTTTATCAATGACATGTACTTTAAAAGTGTTTTAGAGACCCTACCAGTCTTTGAAAACATCCTTGTTCCTTGTTTCTTTTGCAGGTTTGTGTATGTTTTCTGCCTAGCACCTGATTATTCCAACATCTGACGGATGGCCTAGGGAATCTAATACTGGTATTGATTGTTTTTGCTGATTGTCTCCCTTTGTAGCTGATTTCTTCATTATTGTGTAAATTTAGGTCATGACCTCATGTTTAGCTAAACAGCTGACCTTGTAAAAGGCTTAGGTGTGAACGCTCGTAAGTTTCAGCAAAAAGTCGGCAAAGATTTATTTGTGTCCCTCCAATGAGTTTCCCACAAGGACCCCGTTTTCTAGAAGTGTTGGTCCAATACTCCCTCTAGGGGTAGGGGACTTAGACAGGGCTGCATTCGGCCCCTGATCTTGGGCAGGGGCAGTGGGCGGCGTGTGGCCAGGGCAGGAGCCTCTCTGCGTGTGAACCTGGGAATCATCTCTCCTGCGAACTTCGGTCACCTTTCAGGAAGCTACGATGCCCAGACCTATGGTTAGCTGTGCAGCGAGGTATACTGCGTGGACAGGTTCCCCACACACTTCAAATAAGTGGGTGGCCTCAGTGGAAAAGTGAGAGTTTGGCCAGCTTTGCATACAAAGAAGGCGTCCTATGGCCTGGGACTAAATGCTTGCGACACCCCACTGGGCCTGCCTTGATCTGAGGGTCCTGCCCTGGGCCCCCTGCTCCCCTGCCATTTGTTCAGTCACAGCAGAGATGGCCACACCCACTCCCTCAGTGAGGGCAGTGTTCCAGCCTCCCTCAGCCCCGCCCACTCTCCACAGTTAACCATGGACTACAGATGCTGCATTCTGAGGCCAGGGAGTTCTGAGAATGCCAAGGGCAGACATGATGACCTTAAATGATTTCCTCTTGTGTCAGTTTTGTTAAATTTTAGGAGCTAGGAAAAGGTCCACTTTACAGAAATATTCAAATTTACTGGCAATTCATATATTCTCCGCTATAACATTGACCTGATTCTTTCTGTATATTATGTACTTTTTTTTGTTTTCCTAAATCAAAGTGTGTCTTTTAAATCTTTTCAAAGAATATTCTTTGGACTTACTAAATTACCTAAATTTTATACGTTTTCTGTTGTATTAAGTTCTGCTCATATCTTTATTTATCTTTTTTCTATGTTCTCAGGGTTTATAGTTTTGATTTTCTGATGTCAAGTAAAACACTTGGTTATTATTTTTAATAAATCTTTTTACTTATAAAGATTTGAACTTTTAAAGATTCCAGCTTCCTTGTACGTTTCTAAGGGTCCTTTCCTCTACAATGTTGCCGGACTATGGCTTAGTTCAACATATAGCTATGTATATATTGACATATTTTCCCCTCGGCTTTCTGTGACTCCCTACATCTCACCTTTCTTTGCTGACAAGACATTTGAAATACCCTTAACTTATTTCACAGCCAATAAGTCTTTGAAATAATGTGTATTTTTTAGAGAAATCATCTTATATAATTAGGCAGAAAATCTCACCTTCCATAGTTTTCTAAACAGCATAACTTCACTCTTCTCACAGCTTAATTTGCTGTATTAAACAACCTTTGTGTATTCAGCTTTATCAATGACATGTACTTTAAAAATGTTTTAGAGACCCTACCAGTCTTTGAAAACATCCTTGTTCCTTGTTTCTTTTGCAGGTTTATGTATATTTTCTGCCTAGCACCTGATTATTCCAACATCTGACGGATGGCCTAGGGAATCTAATTCTGGTATTGATTGTTTTTGCTGATTGTCTCCCTTTGTAGCTGATTTCTTCATTATTGTGTAAATTTAGGTCATGAGCTCATGTTTAGCTAAACAGCTGACCTTGTAAAAGGCTTAGGTGTGAACGCTCGTAAGTTTCAGCAAAAAGTCGGCAAAGATTTATTTGTGTCCCTCCAATGAGTTGCCCACAAGGACCCCGTTTTCTAGAAGTGTTGGTCCAATACTCCCTCTAGGGGTAGGGGACTTAGACAGGGCTGCTTTAGGCCCCCGATCTTCGTCAGGGACAGTGTGCGGCCTGTGGCCCGGGCAGGAGCCTCTCTGCGTGTGAACCTGGGAATCATCTCTCCTGCGAACTTCGGTCACCTGGCAGAAAGCTAGGATGCCCAGACCTATGGTTAGCTGTGCAGCGAGGTATACTGCGTGGACAGGTTCCACACACACTTCAAATAAGTGGGTGGCCTGAGTGGAAAAGTGAGAGTTTGGCCAGCTGTGCAGACAAAGAAGGCGCCCTATGGCCTGTGCCTAAATGCTTGCGACACACCACTGGGCCTGCATTGCTCTGAGGGTCCTGCCCTGGGCCCCATGCTCCCCTGCCCTTTCTTCAGTCACAGCAGAGATGGCCACACCCACTCCCTCCGTGAGGGCAGTGTTCCAGCCTCCCTCAGACCCGCCCACTCTCCACAGGTTACCATGGACTACAGATGCTGCATTCTGAGGCCAGGGCGTTCCGAGAATGCCAAGGGCAGACATGATGACCTTAAATGATTTCCTCTTGTGTCAGTTTTGGTAAACTGTAGGAGCTAGGAAATGGTCCACTTTACAGAAATATTCAAATTTACTGGCATTTCATATATTCTCTGCTATAACATTGTCCTGATTCTTTCTGTATATTCTTTACTTTTTTTTGTTTTCCTTAATCAAAGTGTGTCTTTTAAATCTTTTCAAAGAATATTCTTTGGACTTACTACCTCACCTGAATTTTATACGTTTTCTGTGGTATTAAGTTCTGCTCATATCTTTATTTATCTTTTTTCTATGTTCTCAGGGTTTATTGTTTTGATCTTCTGATGTCAATTAAAACACTTGGTTATTCATTTTCATCAGTCTTTTTACTTATTAAGATTTGAACTTTTAAAGATTCCAGCTCACTTTCAAGTTTCTAAGGGTCAGGTCCTCTACATTGTCGCTGGCCTAAGGCTTAGTTCACCATATAGCAATGTATATATTGACATTTTCCCCTCGACTTTCTGTGATTCCCTACATCTCACCTTTCTTTGCAGACAAGCCATTTGAAATACACTTAACTTATTTCACAGCCAATAAGTCTTTGAAATAATGTCTATTTTTTAGAGAAATCTTCTTATATAATTAGGCAGAAAATCTCACCTGCCATAGTTTTCAAAACAGCATAATTTCACTCTTCTCAATGCTTAATCTGTGGTATTAAACAACCTTTGAGTATTTAGGTTTATCAATGACATGTACTTTAAAAATGTTTTAGAGATCCTACGAGCCTTTGAAAACCTCCTTGTTCCTTCTTTCAGTTCCAGTTTTATGTATATTTTCTGCCTTGCACCTGATTATTCCAACATCAGATGGATGGCCTAGGGAATCTCATTCTGGTATTGATTGTTTTTGCTGATTGTCTCCCTTTGTAGCTGATTTCTTCAATATTGTGTAAATTTAGATCATGAGCTCATGTTTAGCTAAACAGCTGACCTTGTAAGAGGCTTAGGTGTGAACGCTGGTACGCTTCAGCAGAAAGTCGGCAAAGATTTATTTGTGTCCCTCCAATGAGTTGCCCGCAAGGACCCCGTTTTCTACAAGTGTTGGTCCAATACTCCTTCGAGAGGCAGTGGACTCAGACATGGCTGCTTTTCAGCCTTCGATCTGGGGCAGGGCCATTGGGCGGCCTGTGGCCCGGGCAGGAGCCTCTCCGCCTGTGTCCCATTGACCCATTTGACGGCGAACTTCGGTCACCTGGCAGGAAGCTACGATGCCCTGTCCTATGGTTAGCTGTGCAGCGAGGTGTACTGCGCGGACAGGTTCCAAACACACTTCAAATAAGAGGGTGGCCTGAGTGGAAAGGTGAGAGTTTGGGCAGCTGTGCAGACAAAGAGGGCGCCCTGTGGCCTGGGCCTAAATGCTTGTGACACCCCACTGGGTCTGCCGGGCTCTGAGGGCCCTGCCCTGGGCCCCCTGCTCCCCTGCCCTTTGTTCAGTCACAGCAGAGATGGCCAAACCCACTCCCTCAGTGATGGCAGGCTTCCAACCTCCCTCAGCCACGCCCCCTCTCCGCAGGTTACCATGGACTACAGATGCGGCATTCTGAGGCCAGGGCGTTCCGAGAATGCCAAGGACAGACATGATGACCTTAAATGATTTCCACTTGTGTCAGTTTTGGTAAAGTTTAGGAGCTAGGAAAAGGTCCACTTTACAGAAATATTCAAATTTACTGGCAATTCATATATTCTCCGCTATAACATTGTCCTGATTCTTTCTGTATATTATTTACTTTTTTTTTTTTTCCTAAATCAAAGTGTGTCTTTTAAATCTTTTCAAAGAATATTCTTTGGACTTACTAAATCACCTAAATTTTATACGTTTTCTGTTGTATTAAGGTCTGCTCATATCTTTATTTATCTTTTTTCTATGTTCTCAGGGTATATTGTTTTGATTTTCTGATTTCAAGTAAAACACTTGGTTATTATTTTTAATAAATGTTTTTACTTATAAAGATTTGAACTTTTAAAGATTCCAGCTTCCTTGTACGTTCCTAAGGGTCCATTCCTCTACACTGTTGCCGGCCTAAGGCTTAGTTCACCATATAGCAATGTATATTTTGACATATTATCCCCTCGGCTTTCTGTGATTCCCTACATCTCACCTTTCTTTGCAGACAAGACATTTGAAATACCCTTAACTTATTTCACAGCCAATAAGTCTTTGAAATAATGTGTATTTTTTAGAGAAATCATCTTATATAATTAGGCAGAAAATCTCACCTGCCATAGTTTTCAAAACAGCATAATTTCACTCTTCTCACTGCTTAATTTGTTGTATTAAACAACCTTTGATTATTTAGCTTTATCAATGACATGTACTCTAAAAATGTTTTAGAGATCCTACCAGTCTTTGAAAACATCCTTGTTCCTTGTTTCTTTTCCAGGTTTATGTATATTTTCTGCCTAGTACCTGATTATTCCAACATCTGACGGATGGCCTAGGGAATCTAATTCTGGTATTGATTGTTTTTGCTGATTGTCTCCCTTTGTAGCTGATTTCTTCATTATTGTGTAAATTTAGGTCATGAGCTCATGTTTAGCTAAACAGCTGACCTTGTAATAGGCTTAGGAGTGAACGCTCGTATGTTTCAGCAGAGAGTCGGCAAAGATTTATTTGTTTCCCTCCAATGAGTTTCCCACAAGGACCCCGTTTTCTAGAAGTGTTGGTCCAATACTCCCTCTAGGGGTAGGGGACTTAGACAGGGCTGCTTTCGGCCCCCGATCTTGGGCAGGGGCAGTGGGCGGCGTTTGGCCCGGGCAGGAGCCTCTCTGCGTGTGAACCTGGGAATCATCTCTCCTGCGAACTTCGGTCACCTGGCAGGAAGCTACGATGCCCAGACCTATGGTTAGCTGTGCAGCGAGGTATACTGCGTGGACAGGTTCCACACACACTTCAAATAAGTGGGTGGCCTCAGTGGAAAAGTGAGAGTTTGGCCAGGTGTGCAGACAAAGAAGGCGCCCTTTGGCCTGGGCCTAAATGCTTGTGACACCCCACTGGGCCTGCCTTGATCTGAGGGCCCTGCCCTGGGCCCCCTTCTCCCCTGTCCTTTGTTCAGTCACAGCAGAGATGGCCACACCCACTCCCTCCGTGAGGGCAGTGTTCCAGCCTCCCTCAGACCCGCCCACTCTCCACAGGTTACCATGGACTACAGATGCTGCATTCTGAGGCCAGGGCGTTCCGAGAATGCCAAGGGCAGACATGATGACCTTAAATGATTTCCTCTTGTGTCAGTTTTGGTAAACTGTAGGAGCTAGGAAATGGTCCACTTTACAGAAATGTTCAAATTTACTGGCATTTCATATATTCTCTGCTATAACATTGTCCTAATTCTTTCTATATATTCTTTAATTATGTTTGTGCTTTCCTTAATCAAAGTGTGTCTTTTAAATCTTTTCAAAGAATATTCTTTGGACTTACTACCACACCTGAATTTTATACGTTTTCTGTGGTATTAAGTTCTGCTCATATCTATCTTTATCTTTTTTCTATGTTCTCAGGGTTTATTGTTTTGATCTTCTGATGTCAATTAAAACACTTGGTTATTCATTTTCATCAATCTTTTTTCTTATAAAGATTTGAACTTTTAAAGATTCCAGCTCACTTTCAAGTTTCTAAGGGTCAGGTCCTCTACATTGTGGCTGGCCTAAAACTTAGTTCACCATATAGCAATGTATATATTGACATTTTCCCCTCGACTTTCTGTGATTCCCTACATCTCACCTTTCTTTGCAGACAAGCCATTTGAAATACACTTAACTTATTTCACAGCCAATAAGTCTTTGAAATAATGTCTATTTTTTAAAGAAATCTTCTGACATAATTAGGCAGAAAATCTCACCTGCCATAGTTTTCAAAACAGCATAATTTCACTCTTCTGAATGCTTAATCTGTGGTATTAAACAACCTTTGAATATTTAGGTTTATCAATGACATGTACTTTAAAAATGTTTTAGAGATCCTACCAGCCTTTGAAAACCTCCTTGTTCGTTGTTTCAGTTCCAGTTTTATGTATATTTTCTGCCTTGCACCTGATTATTCCAACATCACATGGATGGCCTAGGGAATCTCATTCTGGTATTGATTGTTTTTGCTGATTGTCTCACTTTGTAGCTGATTTCTTCAATATTGTGTAAATTTAGATCATGAGCTCATGTTTAGCTAAACAGCTGACCTTGTAAGAGGCTTAGGTGTGAACGCTGGTACGTTTCAGCAGAAAGTCGGCAAAGATTTATTTGTGTCCCTCCAATGAGTTGCCCGCAAGGACCCCGTATTCTACAAGTGTTGGTCCAATACTCCTTTAGAGGCAGTGGACTCAGACATGGCTGCTTTTCAGCCTTCGATCTGGGGCAGGGCCAGTGGGCAGCCTGTGGCCCGGGCAGGAGCCTCTCCGCATGTGTCCCAGGGACCCATTTGCCTGCGAACTTCGGTCACCTGGCAGGAAGCTACGATGCCCTGACCTATGGTTAGCTGTGCAGCGAGGTGTACTGCGCGGACAGGTTCCAAACACACTTCAAATAAGAGGGCGGCCTGAGTGGAAAGGTGAGAGTTTGGGCAGCTGTGCAGACAAAGAAGGCGCCCTTTGGCCTGGGCCTAAATGCTTCTGACACCCCACTGGGTCTGCCGGGCTCTGAGGGCCCTGCCCTGGGCCCCCTGCTCCCCTGCCCTTTGTTCAGTCACAGCAGAGATGGCCACACCCACTCCCTCAGTGATGGCAGTCTTCCAAACTCCCTCAGCCACGCCCCCTCTCCGCAGGTTACCATGGACTACAGATGCTGCATTCTGAGGCCAGGGCGTTCCGAGAATGCCAAGGGCAGACATGATGACCTTAAATGATTTCCTCTTGTGTCAGTTTTGGTAAACTGTAGGAGCTAGGAAATGGTCCACTTGACAGAAATTTTCAAATTTACTGGCATTTCATATATTCTCTGCTATAACATTGTCCTGATTCTTTCTGTAAATTCTTTACTTTTTTTTGTTTTCCTTAATCAAAGTGTGTCTTTTAAATCTTTTCAAAGAATATTCTTTGGACTTACTAACTCACCTGAATTTTATACGTTTTCTGTGGTATTAAGTTCTGCTCATATCTTTATTTATCTTTTTTCTATGTTCTCAAGGTTTATAGTTTTCATCTTCTGATGTCAAGTAAAACACTTGGTTATTCATTTTAATAAATCTTTTTACTTATAAAGATTTGATCTTTTAAAGATTCCAGCTTACTTGTACGTTTCTAAGGGTCCATTCCTCTACACTGTTGCCGGCCTAAGGCTTAGATCAACATATATCTATGTATATATTGACATATTATCCCCTCGACTTTCTGTGTTTCCCTACATCTCACCTTTCTTTGCAGACAGGCCATTTGAAATACACTTAACTTATTTCACAGCCAATAAGTCTTTGAAATAATGTCTATTTTTTAGAGAAATCTTCTGACATAATTAGGCAGAAAATCTCACCTGCCATAGTTTTCAAAACAGCATAATTTCACTCTTCTCAATGCTTAATCTGTGGTATTAAACAACCTTTGAGTATTTAGGTTTATCAATGACATGTACTTTAAAAATGTTTTAGAGATCCTACCAGCCTTTGAAAACCTCCTTGTTCCTTGTTTCAGTTCCAGTTTTATGTATATTTTCTGCCTTGCACCTGATTATTCCAACATCAGATGGATGGCCGACGGAATCTCATTCTGGTATTGATTGTTTTTGCTGATTGTCTCCCTTTGTAGCTGATTTCTTCAATATTGTGTAAATTTAGATCATGAGCTCATGTTTAGCTAAACAGCTGACCTTGTAAGAGGCTTAGGTGTGAACGCTGGTAAGCTTCAGCAGAAAGTCGGCAAAGATTTATTTGTGTCCCTCCAATGAGTTGCCCGCAAGAACCCCGTTTTCTACAAGTGTTGGTCGAATACTGCTTCGAGAGGCAGTGGACTCAGACATGGCTGCTTTTCAGGCTTCGATCTGGGGCAGGGCCAGTGGGTGGCCTGTGGCCAGGGCAGGAGCCTCTCCGCATGTGTCCCAGGGACCCATTTGCCTGCGAACTTCGGTCACCTGGCAGGAAGCTACGATGCCTTGACCTATGGTTAGCTGTGCAGCGAGGTGTACTGTGCGGACAGGTACCCAACACACTTCAAATAAGAGGGGGGCCTGAGTGGAAAGGTGAGAGTTTGGGCAGCTGTGCAGACAAAGAAGGAGCCCTTTGGCCTGGGCCTAAATGCTTGTGACACCCCACTGGGTCTGCCGGGCTCTGAGGGCCCTGCCCTGGGCTCCCTGCTCCCCTGCCCTTTGTTCAGTCACAGCAGAGATGGCCACACCCACTCCCTCCATGATGGCAGTCTTCCAACCTCCCTCAGCCACGCACCCTCTCCGCAGGTTACCATGGACTACAGATGCTGCATTCTGAGGCCAGGGCGTTCCGAGAATGCCAAGGGCAGACATGACGACCTTAAATGATTTCTTCTTGTGTCACTTTTCGTAAACTGTAGCAGCTAGGAAATGGTCCGCTTTACAGAAATACTCAAGTTTACTGGCATTTCATATATTCTCTGCTATAACATTGTCCTGATTCTTTCTGCATATTCTTTACTTATTTTTATGATTTCCTTAATCAAAGTGAGTCTTTTAATTCTTTTCAAAGAATATTCTTTGGACTTACTAAATCACCTGAATTTTATACGTTTTCTGTTGTATTAAGTTCTGCTCATATCTTTAGTTATCTTTTTTCTATGTTCTCAGGGTTTATAGTTTTGATTTTCTGATGTCAAGTAAAACACTTGGTTATTCATTTTAATAATTTTTTACTTATAAATATTTGAACTTTTAAAGATTCCAGCTTACTTGTACGTTTCTAAGGGTCCATTCCTCTACACTGTTGCCGGCCTAAGGCTTAGATCAACATATAGCTATGTATATATTGACATATTATCCCCTCGGCTTTCTGTGATTCCCTACATCTCACCTTTCTTTGCAGACAAGCCATTTGAAATACCCTTAACTTATTTCACAGCCAATAAGTCTTTGAAATAATGTGTATTTTTTAGAGAAATCATCTTATATAATTAGGCAGAAAATCTCACCTGCCATAGTTTTCTAAACAGCATAACTTCACTCTTCTCACAGCTTAATTTGCTGTATTAAACAACCTTTGTGTTTTTAGCTTTATCAATGACATGTACTTTAAAAATGTTTTAGAGACCCTACCAGTCTTTGAAAACATCCTTGTTCCTTGTTTCTTTTCCAGGTTTATGTATATTTTCTGCCTAGCACCTGATTATTCCAACATCTGACGGATGGCCTAGGGAATCTAATTCTGGTATTGATTGTTTTTGCTGATTGTCTCCCTTTGTAGCTGATTTCTTCATTATTGTGTAAATTTAGGTCATGAGCTCATGTTTAGCTAAACAGCTGACCTTGTAAAAGGCTTAGGTGTGAACGCTCGTAAGTTTCAGCAAAAAGTCGGCAAAGATTTATTTGTGTCCCTCCAATGAGTTGCCCACAAGGACCCCGTTTTCTAGAAGTGTTGGTCCAATACTCCCTCTAGGGGTAGGGGACTTAGACAGGGCTGCTTTCGGCCCCCGATCTTGGGCAGGGGCAGTGGGCGGCGTGTGGCTTGGGCAGGAGCCTCTCTGCGTGTGAACCTGGGAATCATCTCTCCTGCGAACTTCGGTCACCTGGCCGGAAGTTACGAAGCCCAGACCTATGGTTAGCTGTGCAGCGAGGTATACTGCGTGGACAGGTTCCACACACACTTCAAATAAGTGGGTGGCCTGGGTGGAAAGGTGAGAGTTTGGCCAGCTGTGCAGACAAAGAAGGCGCCCTATGGCCTGGGCCTAAATGCATGTGACACCCCACTGGGCCTGCCTTGCTCTGAGGGCCCTGCCCTGGGCCCCATGCTCCCCTGCCCTTTGTTCAGTCACAGCAGAGATGGCCACACCCACTCCCTCAGTGAGGGCAGTGTTCCAGCCTCCCTCAGCCCCGCCCACTCACCACAGGTTACCATGGACTACAGATGCTGCATTCTGAGGCCAGGGCGTTCCGAGAATGCCAAGGGCAGACATGATGACCTTAAATGATTTCCTCTTGTGTCAGTTTTGGTAAACTGCAGGAGCTAGGAAATGGTCCACTTTACAGAAATGTTCAAATTTACTGGCATTTCATATATTCTCTGCTATAACATTGTCCTGATTCTTTCTATATATTCTTTAATTATGTTTGTGCTTTCCTTAATCAAAGTGTGTCTTTTAAATCTTTTCAAAGAATATTCTTTGGACTTACTACCTCACCTGAATTTTATACGTTTTCTGTGGTATTAAGTTCTGCTCATATCTATCTTTATCTTTTTTCTATGTTCTCTGGGTTTATTGTTTTGATCTTCTGATGTCAATTAAAACACTTGGTTATTCATTTTCATCATTCTTTTTACTTATAAAGATTTGAACTTTTAAAGATTCCAGCTCACTTTTAAGTTTCTAAGGGTCAGGTCCTCTACATTGTGGCTGGCCTAAGGCTTAGTTCACCATATAGCAATGTATATATTGACATTTTCCCCTCGGCTTTCTGTGATTCCCTACATCTCACCTTTCTTTGCAGACAAGCCATTTGAAATACACTTAACTTATTTCACAGCCAATAAGTCTTTGAAATAATGTCTATTTTTTAGAGAAATCTTCTGACATAATTAGGCAGAAAATCTCACCTGCCATAGTTTTCAAAACAGCATAATTTCACTCTTCTCAATGCTTAATCTGTGGTATTAAACAACCTTTGAGTATTTAGGTTTATCAATGACATGTACTTTAAAAATGTTTTACAGATCCTACCAGCCTTTGAAAACCTCCTTGTTCCTTGTTTCAGTTCCAGTTTTATGTATATTTTCTGCCTTGAACCTGATTATTCCAACATCAGATGGATGGCCTAGGGAATCTCATTCTGGTATTGATTGTTTTTGCTGATTATCTCACTTTGTAGCTGATTTCTTCAATATTGTGTAAATTTAGATCATGAGCTCATGTTTAGCTAAACAGCTGACCTTGTAAGAGGCTTAGGTGTGAACGCTGGTACGCTTCAGCGGAAAGTCGGCAAAGATTTATTTGTGTCCCTCCAATGAGTTGCCCGCAAGGACCCCGTTGTCTACAAGTGTTGGTCCAATACTCCTTCCAGAGGCAGTGGACTCAGACATGGCTGCTTTTCAGCCTTCGATCTGGGGCAGGGCCAGTGGGCGGCCTGTAGCCCGGGCAGGGGCCTCTCCGCATGTGTCCCAGGGACCAATTTGTCTGCGAACTTCGGTCACCTGGCAAGAAGCTACGATGCCCTGACCTATGGTTAGCTGTGCAGCGAGGTGTACTGCGCGGACAGGTTCCAAACACACTTCAAATAAGAGGGCGCCCTGAGTGGAAAGGTGAGAGTTTGGGCAGCTGTGCAGACAAAGAAGGCGCCCTTTGGCTTGGGCCTAAATGCTTTTGACACCCCACTGGGTCTGCCGGGCTCTGAGGACCCTGCCCTGGGACCCCTGCTCCCCTGCCCTTTGTTCAGTCACAGCAGAGATGGCCACACCCACTCCCTCAGTGATGGCAGTCTTCCAAACTCCCTCAGCCACGCCCCCTCTCCGCAGGTTACCATGGACTACAGATGCTGCATTCTGAGGCCAGGGCGTTCCGAGAATGCCAAGGGCAGACATGACGACCTTAAATAATTTCCTCTTGTGTCAGTTTTCGTAAACTGTAGCAGCTAGGAAATGGTCCGCTTTACAGAAATGTTCAAGTTTACTGGCATTTCATATATTCTCTGCTATAACATTGTCCTGATTCTTTCTGCATATTCTTTACTTATGTTTATGTTTTCCTTAATCAAAGTGTGTCTTTTAAATCTTTTCAAAGAATATTCTTTGGACTTACTAAATCACCTGAATTTTATACGTTTTCTGTTGTATTAAGTTCTGCTCATATCTTTATTTATCTTTTTTCTATGTTCTCAGGGTTTATTGTTTTGATTTTCTGATGTCAAGTAAAACACTTGGTTATTCATTTTAATAAATCTTTTTACTTATAAAGATTTAAACTTTTAAAGATTCCAGCTTCCTTGTACGTTTCTAAGGGTCCATTCCTCTACACTCTTGCCGGCCTAAGGCTTAGATCAACATATAGCTATGTATATATTGACATATTATCCCCTCGGCTTTCTGTGATTCCCTACATCTCACCTTTCTTTGCAGACAAGCCATTTGAAATACCCTTAACTTATTTCACAGCCAATAAGTCTTTGAAATAATGTGTATTTTTTAGAGAAATCATCTTATATAATTAGGCAGAAAATCTCACGTTCCATAGTTTTCTAAACAGCATAACTTCACTCTTCTCACAGCTTAATTTGCTGTATTAAACAACCTTTGTGTATTTAGCTTTATCAATGACATGTACTTTAAAAGTGTTTTAGAGACCCTACCAGTCTTTGAAAACATCCTTGTTCCTTGTTTCTTTTGCAGGTTTGTGTATGTTTTCTGCCTAGCACCTGATTATTCCAACATCTGACGGATGGCCTAGGGAATCTAATTCTGGTATTGATTGTTTTTGCTGATTGTCTCCCTTTGTAGCTGATTTCTTCATTATTGTGTAAATTTAGGTCATGACCTCATGTTTAGCTAAACAGCTGACCTTGTAAAAGGCTTAGGTGTGAACGCTCGTAAGTTTCAGCAAAAAGTCGGCAAAGATTTATTTGTGTCCCTCCAATGAGTTTCCCACAAGGACCCCGTTTTCTAGAAGTGTTGGTCCAATACTCCCTCTAGGGGTAGGGGACTTAGACAGGGCTGCATTCGGCCCCTGATCTTGGGCAGGGGCAGTGGGCGGCGTGTGGCCAGGGCAGGAGCCTCTCTGCGTGTGAACCTGGGAATCATCTCTCCTGCGAACTTCGGTCACCTTTCAGGAAGCTACGATGCCCAGACCTATGGTTAGCTGTGCAGCGAGGTATACTGCGTGGACAGGTTCCCCACACACTTCAAATAAGTGGGTGGCCTCAGTGGAAAAGTGAGAGTTTGGCCAGCTTTGCATACAAAGAAGGCGTCCTATGGCCTGGGACTAAATGCTTGCGACACCCCACTGGGCCTGCCTTGATCTGAGGGTCCTGCCCTGGGCCCCCTGCTCCCCTGCCATTTGTTCAGTCACAGCAGAGATGGCCACACCCACTCCCTCAGTGAGGGCAGTGTTCCAGCCTCCCTCAGCCCCGCCCACTCTCCACAGTTAACCATGGACTACAGATGCTGCATTCTGAGGCCAGGGAGTTCTGAGAATGCCAAGGGCAGACATGATGACCTTAAATGATTTCCTCTTGTGTCAGTTTTGTTAAATTTTAGGAGCTAGGAAAAGGTCCACTTTACAGAAATATTCAAATTTACTGGCAATTCATATATTCTCCGCTATAACATTGACCTGATTCTTTCTGTATATTATGTACTTTTTTTTGTTTTCCTAAATCAAAGTGTGTCTTTTAAATCTTTTCAAAGAATATTCTTTGGACTTACTAAATTACCTAAATTTTATACGTTTTCTGTTGTATTAAGTTCTGCTCATATCTTTATTTATCTTTTTTCTATGTTCTCAGGGTTTATAGTTTTGATTTTCTGATGTCAAGTAAAACACTTGGTTATTATTTTTAATAAATCTTTTTACTTATAAAGATTTGAACTTTTAAAGATTCCAGCTTCCTTGTACGTTTCTAAGGGTCCTTTCCTCTACAATGTTGCCGGACTATGGCTTAGTTCAACATATAGCTATGTATATATTGACATATTTTCCCCTCGGCTTTCTGTGACTCCCTACATCTCACCTTTCTTTGCTGACAAGACATTTGAAATACCCTTAACTTATTTCACAGCCAATAAGTCTTTGAAATAATGTGTATTTTTTAGAGAAATCATCTTATATAATTAGGCAGAAAATCTCACCTTCCATAGTTTTCTAAACAGCATAACTTCACTCTTCTCACAGCTTAATTTGCTGTATTAAACAACCTTTGTGTATTCAGCTTTATCAATGACATGTACTTTAAAAATGTTTTAGAGACCCTACCAGTCTTTGAAAACATCCTTGTTCCTTGTTTCTTTTGCAGGTTTATGTATATTTTCTGCCTAGCACCTGATTATTCCAACATCTGACGGATGGCCTAGGGAATCTAATTCTGGTATTGATTGTTTTTGCTGATTGTCTCCCTTTGTAGCTGATTTCTTCATTATTGTGTAAATTTAGGTCATGAGCTCATGTTTAGCTAAACAGCTGACCTTGTAAAAGGCTTAGGTGTGAACGCTCGTAAGTTTCAGCAAAAAGTCGGCAAAGATTTATTTGTGTCCCTCCAATGAGTTGCCCACAAGGACCCCGTTTTCTAGAAGTGTTGGTCCAATACTCCCTCTAGGGGTAGGGGACTTAGACAGGGCTGCTTTAGGCCCCCGATCTTCGTCAGGGACAGTGTGCGGCCTGTGGCCCGGGCAGGAGCCTCTCTGCGTGTGAACCTGGGAATCATCTCTCCTGCGAACTTCGGTCACCTGGCAGAAAGCTAGGATGCCCAGACCTATGGTTAGCTGTGCAGCGAGGTATACTGCGTGGACAGGTTCCACACACACTTCAAATAAGTGGGTGGCCTGAGTGGAAAAGTGAGAGTTTGGCCAGCTGTGCAGACAAAGAAGGCGCCCTATGGCCTGTGCCTAAATGCTTGCGACACACCACTGGGCCTGCATTGCTCTGAGGGTCCTGCCCTGGGCCCCATGCTCCCCTGCCCTTTCTTCAGTCACAGCAGAGATGGCCACACCCACTCCCTCCGTGAGGGCAGTGTTCCAGCCTCCCTCAGACCCGCCCACTCTCCACAGGTTACCATGGACTACAGATGCTGCATTCTGAGGCCAGGGCGTTCCGAGAATGCCAAGGGCAGACATGATGACCTTAAATGATTTCCTCTTGTGTCAGTTTTGGTAAACTGTAGGAGCTAGGAAATGGTCCACTTTACAGAAATATTCAAATTTACTGGCATTTCATATATTCTCTGCTATAACATTGTCCTGATTCTTTCTGTATATTCTTTACTTTTTTTTGTTTTCCTTAATCAAAGTGTGTCTTTTAAATCTTTTCAAAGAATATTCTTTGGACTTACTACCTCACCTGAATTTTATACGTTTTCTGTGGTATTAAGTTCTGCTCATATCTTTATTTATCTTTTTTCTATGTTCTCAGGGTTTATTGTTTTGATCTTCTGATGTCAATTAAAACACTTGGTTATTCATTTTCATCAGTCTTTTTACTTATTAAGATTTGAACTTTTAAAGATTCCAGCTCACTTTCAAGTTTCTAAGGGTCAGGTCCTCTACATTGTCGCTGGCCTAAGGCTTAGTTCACCATATAGCAATGTATATATTGACATTTTCCCCTCGACTTTCTGTGATTCCCTACATCTCACCTTTCTTTGCAGACAAGCCATTTGAAATACACTTAACTTATTTCACAGCCAATAAGTCTTTGAAATAATGTCTATTTTTTAGAGAAATCTTCTTATATAATTAGGCAGAAAATCTCACCTGCCATAGTTTTCAAAACAGCATAATTTCACTCTTCTCAATGCTTAATCTGTGGTATTAAACAACCTTTGAGTATTTAGGTTTATCAATGACATGTACTTTAAAAATGTTTTAGAGATCCTACGAGCCTTTGAAAACCTCCTTGTTCCTTCTTTCAGTTCCAGTTTTATGTATATTTTCTGCCTTGCACCTGATTATTCCAACATCAGATGGATGGCCTAGGGAATCTCATTCTGGTATTGATTGTTTTTGCTGATTGTCTCCCTTTGTAGCTGATTTCTTCAATATTGTGTAAATTTAGATCATGAGCTCATGTTTAGCTAAACAGCTGACCTTGTAAGAGGCTTAGGTGTGAACGCTGGTACGCTTCAGCAGAAAGTCGGCAAAGATTTATTTGTGTCCCTCCAATGAGTTGCCCGCAAGGACCCCGTTTTCTACAAGTGTTGGTCCAATACTCCTTCGAGAGGCAGTGGACTCAGACATGGCTGCTTTTCAGCCTTCGATCTGGGGCAGGGCCATTGGGCGGCCTGTGGCCCGGGCAGGAGCCTCTCCGCCTGTGTCCCATTGACCCATTTGACGGCGAACTTCGGTCACCTGGCAGGAAGCTACGATGCCCTGACCTATGGTTAGCTGTGCAGCGAGGTGTACTGCGCGGACAGGTTCCAAACACACTTCAAATAAGAGGGTGGCCTGAGTGGAAAGGTGAGAGTTTGGGCAGCTGTGCAGACAAAGAGGGCGCCCTGTGGCCTGGGCCTAAATGCTTGTGACACCCCACTGGGTCTGCCGGGCTCTGAGGGCCCTGCCCTGGGCCCCCTGCTCCCCTGCCCTTTGTTCAGTCACAGCAGAGATGGCCAAACCCACTCCCTCAGTGATGGCAGGCTTCCAACCTCCCTCAGCCACGCCCCCTCTCCGCAGGTTACCATGGACTACAGATGCGGCATTCTGAGGCCAGGGCGTTCCGAGAATGCCAAGGACAGACATGATGACCTTAAATGATTTCCACTTGTGTCAGTTTTGGTAAAGTTTAGGAGCTAGGAAAAGGTCCACTTTACAGAAATATTCAAATTTACTGGCAATTCATATATTCTCCGCTATAACATTGTCCTGATTCTTTCTGTATATTATTTACTTTTTTTTTTTTTCCTAAATCAAAGTGTGTCTTTTAAATCTTTTCAAAGAATATTCTTTGGACTTACTAAATCACCTAAATTTTATACGTTTTCTGTTGTATTAAGGTCTGCTCATATCTTTATTTATCTTTTTTCTATGTTCTCAGGGTATATTGTTTTGATTTTCTGATTTCAAGTAAAACACTTGGTTATTATTTTTAATAAATCTTTTTACTTATAAAGATTTGAACTTTTAAAGATTCCAGCTTCCTTGTACGTTCCTAAGGGTCCATTCCTCTACACTGTTGCCGGCCTAAGGCTTAGTTCACCATATAGCAATGTATATTTTGACATATTATCCCCTCGGCTTTCTGTGATTCCCTACATCTCACCTTTCTTTGCAGACAAGACATTTGAAATACCCTTAACTTATTTCACAGCCAATAAGTCTTTGAAATAATGTGTATTTTTTAGAGAAATCATCTTATATAATTAGGCAGAAAATCTCACCTGCCATAGTTTTCAAAACAGCATAATTTCACTCTTCTCACTGCTTAATTTGTTGTATTAAACAACCTTTGATTATTTAGCTTTATCAATGACATGTACTCTAAAAATGTTTTAGAGATCCTACCAGTCTTTGAAAACATCCTTGTTCCTTGTTTCTTTTCCAGGTTTATGTATATTTTCTGCCTAGTACCTGATTATTCCAACATCTGACGGATGGCCTAGGGAATCTAATTCTGGTATTGATTGTTTTTGCTGATTGTCTCCCTTTGTAGCTGATTTCTTCATTATTGTGTAAATTTAGGTCATGAGCTCATGTTTAGCTAAACAGCTGACCTTGTAATAGGCTTAGGAGTGAACGCTCGTATGTTTCAGCAGAGAGTCGGCAAAGATTTATTTGTTTCCCTCCAATGAGTTTCCCACAAGGACCCCGTTTTCTAGAAGTGTTGGTCCAATACTCCCTCTAGGGGTAGGGGACTTAGACAGGGCTGCTTTCGGCCCCCGATCTTGGGCAGGGGCAGTGGGCGGCGTTTGGCCCGGGCAGGAGCCTCTCTGCGTGTGAACCTGGGAATCATCTCTCCTGCGAACTTCGGTCACCTGGCAGGAAGCTACGATGCCCAGACCTATGGTTAGCTGTGCAGCGAGGTATACTGCGTGGACAGGTTCCACACACACTTCAAATAAGTGGGTGGCCTCAGTGGAAAAGTGAGAGTTTGGCCAGGTGTGCAGACAAAGAAGGCGCCCTTTGGCCTGGGCCTAAATGCTTGTGACACCCCACTGGGCCTGCCTTGATCTGAGGGCCCTGCCCTGGGCCCCCTTCTCCCCTGTCCTTTGTTCAGTCACAGCAGAGATGGCCACACCCACTCCCTCCGTGAGGGCAGTGTTCCAGCCTCCCTCAGACCCGCCCACTCTCCACAGGTTACCATGGACTACAGATGCTGCATTCTGAGGCCAGGGCGTTCCGAGAATGCCAAGGGCAGACATGATGACCTTAAATGATTTCCTCTTGTGTCAGTTTTGGTAAACTGTAGGAGCTAGGAAATGGTCCACTTTACAGAAATGTTCAAATTTACTGGCATTTCATATATTCTCTGCTATAACATTGTCCTAATTCTTTCTATATATTCTTTAATTATGTTTGTGCTTTCCTTAATCAAAGTGTGTCTTTTAAATCTTTTCAAAGAATATTCTTTGGACTTACTACCACACCTGAATTTTATACGTTTTCTGTGGTATTAAGTTCTGCTCATATCTATCTTTATCTTTTTTCTATGTACTCAGGGTTTATTGTTTTGATCTTCTGATGTCAATTAAAACACTTGGTTATTCATTTTCATCAATCTTTTTTCTTATAAAGATTTGAACTTTTAAAGATTCCAGCTCACTTTCAAGTTTCTAAGGGTCAGGTCCTCTACATTGTGGCTGGCCTAAAACTTAGTTCACCATATAGCAATGTATATATTGACATTTTCCCCTCGACTTTCTGTGATTCCCTACATCTCACCTTTCTTTGCAGACAAGCCATTTGAAATACACTTAACTTATTTCACAGCCAATAAGTCTTTGAAATAATGTCTATTTTTTAAAGAAATCTTCTGACATAATTAGGCAGAAAATCTCACCTGCCATAGTTTTCAAAACAGCATAATTTCACTCTTCTGAATGCTTAATCTGTGGTATTAAACAACCTTTGAATATTTAGGTTTATCAATGACATGTACTTTAAAAATGTTTTAGAGATCCTACCAGCCTTTGAAAACCTCCTTGTTCGTTGTTTCAGTTCCAGTTTTATGTATATTTTCTGCCTTGCACCTGATTATTCCAACATCACATGGATGGCCTAGGGAATCTCATTCTGGTATTGATTGTTTTTGCTGATTGTCTCCCTTTGTAGCTGATTTCTTCATTATTGTGTAAATTTAGGTCATGAGCTCATGTTTAGCTAAACAGCTGACCTTGTAAAAGGCTTAGGTGTGAACGCTCGTAAGTTTCAGCAAAAAGTCGGCAAAGATTTATTTGTGTCCCTCCAATGAGTTGCCCACAAGGACCCCGTTTTCTAGAAGTGTTGGTCCAATACTCCCTCTAGGGGTAGGGGACTTAGACAGGGCTGCTTTAGGCCCCCGATCTTCGTCAGGGACAGTGTGCGGCCTGTGGCCCGGGCAGGAGCCTCTCTGCGTGTGAACCTGGGAATCATCTCTCCTGCGAACTTCGGTCACCTGGCAGAAAGCTAGGATGCCCAGACCTATGGTTAGCTGTGCAGCGAGGTATACTGCGTGGACAGGTTCCACACACACTTCAAATAAGTGGGTGGCCTGAGTGGAAAAGTGAGAGTTTGGCCAGCTGTGCAGACAAAGAAGGCGCCCTATGGCCTGTGCCTAAATGCTTGCGACACACCACTGGGCCTGCATTGCTCTGAGGGTCCTGCCCTGGGCCCCATGCTCCCCTGCCCTTTCTTCAGTCACAGCAGAGATGGCCACACCCACTCCCTCCGTGAGGGCAGTGTTCCAGCCTCCCTCAGACCCGCCCACTCTCCACAGGTTACCATGGACTACAGATGCTGCATTCTGAGGCCAGGGCGTTCCGAGAATGCCAAGGGCAGACATGATGACCTTAAATGATTTCCTCTTGTGTCAGTTTTGGTAAACTGTAGGAGCTAGGAAATGGTCCACTTTACAGAAATATTCAAATTTACTGGCATTTCATATATTCTCTGCTATAACATTGTCCTGATTCTTTCTGTATATTCTTTACTTTTTTTTGTTTTCCTTAATCAAAGTGTGTCTTTTAAATCTTTTCAAAGAATATTCTTTGGACTTACTACCTCACCTGAATTTTATACGTTTTCTGTGGTATTAAGTTCTGCTCATATCTTTATTTATCTTTTTTCTATGTTCTCAGGGTTTATTGTTTTGATCTTCTGATGTCAATTAAAACACTTGGTTATTCATTTTCATCAGTCTTTTTACTTATTAAGATTTGAACTTTTAAAGATTCCAGCTCACTTTCAAGTTTCTAAGGGTCAGGTCCTCTACATTGTCGCTGGCCTAAGGCTTAGTTCACCATATAGCAATGTATATATTGACATTTTCCCCTCGACTTTCTGTGATTCCCTACATCTCACCTTTCTTTGCAGACAAGCCATTTGAAATACACTTAACTTATTTCACAGCCAATAAGTCTTTGAAATAATGTCTATTTTTTAGAGAAATCTTCTTATATAATTAGGCAGAAAATCTCACCTGCCATAGTTTTCAAAACAGCATAATTTCACTCTTCTCAATGCTTAATCTGTGGTATTAAACAACCTTTGAGTATTTAGGTTTATCAATGACATGTACTTTAAAAATGTTTTAGAGATCCTACGAGCCTTTGAAAACCTCCTTGTTCCTTCTTTCAGTTCCAGTTTTATGTATATTTTCTGCCTTGCACCTGATTATTCCAACATCAGATGGATGGCCTAGGGAATCTCATTCTGGTATTGATTGTTTTTGCTGATTGTCTCCCTTTGTAGCTGATTTCTTCAATATTGTGTAAATTTAGATCATGAGCTCATGTTTAGCTAAACAGCTGACCTTGTAAGAGGCTTAGGTGTGAACGCTGGTACGCTTCAGCAGAAAGTCGGCAAAGATTTATTTGTGTCCCTCCAATGAGTTGCCCGCAAGGACCCCGTTTTCTACAAGTGTTGGTCCAATACTCCTTCGAGAGGCAGTGGACTCAGACATGGCTGCTTTTCAGCCTTCGATCTGGGGCAGGGCCATTGGGCGGCCTGTGGCCCGGGCAGGAGCCTCTCCGCCTGTGTCCCATTGACCCATTTGACGGCGAACTTCGGTCACCTGGCAGGAAGCTACGATGCCCTGACCTATGGTTAGCTGTGCAGCGAGGTGTACTGCGCGGACAGGTTCCAAACACACTTCAAATAAGAGGGTGGCCTGAGTGGAAAGGTGAGAGTTTGGGCAGCTGTGCAGACAAAGAGGGCGCCCTGTGGCCTGGGCCTAAATGCTTGTGACACCCCACTGGGTCTGCCGGGCTCTGAGGGCCCTGCCCTGGGCCCCCTGCTCCCCTGCCCTTTGTTCAGTCACAGCAGAGATGGCCAAACCCACTCCCTCAGTGATGGCAGGCTTCCAACCTCCCTCAGCCACGCCCCCTCTCCGCAGGTTACCATGGACTACAGATGCGGCATTCTGAGGCCAGGGCGTTCCGAGAATGCCAAGGACAGACATGATGACCTTAAATGATTTCCACTTGTGTCAGTTTTGGTAAAGTTTAGGAGCTAGGAAAAGGTCCACTTTACAGAAATATTCAAATTTACTGGCAATTCATATATTCTCCGCTATAACATTGTCCTGATTCTTTCTGTATATTATTTACTTTTTTTTTTTTCCTAAATCAAAGTGTGTCTTTTAAATCTTTTCAAAGAATATTCTTTGGACTTACTAAATCACCTAAATTTTATACGTTTTCTGTTGTATTAAGGTCTGCTCATATCTTTATTTATCTTTTTTCTATGTTCTCAGGGTATATTGTTTTGATTTTCTGATTTCAAGTAAAACACTTGGTTATTATTTTTAATAAATCTTTTTACTTATAAAGATTTGAACTTTTAAAGATTCCAGCTTCCTTGTACGTTCCTAAGGGTCCATTCCTCTACACTGTTGCCGGCCTAAGGCTTAGTTCACCATATAGCAATGTATATTTTGACATATTATCCCCTCGGCTTTCTGTGATTCCCTACATCTCACCTTTCTTTGCAGACAAGACATTTGAAATACCCTTAACTTATTTCACAGCCAATAAGTCTTTGAAATAATGTGTATTTTTTAGAGAAATCATCTTATATAATTAGGCAGAAAATCTCACCTGCCATAGTTTTCAAAACAGCATAATTTCACTCTTCTCACTGCTTAATTTGTTGTATTAAACAACCTTTGATTATTTAGCTTTATCAATGACATGTACTCTAAAAATGTTTTAGAGATCCTACCAGTCTTTGAAAACATCCTTGTTCCTTGTTTCTTTTCCAGGTTTATGTATATTTTCTGCCTAGTACCTGATTATTCCAACATCTGACGGATGGCCTAGGGAATCTAATTCTGGTATTGATTGTTTTTGCTGATTGTCTCCCTTTGTAGCTGATTTCTTCATTATTGTGTAAATTTAGGTCATGAGCTCATGTTTAGCTAAACAGCTGACCTTGTAATAGGCTTAGGAGTGAACGCTCGTATGTTTCAGCAGAGAGTCGGCAAAGATTTATTTGTTTCCCTCCAATGAGTTTCCCACAAGGACCCCGTTTTCTAGAAGTGTTGGTCCAATACTCCCTCTAGGGGTAGGGGACTTAGACAGGGCTGCTTTCGGCCCCCGATCTTGGGCAGGGGCAGTGGGCGGCGTTTGGCCCGGGCAGGAGCCTCTCTGCGTGTGAACCTGGGAATCATCTCTCCTGCGAACTTCGGTCACCTGGCAGGAAGCTACGATGCCCAGACCTATGGTTAGCTGTGCAGCGAGGTATACTGCGTGGACAGGTTCCACACACACTTCAAATAAGTGGGTGGCCTCAGTGGAAAAGTGAGAGTTTGGCCAGGTGTGCAGACAAAGAAGGCGCCCTTTGGCCTGGGCCTAAATGCTTGTGACACCCCACTGGGCCTGCCTTGATCTGAGGGCCCTGCCCTGGGCCCCCTTCTCCCCTGTCCTTTGTTCAGTCACAGCAGAGATGGCCACACCCACTCCCTCCGTGAGGGCAGTGTTCCAGCCTCCCTCAGACCCGCCCACTCTCCACAGGTTACCATGGACTACAGATGCTGCATTCTGAGGCCAGGGCGTTCCGAGAATGCCAAGGGCAGACATGATGACCTTAAATGATTTCCTCTTGTGTCAGTTTTGGTAAACTGTAGGAGCTAGGAAATGGTCCACTTTACAGAAATGTTCAAATTTACTGGCATTTCATATATTCTCTGCTATAACATTGTCCTAATTCTTTCTATATATTCTTTAATTATGTTTGTGCTTTCCTTAATCAAAGTGTGTCTTTTAAATCTTTTCAAAGAATATTCTTTGGACTTACTACCACACCTGAATTTTATACGTTTTCTGTGGTATTAAGTTCTGCTCATATCTATCTTTATCTTTTTTCTATGTACTCAGGGTTTATTGTTTTGATCTTCTGATGTCAATTAAAACACTTGGTTATTCATTTTCATCAATCTTTTTTCTTATAAAGATTTGAACTTTTAAAGATTCCAGCTCACTTTCAAGTTTCTAAGGGTCAGGTCCTCTACATTGTGGCTGGCCTAAAACTTAGTTCACCATATAGCAATGTATATATTGACATTTTCCCCTCGACTTTCTGTGATTCCCTACATCTCACCTTTCTTTGCAGACAAGCCATTTGAAATACACTTAACTTATTTCACAGCCAATAAGTCTTTGAAATAATGTCTATTTTTTAAAGAAATCTTCTGACATAATTAGGCAGAAAATCTCACCTGCCATAGTTTTCAAAACAGCATAATTTCACTCTTCTGAATGCTTAATCTGTGGTATTAAACAACCTTTGAATATTTAGGTTTATCAATGACATGTACTTTAAAAATGTTTTAGAGATCCTACCAGCCTTTGAAAACCTCCTTGTTCGTTGTTTCAGTTCCAGTTTTATGTATATTTTCTGCCTTGCACCTGATTATTCCAACATCACATGGATGGCCTAGGGAATCTCATTCTGGTATTGATTGTTTTTGCTGATTGTCTCACTTTGTAGCTGATTTCTTCAATATTGTGTAAATTTAGATCATGAGCTCATGTTTAGCTAAACAGCTGACCTTGTAAGAGGCTTAGGTGTGAACGCTGGTACGTTTCAGCAGAAAGTCGGCAAAGATTTATTTGTGTCCCTCCAATGAGTTGCCCGCAAGGACCCCGTATTCTACAAGTGTTGGTCCAATACTCCTTTAGAGGCAGTGGACTCAGACATGGCTGCTTTTCAGCCTTCGATCTGGGGCAGGGCCAGTGGGCGGCCTGTGGCCCGGGCAGGAGCCTCTCCGCATGTGTCCCAGGGACCCATTTGCCTGCGAACTTCGGTCACCTGGCAGGAAGCTACGATGCCCTGACCTATGGTTAGCTGTGCAGCGAGGTGTACTGCGCGGACAGGTTCCAAACACACTTCAAATAAGAGGGCGGCCTGAGTGGAAAGGTGAGAGTTTGGGCAGCTGTGCAGACAAAGAAGGCGCCCTTTGGCCTGGGCCTAAATGCTTCTGACACCCCACTGGGTCTGCCGGGCTCTGAGGGCCCTGCCCTGGGCCCCCTGCTCCCCTGCCCTTTGTTCAGTCACAGCAGAGATGGCCACACCCACTCCCTCAGTGATGGCAGTCTTCCAAACTCCCTCAGCCACGCCCCCTCTCCGCAGGTTACCATGGACTACAGATGCTGCATTCTGAGGCCAGGGCGTTCCGAGAATGCCAAGGGCAGACATGATGACCTTAAATGATTTCCTCTTGTGTTAGTTTTCGTAAACTGTAGCAGCTAGGAAATGGTCCGCTTTACAGAAATGTTCAAGTTTACTGGCATTTCATATATTCTCTGCTATAACATTGTCCTGATTCTTTCTGCATATTCTTTACTTATGTTTATGTTTTCCTTAATCAAAGTGTGTCTTTTAAATCTTTTCATAGAATATTCTTTGGATTTACTAAATCACCTGAATTTTATACGTTTTCTGTTGTATTAAGTTCTGCTCATATCTTTATTTATCTTTTTTCTATGTTCTCAGGGTTTATAGTTTTGATTTTCTGATGTCAAGTAAAACACTTGGTTATTATTTTTAATAAATCTTTTTACTTATAAAGATTTGAACTTTTAAAGATTCCAGCTTCCTTGTACGTTTCTAAGGGTCCTTTCCTCTACAATGTTGCCGGCCTAAGGCTTAGTTCAACATATAGCTATGTATATATTGACATATTTTCCCCTCGGCTTTCTGTCACCCCCTACATCTCACCTTTCTTTGCAGACAAGACATTTGAAATACCGTTAACTTATTTCACAGCCAATAAGTCTTTGAAATAATGTGTATTTTTTATAGAAATCATCTTATATAATTAGGCAGAAAATCTCACCTTCCATAGTTTTCTAAACAGCATAACTTCACTCTTCTCACAGCTTAATTTGCTGTATTAAACAACCTTTGTGTATTTAGCTTTATCAATGACATGTACTTTAAAAATGTTTTAGAGACCCTACCAGTCTTTGAAAACATCCTTGTTCCTTGTTTCTTTTCCAGGTTTATCTATATTTTCTGCCTAGCACCTGATTATTCCAACATCTGACGGATGGCCTAGGGAATCTAATTCTGGTATTGATTGTTTTTGGTGATTGTCTCCCTTTGTAGCTGATTTCTTCATTATTGTGTAAATTTAGGTCATGAGCTCATGTTTAGCTAAACAGCTGACCTTGTAAAAGGCTTAGGTGTGAACGCTCGTAAGTTTCAGCAAAAAGTCGGCAAAGATTTATTTGTGTCCCTCCAATGAGTTGCCCACAAGGACCCCGTTTTCTAGAAGTGTTGGTCCAATACTCCCTCAAGGGGTAGGGGACTTAGACAGGGCTGCATTCGGCCCCCGATCTTGGGCAGGGGCAGTGGGCGGCGTGTGGCCCGGGCAGGAGCGTCTCTGCGTGTGAACCTGGGAATCATCTGTCCTGAGAACTTCGGTCACCTGGCAGGAAGCTACGATACCCAGACCTATGGTTAGCTGTGCAGCGAGGTATACTGCGTGGACAGGTTCCACACACACTTCAAATAAGTGGGTGGCCTCAGTGGAAAAGTGAGAGTTTGGCCAGCTGTGCAGACAAAGAAGGCGCCCTATGGCCTGGGCCTAAATGCTTGTGACACCCCACTGGGCCTGACTTGCTCTGAGGGCCCTGCCCTGGGCCCCATGCTCCCCTGCCCTTTATTCAGTCACAGCAGAGATGGCCACACCCACTCTCTCAGTGAGGGCAGTGTTCCAGCCTCCCTCAGCCCCGCCCACACTCCACAGGTTACCATGGACTACAGATGCTGCATTCTGAGGCCAGGGCGTTCCGAGAATGCCAAGGGCAGACATGATGACCTTCAATGATTTCCTCTTGTGTCAGTTTTGGTAAATTGTAGGAGCTAGGAAATGGTCCACTTTACAGAAATATTCAAATTTACTGGCATTTCATATATTCTCTGCTATAACATTGTCCTGATTCTTTCTGTATATTCTTTACTTTTTTTTGTTTTCCTTAATCAAAGTGTGTCTTTTAAATCTTTTCAAAGAATATTCTTTGGACTTACTACCTCACCTGAATTTTATACGTTTTCTGTGGTATTAAGTTCTGCTCATATCTTTATTTATCTTTTTTTATGTTCTCAGGCTTTATTGTTTTGATCTTCTGATGTCAATTAAAACACTTGGTTATTCATTTTCATCAATCTTTTTACTTATAAAGATTTGAACTTTTAAAGATTCCAGCTCACTTTCAAGTTTCTAAGGGTCAGGTCCTCTACATTGTGGCTGGCCTAAGGCTTAGTTCACCATATAGCAATGTATATATTGACATTTTCCCCTCGACTTTCTGTGATTCCCTACATCTCACCTTTCTTTGCCGACAAGCCACTTGAAATACACTTAACTTATTTCACAGCCAATTAGTCTTTGAAATAATGTCTATTTTTTAGAGAAATCTTCTTATATAATTAGGCAGAAAATCTCACCTGCCGTAGTTTTGAAAACAGCATAATTTCACTCTTCTCAATGCTTAATCTGTGGTATTAAACAACCTTTGAGTATTTAGGTTTATCAACGAAATGTACTTTAAAAATGTTTTAGAGATCCTACCAGCCTTTGAAAACCTCCTTGTTCGTTGTTTCAGTTCCAGTTTTATGTATATTTTCTGCCTTGCACCTGATTATTCCAACATCACATGGATGGCCTAGGGAATCTCATTCTGGTATTGATTGTTTTTGCTGATTGTCTCACTTTGTAGCTGATTTCTTCAATTTTGTGTAAATTTAGATCATGAGCTCATGTTTAGCTAAACAGCTGACCTTGTAAGAGGCTTAGGTGTGAACGCTGGTAAGCTTCAGCAGAAAGTCGGCAAAGATTTATTTGTGTCCCTCCAATGAGTTGCCCGCAAGGACCCCGTTTTCTACAAGTGTTGGTCCAATAGTCCTTCGAGAGGCAGTGGACTCAGACATGTCTGCTTTTCAGCCTTCGATCTGGGGCAGGGCCAGTGGGCGGCCTGTGGCCCGGGCAGGAGCCTCTCCGCATGTGTCCCAGGGACACATTTGCCTGCGAACTTCAGTCACCTGGTAGGAAGCTACGATGCCTTGACCTATGGTTAGCTGTGCAGCGAGGTGTACTGCGCGGACAGGTACCCAACACACTTCAAATAAGAGGGCGGCCTGAGTGGAAAGGTGAGAGTTTGGGCAGCTGTGCAGACAAAGAAAGCGCCCTTTGGCCTGGGCCTAAATGCTTGTGACACCCCACTGGGTCTGCGGGGCTATGAGGGCCCTGCCCTGGGCCCCCTGCTCCCCTGCCCTTTGTTCAGTCACAGCAGAGATGGCCACACCCACTCCTTCAGTGATGGCAGGCTTCCAACCTCCCTCAGCCACGCCCCCTCTCCGCAGGTTACTATGGACTACAGATGCGGCATTCTGAGGCCAGGGCTTTCCGAGAATGCCAAGGGCAGACATGATGACCTTAAATTATTTCCTCTTGTGTCAGTTTTGGTAAAGTTTAGGAGCTAGGAAATGGTCCACTTTACAGAAATATTCAAATTTACTGGCAATTCATATATTCTCCGCTATAACATTGTCCTGATTCTTTCTGTATATTATTTACTTTTTTTTTGTTTTCCTAAATCAAAGTGTGTCTTTTAAATCTTTTCAAAGAATATTCTTTGGACTTACTAAATCACCTAAATTTTATACGTTTTCTGTTGTATTAAGTTCTGCTCATATCTTTATTTATCTTTTTTCTATGTTCTCAGGGTTTATTGTTTTGATTTTCTGATGTCAAGTAAAACACTTGGTTATTATTTTTAATAAATCTTTTTACTTATAAAGATTTGAACTTTTAAAGATTCCAGCTTCCTTGTACGTTCCTAAGGGTCCATTCCTCTACACTGTTGCCGGCCTAAGGCTTAGTTCACCATATAGCAATGTATATATTGACATATTATCCCCTCGGCTTTCTGTGATTCCCTACATCTCACCTTTCTTTGCAGACAAGACATTTGAAATACCGTTAACTTATTTCACAGCCAATAAGTCTTTGAAATAATGTGTATTTTTTAGAGAAATCATCTTATATAATTAGGCAGAAAATCTCACCTTCCATAGTTTTCTAAACAGCATAACTTCACTCTTCTCACAGCTTAATTTGCTGTATTAAACAACCTTTGTGTATTTAGCTTTATCAATGACATGTACTTTAAAAATGTTTTAGAGACCCTACCAGTCTTTGAAAACATCCTTGTTCCTTGTTTCTTTTGCAGGTTTATGTATATTTTCTGCCTAGCACCTGATTATTCCAACATCTGACGGATGGCCTAGGGAATCTAATTCTGGTATTGATTGTTTTTGCTGATTGTCTCCCTTTGTAGCTGATTTCTTCATTATTGTGTAAATTTAGGTCATGACCTCATGTTTAGCTAAACAGCTGACCTTGTAAAAGGCTTAGGTGTGAACGCTCGTAAGTTTCAGCAAAAAGTCGGCAAAGATTTATTTGTGTCCCTCCAATGAGTTTCCCACAAGGACCCCGTTTTCTAGAAGTGTTGGTCCAATACTCCCTCTAGGGGTAGGGGACTTAGACAGGGCTGCATTCGGCCCCTGATCTTGGGCAGGGGCAGTGGGCGGCGTGTGGCCAGGGCAGGAGCCTCTCTGCGTGTGAACCTGGGAATCATCTCTCCTGCGAACTTCGGTCACCTTTCAGGAAGCTACGATGCCCAGACCTATGGTTAGCTGTGCAGCGAGGTATACTGCGTGGACAGGTTCCCCACACACTTCAAATAAGTGGGTGGCCTCAGTGGAAAAGTGAGAGTTTGGCCAGCTTTGCATACAAAGAAGGCGTCCTATGGCCTGGGACTAAATGCTTGCGACACCCCACTGGGCCTGCCTTGATCTGAGGGTCCTGCCCTGGGCCCCCTGCTCCCCTGCCATTTGTTCAGTCACAGCAGAGATGGCCACACCCACTCCCTCAGTGAGGGCAGTGTTCCAGCCTCCCTCAGCCCCGCCCACTCTCCACAGTTAACCATGGACTACAGATGCTGCATTCTGAGGCCAGGGAGTTCTGAGAATGCCAAGGGCAGACATGATGACCTTAAATGATTTCCTCTTGTGTCAGTTTTGTTAAATTTTAGGAGCTAGGAAAAGGTCCACTTTACAGAAATATTCAAATTTACTGGCAATTCATATATTCTCCGCTATAACATTGACCTGATTCTTTCTGTATATTATGTACTTTTTTTTGTTTTCCTAAATCAAAGTGTGTCTTTTAAATCTTTTCAAAGAATATTCTTTGGACTTACTAAATTACCTAAATTTTATACGTTTTCTGTTGTATTAAGTTCTGCTCATATCTTTATTTATCTTTTTTCTATGTTCTCAGGGTTTATAGTTTTGATTTTCTGATGTCAAGTAAAACACTTGGTTATTATTTTTAATAAATCTTTTTACTTATAAAGATTTGAACTTTTAAAGATTCCAGCTTCCTTGTACGTTTCTAAGGGTCCTTTCCTCTACAATGTTGCCGGACTATGGCTTAGTTCAACATATAGCTATGTATATATTGACATATTTTCCCCTCGGCTTTCTGTGACTCCCTACATCTCACCTTTCTTTGCTGACAAGACATTTGAAATACCCTTAACTTATTTCACAGCCAATAAGTCTTTGAAATAATGTGTATTTTTTAGAGAAATCATCTTATATAATTAGGCAGAAAATCTCACCTTCCATAGTTTTCTAAACAGCATAACTTCACTCTTCTCACAGCTTAATTTGCTGTATTAAACAACCTTTGTGTATTCAGCTTTATCAATGACATGTACTTTAAAAATGTTTTAGAGACCCTACCAGTCTTTGAAAACATCCTTGTTCCTTGTTTCTTTTGCAGGTTTATGTATATTTTCTGCCTAGCACCTGATTATTCCAACATCTGACGGATGGCCTAGGGAATCTAATTCTGGTATTGATTGTTTTTGCTGATTGTCTCCCTTTGTAGCTGATTTCTTCATTATTGTGTAAATTTAGGTCATGAGCTCATGTTTAGCTAAACAGCTGACCTTGTAAAAGGCTTATGTGTGAACGCTCGTAAGTTTCAGCAAAAAGTCGGCAAAGATTTATTTGTGTCCCTCCAATGAGTTGCCCACAAGGACCCCGTTTTCTAGAAGTGTTGGTCCAATACTCCCTCTAGGGGTAGGGGACTTAGACAGGGCTGCTTTAGGCCCCCGATCTTCGTCAGGGACAGTGTGCGGCCTGTGGCCCGGGCAGGAGCCTCTCTGCGTGTGAACCTGGGAATCATCTCTCCTGCGAACTTCGGTCACCTGGCAGAAAGCTAGGATGCCCAGACCTATGGTTAGCTGTGCAGCGAGGTATACTGCGTGGACAGGTTCCACACACACTTCAAATAAGTGGGTGGCCTGAGTGGAAAAGTGAGAGTTTGGCCAGCTGTGCAGACAAAGAAGGCGCCCTATGGCCTGTGCCTAAATGCTTGCGACACACCACTGGGCCTGCATTGCTCTGAGGGTCCTGCCCTGGGCCCCATGCTCCCCTGCCCTTTCTTCAGTCACAGCAGAGATGGCCACACCCACTCCCTCCGTGAGGGCAGTGTTCCAGCCTCCCTCAGACCCGCCCACTCTCCACAGGTTACCATGGACTACAGATGCTGCATTCTGAGGCCAGGGCGTTCCGAGAATGCCAAGGGCAGACATGATGACCTTAAATGATTTCCTCTTGTGTCAGTTTTGGTAAACTGTAGGAGCTAGGAAATGGTCCACTTTACAGAAATATTCAAATTTACTGGCATTTCATATATTCTCTGCTATAACATTGTCCTGATTCTTTCTGTATATTCTTTACTTTTTTTTGTTTTCCTTAATCAAAGTGTGTCTTTTAAATCTTTTCAAAGAATATTCTTTGGACTTACTACCTCACCTGAATTTTATACGTTTTCTGTGGTATTAAGTTCTGCTCATATCTTTATTTATCTTTTTTCTATGTTCTCAGGGTTTATTGTTTTGATCTTCTGATGTCAATTAAAACACTTGGTTATTCATTTTCATCAGTCTTTTTACTTATTAAGATTTGAACTTTTAAAGATTCCAGCTCACTTTCAAGTTTCTAAGGGTCAGGTCCTCTACATTGTCGCTGGCCTAAGGCTTAGTTCACCATATAGCAATGTATATATTGACATTTTCCCCTCGACTTTCTGTGATTCCCTACATCTCACCTTTCTTTGCAGACAAGCCATTTGAAATACACTTAACTTATTTCACAGCCAATAAGTCTTTGAAATAATGTCTATTTTTTAGAGAAATCTTCTTATATAATTAGGCAGAAAATCTCACCTGCCATAGTTTTCAAAACAGCATAATTTCACTCTTCTCAATGCTTAATCTGTGGTATTAAACAACCTTTGAGTATTTAGGTTTATCAATGACATGTACTTTAAAAATGTTTTAGAGATCCTACGAGCCTTTGAAAACCTCCTTGTTCCTTCTTTCAGTTCCAGTTTTATGTATATTTTCTGCCTTGCACCTGATTATTCCAACATCAGATGGATGGCCTAGGGAATCTCATTCTGGTATTGATTGTTTTTGCTGATTGTCTCCCTTTGTAGCTGATTTCTTCAATATTGTGTAAATTTAGATCATGAGCTCATGTTTAGCTAAACAGCTGACCTTGTAAGAGGCTTAGGTGTGAACGCTGGTACGCTTCAGCAGAAAGTCGGCAAAGATTTATTTGTGTCCCTCCAATGAGTTGCCCGCAAGGACCCCGTTTTCTACAAGTGTTGGTCCAATACTCCTTCGAGAGGCAGTGGACACAGACATGGCTGCTTTTCAGCCTTCGATCTGGGGCAGGGCCATTGGGCGGCCTGTGGCCCGGGCAGGAGCCTCTCCGCCTGTGTCCCATTGACCCATTTGACGGCGAACTTCGGTCACCTGGCAGGAAGCTACGATGCCCTGACCTATGGTTAGCTGTGCAGCGAGGTGTACTGCGCGGACAGGTTCCAAACACACTTCAAATAAGAGGGTGGCCTGAGTGGAAAGGTGAGAGTTTGGGCAGCTGTGCAGACAAAGAGGGCGCCCTGTGGCCTGGGCCTAAATGCTTGTGACACCCCACTGGGTCTGCCGGGCTCTGAGGGCCCTGCCCTGGGCCCCCTGCTCCCCTGCCCTTTGTTCAGTCACAGCAGAGATGGCCAAACCCACTCCCTCAGTGATGGCAGGCTTCCAACCTCCCTCAGCCACGCCCCCTCTCCGCAGGTTACCATGGACTACAGATGCGGCATTCTGAGGCCAGGGCGTTCCGAGAATGCCAAGGACAGACATGATGACCTTAAATGATTTCCACTTGTGTCAGTTTTGGTAAAGTTTAGGAGCTAGGAAAAGGTCCACTTTACAGAAATATTCAAATTTACTGGCAATTCATATATTCTCCGCTATAACATTGTCCTGATTCTTTCTGTATATTATTTACTTTTTTTTTTTTTCCTAAATCAAAGTGTGTCTTTTAAATCTTTTCAAAGAATATTCTTTGGACTTACTAAATCACCTAAATTTTATACGTTTTCTGTTGTATTAAGGTCTGCTCATATCTTTATTTATCTTTTTTCTATGTTCTCAGGGTATATTGTTTTGATTTTCTGATTTCAAGTAAAACACTTGGTTATTATTTTTAATAAATCTTTTTACTTATAAAGATTTGAACTTTTAAAGATTCCAGCTTCCTTGTACGTTCCTAAGGGTCCATTCCTCTACACTGTTGCCGGCCTAAGGCTTAGTTCACCATATAGCAATGTATATTTTGACATATTATCCCCTCGGCTTTCTGTGATTCCCTACATCTCACCTTTCTTTGCAGACAAGACATTTGAAATACCCTTAACTTATTTCACAGCCAATAAGTCTTTGAAATAATGTGTATTTTTTAGAGAAATCATCTTATATAATTAGGCAGAAAATCTCACCTGCCATAGTTTTCAAAACAGCATAATTTCACTCTTCTCACTGCTTAATTTGTTGTATTAAACAACCTTTGATTATTTAGCTTTATCAATGACATGTACTCTAAAAATGTTTTAGAGATCCTACCAGTCTTTGAAAACATCCTTGTTCCTTGTTTCTTTTCCAGGTTTATGTATATTTTCTGCCTAGTACCTGATTATTCCAACATCTGACGGATGGCCTAGGGAATCTAATTCTGGTATTGATTGTTTTTGCTGATTGTCTCCCTTTGTAGCTGATTTCTTCATTATTGTGTAAATTTAGGTCATGAGCTCATGTTTAGCTAAACAGCTGACCTTGTAATAGGCTTAGGAGTGAACGCTCGTATGTTTCAGCAGAGAGTCGGCAAAGATTTATTTGTTTCCCTCCAATGAGTTTCCCACAAGGACCCCGTTTTCTAGAAGTGTTGGTCCAATACTCCCTCTAGGGGTAGGGGACTTAGACAGGGCTGCTTTCGGCCCCCGATCTTGGGCAGGGGCAGTGGGCGGCGTTTGGCCCGGGCAGGAGCCTCTCTGCGTGTGAACCTGGGAATCATCTCTCCTGCGAACTTCGGTCACCTGGCAGGAAGCTACGATGCCCAGACCTATGGTTAGCTGTGCAGCGAGGTATACTGCGTGGACAGGTTCCACACACACTTCAAATAAGTGGGTGGCCTCAGTGGAAAAGTGAGAGTTTGGCCAGGTGTGCAGACAAAGAAGGCGCCCTTTGGCCTGGGCCTAAATGCTTGTGACACCCCACTGGGCCTGCCTTGATCTGAGGGCCCTGCCCTGGGCCCCCTTCTCCCCTGTCCTTTGTTCAGTCACAGCAGAGATGGCCACACCCACTCCCTCCGTGAGGGCAGTGTTCCAGCCTCCCTCAGACCCGCCCACTCTCCACAGGTTACCATGGACTACAGATGCTGCATTCTGAGGCCAGGGCGTTCCGAGAATGCCAAGGGCAGACATGATGACCTTAAATGATTTCCTCTTGTGTCAGTTTTGGTAAACTGTAGGAGCTAGGAAATGGTCCACTTTACAGAAATGTTCAAATTTACTGGCATTTCATATATTCTCTGCTATAACATTGTCCTAATTCTTTCTATATATTCTTTAATTATGTTTGTGCTTTCCTTAATCAAAGTGTGTCTTTTAAATCTTTTCAAAGAATATTCTTTGGACTTACTACCACACCTGAATTTTATACGTTTTCTGTGGTATTAAGTTCTGCTCATATCTATCTTTATCTTTTTTCTATGTTCTCAGGGTTTATTGTTTTGATCTTCTGATGTCAATTAAAACACTTGGTTATTCATTTTCATCAATCTTTTTTCTTATAAAGATTTGAACTTTTAAAGATTCCAGCTCACTTTCAAGTTTCTAAGGGTCAGGTCCTCTACATTGTGGCTGGCCTAAAACTTAGTTCACCATATAGCAATGTATATATTGACATTTTCCCCTCGACTTTCTGTGATTCCCTACATCTCACCTTTCTTTGCAGACAAGCCATTTGAAATACACTTAACTTATTTCACAGCCAATAAGTCTTTGAAATAATGTCTATTTTTTAAAGAAATCTTCTGACATAATTAGGCAGAAAATCTCACCTGCCATAGTTTTCAAAACAGCATAATTTCACTCTTCTGAATGCTTAATCTGTGGTATTAAACAACCTTTGAATATTTAGGTTTATCAATGACATGTACTTTAAAAATGTTTTAGAGATCCTACCAGCCTTTGAAAACCTCCTTGTTCGTTGTTTCAGTTCCAGGTTTATGTATATTTTCTGCCTTGCACCTGATTATTCCAACATCACATGGATGGCCTAGGGAATCTCATTCTGGTATTGATTGTTTTTGCTGATTGTCTCACTTTGTAGCTGATTTCTTCAATATTGTGTAAATTTAGATCATGAGCTCATGTTTAGCTAAACAGCTGACCTTGTAAGAGGCTTAGGTGTGAACGCTGGTACGTTTCAGCAGAAAGTCGGCAAAGATTTATTTGTGTCCCTCCAATGAGTTGCCCGCAAGGACCCCGTATTCTACAAGTGTTGGTCCAATACTCCTTTAGAGGCAGTGGACTCAGACATGGCTGCTTTTCAGCCTTCGATCTGGGGCAGGGCCAGTGGGCGGCCTGTGGCCCGGGCAGGAGCCTCTCCGCATGTGTCCCAGGGACCCATTTGCCTGCGAACTTCGGTCACCTGGCAGGAAGCTACGATGCCCTGACCTATGGTTAGCTGTGCAGCGAGGTGTACTGCGCGGACAGGTTCCAAACACACTTCAAATAAGAGGGCGGCCTGAGTGGAAAGGTGAGAGTTTGGGCAGCTGTGCAGACAAAGAAGGCGCCCTTTGGCCTGGGCCTAAATGCTTCTGACACCCCACTGGGTCTGCCGGGCTCTGAGGGCCCTGCCCTGGGCCCCCTGCTCCCCTGCTTTTTGTTCAGTCACAGCAGAGATGGCCACACCCACTCCCTCAGTGATGGCAGTCTTCCAAACTCCCTCAGCCACGCCCCCTCTCCGCAGGTTACCATGGACTACAGATGCTGCATTCTGAGGCCAGGGCGTTCCGAGAATGCCAAGGGCAGACATGATGACCTTAAATGATTTCCTCTTGTGTTAGTTTTCGTAAACTGTAGCAGCTAGGAAATGGTCCGCTTTACAGAAATGTTCAAGTTTACTGGCATTTCATATATTCTCTGCTATAACATTGTCCTGATTCTTTCTGCATATTCTTTACTTATGTTTATGTTTTCCTTAATCAAAGTGTGTCTTTTAAATCTTTTCATAGAATATTCTTTGGATTTACTAAATCACCTGAATTTTATACGTTTTCTGTTGTATTAAGTTCTGCTCATATCTTTATTTATCTTTTTTCTATGTTCTCAGGGTTTATAGTTTTGATTTTCTGATGTCAAGTAAAACACTTGGTTATTATTTTTAATAAATCTTTTTACTTATAAAGATTTGAACTTTTAAAGATTCCAGCTTCCTTGTACGTTTCTAAGGGTCCTTTCCTCTACAATGTTGCCGGCCTAAGGCTTAGTTCAACATATAGCTATGTATATATTGACATATTTTCCCCTCGGCTTTCTGTCACCCCCTACATCTCACCTTTCTTTGCAGACAAGACATTTGAAATACCGTTAACTTATTTCACAGCCAATAAGTCTTTGAAATAATGTGTATTTTTTATAGAAATCATCTTATATAATTAGGCAGAAAATCTCACCTTCCATAGTTTTCTAAACAGCATAACTTCACTCTTCTCACAGCTTAATTTGCTGTATTAAACAACCTTTGTGTATTTAGCTTTATCAATGACATGTACTTTAAAAATGTTTTAGAGACCCTACCAGTCTTTGAAAACATCCTTGTTCCTTGTTTCTTTTCCAGGTTTATCTATATTTTCTGCCTAGCACCTGATTATTCCAACATCTGACGGATGGCCTAGGGAATCTAATTCTGGTATTGATTGTTTTTGCTGATTGTCTCCCTTTGTAGCTGATTTCTTCATTATTGTGTAAATTTAGGTCATGAGCTCATGTTTAGCTAAACAGCTGACCTTGTAAAAGGCTTAGGTGTGAACGCTCGTAAGTTTCAGCAAAAAGTCGGCAAAGATTTATTTGTGTCCCTCCAATGAGTTGCCCACAAGGACCCCGTTTTCTAGAAGTGTTGGTCCAATACTCCCTCAAGGGGTAGGGGACTTAGACAGGGCTGCATTCGGCCCCCGATCTTGGGCAGGGGCAGTGGGCGGCGTGTGGCCCGGGCAGGAGCGTCTCTGCGTGTGAACCTGGGAATCATCTGTCCTGAGAACTTCGGTCACCTGGCAGGAAGCTACGATACCCAGACCTATGGTTAGCTGTGCAGCGAGGTATACTGCGTGGACAGGTTCCACACACACTTCAAATAAGTGGGTGGCCTCAGTGGAAAAGTGAGAGTTTGGCCAGCTGTGCAGACAAAGAAGGCGCCCTATGGCCTGGGCCTAAATGCTTGTGACACCCCACTGGGCCTGACTTGCTCTGAGGGCCCTGCCCTGGGCCCCATGCTCCCCTGCCCTTTATTCAGTCACAGCAGAGATGGCCACACCCACTCTCTCAGTGAGGGCAGTGTTCCAGCCTCCCTCAGCCCCGCCCACACTCCACAGGTTACCATGGACTACAGATGCTGCATTCTGAGGCCAGGGCGTTCCGAGAATGCCAAGGGCAGACATGATGACCTTCAATGATTTCCTCTTGTGTCAGTTTTGGTAAATTGTAGGAGCTAGGAAATGGTCCACTTTACAGAAATATTCAAATTTACTGGCATTTCATATATTCTCTGCTATAACATTGTCCTGATTCTTTCTGTATATTCTTTACTTTTTTTTGTTTTCCTTAATCAAAGTGTGTCTTTTAAATCTTTTCAAAGAATATTCTTTGGACTTACTACCTCACCTGAATTTTATACGTTTTCTGTGGTATTAAGTTCTGCTCATATCTTTATTTATCTTTTTTTATGTTCTCAGGCTTTATTGTTTTGATCTTCTGATGTCAATTAAAACACTTGGTTATTCATTTTCATCAATCTTTTTACTTATAAAGATTTGAACTTTTAAAGATTCCAGCTCACTTTCAAGTTTCTAAGGGTCAGGTCCTCTACATTGTGGCTGGCCTAAGGCTTAGTTCACCATATAGCAATGTATATATTGACATTTTCCCCTCGACTTTCTGTGATTCCCTACATCTCACCTTTCTTTGCCGACAAGCCACTTGAAATACACTTAACTTATTTCACAGCCAATTAGTCTTTGAAATAATGTCTATTTTTTAGAGAAATCTTCTTATATAATTAGGCAGAAAATCTCACCTGCCGTAGTTTTGAAAACAGCATAATTTCACTCTTCTCAATGCTTAATCTGTGGTATTAAACAACCTTTGAGTATTTAGGTTTATCAACGAAATGTACTTTAAAAATGTTTTAGAGATCCTACCAGCCTTTGAAAACCTCCTTGTTCGTTGTTTCAGTTCCAGTTTTATGTATATTTTCTGCCTTGCACCTGATTATTCCAACATCACATGGATGGCCTAGGGAATCTCATTCTGGTATTGATTGTTTTTGCTGATTGTCTCACTTTGTAGCTGATTTCTTCAATTTTGTGTAAATTTAGATCATGAGCTCATGTTTAGCTAAACAGCTGACCTTGTAAGAGGCTTAGGTGTGAACGCTGGTAAGCTTCAGCAGAAAGTCGGCAAAGATTTATTTGTGTCCCTCCAATGAGTTGCCCGCAAGGACCCCGTTTTCTACAAGTGTTGGTCCAATAGTCCTTCGAGAGGCAGTGGACTCAGACATGTCTGCTTTTCAGCCTTCGATCTGGGGCAGGGCCAGTGGGCGGCCTGTGGCCCGGGCAGGAGCCTCTCCGCATGTGTCCCAGGGACACATTTGCCTGCGAACTTCAGTCACCTGGTAGGAAGCTACGATGCCTTGACCTATGGTTAGCTGTGCAGCGAGGTGTACTGCGCGGACAGGTACCCAACACACTTCAAATAAGAGGGCGGCCTGAGTGGAAAGGTGAGAGTTTGGGCAGCTGTGCAGACAAAGAAAGCGCCCTTTGGCCTGGGCCTAAATGCTTGTGACACCCCACTGGGTCTGCGGGGCTATGAGGGCCCTGCCCTGGGCCCCCTGCTCCCCTGCCCTTTGTTCAGTCACAGCAGAGATGGCCACACCCACTCCTTCAGTGATGGCAGGCTTCCAACCTCCCTCAGCCACGCCCCCTCTCCGCAGGTTACTATGGACTACAGATGCGGCATTCTGAGGCCAGGGCTTTCCGAGAATGCCAAGGGCAGACATGATGACCTTAAATTATTTCCTCTTGTGTCAGTTTTGGTAAAGTTTAGGAGCTAGGAAATGGTCCACTTTACAGAAATATTCAAATTTACTGGCAATTCATATATTCTCCGCTATAACATTGTCCTGATTCTTTCTGTATATTATTTACTTTTTTTTTGTTTTCCTAAATCAAAGTGTGTCTTTTAAATCTTTTCAAAGAATATTCTTTGGACTTACTAAATCACCTAAATTTTATACGTTTTCTGTTGTATTAAGTTCTGCTCATATCTTTATTTATCTTTTTTCTATGTTCTCAGGGTTTATTGTTTTGATTTTCTGATGTCAAGTAAAACACTTGGTTATTATTTTTAATAAATCTTTTTACTTATAAAGATTTGAACTTTTAAAGATTCCAGCTTCCTTGTACGTTCCTAAGGGTCCATTCCTCTACACTGTTGCCGGCCTAAGGCTTAGTTCACCATATAGCAATGTATATATTGACATATTATCCCCTCGGCTTTCTGTGATTCCCTACATCTCACCTTTCTTTGCAGACAAGACATTTGAAATACCCTTAACTTATTTCACAGCCAATAAGTCTTTGAAATAATGTGTATTTTTTAGAGAAATCATCTTATATAATTAGGCAGAAAATCTCACCTTCCATAGTTTTCTAAACAGCATAATTTCACTCTTCTCACTGCTTAATTTGTTGTATTAAACAACCTTTGAGTATTTACCTTTATCAATGACATGTACTCTAAAAATGTTTTAGAGATCCTACCAGTCTTTGAAAACATCCTTGTTCCTTGTTTCTTTTCCAGGTTTATGTATATTTTCTGCCTAGCACCTGATTATTTCGACATCTGACGGATGGCCTAGGGAATCTAATTCTGGTATTGATTGTTTTTGCTGATTGTCTCCCTTTGTAGCTGATTTCTTCATTATTGTGTAAATTTAGGTCATGAGCTCATGTTTAGCTAAACAGCTGACCTTGTAAAAGGCTTAGGTGTGAACGCTCGTATGTTTCAGCAAAAAGTCGGCAAAGATCTATTTGTGTCCCTCCAATGAGTTGCCCACAAGGACCCCGTTTTCTAGAAGTGTTGGTCCAATACTCCCTCTAGGGGTAGGGGACTTAGACAGGGCTGCTTTCGGCCCCCGATCTTGGGCAAGGGCAGTGGGCGGCGTGTGGCCCGGGCAGGAGCCTCTCTGCGTGTGAACCTGGGAATCATCTCTCCTGCGAACTTCGGTCACCTGGCAGGAAGCTTCGATGCCCAGACCTATGGTTAGCTGTGCAGCGAGGTATAATGCGTGGACAGGTTCCACACACACTTCAAATAAGTGGGTGGCCTCAGTGGAAAAGTGAGAGTTTGGCCAGGTGTGCAGACAAAGAAGGCGCCCTTTGGCCTGGGCCTAAATGCTTGTGACACCCCACTGGGCCTGCCTTGATCTGAGGGCCCTGCCCTGGGCCCCCTGCTCCCCTGCCCTTTGTTCAGTCACAGCAGAGATGGCCACACCCACTCCCTCCGTGAGGGCAGTGTTCCAGCCTCCCTCAGACCCGCCCACTCTCCACAGGTTACCATGGACTACAGATGCTGCATTCTGAGGCCAGGGCGTTCCGAGAATGCCAAGGGCAGACATGATGACCTTAAATGATTTCCTCTTGTGTCAGTTTTGGTAAACTGTAGGAGCTAGGAAATGGTCCACTTTACAGAAATGTTCAAATTTACTGGCATTTCATATATTCTCTGCTATAACATTGTCCTAATTCTTTCTATATATTCTTTAATTATGTTTGTGCTTTCCTTAATCAAAGTGTGTCTTTTAAATCTTTTCAAAGAATATTCTTTGGACTTACTACCACACCTGAATTTTATACGTTTTCTGTGGTATTAAGTTCTGCTCATATCTATCTTTATCTTTTTTCTATGTTCTCAGGGTTTATTGTTTTGATCTTCTGATGTCAATTAAAACACTTGGTTATTAATTTTCATCAATCTTTTGTCTTATAAAGATTTGAACTTTTAAAGATTCCAGCTCACTTTCAAGTTTCTAAGGGTCAGGTCCTCTACCTTGTGGCTGGCCTAAAGCTTAGTTCACCATATAGCAATGTATATATTGACATTTTCCCCTCGACTTTCTGTGATTCCCTACATCTCACCTTTCTTTGCAGACAAGCCATTTGAAATACACTTAACTTATTTCACAGCCAATAAGTCTTTGAAATAATGTCTATTTTTTAAAGAAATCTTCTGACATAATTAGGCAGAAAATCTCACCTGCCATAGTTTTCAAAACAGCATAATTTCACTCTTCTCAATGCTTAATCTGTGGTATTAAACAACCTTTGAATATTTAGGTTTATCAATGACATGTACTTTAAAAATGTTTTAGAGATCCTACCAGCCTTTGAAAACCTCCTTGTTCGTTGTTTCAGTTCCAGTTTTATGTATATTTTCTGCCTTGCACCTTTTTATTCCAACATCACATGGATGGCCTAGGGAATCTCATTCTGGTATTGATTGTTTTTGCTGATTGTCTCACTTTGTAGCTGATTTCTTCAATATTGTGTAAATTTAGATCATGAGCTCATGTTTAGCTAAACAGCTGACCTTGTAAGAGGCTTAGGGGTGAACGCTGGTACGCTTCAGCAGAAAGTCGGCAAAGATTTATTTGTGTCCCTCCAATGAGTTGCCCGCAAGGACCCCGTATTCTACAAGTGTTGGTCCAATACTCCTTTAGAGGCAGTGGACTCAGACATGGCTGCTTTTCAGCCTTCGATCTGGGGCAGGGCCAGTGGGCGGCCTGTGGCCCGGGCAGGAGCCTCTCCGCATGTGTCCCAGGGACCCATTTGCCTGCGAACTTCGGTCACCTGGCAGGAAGCTACGATGCCCTGACTTATGGTTAGCTGTGCAGCGAGGTGTACTGCGCGGACAGGTTCCAAACACACTTCAAATAAGAGGGCGGCCTGAGTGGAAAGGTGAGAGTTTGGGCAGCTGTGCAGACAAAGAAGGCGCCCTTTGGCCTGGGCCTAAATGCTTCTGACACCCCACTGGGTCTGCCGGGCTCTGAGGGCCCTGCCCTGGGCCCCCTGCTCCCCTGCCCTTTGTTCAGTCACAGCAGAGATGGCCACACCCACTCCCTCAGTGATGGCAGTCTTCCAAACTCCCTCAGCCACGCCCCCTCTCCGCAGGTTACCATGGACTACAGATGCTGCATTCTGAGGCCAGGGCGTTCCGAGAATGCCAAGGGCAGACATGATGACCTTAAATGATTTCCTCTTGGGTTAGTTTTCGTAAACTGTAGCAGCTAGGAAATGGTCCGCTTTACAGAAATGTTCAAGTTTACTGGCATTTCATATATTCTCTGCTATAACATTGTCCTGATTCTTTCTGCATATTCTTTACTTATGTTTATTTTTTCCTTAATCAAAGTGTGTCTTTTAAATCTTTTCATAGAATATTCTTTGGATTTACTAAATCACCTGAATTTTATACGTTTTCTGTTGTATTAAGTTCTGCTCATATCTTTATTTATCTTTTTTCTATGTTCTCAGGGTTTATAGTTTTGATTTTCTGATGTCAAGTAAAACACTTGGTTATTATTTTTAATAAATCTTTTTACTTATAAAGATTTGAACTTTTAAAGATTCCAGCTTCCTTGTACGTTTCTAAGGGTCCTTTCCTCTACAATGTTGCCGGCCTAAGGCTTAGTTCAACATATAGCTATGTATATATTGACATATTTTCCCCTCGGCTTTCTGTCACCCCCTACATCTCAACTTTCTTTGCAGACAAGACATTTGAAATACCGTTAACTTATTTCACAGCCAATAAGTCTTTGAAATAATGTGTATTTTTTATAGAAATCATCTTATATAATTAGGCAGAAAATCTCAGCTTCCATAGTTTTCTAAACAGCATAACTTCACTCTTCTCACAGCTTAATTTGCTGTATTAAACAACCTTTGTGTATTTAGCTTTATCAATGACATGTACTTTAAAAATGTTTTAGAGACCCTACCAGTCTTTGAAAACATCCTTGTTCCTTGTTTCTTTTCCAGGTTTATCTATATTTTCTGCCTAGCACCTGATTATTCCAACATCTGACGGATGGCCTAGGGAATCTAATTCTGGTATTGATTGTTTTTGCTGATTGTCTCCCTTTGTAGCTGATTTCTTCATTATTGTGTAAATTTAGGTCATGAGCTCATGTTTAGCTAAACAGCTGACCTTGTAAAAGGCTTAGGTGTGAACGCTCGTAAGTTTCAGCAAAAAGTCGGCAAAGATTTATTTGTGTCCCTCCAATGAGTTGCCCACAAGGACCCCGTTTTCTAGAAGTGTTGGTCCAATACTCCCTCTAGGGGTAGGGGATTTAGACAGGGCTGCATTCGGCCCCCGATCTTGGGCAGGGGCAGTGGGCGGCGTGTGGCCCGGGCAGGAGCGTCTCTGCGTGTGAACCTGGGAATCATCTGTCCTGAGAACTTCGGTCACCTGGCAGGAAGCTACGATGCCCAGACCTATGGTTAGCTGTGCAGCGAGGTATACTGCGTGGACAGGTTCCACACACACTTCAAATAAGTGGGTGGCCTCAGTGGAAAAGTGAGAGTTTGGCCAGCTGTGCAGACAAAGAAGGCGCCCTTTGGCCTGGGCCTAAATGCTTTTGACACCCCACTGGGCCTGACTTGCTCTGAGGGCCCTGCCCTGGGCCCCATGCTCCCCTGCCCTTTATTCAGTCACAGCAGAGATGGCCACACCCACTCTCTCAGTGAGGGCAGTGTTCCAGCCTCCCTCAGCCACGCCCACTCTCCACAGGTTACCATGGACTACAGATGCTGCATTCTGAGGCCAGGGCGTTCCGAGAATGCCAAGGGCAGACATGATGACCTTCAATGATTTCCTCTTGTGTCAGTTTTGGTAAATTGTAGGAGCTAGGAAATGGTCCACTTTACAGAAATATTCAAATTTACTGGCATTTCATATATTCTCTGCTATAACATTGTCCTGATTCTTTCTGTATATTCTTTACTTTTTTTTGTTTTCCTTAATCAAAGTGTGTCTTTTAAATCTTTTCAAAGAATATTCTTTGGACTTACTACCACACCTGAATTTTATACGTTTTCTGTGGTATTAAGTTCTGCTCATATCTATCTTTATCTTTTTTCTATGTTCTCAGGGTTTATTGTTTTGATCTTCTGATGTCAATTAAAACACTTGGTTATTAATTTTCATCAATCTTTTGTCTTATAAAGATTTGAACTTTTAAAGATTCCAGCTCACTTTCAAGTTTCTAAGGGTCAGGTCCTCTACCTTGTGGCTGGCCTAAAGCTTAGTTCACCATATAGCAATGTATATATTGACATTTTCCCCTCGACTTTCTGTGATTCCCTACATCTCACCTTTCTTTGCAGACAAGCCATTTGAAATACACTTAACTTATTTCACAGCCAATAAGTCTTTGAAATAATGTCTATTTTTTAAAGAAATCTTCTGACATAATTAGGCAGAAAATCTCACCTGCCATAGTTTTCAAAACAGCATAATTTCACTCTTCTCAATGCTTAATCTGTGGTATTAAACAACCTTTGAATATTTAGGTTTATCAATGACATGTACTTTAAAAATGTTTTAGAGATCCTACCAGCCTTTGAAAACCTCCTTGTTCGTTGTTTCAGTTCCAGTTTTATGTATATTTTCTGCCTTGCACCTTTTTATTCCAACATCACATGGATGGCCTAGGGAATCTCATTCTGGTATTGATTGTTTTTGCTGATTGTCTCACTTTGTAGCTGATTTCTTCAATATTGTGTAAATTTAGATCATGAGCTCATGTTTAGCTAAACAGCTGACCTTGTAAGAGGCTTAGGTGTGAACGCTGGTACGCTTCAGCAGAAAGTCGGCAAAGATTTATTTGTGTCCCTCCAATGAGTTGCCCGCAAGGACCCCGTATTCTACAAGTGTTGGTCCAATACTCCTTTAGAGGCAGTGGACTCAGACATGGCTGCTTTTCAGCCTTCGATCTGGGGCAGGGCCAGTGGGCGGCCTGTGGCCCGGGCAGGAGCCTCTCCGCATGTGTCCCAGGGACCCATTTGCCTGCGAACTTCGGTCACCTGGCAGGAAGCTACGATGCCCTGACTTATGGTTAGCTGTGCAGCGAGGTGTACTGCGCGGACAGGTTCCAAACACACTTCAAATAAGAGGGCGGCCTGAGTGGAAAGGTGAGAGTTTGGGCAGCTGTGCAGACAAAGAAGGCGCCCTTTGGCCTGGGCCTAAATGCTTCTGACACCCCACTGGGTCTGCCGGGCTCTGAGGGCCCTGCCCTGGGCCCCCTGCTCCCCTGCCCTTTGTTCAGTCACAGCAGAGATGGCCACACCCACTCCCTCAGTGATGGCAGTCTTCCAAACTCCCTCAGCCACGCCCCCTCTCCGCAGGTTACCATGGACTACAGATGCTGCATTCTGAGGCCAGGGCGTTCCGAGAATGCCAAGGGCAGACATGATGACCTTAAATGATTTCCTCTTGGGTTAGTTTTCGTAAACTGTAGCAGCTAGGAAATGGTCCGCTTTACAGAAATGTTCAAGTTTACTGGCATTTCATATATTCTCTGCTATAACATTGTCCTGATTCTTTCTGCATATTCTTTACTTATGTTTATGTTTTCCTTAATCAAAGTGTGTCTTTTAAATCTTTTCATAGAATATTCTTTGGATTTACTAAATCACCTGAATTTTATACGTTTTCTGTTGTATTAAGTTCTGCTCATATCTTTATTTATCTTTTTTCTATGTTCTCAGGGTTTATAGTTTTGATTTTCTGATGTCAAGTAAAACACTTGGTTATTATTTTTCATAAATCTTTTTACTTATAAAGATTTGAACTTTTAAAGATTCCAGCTTCCTTGTACGTTTCTAAGGGTCCTTTCCTCTACAATGTTGCCGGCCTAAGGCTTAGTTCAACATATAGCTATGTATATATTGACATATTTTCCCCTCGGCTTTCTGTCACCCCCTACATCTCACCTTTCTTTGCAGACAAGACATTTGAAATACCGTTAACTTATTTCACAGCCAATAAGTCTTTGAAATAATGTGTATTTTTTATAGAAATCATCTTATATAATTAGGCAGAAAATCTCACCTTCCATAGTTTTCTAAACAGCATAACTTCACTCTTCTCACAGCTTAATTTGCTGTATTAAACAACCTTTGTGTATTTAGCTTTATCAATGACATGTACTTTAAAAATGTTTTAGAGACCCTACCAGTCTTTGAAAACATCCTTGTTCCTTGTTTCTTTTCCAGGTTTATCTATATTTTCTGCCTAGCACCTGATTATTCCAACATCTGACGGATGGCCTAGGGAATCTAATTCTGGTATTGATTGTTTTTGCTGATTGTCTCCCTTTGTAGCTGATTTCTTCATTATTGTGTAAATTTAGGTCATGAGCTCATGTTTAGCTAAACAGCTGACCTTGTAAAAGGCTTAGGTGTGAACGCTCGTAAGTTTCAGCAAAAAGTCGGCAAAGATTTATTTGTGTCCCTCCAATGAGTTGCCCACAAGGACCCCGTTTTCTAGAAGTGTTGGTCCAATACTCCCTCTAGGGGTAGGGGATTTAGACAGGGCTGCATTCGGCCCCCGATCTTGGGCAGGGGCAGTGGGCGGCGTGTGGCCCGGGCAGGAGCGTCTCTGCGTGTGAACCTGGGAATCATCTGTCCTGAAAACTTCGGTCACCTGGCAGGAAGCTACGATGCCCAGACCTATGGTTAGCTGTGCAGCGAGGTATACTGCGTGGACAGGTTCCACACACACTTCAAATAAGTGGGTGGCCTCAGTGGAAAAGTGAGAGTTTGGCCAGCTGTGCAGACAAAGAAGGCGCCCTATGGCCTGGGCCTAAATGCTTTTGACACCCCACTGGGCCTGACTTGCTCTGAGGGCCCTGCCCTGGGCCCCATGCGCCCCTGCCCTTTATTCAGTCACAGCAGAGATGGCCACACCCACTCTCTCAGTGAGGGCAGTGTTCCAGCCTCCCTCAGCCACGCCCACTCTCCACAGGTTACCATGGACTACAGATGCTGCATTCTGAGGCCAGGGCGTTCCGAGAATGCCAAGGGCAGACATGATGACCTTCAATGATTTCCTCTTGTGTCAGTTTTGGTAAATTGTAGGATCTAGGAAATGGTCCACTTTACAGAAATATTCAAATTTACTGGCATTTCATATATTCTCTGCTATAACATTGTCCTGATTCTTTCTGTATATTCTTTACTTTTTTTTGTTTTCCTTAATCAAAGTGTGTCTTTTAAATCTTTTCAAAGAATATTCTTTGGACTTACTACCTCACCTGAATTTTATACGTTTTCTGTGGTATTAAGTTCTGCTCATATCTTTAATTATCTTTTTTTATGTTCTCAGGCTTTATTGTTTTGATCTTCTGATGTCAATTAAAACACTTGGTTATTCATTTTCATCAATCTTTTTACTTATAAAGATTTGAACTTTTAAAGATTCCAGCTCACTTTCAAGTTTCTAAGGGTCAGGTCCTCTACATTGTGGCTGGCCTAAGGCTTAGTTCACCATATAGCAATGTATATATTGACATTTTCCCCTCGACTTTCTGTGATTCCCTACATCTCACCTTTCTTTGCCGACAAGCCACTTGAAATACACTTAACTTATTTCACAGCCAATTAGTCTTTGAAATAATGTCTATTTTTTAGAGAAATCTTCTTATATAATTAGGCAGAAAATCTCACCTGCCGTAGTTTTGAAAACAGCATAATTTCACTCTTCTCAATGCTTAATCTGTGGTATTAAACAACCTTTGAGTATTTAGGTTTATCAACGAAATGTACTTTAAAAATGTTTTAGAGATCCTACCAGCCTTTGAAAACCTCCTTGTTCGTTGTTTCAGTTCCAGTTTTATGTATATTTTCTGCCTTGCACCTGATTATTCCAACATCACATGGATGGCCTAGGGAATCTCATTCTGGTATTGATTGTTTTTGCTGATTGTCTCACTTTGTAGCTGATTTCTTCAATTTTGTGTAAATTTAGATCATGAGCTCATGTTTAGCTAAACAGCTGACCTTGTAAGAGGCTTAGGTGTGAACGCTGGTAAGCTTCAGCAGAAAGTCGGCAAAGATTTATTTGTGTCCCTCCAATGAGTTGCCCGCAAGGACCCCGTTTTCTACAAGTGTTGGTCCAATAGTCCTTCGAGAGGCAGTGGACTCAGACATGGCTGCTTTTCAGCCTTCGATCTGGGGCAGGGCCAGTGGGCGGCCTGTGGCCCGGGCAGGAGCCTCTCCGCATGTGTCCCAGGGACACATTTGCCTGCGAACTTCAGTCACCTGGTAGGAAGCTACGATGCCTTGACCTATGGTTAGCTGTGCAGCGAGGTGTACTGCGCGGACAGGTACCCAACACACTTCAAATAAGAGGGCGGCCTGAGTGGAAAGGTGAGAGTTAGGGCAGCTGTGCAGACAAAGAAAGCGCCCTTTGGCCTGGGCCTAAATGCTTGTGACACCCCACTGGGTCTGCCGGGCTATGAGGGCCCTGCCCTGGGCCCCCTGCTCCCCTGCCCTTTGTTCAGTCACAGCAGAGATGGCCACACCCACTCCTTCAGTGATGGCAGGCTTCCAACCTCCCTCAGCCACGCCCCCTCTCCGCAGGTTACCATCGACTACAGATGCGGCATTCTGAGGCCAGGGCGTTCCGAGAATGCCAAGGGCAGACATGATGACCTTAAATTATTTCCTCTTGTGTCAGTTTTGGTAAAGTTTAGGAGCTAGGAAATGGTCCACTTTACAGAAATATTCAAATTTACTAGCAATTCATATATTCTACGCTATAACATTGTCCTGATTCTTTCTGTATATTATTTACTTTTTTTTTGTTTTCCTAAATCAAAGTGTGTCTTTTAAATCTTTTCAAAGAATATTCTTTGGACTTACTAAATCACCTAAATTTTATACGTTTTCTGTTGTATTAAGTTCTGCTCATATCTTTATTTATCTTTTTTCTATGTTCTCAGGGTTTATTGTTTTGATTTTCTGATGTCAAGTAAAACACTTGGTTATTATTTTTAATAAATCTTTTTACTTATAAAGATTTGAACTTTTAAAGATTCCAGCTTCCTTGTACGTTCCTAAGGGTCCATTCCTCTACACTGTTGCCGGCCTAAGGCTTAGTTCACCATATAGCAATGTATATATTGACATATTATCCCCTCGGCTTTCTGTGATTCCCTACATCTCACCTTTCTTTGCAGACAAGACATTTGAAATACCGTTAACTTATTTCACAGCCAATAAGTCTTTGAAATAATGTGTATTTTTTAGAGAAATCATCTTATATAATTAGGCAGAAAATCTCACCTTCCATAGTTTTCTAAACAGCATAATTTCACTCTTCTCACTGCTTAATTTGTTGTATTAAACAACAAATTGAGTATTTAGCTTTATCAATGACATGTACTCTAAAAATGTTTTAGAGATCCTACCAGTCTTTGAAAACATCCTTGTTCCTTGTTTCTTTTCCAGGTTTATGTATATTTTCTGCCTAGCACCTGATTATTCCGACATCTGACGGATGGCCTAGGGAATCTAATTCTGGTATTGATTGTTTTTGCTGATTGTCTCACTTTGTAGCTGATTTCTTCCTTATTGTGTAAATTTAGGTCCTGAGCTCATGTTTAGCTAAACAGCTGATCTTGTAAAAGGCTTATGTGTGAACGCTCGTAAGTTTCAGCAAAAAGTCGGCAAATATTTATTTGTGTCCCTCCAATGAGTTGCCCACAAGACCCCGTTTTCTAGAAGTGTTGGTCCAATACTCGCTCTAGGGGTAGGGGACTTAGACAGGGCTGCTTTCGGCCCCCGATCTTGGGCAGGGGCAGTGGGCGGCGTGTGGCCCGGGCAGGAGCCTCTCTGCGTGTGAACCTGGGAATCATCTCTCCTGTGAACTTCGGTCACCTGGCAGGAAGCTACGATGCCCTGACCTATGGTTAGCTGTGCAGCGAGGTATACTGCGTGGACAGGTTCCACAAACACTTCAAATAAGTGGGGGGCTGAGTGGAAAAGTGAGAGTTTGGCCAGCTGTGCAGACAAAGAAGGCGCCCTATGGCCTGTGCCTAAATGCTTGCGACACCCCACTGGGCCTGCCTTGCTCTGAGGGTCCTGCCCTGGGCCCCATGCTCCCCTGCCCTTTGTTCAGTCACAGCAGAGATGGCCACACCCACTCCTTCAGTGATGGCAGGCTTCCAACCTCCCTCAGCCACGCCCCCTCTCCGCAGGTTACCATGGACTACAGATGCGGCATTCTGAGGCCAGGGCGTTCCGAGAATGCCAAGGGCAGACATGATGACCTTAAATTATTTCCTCTTGTGTCAGTTTTGGTAAAGTTTAGGAGCTAGGAAATGGTCCACTTTACAGAAATATTCAAATTTACTGGCAATTCATATATTCTCCGCTATAACATTGTCCTGATTCTTTCTGTATATTATTTACTTTTTTTTTGTTTTCCTAAATCAAAGTGTGTCTTTTAAATCTTTTCAAAGAATATTCTTTGGACTTACTAAATCACCTAAATTTTATACGTTTTCTGTTGTATTAAGTTCTGCTCATATCTTTATTTATCTTTTTTCTATGTTCTCAGGGTTTATTGTTTTGATTTTCTGATGTCAAGTAAAACACTTGGTTATTATTTTTAATAAATCTTTTTACTTATAAAGATTTGAACTTTTAAAGATTCCAGCTTCCTTGTACGTTCCTAAGGGTCCATTCCTCTACACTGTTGCCGGCCTAAGGCTTAGTTCACCATATAGCAATGTATATATTGACATATTATCCCCTCGGCTTTCTGTGATTCCCTACATCTCACCTTTCTTTGCAGACAAGACATTTGAAATACCGTTAACTTATTTCACAGCCAATAAGTCTTTGAAATAATGTGTATTTTTTAGAGAAATCATCTTATATAATTAGGCAGAAAATCTCACCTTCCATAGTTTTCTAAACAGCATAATTTCACTCTTCTCACTGCTTAATTTGTTGTATTAAACAACAAATTGAGTATTTAGCTTTATCAATGACATGTACTCTAAAAATGTTTTAGAGATCCTACCAGTCTTTGAAAACATCCTTGTTCCTTGTTTCTTTTCCAGGTTTATGTATATTTTCTGCCTAGCACCTGATTATTCCGACATCTGACGGATGGCCTAGGGAATCTAATTCTGGTATTGATTGTTTTTGCTGATTGTCTCACTTTGTAGCTGATTTCTTCCTTATTGTGTAAATTTAGGTCCTGAGCTCATGTTTAGCTAAACAGCTGATCTTGTAAAAGGCTTATGTGTGAACGCTCGTAAGTTTCAGCAAAAAGTCGGCAAATATTTATTTGTGTCCCTCCAATGAGTTGCCCACAAGGACCCCGTTTTCTAGAAGTGTTGGTCCAATACTCGCTCTAGGGGTAGGGGACTTAGACAGGGCTGCTTTCGGCCCCCGATCTTGGGCAGGGGCAGTGGGCGGCGTGTGGCCCGGGCAGGAGCCTCTCTGCGTGTGAACCTGGGAATCATCTCTCCTGTGAACTTCGGTCACCTGGCAGGAAGCTACGATGCCCTGACCTATGGTTAGCTGTGCAGCGAGGTATACTGCGTGGACAGGTTCCACAAACACTTCAAATAAGTGGGGGGCTGAGTGGAAAAGTGAGAGTTTGGCCAGCTGTGCAGACAAAGAAGGCGCCCTATGGCCTGTGCCTAAATGCTTGCGACACCCCACTGGGCCTGCCTTGCTCTGAGGGTCCTGCCCTGGGCCCCATGCTCCCCTGCCCTTTGTTCAGTCACAGCAGAGATGGCCACACCCACTCCCTCCGTGAGGGCAGTGTTCCAGCCTCCCTCAGACCCGCCCACTCTCCACAGGTTACCATGGACTACAGATGCTGCATTCTGAGGCCAGGGCGTTCCGAGAATTCCAAGGGCAGACATTATGACCTTAAATGATTTCCTCTTGTGTCAGTTTTTGTAAACTGTAGGAGCTAGGAAATGGTCCACTTTACAGAAATATTCAAATTTACTGGCATTTCATATATTCTCTGCTATATCATTGTCCTGATTCTTTCTGTATATTCTTTACTTTTTTTTGTTTTCCTTAATCAAAGTGTGTCTTTTAAATCTTTTCAAAGAATATTCTTTGGACTTACTACCACACCTGAATTTTATACGTTTTCTGTGGTATTAAGTTCTGCTCATATCTTTATTTATCTTTTTTCTATGTTCTCAGGGTTTATTGTTTTGATCTTCTGATGTCAATTAAAACACTTGGTTATTCATTTTCATCAATCTTTTTACTTATAAAGATTTGAACTTTTAAAGATTCCAGCTCACTTTCAAGTTTCTAAGGGTCAGGTCCCTCTACATTGTGGCTGGCCTAAGGCTTAGTTCACCATATAGCAATGTATATATTGACCTATTTTCCCCTCGACTTTCTGTGATTCCCTACATCTCACCTTTCTTTGCAGACAAGCCATTTGAAATACACTTAACTTATTTCACAGCCAATAAGTCTTTGAAATAATGTTTATTTTTTAGAGAAATCTTTTTATATAATTAGGCAGAAAATCTCACCTGCCATAGTTTTCAAAACAGCATAATTTCACTATTCTCAATGCTTAATCTGTGGTATTAAACAACCTTTGAGTATTTAGGTTTATCAACGAAATGTACTTTAAAAATGTTTTAGAGATCCTACCAGCCTTTGAAAACCTCCTTGATCCTTGTTTCAGTTCCAGTTTTATTTATATTTTCTGCCTTGCACCTGATTATTCCAACATCAGATGGATGGCCTAGGGAATCTCATTCTGGTATTGATTGTTTTTGCTGATTGTCTCCCTTTGTAGCTGATTTCTTCAATTTTGTGTAAATTTAGATCATGAGCTCATGTTTAGCTAAACAGCTGACCTTGTAAGAGGCTTAGGTGTGAACGCTGGTAAGCTTCAGCAGAAAGTCGGCAAAGATTTATTTGTGTCCCTCCAATGAGTTGCCCGCAAGAACACCGATTTCTACAAGTGTTGGTCCAATACTCCTTCGAGAGGCAGTGGACTCAGACATGGCTGCTTTTCAGCCTTCGATCTGGGGCAGGGCCAGTGGGCGGCCGGTGGCCCGGGCAGGAGCCTCTCCGCATGTGTCCCAGGGACACATTTGCCTGCGAACTTCACTCACGTGGCAGGAAGCTACGATGCCTTGACCTATGGTTAGCTGTGCAGCGAGGTGTACTGCGCGGACAGGTACCCAACACACTTCAAATAAGAGGGCGGCCTGAGTGGAAAGGTGAGAGTTTGGGCAGCTGTGCAGACAAAGAAAGCGCCCTTTGGCCTGGGCCTAAATGCTTGTGACACCCCACTGGGCCTGCCTTGATCTGAGGGCCCTGCCCTTGGCCCACTGCTCCCCTGCCCTTTGTTCAGTCACAGCAGTGATGGCCACACCCACTCCCTCCGTGAGGGCAGTGTTCCAGCCTCCCTCAGCCCCGCCCACTCTCCACAGGTTACCATGGACTACAGATGCTGCATTCTGAGGCCAGGGCGTTCCGAGAATGCCAAGGGCAGACATGATGACCTTAAATGATTTCCTCTTGTGTCAGTTTTGGTAAACTGTAGGAGCTAGGAAATGGTCCACTTTACAGAAATGTTCAAATTTAATGGCATTTCATATATTCTCTGCTATAACATTGTCCTGATTCTTTCTATATATTCTTTAATTATGTTTGTGCTTTCCTTAATCAAAGTGTGTCTTTTAAATCTTTTCAAAGAATATTCTTTGGACTTACTACCTCACCTGAATTTTATACGTTTTCTGTGGTATTAAGTTCTGCTCATATCTATCTTTATCTTTTTTCAATGTTCTCAGGGTTTATTGTTTTGATCTTCTGATGTCAATTAAAACACTTGGTTATTCATTTTCATCAATCTTTTTACTTATAAAGATTTGAACTTTTAAAGATTCCAGCTCACTTTTAAGTTTCTAAGGGTCAGGTCCTCTACATTGTGGCTGGCCTAACGCTTAGTTCACCATATAGCAATGTATATATTGACATTTTCCCCTCGACTTTCTGTGATTCCCTACATCTCACCTTTCTTTGCAGACAAGCCATTTGAAGTACACTTAACTTATTTCACAGCCAATAAGTCTTTGAAATAATGTCTATTTTTTAGAGAAATCTTCTGACATAATTAGGCAGAAAATCTCACCTGCCATAGTTTTCAAAACAGCATAATTTCACTCTTCTCAATGCTTAATCTGTGGTATTAAACAACCTTTGAGTATTTAGGTTTATCAACGAAATGTACTTTAAAAATGTTTTAGCGATCCTACCAGCCTTTGAAAACCTCCTTGTTCCTTGTTTCAGTTCTAGTTTTATGTATATTTTCTGCCTTGCACCTGATTATTCCAACATCAGATGGATGGCCTAGGGAATCTCATTCTGGTATTGATTGTTTTTGCTGATTGTCTCCCTTTGTAGCTGATTTCTTCAATTTTGTGTAAATTTAGATCATGAGCTCATGTTTAGCTAAACAGCTGACCTTGTAAGAGGCTTAGGTGTGAACGCTGGTAAGCTTCAGCAGAAAGTCGGCAAAGATTTATTTGTGTCCCTCCAATGAGTTGCCCGCAAGAACCCCGATTTCTACAAGTGTTGGTCCAATACTCCTTCGAGAGGCAGTGGACTCAGACATGGCTGCTTTTCAGCCTTCGATCTGGGGCAGGGCCAGTGGGCGGCCTGTGGCCCGGGCAGGAGCCTCTCCGCATGTGTCCCAGGGACACATTTGCCTGCGAACTTCACTCACATGGCAGGAAGCTACGATGCCTTGACCTATGGTTAGCTGTGCAGCGAGGTGTACTGCGCGGACAGGTACCCAACAAACTTCAAATAAGAGGGCGGCCTGAGTGGAAAGGTGAGAGTTTTGGCAGCTGTGCAGACAAAGAAAGCGCACTTTGGCCTGGGCCTAAATGCTTGTGACACCCCACTAGGCCTGCCGGGCTCTGAGGGCCATGCCCTGGGCCCCATGCTCCCGTGCCCTTTGTTCAGTCACAGCAGAGATGACCACACCGACTCCCTCAGTGAGGGCAGTCTTCCAACCTCCCTCAGCCACGCACCCTCTCCGCAGGTTACCATGGACTACAGATGCTGCATTCTGAGGCCAGGGCGTTCCGAGAATGCCAAGGGCAGACATGATGACCTTAAATGATTTCCTCTTGTGTCAGTTTTGGTAAAGTTTAGGAGCTAGGAAATGGTCAACTTTACAGAAATGTTCAAATTTACTGGCATTTCATATATTCTCTGCTATAACATTGTCCTGATCCTTTCTGTATATTATTTCCTTTTTTTGTTTTCCTAAATCAAAGTGTGTCTTTTAAATCTTTTCAAAGAATATTCTTTGGACTTACTAAATCACCTAAATTTTATACGTTTTCTGTTGTATTAAGTTCTGCTCATATCTTTATTTATCTTTTTTCTATGTTCTCAGGGTTTATTGTTTTGATTTTCTGATGTCAAGTATAACACTTGGTTATTATTTTTAATAAATCTTTTTACTTATAAAGATTTGAACTTTTAAAGATTCCAGCTTCCTTGTACGTTTCTAAGGGTCCATTCCTCTACACTGTTGCCGGCCTAAGGCTTAGTTCACCATATAGCAATGTATATATTGACATATTATCCCCTCGGCTTTCTGTGATTCCCTACATCTCACCTTTCTTTGCAGACAAGACATTTGAAATACCCTTAACTTATTTCACAGCCAATAAGTCTTTGAAATAATGTGTATTTTTTAGAGAAATCATCTTATATAATTAGGCAGAAAATCTCACCTTCCATAGTTTTCTAAACAGCATAATTTCACTCTTCTCACTGCTTAATTTGTTGTATTAAACAACCTTTGAGTATTTAGCTTTATCAATGACATGTACTCTAAAAATGTTTTAGAGATCCTACCAGTCTTTGAAAACATACTTGTTCCTTGTTTCTTTTCCAGGTTTATGTATATTTTCTGCCTAGCACCTGATTATTCCAACATCTGACGGATGGCCTAGGGAATCTAATTCTGGTATTGATTGTTTTTGCTGATTGTCTCCCTTTGTAGCTGATTTCTTCATTATTGTGTAAATTTAGGTCATGAGCTCATGTTTAGCTAAACAGCTGACCTTGTAAAAGGCTTAGGTGTGAACGCTCGTAAGTTTCAGCAAAAAGTCGGCAAAGATTTATTTGTGTCCCTCCAATGAGTTGCCCACAAGGACCCCGTTTTCTAGAAGTGTTGGTGCAATAATCCCTCTAGGGGTAGGGGACTTAGACAGGGCTGCTTTCGGCCCCCGATCTTGGGCAGGGGCAGTGGGCGGCGTGTGGCCCGGGCAGCAGCCTCTCTGCGTGTGAACCTGGGAATCATCTCTCCTGCGAACTTCGGTCACCTGGCAGGAAGCTACGATACCCAGACCTATGGTTAGCTGTGCAGCGAGGTATACTGCATGGACAGGTTCCACACACACTTCAAATAAGTGGGTGGCCTCAGTGGAAAAGTGAGAGTTTGGCCAGCTGTGCAGACAAAGAAGGCGCCCTTTGGCCTGGGCCTAAATGCTTCTGACACCCCACTGGGTCTGCCGGGCTCTGAGGGCCCTGCCCTGGGCCCCCTGCTCCCCTGCACTTTGTTCAGTCACAGCAGAGATGGCCACACCCACTCCCTCAGTGATGGCAGTCTTCCAAACTCCCTCAGCCACGCCCCCTCTCCGCAGGTTACCATGGATTACAGATGCTGCATTCTGAGGCCAGGGCGTTCCGAGAATGCCAAGGGCAGATATGATGACCTTAAATGATTTCCTCTTGTGTCAGTTTTCGTAAACTGTAGCAGCTAGGAAATGGTCCGCTTTACAGAAATGTTCAAGTTTACTGGCATTTCATATATTCTCTGCTATAACATTGTCCTGATTCTTTCTGCATATTGTTTACTTATGCTTATGTTTTCCTTAATCAAAGTGTGTCTTTTAAATCTTTTCAAAGAATATTCTTTGGACTTACTAAATCACCTAAATTTTATACGTTTTCTGTTGTATTAAGTTCTGCTCATATCTTTATTTATGTTTTTTCTATGTTCTCAGGGTTTATTGTTTTGATTTTCTGATGTCAAGTAAAACACTTGGTTATTATTTTTAATAAATCTTTTTACTTATAAAGATTTGAACTTTTAAAGATTCCAGCTTCCTTGTACGTTCCTAAGGGTCCATTCCTCTACACTGTTGCCGGCCTAAGGCTTAGTTCACCATATAGCAATGTATATATTGACATATTATCCCCTCGGCTTTCTGTGATTCCCTACATCTCACCTTTCTTTGCAGACAAGACATTTGAAATACCCTTAACTTATTTCACAGCCAATAAGTCTTTGAAATAATGTGTTTTTTTTAGAGAAATCATCTTATATAATTAGGCAGAAAATCTCAACTTCCATAGTTTTCTAAACAGCATAATTTCACTCTTCTCACTGCTTAATTTGTTGTATTAAACAACCTTTGATTATTTAGCTTTATCAATGACATGTACTCTAAAAATGTTTTAGAGATCCTACCAGTCTTGGAAAACATCCTTGTTCCTTGTTTCTTTTCCTGGTTTATGTATATTTTCTGCCTAGCACCTGATTATTCCAACATCAGATGGATGGCCTAGGGAATCTCATTCTGGTATTGATTGTTTTTGCTGATTGTCTCCCTTTGTAGCTGATTTCTTCAATATTGTGTAAATTTAGATCATGAGCTCATGTTTAGCTAAACAGCTGACCTTGTAAGAGGCTTAGGTGTGAACGCTGGTACACTTCAGCAGAAAGTCGGCAAAGATTTATTTGTGTCCCTCCAATAAGTTGCCCGCAAGGACCCCGTTTTCTACAAGTGTTGGTCCAATACTCCTTCGAGAGGCAGTGGACTCAGACATGGCTGATTTTCAGCCTTCGATCTGGGGCAGGGCCAGTGGGCGGCCTGTGGCCCGGGCAGGAGCCTCTCCGCATGTGTCCCAGGGACACATTTGACTGCGAACTTCGGTCACCTGGCAGGAAGCTACGATGCCCTGACCTATGGTTAGCTGTGCAGCGAGGTGTACTGCGCGGACAGGTTCCAAACACACTTCAAATAAGAGGGTGGCGTGAGTGGAAAGTTGAGAGTTTGGGCAGCTGTGCAGACAAAGAGGGCGCCCTTTGGCCTGGGCCTAAATGCTTGTGACACCCCACTGGGTCTGCCGGGCTCTGAGGGCCCTGCCCTGGGCCCCCTGCTCCCCTGCCCTTTGTTCAGTCACAGCAGAGATGGCCACACCCACTCCTTCAGTGATGGCAGGCTTCCAACCTCCCTCAGCCACGCCCCCTCTCCGCACGTTACCATGGACTACAGATGCGGCATTCTGAGGCCAGGGCGTTCCGAGAATGCCAAGGGCAGACATGATGACCTTAAATGATTTCCTCTTGTGTCAGTTTTGGTAAAGTTTAGGAGCTAGGAAATGGTCCACTTTACAGAAATATTCAAATTTACTGGCAATTCATATATTCTCCGCTATAACATTGTCCTGATTCTTTCTGTATATTATTTACTTTTTTTTTGTTTTCCTAAATCAAAGTGTGTCTTTTAAATCTTTTCAAAGAATATTCTTTGGACTTACTAAATCACCTAAATTTTATACGTTTTCTGTTGTATTAAGTTCTGCTCATATCTTTATTTATCTTTTTTATATGTTCTCAGGGTTTATTGTTTTGATTTTCTGATGTCAAGTAAAACACTTGGTTATTATTTTTAATAAATCTTTTTACTTATAAAGATTTGAACTTTTAAAGATTCCAGCTTACTTGTACGTTTCTAAGGGTCCATTCCTCTACACTGTTGCCGGCCTAAGGCTTAGATCAACATATATGTATGTATATATTGACATATTATCCCCTCGGCTTTCTGTGATTCCCTACATCTCACCTTTCTTTGCAGACAAGCCATTTGAAATACCCTTAACTTACTTCACAGCCAATAAGTCTTTGAAATAATGTGTATTTTTTAGAGAAATCATCTTATATAATTAGGCAGAAAATCTCACGTTCCATACTTTTCTAAACAGCATAACTTCACTCTTCTCACAGCTTAATTTGCTGTATTAAACAACCTTTGTGTATTTAGCTTTATCAATGACATGTACTTTAATAATGTTTTAGAGACCCTTGCAGTCTTTGAAAACATCCTTGTTCCTTGTTTCTTTTCCAGGTTTATGTATATTTTCTGCCTAGCACCTGATTATTCCAACATCTGACGGATGGCCTAGGGAATCTAATTCTGGTATTGATTGTTTTTGCTGATTGTCTCCCTTTGTAGCTGATTTCTTCATTATTGTGTAAATTTAGGTCATGAGCTCATGTTTAGCTAAACAGCTGACCTTGTAAAAGGCTTAGGTGTGAACGCTCGTAAGTTTCAGCAAAAAGTCGGCAAAGATTTATTTGTGTCCCTCCAATGAGTTGCCCACAAGGACCCCGTTTTCTAGAAGTGTTGGTCCAATAATCCCTCTAGGGGTAGGGGACTTAGACAGGGCTGCTTTCGGCCCCCGATCTTGGGCAGGGGAAGTGGGCGGCGTGTGGCCCGGGCAGGAGCCTCTCTGCGTGTGAACCTGGGAATCATCTCTCCTGCGAACTTCGGTCACCTGGCAGGAAGCTACGATGCCCAGACCTATGGTTAGCTGTGCAGCGAGGTATACTGCGTGGACAGGTTCCACACACACTTCAAATAAGTGGGTGGCCTCAGTGGAAAAGTGAGAGTTTGGCCAGCTGTGCAGACAAAGAAGGCGCCCTTTGGCCTGGGCCTAAATGCTTGTGACACCCCACTGGGCCTGCCTTGATCTGAGGGCCCTGCCCTGGGCCCCCTGCTCCCCTGCCCTTTGTTCAGTCACAGCAGAGATGGCCACACCCACTCCCTCCGTGAGGGCAGTGTTCCAGCCTCCCTCAGCCCCGCCCACTCTCCACAGTTTACCATGGACTACAGATGCTGCATTCTGAGGCCAGGGCGTTCCGAGAATGCCAAGGGCAGACATGATGACCTTAAGTGATTTCCTCTTGTGTCAGTTTTGGTAAAGTTTAGGAGGTAGGAAATGGTCCACTTTACAGAAATATTCAAATTTACTGGCTATTCATATATTCTCCGCTATAACATTGTCCTGATTCTTTCTGAATATTATTTACTTTTTTTTGTTTTCCTAAATCAAAGTGTGTCTTTTAAATCTTTTCAAAGAATATCCTTTGGACTTACTAAATCACCTAAATTTTATACGTTTTCTGTTTTATTAAGTTCTGCTCATATCTTTATTTATCTTTTCTCTATGTTCTCAGGGTTTATTGTTTTGATTTTCTGATGTCAAGTAAAACACTTGGTTATTATTTTTAATAAATCTTTTTACTTATAAAGATTTGACCTTTTAAAGATTCCAGCTTCCTTGTACGTTTCTAAGGGTCCAATCCTCTACACTGTTGCCGGCCTAAGGCTTAGTTAACCATAAAGCAATGTATATATTGACATATTATCCCCTCGGCTTTCTGTGATTCCCTAAATCTCACATTTCTTTGCAGACAAGACATTTGAAATAACCTTAACTTATTACACAGCCAATAAGTCTTTGAAATAATGTGTATTTTTTAGAGAAATCATCTTATATAATTAGGCAGAAAATCTCACCTTCCATAGTTTTCTAAACAGCATAATTTCACACTTCTCACTGCTTAATTTGTTGTATTAAACAACCTTTGAGTATTTAGCTTTATCAATGACATGTACTCTAAAAATGTTTTAGAGATCCTACCAGTCTTTGAAAACATCCTTGTTCCTTGTTTCTTTTCCAGGTTTATGTATATTTTCTGCCTAGCACCTGATTATTCCAACATCTGACATATGGCCTAGGGAATCTAATTCTGGTATTGATTGTTTTTGCTGATTGTCTCCCTTTGTAGCTGATTTCTTCATTATTGTGTAAATTTAGGTCATGAGCTCATGTTTAGCTAAACAGCTGACCTTGTAAAAGGCTTAGGTGTGAACGCTCGTAAGTTTCAGCAAAAAGTCGGCAAAGGTTTATTTGTGTCCCTCCAATGAGTTGCCCACAAGGACACCGTTTTCTAGAAGTGTTGGTCCAATACTCCCTCTAGGGGTAGGGGACTTTGACAGGGCTGCTTTCGGCCCCCGATCTTGGGCATGGGAAGTGGGCAGCGTGTGGCCCGGGCAGGAGGCTCTCTGCATGTGAACCTGGGAATCATCTCTCCTGCGAACTTCGGTCACCTGGCAGAAAGCTAGGATGCCCAGACCTATGGTTAGCTGTGCAGCGAGGTATACTGCGTGGACAGGTTCCACACACACTTCAAATAAGTGGGTGGCCTCAGTGGAAAAGTGAGAGTTTGGCCAGCTGTGCAGACAAGGAAGGCGCCCTTTGGCCTGGGCCTAAATGCTTGTGACACCCCACTGGGCCTGCCTTGATCTGAGGGCCCTGCCCTGGGCCCCCTGCTCCCCTGCCCTTTGTTCAGTCACAGCAGAGATGGCCACACCCACTCCCTCCGTGAGGGCAGTGTTCCAGCCTCCCTCAGCCCCGCCCACTCTCCACAGGTTACCATGGACTACAGATGCTGCATTCTGAGGCCAGGGCGTTCCGAGAATGCCAAGGGGAGACATGATGACCTTAAATGATTTCCTCTTGTGTCAGTTTTGGTAAACTGTAGGAGCTAGGAAATGGTCCACTTTACAGAAATGTTCAAATTTACTGGCATTTCATATATTCTCTGCTATAACATTGTCCTGATTCTTTCTATATATTCTTTAATTATGTTTGTGCTTTCCTTAATCAAAGTGTGTCTTTTAAATCTTTTCAAAGAATATTCTTTGGACTTACTACCTCACCTGAATTTTATACGTTTTCTGTGGTATTAAGTTCTGCTCATATCTATCTTTATCTTTTTTCTATGTTCTCAGGGTTTATTGTTTTGATCTTCTGATGTCAATTAAAACACTTGGTTATTCATTTTCATCAATCTTTTTACTTATAAAGATTTGAACTTTTAAAGATTCCAGCTCACTTTTAAGTTTCTAAGGGTCAGGTCCTCTACATTGTGGCTGGCCTAAAGCTTAGTTCACCATATAGCAATGTATATATTGACATTTTCCCATCGACTTTCTGTGATTCCCTACATCTCACCTTTCTTTGCACACAAGCCATTTGAAATACACTTAACTTATTTCACAGCCAATAAGTCTTTGAAATAATGTCTATTTTTTAGAGAAATCATCTTATATAATTAGGCAGAAAATCTCACGTTCCATAGTTTTCTAAACAGCATAACTTCACTCTTCTCACAGCTTAATTTGCTGTATTAAACAACCTTTGTGTATTTAGCTTTATCAATGACATGTACTTTAAAAATGTTTTAGAGACCCTACCAGTCTTTGAAAACATCCTTGTTCCTTGTTTCTTTTCCAGATTTATGTATATTTTCTGCCTAGCACCTGATTATTCCAACATCCCACGGATGGCCTAGGGAATCTAATTCTGGTATTGATTGTTTTTGCTGATTGTCTCCCTTTGTAGCTGATTTCTTCATTATTGTGTAAATTTACGTCATGAGCTCATGTTTAGCTAAACAGCTGACCTTGTAAAAGGCTTATGTGTGAACGCTCGTAAGTTTCAGCAAAAAGTCGGCAAAGATTTATTTGTGTCCCTCCAATGAGTTGCCCACAAGGACCCCGTTTTCTAGAAGTGTTGGTCCTATACTCCCTCTAGGGGTAGGGGACTTAGACAGGGCTGCTTTCGGCCCCCGATCTTGGGCAGGGGCAGTGGGCGGCGTGTGGCCCGGGCAGGAGCCTCTCTGCGTGTGAACCTGGGAATCATCTCTCCTGCGAACTTCGGTCACCTGGCAGGAAGCTACGAAGCCCAGACCTATGGTTAGCTGTGCAGCGAGGTATACTGCGTGGACAGGTTCCACACACACTTCAAATAAGTGGGTGGCCTGAATGGAAAAGTGAGAGTTTGGCCTGCTGTGCAGACAAAGAAGGCGCCCTATGGCCTGGGCCTAAATGCTTGCGACACACCACTGGACCTGCCTTGCTCTGAGGGTCCTGCCCTGGGCCCCATGCTCCCCTGCCCTTTGTTCAGTCACAACAGAGATGGCCACACCCACTCACTCCGTGAGGGCAGTGTTCCAGCCTCCCTCAGACCCGCCCACTCTCCACAGGTTACCATGGACTACAGATGCTGCATTCTGAGGCCAGGGCGTTCCGAGAATGCCAAGGGCAGACATGATGACCTTAAATGATTTCCTCTTGTGTCAGTTTTGGTAAACTGTAGGAGCTAGGAAATGGTCCACTTTACAGAAATATTCAAATTTACTGGCATTTCATATATTCTCTGCTATAACATTGTCCTGATTCTTTCTGTATATTCCTTACTTTTTTTTGTTTTCCTTAATCAAAGTGTGTCTTTTAAATCTTTTCAAAGAATATTCTTTGGACTTACTACCTCACCTGAATTTTATACGTTTTCTGTGGTATTAAGTTCTGCTCATATCTTTATTTATCTTTTTTCTATGTTCTCAGGGTTTATTGTTTTGATCTTCTGATGTCAATTAAAACACTTGGTTATTCATTTTCATCAATCTTTTTACTTATAAAGATTTGAACTTTTAAAGATTCCAGCTCACTTTCAAGTTTCTAAGGGTCAGGTCCCTACATTGTGGCTGGCCTAAGGCTTAGTTCACCATATAGCAATGTATATATTGACATTTTCCCCTCGACTTTCTGTGATTCCCTACATCTCACCTTTCTTTGCAGACAAGCCATTTGAAATACACTTAACTTATTTCACAGCCAATAAGTCTTTGAAATAATGTCTATTTTTTAGAGAAATCTTCTTATATAATTAGGCAGAAAATCTCACCTGCCATAGTTTTTAAAACAGCATAATTTCACTCTTCTCAATGCTTAATCTGTGGTATTAAACAACCTTTGAGTATTTAGGTTTATCAACGACATGTACTTTAAAAATGTTTTAGAGATCCTACCAGCCTTTGAAAACCTTCTTGTTCCTTGTTTCAGTTCCAGTTTTATGTATATTTTCTGCCTTGCACCTGATTATTCCAACATCAGATGGATGGCCTAGGGAATCTCATTCTGGTATTGATTGTTTTTGCTGATTGTCTCCCTTTGTAGCTGATTTCTTCAATTTTGTGTAAATTTAGATCATGAGCTCATGTTTAGCTAAACAGCTGTCCTTGTAAGAGGCTTAGGTGTGAAAGCTGGTAAGCTTCAGCAGAAAGTCGGCAAAGATTTATTTGTGTCCCTCCAATGAGTTGCCCGCAAGAACCCCGATTTCTACAAGTGTTGGTCCAATACTCCTTCGAGAGGCAGTGGACTCAGACATGGCTGCTTTTCAGCCTTCGATCTGGGGCAGGGCCAGTGGGCGGCCTGTGGCCCGGGCAGGAGCCTCTCCGCATGTGTCCCAGGGACCCATTTGCCTGCAAACTTCGGTCACCTGGCAGGAAGCTACGATGCCCTGACCTATGGTTAGCTGTGCAGCGAGGTGTACTGCGCGGACAGGTTCCAAACACACTTCAAATAAGAGGGTGGCCTGAGTGCAAAGGTGAGAGTTTGGGCAGCTGTGCAGACAAAGAAGGCGCCCTTTGGCCTGGGCCTAAATGCTTGTGACACCACACTGGGTCTGCCGGGCTCTGAGGGCCCTGCCCTGGGCCCCCTGCTCCCCTGGCCTTTGTTCAGTCACAGCAGAGATGGCCACACCCACTCCCTCAGTGATGGCAGTCTTCCAACCTCCCTCAGCCACGCCCCCTCTCCGCAGGTTACCATGGACTACAGATGCTGCATTCTGAGGCCAGGGCGTTCCGAGAATGCCAAGGGCAGACATGATGACCTTAAATGATTTCCTCTTGTGTCAGTTTTCGTAAACTGTAGCAGCTAGGAAATGGTCCGCTTTACAGAAATGTTCAAGTTTACTGGCATTTCATATATTCTCTTCTATAACATTGTCCTGATTCTTTCTATATATTCTTTAATTATGTTTGTGCTTTCCTTAATCAAAGTGTGTCTTTTAAATCTTTTCAAAGAATATTCTTTGGACTTACTACCTCACCTGAATTTTATACGTTTTCTGTGGTATTAAGTTCTGCTCATATCTATCTTTATCTTTTTTCTATGTTCTCAGGGTTTATTGTTTTGATTTTCTGATGTCAAGTAAAACACTTGGTTATTATTTTTAATAAATCTTTTTACTTATAAAGATTTGAACTTTTAAAGATTCCAGCTTCCTTCTACGTTTCTAAGTGTCCATTCCTCTACACTGTTGCCGGCCTAAGGCTTAGTTCACCATATAGCAATGTATATATTGACATATTATCCCCTCGGCTTTCTGTGATTCCCTACATCTCACATTTCTTTGCAGACAAGACATTTGAAATACCCTTAACTTATTTCACAGCCAATAAGTCTTTGAAATAATGTGTATTTTTTAGAGAAATCATCTTATATAATTAGGCAGAAAATCTCACCTTCCATAGTTTTCTAAACAGCATAATTTCACTCTTCTCACTGCTTTATTTGTTGTATTAAACAACCTTTGAGTATTTAGCTTTATCAATTACATGTACTTTAAAAATATTTTAGAGATCCTACCAGTCTTTGAAAACATCCTTGTTCCTTGTTTCTTTTCCAGGTTTATGTATATTTTCTGCCTAGCACCTGATTATTCCAACATCTGACGGATGGCCTAGGGAATCTAATTCTGGTATTGATTGTTTTTGCTGATTGTCTCCCTTTGTAGCTGATTTCTTCATTATTGTGTAAATTTAGGTCATGAGCTCATGTTTAGCTAAACAGCTGACGTTGTAAAAGGCTTATGTGTGAACGCTCGTAAGTTTCAGCAAAAAGTCGGCAAAGATTTATTTGTGTCCCTCCAATGAGTTGCCCACAAGGACCCCGTTTTCTAGAAGTGTTGGTCCAATACTCCCTCTAGGGGTAGGGGACTTAGACAGGGCTGCTTTCGGCACCCGAACTTCGGCAGGGGCAGTGGGCGGCGTGTGGCCCGGGCAGGAGCCTCTCTGCGTGTGAACCTGGGAATCATCTCTCCTGCGAAATTCGGTCACCTGGCAGGAAGCTACGATGCCCAGACCTATGGTTAGCTGTGCAGCGAGGTATACTGCGTGGACAGGTCCCACACACACTTCAAATAAGTGGGTGGCCTGAGTGGAAAAATGAGAGTTTGGCCAGCTGTGCAGACAAAGAAGGCGCCCTATGGCCTGGGCCTAAATGCTTGCGACACCCCACTGTGCCTGCCTTGCTCTGAGGGTCCTGCCCTGGGACCCATGCTCCGCTGCCCTTTGTTAAGTCACAGCAGAGATGGCCACACCCACACCCTCCGTGAGGGCAGTGTTCCAGCCTCCCTCAGACCCGCCCACTCTCCACAGGTTACCATGGACTACAGATGCTGCATTCTGAGGCCAGGGCGTTCCGAGAATGCCAAAGGCAGACATGATGACCTTAAATGATTTCCTCTTGTGTCAGTTTTGGTAAACTGTAGGAGCTAGGAAATGGTCCACTTTACAGAAATGTTCAAATTTACTGGCATTTCATATATTCTCTGCTATAACATTGTCCTGATTCTTTCTATATATTCTTTAATTATGTTTGTGCTTTCCTTAATCAAAGTGTGTCTTTTAAATCTTTTCAAAGAATATTCTTTGGACTTACTACCTCACCTGAATTTTATACGTTTTCTGTGGTACTAAGTTCTGCTCATATCTATCTTTATCTTTTTTCTATGTTCTCAGGGTTTATTGTTTTGATATTCTGGTGTCCATTAAAACACTTGGTTATTCATTTTCATCAATCTTTTTACTTATAAAGATTTGAACTTTTAAAGATTCCAGCTCACTTTCAAGTTTCTAAGGGTCAGGTCCTCTACATTGTGGCTGGCCTAAGGCTTAGTTCACCATATAGCAATGTATATATTGACATTTTCCCCTCGACTTTCTGTGATTCCCTACATCTCACCTTTCTTTGCAGACAAGCCATTTGAAATACACTTAACTTATTTCACAGCCAATAAGTCTTTGAAATATTGTCTATTTTTTAGAGAAATCTTCTTATATAATTAGGCAGAAAATCTCACCTGCCATAGTTTTGAAAACAGCATAATTTCACTCTTCTCAATGCTTAATCTGTGGTATTAAACAACCTTTGAGTATTTAGGTTTATCAACGAAATGTACTTTAAAAATGTTTTAGAGATCCTACCAGCCTTTGAAAACCTCCTTGTTCCTTGTTTCAGTTCCAGTTTTATGTATATTTTATGCCTTGCACCTGATTATTCCAACATCAGATGGATGGCCTAGGGAATCTCATTCTGGTATTGATTGTTTTTGCTGATTGTCTCCCTTTGTAGCTGATTTCTTCAATATTGTGTAAATTTAGATCATGAGCTCATGTTTAGCTAAACAGCTGACCTTGTAAGAGGCTTAGGTGTGAACGCTGGTAAGCTTCAGCAGAAAGTCGGCAAAGATTTATTTGTGGCCCTCCAATGAGTTGCCCGCAAGAACCCCGTTTTCTACAAGTGATGGTCCAATACTCTTTCGAGAGGCAGTGGACTCAGACATGGCTGCTTTTCAGCCTTCGATTTGGGGCAGGGCCAGTGGGCGTCCTGTGGCCCGGGCAGGAGCCTCTCCGCATGTGTCCCAGGGACACATTTGCCTGCGAACTTCAGTCACCTGGCAGGAAGCTACGATGCCTTGCCCTATGGTTAGCTGTGCAGCGAGGTGTACTGCGCGGACCGGTACCAAACACACTTCAAATAAGAGGGTGGCCTGAGTGGAAAGGTGAGAGTTTGGGCAGCTGTGCAGACAAAGAAAGCGCCCTTTGGCATGGGCCTAAATTCTTGTGACACCCCACTGGGTCTGCCGGGCTCTGAGGGCCCTGCCCTGTGCCCCCTGCTCCCCTGCCCTTTGTTCAGTCACAGCAGAGATGACCACACCGACTCCCTCAGTGAGGGCAGTCTTCCAACCTCCCTCAGCCACGCACCCTCTCCGCAGGTTACCATGGACTACAGATGCTGCATTCTGAGGCCAGGGCGTTCCGAGAATGCCAAGGGCAGACATGTTGACCTTAAATGATTTCCTCTTGTGTCAGTTTTGGTAAAGTTTAGGAGCTAGGAAATGGTCCACTTTACAGAAATATTCAAATTTACTGGCAATTCATATATTCTCCGCTATAACATTGTCCTGATTCTTTCTGTATATTATTTACTTTTTTTTGTTTTCCTAAATCAAAGTGTGTCTTTTAAATCTTTTCAAAGAATATTCTTTGGACTTACTAAATCACCTAAATTTTATACGTTTTCTGTTGTATTAAGTTCTGCTCGTATCTTTATTTATCTTTTTTCTATGTTCTCAGGGTTTATTGTTTTGATTTTCTGATGTCAAGTAAAACACTTGGTTATTATTTTTAATAAATCTTTTTACTTATAAAGATTTGAACTTTTAAAGATTCCAGCTTCCTTGTACGTTTCTAAGGGTCCATTCCTCTACACTGTTGCCGGCCTATGGCCTAGTTAACCATATAGCAATGTATATATTGACATATTATCCCCTCGGCTTTCTGTGATTCCCTACATCTCACATTTCTTTGCAGACAAGACATTTGAAATACCCTTAACTTATTTCACAGCCAATAAGTCTTTGAAATAATGTCTATTTTTTAGAGAATTCTTCTTATATAATTAGGCAGAAAATCTCACCTGCCATAGTTTTGAAAACAGCATAATTTCACTCTTCTCAATTCTTAATCTGTGGTATTAAACAACCTTTGAGTATTTAGGTTTATCAACGAAATGTACTTTAAAAATGTTTTAGAGATCCTACCAGCCTTTGAAAACCTCCTTGTTCCTTCTTTCAGTTCCAGTTTTATGTATATTTTCTGCCTTGCACCTGATTATTCCAACATCAGATGGATGGCCTAGGGAATCTCATTCTGGTATTGATTGTTTTTGCAGATTGTATCATTTTGTAGCTGATTTCTTCAATATTGTGTAAATTTAGATCATGAGCTCATGTTTAGCTAAACAGCTGACCTTGTAAGAGGCTTAGGTGTGAACGCTGGTACGCTTCAGCAGAAAGTTGGCAAAGATTTATTTGTGTCCCTCCAATGAGTTGCCCGCAAGGACCCCGATTTCTACAAGTGTTGGTCCAATACTCCTTCGAGAGGCAGTGGACTCAGACATGGCTGCTTTTCAGGCTTCGATCTGGGGCAGGGCCAGTGGGCGGCCTGTGGCCCGGGCAGAGCCTCTACGCATGTGTCCCAGGGACCCATTTGACTGCGAACTTCGGTCACCTGGCAGGAAACTACGATGCCCTGACCTATGGTTAGCTGTGCAGCGAGGTGTACTGCGCGGACAGGTTCCAAACACACTTCAAATAAGAGGGTGGCCTGAGTGGAAAGGTGAGAGTTTGGGCAGCTGTGCAGACAAAGAAGGCGCCCTTTGGCCTGGGCCTAAATGCTTGTGACACCCCACTGGGTCTGCCGGGCTCTGAGGGCCCTGCCCTGGGCCCCCTGCTCCCCTGCCCTTTGTTCAGTCACAGCAGAGATGGCCACACCCACTCCCTCAGTGAGGGCAGTCTTCCAACCTCCCTCAGCCACGTCCCCTCTCCGCAGGTTACCATGGACTACAGATGCTGCATTCTGAGGCCAGGGCGTTCCGAGAATGCCAAGGGCAGACATGATGACCTTAAATGAATTCCTCTTGTGTCAGTTTTGGTAAACTTTAGCAGCTAGGAAAAGGTCCACTTTACAGAAATATTCAAATTTACTGGCAATTCATATATTCCCCACTATAACATTGTCCTGTTTCTTTCTGTATATTATTTACTTTTTTTTGTTTTCCTAAATCAAAGTGTGTCTTTTAAATCTTTTCAAAGAATATTCTTTGGACTTACTAAATCACCTGAATTTTAATCGTTTTCTGTTGTATTAAGTTCTGCTCATATCTTTATTTATCTTTTTTCTATGTTCTCAGGGTTTATAGTTTTGATTTTCTGATGTCAATTAAAACACTTGGTTATTCATTTTAATAAATCTTTTTACTTATAAAGATTTGAACTTTTAAAGATTCCAGCTTCCTTGTACGTTTCTAAGGGTCCATTCCTCTACACTGTTGCCGGCCTAAGGCTTAGATCATCATATAGCTATGTATATATTGGCATATTATCCCCTCGGCTTTCTGTGATTCCCTACATCTCACCTTTCTTTGCAGACAAGCCATTTGAAATACCCTTAACTTACTTCACAGCCAATAAGTCTTTGAAATAATGTGTATTTTTTAGAGAAATCATCTTATATAATTAGGCAGAAAATCTCACGTTCCATAGTTTTCTAAACAGCATAACTTCACTCTTCTCACAGCTTAATTTGCTGTATTAAACAACCTTTGTGTATTTAGCTCTATCAATGACATGTACTTTAAAAATGTTTTAGAGACCCTACCAGTCTTTGAAAACATCCTTGTTCCTTGTTTCTTTTCCAGGTTTATGTATATTTTCTGCCTAGCACCTGATTATTCCAACATCTGACGGATGGCCGAGGGAATCTAATTCTGGTATTGATTGTTTTTGCTGATTGTCTCCCTTTGTAGCTGATTTCTTCATTATTGTGTAAATTTAGATCATGAGCTCATGTTTAGCTAAACAGCTGACCTTGTAAAAGGCTTATGTGTGAACGCTCGTAAGTTTCAGCAAAAGTCGGCAAAGATTTATATGTGTCCCTCCAATGAGTTGCCCACAAGGACCCCGTTTTCTAGAAGTGTTGGTCCAATACTCCCTCTAGGGATAGGGGACTTAGACAGGGCTGCTTTCGGCTCTCGACCTTGGGCAGGGGCAGTGGGCGGCATGTGGCCCGGGCAGGAGCCTCTCTGCGTGTGAACCTGGGAATCATCTCTCCTGCGAACTTCGGTCACCTGGCAGGAAGCTACGATGCCCAGACCTATGGTTAGCTGTGCAGCGAGGTATACTGAGTGGACAGGTCCCACACACACTTCAAATAAGTGGGTGGCCTGAGTGGAAAAGTGAGAGTTTGGCCAGCTGTGCAGACAAAGAAGGCACCCTATGGCCTGGGCCTAAATGCTTGCGACACCCCACTGGGCCTGCCTTGCTCTGAGGGTCCTGCCCTGGGCCCCATGCTCCCCTGCCCTTTGTTCAGTCACAGCAGAGATGGCCACACCCACTCCCTCCGTGAGGGCAGTGTTCCAGCCTCCCTCAGACCCGCCCACTCTCTACAGGGTACCATGGACTACAGATGCTGCATTCTGAGGCCAGGGCGTTCCGAGAATGCCAAGGGCCGACATGATGACCTTAAATGATTTCCTCCTGTGTCAGTTTTGGTAAACTGTAGGAGCTAGGAAATGGTCCACTTTACAGAAATATTCAAATTTACTGGCATTTCATATATTCTCTGCTATAACATTGTCCTGATTCTTTCTGTATATTCTTTACTTTTTTTGTTTTCCTTAATCAAAGTGTGTCTTTTAAATCTTTTCAAAGAATATTCTTTGGACTTACTACCTCACCTGAATTTTATGCGTTTTCTGTGGTATTAAGTTCTGCTCATATCTTTATTTATCTTTTTTCTATGTTCTCAGGGTTTATTGTTTTGATCTTCTGATGTCAATTAAAACACTTGATTATTCATTTTCATCAATCTTTTTACTTATAAAGATTTGAACTTTTAAAGATTCCAGCTCACTTTCAAGTTTCTAAGGGTCAGGTCCTCTACATTGTGGCTGGCCTAAGGCTTAGTTCACCATATAGCAATGTATATATTGACATTTTCCCCTCGACTTTCTGTGATTCCCTACATCTCACCTTTCTTTGCAGACAAGCCATTTGAAATACACTTAACTTATTTCACAGCCAATAAGTCTTTGAAATAATGTCTATGTTTTAGAGAAATCTTCTTATATAATTAGGCAGAAAATCTCACCTGCCATAGTTTTGAAAACAGCATAATTTCACTCTTCTCAATGCTTAATCTCTGGTATTAAACAACCTTTGAGTATTTAGGTTTATCAACGAAATGTACTTTAAAAATGTTTTAGAGATCCTACCAGCCTTTGAAAACCTCCTTGTTCCTTGTTTCAGTTCCAGGTTTATGTATATTTTCTGCCTTGCACCTGATTATTCCAACATCAGATGGATGGCCTAGGGAATCTCATTCTGGTATTGATTGTTTTGGCTGATTGTCTCCCTTTGTAGCTGATTTCTTCAATATTGTGTAAATTTAGATCATGAGCTCATGTTTAGCTAAACAGCTGACCTTGTAAGAGGCTTAGGTGTGAACGCTGGTAAGCTTCAGCAGAAAGTCGGCAAAGATTTATTTGTGTCCCTCCAATGAGTTGCCCGCAAGGATCCCGTTTTCTACAAGTGTTGGTCCAATACTCCTTCGAGAGGCAGTGGACTCAGACATGGCTGCTTTTCAGCCTTCGATCTGGGGCAGGGCCAGTGGGCGGCCTGTGGCCCGGGCAGGAGCCTCTCCACATGTGTCCCAGGGACACATTTGCCTGCGAAATTCAGTCACCTGGCAGGAAGCTACGATGCCTTGACCTATGGTTAGCTGTGCAGCGAGGTATACTGCGTGGACAGGTTCCACACACACTTCAAATAAGTGGGTGGCCTGATTCGAATAGTGAGAGTTTGGCCAGCTGTGCAGAAAAAGCAGGCGCCCTATGGCCTGGGCCTAAATGCTTGCGACACCCCACTGGGCCTGCCTTGCTCTGAAGGTCCTGCCCTGGGCCCCATGCTCCCCTGCCATTTGTTCAGTCACAGCAGAGATGGCCACACCCACTCCCTCCATGAGGGCAGTGTTCCAGCCTCCCTCAGACCCGCCCACTCTCCACAGGTTACCATGGACTACAGATGCTGCATTCTGAGGCCAGGGCGTTCTGAGAATGCCAAGGGCAGACATGATGACCTTAAATGATTTCCTCTTGTGTCAGTTTTGGTAAACTGTAGGAGCTAGGAAATGGTCCACTTTACAGAAATATTCAAATTTACTGCCATTTCATATATTCTCTGCTATAACATTGTCCTGATTCTTTCTGTATATTCTTTACTTTTTTTGTTTTCCTTAATCAATGTGTGTCTTTTAAATCTTTTCAAAGAATATTCTTTGGACTTACTACCTCACCTGAATTTTATACGTTTTCTGTGGTATTAAGTTCTGCTCATATCTTTATTTATCTTTTTTCTATGTTCTCAGGGTTTATTGTTTTGATCTTCTGATGTCAATTAAAACACTTGGTTATTCATTTTCATCAATCTTTTTACTTATAAAGATTTGAACTTTTAAAGATTCCAGCTCTCTTTCAAGTTTCTAAGGGTCAGGTCCTCTACATTGTGGCTGGCCTAAGGCTTAGTTCACCATATAGCAATGTATATATTGACATTTTCCCCTCGACTTTCTGTGATTCCCTACATCTCACCTTTCTTTGCAGACAAACCATTTGAAATACACTTAACTTATTTCACAGCCAATAAGTCTTTGAAATAATGTCTATTTTTTAGAGAAATCTTCTTATATAATTAGGCAGAAAATCTCACCTGCCATAGTTTTGAAAACAGCATAATTTCACTCTTCTCAATGCTTAATATGTGGTATTAAACAACCTTTGAGTATTTAGGTTTATCAACGAAATGTACTTTAAAAATGTTTTAGAGATCCTACCAGCCTTTGAAAACCTCCTTGTTCCTTGTTTCAGTTCCAGGTTTATGTATATTTTCTGCCTTGCACCTGATTATTCCAACATCAGATGGATGGCCTAGGGAATCTCATTCTGGTATTGATTGTTTTTGCTGATTGTCTCCCTTTGTAGCTGATTTCTTCAATATTGTGTAAATTTAGATCATGAGCTCATGTTTAGCTAAACAGCTGACCTTGTAAGAGGCTTAGGTGTGAACGCTGGTAAGCTTCAGCAGAAAGTCGGCAAAGATTTATTTGTGTCCCTCCAATGAGTTGCCCGCAAGAACCCCGTTTTCTACAAGTGTTGGTCCAATACTCCTTCGAGAGGCAGGGGACTCAGACATGGCTGCTTTTCAGCCTTCGATCTGGGGCAGGGCCAGTGGGCGGCCTGTGGCCCGGGCAGGAGCCTCTCCGCATGTGTCCCAGGGACCCATTTGCCTGCGAACTTCAGTCACCTGGCAGGAATCTACGATGCCTTGACCTATGGTTAGCTGTGCAGCGAGGTGTACTGCGCGGACAGGTACCCAACACACTTCAAATAAGAGGGCGGCCTGAGTGGAAAGGTGAGAGTTTGGGCAGCTGTGCAGACAAAGAAAGCGCCCTTTGTCCTGTGCCTAAATGCTTGTGACACCCCACTGGGTCTGCCGGGCTCTGAGGGCCCTGCCCTGGGCCCCCTGCTCCCCTGCCCTTTGTTCAGTCACAGCAGAGATGGCCACACCCACTCCCTCAGTGAGGGCAGTCTTCCAACCTCCCTCAGCCACGCCCCCTCTCCGCAGGTTACCATGGACTACAGATGCTGCATTCTGAGGCCAGGGCGTTCCGAGAATGCCAAGGGCAGACATGATGACCTTAAATGATTTCCTCTTGTGTCAGTTTTGGTAAAGTTTAGGAGCTAGGAAATGGTCCACTTTACAGAAATATTCAAATTTACTGGCAATTCATATATTCTCCGCTATAACATTGTCCTGATTCTTTCTGTATATTATTTACTTTTTTTTTGTTTTCCTAAATCAAAGTGTGTCTTTTAAATCTTTTCAAAGAATATTCTTTGGACTTACTAAATTACCTAAATTTTATACGTTTTCTGTTGTATTAAGTTCTGCTCATATCTTTATTTATCTTTTTTCTATGTTCTCAGGGTTTATTGTTTTGATTTTCTGATGTCAAGTAAAACACTTGGTTATTATTTTTAATAAATCTTTTTACTTATAAAGATTTGAACTTTTAAAGATTCCAGCTTCCTTGTACGTTTCTAAGGGTCCATTCCTCTACACTGTTGCCGACCTAAGGCTTAGTTCACCATATAGCAATGTATATATTGACATATTATCCCCTCGGCTTTCTGTGATTCCCTACATCTCACATTTCTTTGCAGACAAGACATTTGAAATACCCTTAACTTATTTCACAGCCAATAAGTCTTTGAAATAATGTGTATTTTTTAGAGAAATCATCTTATAAAATTAGGCAGAAAATCTCACCTTCCATAGTTTTCTAAACAGAATAATTTCACTCTTCTCACTTCTTAATTTGTTGTATTAAACAACCTTTGAGTATTTAGCTTTATCAATGACATGTACTTTAAAAATGTTTTAGAGATCCTACCAGTCTTTGAAAACATCCTTGTTCCTTGTTTCTTTTCCAGGTTTATGTATATTTTCTGCCTAGCACCTGATTATTCCAACATCTGACGGATGGCCTAGGGAATCTATTTCTGGTATGGATTATTTTTGCTGATTGTCTCCCTTTGTAGCTGATTTCTTCATTATTGTGTAAATTTAGGTCATGAGCTCATGTTTAGCTAAACAGCTGACCTTGTAAAAGGCTTAGGTGTGAACGCTCGTAAGTTTCAGCAAAAAGTCGGCAAAGATTTATTTGTGTCCCTCCAATGAGTTGCCCACAAGGACCCCGTTTTCTAGAAGTGTTGGTCCAATACTCCCTCTAGGGGTAGGGGACTTAGACAGGGCTGCTTTTGGCCCCCGAACTTCGGCCGGGGCAGTGGGCGGCCTGTGGCCCGGGCAGGAGCCTCTCTGCGTGTGAACCTGGGAATCATCTCTCCTGCGAACTTCGGTCACCTGGCAGGAAGCTACGATGCCCAGACCTATGGTTAGCTGTGCAGCGAGGTATACTGCGGGGACAGGTTCCACACACACTTCAAATAAGAGGGTGGCCTGAGTGGAAAGGTGAGAGTTTGGGAAGCTGTGCAGACAAGGAAGGCGCCCTTTGGCCTGGGCCTAAATGCTTGTGACACCCCACTGGGTCTGCCGGGCTCTGAGGGCCCTGCCCTGGGCCCCCTGCTCCCCTGCCCTTTGTTCAGTCACAGCAGAGATGGCCACACCCACTCCCTCAGTGAGGGCAGTCTTCCAAACTCCCTCAGCCACGCCCCCTCTCCGCAGTTTACCATGGACTACAGATGCTGCATTCTGAGGCCAGGGCGTTCCGAGAATGCCAAGGGCAGACATGATGACCTTAAATGATTTCCTCTTGTGTCAGTTTTCGTAAACTGTAGCAGCTAGGAAATTGTCCGCTTTACAGAAATATTCAAATTTACTGGCATTTCATATATTCTCTGCTATAACATTGTCCTGATTCTTTCTGTATATTCTTTACTTTTTTTTGTTTTCCTTAATCAAAGTGTGTCTTTTAAATCTTTTCAAAGAATATTCTTTTGACTTACTAACTCACCTGAATTTTATACGTTTTCTGTGGTATTAAGTTCTGCTCATATCTTTATTTATCTTTTTTCTATGTTCTCAGGGTTTATTGTTTTGATCTTCTGATGTCAATTAAAACACTTGGTTATTGATTTTCATCAATCTTTTTACTTATAAAGATTTGAACTTTTAAAGATTCCAGCTCACTTTCAAGTTTCTAAGGGTCAGGTCCTCTACATTGTGGCTGGCCTAAGGCTTAGTTCACCATATAGCAATGTATATATTGACATTTTCCCCTCGACTTTCTGTGATTCCCTACATCTCACCTTTCTTTGCAGACAAGCCATTTGAAATACACTTAACTTATTTCACAGCCAATAAGTCTTTGAAATAATGTCTATTTTTTAGAGAAATTTTCTTATATAATTAGGCAGAAAATCTCACCTGCCATAGTTTTGAAAACAGCATAATTTCACTCTTCTCAATGCTTAATCTGTGGTATTAAACAACCTTTGAGTATTTAGGTTTATCAACGAAATGTACTTTAAAAATGTTTTAGAGATCCTACCAGCCTTTGAAAACCTCCTTGTTCCTTGTTTCAGTTCCAGTTTTATGTATATTTTCTGCCTTGCACCTGATTATTCCAACATCAGATGGATGGCCTAGGGAATCTCATTCTGGTATTGATTGTTTTTGCTGATTGTCTCCCTTTGTAGCTGATTTCTTCAATATTGTGTAAATTTAGATCATGAGCTCATGTTTAGCTAAACAGCTGACCTTGTAAGAGGCTTAGGTGTGAACGCTGGTAAGCTTCAGCAGAAAGTCGGCAAAGATTTACTTGTGTCCCTCCAATGAGTTGCCCGCAAGAACCCCGATTTCTACAAGTGTTGGTCCAATACTCCTTCGAGAGGCAGTGGACTCAGACATGGCTGCTTTTCAGCCTTCGATCTGGGGCAGGGCCAGTGGGCGGCCTGTGGCCCGGGCAGGAGCCTCTCCGCATGTGTCCCAGGGACCCATTTGACTGCGAACTTCGGTCACCTGGCAGGAAGCTACGATGCCCTGACCTATGGTTAGCTGTGCAGCGAGGTGTACTGCGCGGACAGGTTCCAAACACACTTCAAATAAGAGGGTGGCCTGAGTGGAAAGGTGAGAGTTTGGGCAGCTGTGCAGACAAAGAAGGCGCCCTTTGGCCTGGGCCTAAATGCTTGTGACACCCCACTGGGTCTGCCGGGCTCTGAGGGCCCTGCCCTGGGCCCCCTGCTCCCCTGCCCTTTGTTCAGTCACAGCAGAGATGGCCACACCCATTCCCTCAGTGAGGGCAGTCTTCCAAACTCCCTCAGCCACGCCCCCTCTCCGCAGGTTACCATGGACTACAGATGCTGCATTCTGAGGCCAGGGCGTTCCGAGAATGCCAAGGGCAGACATGATGACCTTAAATGATTTCCTCTTGGGTCAGTTTTCGTAAACTGTAGCAGCTAGGAAATGGTCCGCTTTACAGAAATGTTCAAGTTTACTGGCATTTCATATATTCTCTGCTATAACATTGTCCTGATCCTTTCTGTATATTATTTCCTTTTTTTGTTTTCCTAAATCAAAGTGTGTCTTTTAAATCTTTTCAAAGAATATTCTTTGGACTTACTAAATTACCTAAATTTTATACGTTTTCTGTTGTATTAAGTTCTGCTCATATCTTTATTTATCTTTTTTCTATGTTCTCAGGGTTTATTGTTTTGATTTTCTGATGTCAAGTAAAACACTTGGTTATTATTTTTAATAAATCTTTTTACTTATAAAGATTTGAACTTTTAAAGATTCCAGCTTCCTCGTACGTTTCTAAGGGTCCATTCCTCTACACTGTTGCCGGCCTAAGGCTTAGTTCACCATATAGCAATGTATATATTGACATATTATCCCCTCGGCTTTCTGTGATTCCCTACATCTCACATTTCTTTGCAGAAAAGACATTAGAAATACCCTTAACATATTTCACAGCCAATAAGTCTTTGAAATAATGTGTATTTTTTAGAGAAATCATCTTATATAATTAGGCAGAAAATCTCACCTTCCATAGTTTTCTAAACAGCATAATTTCACTCTTCTCACTGCTTAATTTGTTGTATTAAACAACCTTTGATTATTTAGCTTTATCAATGACATGTACTTTAAAAATGTTTTAGAGATCCTACCAGTCTTTGAAAACATCCTTGTTCCTTGTTTCTTTTCCAGGTTTATGTATATTTTCTGCCTAGCACCTGATTATTCCAACATCTGACGGATGGCCTAGGGAATCTAATTCTGGTATTGATTGTTTTTGCTGATTTTCTCCCTTTGTAGCTGATTTCTTCATTATTGTGTAAATTTAGGTCATGAGCTCATGTTTAGCTAAACAACTGACCTTGTAAAAGGCTTATGTGTGAACGCTCGTAAGTTTCAGCAAAAAGTCGGCAAAGATTTATTTGTGTCCCTCCAATGAGTTGCCCACAAGGACTCCGTTTTCTAGAAGTGTTGGTCCAATACTCCCTCTAGGGGTAGGGGACTTAGACAGGGCTGCTTTCGGCCCCCGAACTTCGGCCGGGGCAGTGGGCGGCATGTGGCCCGGGCAGGAGCCTCTCTGCGTGTGAACCTGGGAATCATCTCTCCTGCGAACTTCGGTCACCTGGCAGGAAGCTACGATGCCCAGACCTATGGTTAGCTGTGCAGCGATGTATACTGCGTGGACAGGTTCCACACACACTTCAAATAAATGGGTAGCCTGAGTGGAAAAGTGAGAGTTTGGCCAGCTGTGCAGACAAAGAAGGCGCCCTATGGCCTGGGCCTAAATGCTTGCGACACCCCACTGGGCCTGCCTTGCTCTGAGGGTCCTGCCCTGGGCCCCATGCTCCCCTGCCCTTTGTTCAGTCACAGCAGAGATGGCCACACCCACTCCCTCCGTGAGGGCAGTGTTCCAGCCTCCCTCAGACCCGCCCACTCTCCACAGGTTACCATGGACTACAGATGCTGCATTCTGAGGCCAGGGCGTTCCGAGAATGCCAAGGGCAGACATGATGACCTTAAATGATTTCCTCTTGTGTCAGTTTTGGTAAACTGTAGGAGCTAGGAAATGGTCCACTTTACAGAAATTTTCAAATTTACTGGCATTTCATATATTCTCTGCTATAACATTGTCCTGATTCTTTCTGTATATTCTTTACTTTTTTTTGTTTTCCTTAATCAAAGTTTGTCTTTTAAATCTTTTCAAAGAATATTCTTTGGACTTACTACCTCACCTGAATTTTATACGTTTTCTGTGGTATTAAGTTCTGCTCATATCTTTATTTATCTTTTTTCTATGTTCTCAGGGTTTATTGTTTTGATCTTCTGATGTCAATTAAAACACTTGGTTATTCATTTTCATCAATCTTTTTACTTATAAAGATTTGAACTTTTAAAGATTCCAGCTCACTTTCAAGTTTCTAAGGGTCAGGTCCTCTACATTGTGGCTGGCCTAAGGCTTAGTTCACCATATAGCAATGTATATATTGACATTTTCCCCTCGACTTTCTGTGATTCCCTACATCTCACCTTTCTTTGCAGACAAGCCATTTGAAATACACTTAACTTATTTCACAGCCAATAAGTCTTTGAAATAATGTCTATTTTTTAGAGAAATCTTCTTATATAATTAGGCAGAAAATCTCACCTGCCATAGTTTTGAAAACAGCATAATTTCACTCTTCTCAATGCTTAATCTGTGGTATTAAACAACCTTTGAGTATTTAGGTTTATCAACGAAATGTACTTTAAAAATGTTTTAGAGATCCTACCAGCCATTGAAAACCTCCTTGTTCCTTGTTTCAGTTCCAGGTTTATGTATATTTTCTGCCTTGCACCTGATTATTCCAACATCAGATGGATGGCCTAGGGAATCTCATTCTGGTATTGATTGTTTTTGCTGATTGTCTCCCTTTGTAGCTGATTTCTTCAATATTGTGTAAATTTAGATCATGAGCTCATGTTTAGCTAAACAGCTGACCTTGTAAGAGGCTTAGGTGTGAACGCTGGTAAGCTTCAGCAGAAAGTCGGCAAAGATTTATTTGTGTCCCTCCAATGAGTTGCCCGCAAGAACCCCGATTTCTACAAGTGTTGGTCCAATACTCCTTCGAGAGGCAGTGGACCCAGACATGGCTGCTTTTCAGCCTTCGATCTGGGGCAGGGCCTGTGGGCGGCCTGTGGCCCGGGCAGGAGCCTCTCCGCATGTGTCCCAGGGACCCATTTGACTGCGAACTTCGGTCACCTGGCAGGAAGCTACGATGCCCTGACCTATGGTTAGCTGTGCAGCGAGGTGTACTGCGCGGACAGGTTCCAAACACACTTCAAATAAGAGGGTGGCCTGAGTGGAAAGGTGAGAGTTTGGGCAGCTGTGCAGACAAAGAAGGCGCCCTTTGGCCTGGGCCTAAATGCTTGTGACACCCCACTGGGTCTGCCGGGCTCTGAGGGCCCTGCCCTGGGCCCCCTGCTCCCCTGCCCTTTGTTCAGTCACAGCAGAGATGGCCACACCCACTCCCTCAGTGATTGCAGTCTTCCAACCTCCCTCAGCCACGCCCCCTCTCCGCAGGTTACCATGGACTACAGATGCTGCATTCTGAGGCCAGGGCGTTCCGAGAATGCCAAGGGCAGACATGATGACCTTAAATGATTTCCTCTTGTGTCAGTTTTGGTAAACTGTAGGAGCTAGGATATGGTCCGCTTTACAGAAATGTTCAAGTTTACTGGCATTTCATATATTCTCTGCTATAACATTGTCCTGATCCTTTCTGTATATTATTTACTTTTTTTTGTTTTCCTAAATCAAAGTGTGTCTTTTAAATCTTTTCAAAGAATATTCTTTGGACTTACTAAATTACCTAAATTTTATACGTTTTCTGTTGTATTAAGTTCTGCTCATATCTTTATTTATCTTTTTTCTATGTTCTCAGGGTTTATTGTTTTGATTTTCTGATGTCAAGTAAAACACTTGGTTATTATTTTTAATAAATCTTTTTACTTATAAAGATTTGAACTTTTAAAGATTCCAGCTTCCTTGTACGTTTCTAAGGGTCCATTCCTCTACACTGTTGCCGGCCTAAGGCTTAGTTCACCATATAGCAATGTATATATTGACATATTATCCCCTCGGCTTTCTGTGATTCCCTACATCTCACATTTCTTTGCAGAAAAGACATTTGAAATACCCTTAACTTATTTCACAGCCAATAAGTCTTTGAAATAATGTGTAATTTTTAGAGAAATCATCTTATATAATTAGGCAGAAAATCTCACCTTCCATAGTTTTCTAAACAGCATAATTTCACTCTTCTCACTGCTTAATTTGTTGTATTAAACAACCTTTGAGTATTTAGCTTTAGCAATGACATGTACTTTAAAAATGTTTTAGAGATCCTACCAGTCTTTGAAAACATCCTTGTTCCTTGTTTCTTTTCCAGGTTTATGTATATTTTCTGCCTAGCACCTGATTATTCCAACATCTGACGGATGGCCTAGGGAATCTAATTCTGGTATTGATTGTTTTTGCTGATTGTCTCGCTTTGTAGCTGATTTCTTCATTATTGTGTAAATTTAGGTCATGAGCTCATGTTTAGCTAAACAGCTGACCTTGTAAAAGGCTTAGGTGTGAACGCTAGTAAGTTTCAGCAAAAAGTCGGCAAAGATTTATTTGTGTCCCTCCAATGAGTTGCCCACAAGGACCCCGTTTTCTAGAAGTGTTGGTCCAATACTCCCTCTAGGGGTAGGGGACTTAGACAGGGCTGCTTTCGGCTCCCGATCTTGGGCAGGGGCAGTGGGCGGCGTGTGGCCCGGGCAGGAGCCTCTCTGCGTGTGAACCTGGGAATCATCTCTCCTGCGAACTTCGGTCACCTGGCAGGAAGCTACGATGCCCAGACCTATGGTTAGCTGTGCAGCGAGGTATACTGGGTGGACAGGTTCCACACACACTTCAAATAAGTGGGTGGCCTCAGTGGAAAAGTGAGAGTTTGGCAGCTGTGCAGACAAAGAAGGCGCCCTTTGGCCTGGGCCTAAATGCTTGTGACACCCCACTGGGCCTGCCTTGCTCTGAGGGCCCTGACCTGGGCCCCCTGCTCCTCTGCACTTTGTTCAGTCACAGCAGAGATGGCCACACCCACTCCCTCAGTGAGGGCAGTGTTCCAGCCTTCCTCAGCCCCGCCCACTCTCCACAGGTTACCATGGACTACAGATGCTGCATTCTGAGGCCAGGGCGTTCCGAGAATGCCAAGGGCAGACATGATGACCTTAAATGATTTCCTCTTGTGTCAGTTTTGGTAAACTGTAGGAGCTAGGTCCACTTTACAGAAATGTTCAAATTTACTGGCATTTCATATATTCTCTGCTATAACATTGTCCTGATTCTTTCTATATATTCTTTAATTATGTTTGTGCTTTCCTTAATCAAAGTGTGTCTTTTAAATCTTTTCAAAGAATATTCTTTGGACTTACTACCTCACCTGAATTTTATACGTTTTCTGTGGTATTAAGTTCTGCTCATATCTATCTTTATCTTTTTTCTATGTTCTCAGGGTTTATTGTTTTGATCTTCTGATGTCAATTAAAACACTTGGTTATTCATTTTCATCAATCTTTTTACTTATAAAGATTTGAACTTTTAAAGATTCCAGCTCACTTACAATTTTCTAAGGGTCAGGTCCTCTACATTGTGGCTGGCCTAAGGCTTAGTTCACCATATAGCAATGTATATATTGACATTATCCCCTCGACTTTCTGTGATTCCCTACATCTCACCTTTCTTTGCAGACAAGCCATTTGAAATACACTTAACTTATTTCACAGCCAATAAGTCTTTGAAATAATATCTATTTTTTAGAGAAATCTTCTGACATAATTAGGCAGAAAATCTCACCTGCCATAGTTTTCAAAACAGCATAATTTCACTCTTCTCAATGCTTAATCTGTGGTATTAAACAACCTTTGAGTATTTAGGTTTATCAATGACATGTACTTTAAAAATGTTTTAGAGATCCTACCAGCCTTTGGAAACCTCCTTGTTCCTTCTTTCAGATCCAGTTTTATGTATATTTTCTGCCTTGCACCTGATTATTCCAACATCAGATGGATGGCCTAGGGAATCTCATTCAGGTATTGATTGTTTTTGCTGATTGTCTCACTTTGTAGCTGATTTCTTCAATATTGTGTAAATTTAGATCATGAGCTCATGTTTAGCTAAACAGCTGACCTTGTAAGAGGCTTAGGTGTGAACGCTGGTACGCTTCAGCAGAAAGTCGGCAAAGATTTATTTGTGTCCCTCCAATGAGTTGCCCGCAAGGACCCCGTTTTCTACAAGTGTTGGTCCAATACTCCTTCGAGAGGCAGTGGACTCAGACATGGCTGCTTTTCAGCCTTCGATCTGGGGCAGGGCCAGTGGGCGGCCTGTGGCCAGGGCAGGAGCCTCTCCGCATGTGTCCCAGGGACCCATTTGCCTGCGAACTTCGGTCACCTGGCAGGAAGCTACGATGCCCTGACCTATGGTTAGCTGTGCAGCGAGGTGTACTGCGCGGACAGGTTCCAAACACACTTCAAATAAGAGAGTGGCCTGAGTGGAAAGGTGAGAGTTTGGGAAGCTGTGCAGACAAAGAAGGCGCCCTTTGGCCTGGGCCTAAATGCTAGTGACACCCCACTGGGTCTGCCGGGCTCTGAGGGCCCTGCCCTGGGCCCCCTGCTCCCCTGCCCTTTGTTCAGACACAGCAGAGATGGCCACACCCACTCCCTCAGTGAGGGCAGTCTTCCAACCTCCCTCAGCCACGCCCCCTCTCCGCAGGTGACCATGGACAACAGATGCTGCATTCTGAGGCCAGGGCGTTCCGAGAATGCCAAGGGCAGACATGATGACATTAACTGATTTCCTCTTGTGTCAGTTTTCGTAAACTGTAGCAGCTAGGAAATGGTCCGCTTTACAGAAATGTTCAAGTTTACTGGCATTTCATATATTCTCTGCTATAACATTGTCCTGATTCTTTCTGCATATTCTTTACTTATGTTTATGTTTTCCTTAATCAAAGTGTGTCTTTTAAATCTTTTCAAAGAATATTCTTTGGACTTACTAAATCACCTGAATTGTATACGTTTTCTGTTGTATTAAGTTCTGCTCATACCTTTATTTATCTTTTTTCTATGTTCTCAGGGTTTATAGTTTTGATTTTCTGATGTCAAGTAAAACACTTGGTTATTCATTTTCATCAATCTTTTTACTTATAAAGATTTGAACTTTTAAAGATTCCAGCTTCCTTGTACGTTTCTAAGGGTCCATTCCTCTACACTGTTGCCGGCCTAAGGCTTAGATCAACATATAGCTATGTATATATTGACATATTATCCCCTCGGCTTTCTGTGATTCCCTACATCTCCCCTTTCTTTGCAGACAAGCCATTTGAAATACCCTTAACTTACTTCACAGCCAATAAGTCTTTGAAATAATGTGTATTTTTTAGAGAAATCATCTTTTATAATTAGGCAGAAAATCTCACGTTCCATAGTTTTCTAAACAGCATAACTTCACTCTTCTCACAGCTTAATTTGCTGTATTAAACAACCTTTGTGTATTTAGCTTTATCAATGACATGTACTTTAACAATGTTTTAGAGACCCTACCAGTCTTTGAAAACATCCTTGTTCCTTGTTTCTTTTCCAGGTTTATGTATATTTTCTGCCTAGCACCTGATTATTCCAACATCTGACGGATGGCCTAGGGAATCTAATTCTGGTATTGATTGTTTTTGCTGATTGTCTCCCTTTGTAGCTGATTTCTTCATTATTGTGTAAATTTAGGTCATGAGCTCATGTTTAGCTAAACAGCTGACCTTGTAAAAGGCTTATGTGTGAACGCTCGTAAGTTTCAGCAAAAAGGCGGCAAAGATTTATTTGTGTCCCTCCAATGAGTTGCCCACAAGGACCCCGTTTTCTAGAAGTGTTGGTCCAATACTCCCTCTAGGGCTAGGGGACTTAGACAGGGCTGCTTTGGGCCCCCGATCTTCGGCAGGGGCAGTGGGCGGCCTGTGGCCCGGGCAGGAGCCTCTCCGCATGTGTCCCAGGGACCCATTTGACTGCGAACTTCGGTCACCTGGCAGGAAGCTACGATGCCCTGACCTATGGTTAGCTGTGCAGCGAGGTGTACTGTGCGGACAGGTTCCAAACACACTTCAAATAAGAGGGTGGCCTGAGTGGAAAGGTGAGAGTTTGGGAAGCTGTGCAGACAAAGAAGGCGCCCTTTGGCCTGGGCCTAAATGCTTGTGACACCCCACTGGGTCTGCCGGGCTCTGAGGGCCCTGCCCTGGGCCCCCTGCTCCCCTGCCCTTTGTTCAGTCACAGCAGAGATGGCCACACCCACTCCCTCAGTGAGGGCAGTCTTCCAAACTCCCTCAGCCACGCCCCCTCTCCGCAGGTTACCATGGACTACAGATGCTGCATTCTGAGGCCAGGGCGTACCGAGAATGCCAAGGGCAGACATGATGACCTTAAATGATTTCCTCTTGTGTCAGTTTTGGTAAACTGTAGGAGCTAGGATATGGTCCGCTTTACAGAAATGTTCAACTTTACTGGCAATTCATATATTCTCCGCTATAACATTGTCCTGATACTTTCTGTATATTATTTACTTTTTTTTGTTTTCCTAAATCAAAGTGTGTCTTTTAAATCTTTTCAAAGAATATTCTTTGGACTTACTAAATTACCTAAATTTTATACGTTTTCTGTTGTATTAAGTTCTGCTCATATCTTTATTTAACTTTTTTCTATGTTCTCAGGGTTTATTGTTTTGATTTTCTGATGTCAAGTAAAACACTTGGTTATTATTTTTAATAAATCTTTTTACTTATAAAGATTTGAACTTTTAAAGATTCCAGCTTCCTTGTACGTTTCTAAGGGTCCATTCCTCTACACTGTTGCCGGCCTAAGGCTTAGTTCACCATATAGCAATGTATATATTGACATATTATCCCCTCGGCTTTCTGTGATTCCCTACATCTCACATTTCTTTGCAGAAAAGACATTAGAAATACCCTTAACATATTTCACAGCCAATAAGTCTTTGAAATAATGTGTATTTTTTAGAGAAATCATCTTATATAATTAGGCAGAAAATCTCACCTTCCATAGTTTTCTAAACAGCATAATTTCACTCTTCTCACTGCTTAATTTGTTGTATTAAACAACCTTTGAGTATTTAGCTTTATCAATGACATGTACTTTAAAAATGTTTTAGAGATCCTACCAGTCTTTGAAAACATCCTTGTTCCTTGTTTCTTTTCCAGGTTTATGTATATTTTCTGCCTAGCACCTGATTATTCCAACATCTGACGGATGGCCTAGGGAATCTAATTCTGGTATTGATTGTTTTTGCTGATTGTCTCCCTTTGTAGCTGATTTCTTCATTATTGTGTAAATTTAGGTCATGAGCTCATGTTTAGCTAAACAGCTGACCTTGTAAAAGGCTTATGTGTGAACGCTCGTAAGTTTCAGCAAAAAGTCGGCAAAGATTTATTTGTGTCCCTCCAATGAGTTGCCCACAAGGACCCCGTTTTCTAGAAGTGTTGGTCCAATACTCCCTCTAGGGGTAGGGGACTTAGACAGGGCTGCTTTCGGCCCCCGATCTTGGGCAGGGGCAGTGGGCGGCGTGTGGCCCGGGCAGGAGCCTCTCTGCGTGTGAACCTGGGAATCATCTCTCCTGCGAACTTCGGTCACCTGGCAGGAAGCTACGATGCCCAGACCTATGGTTAGCTGTGCAGCGAGGTATACTGGGTGGACAGGTTCCACACACACTTCAAATAAGTGGGTGGCCTCAGTGGAAAAGTGAGAGTTTGGCCAGCTGTGCAGACAAAGAAGGCGCCCTTTGGCCTGGGCCTAAATGCTTGTGACACCCCACTGGGCCTGCCTTGCTCTGAGGGCCCTGACCTGGGCCCCGTGCTCCTCTGCACTTTGTTCAGTCACAGCAGAGATGGCCACACCCCCTCCCTCAGTGAGGGCAGTGTTCCAGCCTTCCTCAGCCCCGCCCACTCTCCACAGGTTACCATGGACTACAGATGCTGCATTCTGAGGCCAGGGCGTTCCGAGAATGCCAAGGGCAGACATGATGACCTTAAATGATTTCCTCTTGTGTCAGTTTTGGTAAACTGTAGGAGCTAGGAAATGGTCCACTTTACAGAAATGTTCAAATTTACTGGCATTTCATATATTCTCTGCTATAACATTGTCCTGATTCTTTCTATATATTCTTTAATTATGTTTGTGCTTTCCTTAATCAAAGTGTGTCTTTTAAATCTTTTCAAAGAATATTCTTTGGACTTACTACCTCACCTGAATTTTATACGTTTTCTGTGGTATTAAGTTCTGCTCATATCTATCTTTATCTTTTTTCTATGTTCTCAGGGTTTATTGTTTTGATCTTCTGATGTCAATTAAAACACTTGGTTATTCATTTTCATCAATCTTTTTACTTATAAAGATTTGAACTTTTAAAGATTCCAGCTCACTTTTAAGTTTCTAAGGGTCAGGTCCTCTACATTGTGGCTGGCCTAAGGCTTAGTTCACCATATAGCAATGTATATATTGACATTATCCCCTCGACTTTCTGTGATTCCCTACATCTCACCTTTCTTTGCAGACAAGCCATTTGAAATACACTTAACTTATTTCACAGCCAATAAGTCTTGGAAATAATGTCTATTTTTTAGAGAAATCTTCTGACATAATTAGGCAGAAAATCTCACCTGCCATAGTTTTCAAAACAGCATAATTTCACTCTTCTCAATGCTTAATCTGTGGTATTAAACAACCTTTGAGTATTTAGGTTTATCAATGACATGTACTTTAAAAATGTTTTAGAGATCCTACCAGCCTTTGAAAACCTCCTTGTTCCTTCTTTCAGATCCAGTTTTATGTATATTTTCTGCCTTGCACCTGATTATTCCAACATCAGATGGATGGCCTAGGGAATCTCATTCTGGTATTGATTGTTTTTGCTGATTGTCTCCCTTTGTAGCTGATTTCTTCAATATTGTGTAAATTTAGATCATGAGCTCATGTTTAGCTAAACAGCTGACCTTGTAAGAGGCTTAGGTGTGAACGCTGGTACGCTTCAGCAGAAAGTCGGCAAAGATTTATTTGTGTCCCTCCAATGAGTTGCCCGCAAGTACCCGGTTTTCTACAAGTGTTGGTCCAATACTCCTTCGAGAGGCAGTGGACTCAGACATGGCTGCTTTTCAGCCTTCGATCTGGGGCAGGGCCAGTGGGCGGCCTGTGGCCCGGGCAGGAGCCTCTCTGCATGTGTCCCAGGGACCCATTTGCCTGCGAACTTCGGTCACCTGGCAGGAAGCTACGATGCCCTGACCTATGGTTAGCTGTGCAGCGAGGTGTACTGCGTGGACAGGTTCCAAACACACTTCAAATAAGAGGGTGGCCTGAGTGGAAAGGTGAGAGTTTGGGCAGCTGTGCAGACAAAGAAGGCGCCCTTTGGCCTGGGCCTAAATGCTTGTGACACCCCACTGGGTCTGCCGGGCTCTGAGGGCCCTGCCCTGGGCCCCATGCTCCCCTGCCCTTTGTTCAGTCACAGCAGAGATGGCCACACCCACTCCCTCAGTGAGGGCAGTCTTCCAACCTCCCTCAGCCACGCCCCCTCTCCGCAGGTTACCATGGACAACAGATGCTGCATTCTGAGGCCAGGGCGTTCCGAGAATGCCAAGGGCAGACATGATGACCTTAACTGATTTCCTCTTGTGTCAGTTTTCGTAAACTGTAGCAGCTAGGAAATGGTCCGCTTTACAGAAATGTTCAAGTTTACTGGCATTTCATATATTCTCTGCTATAACATTGTCCTGATTCTTTCTGCATATTCTTTACTTATGTTTATGTTTTCCTTAATCAAAGTGTGTCTTTTAAATCTTTTCAAAGAATATTCTTTGGACTTACTAAATCACCTGAATTTTATACGTTTTCTGTTGTATTAAGTTCTGCTCATACCTTTATTTATCTTTTTTATATGTTCTCAGGGTTTATAGTTTTGATTTTCTGATGTCAAGTAAAACACTTGGTTATTCATTTTCATCAATATTTTTACTTATAAAGATTTGAACTTTTAAAGATTCCAGCTTACTTGTACGTTTCTAAGGGTCCATTCCTCTACACTGTTGCCGGCCTAAGGCTTAGATCAACATATAGCTATGTATATATTGACATATTATCCCCTCGGCTTTCTGTGATTCCCTACATCAACCCTTTCTTTGCAGACAAGCCATTTGAAATACCCTTAACTTACTTCACAGCCAATAAGTCTTTGAAATAATGTGTATTTTTTAGAGAAATCATCTTTTATAATTAGGCAGAAAATCTCACGTTCCATAGTTTTCTAAACAGCATAACTTCACTCTTCTCACAGCTTAATTTGCTGTATTAAACAACCTTTGTGTATTTAGCTTTATCAATGACATGTACTTTAACAATGTTTTAGAGACCCTACCAGTCTTTGAAAACATCCTTGTTCCTTGTTTCTTTTCCAGGTTTATGTATATTTTCTGCCTAGCACCTGATTATTCCAACATCTGACGGATGGCCTAGGGAATCTAATTCTGGTATTGATTGTTTTTGCTGATTGTCTCTCTTTGTAGCTGATTTCTTCATTATTGTGTAAATTTAGGTCATGAGCTCATGTTTAGCTAAACAGCTGACCTTGTAAAAGGCTTATGTGTGAACGCTCGTAAGTTTCAGCAAAAAGGCGGCAAAGATTTATTTGTGTCCCTCCAATGAGTTGCCCACAAGGACCCCGTTTTCTAGAAGTGTTGGTCCAATACTCCCTCTAGGGCTAGGGGACTTAGACAGGGCTGCTTTGGGACCCCGATCTTCGGCAGGGGCAGTGGGCGGCCTGTGGCCCGGGCAGGAGCCTCTCCGCATGTGTCCCAGGGACCCATTTGACTGCGAACTTCGGTCACCTGGCAGGAAGCTACGATGCCCTGACCTATGGTTAGCTGTGCAGCGAGGTGTACTGTGCGGACAGGTTCCAAACACACTTCAAATAAGAGGGTGGCCTGAGTGGAAAGGTGAGAGTTTGGGAAGCTGTGCAGACAAAGAAGGCGCCCTTTGGCCTGGGCCTAAATGCTTGTGACACCCCACTGGGTCTGCCGGGCTCTGAGGGCCCTGCCCTGGGCCCCCTGCTCCCCTGCCCTTTGTTCAGTCACAGCAGAGATGGCCACACCCACTCCCTCAGTGAGGGCAGTCTTCCAAACTCCCTCAGCCACGCCCCCTCTCCGCAGGTTACCATGGACTACAGATGCTGCATTCTGAGGCCAGGGCGTACCGAGAATGCCAAGGGCAGACATGATGACCTTAAATGATTTCCTCTTGTGTCAGTTTTGGTAAACTGTAGGAGCTAGGATATGGTCCGCTTTACAGAAATGTTCAACTTTACTGGCAATTCATATATTCTCCGCTATAACATTGTCCTGATACTTTCTGTATATTATTTACTTTTTTTTGTTTTCCTAAATCAAAGTGTGTCTTTTAAATCTTTTCAAAGAATATTCTTTGGACTTACTAAATTACCTAAATTTTATACGTTTTCTGTTGTATTAAGTTCTGCTCATATCTTTATTTATCTTTTTTCTATGTTCTCAGGGTTTATTGTTTTGATTTTCTGATGTCAAGTAAAACACTTGGTTATTATTTTTAATAAATCTTTTTACTTATAAAGATTTGAACTTTTAAAGATTCCAGCTTCCTTGTACGTTTCTAAGGGTCCATTCCTCTACACTGTTGCCGGCCTAAGGCTTAGTTCACCATATAGCAATGTATATATTGACATATTATCCCCTCGGCTTTCTGTGATTCCCTACATCTCACATTTCTTTGCAGAAAAGACATTAGAAATACCCTTAACATATTTCACAGCCAATAAGTCTTTGAAATAATGTGTATTTTTTAGAGAAATCATCTTATATAATTAGGCAGAAAATCTCACCTTCCATAGTTTTCTAAACAGCATAATTTCACTCTTCTCACTGCTTAATTTGTTGTATTAAACAACCTTTGAGTATTTAGCTTTATCAATGACATGTACTTTAAAAATGTTTTAGAGATCCTACCAGTCTTTGAAAACATCCTTGTTCCTTGTTTCTTTTCCAGGTTTATGTATATTTTCTGCCTAGCACCTGATTATTCCAACATCTGTCGGATGGCCTAGGGAATCTAATTCTGGTATTGATTGTTTTTGCTGATTGTCTCCCTTTGTAGCTGATTTCTTCATTATTGTGTAAATTTAGGTCATGAGCTCATGTTTAGCTAAACAGCTGACCTTGTAAAAGGCTTATGTGTGAACGCTCGTAAGTTTCAGCAAAAAGTCGGCAAAGATTTATCTGTGTCCCTCCAATGAGTTGCCCACAAGGACCCCGTTTTCTAGAAGTGTTGGTCCAATACTCCCTCTAGGGGTAGGGGACTTAGACAGGGCTGCTTTCGGCCCCCGATCTTGGGCAGGGGCAGTGGGCGGCGTGTGGCCCGGGCAGGAGCCTCTCTGCGTGTGAACCTGGGAATCATCTCTCCTGCGAACTTCGGTCACCTGGCAGGAAGCTACGATGCCCAGACCTATGGTTAGCTGTGCAGCGAGGTATACTGGGTGGACAGGTTCCACACACACTTCAAATAAGTGGGTGGCCTCATTGGAAAAGTGAGAGTTTGGCCAGCTGTGCAGACAAAGAAGGCGCCCTTTGGCCTGGGCCTAAATGCTTGTGACACCCCACTGGGCCTGCCTTGCTCTGAGGGCCCTGACCTGGGCCCCCTGCTCCTCTGCACTTTGTTCAGTCACAGCAGAGATGGCCACACCCCCTCCCTCAGTGAGGGCAGTGTTCCAGCCTTCCTCAGCCCCGCCCACTCTCCACAGGTTACCATGGACTACAGATGCTGCATTCTGAGGCCAGGGCGTTCCGAGAATGCCAAGGGCAGACATGATGACCTTAAATGATTTCCTCTTGTGTCAGTTTTGGTAAACTGTAGGAGCTAGGAAATGGTCCACTTTACAGAAATGTTCAAATTTACTGGCATTTCATATATTCTCTGCTATAACATTGTCCTGATTCTTTCTATATATTCTTTAATTATGTTTGTGCTTTCCTTAATCAAAGTGTGTCTTTTAAATCTTTTCAAAGAATATTCTTTGGACTTACTACCTCACCTGAATTTTATACGTTTTCTGTGGTATTAAGTTCTGCTCATATCTATCTTTATCTTTTTTCTATGTTCTCAGGGTTTATTGTTTTGATCTTCTGATGTCAATTAAAACACTTGGTTATTCATTTTCATCAATCTTTTTACTTATAAAGATTTGAACTTTTAAATATTCCAGCTCACTTTTAAGTTTCTAAGGGTCAGGTCCTCTACATTGTGGCTGGCCTAAGGCTTAGTTCACCATATAGCAATGTATATATTGACATTATCCCCTCGACTTTCTGTGATTCCCTACATCTCACCTTTCTTTGCAGACAAGCCATTTGAAATACACTTAACTTATTTCACAGCCAATAAGTCTTGGAAATAATGTCTATTTTTTAGAGAAATCTTCTGACATAATTAGGCAGAAAATCTCACCTGCCATAGTTTTCAAAACAGCATAATTTCACTCTTCTCAATGCTTAATCTGTGGTATTAAACAACCTTTGAGTATTTAGGTTTATCAATGACATGTACTTTAAAAATGTTTTAGAGATCCTACCAGCCTTTGAAAACCTCCTTGTTCCTTCTTTCAGATCCAGTTTTATGTATATTTTCTGCCTTGCACCTGATTATTCCAACATCAGATGGATGGCCTAGGGAATCTCATTCTGGTATTGATTGTTTTTGCTGATTGTCTCCCTTTGTAGCTGATTTCTTCAATATTGTGTAAATTTAGATCATGAGCTCATGTTTAGCTAAACAGCTGACCTTGTAAGAGGCTTAGGTGTGAACGCTGGTACGCTTCAGCAGAAAGTCGGCAAAGATTTATTTGTGTCCCTCCAATGAGTTGCCCGCAAGTACCCGGTTTTCTACAAGTGTTGGTCCAATACTCCTTCGAGAGGCAGTGGACTCAGACATGGCTGCTTTTCAGCCTTCGATCTGGGGCAGGGCCAGTGGGCGGCCTGTGGCCCGGGCAGGAGCCTCTCTGCATGTGTCCCAGGGACCCATTTGCCTGCGAACTTCGGTCACCTGGCAGGAAGCTACGATGCCCTGACCTATGGTTAGCTGTGCAGCGAGGTGTACTGCGTGGACAGGTTCCAAACACACTTCAAATAAGAGGGTGGCCTGAGTGGAAAGGTGAGAGTTTGGGCAGCTGTGCAGACAAAGAAGGCGCCCTTTGGCCTGGGCCTAAATGCTTGTGACACCCCACTGGGTCTGCCGGGCTCTGAGGGCCCTGCCCTGGGCCCCATGCTCCCCTGCCCTTTGTTCAGTCACAGCAGAGATGGCCACACCCACTCCCTCAGTGAGGGCAGTCTTCCAACCTCCCTCAGCCACGCCCCCTCTCCGCAGGTTACCATGGACAACAGATGCTGCATTCTGAGGCCAGGGCGTTCCGAGAATGCCAAGGGCAGACATGATGACCTTAACTGATTTCCTCTTGTGTCAGTTTTCGTAAACTGTAGCAGCTAGGAAATGGTCCGCTTTACAGAAATGTTCAAGTTTACTGGCATTTCATATATTCTCTGCTATAACATTGTCCTGATTCTTTCTGCATATTCTTTACTTATGTTTATGTTTTCCTTAATCAAAGTGTGTCTTTTAAATCTTTTCAAAGAATATTCTTTGGACTTACTAAATCACCTGAATTTTATACGTTTTCTGTTGTATTAAGTTCTGCTCATACCTTTATTTATCTTTTTTATATGTTCTCAGGGTTTATAGTTTTGATTTTCTGATGTCAAGTAAAACACTTGGTTATTCATTTTCATCAATATTTTTACTTATAAAGATTTGAACTTTTAAAGATTCCAGCTTACTTGTACGTTTCTAAGGGTCCATTCCTCTACACTGTTGCCGGCCTAAGGCTTAGATCAACATATAGCTATGTATATATTGACATATTATCCCCTCGGCTTTCTGTGATTCCCTACATCAACCCTTTCTTTGCAGACAAGCCATTTGAAATACCCTTAACTTACTTCACAGCCAATAAGTCTTTGAAATAATGTGTATTTTTTAGAGAAATCATCTTTTATAATTAGGCAGAAAATCTCACGTTCCATAGTTTTCTAAACAGCATAACTTCACTCTTCTCACAGCTTAATTTGCTGTATTAAACAACCTTTGTGTATTTAGCTTTATCAATGACATGTACTTTAACAATGTTTTAGAGACCCTACCAGTCTTTGAAAACATCCTTGTTCCTTGTTTCTTTTCCAGGTTTATGTATATTTTCTGCCTAGCACCTGATTATTCCAACATCTGACGGATGGCCTAGGGAATCTAATTCTGGTATTGATTGTTTTTGCTGATTGTCTCCCTTTGTAGCTGATTTCTTCATTATTGTGTAAATTTAGGTCATGAGCTCATGTTTAGCTAAACAGCTGACCTTGTAAAAGGCTTATGTGTGAACGCTCGTAAGTTTCAGCAAAAAGGCGGCAAAGATTTATTTGTGTCCCTCCAATGAGTTGCCCACAAGGACCCCGTTTTCTAGAAGTGTTGGTCCAATACTCCCTCTAGGGCTAGGGGACTTAGACAGGGCTGCTTTCGGCCCCCGATCTTCGGCAGGGGCAGTGGGCGGCCTGTAGCCCGGGCAGGAGCCTCTCCGCATGTGTCCCAGGGACCCATTTGACTGCGAACTTCGGTCACCTGGCAGGAAGCTACGATGCCCTGACCTATGGTTAGCTGTGCAGCGAGGTGTACTGCGCGGACAGGTTCCAAACACACTTCAAATAAGAGAGTGGCCTGAGTGGAAAGGTGAGAGTTTGGGAAGCTGTGCAGACAAAGAAGGCGCCCTTTGGCCTGGGCCTAAATGCTAGTGACACCCCACTGGGTCTGCCGGGCTCTGAGGGCCCTGCCCTGGGCCCCCTGCTCCCCTGCCCTTTGTTCAGACACAGCAGAGATGGCCACACCCACTCCCTCAGTGAGGGCAGTCTTCCAAACTCCCTCAGCCACGCCCCCTCTCCGCAGGTTACCATGGACTACAGATGCTGCATTCTGAGGCCAGGGCGTTCCGAGAATGCCAAGGGCAGACATGATGACCTTAAATGATTTCCTCTTGTGTCAGTTTTGGTAAACTGTAGGAGCTAGGAAATGGTCCGCTTTACAGAAATGTTCAAGTTTACTGGCATTTCATATATTCTCTGCTATAACATTGTCCTGATCCTTTCTGTATATTATTTACTTTTTTTTGTTTTCCTAAATCAAAGTGTGTCTTTTAAATCTTTTCAAAGAATATTCTTTGGACTTAGTAAATTACCTAAATTTTATACGTTTTCTGTTGTATTAAGTTCTGCTCATATCTTTATTTATCTTTTTTCTATGTTCTCAGGGTTTATTGTTTTGATTTTCTGATGTCAAGTAAAACACTTGGTTATTATTTTTAATAAATCTTTTTACTTATAAAGATTTGAACTTTTAAAGATTCCAGCTTCCTTGTACGTTTCTAAGGGTCCATTCCTCTACACTGTTGCCGGCCTAAGGCTTAGTTCACCATATAGCAATGTATATATTGACATATTATCCCCTCGGCTTTCTGTGATTCCCTACATCTCACATTTCTTTGCAGAAAAGACATTTGAAATACCCTTAACTTATTTCACAGCCAATAAGTCTTTGAAATAATGTGTATTTTTTAGAGAAATCATCTTATATAATTAGGCAGAAAATCTCACCTTCCATAGTTTTCTAAACAGCATAATTTCACTCTTCTCACTGCTTAATTTGTTGTATTAAACAACCTTTGAGTATTTAGCTTTATCAATGACATGTACTTTAAAAATGTTTTAGAGATCCTACCAGTCTTTGAAAACATCCTTGTTCCTTGTTTCTTTTCCAGGTTTATGTATATTTTCTGCCTAGCACCTGATTATTCCAACATCTGACGGATGGCCTAGGGAAACTCATTCTGGTATTGATTGTTTTTGCTGATTGTCTCACTTTGTAGCTGATTTCTTCATTATTGTGTAAATTTAGGTCATGAGCTCATGTTTAGCTAAACAGCTGACCTTGTAAAAGGCTTATGTGTGAACGCTCGTAAGTTTCAGCAAAAAGTCGGCAAAGATTTATTTGTGTCCCTCCAATGAGTTGCCCACAAGGACCCCGTTTTCTAGAAGTGTTGGTCCAATACTCCCTCTAGGGGTAGGGGACTTAGAGAGGGCTGCTTTCGGCCCCCGATCTTGGGCAGGGGCTGTGGGCGGCGTGTGGCCCGGGCAGGAGCCTCTCTGCGTGTGAACCTGGGAATCATCTCTCCTGCGAACTTCGGTCACCTGGCAGGAAGCTACGATGCCCAGACCTATGGTTAGCTGTGCAGCGAGGTATACTGGGTGGACAGGTTCCACACACACTTCAAATAAGTGGGTGGCCTCAGTGGAAAAGTGAGAGTTTGGCCAGCTGTGCAGACAAAGAAGGCGCCCTTTGGCCTGGGCCTAAATGCTTGTGACACCCCACTAGGCCTGCCTTGCTCTGAGGGCCCTGACCTGGGCCCCCTGCTCCTCTGCACTTTGTTCAGTCACAGCAGAGATGGCCACACCCCCTCCCTCAGTGAGGGCAGTGTTCCAGCCTTCCTCAGCCCCGCCCACTCTCCACAGGTTACCATGGACTACAGATGCTGCATTCTGAGGCCAGGGCGTTCCGAGAATGCCAAGGGCAGACATGATGACCTTAAATGATTTCCTCTTGTGTCAGTTTTGGTAAACTGTAGGAGCTAGGAAATGGTCCACTTTACAGAAATGTTCAAATTTACTGGCATTTCATATATTCTCTGCTATAACATTGTCCTGATTCTTTCTATATATTCTTTAATTATGTTTGTGCTTTCCTTAATCAAAGTGTGTCTTTTAAATCTTTTCAAAGAATATTCTTTGGACTTACTACCTCACCTGAATTTTATACGTTTTCTGTGGTATTAAGTTCTGCTCATATCTATCTTTATCTTTTTTCTATGTTCTCAGGGTTTATTGTTTTGATCTTCTGATGTCAATTAAAACACTTGGTTATTCATTTTCATCAATCTTTTTACTTATAAAGATTTGAACTTTTAAAGATTCCAGCTCACTTTTAAGTTTCTAAGGGTCAGGTCCTCTACATTGTGGCTGGCCTAAGGCTTAGTTCACCATATAGCAATGTATATATTGACATTTTCCCCTCGACTTTCTGTGATTCCCTACATCTCACCTTTCTTTGCAGACAAGCCATTTGAAATACACTTAACTTATTTCACAGCCAATAAGTCTTTGAAATAATATCTATTTTTTAGAGAAATCTTCTGACATAATTAGGCAGAAAATCTCACCTGCCATAGTTTTCAAAACAGCATAATTTAACTCTTCTCAATGCTTAATCTGTGGTATTAAACAACCTTTGAGTATTTAGGTTTATCAATGACATGTACTTTAAAAATGTTTTAGAGATCCTACCAGCCTTTGAAAACCTCCTTGTTCCTTCTTTCAGATCCAGTTATATGTATATTTTCTGCCTTGCACCTGATTATTCCAACATCAGATGGATGGCCTAGGGAATCTCATTCTGGTATTGATTGTTTTTGCTGATTGTCTCACTTTGTAGCTGATTTCTTCAATATTGTGTAAATTTAGATCATGAGCTCATGTTTAGCTAAACAGCTGACCTTGTAAGAGTCTTAGGTGTGAACGCTGGTACGCTTCAGCAGAAAGTCGGCAAAGATTTATTTGTGTCCCTCCAATGAGTTGCCCGCAAGGACCCCGTTTTCTACAAGTGTTGGTCCAATACTCCTTCGAGAGGCAGTGGACTCAGATATGGCTGCTTTTCAGCCTTCGATCTGGGGCAGGGCCAGTGGGCGGCCGGTGGCCCGGGCAGGAGCCTCTCTGCATGTGTCCCAGGGACCCATTTGCCTGCGAACTTCGGTCACCTGGCAGGAAGCTACGATGCCCTGACCTATGGTTAGCTGTGCAGCGAGGTGTACTGCGTGGACAGGTTCCAAACACACTTCAAATAAGAGGGTGGCCTGAGTGGAAAGGTGAGAGTTTGGGCAGCTGTGCAGACAAAGAAGGCGCCCTTTGGCCTGGGCCTAAATGCTTGTGACACCCCACTGGGTCTGCCGGGCTCTGAGGGCCCTGCCCTGGGCCCCCTGCTCCCCTGCCCTTTGTTCAGTCACAGCAGAGATGGCCACACCCACTCCCTCAGTGAGGGCAGTCTTCCAACCTCCCTCAGCCACGCCCCCTCTCCGCAGGTTACCATGGACAACAGATGCTGCATTCTGAGGCCAGGGCGTTCCGAGAATGCCAAGGGCAGACATGATGACCTTAACTGATTTCCTCTTGTGTCAGTTTTCGTAAACTGTAGCAGCTAGGAAATGGTCCGCTTTACAGAAATGTTCAAGTTTACTGGCATTTCATATATTCTCTGCTATAACATTGTCCTGATTCTTTCTGCATATTCTTTACTTATGTTTATGTTTTCCTTAATCAAAGTGTGTCTTTTAAATCTTTTCAAAGAATATTCTTTGGACTTACTAAATCACCTGAATTTTATACGTTTTCTGTTGTATTAAGTTCTGCTCATACCTTTATTTATCTTTTTTCTATGTTCTCAGGGTTTATAGTTTTGATTTTCTGATGTCAAGTAAAACGCTTGGTTATTCATTTTCATCAATCTTTTTACTTATAAAGATTTGAACTTTTAAAGATTCCAGCTTACTTGTACGTTTCTAAGGGTCCATTCCTCTACACTGTTGCCGGCCTAAGGCTTAGATCAACATATAGATGTGTATATATTGACATATTATCCCCTCGGCTTTCTGTGATTCCCTACATCTCCCCTTTCTTTGCAGACAAGCCATTTGAAATACCCTTAACTTACTTCACAGCCAATAAGTCTTTGAAATAATGTGTATTTTTTAGAGAAATCATCTTTTATAATTAGGGAGAAAATCTCACGTTCCATAGTTTTCTAAACAGCATAACTTCACTCTTCTCACAGCTTAATTTGCTGTATTAAACAACCTTTGTGTATTTAGCTTTATCAATGACATGTACTTAACAATGTTTTAGAGACCCTACCAGTCTTTGAAAACATCCTTGTTCCTTGTTTCTTTTCCAGGTTTATGTATATTTTCTGCCTAGCACCTGATTATTCCAACATCTGACGGATTGCCTAGGGAATCTAATTCTGGTATTGATTGTTTTTGCTGATTGTCTCCCTTTGTAGCTGATTTCTTCATTATTGTGTAAATTTAGGTCATGAGCTCATGTTTAGCTAAACAGCTGACCTTGTAAAAGGCTTATGTGTGAACGCTCGTAAGTTTCAGCAAAAAGTCGGCAAAGATTTATTTGTGTCCCTCCAATGAGTTGCCCACAAGGACCCCGTTTTCTAGAAGTGTTGGTCCAATACTCCCTCTAGGGGTAGGGGACTTAGACAGGGCTGCTTTCGGCCCCCGATCTTCGGCAGGGGCAGTGGGCGGCCTGTGGCCCGGGCAGGAGCCTCTCCGCATGTGTCCCAGGGACCCATTTGACTGCGAACTTCGGTCACCTGGCAGGAAGCTACGATGCCCTGACCTATGGTTAGCTGTGCAGCGAGGTGTACTGCGCGGACAGGTTCCAAAAACACTACAAATAAGAGGGTGGCCTGAGTGGAAAGGTGAGAGTTTGGGAAGCTGTGCAGACAAAGAAGGCGCCCTTTGGCCTGGGCCTAAATGCTTGTGACACCCCACTGGGTCTGCCGGGCTCTGAGGGCCCTGCCCTGGGCCCCCTGCTCCCCTGCCCTTTGTTCAGTCACAGCAGAGATGGCCACACCCACTCCCTCAGTGAGGGCAGTCTTCCAAACTCCCTCAGCCACGCCCCCTCTCCGCAGGTTACCATGGACTACAGATGCTGCATTCTGAGGCCAGGGCGTTCCGAGAATGCAAAGGGCAGACATGATGACCTTAAATGATTTCCTCTTGTGTCAGTTTTGGTAAACTGTAGGAGCTAGGAAATGGTCCGCTTTACAGAAATGTTCAAGTTTACTGGCATTTCATATATTCTCTGCTATAACATTGTCCTGAACCTTTCTGTATATTATTTACTTTTTTTTGTTTTCCTAAATCAAAGTGTGTCTTTTAAATCTTTTCAAAGAATATTCTTTGGACTTACTAAATTACCTAAATTTTATACGTTTTCTGTTGTATTAAGTTCTGCTCATATCTTTATTTATCTTTTTTCTATGTTCTCAGGGTTTATTGTTTTGATTTTCTGATGTCAAGTAAAACACTTGGTTATTATTTTTAATAAATCTTTTTACTTATAAAGATTTGAACTTTTAAAGATTCCAGCTTCCTTGTACGTTTCTAAGGGTCCATTCCTCTACACTGTTGCCGGCCTAAGGCTTAGTTCACCATATAGCAATGTATATATTGACATATTATCCCCTCGGCTTTCTGTGATTCCCTACATCTCACCTTTCTTTGCAGACAAGACATTTGAAATACCCTTAACTTATTTCACAGCCAATAAGTCTTTGAAATAATGTGTATTTTTTAGAGAAATCATCTTATATAATTAGGCAGAAAATCTCACCTTCCATAGTTTTCTAAACAGCATAATTTCACTCTTCACACTGCTTAATTTGTTGTATTAAACAACCTTTGAGTATTTAGCTTTATCAATGACATGTACTTTAAAAATGTCTTAGAGATACTACCAGTCTTTGAAAACATCCTTGTTCCTTGTTTCTTTTCCAGGTTTATGTATATTTTCTGCCTAGCACCTGATTATTCCAACATCTGACGGATGGCCTAGGGAATCTAATTCTGGTATTGATTGTTTTTGCTGATTGTCTCCCTTTGTAGCTGATTTCTTCATTATTGTGTAAATTTAGGTCATGAGCTCATGTTTAGCTAAACAGCTGACCTTGTAAAAGGCTTATGTGTGAACGCTCGTAAGTTTCAGCAAAAAGTCGGCAAAGATTTATTTGTGTCCCTCCAATGAGTTGCCCACAAGGACCCCGTTTTCTAGAAGTGTTGGTCCAATACTCCCTCTAGGGGTAGGGGACTTAGACAGGGCTGCTTTCGGCCCCCGATCTTGGGCAGGGGCAGTGGGCGGCGTGTGGCCCGGGCAGGAGCCTCTCTGCGTGTGAACCTGGGAATCATCTCTCCTGCGAACTTCGGTCACCTGGCAGGAAGCTACGATGCCCAGACCTATGGTTAGCTGTGCAGCGAGGTATACTGGGTGGACAGGTTCCACACACACTTCAAATAAGTGGGTGGCCTCAGTGGAAAAGTGAGGGTTTGGCCAGCTGTGCAGACAAAGAAGGCGCCCTTTGGCCTGGGCCTAAATGCTTGTGACACCCCACTGGGCCTGCCTTGCTCTGAGGGCCCTGACCTGGGCCCCCTGCTCCTCTGCACTTTGTTCAGTCACAGCAGAGATGGCCACACCCACTCCCTCAGTGAGGGCAGTCTTCCAACCTCCCTCAGCCACGCCCCCTCTCCGCAGGTTACCATGGACAACAGATGCTGCATTCTGAGGCCAGGGCGTTCCGAGAATGCCAAGGGCAGACATGATGACCTTAACTGATTTCCTCTTGTGTCAGTTTTCGTAAACTGTAGCAGCTTGGAAATGGTCCGCTTTACAGAAATGTTCAAGTTTACTGGCATTTCATATATTCTCTGCTATAACATTGTCCTGATTCTTTCTGCATATTCTTTACTTATGTTTATGTTTTCCTTAATCAAAGTGTGTCTTTTAAATCTTTTCAAAGAATATTCTTGGACTTACTAAATCACCTGAATTTTATACGTTTTCTGTTGTATTAAGTTCTGCTCATACCTTTATTTATCTTTTTTCTATGTTCTCAGGGTTTTTAGTTTTGATTTTCTGATGTCAAGTAAAACACTTGGTTATTCATTTTCATCAATCTTTTTACTTATAAAGATTTGAACTTTTAAAGATTCCAGCTTACTTGTACGTTTCTAAGGGTCCATTCCTCTACACTGTTGCCGGCCTAAGGCTTAGATCAACATATAGCTATGTATATATTGACATATTATCCCCTCGGCTTTCTGTGATTCCCTACATCTCACCTTTCTTTGCAGACAAGCCATTTGAAATACCCTTAACTTACTTCACAGCCAATAAGTCTTTGAAATAATGTGTATTTTTTAGAGAAATCATCTTTTATAATTAGGCAGAAAATCTCACGTTCCATAGTTTTCTAAACAGCATAACTTCACTCTTCTCACAGCTTAATTTGCTGTATTAAACAACCTTTGTGTATTTAGCTTTATCAATGACATGTACTTTAACAATGTTTTAGAGACCCTACCAGTCTTTGAAAACATCCTTGTTCCTTGTTTCTTTTCCAGGTTTATGTATATTTTCTGCCTAGCACCTGATTATTCCAACATCTGACGGATGGCCTAGGGAATCTAATTCTGGTATTGATTGTTTTTGCTGATTGTCTCCCTTTGTAGCTGATTTCTTCATTATTGTGTAAATTTAGGTCATGAGCTCATGTTTAGCTAAACAGCTGACCTTGTAAAAGGCTTAGGTGTGAACGCTCGTAAGTTTCAGCAAAAAGTCGGCAAAGATTTATTTGTGTCCCTACAATGAGTTGCCCACAAGGACCCCGTTTTCTAGAAGTGTTGGTCCAATACTCCCTCTAGGGGTAGGGGACTTAGACAGGGCTGCTTTCGGCCCCCGATCTTCGGCAGGGGCATTGGGCGGCCTGTGGCCCGGGCAGGAGCCTCTCTGCGTGTGAACATGGGAATCATCTCTCCTGTGAACTTCGGTCACCTGGCAGGAAGCTACGATGCCCAGACCTATGGTTAGCTGTGCAGCGAGGTATACTGCGCGGACAGGTTCCACACACACTTCAAATAAGTGGGTGGCCTGAGTGGAAAAGTGAGAGTTTGGGGAGCTGTGCAGACAAAGAAGGCACCCTATGGCCTGGGCCTAAATGCTTGCGACACCCCACTGGGCCTGCCTTGCTCTGAGGGTCCTGCCCTGGGCCCCATGCTCCCCTGCCCTTTGTTCAGTCACAGCAGAGATGGCCACACCCACTCCCTCCGTGAGGGCAGTCCTCCAGCCTCCCTCAGACCCGCCCACTCTCCACAGGTTACCATGGACTACAGATGCTGCATTCTGAGGCCAGGGCGTTCCGAGAATGCCAAGGGCAGACATGACGACCTTAAATGATTTCCTCTTGTGTCAGTTTTGGTAAACTGTAGGAGCTAGGAAATGGTCCACTTTACAGAAATATTCAAATTTACTGGCATTTCATATATTCTCTGCTATAACATTGTCCTGATTCTTTCTGTATATTCTTTACTTTTTTTGTTTTCCTTAATCAAAGTGTGTCTTTTAAATCTTTTCAAAGAATATTCTTTGGACTTACTACCTCACCTGGATTTTATACGTTTTCTGTGGTATTAAGTTCTGCTCATATCTTTATTTATCTTTTTTATATGTTCTCAGGGTTTATTGTTTTGATCTTCTGATGTCAATTAAAACACTTGGTTATTCATTTTCATCAATCTTTTTACTTATAAAGATTTGAACTTTTAAAGATTCCAGCTCACTTTCAAGTTTCTAAGTGTCAGGTCCTCTACATTGTGGCTGGCCTAAGGCTTAGTTCACCATATAGCAATGTATATATTGACATTTTCCCCTCGACTTTCTGTGATTCCCTACATCTCACCTTTCTTTGCAGACAAGCCATTTGAAATACACTTAACTTATTTCACAGCCAATAAGTCTTTGAAATAATGTCTATTTTTTAGAGAAATCTTCTTATATAATTAGGCAGAAAATCTCACCTGCCATAGTTTTGAAAACAGCATAATTTCACTCTTCTCAATGCTTAATCTGTGGTATTAAACAACCTTTGAGTATTTAGGTTTATCAACGACATGTACTTTAAAAATGTTTTAGAGATCCTACCAGCCTTTGAAAACCTCTTTGTTCCTTGTTTCAGTTCCAGTTTTATGTATATTTTCTGCCTTGCACCTGATTATTCCAACATCAGATGGATGGCCTAGGGAATCTCATTCCGGTATTGATTGTTTTTGCTGATTGTCTCCCTTTGTAGCTGATTTCTTCAATATTGTGTAAATTTAGATCATGAGCTCATGTTTAGCTAAACAGCTGACCTTGTAAGTGGCTTAGGTGTGAACGCTGGTAAACTTCAGCAGAAAGTCGGCAAAGATTTATTTGTGTCCCTCCAATTAGTTGCCCGCAAGAACCCCGTTTTCTACAAGTGTTGGTCCAATACTCCTTCGAGAGGCAGTGGACTCAGACATGGCTGCTTTTCAGCCTTCGATCTGGGGCAGGGCCAGTGGGCGGCCTGTGGCCCGGGCAGGAGCCTCTCCGCATGTGTCCCAGGGACACATTTGCCTGCGAACTTCAGTCACATTGCAGGAAGCTACGATGCCTTGACCTATGGATAGCTGTGCAGCGAGGTGTACTGCGCGGACCTGTACCAAACACACTTCAAAAAGAGGGCGGCCTGAGTGGAAAGGTGAGAGTTTGGGCAGCTGTGCAGACAAAGAAAGCGCCCTTTGGACTGGGCCTAAATGCTTGTGACACCCCACTGGGTCTGCAGGGCTCTGAGGGCCCTGCCCTGGGCCCCCTGCACCCCTGCCCTTTGTTCAGTCACAGCAGAGATGGCCACACCCACTCCCTCCGTGAGGGCAGTGTTCCAGCCTCCCTCAGACCCGCCCACTCTCCACAGGTTACCATGGACTACAGATGCTGCATTCTGAGGCCAGGGCGTATCGAGAATGCCAAGGGCAGACATGATGACCTTAAATGATTTCCTCTTGTGTCAGTTTTGGTAAAGTTTAGGAGCTAGGAAATGGTCCACTTTACAGAAATATTCAAATTTACTGGCAATTCATATATTCTCTGCTATAACATTGTCCTGATTCTTTCTGTATATTATTTACTTTTTTTTGTTTTCCTAAATCAAAGTGTGTCTCTTAAATCTTTTCAAAGAATATTCTTTGGACTTACTAAATCACCTAAATTTTATACGTTTTCTGTTGTATTAAGTTCTGCTCATATCTTTATTTATCTTTTTTCTATGTTCTCAGGGTTTATTGTTTTGATTTTCTGATGTCTAGTAAAACACTTGGTTATTATTTTTAATAAATCTTTTTACTTATAAAGATTTGAACTTTTAAAGATTCCAGCTTCCTTGTACGTTTCTAAGGGTCGATTCCTCTACACTGTTGCCGGCCGAAGGCTTAGTTAACCATATAGCAATGTATATATTGACATATTATCCACTCGGCTTTCTGTGATTCCCTACATCTCACATTTCTTTGCAGACAAGACATTTGAAATACCCTTAACTTATTTCACAGCCAATAAGTCTTTGAAATATTGTGTATTTTTAGAGAAATCATCTTATATAATTAGGCAGAAAATCTCACCTTCCATAGTTTTCTAAACAGCATAATTTCACTCTTCTCACTGCTTAATTTGTTGTATTAAACAACCTTTGAGTATTTAGCTTTATCAATGACATGTACTCTAAAAATGTTTTAGAGATCCTACCAGTCTTTGAAAACATCCTTGTTCCTTGTTTCTTTTCCAGGTTTATGTATATTTTCTGCCTAGCACCTGATTATTCCAACATCTGACGGATGGCCTAGGGAATCTAATTCTGGTATTGATTGTTTTTGCTGATTTTCTCCCTTTGTAGCTGATTTCTTCATTATTGTGTAAATTTAGGTCATGAGCTCATGTTTAGCTAAACAGCTGACCTTGTAAAAGGCTTATGTGTGAACGCTCGTAAGTTTCAGCAAAAAGTCGGCAAAGATTTATTTGTGTCCCTCCAATGAGTTGCCCACAAGGACCCCGTTTTCTAGAAGTGTTGGTCCAATACTCCCTCTAGGGGTAGGGGACTTAGACAGGGCTGCTTTCGGCCCCCGGTCTTGGGCATGGGCAGTGGGCGGCGTGTGGCCCGGGCAGGAGCCTCTCTTTGTGTGAACCTGGGAATCATCTCTCCTGCGAACTTCGGTCACCTGGCAGGAAGCTACGATGCCCAGACCTATGGTTAGCTGTGCAGCGAGGTATACTGGGTGGACAGGTTCCACACACACTTCAAATAAGTGGGTGGCCTCAGTGGAAAAGTGAGAGTTTGGCCAGCTGTGCAGACAAAGAAGGCGCCCTTTGGCCTGGGCCTAAATGCTTGTGACACCCCACTGGGCCTGCCTTGATCTGAGGGCCCTGCCCTGGGCCCCCTGCTCCCCTGCCCTTTGTTCAGTCACAGCAGAGATGGCCACACCCACTCCCTCCGTGAGGGCAGTGTTCCAGCCTCCCTCAGCCCCGCCCACTCTCCACAGGTTACCATGGACTACAGATGATGCATTCTGAGGCCAGGGCCTTCCGAGAATGCCAAGGGCAGACATGATGACCTTAAATGATTTCCTCTTGTGTCAGTTTTGGTAAACTGTAGGAGCTAGGAAATGGTCCACTTTACAGAAATGTTCAAATTTACTGGCATTTCATATATTCTCTGCTATAACATTGTCCTGATTCTTTCTATATATTCTTTAATTATGTTTGTGCTTTCCTTAATCAAAGTGTGTCTTTTAAATCTTTTCAAAGAATATTCTTTGGACTTACTACCTCACCTGAATTTTATACGTTTTCTGTGGTATTAAGTTCTGCTCATATCTATCTTTATCTTTTTTCTATGTTCTCAGGGTTTATTGTTTTGATCTTCTGATGTCAATTAAAACACTTGGTTATTCATTTTCATCAATCTTTTTACTAATAAAGATTTGAACATTTAAAGATTCCAGCTCACTTTCAAGTTTCTAAGGGTCAGGTCCTCTACATTGTGGCTGGCCTAAGGCTTAGTTCACCATATAGCAATGTATATATTGACATTTTCCCCTCGACTTTCTGTGATTCCCTACATCTCACCTTTCTTTGCAGACAAGCCATTTGAAATACACTTAACTTATTTCACAGCCAATAAGTCTTTGAAATAATGTCTATTTTTTAGAGAAATCTTCTTATATAATTAGGCAGAAAATCTCACCTGCCATAGTTTTGAAAACAGCATAATTTCACTCTTCTCAATGCTTAATCTGTGGTATTAAACAACCTTTGAGTATTTAGCTTTATCAACGACATGTACTTTAAAAATGTTTTAGAGATCCTACCAGCCTTTGAAAACCTCCTTGTTCCTTGTTTCAGTTCCAGTTTTATGTATATTTTCTGCCTTGCACCTGATTATTCCAACATCAGATGGATGGCCTAGGGAATCTCATTCTGGTATTGATTGTTTTTGCTGATTGTCTCCCTTTGTAGCTGATTTCTTCAATATTGTGTAAATTTAGATCATGAGCTCATGTTTAGCTAAACAGCTGACCTTGTAAGAGGCTTAGGTGTGAACGCTGGTAAGCTTCAGCAGAAAGTCGGCAAAGATTTATTTGTGTCCCTCCAATGAGTTGTCCGCAAGAACCCCGATTTCTACAAGTGTTGGTCCAATACTCCTTCGAGAGGCAGTGGACTCAGACATGGCTGCTTTTCAGCCTTCGATCTGGGGCAGGGCCAGTGGGCGGCCTGTGGCCCGGGCAGGAGCCTCTCCGCATGTGTCCCGGGGACCCATTTGCCTGCGAACTTCAGTCACCTGGCAGGAAGCTACGATGCCTTGCCCTATGGTTAGCTGTGCAGCGAGGTGTACTGCGCGGACAGGTACCCAACACACTTCAAATAAGAGGGCGGCCTGAGTGGAAAGGTGAGAGTTTGGGCAGCTGTGCAGACAAAGAAGGCGCCCTTTGGCCTGGGCCTAAATGCTTGTGACACCCCACTGGGTCTGCCGGGCTCTGAGGGCCCTGCCCGGGGCCCCCTGCTCCCCTGCCCTTTGTTCAGTCACAGCAGAGATGGCCACACCCACTCCCTCAGTGAGGGCAGTCTTCCAACCTCCCTCACCCACGCCCCCTCTCCGCAGGTTACCATGGACTACAGATGCTGCATTCTGAGGCCAGGGCGTTCCGAGAATGCCATGGACAGACATGATGACCTTAAGTGATTTCCTCTTGTGTCAGTTTTGGTAAACTGTAGGAGCTAGGAAATGGTCCACTTTACAGAAATATTCAAATTTACTGGCAATTCATATATTCTCCGCTATAACATTGTCCTGATTCTTTCTGTATATTATTTACTTTTTTTGTTTTCCTAAATCAAAGTGTGTCTTTTAAATCTTTTCAAAGAATATTCTTTGGACTTACTAAATTACCTAAATTTTATACGTTTTCTGTTGTATTAAGTTCTGCTCATATCTTTATTTATCTTTTTTCTATGTTCTCAGGGTTTATTGTTTTGATTTTCTGATGTCAAGTAAAACACTTGGTTATTATTTTTAATAAATCTTTTTACTTATAATGATTTGAACTTTTAAAGATTCCAGCTTCCTTGTACGTTTCTAAGGGTCCATTCCTCTACACTGTTGCCGGCCTAAGGCTTAGTTCACCATATAGCAATATATATATTGACATATTATCCCCTCGGCTTTCTGTGATTCCCTACATCTCACCTTTCTTTTCAGACAAGACATTTGAAATACCCTTAACTTATTTCACAGCCAATAAGTCTTTGAAATAATGTGTATTTTTTAGAGGAATCATCTTATATAATTAGGCAGAAAATCTCACATTCCATAGTTTTCTAAACAGCATAATTTCACTCTTCTCACTGCTTAATTTGTTGTATTAAACAACCTTTGAGTATTTAGCTTTATCAATGACATGTACTTTAAAAATGTTTTAGAGATCCTACCAGTCTTTGAAAACATCCTTGTTCCTTGTTTCTTTTCCAGGTTTATGTATATTATCTGCCTAGCACCTGATTATTCCAACATCTGACGGATGGCCTAGGGAATCTAATTCTGGTATTGACTGTTTTTGCTGATTGTCTCCCTTTGTAGCTGATTTCTTCATTATTGTGTAAATTTAGATCATGAGCTCATGTTTAGCTAAACAGCTGACCTTGTAAAAGGCTTAGGAGTGAACGCTCGTAAGTTTCAGCAAAAAGTCGGCAAAGATTTATTTGTGTCCCTCCAATGAGTTGCCCACAAGGACCCCGTTTTCTAGAAGTGTTGGTCCAATACTTCCTCTAGGGGTAGGGGAATTAGACAGGGCTGCTTTCGGCCGCCGTTCTTGGGCAGTGGCAGTGGGCCGCCTGTGGCCCGGGCAGGAGCCTCTCTGCATGTGAACCTGGGAATCATCTCTCCTGCGAACTTCGGTCACCTGGCAGGAAGCTACGATGCCCAGACCTATGGTTAGCTGTGCAGCGAGGTATACTGGGTGGACAGGTTCCACACACACTTCAAATAAGTGGGTGGCCTCAGTGGAAAAGTGAGAGTTTGGCCAGCTGTGCACACAAAGAAGGCTCCCTTTGGCCTGGGCCTAAATGCTTGTGACACCCCACTGGGCCTGCCTTGCTCTGAGGGCCCTGACCTGGGCCCCCTGCTCCCCTGCCCTTTGTTCAGTCACAGCAGAGATGGCCACACACACACCCTCAGTGAGGGCAGTGTTCCAGCCTCCCTCAGCACCGCCCCCTCTCGGCAGGTTACCATGGACTACAGATGCTGCATTCTGAGGCCAGGGCGTTCCTAGAATGCCAAGGGCAGACATGATGACCTTAAATGATTTCCTCTTGTGTCAGTTTTCGTAAACTGTAGCAGCTAGGAAATGGTCCGCTTTACAGAAATGTTCAAGTTTACTGGCATTTCATATATTCTCTGCTATAACATTGTCCTGATTCTTTCTGCATATTCTTTACTTATGTTTTTGTTTTCCTTAATCAAAGTGTGTCTTTTAAATCTTTTCAAAGAATATTCGTTGGACTTACTAAATCACCTGAATTTTATACGTTTTCGGATGTATTAAGTTCTGCTCATACCTTTATTTATCTTTTTTCTATGTTCTCAGTGTTTATAGTTTTGATTTACTGATGTCCAGTAAAACACTTGGTTATTCATTTTCATCAATCTTTTTACTTATAAAGATTTGAACTTTTAAAGATTCCAGCTTACTTGTACGTTTCTAAGGGTCCATTCCTCTACACTGTTGCCGGCCTAAGGCTTAGATCAACATATAGCTATGTATATATTGACATATTATCCCCTCGGCTTTCTGCGATTCCCTACATCTCACCTTTCTTTGCAGACAAGCCATTTGAAATACCCTTAACTTACTTCACAGCCAATAAGTCTTTGAAATAATGTGTATTTTTTAGAGAAATCATCTTATATAATTAGGCAGAAAATCTCACGTTCCATAGTTTTCTAAACAGCATAACTTCACTCTTCTCACAGCTTAATTTGCTGTATTAAACAACCTTTGTGTATTTAGCTTTATCAATGACATGTACTTTAAAAATGTTTTAGAGACCCTACCAGTCTTTGAAAACATCCTTGTTCCTTGTTTCTTTCCCAGGTTTATGTATATTTTCTGCCTAGCACCTGATTATTCCAACATCTGACGGATGGCCTAGGGAATCTAATTCTGGTATTGATTGTTTTTGCTGATTGTCTCCCTTTGTAGCTGATTTCTTCATTATTGTGTAAATTTAGGTCATGAGCTCATGTTTAGCTAAACAGCTGACCTTGTAAAAGGCTTATGTGTGAACGCTCGTAAGTTTCAGCAAAAAGTCGGCAAAGATTTATTTGTGTCCCTCCAATGAGTTGCCCACAAGGACCCCGTTTTCTAGAAGTGTAGGTCCAATACTCCCTCTAGGTGTAGGGGACTTAGACAGGGCTGCTTTCGGCTCTCGATCTTGGGCAGGGGCAGTGGGCGGCATGTGGCCCGGGCAGGAGCCTCTCTGCGTGTGAACCTGGGAATCATCTCTCCTGCGAACTTCGGTCACCTGGCAGGAAGCTAGGATGCCCAGACCTATGGTTAGCTGTGCAGCGAGGTATACTGCGTGGAGAGGTTCCACACACACTTCAAATAAGTGGGTGGCCTGAGTGGAAAAGTGAGAGTTTGGCCAGCTGTGCAGACAAAGAAGGCGCCCTATGGCCTGGGCCTAAATGCTTGCGACACCCCACTGGGCCTGCCTTGCTCTGAGGGTCCTGCCCTGGGCCCCATGCTCCCCTGCCCTTTGTTCAGTCACAGCAGAGATGGCCACACCCACTCCCTCCGTGAGGGCAGTGTTCCAGCCTCCCTCAGACCCGCCCACTCTCCACAGGTTACCATGGACTACAGATGCTGCATTCTGAGGCCAGGGCGTTCCGAGAATTCCAAGGGCAGACATGATGACCTTAAATGATTTCCTCTTGTGTCAGTTTTGGTAAACTGTAGGAGCTAGGAAATGGTCCACTTTACAGAAATATTCAAATTTACTGGCATTTCATATATTCTCTGCTATAACATTGTCCTGATTCATTCTGTATATTCTTTACTTTTTTTGTTTACCTTAATCAAAGTGTGTCTTTTAAATCTTTTCAAAGAATATTCTTTGGACTTACTACCTCACCTGAATTTTATACGTTTTCTGTGGTATTAAGTTCTGCTCATATCTTTATTTATCTTTTTTCTATGTTCTCAGGGTTTATTGTTTTGATCTTCTGATGTCAATTAAAACACTTGGTTATTCATTTTCATCAATCTTTTTACTTATAAAGATTTGAACTTTTAAACATTCCAGCTCACTTTCAAGTTTCTAAGGGTCAGGTCCTCTACATTGTGGCTGGCCTAAGGCTTAGTTCACCATATAGCAATGTATATATTGACATTTTCCCCTCGACTTTCTGTGATTCCCTACATCTCACCTTTCTTTGCAGACAAGCCATTTGAAATACCCTTAACTTATTTCACAGCCAATAAGTCTTTGAAATAATGTCTATTTTTTAGAGAAATCTTCTTATATAATTAGGCAGAAAATCTCACCTGCCATAGTTTTGAAAACATCATAATTTCACTCTTCTCAATGCTTAATCTGTGGTATTAAACAACCTTTGAGTATTTAGGTTTATCAACGACATGTACTTTAAAAATGTTTTAGAGATCCTACCAGCCTTTGAAAACCTCCTTGTTCCTTGTTTCAATTTCAGGTTTATGTATATTTTCTGCCTTGCACCTGATTATTCCAACATCAGATGGATGGCATAGGGAATCTCATTCCGGTATTGATTGTTTTTGCTGAATGTCTCCCTTTGTAGCTGATTTCTTCAATATTGTGTAAATTTAGATCATGAGCTCATGTTTAGCTAAACAGCTGACCTTGTAAGAGGCTTAGGTGTGAACGCTGGTAAGCTTCAGCAGAAAGTCGGCAAAGATTTATTTGTGTCCCTCCAATGAGTTGCCCGCAAGGACCCCGTTTTCTACAAGTGTTGGTCCAATACTCCTTCGAGATGCAGTGGACTCAGACATGGCTGCTTTTCAGCCTTCGATCTGGGGCAGGGCCAGTGGGCGGCCTGTGGCCCGGGCAGGAGCCTCCCCGCATGTGTCCCAGGGACCCATTTGCCTGCGAACTTCAGTCACCTGGCAGGAAGCTACGATGCCTTGACCTATGGTAAGCTGTGCAGCGAGGTGTACTGCGCGGACAGATACAAAACACACTTCAAATAAGAGGGCGGCCTGAGTGGAAAGGTGAGAGTTTGGGCAGCTTTGCAGACAAAGAAAGCGCCCTTTGGCCTGGGCCTAAATGCTTGTGACACCCCACTGGGTCTGCCGGGCTCTGAGGGCCCTGCCCTGGGCCCCCTTCTCCCCTGCCCTTTGTTCAGTCACAGCAGAGATGGCCACACCCACTCCCTCAGTGAGGGCAGTCTTCCAACCTCCCTCAGCCACGCCCCCTCTCCTCAGGTTAGCATGGACTTCAGATGCTGCATTCTGAGGCCAGTGCGTTCCGAGAATGCCAAGGGCAGACATGATGACCTTAAATGATTTCCTCTTGTGTCAGTTTTGGTAAACTTTAGGAGCTAGGAAATGGTCCACTTTACAGAAATATTCAAATTTACTGGCAATTCATATATTCTCCGCTATAACATTGTCCTGATTCTCTCTGTATATTATTTACTTTTTTTGTTTTCCTAAATCAAAGTGTGTCTTTTAAATCTTTTCAAAGAATATTCTTTGGACTTACTAAATTACCTAAATTTTATACGTTTTCTGTTGTAGTAAGTTCTGCTCCTATCTTTATTTATCTTTTTTCTATGTTCTCAGGGTTTATTGTTTTGATTTTCTGATGTCAAGTAAAACACTTGGTTATTATTTTTAATAAATCTTTTTACTTATAAAGATTTGAACTTTTAAAGATTCCAGCTTCCTTGTACGTTTCTAAGGGTCCATTCCTCTACACTGTTGCCGGGCTAAGGCTTAGTTCACCATATAGCAATGTATATATTGACATATTATCCCCTCGGCTTTCTGTGATTCCCTACAGCTCACATTTCTTTGCAGACAAGACATTTGAAATACCCTTAACTTATTTCACAGCCTATAAGTTTTTGAAATAATGTGTATTTTTTAGAGAAATCATCTTATATAATTAGGCAGAAAATCTCACCTTCCATAGTTTTCTAAACAGCATAATTTCACTCTTCTCACTGCTTAATTTGTTGTATTAAACAACCTTTGAGTATTTAGGTTTATCAATGACATGTACTTTAAAAATGTTTTAGAGATCCTACCAGCCTTTGAAAACCTCCTTGTTCCTTCTTTCAGTTCCAGTTTTATGTATATTTTCTGCCTTGCACCTGATTATTCCAACATCAGATGGATGGCCTAGGGAATCTCATTCTGGTATTGATTGTTTTTGCTGATTGTCTCACTTTGTAGCTGATTTCTTCAATATTGTGTAAATTTAGATCATGAGCTCATGTTTAGCTAAACAGCTGACCTTGTAAGAGGCTTAGGTGTGAACGCTGGTACGCTTCAGCAGAAAGTCGGCCAAGATTTATTTGTGTCCCTCCAATGAGTTGCCCGCAAGGACCCCGTTTTCTACAAGTGTTGGTCCAATAATCCTTCGAGAGGCAGTGGACTCAGACATGGCTGCTTTGCAGGCTTCGATATGGGGCAGGGCCTGTGGGCGGCCTGTGGCCCGGGCAGGAGCCTCTCCGCATGTGTCCCAGGGACCCATTTGACTGCGAACTTCGGTCACCTGGCAGGAAGCTACGATGCCCTGACCTATGGTTAGCTGTGCAGCGAGGTGTACTGCGTGGACAGGTTCCATACACACTTCAAATAAGAGGGTGGCCTGAGTGGAAAGGTGAGAGTTTGGGCAGCTGTGCAGACAAAGAAGGCGCCCTTTGGCCTGGGCCTAAATGCTTGTGACACCCCATTGTGTCTGCCGGGCTCTGAGGGACCTGCCCTGGGCCCCCTGCTCCCCTGCCCTTTGTTCAGTCACAGCAGAGATGGCCACACCCACTCACTCAGTGATGGCAGGCTTCCAAACTCCCTCAGCCACGCCCCCTCTCCGCAGGTTACGATGGACAACATATGCTGCATTCTGAGGCCAGGGCGTTCCGAGAATGCCAAGGGCAGACATGATGACCTTAAATGATTTCCTCTTGTGTCAGTTTTCGTAAACTGTAGCAGCTAGGAAATGGTCCGCTTTACAGAAATGTTCAAAGTTACTGGCATTTCATATATTCTCTGCTATAACATTGTCCTGATTCTTTCTGTATATTCTTTACTTTTTTTTTGTTTTCCTTAATCAAAGTGTGTCATTTAAATCTTTTCAAAGAATATTCTTTGGACTTACTAGCTCACCTGAATTTTACACGTTTTCTGTGGTATTAAGTTCTGCTCATATCTTTATTTATCTTTTTTCTATGTTCTCAGGGTTTATTGTTTTGATCTTCTGATGTCAAGTAAAACACTTGGTTATTCATTTTAATAAATCTTTTTACTTATAAAGATTTGAACTTTTAAAGATTGCAGCTTACTTGTACGTTTCTAAGGGTCCATTCCTCTACACTGTTGCCGGCCTAAGGCTTAGATCAACATATAGCTATGTATATATTGACATATTATCCCCTCGGCTTTCTGTGATTCCCTACATCTCAACTTTCTTTGCAGACAAGCCATTTGAAATACCCTTAACTTACTTCACAGCCAATAATTCTTCGAAATAATGTGTATTTTTTAGAGAAATCATCTTATATAATTAGGCAGAAAATCTCACGTTCCATAGTTTTCTAAACAGCATAACTTCACTCTTCTCACAGCTTAATTTGCTGTATTAAACAACCTTTGTGTATTTAGCTTTATCAATTACATGTACTTTAAAAATGTTTTAGAGACCCTAGCAGTCTTTGAAAACATCCTTGTTCCTTGTTTCTTTTCCAGGTTTATGTATATTTTCTGCCTAGCACCTGATTATTCCAACATCTGACGGATGCCCTAGGGAATCTAATTCTGGTATTGATTGTTTTTGCTGATTGTCTCCCTTTGTAGTTGATTTCTTCATTATTGTGTAAATTTAGGTCATGAGCTCATGTTTAGCTAAACAGCTGACCTTGTAAAAGGCTTATGTGTGAACGCTCGTAAGTTTCAGCAAAAAGTCGGCAAAGATTTATTTGTGTCCCTCCAATGAGTTGCCCACAAGGACCCCGTTTTCTAGAAGTGTTGGTCCAATACTCCCTCTAGGGGTAGGGGACTTAGACAGGGCTGCTTTCGGCCCCCGATCTTGGGCAGGGGCAGTGGGCGGCGTGTGACCCGGGCAGGAGCCTCTCTGCGTGTGAACCTGGGAATCATCTCTCCTGCGAACTTTGGTCACCTGGCAGGAAGCTACGATGCCCAGACCTATGGTTAGCTGTGCAGCGAGGTATACTGCGTGGACAGGTTCCACACACACTTCAAATAAGTGGGTGGCCTGAGTGGAAAAGTGAGAGTTTGGCCAGCTGTACAGACAAAGAAGGCGCCCTATGGCCTGGGCCTAAATGCTTGCGACACCCCACTGGGCCTGCCTTGCTCTGAGGGTCCTGCCCTGGGCCCCATGCTCCCCTGCCCTATGTTCAGTCACAGCAGAGATGGCCACACCCACTCACTCAGTGAGGGCAGTCTTCCAACCTCCCTCAGCCACGCCCCCACTCCGCAGGTTACCATGGACTACAGATGCTGCATTATGAGGCCAGGGCGTTCCGAGAATGCCAAGGGCAGACATGATGACCTTAAATGATTTCCTCTTTTGTCAGTTTTGGTAAACCTTAGGAGCTAGGAAATGGTCCGCTTTACAGAAATGTTCAAATTTACTGGCATTTCATATATTCTCTGCTATAACATTGTCCTGATTCTTTCTGTATATTCTTTACTTATGTTTATGTTTTCCTTAATCAAAGTGTGTCTTTTAAATCCTTTCAAAGTATATTCTTTGGACTTACTAAATCACCTGAATTTTATACGTTTTCTGTTGTATTAAGTTCTGCTCATATCTTTATTTATCTTTTTTCTATGTTCTCAGGGTTTATAGTTTTGATTTTCTGATGTCAAGTAAAACACTTGGTTATTCATTTTAATAAATCTTTGTCCTTATAAAGATTTGAACTTTTAAAGATTCCAGCTTCCTTGTACGTTTCTAAGGGTCCATTCCTCTACACTGTTGCCGGCCTAAGGCTTAGTTCACCATATAGCAATGTATATATTGACATATTATCCCCGCGGCTTTCTGTGATTCCCTACATCTCACCTTTCTTTGCAGACAAGCCATTTGAAATACACATAACTTATTTCACAGCCAATAAGTTTTTGAAATAATGTGTATTTTTAGGAGAAAACATCTTATATAATTAGGCAGAAAATCTCACCTCCATAGTTTTCTAAACAGCAAAATGTCACTTTCTCACTGCTTAATTTGTTGTATTAAACAACCTTTGAGTATTACCTTTATCAATGACATGTACTTTAAAAATGTTTTAAAGACCCTAACAGTCTTTGAAAACATCCTTGTTCCTTGTTTCTTTTCCAGGTTTATGTATATTTTCTGCCTAGCACCTGATTATTCCAACATCTCAAGGATGGCCTAGGGTACCTAATTCTGGTATTTATTGTTTTTGCTGACTGTCTCCCTTTGTAGCTGATTTCTTCATTATTGTGTAAATTTAGTTCATGAGCTCATATTTAGCTAAACAGCTGACCTTGTAAGAGGCTTAGGTGTGAACGCTCGTAAGTTTCAGAAAAAGTCGGCAAAGATTTATTTGTGTCCCTCCAATGAGTTGCCCACAAGGACCCCGTTTTCTAGAAGTGTTGGTCCAATACTTCCTCTAGGGGTAGGGGACTTAGACAGGGCTGCTTTCGGCCCCAGATCTTGGGCAGGGACAGTGGGCGGCGTGTGGCCCGGGCAGGAGCCTCGCTGCATGTGAACCTGGGAATCATCTATCCTGAGAACTTCGGTGACCTGGCAGGAAGCTACCATGCCCAGACCTATGTTTAGCTGTGCAGCGAGGTATACTGCGTGGACATGTTCCATACACACTTCAACCAAGTAGGTGGACTGAGTGGAAAATTGAGAGTTTGGGCAGCTGTGCAGACAAAGAAGGCGCCCTATGGCCTGGGCCTAAATGCTTGTGACACCCCACTGGGCCTGCCGGGCTCTGAGGACACAACCCTGGGCCCCCTGCACCCCTGCCCTTTGTTCAGTCACAGCAGAGATGGCCACACCCACTCCCTCATGTGAGGGCAGTGTTCCAGCCTCCCTCAGCCCCGCCCCCTCTCCGCAGGTTACCATGGACAAAGATGCTGCATTCTGAGGACAGGGCGTTCCGAGAATGCCAAGGGCAGACATGATGACCTTAAATGATTTCCTCTTGTGTCAGTTTTGGTAAACTGTAGGAGCTAGGAAATGGTCCGCTTTACAGAAATGTTCTAATTTACTGGCATTTCATATATTCTCTGCTATAACATTATCCTTATTCTTTCTATATATTCTTTAATTATGTTTGTGTTTTCCTTAATCAAAGTGTGTCTTTTAAATCTTTTCAAAGAATACTCTTTGGACTTACTACCTCACCTGAATTTTATACGTTTTCTGTGGTATTAAGTTCTGCTCATATCTTTATTTATCTTTTTTCTATGTTCTCAGCGTTTATTGTTTTGATCTTCTGATGTCAATTAAAACACTTGGTTATTCATTTTCATCAATCTTTTTACTTATAAAGATTTGAACTTTAAAGATTCCAGCTCACTTTCAAGTTTCTAAGGGTCAGGTCCTCTACATTGTGGCTGGCCTAAGGCTTAGTTCACCATGTAGAAATGTATATATTGACATTTTCTCCTCAACTTTCTGTGATTCCCTACATCGCACCTTTCTTTGCAGACAAGCCATTTGAAATACACAACATATTTCACAGCCAATAAGTCTTTGAAATAATGTCTATTTTTTAGAGAAATCTTCTTATATAATTAGGCAGAAAATCTCACCTGCCATAGTTTTCAAACAGCATAATTTCACTCTTCTCAATGCTTAATCTGTGGTATTAAACAACCTTTGATTATTTAGGTTTATCAACGACATGTACTTTAAAAATGTTTTAGTGATCCTACCAGCCTTTGAAAACCTCCTTGTTCCTTGTTTTAGTTCCAGTGTTATGTATATTTTCTGCCTTGCACCTGATTATTCCAACATCAGATGGATGGCCTAGGGAATCTCATTCTGGTATTGATTGTTTTTGCTGATTGTCTCCCTTTGTAGCTGATTTCTTCAATATTGTGTAAATTTAGATCATGAGCTCATGGTTAGCTAAACAGCTGACCTTGTAAGAGGCTTATGTGTGAACGCTGGTAAGCTTCAGCAGAAAGTCGGCAATGATTTATTTGTGTCCCTCCAATGTATTGCCCGCAAGGACCCCGTTTTCTACAAGTGTTGGTCCAATACTCCTTCGAGAGGCAGTGGACTCAGACATGGCTGCTTTTCAGCCTTCGATCTGGGGCAGGGCCGGTGGGCGGCCTGTGGCCCGGGCAGGAGCCTCTCCGCATGTGTGCCAGGGACCCATTTGCCTGCGAACTTCGGTCACCTGGCAGAAAGTTACGATGCTCTGACCTATGGTTAGCTGTGCAGCGAGGTGTACTGTGCGGACAGGTTCCAAACACACTTCATATAAGAGGGCGGCCTGAGTGGAAAGATGAGAGTTTGGGCAGCTGTGCAGACAAAGAAGGCGCCCTTTGGCCTGGGCCTAAATGCTTGTGACACCCCACTGGGTCTGCCGGGCTCTGAGGGCCCTGCCCTGGGCCCCCTGCTCCCCTGCCCTTTGTTCAGTCACAGCAGAGATGGCCACACCCACTCCCTCCGTGAGGGCAGTCTTCCAAGCTCCCTCAGCCACGCCCCCTCTCCGCAGGTTACCATGGACTACAGATGCTGCATTCTGAGGCCAGGGCGTTCCGAGAATGCCAAGGGCAGACATGATGACCTTAAATGATTTCCTCTTGTGTCAGTTTTGGTAAACTGTAGGAGCTAGGAAATGGTGCGCTTTACAGAAATGTTCTAATTTACTGGCATTTCATATATTCTCTGATATAACATTGTCCTGATTCTTTCTGCATATTCTTTACTTATGTTTATGTTTTCCTTAATCAAAGTGTGTCCTTTAAATCTTTTCAAAGAATATTCTTTAGACTTACTAAATCACCTGAATTTTATACGTTTTCTGTTGTATTAAGTTCTGCTCATATATTTATTTACCTTTTTTCTATGTTCTCAGGGTTTATAGTTTTGATTTTCTGATGTCAAGTAAAACACTTGGTTATTCATTTTCATCAATCTTTTTACTTATAAAGATTTGAACTTTTAAAGATTCCAGCTCACTTTTAAGTTTCTAAGGGTCAGGTCCTCTATATTGTGGCTGGCCTAAGGCTTAGTTCACCATGTAGCAATGTATATCTTGACATTTTCCCTCGACTTTCTGTGATTCCTTACATCTCACCTTTCTTTGCAGACAAGCCATTTGAAATACACTTAACTTATTTCACAGCCAATAAGTCTTTGAAATAATGTGTATTTTTTAGAGAAATCATCTTGTATAATTAGGCAGAAAATGTCACGTTCCAAAGTTTTCTAAACAGCATAACTTCACTCTTCTCACTGCTTAATTTGCTGTATTAAACAACCTTTGGTATTTAGCTTTATCAATGACATGTACTTTAAAAATGTTTTAGAGACCCTACCAGTCTTTGAAAACATCCTTGTTCCTTGTTTCTTTTCCAGGTTTATGTATATTTTCTGCCTAGCACCTGATTATTCCAACATCTGACCGGGGGCCTAGGGAATCTAATTCTGGTATTGATTGTTTTTGCTGATTGTCTCCCTTTGTAGCTGATTTCTTCATTATTGTGTAAATTTAGATCATGTGCTCATGTTTAGCTAAACAGCTGACCGTTTAAGAGGCTTAGGTGTGAACGCTCGTAAGTTTCAGCAAAATGTCGCCAAAGATTGATTTGTGTCCTTCCAATGAGTTGCCCACAAGGACCCCGTTTTCTAGAACTGTTGGTCCAATACTCCCTCTAGGGGTAGGGTACTTAGACAGGGCTGCTTTCGGCCCCCGATCTTGGGCAGCGGCAGTGGGCGGCCTGTGGCCCGGGCAGGAGCCTCTCTGCGTGTGAACCTGGGAGTCATTTCTCCTTGCGAACTTCGGTCACCTGGCAGGAAGCTACGATGCCCAGACCTATGGTTAGCTGTGCAGCGAGGTATACTGCGTGGACAGGTTCCACACACACTTCAAATAAGTGGGAGGCCTCAGTGGAAAAGTGAGAGTTTGGCCAGCTGTGCAGACAAAGAAGGCGCCCTATGGCCTGGGCCTAAATGCTTGCGACACCCCACTGGGCCTGCCGGGCTCTGAGGGCCCTGCCCTGGGCCCCCAGTTCCCCTGCCCTTTGTTCAGTCACAGCAGAGATGTCCACACCCACTCCCTCAGTGAGGGCAGTCCTCCAGCCTCCCTCAGCCCCGCCCACTCTCCGCAGGTTACCATGGACTACAGATGCTGCATTCTGAGGCCAGGGAGTTCCGAGAATGCCAAGGGCAGACATGATGACCTTAAATGATTTCCTCTTGTGTCAGTTTTGGTAAACTGTAGGAGCTAGGAAATGGTGCGCTTTACAGAAATGTTCCAATTTACTGGCATTTCATATATTCTCTGCTATAACATTGTCCTGATTCTTTCTGTATATTCTTTATTTTTTTTGTTTTCCTTAATCAAAGTGTGTCTTTTAAATCTTTTCAAAGAATATTCTTTGGACTTACTACCTCACCTGAATTTTATACGTTTTCTGTTGTATTAAGTTCTGCTCATATCTTTATTTATCTTTTTTCTGTGTTCTCAGTGTTTATTCTTTTGATTTTCTGATGTCAAGTAAAACACTTGGTTATTCATTTTAATAAATCTTTTTACTTATAAAGATTTGAACTTTTAAAGATTCCAGCTCACTTTCAAGTTTCTAAGGGTCAGGTCCTCTATATTGTGGCTGGCCTAATGCTTAGATCAACATATAGCTATGTATATATTGACATATTATCCCCTCGGCTTTCTGTGATTCCCTACATCTCACCTTTCTTTGCAGACAAGCCATTTGAAATACCCTTAACTTATTTCACAGCCAATAAGTCTTTGAAATAATGTCTATTTTTTAGAGAAATCTTCTTATATAATTAGGCAGAAAATCTCACCTGCCATAGTTTTCAAAACAGCATAATTTCACTATTCTCAATGCTTAATCTGTGGTATTAAACAACATTTGAGTATTTAGGTTTATCAACGACATGTACTTTAAAAATGTTTTAGAGATCCTACCAGCCTTTGAAAACCTCCTTGTTCCTTGTTTCAGTTCCAGTTTTATTTATATTTTCTGCCTTGCACCTGATTATTCCAACATCAGATGGATGGCCTATGGAATCTCATTCTGGTATTGATTGTTTTTGCTGATTGTCTCCCTTTGAAGCTGATTTCTTCAATATTGTGTAAATTTAGATCATGAGCTCATGTTTAGCTAAACAGCTGACCTTGTAAGAGGCTTAGGTGTGAACGCTGGTAAGCTTCAGCAGAAAGTCGGCAAAGATTTATTTGTGTCCCTCCAATGAGTTGCCCGCAGGACCCCGTTTTCTACAAGTGTTGGTGCAATACTCCTTCGAGAGGCAGTGGACTCAGACATGGCTGCTTTTCAGCCTTCGATCTGGGGCAGGGCCAGTGGGCTGCCTGTGGCCCGGGCAGGAGCCTCTCCGCATGTGTCCCAACGACCCATTTGCCTGCGAACTTCGGTCACCTGGCAGGAAGCTACGATGCCCTGACCTATGGTTAGCTGTGCAGCGAGGTGTACTGCGCGGACAGGTTCCAAACACACTTCAAATAAGAGGGCGGCCTGAGTGGAAAGGTGAGACTTTGGGCAGCTGTGCAGACAAAGAAGGCGCCCTTTGGCCTGGGCCTAAATGCTTGTGACACCCCACTGTGTCTGCCGGGCTCTGAGGGCCCTGCCCTGGGCCCCCTGCTCCCCTGCCCTTTGTTCAGTCACAGCAGAGATGGCCACACACACTCCCTCAGTGAGGGCAGTCTTCCAAGCTCCCTCAGCAACGCCCCCTCTCCGCAGGTTACCATGGACTACAGATGCTGCATTCTGGGGCCAGGGCGTTCCGAGAATGCCAAGGGCAGACATGATGACCTTAAATGATTTCCTCTTGTGTCAGTTTTGGTAAACTGTAGCAGCTAGGAAATGGTCCGCTTTACAGAAATGTTCTAATTTACTGGCATTTCATATATTCTCTGCTATAACATTGTCCTGATTCTTTCTGCATATTCTTTACTTATGTTTATGTTTTCCTCAATCAAAGTGTGTCTTTTAAATATTTTCAAAGAATATTCTTTGGACTTAGTAAATCACCTGAATTTTATACGTTTTCTGTTGTATTAAGTTCTGCTCATATCTTTATTTATCTTTTTTCTATGTTCTCAGAGTTTATAGTTTTGATTTTCTGATGTCAAGTAAAACACTTGGTTATTCATTTTAATAAATTTTTTACTTATAAAGATTTGAACTTTTAAAGATTCCAGCTTACTTGTACGTTTCTAAGGGTCCATTCCTCTACACTGTTGCCGACCTAAGGCTTAGATCAACATATAGCTATGTATATATTGACATATTATCCCCTCGGCTTTCTGTGATTCCCTACATCTCACCTTTCTTTGCAGACAAGCCATTTGAAATACCCTTAACTTATTTCACAGCCAATAAGTCTTTGAAATAATGTGTATTTTTTAGAGAAATCATCTTATATAATTAGGCAGAAAATCTCACCTTCCATAGTTTTCTAAACAGCATAACTTCACTCTTCTCACAGCTTCATTTGCTGTATTAAACAACCTTTGTGTATTTAGCTTTATCAATGACATGTACTTTAAAAATGTTTTAGAGACCCTACCAGTCTTTGAAAACATCCTTGTTCCTTGTTTCTTTTCCAGGTTTATGTATATTTTCTGCCTAGAACCTGATTATTCCAACATCTGACGGATGGCCTAGGGAATCTAATTCTGGTATTGATTGTTTTTGCTGATTGTCTCCCTTTGTAGCTGATTTCTTCATTATTGTGTAAATTTAGGTCATGAGCTCATGTTTAGCTAAACAGCTGATCTTGTAAAAGGCTTATGTGTGAACGCTCGTCAGTTTCAGCAATAGTCGGCAAAGATTTATTTGTGTCCCTCCAATGAGTTGCCCACAAGGACCCCGTTTTCTAGAAGTGTTGGTCCAATACTCCCTCTAGGGGTAGGGGACTTAGACAGGGCTGCTTTCGGCCCCCGATCTTGGGCAGGGGCAGTGGGCGGCGTGTGGCCCGGGCAGGAGCCTCTCTGCGTGTGAACATGGGAATCATCTCTCCTGCGAACTTCGGTCACCTGGCAGGAAGCTACGATGCCGAGACCTATGGTTAGCTGTGCAGCGAGGTATACTGCGTGGACAGGTTCCACACACACTTCAAATAAGTGGTTGGCCTGAGTGGAAAAGTGAGAGTTTGGGCAGCTGTGCAGACAAAGAAGGCGCCCTATGGCCTGGGCCTAAATGCTGGTGACACCCCACTGGGCCTGCCTTGCTCTGAGTGCCGTGCCCTGGGCCCCCTGCTCCCCTGCCCATTGTTCAGTCACAGCAGAGATGGCCACACCCACTCCCTCAGTGTGGGCAGTGTTCCAGCCACCCTCAGCCACGCCCACTCTCCACAGGTTACCATGGACTACAGATGCTGCATTCTGAGGCCAGGGCGTTCCGAGAATGCCAAGGGCAGACATGATGACCTTAAATGATTTCCTCTTGTGTCAGTTTTGGTAAAGTGTAGGAGCTAGGAAATGGTCCACTTTACAGAAATGTTCAAATTTACTGGCATTTCATATATTCTCTGCTATAACATTGTCCTGATTCTTTCTGTATATTCTTTACTTTTTTTTGTTTTCCTTAATCAAAGTGTGTCTTTTAAATCTTTTCAAAGAATATTCTTTGGACTTACTACCTCACTTGAATTTTATACGTTTTCTGTGGTATTAAGTTCTGCTCATATCTTTATTTATCTTTTTTCTATGTTCTCAGGGTTTATTGTTTTGATCTTCTGATGTCAATTAAAACACTTGGTTATTCATTTTCATCAATCTTTTTACTTATAAAGATTTGAACTTTTAAAGATTCCAGCTCACTTTCAAGTTTCTAAGGGTCAGGTCCTCTACATTGTGGCTGGCCTATGGCTTAGTTCACCATATAGCAATGTATATATTGACATTTTCCCCTCGACTTTCTGTGATTCCCTACATCTCACCTTTCTTTGCAGACAAGCCATTTGAAATACACTTAACTTATTTCACAGCCAATAAGTCTTTGAAATAATGTCTATTTTTTAGAGAAATCTTCTTATATAAGTAGGCAGAAAATCTCACCTGCCATAGTTTTGAAAACAGCATAATTTCACTCTTCTCAATGCTTAATCTGTGGTGCTAAACAACCTTTGAGTATTTAGGTTTATCAACGACATGTACTTTAAAAATGTTTCAGATATCCTACCTGCCTTTGAAAACCTCCTTGTTCCTTGTTTAAGTTCCAGTTTTATGTATATTTTCTGCCTTGCACCTGATTATTCCAACATCAGATGGATGGCCTAGGGAATCTCATTCTGGTATTGATTGTTTTTGCTGATTGTCTCCCTTTTTAGCTGATTTCTTCAATATTGTGTAAATTTAGATCATGAGCTCATGTTTAGCTAAACAGCTGACCTTGTAAGAGGCTTAGGTTTGAACGCTGGTAAGCTTCAGCAGAAAGTCGGCAAAGATTTATTTGTGTCCCTCCAATGAGTTGCCCGCAAGAACCCCGTTTTCTACAAGTGTTGGTCCAAACTCCTTCGAGAGGCAGTGGACTCAGACATGGCTGCTTTTCAGCCTTCGATCTGGGGCAGGGCAAGTGGGCGGCCAGTGGCCCGGGCAGGAGCCTCTCCGAATGTGTCCTAGGGACCCATTTGCCTGCGAACTTCAGTCACCTGGCAGGAAGCTACGATGCCTTGACCTATGGTTAGCTGTGCAGCGAGGTGTACTGCGCGGACAGGTACGCAACACACTTCAAATAAGAGGGCGGCCTGAGAGGAAAGGTGAGAGTTTGGGCAGCTGTGCACACAAAGAAGGCGCCCTTTGGCTTGGGCCTAAATGCTTGTGAAACACCACTGGGTCTGCCTTGCTCTAAGGGCCCTGCCCTTGGCCACCTGCTCCCCTGCCCTTTGTTCAGTCACAGCAGAGATGGCCACACCCAATCCCTCAGTGAGGGCAGTGTTCCAGCCTCCCTCAGCCCCGCCCACTCTCCACAGGTTACCATGGACTACAGATGCTGCATTCTGAGGCCAGGGCGTTCCGAGAATGCCAAGGGCAGACATGATGACCTTAAATGATTTCCTCTTGTGTCAGTTTTGGTAAACTGTAGGAGCTAGGAAATGGTCCACTTTACAGAAATGTTCAAATTTACTGGCATTTCATATATTCTCTGCTATAACATTGTCCTGATTCTTTCTGTATATTCTTTATTTTTTTTTGTTTTCCTTAATTAAAGTGTGTCTTTTAAATCTTTTCAAAGAATATTCTTTGGACTTACTACCTCACCTGAATTTTATACGTTTTCTGTGGTATTAAGTTCTGCTCATATCTTTATTTATCTTTTTTCTATGTTCTCAGGGTTTATTGTTTTCATCTTCTGATGTCAATTAAAACACTTGGTTATTCATTTTCATCAATCTTTTTACTTATAAAGTTTTGAACTTTTAAAGATTCCAGCTCACTTTCAAGTTTCTAAGTGTCACGTCCTCTACATTGCGGCTGGCCTAAGGCTTAGTTCACCATATAGCAATGTATATATTGACATTTTCCACTCGACTTTCTGTGATTCCCTACATCTCACCTTTCTTTGCAGACAAGCCATTTGAAATACACTTAACTTATTTCACAGCCAATAAGTCTTTGAAATAATGTCTATTTTTTAGAGAAATCATCTTATATAATTAGGCAGAAAATCTCACCTGCCATAGTTTTGAAAACAGCATAATTTCACTCTTCTCAATGCTTAATCTGTGGTATTAAACAACCTTTGAGTATTTAGGTTTATCAATGACATGTACTTTAAAAATGTTTTAGAGATCCTACCAGACTTTGAAAACCTCCTTGTTCCTTCTTTCAGTTCCAGTTTTATGTATATTTTCTGCCTTGCACCTGATTATTCCAACATCAGATGGATGGCCTAGGGAATCTCATTCTGGTATTGATTGTTTTTGCTGATTGTCTCACTCTGTAGCTGATTTCTTCAATATTGTGTAAATTTAGATCATGAGCTCATGTTTAGCTAAACAGCTGACCTTGTAAGAGGCTTAGGTGTGAACGCTGGTACGCTTCAGCAGAAAGTCGGCAAAGATTTATTTGTGTCCCTCCAATGAGTTGCCCGCAAGGACCCCGTTTTCTACAAGTGTTGGTCCAATACTCCTTCGAGAGGCAGTGGACCCAGACATGGCTGCTTTTCAGGCTTCGATCTGGGGCAGGGCCAGTGGGCGCCCTGTGGCTAGGGCAGGAGCCTCTCCGCATGTGTCCCAGGGACCCATTTGCCTGCGAACTTCGGTCACCTGGCAGGAAGCTACGATGCCCTGACCTATGGTTAGCTGTGCAGCGAGGTGTACTGCGCGGACAGGTTCCAAACACACTTCAAATAAGAGGGCGGCCTGAGTGGAAAGGTGAGAGTTTGGGCAGCTGTGCAGACAAAGAAGACGCCCTTTGGCCTGGGCCTAAATGCTTGTGACACCCTACTGGGTCTGCCGGGCTCTGAGGGCCCTGCCCTGGGCCCCCTGCTCCCCTGCCCTTTGTTCAGTCACAGCAGAGATGGCCACACCCACTCCCTCAGTGATGGTAGCCTTCCAACCTCCCTCAGCCACGCCCCCTCTCCGCAGGTTACCATGGACTACTGATGCTGCATTCTGAGGCCAGGGCGTTCCGAGAATGCCAAGGGCAGACATGATGACCTTAAATGATTTCCTCTTGTGTCAGTTTTCGTAAACTGTAGCAGCTAGGAAATGGTCCGCTTTACAGAAATGTTCAAGTTTACTGGCATTTCATATATTCTCTGCTATATCATTGTCCTGATTCTTTCTGCATATTCTTTACTTATGTTTATGTTTTCCTTAATCAAAGTGTGTCTTTTAAATATTTTCAAAGAATATTCTTTGGACTTACTAAATCACCTGAATTTTATACGTTTTCTGTTGTATTAAGTTCTGCTCATATCTTTATTTATCTTTTTTCTATGTTCTCAGGGTTTATTGTTTTGATTTTCTGATGTCAAGTAAAACACTTGGTTATTCATTTTAATAAATCTTTTTACTTATAAAGATTTGAACTTTTAAAGATTCCAGCTTCCTTGTACGTTTCTAAGGGTCCATTCCTCTACACTGTTGCCAGCCTAAGGCTTAGATCAACATATAGCTATGTATATATTGAAATATTATCCCCTCGGCTTTCTGTGATTCCCTACATCTCACCTTTCTTTGCAGACAAGCCATTTGAAATACCCTTAACTTATTTCACAGCCAATAAGTCTTTGAAATAATGTGTATCTTTTAGAGAAATCATCTTATATAATTAGGCAGAAAATCTCACCTTCCATAGTTTTCTAAACAGCATAACTTCACTCTTCTCACAGCTTAATTTGCTGTATTAAACAACCTTTGTGTATTTAGCTTTATCAATGACATGTACTTTAAAAATGTTTTAGAGACCCTACCAGTCTTTGAAAACATCGTTGTTCCTTGTTTCTTTTCCAGGTTTATGTATATTTTCTGCCTAGCACCTGATTATTCCAACATCTGACGGATGGCCTCGGGAATCTAATACTGGTATTGATTGTTTTTGCTGATTGTCTCCCTTTGTAGCTGATTTCTTCATTATTGTGTAAATTTAGGTCATGAGCTCATGTTTAGCTAAACAGCTGACCCTGTAAAAGGCTTATGTGTGAACGCTCGTAAGTTTCAGCAAAAAGTCGGCAAAGATTTATTTGTGTCCCTCCAATGAGTTGTCCACAAGGACCCCGTTTTCTAGAAGTGTTGGTCCAATACTCCCTCTAGGGGTAGGGGACTTAGACAGGGCTGCTTTCGGCCCCCGATCTTGGGCAGGGGCAGTGGGCGGCGTGTGGCCCGGGCAGGAGCCTCTCTGCGTGTGAATCTGGGAATCATCCCTCCTGCGAACTTCGGTCACCTGGCAGGAAGCTACGATGCCCAGACCTATGGTTAGCTGTGCAGCGAGGTATACTGCGTGGACAGGTTCCACACACACTTCAAATAAGTGGGTGGCCTGAGTGGAAAATTGAGAGTTTGGGCAGCTGTGCAGACAAAGAAGGCGCCCTATGGCCTTGGCCTAAATGCTGGTGACACCCCACTGTTCCTGCCTTGCTCTGAGGGCCCTGCCCTGGGCCCCCTGCTCCCCTGCCCTTTGTTCAGTCACAGCAGAGATGGCCACACCCACTCCCTCAGTGTGGGCAGTGTTCCAGCCACCCTCAGCCCCGCCCACTCTCCACAGGTTACCATGGACTACAGATGCTGCATTCGGAGGCCAGGGCGTTACGAGAATGCCAAGGGCAGACATGATGACCTTAAATGATTTCCTCCTGTGTCAGTTTTGGTAAACTCTAGGAGCTAGGAAATGGTCCACTTTACAGAAATATTCAAATTTACTGGCATTTCATATATTCTCTGCTATAACATTGTCCTGATTCTTTCTGTATATGCTTTACTTTTTTTTGTTTTCCTTAATCAAAGTGTGTCTTTTAAATCTTTTCAAAGAATATTCTTTGGACTTACTACCTCACCTGAATTTTATACGTTTTCTGTGGTATTAAGTTCTGCTCATATCTCTATTTATCTTTTTTCTATGTTCTCAGTGTTTATTGTTTTGATCTTCTGAAGTCAATTAAAACACTTGGTTATTCATATTCATCAATCTTTGTACTTAGAAAGATTTGAACTTTTAAATATTCCTGCTCACTTTCAAGTTTCTAAGGTTCAGGTCCTCTACATTGTGGCTGGCCTAAGGCTTAGTTCACCATATAGCAATGTATATAATCACATTTTCCACTCGACTTTCTGTGATTCCCTACATCTCACCTTTCTTTGCAGACAAGCCATTTGAAATACACTTAACTTATTTCACAGCCAATAAGTCTTTGAAATAATGTCTATTTTTTAGAGAAATCTTCTTATATAATTAGGCAGAAAATCTCACCTGCCATAGTTTTGAAAACAGCATAATTTCACTCTTCTTAATGCTTAATCTGTGGTACTAAACAACCTTTGAGTATTTAGGTTTATCAACGACATGTACTTTAAAAATGTTTCAGATATCCTACCAGCCTTTGAAAACCTCCTTGTTCCTTGTTTCAGTTCCAGTTTTATGTATATTTTCTGCCTTGCACCTGATTATTCCAACATCAGATGGATGGCCTAGGGAATCTCATTCTGGTATTGATTGTTTTTGCTGATTGTCTCCCTTTGTAGCTGATTTCTTCAATATTGTGTAAATTTAGATCATGAGCTCATGTTTAGCTAAACAGCTGACCTTGTAAGAGGCTTAGGTGTGAATGCTGGTAAGCTTCAGCAGAAAGTCGGCAAAGATTTATTTGTGTCCCTCCAATGAGTTGCCCGCAAGAACCCCGTTTTCTACAAGTGTTGGTCCAATACTCCTTCGAGAGGCAGTGGACTCACACATGGCTGCTTTTCAGCCTTCGATGTGGGGCAGGGCCAGTGGGCGGCCTGTGGCCCGGGCAGGAGCCTCTCCGCATATGTCCCAGGGACCCATTTGCCTGCGAACTTCAGTCACCTGGCAGGAAGCAACGATGACTTGACCTATGGTTAGCTGTGCAGCGAGGTGTACTGCGCGGACAGGTACCAAACACACTTCAAATAAGAGGGCGGCCTGAGTGGAAAGGTGAGAGTTTGGGCAGCTGTGCAGACAAAGAAGGCGCCCTTTGGCCTGGGCCTAAATGCTTGTGACACCCCACTGGGTCTGCCTTGCTCTGAGGGCCCTGCCCTGGGCCCCCTGCTCCCCTGCCCTTTGTTCAGTCACAGCAGAGATGGCCACACCCACTCCCTCAGTGAGGGCAGTGTTCCAGCCTCCCTCAGCCCCGCCCACTCTCCACAGGTTACCATGGACTACAGATGCTGCATTCTGAGGCCAGGGCGTTCCGAGAATGCCAAGGGCAGACATGATGACCTTAAATGATTTCCTCTTGTGTCAGTTTTGGTAAACTGTAGGAGCTAGGAAATGGTCCACTTTACAGAAATGTTCAAATTTACTGGCATTTCATATATACTCTGCTTTAACATTGTCCTGATTCTTTCTGTATATTCTTTACTTTTTTTGTTTTCCTTAATCAAAGTGTGTCTTTTAAATCTTTTCAAAGAATATTCTTTGGACTTACTACCTCACCTGAATTTTATACGTTTTCTGTGGTATTAAGTTCTGCTCATATCTTTATTTATCTTTTTTCTATGTTCTCAGGGTTTATTGTTTTGATCTTCTGATGTCAATTAAAACACTTGGTTATTCATTTTCATCAATCTTTTTACTTATAAAGATTTGAACTTTTAAAGATTCCAGCTCACTTTCAAGTTTCTAAGGGTCAGGTCCTCTACATTGTGGCTGGCCTAAGGCTTAGTTCACCATATAGCAATGTATATATTGACATTTTCCCCTCGACTTTCTGTGATTCCCTACATCTCACCTTTCTTTGCAGACAAGCCATTTGAAATACACTTAACTTATTTCACAGCCAATAAGTCTTTGAAATAATGTCTATTTTTTAGAGAAATCTTCTTATATAATTAGGCAGAAAATCTCACCTGCCATAGTTTTGAAAACAGCATAACTTCACTCTTCTCACAGCTTAATTTGCTGTATTAAACAACCTTTGTGTATTTAGCTTTATCAATGACATGTACTTTAAAAATGTTTTAGAGACCCTACCAGTCTTTGAAAACATCCTTGTTCCTTGTTTCATTTCCAGGTTTATGTATATTTTCTGCCTAGCACCTGATTATTCCAACGTCTGAAGGGTTCCCTAGGGAATCTAATTCTAGTATTGATTGCTTTCGCTGATTGACTCCCTTTGTAGCTGATTTCTTCATTATTGTGTAAATTTAGATCATGAGCTCATGTTTAGCTAAACAGCTGACCTTGTAAGACGCTTAGGTGTGAACGCTCATAAGTTTCAGCAAAAAGTCGGCAAACATTTATTTGTGTCCCTCCAATGAGTTGCCCACAAGGACCCCGTTTTCTAGAAATGTTGGTCCAATACTCCCTCTAGGGGTAGGGGACTTAGACAGGGCTGCTTTCGCCCCCGATCTTGGGCAGGGGCAGTGAGCGGGGTGTGGCCCGGGCAGGAGCCTCTCTGCGTGTGAACCTCGGAATCATCTCTCCTGAGAACTTTGGTCACCTGGCAGGATGCTACGATGCCCAGACCTATGGTTAGCTGTGCAGCGAGGGATACTGCGTGGACAGGTTCCACACACACTTCAAATAAGTGGGTGGCCTGAGTGGAAAAGTGAGAGTTTGGGCAGCTGTGCAGACAAAGAAGGCGCCCTATGGCCTGGGCCTAAATGTTTGTGACACGCCACTGGGCCTGCCTTGCTCTGAGGGCCCTGCTCTGGGCCCCCTGCTCCCCTGCCCTTGGTTCAGTCACAGCAGAAATGGCCACACCCACTCCCTCAGTGAGGGCAGTGTTCCAGCCTCCCTCAGCCCCGCCCACTCTCCGCAGGTTACCATGGACTACAGATGCTGCATTCTGAGCCCAGGGCATTCCGAGAATGCCAAGAGCAGACATGATGACCTTAAATGATTTCCTCTTGTGTCAGTTTTGGTAAACTGTAGGAGCTAGGAAATGGTCCGCTTTACAGAAATGTTCAAATTTACTGGCATTTCATATATTCTCAGATATAACATTGTCCTGATTCTTTCTGTATATTTTTTACTTTTTTTTGTTTTCCTTAATCAAAGTGTGTCTTTTAAATCTTTTCAAAGAATATTCTTTGGACTTACTACCTCACCTGAATTTTATACGTTTTCTGTGGTATTAAGTTCTGCTCATATCTTTATTTATCTTTTTTCTATGTTCTCAGGGTTTATTGTTTTGATCTTCTGATGTCAATTAAAACACTTGGTTATTCATTTTCATCAATCTTTTTACTTATAAAGATTTGAACTTTTAAAGATTCCAGCTCACTTTTAAGTTTCTAAGGGTCAGGTCCTCTACATTGTGGCTGGCCTAAGGCTTAGTTCACCATATAGCAATGTATATATTGACATTTTCCCCTCGACTTTCTGTGATACCCTACATCTCACCTTTCTTTGCAGACAAGCCATTTGAAATACACTTAACTTATTTCACAGCCAATAAGTCTTTGAAATAATGTCTATTTTTTACAGAAATCTTCTTATATAATTAGGCAGAAAATCTCACCTGCCATAGTTTTCAAAACAGCATAATTTCACTCTTCTCAATGCTTAATCTGTGGTATTAAACAACCTTTGAGTATTTAGGTTTATCAACGACATGTACTTTAAAAATGTTTAGAGATCCTACTAGCCTTTGAAAACCTCCTTGTTCCTTGTTTCAGTTCCAGTTTTATTTATATTTTCTGCCTTGCACCTGATTATTCCAACATCAGATGGATGGCCAAGGGAATCTCATTCTGGTATTTATTCTTTTTGCTGATTGTCTCCCTTTGTAGCTGATTTCTTCAATATTGTGTAAATTTAGATCATGAGCTCATGTTTAGTTAAACAGCTGACCTTGTAAGAGGCCTACGTGTGAACGCTGCTAAGCTTCAGCAGAAAGTCGGCAAAGATTTATTTGTGTCCCTCCAATGAGTTGCCCGCAAGGACCCCGTTTTCTACAAGTGTTGGTCCAATACTCCTTCGAGAGGCAGTGGACTCAGACATGGCTGCTTTTCAGGCTTCAATCTGGGGCAGGGCCAGTGGGCGGCCTGTGGCCCGGGCAGGAGCCTCTCCGCATGTGTCCCAGGGACCCATTTGCCTGCGAACTTCGGTCAACTGGCAGGAAGCTTCGATGACCTGACCTATGGTTAGCTGTGCAGCGAGGTGTACTGCGCGGACAGGTTCCAAACACACTTCAAATAAGAGGGCGGCCTGAGTGGAAAGGTGAGAGTTTGGCCAGTTGTGCAGACAAAGAAGGCGCCCTTTGGCCTGGGCCTAAATGCTTGTGACACCCCACTGTGTCTGCCGGGCTCTGAGGGCCCTGTCCTGGGCCCCCTGCTCCCCTGCCCTTTGTTCAGTCACAGCAGAGATGGCCACACCCTCTCCGTCAGTGAGGGCTGTCTTCCAAGCTCCCTCAGCCACGCCCCCTCTACGCAGGTTACCATGGACTACAGATGCTGCATTCTGAGGCCAGGGCGTTCCGAGAATGCCAGGGGCAGACATGATGACGTTAAATGATTTCCTCTTGTGTCAGTTTTGGTAAACTGTAGGAGCTAGGAAATGGTCCGCTTTACAGAAATGTTCTAATTTACTAGCATTTCATATATTCTCTGCTATAACATTGTCCTGATTCTTTCTATATATTCTTTAATTATGTTTGTGTTTTCCTTAATCAAAGTGTGTCTTTTAAATCTTTTCAAAGAATACTCTTTGGACTTACTACCTCACCTGAATTTTATACGTTTTCTGTGGTATTAAGTTCTGCTCATATCTTTGTTTATCTTTTTTCTATGTTCTCAGCGTTTATTGTTTTGATCTTCTGATGTCAATTAAAACACTTGGTTATTCATTTTCATCTATCATTTTACTTATAAAGATTTGAACTTTTAAAATTTCCAGCTCACTTTTAAGTTTCTAATGGTCAGGTCATCTACATTGTGGCTGGCCTAAGGCTTGGTTCACCATGTAGCAATGTATATATTGACATTTTCCCTCGACCTTCTGTGATTCCCTACATCTCACCTTTCTTTGCAGACAAGCCATTTGAAATACACTTAACTTGTTTCACAGCAAATAATTCTTTGAAATAATGTGTATTTTTTAGAGAAATCATCTTATATAACTAGGCAGAATATCTCTCCTTCCATAGTTTTCTAAACAGCATAATTTCACTCTTCTCACTGCTTTATTTGTTGTATTAAACAACCTTCGAGTATTTAGCTTTATCAATGACATGTACTTTAAAAATGTTTTAGAGATCCTACCAGTCTTTGAAAACATCATTGTTCCTTGTTTCATTTCCAGGTTTAGTATATTTTCTGCCTAGCACCTGATTATTCCAACATCTGACGGGTGGCCTAGGGAATCTAATTCTGGTATGGATTGTTTTTGCTGATTGTCTCCATTTGTAGCTGATTTCTTCATTATTGTGTAAATTTAGATCATGTGCTAATGTTTAGCAAAACAGCTGACCTTGTAAGAGGCTTAGGTGTGAACACACGTAAGTTTCAACAAAATGTCGCCAAAGATTTATTTGTGTCACTCCAATGAGTTGCCCCCATGGACCCCGTTTTCTAGAAGTGTTGGTCCAATACTCCCTCTAGGGGTAGGGGACTTAGACAGGGCTGCTTTCGGCCCCCGATCTTGGGCAGGGGCAGAGGACGGCCTGTGGCCCTGGCAGGAGCCTCTCTGCGTGTGAACCTGGGAGTCATCGCTCCTGCGAACTTCGGTCACCTGGCAGGAAGCTACGATGCGTTGACCTATGGCTAGCTGTGCAGCGAGGTGTACTGCGCGGACAGGTACCCAACACACTTCAAATAAGAGGGCGGTCTGAGTGGAAAGGTGAGAGCTTGGGCACCTGTGCAGACAAAGAAGGCGCCCTTTGGCCTGGGCCTAAATGCTTGTGACACCCCACTCGGTCTGCCGGGCTCTGAGGGCCCTGCCCTGGGCCCCCTGCTCCCCTGCCCTTTGTTCAGTCACAGCAGAGATGGCCACACCCACTCCCTCAGTGAGGGCAGTCTTCCAACCTCCCTCAGCCACGCCCCCTCTCCGCAGGTTACCATGGACTACAGATGCTGCATTCTGAGGCCAGGGCGTTCCGAGAATGCCAAGGGCAGACATGATGACCTTAAATGATTTCCTCTTGTGTCAGTTTTGGTAAACTTTAGGAGCTAGGAAATGGTCCACTTTACAGAAATATTCAAATTTACTGGCAATTCATATATTCTCCCCTATAACATTGTCCTGATTCTTTCTGTATATTATTTACTTTTTTTTGTTTTCCTAAATCCAAGTGTGTCTTTTAAATCTTTTCAAAGAATATTCTTTGGACTTATTAAATCACCTAAATTTTATACGTTTTCTGTTGTATTATGTTCTGCTCATATCTTTATTTATCTTTTTTCTATGTTCTCAGGGTTTATTGTTTTGATTTTCTGATGTCAAGTAAAACACTTGGTTATTATTTTTAATAAATCTTTTTACTTATAAAGATTTGAACTTTTAAAGATTCCAGCTTACTTGTACGTTTCTAAGGGTCCATTCATCTACACTGTTGCCGGCCTAAGGCTTAGTTCACCATATAGCAATGTATATAATGACATATTATCCCCTCGGCTTTCTGTGATTCCCTACATCTCACATTTCTTTGCAGACAAGACATTTGAAATACCCTTAACTTATTTCACAGCCAATAAGTCTTTGAAATAAAGTGTATTTTTTAGAGAAATCATCTTATATAATTAGGCAGAAAATCTCACCTTCCATAGTCTTCTAAGCAGCATAATCTCCCTGTTCTCATTGCTTAATTTGTTGTGTTAAACAACCTTTGAGTATTTAGCTTTATCAATGACATGTACTTTAAAAATGTTTTAGAGATCCTACCAGTCTTTGAAAACATGCTTGTTCCTTGTTTCTTTTCCAGGTTTATGTATATTTTCTGCCTAGCACCTGATTATTCCAACATCTCACGGATGGCCTAGGGAATCTAATTCCGGTATTGATTGTTTTTGCTGATTGTCTCCCTTTGTAGCTGATTTCTTCATTATTGTGTAAATTTAGATCATGAGCTCATGTTTAGCTAAACAACTGACCTTGTAAAAGGCTTAGGTGTGAACGCTCGTAAGTTTCAGCAAAAAGTCGGCAAAGATTTATTTGTGTCCCTCCAATGAGTTGCCCACAAGGACCCCGTTTTCTAGAAGTGTTGGTCCAATACTCCCTCTAGGGGTAGGGGAATTAGACAGGGCTGCTTTCGGCCCCCGATCTTGGGCAGGGGCAGTGGGCCGCCTGTGGCCGGGGCAGTAGCTTCTCTGCATGTGAACCTGGGAATCATCTCTCCTGCGAACTTCGGTCACCTGGAAGGAAGCTATGATGCCCTGACCTATGGTTAGCTGTGCAGCGAGGTATACTGCGCGGACAGGTTCCACACTCACTGCAACTAAGTGGGCGGCCTGAGTGGAAAAGTGAGAGTTTGGGCAGCTGTGCAGACAAAGAAGGCGCCCTAAGTCCTGGGCCGAAATGCTTGTGACACCCCACTAGGCCTGCCGGGCTCTGAGAGCACTGCCCAGGGCCCGCTGCTCCCCTGCACTTTGTTCAGTCACAGCAGAGATGGCCACACCCACTCCCTCTGTGAGGGCATTGTTCCAGCCTCCCTCAGTCCCGACCACTCTCCGCAGGTTACCATGGACTACAGATGCTGCATTCTGAGGCCAGGGCGTTCCGAGAATGCCAAGGGCAGACATGATGACCTTAAATGATTTCCTCTTGTGTCAGTTTTGGTAAACTGTAGGAGCTAGGAAATGGTCCACTTTACAGAAATGTTCAAATTTACTGGCATTTCATATATTCTCTGCTATAACATTGTCCTGATTCTTTCTATATATTATTTACTTTTTTTGTTTTCCTAAATCAAAGTGTGTCTTTTAAATCTTTTCAAAGAATATTCTTTGGACTTACTAAATCACCTAAATTTTATACGTTTTCTGTTGTATCAAGTTCTGCTCATATCTTTCTTTATCTTTTTTCTATGTCCTCAGGGTTTATTGTTTTGATTTTCTGATGTCAAGTAAAACACTGGGTTATTCATTTTCATCAATCTTTTTACTTATAAAGATTTGAAATTTTAAAGATTCCAGCTTCCTTGTACGTTTCTAAGGGTCCATTCCTCTACACTGTTGCCGGCCTAAGGCTTAGTTCACCATATAGCAATGTATATATTGACATATTATACCCTCGGCTTTCTGTGATTCCCTACATCTCACCTTTCTTTGCAGACAAGATATTTGAAATACCCTTAACTTATTTCACAGCCAATAAGTCTTTGAAATAATGTGTATTCTTTAGAGAAATCATCTTATATAATTAGGCAGAAAATCTCACCTTCCATAGTTTTCTAAACAGCATAATTTCACTCTTCTCACTGCTGAATTTGTTGTATTAAACAACCTTTGAGTATTTAGCTTTATCAATGACATGTACTTTAAAAATGTTTTAGAGATCCTACCAGCCTTTGAAAACCTCCTTGTTCCTTGTGTCAGTTCCAGTTTTTTGTATATTTTCTGCCGTGCACCTGATTATTCCAACATCAGATGGATGGCCTAGGGAATCTCATTCTGGTATTGATTGTTTTTGCTGATTGTCTCACTTTGTAGCTGATTTCTTCAATATTGTGTAAATTTAGATCATGAGCTCATGTTTAGCTAAACAGCTGACCTTGTAAGAGGCTTAGGTGTGAACGCTGGTACGCTTCAGCAGAAAGTCGGCAAAGATTTATTTGTGTCCCTCCAATGAGTTGCCCGCAAGGACCCCGTTTTCTACAAGAGTTGGTCCAATACTCCTTCGAGAGGCAGTGGACTCAGACATGGCTGCTTTTCAGCATTCTATCTGGGGCAGGGCCAGTGGGCGGCCTGTGGCCTGGGCAGGAGCTCTCCGCATGTGTCCCAGGGACCCATTTGCCTGCGAACTCGGGTCACCTGGCAGGAAGCTACGATGCCCTGACCTATGGTTAGCTGTGCAGCGAGGTGTACTGCGTGGACAGGTTCCAAACACACTTCAAATAAGAGGGCGCCCTGAGTGGAAAGGTGAGAGTTTGGGCAGCTGTGCAGACAAAGAAGGCGCCCTTTGGCCTGGGCCTAAATGCTTGTGACACCCCACTAGATCTGCCGGGCTCTGAGGGCCCTGCCCTGGGCCCCCTGCTCCGCTGCCCTTTGTTCAGTCACAGCAGAGATGGCCACACCCACTCCCTCAGTGATGGCAGACTTACAAACCTCCCTCAGCCACGCCCCCTCTCCGCAGGTTACCATGGACTACAGATGCTGCATTCTGAGGCCAGGGCGTTCCGAGAATGCCAAGGGCAGACATGATGACCTTAAATGATTTCCTCTTGTGTCAGTTTTCGTAAACTGTAGCAGCTAGGAAATGGTCCGCTTTACAGAAATGTTCAAGTTTACTGGCATTTCATATATTCTCTGCTATAACATTGTCCTGATTCTTTCTGCATATTCTTTACTTATGTTTATGTTTTCCTTAATCAAAGTGTGTCTTTTAAATCTTTTCAAAGAATATTCTTTCGACTTACTAAATCACCTGAATTTTATACGTTTTCTGTTGTATTAAGTTCTGCTCATATCTTTATTTATCTTTTTTCTATGTTCTCAGGGTTTATAGTTTTGATTTTCTGATGTCAAGTAAAACACTTGGTTATTCATTTTAATAAATCTTTTTACTTATAAAGATTTGAACTTTTAAAGATTCCAGCTTACTTGTACGTTTCTAAGGGTCCTTTCCTCTACACTGTTGCCGGCCTAAGGCTTAGTTAAACATATAGCTATGTATATATTGAAATATTTTCCCCTCGGCTTTCTGTGACTCCCTACATCTCACCTTTCTTTGCAGACAAGACATTTGAAATACCCTTAACTTATTTCACAGCCAATAAGTCTTTGAAATAATGTGTATTTTTTAGAGAAATCATCTTGTATAATTAGGCAGAAAATCTCACGTTCCATAGTTTTCTAAACAGCATAACTTCACTCTTCTCACTGCTTAATTTGCTGTATTAAACAACCTTTCTGTATTTAGCTTTATCAATGACATGTACTTTAAAAATGTTTTAGAGACCCTACCAGTCTTTGAAAACATCCTTGTTCCTTGTTTCTTTTCCAGGTTTATGTATATTTTCTGCCTAGCACCTGATTATTCCAACATCTGACGGATGGCCTAGGGAATCTAATTCTGGTATTGATTGTTTTTGCTGATTGTCTCCCTTTGTAGCTGATTTCTTCATTATTGTGTAAATTTAGGTCATGAGCTCATGTTTAGCTAAACAGCTGACCTTGTAAAAGGCTTAGGTGTGAACGCTCGTAAGTTTCAGCAAAAAGTCGGCAAAGATTTATTTGTGTCCCTCCAATGAGTTGCCCACAAGGACCCCGTTTTCTAGAAGTGTTGGTACAATACTCCCTCTAGGGGTAGGGGACTTAGACAGGGCTGCTTTCGGCCCCCGATCTTGGGCAGGGGCTGTGGGCGGCGTGTGGCCCGGGCAGGAGCCTCTCTGCGTGTGAACATGGGAATCATCTCTCCTGCGAACTTCAGTCACCTGGCAGGAAGCTACGATGCCCAGACCTATGGTTAGCTGTGCAGCGAGGTATACTGCGTGGACAGGTTCCACACACACTTCAAATAAGTGGGTGGCCTGAGTGGAAAAGTGAGAGTTTGGCCAGCTGTGCAGACAAAGAAGGCGCCCTATGGCCTGGGCCTAAATGCTTGTGACACCCCACTGCGCCTGCCTTGCTCTGAGGGCCCTGCCCTGGGCCCCCTTCTCCCCTGCCCTTTGTTCAGTCATAGCAGAGATGGCCACACCCACTCCCTCCGTGAGGGCAGTGTTCCAGCCTCCCTCAGCCCCGCCCACTCTCCACAGGTTACCATGGACTACAGATGCTGCATTCTGAGGCCAGGGCGTTCCGAGAATGCCAAGGGCAGACATGATGACCTTAAATGATTTCCTCTTGTGTCAGTTTTGGTAAACTGTAGGAGCTAGGAAATGGTCCACTTTACAGAAATTTTCAAATTTACTGGCATTTCATATATTCTCTGCAATAACATTGTCCTGATTCTTTCTGTATATTCTTTACTTTTTTTTGTTTTCCTTAATCAAAGTGTGTCTTTTAAATCTTTTCAAAGAATATTCTTTGGACTTACTTCCTCACCTGAATTTTATACGTTTTCTGTGGTATTAAGTTCTGCTCATATCTATCTTTATCTTTTTTCTATGTTCTCAGGGTTTATTGTTTTGATCATCTGATGTCAATTAAAACACTTGGTTATTCATTTTCATCAATCTTTTTACTTTTAAAGATTTGAACTTTTAAAGATTCCAGCTCACTTTCAAGTTTCTAAGGGTCAGGTCCTCTACATTGTGGCTGGCCTAAGGCTTAGTTCACCATATAGCAATGTATATATTGACATTTTCCCCTCGACTTTCTGTGATTCCCTACATCTCACCTTTCTTTGCAGACAAGCCATTTGAAATACACTTAACTTATTTCACAGCCAATAAGTCTTTGAAATAATATATATTTTTTAGAGAAATCTTCTTATATAATTGGGCAGAAAATCTCACCTGCCATAGTTTTGAAAACAGCATAATTTCACTCTTCTCAATGCTTAATCTGTGGTATTAAACAACCTTTGAGTATTTAGGTTTATCAACGTTATGTACTTTAAAAATGTTTTAGAGATCCTACCAGCCTTTGAAAACCTCCTTGTTCCTTGTTTCAGTTCCAGTTTTATGTATATTTTCTGCCTTGCACCTGATTATTCCAACATCAGATGGATGGCCTAGGGAATCTCATTCTGGTATTGATTGTTTTTGCTGATTGTCTCCCTTTGTAGCTGATTTCTTCAATATTGTGTAAATTTAGATCATGAGCTCATGTTTAGCTAAACAGCTGACCTTGTAAGAGGCTTAGGTGTGAACGCTGGTAAGCTTCAGCAGAAAGTCGGCAAAGATTTATTTGTGTCCCTCCAATGAGTTGCCCGCAAGAACCCCGTTTTCTACAAGTGTTGGTCCAATACTCCTTCGAGAGGCAGTGGACTCAGACATGTCTGCTTTTCAGCCTTCGATCTGGGGCAGGGCCAGTGGGTGGCCTGTGGCCCGGGAAGGAGCCTCTCCGCATGTGTCCCAGGGACCCATTTGCCTGAGAACTTCAGTCACCTGGCAGGAAGCTACGATGCCTTGACCTATGCTTAGCTGTGCAGCGAGGTGTACTGCGCGGACAGGTACCCAACACACTTCAAATAAGAGGGCGGCCTGAGTGGAAAGGTGAGAGTTTGGGCAGCTGTGCAGACAAAGAAAGCGCCCTTTGGCCTGGGCCTAAATGCTTGTGACACACCACTGGGTCTGCCGGGCTCTGAGGGCCCTGCCCTGGGCCCCCTGCTCCCCTGCCATTTGTTCAGTCACAGCAGAGATGGCCACACCCACTCCCTCAGTGAGGGCAGTCTTCCAACCTCCCTCAGCCACGTCCCCTCTCCGCAGGTTACCATGGACTACAGATGCTGCATTCTGAGGCCAGGGCGTTCCGAGAATGCCAAGGGTAGACATGATGACCTTAAATGAATTCCTCTTGTGTCAGTTTTGGTAAACTTTAGGATCCAGGAAAAGGTCCACTTTATAGAAATATTCAAATTTACTGGCAATTCATATATTCTCCACTATAACATTGTCCTGTTTCTTTCTGTATATTATTTACTTTTTTTTGTTTTCCTAAATCAAAGTGTGTCTTTTAAATCTTTTCAAAGAATATTCTTTGGACTTACTAAATCACCTAAATTTTATACGTTTTCTGTTGTATTAAGTTCTGCTCATATCTTTATTTATCTTTTTTCCATGTTCTCAGGGTTTATTGTTTTGATTTTCTGATGTCAAGTAAAACACTTGGTTATTATATTTAATAAATCTTTTTACTTATAAAGATTTGAACTTTTAAAGATTCCAGCTTCCTTGTACGTTTCTAAGGGTCCATTCCTCTACACTGTTGCCGGCCTAAGGCTTAGTTCACCATATAGCAATGTATATATTGACATATTATCGCCTCGGCTTTCTGTGATTCCCTACATCTCACATTTCTTTGCAGACAAGACATTTGAAATACCCTTAACTTATTTCACAGCCAATAAGACTTTGAAATAATGTGTAATTTTTAGAGAAATCATCATATATAATTAGGCAGAAAATCTCACCTTCCATAGTTTTCTAAACAGCATAAATTCACTCTTCACACTGCTTAATTTGTTGTATTAAACAACCTTTGAGTATTTAGCTTTATCAATGACATGTACTTTAAAAATGTTTTAGAGATCCTACCAGTCTTTGAAAACATCCTTGTTCCTTGTTTCTTTTCCAGGTTTATGTATATTTTCTGCCTAGCACCTGATTATTCCAACATCTCACGGATGGCCTAGGGAATCTAATTCTGGTATTGATTGTTTTTGCTGATTGTCTCCCTTTGTAGCTGATTTCTTCATTATTGTGTAAATTTAGCTCATGAGCTCATGTTTAGCTAAACAGCTGACCTTGTAAAAGGCTTAGGTGTGAACGCTCGTAAGTTTCAGCAAAAAGTCGGCAAAGATTTATTTGTGTCCCTCCAATGAGTTGCCCACAAGGACCCCGTTTTCTAGAAGTGTTGGTCCAATACTCCCTCTAGGGGTAGGGGACTTAGACAGGGCTGCTTTCGGCCCCCGATCTTGGGCAGGTGCAGTGGGCGGCGTGTGGCCCGGGAAGGAGCCTCTCTGCGTGTGAACCTGGGAATCATCTCTCCTGCGAACTTCGGTCACCTGGCAGGAAGCTACGATGCCCAGACCTATGGTTAGCTGTGCAGCGAGGTATACTGCGTGGACAGGTTCCACACACACTTCAAATAAGTGGGTGGCCTGAGTGGAAAAGTGAGAGTTTGGCCAGGTGTGCAGACAAAGAAGGCGCCCTATGGCCTGGGCCTAAATGCTTGTGACACCCCACTGGGCCTGCCTTGCTCTGATTGCCCGGCCCTGGGCCGACTGCTCCCCTGCCCTTTGTTCAGTCACAGCAGAGATGGCCACACACACTCCCTCAGTGAGGGCAGTGTTCCAGCCTCCCTCAGCCCCGCCCTCTCTCCACAGTTTACCATGGACTACAGATGCTGCATTCTGAGGCCAGGGCGTTCCGAGAATGCCAAGGGCAGACATGATGACCTTAAATGATTTCCTCTTGTGTCAGTTTTGGTAAACTGTAGGAGCTAGGAAATGGTCCACTTTACAGAAATGTTCAAATTTACTGGCATTTCATATATTCTCTGCTATAACATTGTCATGATTCTTTCTGTATATTCTTTACTTTTTTGTGTTTTCCTTAATCAAAGTGTGTCTTTTAAATCTTTTCAAAGAATATTCTTTGGACTTACTACATCACCTGAATTTTATACGTTTTCTGTGGTATTAAGTTCTGCTCATATCTTTATTTATCTTTTTTCTATGTTCTCAGGTTTATTGTTTTGATTTTCTGATGTCAATTAAAACACTTGCTTATTCATTTTCATCAATCTTTTTACTTATAAAGATTTGAACTTTTAATGATTCCAGCTCACTTTCAAGTTTCTAAGGGTCAGGTCCCCTATATTGTGGCTGGCCTTAGGCTTAGTTCACCATATAGCAATGTATATATTGACATTTTCCCCTCGACTTTCTGTGATTCCCTACATCTCACCTTTCTTTGCAGACAAGCCATTTGAAATACACTTAACTTATTTCACAGCCAATAAGTCTTTGAAATAATGTCTATTTTTTAGAGAAATCTTCTTATATAATTAGGCAGAAAATCTCACCGGCCATAGTTTTCAAAACAGCATAATTTCACTCTTCTCAATGCTTAATCTCTGGTATTAAACAACCTTTGAGTATTTAGGTTTATCAACGACATGTATTTTAAAAATGTTTTAGAGATCCTACCAGCCTTTGAAAACCTCCTTGTTCCTTGATTCAGTTCCAGTTTTATGTATATTTTCTGCCTTGAACCTGATTATTCCAACATCAGATGGATGGCCTAGGGAATCTCATTCTGGTATTGATTGTTTTTGCTGATTGTCTCCCTTTTTAGCTGATTTCTTCAATATTGTGTAAATTTAGATCATGAGCTCATGTTTAGCTAAACAGCTGACCTTGTAAGAGGCTTAGGTGTGAACGCTGGTAAGCTTCAGCAGAAAGTCGGCAAAGATTTATTTGTGTCCCTCCAATGAGTTGCCCGCAAGAACCCCGTTTTCTACAAGTGTTGGTCCAATACTCCTTCGAGAGGCAGTGAACTCAGACATGGCTGCTTTTCAGCCTTCGATCTGGGGCAGGGCCAGTGGGCGGCCTGTGGCCCGGGCAGGAGGCTCTCCGCATGTGTCCCAGGGACCCATTTGCCTGCGAACTTCAGTCACCTGGCAGGAAGCTACGATGCCTTGACCTATGGTTAGCTGTGCAGCGAGGTGTACTGCGCGGACAGGTTCCCAACACACTTCAAATAAGAGGGCGGCCTGAGTGGAAAGGTGAGAGTTTGGGCAGCTGTGCAGACAAAGAAGGCGCCCTTTGGCCTGGGCCTAAATGCTTGTGACACCCCACTGGGTCTGCCGGGCTCTGAGGGACCTGCACTGGGCACCCTACTCCCCTGCCCTTTGTTCAGTCACAGCAGAGATGGCCACACCCACTCCCTCAGTGATGGCAGTCTTCCAAACTCCCTCAGCCACGCCCCCTCTCCGCTGGTTACCATGGGCTACAGATGCTGCATTCTGAGGCCAGGGCGTTCCAAGAATGCCAAGGGCAGACATGACGACCTTAAATGATTTCCTCTTGTGTCAGTTTTCGTAAACTGTAGAAGCTAGGAAATGGTCCGCTTCACAGAAATGTTCAAGTTTACTGGCATTTCATATATTCTCTGCTATAACATTGTCCTGATTCTTTCTGCATATTCTTTACTTATGTTTATGTTTTCGTTAATCAAAGTGTGTCTTTTAAATCTTTTCAAAGAATATTCTTTGGAATTACTAAATCACCTGAATTTTATACGTTTTCTGTTGTATTTAGTTCTGCTCATATCTTTATTTATCTTTTTTCTATGTTCTCAGGGTTTATAGTTTTGATTTTCTGATGTCAAGTAAAACACTTGGTTATTCATTTTAATAAATCTTTTTACTTATAAAGATTTGAACTTTTAAAGATTCCAGCTTACTTGTACGTTTCTCAGGGTCCATTACTCTACACTGTTGCCGGCCTAAGGCTTAGTTCACCATATAGCAATGTATATATTGACATATGATCCCCTCGGCTTTCTGTGATTCCCTACATCTCACCTTTCTTTGCAGACAAGCCATTTGAAATACACTTAACTTATTTCACAGCCAATAAGTCTTTGAAATAATGTGTATTTTTTAGAGAAATCATCTTATATAATTAGGCAGAAAATCTCACGTTCCATAGTTTTCTAAACAGCATAACTTCACTCTTCTCACAGCTTAATTTGCTGTATTAAACAACCTTTGAGTATTTAGCTTTATCAATGACATGTACTTTAAAAATGTTTTAGAGACCCTACCAGTCTTTGAAAACATCCTTGTTCCTTGTTTCTTTTCCAGGTTTATGTATATTTTCTGCCTAGCACCTGATTATTCCAACATCGGACGGATGGCCTAGGGAATCTAATTCTGGTATTGATTGTTTTTGCTGATTGTCTCCCTTTGTAGCTGATTTCTTCATTACTGTGTAAATTTAGGTCATGAGCTCATGTTTAGCTAAACAACTGACCTTGTAAAAGGCTTAGGTGTGAACGCTCGTAAGTTTCAGCAAAAAGTCGGCAAGATTTATTTGTGTCCCTCCAATGAGTTGCCCACAAGGACCCCGTTTTCTAGAAGTGTTGGTCCAATACTCCCTCTAGGGGTAGGGGACTTAGACAGGGCTGCTTTCAGCCCCTGATCTTGGGCAGGGGCAGTGGGTGGCGTGTGGCCCGGGCAGGAGCCTCTCTGCGTGTGAACCTGGGAATCATCTCTCCTGCGAACTTCGGTCACCTGGCAGGAAGCTACGATGCCCAGACCTATGGTTAGCTGTGCAGCGAGGTATACTGCATGGACAGGTTCCACACACACTTCAAATAAGTGGGTGGCCTCAGTGGAAAAGTGAGAGTTTGGCCAGCTGTGCAGACAAAGATGGCGCCCTATGGCCTGGGCCTAAATGCTTGTGACAACCCACTGGGCCTGCCTTGCTCTGAGGGCCCTGCCCTGGGCCCCGTGCTCCCCTGCCCTTTGTTCAGTCACAGCAGAGATGGTCACACACACTCCCTCAGTGAGGGCAGTGTTCCAGCCTCCCTCAGCCCCGCCCACTCTCCACAGGATACCATGGACTACAGATGCTGCATTCTGAGGCCAGGGCGTTCCGAGAATGCCAAGAGCAGACATGATGACCTTAAATGATTTCCTCTTGTGTCAGTTTTAGTAAATTGTAGGAGCTAGGAAATGGTCCACTTTACAGAAATATTCAAATTTACTGGCAATTCATATATTCTCCGCTATAACATTGTCCTGATTCTTTCTGTATATTATTTACTTTTTTTTGTTTTCCTAAATCAAAGTGTGTCTTTTAAATCTTTTCAAAGAATATTCTTTGGACTTACTACCTCACCTGAATTTTATACGTTTTCTGTGGTATTAAGTTCTGCTCATATCTATCATTATCTTTTTTCTATGTTCTCAGGTTTTATTGTTCTGATCTTCTGATGTCAATTAAAACACTTGGTTATTCATTTTCATCAATCTTTTTACTTATAAAGATTTGAACTTTTAAAGATTCCAGCTCACTTTTAAGTTTCTAAGGGTCAGGTCCTCTACATTGTGGCTGGCCTAAGGCTTAGTTCACCATATAGCAATGTATATATTGACATTTTCCCCTCGACTTTCTGTGATTCCCTACATCTCACCTTTCTTTGCAGACAAGCCATTGGAAATACACTTAACTTATTTCACAGCCAATAAGTCTTTGAAATAATGTCTATTTTTTAGAGAAATCTTCTGACATAATTAGGCACAAAATCACACCTGCCCTAGTTTTCAAAACAGCATAATTTCACTCTTCTCAATGCTTAATCTGTGGTATTAAACAACCTTTGAGTATTTAGGTTTATCAATGACATGTACTTTAAAAATGTTTTAGAGATCCTACCAGCCTTTGAAAACCTCCTTGTTCCTTCTTTCAGTTCCAGTTTTATGTATATTTTCTGCCTTGCACCTGATTATTCCAACATCAGATGGATGGCCTAGGGAATCTCATTCTGGTATTGATTGTTTTTGCTGATTGTCTCTCTTTGTAGCTGATTTCTTCAATATTGTGTAAATTTAGATCATGAGCTCATGTTTAGCTAAACAGCTGACCTTGTAAGAGGCTTAGGTGTGAACGCTGGTACGCTTCAGCAGAAAGTCGGCAATGATTTATTTGTGTTCCTCCAATGAGTTGCCCGCAAGGACCCCGTTTTCTACAAGTGTTGGTCCAATACTCCTTCGAGAGGCAGTGGACTCAGACATGGCTGCTTTTCAGGCTTCGATCTGGGGCAGGGCCAGTGGGCGGCCTGTGGCCCGGGCAGGAGCCTATCTGCATGTGTCCCCGGGACCCATTTGCCTGCGAACTTCGGTCACCTGGCAGGAAGCTACGATGCCCTGACCTATGGTTAGCTGTGCAGCGAGGTGTACTGCGTGGACAGGTTCCAAACACATTTCAAATAAGAGGGTGGCCTTAGTGGAAAGGTGAGAGTTTGGGCAGCTGTGCAGACAAAGAAGGCGCCCTTTGGCCTGGGCCTAAATGCTTGTGACACCACACTGGGTCTGCCGGGCTCTGAGGGCCCTGCCCTGGGCCCACTGCTCCCCTGCCCTTTGTTGAGTCATAGCAGAGATGGCCACACCCATTCCCTCAGTGATGGCAGTCTTCCAACCTCCCTCAGCCACGCGCCCTCTCCGCTGGTTACCATGGGCTACAGATGCTGCATTCTGAGGCCAGGGCGTTCCGAGAATGCCAAGGGCAGACATGATGACCTTAAATGATTTCCTCTTGTGTCAGTTTTGGTAAACTGTAGGAGCTAGGAAATGGTCCACTTTACAGAAATATTCAAATTTACTGGCAATTCATATATTCTCCGCTATAACATTGTCCTGATTCTTTCTGTATATTATTTACTTTTTTTTGTTTTCCTAAATCAAAGTGTGTCTTTTAAATCTTTTCAAAGAATATTCTTTGGACTTACTACCTCACCTGAATTTTATATGTTTTCTGTGGTATTAAGTTCTGCTCATATCTATCTTTATCTTTTTTCTATGTTCTCAGGGTTTATTGTTTTGATTTTCTGATGTCAAGTAAAACACTTGGTTATTATTTTTAATAAATCTTTTTACTTATAAAGATTTGAACTTTTAAAGATTCCAGCTTCCTTGTACGTTTCTAAGGGTCCATTCCTCTACACTGTTGCCGGCCTAAGGCTTATTTCACCATATAGTAATGTATATATTGACATATTATCCCCTCGGCTTTCTGTGATTCCCTACATCTCACCTTTCTTTGCAGACAAGACATTTGAAATACCCTTAACTTATTTCACAGCCAATAAGTCTTTGAAATAATGTGTATTTTTTAGAGAAATCATCTTATATAATTAGGCAGAAAATCTCACCTTCCATAGTTTTCTAAACAGCATAATTTCACTCTTCGCACTGCTTAATTTGTTGTATTAAACAACCTTTGAGTATTTAGCTTTATCAATGACATGTACTTTAAAAATGTTTTAGAGATCCTACCAGTCTTTGAAAACATCCTTGTTCCTTGTTTCTTTTCCAGGTTTATGTATATTTTCTGCCTAGCACCTGATTATTCCAACATCTGACGGATGGCCTAGGGAATCTAATTCTGGTATTGATTGTTTTGGCTGATTGTCTCCCTTTTAGCTGACTTCTTCATTATTGTGTAAATTTAGATCATGAGCTCATGTTTAGCTAAACAGCTGACCTTGTAAAAGGCTTAGGTGTGAACGCTCGTAAGTTTCATCAAAAAGTCGGCAAAGATTTATTTGTGTCCCTCCAATGAGTTGCCCACAAGGACCCCGTTTTCTAGAAGTGTTGGTCCAATACTCGCTCTAGGGTTAGGGGAATTAGACAGGGCTGCTTTCGGCCCCCGATCTTGGGCAGGGGCAGTGGGCCGCCTGTGGCCCGGGCAGGAGCCTCTCTGCATGTGAACCTGGGAATCATCTCTCCTGCGAACTTCGGTCACCTGGCAGGAAGCTATGATGCCCAGACCTATGGTTAGCTGTGCAGCGAGGTATACTGCGCGGACAGGTTCCACATTCACTGCAACTAACTGGGCGGCCTGAGTGGAAAAGTGAGAGTTTGGGCAGCTGTGCAGACAAAGAAGGCGCCCTAAGGCCTGGGCCTAAATGCTTGTGACACCCCACAAGGCCTGCCGGGCTCTGAGGGCCCTGCCCAGGGCCCGCTGCTCCCCTGCCCTTTGTTCAGTCACAGCAGAGATGGCCACACCCACTCCCTCTGTGAGGGCAGTGTTCCAGCCTCACTCAGTCCCGCCCACTCTCCGCAGGTTACCATGGACTACAGATGCTGCATTCTGAGGCCAGGGCGTTCCGAGAATGCCAAGGGCAGACATGATGACCTTAAATGATTTCCTCTTGTGTCAGGAGGAGCTGTAGGAGCTAGGAAATAGTCCACTTTACAGAAATGTTTAAATTTACTGGCATTTCATATATTCTCTGCTATAACATTGTCCTGATTCTTTCTATATATTCTTTAATTATGTTTGTGCTTTCCTTAATCAAAGTGTGTCTTTTAAATCTTTTCAAAGAATATTCTTTGGACTTACTACCTCACCTGAATTTTATACGTTTTCTGTGGTATTAAGTTCTGCTCATATCTATCTTTATCTTTTTTCTATGTTCTCAGGGTTTATTGTTTTGCTCTTCTGATGTCAATTAAAACACTTGGTTATTCATTTTCATCAATCTTTTTACTTATAAAGATTTGAACTTTTAAAGATTCCAGCTCACTTTTAAGTTTCTAAGGGTCAGGTCCTCTACATTGTGGCTGGCCTAAGGCTTAGTTCACCATATAGCAATGTATATATTGACATTTTCCCCTCGACTTTCTGTGATTCCCTACATCTCACCTTTCTTTGCAGACAAGCCATTTGAAATACACTTAACTTATTTCACAGCCAATAAGTCTTTGAAATAATGTCTATTTTTTAGAGAAATCTTCTGACATAATTAGGCAGAAAATCTCACCTGCCATAGTTTTCAAAACAGCATAATTTCACTCTTCTCAATGCTTAATCTGTGGTATTAAACAACCTTTGAGTATTTAGGTTTATCAACGACATGTACTTTAAAAATGTTTTAGAGATCCTACCAGCCTTTGAAAACCTCCTTGTTCCTTCTTTCAGTTCCAGTTTTATGTATATTTTCTGCCTTGCACCTGATTATTCCAACATCAGATGGATGGCCTAGGGAATCTCATTCTGGTATTGATTGTTTTTGCTGATTGTCTCACTTTGTAGCTGATTTCTTCAATATTGTGTAAATTTAGATCATGAGCTCATGTTTAGCTAAACAGCTGACCTTGTGAGAGGCTTAGGTGTGAACGCTGGTACGCTTCAGCAGAAAGTCGGCAAAGATTTATTTGTGTCCCTCCAATGAATTGCCCGCAAGGACCCCGTTTTCTACAAGTGTTGGTCCAATACTCCTTCGAGAGGCAGTGGACTCAGACATGGCTGCTTTTCAGGCTTCGATCTGGGGCAGGGACAGTGGGCGTCCTGTGGCCCGGGCAGGAGCCTCTCCGCATGTGTCCCAGGGACCCATTTGCCTGCGAACTTCGGTCACCTGGCAGGAAGCTACGATGCCTTGACCTATGCTTAGCTGTGCAGCGAGGTGTACTGCGCGGACAGGTTCCAAACACACTTCAAATAAGAGGGCAGCCTGAGTGGAAATGTGAGAGTTTGGACAGCTGTGCAGACAAAGAAGGCGCCCTTTGGCCTGGGCCTAAATGCTTGTGACACCCCACTGGGTCTGCCGGGCTCGGAGGGCCCTGACCTGGGCCCCCTGCTCCCCTGCCCTTTGTTCAGTCACAGCAGAGATTGCCACACCCACTCCCTCAGTGATGGCAGTCTTCCAAACTCCCTCAGCCACGCCCCCTCTCCGCAGGTTACCATGGACTACAGATGCTGCATTCTGAGGCCAGGGCGTTCCGAGAATGCCAAGGGCAGACATGATGACCTTAAATGATTTCCTCTTGTGTCAGTTTTCGTAAACTGTAGCAGCTAGGAAATGGTCCGCTTTACAGAAATGTTCAAGTTTACTGGCATTTCATATATTCTCTGCTATAACATTGTCCTGATTCTTTCTGCATATTCTTTACTTATGTTTATGTTTTCCTTAATCAACGTGTGTCTTTTAAATCTTTTCAAAGAATATTCTTTGGACTTACTAAATCACCTGAATTTTATACGTTTTCTGTTGTATTAAGTTCTGCTCATATCTTTATTTATCTTTTTTCTATGTTCTCAGGGTTTATAGTTTTGATTTTCTGATGTCAAGTAAAACACTTGGTTATTCATCTTAATAAATCTTTTTACTTATAAAGATTTGAACTTTTAAAGATTCCAGCTTACTTGTACGTTTCTAAGGGTCCTTTCCTCTACACTGTTGCCGGCCTAAGGCTTAGTTCAACCTATAGCTATTTATATATTGACATATTTTCCCCTCGGCTTTCTGTGACTCCCTACATCTCACCTTTCTTTGCAGACAAGACATTTGAAATACCCTTAACTTATTTCACAGCCAATAAGTCTTTGAAATAATGTGTATTATTTAGAGAAATCATCTTTTATAATTAGGCAGAAAATCTCACGTTCCATAGTTTTCTAAACAGCATAACTTCACTCTTCTCACAGCTTAATTTGCTGTGTTAAACAACCTTTGTGTATTTAGCTTTATCAATGACATGTACTTTAAAAATGTTTTAGAGACCCTACCAGTCTTTGAAAACATCCTTGTTCCTTGTTTCTTTTCCAGGTTTATGTATATTTTCTGCCTAGCACCTGATTATTCCAACATCTGACGGATGGCCTAGGGAATCTAATTCTAGTATTGATTGTTTTTGCTGATTGTCTCCCTTTGTAGCTGATTTCTTCATTATTGTGTAAATTTAGGTCATGAGCTCATGTTTAGCTAAACAGCTGAACTTGTAAAAGGCTTAGGTGTGAACGCTCGTAAGTTTCAGCAAAAAGTCGGCAAAGATTTATTTGTGTCCCTCCAATGAGTTGCCCACAAGGACCCCGTTTTCTAGAAGTGTTGGTCCAATACTCCCTCTAGGGGTAGGGGACTTAGACAGGGCTGCTTTCGGCCCCCGATCTTGGGCATGGGCAGTGGGCGGCGTGTGGCCCGGGCAGGAGCCTCTCTGCGTGTGAACCTGGGAATCATCTCTCCTGCGAACTTCGGTCACCTGGCAGGAAGCTACGATGCCCAGACCTATGGTTAGCTGTGCAGCGAGGTATACTGCATGGACAGGTTCCACACACACTTCAAATAAGTGGGTGGCCTCAGTGGAAAAGTGAGAGTTTGGCCAGCTGTGCAGACAAAGAAGGCGCCCTATGGCCTGGGCCTAAATGCTTGTGACACCCCACTGGGCCAGCCTTGCTCTGAGTGCCCTGCCCTGGGCCCCTGCTCCCCTGCCCTTTGTTCAGTCACAGCAGAGATGGCCACACACACTCCCTCAGTGAGGGCAGTGTTCCAGCCTCCCTCAGCCCCGCCCACTCTCCACAGGTTACCATGGACTACAGATGCTGCATTCTGAGGCCAGGGCGTTCCGAGAATGCCAAGGGCAGACATGATGACCTTAAATGATTTCCTCTTGTGTCAGTTTTGGTAAACTGTAGGAGCTAGGAAATGGTCCACTTTACAGAAATGTTCAAATTTACTGGCATTTCATATATTCTCTTCTATAACATTGTCCTGATTCTTTCTGTATATTCTTTACTTTTTTTTGTTTTCCTTAATCAAACTGAGTCTTTTAAATCTTTTCAAAGAATATTCTTTGGACTTACTACCTCACCTGAATTTTATACGTTTTCTGTGGTATTACGTTCTGCTCATATCTTTATTTATCTTTTTTCTATGTTCTCAGGGTTTATTGTTTTGATCTTCTGATGTCAATTAAAACACTTGGTTATTCATTTTCATCAATCTTTTTACTTATAAAGATTTGAACTTTTAAAGATTCCAGCTCACTTTCAAGTTTCTAAGGGTCAGGTCCCCTACATTGTGGCTGGCCTAAGGCTTAGTTCACCATATAGCAATGTATATATTGACATTTTCCCCTCGACTTTCTGTGATTCCCTACATCTCACCTTTCTTTGCAGACAAGCCATTTGAAATACCCTTAACTTATTTCACAGCCAATAAGTCTTTGAAATAATGTGTATTTTTTAGAGAAATCTTCCTATATAATTAGGCAGAAAATCTGACATGCCATAGTATTCAAAACAGCATAATTTCGCTCTTCTCAATGCTGAATCTGTAGTATTACACAACCATTGAGTATTTAGCTTTATCAATGACATGTACTTTAAAAATGTTTTAGAGATCCAACCGGTCTTTTAAAACATCCTTGTTCCTTGTTTCAGTTCAAGTTTTATGTATACATTCTGCCATGCACCTGATTATTCCAACATCTGATGGTTGGCGTAGGGAATCTCATTCTGGTATTGATTGTTTTTGCTGCTTGTCTCACCTTGTAGCTGATTTCTTCATTATTGTGTAAATTTAGATCATGAGGTCATGTTTAGCTAAACATCTGACTTTGTAAGAGGCTTAGGTGTGAACACTCGTAACCTTCATTAGAAAGTCCGCAAAGATTTATTTGTGTCCCCCCAATGAGTTACCCATGAGGACCCCGTTTTCTACAAGGGTTGGTCCACTACTCCCTCTAGAGTCACGGCCTCAGACAGGGCTGCTTTGCGCCCCAGGATCGGGGCAGTTGCTGTGGGAGGCCTGTGGTCCGGGTAGGAGCCTCTCTGCCTGTGTCCCAGGGACCCATCTGCCTGCGAACTTCGGTCACCTGGCAGGAGGCTACGATGCCCAGACCTATGGTTAGCTGTGCAGCGATGTGTACTGCGCGGACAGCTTACACACACACTTCAAGTAAGAGGGCGGCCTGAGTGGAAAGGTGAGAGTTTGGGCAGCTGTGCAGACAAAGAAGGCGCCCTTTGTCCTGTGCCTAAATGCTTGTGAAACAACACTGGGCCTGCCGGGCTCTGAGGGCCCTGCACTGGGCCCCCTGCTCCCCTGCCATTTGTTCAGTCACAGCAGAGATGGCCACACCCACTCCCTCTGTGAGGGCAGTGTTCCAACCTCCCTCAGCCCCGCCACCTCTCCGCAGGTTATCATGGACTACAGATGCTGAATTCTGAGTCCAGGGCATTCCGAGAATGCCAAGGGCAGACATGATGACCTTAAATGATTTCCTCGTGTCAGTTTTGGTAAATTTTAGGAGCTATGAACAGGTCCACTTTACACAAACGTTCAAATTTACAGGCATTTCATATACTCTCTGCTATAACATTCTCCTGATTCTTTCTGTATATTCTTTAGTTATGTTTTGGTTTTCCTTAATCAAAGTGTGTCTTTTAATCTTGTCAAAGAATATTCTTTGGACTTACTACATCACCTGAATTTTATACGTTTTCTATTTTATTAAGTTCTGCTCATATCTTTATTTATATTTTTTCTATGTTCTCAGGTTTATTGTTTTGAAATTCTGATGTCAATTAAAACACTTGGTTATTCATTTTAATAAATCTTTTTACCTATAAAGATTTGAACTTTTCAAGATTCCAGCTTACTTGTAAGTTTCTAAGGGTCAGGTCCTCTACATTGTGGCTGGCCTAAGTCTTAGTTCACCATATAGCAATGCATATATTGACCTATTTTCCCCTCAACTTTCTGTGATTCCCTACATCTCACCTTTCTTTGCAGAGAAGCCATTTGAAATATCCTTCACTTATTTCACAGCCAATAAGTCTTTGAAATAATGTGTAATTTTTAGAGAAATCTTCTTATATAATTAGGCAGAAAATCTGACCTGCCATAGTTTTCAAAGCAGAATAATTTCACTCTTCTCAATGATGAATCTGTTGTATTACACAACCATTGAGTATTTAGCTTTATCAATGACATGTACTTTAAAAATGTTTTAGAGATCGTACCAGGCTTTGAAAACATCTTTGTTCCTTGTTTCAGTTCCAGTTTTGTGTATACTTTCTGCCTTGCACCTGATTATTCCAACATCTGATGGTTGGCCTAGGGAATCTAATTCTGGTATTGATTGTTTTTGCTGCTTGTCTCCCCTTGTAGCTGATTTCTTCATTATGGTGTAAATTTAGATTAGGAGCTCATGTTTAGCTAAACAGCTGACCTTGTAAGAGGCTTAGGTGTGAACACTCGTAAGCTTCAGCAGAAAGTCCGCAAATATTTTTTTGTGTCAGTCCAATGTGTTACCCGCGCGGACCCCTTTTTCTACAAGTGTTGGTCCACTACTCCCTCTAGAGGCTGGGACTCAGACAGGACTGCTTTGCTGCCCCCGATCTGGGATAGTGGCTTTGGGCGGCCAGTGTCCTGGGCAGGAGGCGCCCCACGTGGGTCCCGTGACCCAACTGCCTGCGAACTTCGGTCACCTGGCAGGAAGCTACGATGCCCAGACCTATGGTTACCTGTGCAGCGAGGTGTACTGCACGGACAGGTTCCACATACACTTCAAGTAAGAGGGCGGCCTGAGTGGAAAGGTGAGAGTTTGGGCAGCTGTGCAGACAAAGAAGGTGCCCTTTGTCCTGGGCCTAAATGCTTGTGACACACCACTGGGCCTGCCGGGCTCTGAGGGCCCTGCCCTTTGCCCCCTTCTACCCTGCCCTTTGTACAGTCACAGCAGAGATGGCCACACACACTCCCTCTGTGTGGGCAGTGTTCCAACCTCCCTCAGCCCCGCCCCTTCTCCGCAGGTTACCATGGACTACAGATGCTGCATTGTGAGTCCAGGGCATTCCGAGAATGCCAAGGGCAGACATGATGACCTTAAATGATTTCCTCTTGTGTCAGTTTTGGTAAACTTTAGGAGCTAGGAACTGGTCCACTTTACACAAATGTTGAAATTTACTGGCATTTCTTATATTCTCTGCTATAACATTGTCCTGATTCTTTCTGTATATTCTTTACTTATGTTTTGGTTTTCCTTAATCAAAGTGTGTCTTTTAAATCTTGTCAAAGAATATTCTTTGGACTTACTACCTCAACTGAATTTTATACGTTTTCTGTGGTATTAAGTTCTGCTCATATCTTTATTTATCTTTTTTCTATGTTCTCAGGGTTTATTGTTTTGACCTTCTGATGTCAATTAAAACACTTGGTTATTCATTTTAATAAATCTTTTTACTTATAAAGATTTGAATTTTTAAAGATTCCAGCTTACTTGTAAGTTTCTAAGGGTCAGGTCCTCTACATTGTGGCTGGCCAAAGCTTAGTTCACAATATAGCAAAGTATATATTGACCTATTTTCCCCTCGACTTTCTGTGATTTCCTACATCTCACCTTTCTTTGCAGACAAGCCATTTGAAACACCCTTAACTTATTTCACAGCCAATAAGTCTTTGAAATAATGTGTAGTTTTCAGAGAAATCTTCTTATATATTTAGGCAGAAAAGCTGACCTGCCATAGTTTTCAAAACAGCATAATTTCACTCTTCTCAATGATGAATCTGTTGTATTACACAACCTTTGAGTATTTAGCTTTATCAATGACATGTACTTTAAAAATGTTTTAGAGATCCTACAAGTCTTTGAAACATCCTTGTTCCTTGTTTCAGTTCAAGTTTTGTGTATACTTTCTGCCTTGCACCTGATTATTCCAACGTCTGATCGATGGCCTAGGGAATCTAATTCTGGTATTGATTGTTTTTGGCTGATTGTCTCCCCCTGTAGCTGATTTCTTCATTATTGTGTAAATTTAGATCATGAGCTCATGTTTAGCTAAACATTTGACTTTGTAAGAGGCTTAGGTGTGAACACTCGTAAGCTTCATCAGAAAGTCCGCAAAGATTTATTTGTGTCCCTCCAATGAGTTGCCCACGAGGACCCCGTTTTCTACAAGTGTTGGTCCAGTACATCCTCTAGAGGCACAGCCTCAGACAGGGCTGCTTTGCGCCCCACGATCTGGGGCAGTAGCAGAGGGCGGCCTGTGGCCCGGGTAGGAGCCTCTCTGCCTGTGTCCCAGGGACCCATCTGCCTGCGAACTTCGATCACCTGGCAGGAAGCTACGATGCCCAGACCTATGGTTAGCTGTGCAGCGAGGTGTACTGCACGGACCGGTTCCACTCACACTTCAAGTAAGAGGGCGGCCTGAGTGGAAAGTTGAGTGTTTGGGCAGCTGTGCAGACAAAGAAGGCGCCCTTTGTCCTGGGCCTAAATGCTTGTGACACCCCACTGGGCCTGCCGGGATCTGAGGGCCCTGACCTGGGCCCCCTGCTCCCCTACCCTTTGTTCAGTCACAGCAGAGATGGCCACACCCACTCCCTCTGTGAGGGCAGTGTTCCAAACTCCCTCAGACCCGCCCCCTCTCCACAGGTTAACATGGACTACAGATGCAGCATTCTGAGTCCAGGGCATTCCGAGAGTGCCAAGGGCAGACATGATGACCTTAAATGATTTCCTCTTGTGTCACTTTTGGTAAATTTTAGGAGCTACGAACTGGTCCACTTTTCACAAACGTTCAAATTTACTGGCATTTCATATACTCTCTGCTATAACATTCTCCTGATTCTTGCTGTATATTCTTTACTTATATTTTGGTTTTCCTTAATCAAAGTGTGTCTTTTAATCTTGTCAAAGAAAATTCTTTAGACTTACTACAATACCTGAATTTTATACGTTTTCTGTGGTATTAATTTCTGCTCATATCTTTATTTATATTTTTTCTATGTTCTCAGGTTTATTGTTTTGATATTCTGATGCCAATTAAAACACTTGGTTATTCATTTTAATAAATCTTTTTACTTATAAAGATTTGAACTTTTCAAGATTCCACCTTACTTGTAAGTTGCTAAGGGTCAGGTCCTTTACATTGTGGCTGGCCTAAGTCTTAGTTCTCCATATAGTAATGTATATATTGACGTATTTTCCCCTCGACTTTCTGTGATTCCCTACATCTCACCTTTCTTTGCAGACAAGCCATTTGAAATACCCTTAACTTATTTCACAGCCAATAAGTCTTTGAAATAATGTGTATTTTTTAGAGAAATCTTCTTATATAATTACGCAGAAAATCTCACCTGCCATAGTTTTCAAAACAGCATAATTTCACTCTTCTCAATGATGAATTAGTTGTATTACACAACCTTTGAGTATTTAGTTTTATCCTTGACATGTACTTTAAAAATGTTTTAGAGATCTTACCAGTCTTTGAAAACATCCTTGTTCCTCTTTTCAGGTCCCGTTTTATGTATATTTTCTGCCTTGCACCTGATTATTCCAACGTCTGATCGATGGCCTAGGGAATCTAATTCTGGTATTGATTGTTTTTGCTGATTGTCTCCCCCTGTAGCTGATTTCTTCATTATTTTGTAAATTTAGATCATGAGCTTATGTTTAGCGAAACCTCTGACTTTGTAAGAGGCTTAGGCGTGAACACCCGTAAGTTTCATCAGAAACTCCGCAAAGATTTATTTGTCTCCCTCCAATGAGTTGCCCGCGAGGACCCCGTTTCCTACAAGTGTTGGTCCACTACTCCCTCTAGAGGCACGGCCTCAGAGAGGGCTGCTTTGAGCCCCACGATCTGTGGCAGTGGCAGTGGGCGGCCTGTGGCCCGGGCAGGAGCCTCTCTGCGTGTGTCCCATGGACCCATCTGCCTGCGAACTTCGGTCACCTGGCAGGAAGCTACAATGCCCAGACCTATGGTTAGCTGTGCAGCGAGGTGTACTGCGCGGACAGGTTCCACACATACTTCAAGTAAGTGGGCGGCCTGAGTGGAAAGGTGATAGTTTGGGCAGCTGTGCAGACAAAGAAGGCGCCCTTTGGCCTGGGCCTAAATGCTTGTGACACTCCACTGGGCCTGCCGGGCTCTGAGGGCCCTGCACTGGGCCCCATGCTCCCCTGCCCTTTGTTCACTCACATCAGTGATGGCCACACCCACTCCATCTGTGAGGGCAGTGTTCCAAACTCCCTCAGCCCCTCCCCTTCTCCGCAGGTTACCATGGACTACAGATGCTGCATTCTGAGGCCAGGGCATTCCGAGAATGACAAGGGCAGACATGATGACCTTAAATGATTTCCTCTTGTGTCAGTTTTGGTAAACTTTAGGAGCTAGGAACTGGTCCACTTTACACAAATGTTCAAATTTACTGGCATTTCATATATTCTCTGCTATAACATTCTCCTGATTCTTTCTGTATATTCTTTACTTATGTTTTGGTTTTCCTTAATCCAAGTGTGTCTTTTAATCTTGTCAAAGAATATTCTTTGGACTTACTACATCACCTGAATTTTATACGTTTTCTATTGTATTAAGTTCCGCTCATATCTTTAATTATCTTTTTTCTGTGTTCTCAGGGTTTATTGTTTTAATATTCTGATGTCAATTAAAACACTTGGTTATTCATTTTAATAAATCTTTTTACTTATAAAGATTTGAATTTTTAAAGATTCTAGCTTACTTGTAAATTTCTAAGGGTCAGGTCCTCTATATTGTGGCTGGCCAAAGGCTTAGTTCACAATATAGCAAAGTATATATTGACCTATTTTCCCCTCGACTTTCTGTGATTTCCTACATCTCCCCTTTCTTTGCAGACAAGCCATTTGAAATAACCTTAACATTTCACAGCCAATAAATCTTTGAAATAATGTGTAGTTTTCAGAGAAATTTTCATATATATATTTTGGCAGAAAATCTGACCTGCCATAGTTTTCAAAACAGCATAATTTCACTCTTCTCAATGATGAATCTTTTGTATTACACAACCTTTGAGTATTTGACTTTATCAGTGACGTGTACTTTAAAAATGTTTTAGAGATCCTACCAGTCTTTGAAAACATCCTTGTTACTTGTTTCAGTTCCAGTTTTATGTATATTTTCTGCCTTGCACCTGATTATTCAAACGTCTGATCGATGGCCTAGGGAATCTAATTCTGGTATTGATTGTTTTTGCTGATTGTCTCCCCCTGTAGCTGATTTCTTCATTATTGGGTAAATTTAGATCATGAGCTCATGTTTAGCTAAACATCTGACTTTGTAAGAGGCTTAGGTGTGAACACTCGTAAGCTTCATCAGAAAGTCCGCAAAGATATATTTGTGTCCCTCCAATGAGTTGCCCGCGAGGACCCCGTTTTCTACATGGGTTGGTCCACTACTCCCTCTAGAGGCACGGCCTCAGCCAGGGCTGCCTTGCGCCGCACGATCTTGGGCAGTGGCAGTGGGCGGCCTGTGGCCCGGGTAGGAACCTCTCTGCCTGTGTCCCAGGGACCAATCTGCCTGCGAACTTCGGTCACCTAGCAGGAAGCTACGATGCCCAGACCTATGGTTAGCTGTGCAGCGAGGTGTACTGCGCGGACAGGTTCCACACACACTTCAAGTAAGAGTGCGGCCTGAGAGGAAGGTGAGAGTTTGTGCAGCTGTGCAGACAAAGAAGGCGCCCTTTGTCCTGGGCCTAAATTCTTGTGAAACCCCACTGGGCTTGCCGGGCTCTGAGGGCCCTGCCCTGTGCCCCCTGCTCCCCTACCCTTTGTTCAGTCACAACAGAGATGGCCACACCCACTCCCTCTGTGAGGGCGGTGTTCCAAACTCCCTCAGCCCCGCCCCCTCTCCACAGGATAACATGGACTACAGATGCTTCATTCTGAATCCAGGGCATTCCGAGAATGCCAAGGGCAGACAAGATGACCTTAAATGATTTCCTCTTGTGTCAGTTTTGGTAAATTTTAGGAGCTAGGAACTGGTCCACTTTTCACAAACGTTCAAATTTACTGGCATTTCATATACTCTCTTCTCTAACATTCTCCTGATTCTTTCTGTATATTCTTTACTTATGTTTTGGTTTTCCTTAATCAAAGTGTGTCTTTTAATCTTGTCAAAGAATATTCTTTGGACTTACTACATCACCTGAATTTTATACGTTTTCTATTGTATTAAGTTCTGCTCCTATCTTTATTTATATTTTTTCTATGTTTCCAGGTTTATTGTTTTGATATTCTGATGTCAATTAAAACACTTTGTTATTCATTTTAATAAATCTTTTTACTTATAAAGATTTTAACTTTTCAAGATTCCAGCTTACTTGTAAGTTTCTAAGGGTCAGGTCCTCTACATTGTGGCTGTCCTAAGTATTAGTTCACCATATAGCAATGTATATATTGACCTATTTTCCCCTCGACTTTCTGTGATTCCCTACATCTCACCTTTCTTTGCAGACAAGCCATTTGAAATACCCTTAACTTATTTCACATCCAATAAGTCTTTGAAATAATGTGTATTTTTTAGAGAAATCTTCTTATATAATTAGGCAGAAAATCTGACCTGCCATAGTTTTCAAAACAGCATAATTTCACTCTTCTCAATGATGAATCTGTTGTATTACACAACCATTGAGTATTTAGCTTTATCAATGACATGTACTTTAAAAATGTTTTAGAGATCGTACCAGTCTTTGAAAACATCCTTGTTCCTTGTTTCTGTTCCTGTTTTGTGTATACTTTCTGCCTTGCACTTGATTATTCCAACATCTGATGGTTGGCCTAGGAAATCTAATTCTGGTATTGATTGTTTTTGCTGTTTGTCTCCCCTTGTAGCTGATTTCTTCATTATTGTGTAAATTTAGATCATGAGCTCATGTTTAGCTAAACAGCTGACCTTGTAAGAGGCTTAGGTGTGAACGCTCGTAAGCTTCAGCTGAAAGTCCGCAACGATTTGTTTGTGTCCCTCCAATGAGTTACCCGCGCGGACCCGTTTTCTACCAGTGTTGGTCCACTACTCCCTCTAGAGGCTGGGACACAGACAGGACTGCTTTGCTGCCCCCGATCTGGGATAGTGGCTTTGGGCGGCCTGTGGCCTGGGCAGGAGGCTCACCACGTGTGTCCCACGACCCATTTGCCTGCGAACTTCGGTCACCTGGCAGGAAGCTACGATGCCCAGACCTATGGTTAGCTTTGCAGCGAGGTGTACTGTGTGGACCGGTTCCACACACACTTCAAGTAAGAGGGCGGGCTGAGTGGAAAGGTGAGAGTTTGGGCAGCTGTGCAGACAAAGAAGGCGCACTTTGGCCTGAGCCTAAATGCTTGTGACACACGACTTGGCCTGCCGGGCTCTGAGGGCCCTGCCGTTGGCCCCCTTCTCCCCTGCCCTTTGTTCTGTCACAAAAGAGATGGCCACACCCACTCCCTCAGTGAGGGCAGTGTTCCAGCCTCCCTCAGCCCCGCCCCCTCTCCGCAGGTTACCATGGACTACAGATGCTGCATTCTGAGGCCAGGGCATTCCGAGAATGCCAAGGGCAGACATGATGACCTTAAATGATTTCCTCTTGTGTCAATTTTGGTAAACTTTAGGAGCTATGAAATGGTCCACTTTACAGAAATGTTCAAATTGACTGGCATTTCATATATTCTCTGCTATAACATTGTCCTGATTCTTTCTGTATATTCTTTACTTATGATTTGGTTTTCCTTAATCAAAGTGTGTCTTTTAAATCTTGTCAAAGAATATTCTTTGGACTTACTACCTCAACTGAATTTTATACCTTTTCTGTGGTATTAAGTTCTGCTCATATCTTTATTTATCTTTTTCCCATGTTCTCAGGGTTTATTGTTTTGATCTTCTGATGTCAATTAAAACACTTGTTTATTCATTTTAATAAATCTTTTTACTTATAAAGATTTGAATTTTTAAAGATACCAGCTTACTTGTAAGTTTCTAAGGGTCAGGTCCTCTACATTGTGGCTGGCCAAATGCTTAGTTCACAATATAGCAAAGTATATATTGACCTATTTTCCCCTCGACTTTCTGTGATTCCCTACATCTCACCTTTCTTTGCAGACAAGCCATTTGAAATACCCTTAACTTATTTCACAGCCAATAAGTCTTTGAAATAATGTGTAGTTTTCAGAGAAATCTTCTTATATATTTAGGCAGAAAATCTTACCTGCCGTAGTTTTCAAAACAGCATAATTTCACTCTTCTCAATGATGAATCTGTTGTATTACACAACCTTTGAGTATTTAGCTTTATCAATGACATGTACTTTAAAAATGTTTTAGAGATCCTAGCAGTCTTTGAAAACATCCTTGTTCCTTGTTTCAGTTCCCGTTTTATGTGTATTTTCTGCCTTTCACCTGATTATTCCAACGTCTGATCGATGGCCTAGGGAATCTAATTCTGGTATTGATTGTATTTGCTGATTATCTCCCCCTGTAGATGATTTCTTCATTATTGTGTAAATTTAGATCATGAGCTCATGTTTAGCTAAACATCTGACTTTGTAAGAGGCTTAGGTGTGAACACTCGTAAGTTTCATCAGAAAGTCCGCAAAGATTTATTTGTTTCCCTCCAATGAGTTGCCCGCGAGGACCACGTTTCCTACAAGTGTTGGTCCACTAATCCCTCCAGGTACACGGACTCAGACAGGGCTGCTTTGTGCCCCACGATCTGTGGCAGTGGCAGTGGGCGGCCTGTGACCCGGGCAGGTGCCTCTCTGCGTGTGTCCCAGGGACACATCTGTCTGCGAACTTCGGTCACCTGGCAGGAAGCTACGATGCCCAGACATATGGTTAGCTGTGCAGCGAGGTGTACTGCGCGGACAGGTTCCACACACACTTCAAGTAAGAGGGTGGCCTGAGTGGAAAAGTGAGAGTTTGGACAGCTGTGCAGACAAATATGGCGCCCTTTGTCCTGGGCCTAAATGCTTGTGACACCCCACTGGGCCTATCGGGCTCTGAGGGCCCTGCCTTGGGGCCCCTTCTCCCCTGCCCTTTGTTCTGTCACAGCAGAGATGGCCACACCCACTCCCTCTGTGAGGGCAGTGTTCCAACCTCCCTCAGCCCCGACCCTTCTCAGCAGGTTACCATGGACTAGCGATGCTGCATTCTGAGTCCAGGGCATTCCGAGTCCAGGGCATTCCGTGAATGCCAAGGGCAGACATGATGACCTTAAATGATTTCCTCTTGTGTCAGTTTTGGTAAAATTTAGGAGCTAGGAACTGGTCCACTTTACACAAATATTCAAATTTACTGGCATTTCATATATTCTCTGCTATAACATTCTCCTGATTCTTTCTGTATATTCTTTACTTATGTTTTGATTTTCCTTAATCAAAGTGTTTCTTTTAATCTTGTCAAAGAATATTCTTTGGACTTACTACATCACCTGAATTTTATACGTTTTCTGTTGTATTAAGTTCTGCTCATATCTTTATTTATCTATTTTCTGTGTTCTCAGTGTTTATTGTTTTAATATTCTGATGTCAAATAAAACACCTGGTTATTCACTTTAATAAATCTTTTTACTTATACAGATTTGAACTTTTCAAGATTCCAGCTTACTTGTAAGTTTCTAAGGGTCAGGTCCTCTACATTGTGGCTGGCCTAAGTCTTAGTTCTCCATATAGCAATGTATATATTGACGTATTTTCCCCACGACTTTCTGTGATTCCCTACATCACACCTTTCTTTGCAGACAAGCCATTTGAAATACCCTTAACTTATTTCACAGCCAATAAGTCTTTGAAATAATGTGTATTTTTTAGAGAAATCTTCTTATATAATTAGGCAGAAAATCTGACCTGCCATAGTTTTCAAAACAGCATAATTCCACTCTTCTCAATGATGAATCTGTTGTATTACACAACCATTGAGTATTTAGCTTTATCAATGACATGTACTTTAAAAATGTTTTAGAGATCCTACCAGTCTTTGAAAACATCCTTGTTCCTTGTTTCAGTTCAAGTTTTGTGTATACTTTCTGCCTTGCACCTGATTATTCCAACATCTGATGGTTGGCCTAGGGAATCTAATTCTGGTATTGATTGTTTTTGCTGCTTGTCTCCAATTGTAGCTGATTTCTTCATTATTGTGTAAATTTAGATCATGAGCTCATGTTTAGCTAAACAGCTGACCTTGTAAGAGGCTTAGGTGTGAACGCTCGTAAGCTTCAGCAGAATGTCCGCAAAGATTTGTTTGTGTCCCTCCAATGAGTAACCCGCGCGGACCCCTTTTTCTACAAGTGTTGGTCCAACACCCTCTAGAGGCTGGGATTCATACAGGTCTGCTTTGCTGCCCCCGATCTGGGATAGTGGCTTTGGGCGGCCTGTGGCCAGGGCAGGAAGCGCCCCACGTGAGTCCCACGACCCATCTGCCTGCGAACTTCGGTCACCTGGCAGGAAGCTATGATGCCCAGGCCTATGGTTAGCTTTGCATCGAGGTGTACTGTGCGGACCGGTTTCACACACACTTCAAGTAAGAGGGCGGCCTGAGTGGAAAGGTGAGAGTTTGGGCAGCTGTGCAGACAAAGAAGGCGCACTTTGGACTGGGCCTAAATGCTTGTGACACACGACTGGGCCTGCCCGGCTCTGAGGGCCCTGCCGTTGGCACCCTTCCCCCCTGCCATTTGTTCAGTCACAGCAGAGATGGCCCCACCCACTCCCTCAGAGAAGGCAGTGTTCCAACATCCCTCAGCCCCGCCCCCTCTCCGCAGTTTACCATGGACTACAGATGCTGCATTGTGAGTCCAGGGCATTCCGAGAATGCCAAGGGCAGACATGATGACCTTAAATGATTTCCTCTTGTGTCAGTTTTGGTAAACTTTAGGAGCTAGGAACTGGTCCACTTTACACAAATGTTGAAATTTACTGGCATTTCTTATATTCTCTGCTATAACATTGTCCTGATTCTTTCTGTATATTCTTTACTTATGTTTTGGTTTTCCTTAATCAAAGTGTGTCTTTTAAATCTTGTCAAAGAATATTCTTTGGACTTACTACCTCAACTGAATTTTATACGTTTTCTGTGGTATTAAGTTCTGCTCATATCTTTATTTATCTTTTTTCTATGTTCTCAGGGTTTATTGTTTTGACCTTCTGATGTCAATTAAAACACTTGGTTATTCATTTTAATAAATCTTTTTACTTATAAAGATTTGAATTTTTAAAGATTCCAGCTTACTTGTAAGTTTCTAAGGGTCAGGTCCTCTACATTGTGGCTGGCCAAAGCTTAGTTCACAATATAGCAAAGTATATATTGACCTATTTTCCCCTCGACTTTCTGTGATTTCCTACATCTCACCTTTCTTTGCAGACAAGCCATTTGAAACACCCTTAACTTATTTCACAGCCAATAAGTCTTTGAAATAATGTGTAGTTTTCAGAGAAATCTTCTTATATATTTAGGCAGAAAAGCTGACCTGCCATAGTTTTCAAAACAGCATAATTTCACTCTTCTCAATGATGAATCTGTTGTATTACACAACCTTTGAGTATTTAGCTTTATCAATGACATGTACTTTAAAAATGTTTTAGAGATCCTACAAGTCTTTGAAACATCCTTGTTCCTTGTTTCAGTTCAAGTTTTGTGTATACTTTCTGCCTTGCACCTGATTATTCCAACGTCTGATCGATGGCCTAGGGAATCTAATTCTGGTATTGATTGTTTTTGGCTGATTGTCTCCCCCTGTAGCTGATTTCTTCATTATTGTGTAAATTTAGATCATGAGCTCATGTTTAGCTAAACATTTGACTTTGTAAGAGGCTTAGGTGTGAACACTCGTAAGCTTCATCAGAAAGTCCGCAAAGATTTATTTGTGTCCCTCCAATGAGTTGCCCACGAGGACCCCGTTTTCTACAAGTGTTGGTCCAGTACATCCTCTAGAGGCACAGCCTCAGACAGGGCTGCTTTGCGCCCCACGATCTGGGGCAGTAGCAGAGGGCGGCCTGTGGCCCGGGTAGGAGCCTCTCTGCCTGTGTCCCAGGGACCCATCTGCCTGCGAACTTCGATCACCTGGCAGGAAGCTACGATGCCCAGACCTATGGTTAGCTGTGCAGCGAGGTGTACTGCACGGACCGGTTCCACTCACACTTCAAGTAAGAGGGCGGCCTGAGTGGAAAGTTGAGTGTTTGGGCAGCTGTGCAGACAAAGAAGGCGCCCTTTGTCCTGGGCCTAAATGCTTGTGACACCCCACTGGGCCTGCCGGGATCTGAGGGCCCTGACCTGGGCCCCCTGCTCCCCTACCCTTTGTTCAGTCACAGCAGAGATGGCCACACCCACTCCCTCTGTGAGGGCAGTGTTCCAAACTCCCTCAGACCCGCCCCCTCTCCACAGGTTAACATGGACTACAGATGCAGCATTCTGAGTCCAGGGCATTCCGAGAGTGCCAAGGGCAGACATGATGACCTTAAATGATTTCCTCTTGTGTCACTTTTGGTAAATTTTAGGAGCTACGAACTGGTCCACTTTTCACAAACGTTCAAATTTACTGGCATTTCATATACTCTCTGCTATAACATTCTCCTGATTCTTGCTGTATATTCTTTACTTATATTTTGGTTTTCCTTAATCAAAGTGTGTCTTTTAATCTTGTCAAAGAAAATTCTTTAGACTTACTACAATACCTGAATTTTATACGTTTTCTGTGGTATTAATTTCTGCTCATATCTTTATTTATATTTTTTCTATGTTCTCAGGTTTATTGTTTTGATATTCTGATGCCAATTAAAACACTTGGTTATTCATTTTAATAAATCTTTTTACTTATAAAGATTTGAACTTTTCAAGATTCCACCTTACTTGTAAGTTGCTAAGGGTCAGGTCCTTTACATTGTGGCTGGCCTAAGTCTTAGTTCTCCATATAGTAATGTATATATTGACGTATTTTCCCCTCGACTTTCTGTGATTCCCTACATCTCACCTTTCTTTGCAGACAAGCCATTTGAAATACCCTTAACTTATTTCACAGCCAATAAGTCTTTGAAATAATGTGTATTTTTTAGAGAAATCTTCTTATATAATTACGCAGAAAATCTCACCTGCCATAGTTTTCAAAACAGCATAATTTCACTCTTCTCAATGATGAATTAGTTGTATTACACAACCTTTGAGTATTTAGTTTTATCCTTGACATGTACTTTAAAAATGTTTTAGAGATCTTACCAGTCTTTGAAAACATCCTTGTTCCTCTTTTCAGGTCCCGTTTTATGTATATTTTCTGCCTTGCACCTGATTATTCCAACGTCTGATCGATGGCCTAGGGAATCTAATTCTGGTATTGATTGTTTTTGCTGATTGTCTCCCCCTGTAGCTGATTTCTTCATTATTTTGTAAATTTAGATCATGAGCTTATGTTTAGCGAAACCTCTGACTTTGTAAGAGGCTTAGGCGTGAACACCCGTAAGTTTCATCAGAAACTCCGCAAAGATTTATTTGTCTCCCTCCAATGAGTTGCCCGCGAGGACCCCGTTTCCTACAAGTGTTGGTCCACTACTCCCTCTAGAGGCACGGCCTCAGAGAGGGCTGCTTTGAGCCCCACGATCTGTGGCAGTGGCAGTGGGCGGCCTGTGGCCCGGGCAGGAGCCTCTCTGCGTGTGTCCCATGGACCCATCTGCCTGCGAACTTCGGTCACCTGGCAGGAAGCTACAATGCCCAGACCTATGGTTAGCTGTGCAGCGAGGTGTACTGCGCGGACAGGTTCCACACATACTTCAAGTAAGTGGGCGGCCTGAGTGGAAAGGTGATAGTTTGGGCAGCTGTGCAGACAAAGAAGGCGCCCTTTGGCCTGGGCCTAAATGCTTGTGACACTCCACTGGGCCTGCCGGGCTCTGAGGGCCCTGCACTGGGCCCCATGCTCCCCTGCCCTTTGTTCACTCACATCAGAGATGGCCACACCCACTCCATCTGTGAGGGCAGTGTTCCAAACTCCCTCAGCCCCTCCCCTTCTCCGCAGGTTACCATGGACTACAGATGCTGCATTCTGAGGCCAGGGCATTCCGAGAATGACAAGGGCAGACATGATGACCTTAAATGATTTCCTCTTGTGTCAGTTTTGGTAAACTTTAGGAGCTAGGAACTGGTCCACTTTACACAAATGTTCAAATTTACTGGCATTTCATATATTCTCTGCTATAACATTCTCCTGATTCTTTCTGTATATTCTTTACTTATGTTTTGGTTTTCCTTAATCCAAGTGTGTCTTTTAATCTTGTCAAAGAATATTCTTTGGACTTACTACATCACCTGAATTTTATACGTTTTCTATTGTATTAAGTTCCGCTCATATCTTTAATTATCTTTTTTCTGTGTTCTCAGGGTTTATTGTTTTAATATTCTGATGTCAATTAAAACACTTGGTTATTCATTTTAATAAATCTTTTTACTTATAAAGATTTGAATTTTTAAAGATTCTAGCTTACTTGTAAATTTCTAAGGGTCAGGTCCTCTATATTGTGGCTGGCCAAAGGCTTAGTTCACAATATAGCAAAGTATATATTGACCTATTTTCCCCTCGACTTTCTGTGATTTCCTACATCTCCCCTTTCTTTGCAGACAAGCCATTTGAAATAACCTTAACATTTCACAGCCAATAAATCTTTGAAATAATGTGTAGTTTTCAGAGAAATTTTCATATATATATTTTGGCAGAAAATCTGACCTGCCATAGTTTTCAAAACAGCATAATTTCACTCTTCTCAATGATGAATCTTTTGTATTACACAACCTTTGAGTATTTGACTTTATCAGTGACGTGTACTTTAAAAATGTTTTAGAGATCCTACCAGTCTTTGAAAACATCCTTGTTACTTGTTTCAGTTCCAGTTTTATGTATATTTTCTGCCTTGCACCTGATTATTCAAACGTCTGATCGATGGCCTAGGGAATCTAATTCTGGTATTGATTGTTTTTGCTGATTGTCTCCCCCTGTAGCTGATTTCTTCATTATTGGGTAAATTTAGATCATGAGCTCATGTTTAGCTAAACATCTGACTTTGTAAGAGGCTTAGGTGTGAACACTCGTAAGCTTCATCAGAAAGTCCGCAAAGATATATTTGTGTCCCTCCAATGAGTTGCCCGCGAGGACCCCGTTTTCTACATGGGTTGGTCCACTACTCCCTCTAGAGGCACGGCCTCAGCCAGGGCTGCCTTGCGCCGCACGATCTTGGGCAGTGGCAGTGGGCGGCCTGTGGCCCGGGTAGGAACCTCTCTGCCTGTGTCCCAGGGACCAATCTGCCTGCGAACTTCGGTCACCTAGCAGGAAGCTACGATGCCCAGACCTATGGTTAGCTGTGCAGCGAGGTGTACTGCGCGGACAGGTTCCACACACACTTCAAGTAAGAGTGCGGCCTGAGAGGAAGGTGAGAGTTTGTGCAGCTGTGCAGACAAAGAAGGCGCCCTTTGTCCTGGGCCTAAATTCTTGTGAAACCCCACTGGGCTTGCCGGGCTCTGAGGGCCCTGCCCTGTGCCCCCTGCTCCCCTACCCTTTGTTCAGTCACAACAGAGATGGCCACACCCACTCCCTCTGTGAGGGCGGTGTTCCAAACTCCCTCAGCCCCGCCCCCTCTCCACAGGATAACATGGACTACAGATGCTTCATTCTGAATCCAGGGCATTCCGAGAATGCCAAGGGCAGACAAGATGACCTTAAATGATTTCCTCTTGTGTCAGTTTTGGTAAATTTTAGGAGCTAGGAACTGGTCCACTTTTCACAAACGTTCAAATTTACTGGCATTTCATATACTCTCTTCTCTAACATTCTCCTGATTCTTTCTGTATATTCTTTACTTATGTTTTGGTTTTCCTTAATCAAAGTGTGTCTTTTAATCTTGTCAAAGAATATTCTTTGGACTTACTACATCACCTGAATTTTATACGTTTTCTATTGTATTAAGTTCTGCTCCTATCTTTATTTATATTTTTTCTATGTTTCCAGGTTTATTGTTTTGATATTCTGATGTCAATTAAAACACTTTGTTATTCATTTTAATAAATCTTTTTACTTATAAAGATTTTAACTTTTCAAGATTCCAGCTTACTTGTAAGTTTCTAAGGGTCAGGTCCTCTACATTGTGGCTGTCCTAAGTATTAGTTCACCATATAGCAATGTATATATTGACCTATTTTCCCCTCGACTTTCTGTGATTCCCTACATCTCACCTTTCTTTGCAGACAAGCCATTTGAAATACCCTTAACTTATTTCACATCCAATAAGTCTTTGAAATAATGTGTATTTTTTAGAGAAATCTTCTTATATAATTAGGCAGAAAATCTGACCTGCCATAGTTTTCAAAACAGCATAATTTCACTCTTCTCAATGATGAATCTGTTGTATTACACAACCATTGAGTATTTAGCTTTATCAATGACATGTACTTTAAAAATGTTTTAGAGATCGTACCAGTCTTTGAAAACATCCTTGTTCCTTGTTTCTGTTCCTGTTTTGTGTATACTTTCTGCCTTGCACTTGATTATTCCAACATCTGATGGTTGGCCTAGGAAATCTAATTCTGGTATTGATTGTTTTTGCTGTTTGTCTCCCCTTGTAGCTGATTTCTTCATTATTGTGTAAATTTAGATCATGAGCTCATGTTTAGCTAAACAGCTGACCTTGTAAGAGGCTTAGGTGTGAACGCTCGTAAGCTTCAGCTGAAAGTCCGCAACGATTTGTTTGTGTCCCTCCAATGAGTTACCCGCGCGGACCCGTTTTCTACCAGTGTTGGTCCACTACTCCCTCTAGAGGCTGGGACACAGACAGGACTGCTTTGCTGCCCCCGATCTGGGATAGTGGCTTTGGGCGGCCTGTGGCCTGGGCAGGAGGCTCACCACGTGTGTCCCACGACCCATTTGCCTGCGAACTTCGGTCACCTGGCAGGAAGCTACGATGCCCAGACCTATGGTTAGCTTTGCAGCGAGGTGTACTGTGTGGACCGGTTCCACACACACTTCAAGTAAGAGGGCGGGCTGAGTGGAAAGGTGAGAGTTTGGGCAGCTGTGCAGACAAAGAAGGCGCACTTTGGCCTGAGCCTAAATGCTTGTGACACACGACTTGGCCTGCCGGGCTCTGAGGGCCCTGCCGTTGGCCCCCTTCTCCCCTGCCCTTTGTTCTGTCACAAAAGAGATGGCCACACCCACTCCCTCAGTGAGGGCAGTGTTCCAGCCTCCCTCAGCCCCGCCCCCTCTCCGCAGGTTACCATGGACTACAGATGCTGCATTCTGAGGCCAGGGCATTCCGAGAATGCCAAGGGCAGACATGATGACCTTAAATGATTTCCTCTTGTGTCAATTTTGGTAAACTTTAGGAGCTATGAAATGGTCCACTTTACAGAAATGTTCAAATTGACTGGCATTTCATATATTCTCTGCTATAACATTGTCCTGATTCTTTCTGTATATTCTTTACTTATGATTTGGTTTTCCTTAATCAAAGTGTGTCTTTTAAATCTTGTCAAAGAATATTCTTTGGACTTACTACCTCAACTGAATTTTATACCTTTTCTGTGGTATTAAGTTCTGCTCATATCTTTATTTATCTTTTTCCCATGTTCTCAGGGTTTATTGTTTTGATCTTCTGATGTCAATTAAAACACTTGTTTATTCATTTTAATAAATCTTTTTACTTATAAAGATTTGAATTTTTAAAGATACCAGCTTACTTGTAAGTTTCTAAGGGTCAGGTCCTCTACATTGTGGCTGGCCAAATGCTTAGTTCACAATATAGCAAAGTATATATTGACCTATTTTCCCCTCGACTTTCTGTGATTCCCTACATCTCACCTTTCTTTGCAGACAAGCCATTTGAAATACCCTTAACTTATTTCACAGCCAATAAGTCTTTGAAATAATGTGTAGTTTTCAGAGAAATCTTCTTATATATTTAGGCAGAAAATCTTACCTGCCGTAGTTTTCAAAACAGCATAATTTCACTCTTCTCAATGATGAATCTGTTGTATTACACAACCTTTGAGTATTTAGCTTTATCAATGACATGTACTTTAAAAATGTTTTAGAGATCCTAGCAGTCTTTGAAAACATCCTTGTTCCTTGTTTCAGTTCCCGTTTTATGTGTATTTTCTGCCTTTCACCTGATTATTCCAACGTCTGATCGATGGCCTAGGGAATCTAATTCTGGTATTGATTGTATTTGCTGATTATCTCCCCCTGTAGATGATTTCTTCATTATTGTGTAAATTTAGATCATGAGCTCATGTTTAGCTAAACATCTGACTTTGTAAGAGGCTTAGGTGTGAACACTCGTAAGTTTCATCAGAAAGTCCGCAAAGATTTATTTGTTTCCCTCCAATGAGTTGCCCGCGAGGACCACGTTTCCTACAAGTGTTGGTCCACTAATCCCTCCAGGTACACGGACTCAGACAGGGCTGCTTTGTGCCCCACGATCTGTGGCAGTGGCAGTGGGCGGCCTGTGACCCGGGCAGGTGCCTCTCTGCGTGTGTCCCAGGGACACATCTGTCTGCGAACTTCGGTCACCTGGCAGGAAGCTACGATGCCCAGACATATGGTTAGCTGTGCAGCGAGGTGTACTGCGCGGACAGGTTCCACACACACTTCAAGTAAGAGGGTGGCCTGAGTGGAAAAGTGAGAGTTTGGACAGCTGTGCAGACAAATATGGCGCCCTTTGTCCTGGGCCTAAATGCTTGTGACACCCCACTGGGCCTATCGGGCTCTGAGGGCCCTGCCTTGGGGCCCCTTCTCCCCTGCCCTTTGTTCTGTCACAGCAGAGATGGCCACACCCACTCCCTCTGTGAGGGCAGTGTTCCAACCTCCCTCAGCCCCGACCCTTCTCAGCAGGTTACCATGGACTAGCGATGCTGCATTCTGAGTCCAGGGCATTCCGAGTCCAGGGCATTCCGTGAATGCCAAGGGCAGACATGATGACCTTAAATGATTTCCTCTTGTGTCAGTTTTGGTAAAATTTAGGAGCTAGGAACTGGTCCACTTTACACAAATATTCAAATTTACTGGCATTTCATATATTCTCTGCTATAACATTCTCCTGATTCTTTCTGTATATTCTTTACTTATGTTTTGATTTTCCTTAATCAAAGTGTTTCTTTTAATCTTGTCAAAGAATATTCTTTGGACTTACTACATCACCTGAATTTTATACGTTTTCTGTTGTATTAAGTTCTGCTCATATCTTTATTTATCTATTTTCTGTGTTCTCAGTGTTTATTGTTTTAATATTCTGATGTCAAATAAAACACCTGGTTATTCACTTTAATAAATCTTTTTACTTATACAGATTTGAACTTTTCAAGATTCCAGCTTACTTGTAAGTTTCTAAGGGTCAGGTCCTCTACATTGTGGCTGGCCTAAGTCTTAGTTCTCCATATAGCAATGTATATATTGACGTATTTTTCCCCACGACTTTCTGTGATTCCCTACATCACACCTTTCTTTGCAGACAAGCCTTTGAAATACCCTTAACTTATTTCACAGCCAATAAGTCTTTGAAATAATGTGTATTTTTTAGAGAAATCTTCTTATATAATTAGGCAGAAAATCTGACCTGCCATAGTTTTCAAAACAGCATAATTCCACTCTTCTCAATGATGAATCTGTTGTATTACACAACCATTGAGTATTTAGCTTTATCAATGACATGTACTTTAAAAATGTTTTAGAGATCCTACCAGTCTTTGAAAACATCCTTGTTCCTTGTTTCAGTTCAAGTTTTGTGTATACTTTCTGCCTTGCACCTGATTATTCCAACATCTGATGGTTGGCCTAGGGAATCTAATTCTGGTATTGATTGTTTTTGCTGCTTGTCTCCAATTGTAGCTGATTTCTTCATTATTGTGTAAATTTAGATCATGAGCTCATGTTTAGCTAAACAGCTGACCTTGTAAGAGGCTTAGGTGTGAACGCTCGTAAGCTTCAGCAGAATGTCCGCAAAGATTTGTTTGTGTCCCTCCAATGAGTAACCCGCGCGGACCCCTTTTTCTACAAGTGTTGGTCCAACACCCTCTAGAGGCTGGGATTCATACAGGTCTGCTTTGCTGCCCCCGATCTGGGATAGTGGCTTTGGGCGGCCTGTGGCCAGGGCAGGAAGCGCCCCACGTGAGTCCCACGACCCATCTGCCTGCGAACTTCGGTCACCTGGCAGGAAGCTATGATGCCCAGGCCTATGGTTAGCTTTGCATCGAGGTGTACTGTGCGGACCGGTTTCACACACACTTCAAGTAAGAGGGCGGCCTGAGTGGAAAGGTGAGAGTTTGGGCAGCTGTGCAGACAAAGAAGGCGCACTTTGGACTGGGCCTAAATGCTTGTGACACACGACTGGGCCTGCCCGGCTCTGAGGGCCCTGCCGTTGGCACCCTTCCCCCCTGCCATTTGTTCAGTCACAGCAGAGATGGCCCCACCCACTCCCTCAGAGAAGGCAGTGTTCCAACATCCCTCAGCCCCGCCCCCTCTCCGCAGTTTACCATGGACTACAGATGCTGCATTCTGAGGCCAGGGCATTCCGAGAATGCCAAGGGCAGACATGATGACCTTAAATGATTTCCTCTTGTGTCAGTTTTGGTAAACTTTAGGAGCTAGGAACTGGTCCACTTTACACAAATGTTCAAATTTACTGGCATTTCATATATTCTCTGCTATAACATTCTCCTGATTCTTTCTGTATATTCTTTACTTATGTTTTGGTTTTCGTTAAACAAAGTCTGTCTTTTAATCTTGTCAAAGAATATTCTTTGGACTTACTACCTCAACTGAATTTTATACGTTTCCTGTGGTATTAAGTTCTGCTCATATCTTTATTTATCTTTTTTCTATGTTCTCAGGGTTTATTGTTTTGATCTTCTGATGTCAATTAAAACACTTGGTTATTCATTTTAATAAATCTTTTTACTTATAAAGATTTGAATTTTTAAAGATTCCAGCATACTTGTAAGTTTCTAAGGGTCAGGTCCTCTACATTGTGGCTGGCCAAAGGCTTAGTTCACAATATAGCAAAGTATATATTGACCTATTTTCCCCTCGACTTTCTGTGATTTCCTACATCTCACCTTTCTTTGCAGACAAGCCATTTGAAATAACCTTAACTTATTTCACAGCCAATAAGTCTGTGAAATAATGTGTAGTTTTCAGAGAAATCTTCTTATATAGTTAGACAGAAAATCTAACCTGCCATAGTTTTCAAAACAGCCTAATTTCACTCTTCTCAATGATGAATCTGTTGTATTACACAACCTTTGAGTATTTAGCTTTATCAATGACATGTAATTTAAAAATGTTTTAGAGATCCTACCAGTCTTTGAAAACATCCTTGTTCCTTGTTTCAGTTCCAGTTTTATGTATATTTTTTGCCTTTCACCTGATTATTCCAACGTCTGATCGATGGCCTAGGGAATCTAATTCTGGTATTGATTGTTTTTGCTGATTGTCTCCCCCTGTAGCTGATTTATTCATTATTGTGTAAATTTAGATCATGAGCTCATGTTTAGCTAAACATCTGACTTTGTAAGAGGATTAGGTGTGAACACTCGTAAGCTTCAGCAAAAAGTCGGCAAAGATTTATTTGTGTCCCTCCAATGAGTTGCCCGCGAGGACCCCGTTTCCTACAAGGGTTGGTCCACTACTCCCTCCAGAGGCACGGCCTCAGACAGGGCTGCTTTTTGCCCCACGATCTGGGGCAGTGGCATTGGGCGGCCTGTGGCCCGGGCAGGAGCCTCTCTGCGTGTGTCCCAGGGACCCATCTGCCTGCGAACTTCGGTCACCTGGCAGGAAGCTACGATGCCCAGACCTATGGTTAGCTGTGCAGCGAGATGTACTGCGCGGACAGGTATCACACACAATTTAAGTACGTGGGTGGCCTCAGTGGAAAGGTGAGAGTTTGGGCAGCTGTGCAGACAAAGAAGGCGCACTTTGTTCTGGGCCTAAATGCTTGTGACACCCCACTGGGCCTGCCGGGCTCTGAGGGCCCTGCCCTGGGCCTTCTGCTCCCCTGCCCTTTGTTCAGTCACAGCAGAATTGGCCACACCCAATCCCTCTGTGAGGGCAGTGTTCCAACCTCCCTCAGCCCTGCCCCCTCTCCGCAGGTTACCATGGACTACAGATGCTGCATTCTGAGTCCAAGGCATTCCGAGAATTCCAAGGGCAGACAAGATGACCTTAAATGATTTCCTCTTGTGTCAGTTTTGGTAAACTTTAGGAGCTAGGAAATGGTCCACTTTACAGAAATGTTCAAATTTAATGGCATTTCATATATTCTCTGCTATAACATTGTCCTGATTCTTTCTGTGTATTCTTATTTATGTTTTGGTTTTCCTTAATCAAAATGTGTCTTTTAAATCCTGTCAAAGAATATTCTTTGGACTTACTACATCACCTGAATTTTATACGTTTTCTATTGTATTAAGTTCTGCTCATATCTTTATTTATCTTTTTTCTATATTCTCAGGTTTTATTGTTTTGATATTCTGATGTCAATTAAAACACTTGATTATTCATTTTTATAAATCTTTTTACTTATAAAGATTTGAACTTTTGAAGATTCCAGCTTACTTGTAAGTTTCTAAGGGTCAGGTCCTCTACATTGTGGCTGGCCTAAGGCTTAGTTCACCATAGAGCAATGTATATATTGACCTATTTTCCCCTCGACTTTCTGTGATTCCCTACATCTCACCTTTCTTTGCAGACAAGCCATTTGAAATAACCTTAACTTATTTCACAGCCAATAAGTCTTTGAAATCATGTGTATTTTTAGAGAAATATTCGTATACAAATAGGCAGAAAATGTGACCTGCCATAGATTTCAAAACAGCATAATTTCACTCTTCTCAGTGATGAATCTGTTGTATTACACAACCATTGAGTATTTAGCTTTATCAATGACATGCACTTTAAAAATATTTTAGAGATCCTACCAGTCTTTGAAAACATCCTTGTTCCTTGTTTCAGTTCCAGTTTTGTGTATACTTTCTGTCTTGCACCTGATTATTCCAACATCTGATGGACGGCCTAGGGAATCTAATTCTTGTATTGATTGTTTTTGCTGCTTGTCTCCCCTTGTAGCTGATTTCTTCATTATTGTGTAAATATAGATCATGAGCTCATGTTTAGCTAAACAGCTGACCTTGTAAGAGGCTTAGGTGTGAACGCTCGTAAGCTTCAGCAGAAAGTCCGCAAAGACTTTTTTGTGTCCCTCCAATGAGTTACCCGTGAGGACCCCGTTCTCTACAAGTGTTGGTCCACTACTCCCTCTAGAGGCACGGCCTCAGACAGGGCTGCTTTGCGAGGGAGTGTGTGTGGCCATCTCTGCTGTGACTGAACAAAGGGCAGGGGAGCATGGTGACCAGGTCAAGGCCCTCAGAACCCGGCAGGAACAGGGGGGTGTCACAAGCATTTAGGCACAGGCCAAAGTGTGCTTTCTTTGCCTGCACAGCTACCCAAGCTCTCAACTTTCCACTCAGGACGCACTCTTACATGAAGTGTGCGTGGATCGTTTCCGCGCAGCACACCTCGCTGCACATCTCACCATAGGTCTGGGCATCGTTTGTTCCTGCAAGTTGACTGAAGTTCGCAGGCAGATGGGTGCCTGACCCAGGCAGATATGCTCCTGCCTGGTCCACAGGACGCCCCCTGACCGTGCTCTAGATAGGGGGCCGCAAAGCGGCCCTGTCTGAGTCTCCTGCCTCTAGAGGGAGTATTATACCAACACTTCTAGGATACGGGGTCCTTGCGGGCAACTCATTGGAGGGACACAAATATATCTTTGCCGACTTTCTGATGAAGGTTACGAGCGTTCACACCTAAGCCTCTACCAAGTTCAGCTGTTTAGCTGAACATGAGCTCATGATCTAAATTTACACAATAATGAAAAATCAGCTACAAGGGGAGACAATCAGCAATAACAATCAATACCAGAATTAGATTCCCAAGGCCATTATTCAGATATTGGAATAATCAGGTGAAAGGCAGAAAATATACATAAAACTGGAACTGAAGCAAGGAACAAGATTGTTTTCAAAGACTGGTAGGATCTCTAAAACATTTTTACAGTACATGTCATTGATAAAGCTAAATACTCAAAGGTTGTGTAATACAACAGATTCATCATTGAGAGGAGTGAAATTATGCTGTTTTGAAAACTATGGCAGGTCAGATTTTCTGCCTAAATATATAAGAAGATTTCTCTAAAAAATACACATTATTTCAAAGATTTATTGGCTGTGAAATAAGTTAAGGGTATTTCAAATGGTTTGTCTGCAAAGAAAGGTGAGATGTAGGAAATCACAGAAAGTCGAGGGGAAAATAGGTCAATATAAACATTGCTATATGTTGAACTAAGATTTAGGCCAGCAACAATGTAGAGGACCTGACCCTTAGAAACTTAGAAGTAAGCTGGAATCTACAACAGTTCAAATCTTTATAAGGAAAAAGATTTACGAAAATGAATAATCAAGTGTTTTAATTGACATCAGAAGATCAAAATAATAAACCCTGAGAATGTAGAAAAAAGATAAATAAAGATATGAGCAGAACTTAATACAACAGAAAACGTATAAAATTCAGGTGATGTAGTAAGTACAAAGAATATTCTTTGAGAAGATTTAAAAGACACACTTTGATTAAGCAAAACAAAAATATAAGTAAAGAATATAAAGAAAGAATCAGGACAACGTTATAGCAGAGAATATCTGAAATGACAGTAAATTTGAATATTTCTGTAAAGTGGACCATTTCCTAGCTCCTAAAGTTTACCAAAACTGACACAAGAGGAAATCATTTAAAGTCATTATGTCTGCCCTTCGCATTCTCGGAACGCCCTGTCCTCAGAATGCAGCATCTGTAGTCCATGGTAACCTGCGGAGAGGGGGCGTGGCTGAGGGAGGTTGGAAGACTGCCCTCACTGAGGGAGTCGGTGTGGCCATCTCTGCTGTGACTGAACAAATGCAAGGGAGAAGAGTGCCCAGGGCAGGGCCTTCAAAGCACAGCAGGCCCAGTGGGGTGTCACAAGCATTTAGGCCCAGGCCAAAAGGCGCCTTCTTTGTCTGCACAGCTGACCAAACTCTTACCTTTCCACTCTGCCCGCCCTTATACTTGAAGTGTGTGTGGAACCTTTCCGCGCAGTACACCTCGCTGCAGAGCTAACCATAGGTCTGTGCATTGTAGCTTCCTGCCAGGGGACCGAAGATCGCAGTCAGTTGGGTCCCTGGCACCCACGCGAAGAGGCTCCTGCCCTGGCCACAGGCCTCCCACTGACCCTGCCCCAGATCCGGGACCGCAAAACAGCCCTGTCTGAGTCCCTGCCTCTAGAGGGAGTATTGGACCAACAGTTATAGAAAACGGGGTCCTAGTGGGCAACTCATTTGAGGGACACAAATAAATCTTTGCCGACTTTCTAATGAAGCTTACGAGCCTTCACACCTAAGCCTCTTACAAGGTCAGCTGTATAGCTAAACATGAGCTCATGATCTAAATTTACACAATAATGAAGAAATCAGCTACAGGGGGAGACAATCAGCAAAAACAATCAATAACAGAATTAGATTCCCAAGGCCATCCATCAGATGTTGGAATAATCAGGTGCAAGGCAGAAATTATACATAAAACTGGAACTGAAAAAAGGAACAAGGATGTTTTTAAAGACTGGTAGGATTTGTAAAACATTTTTAAAGTACATGTCATTGACAAAGCTAAATATTCAAAAGTTGTGTAATACAACAGATTAATATTTGAGAAGAGTGAAATTAGGCTGTTTTGAAAACTATGGCAGGTCAGATTTTCTGCCTAATTATATAAGAAGATTTCTCTAAAAAATACACATTATTTCAAAGACTTATGGGCTGTGAACTAAGTTAAGGGTATTTCAAATGGCTTGTCTGCAAAGAAATGTGAGATGTAGGGTATCACAGAAAGTCGAGGGGAAAATAGGTCAATATATACATTGATATAGGGAGAACTAAGCCTTAGGCCAGCAACAATGTAGAGGACGTGACCCTTAGAAATTTACAAGTAAGGTGGAATCTTCAAAAGTTCAAATCTTTATAAGTAAAAAGATTTATTAAAATGAATAACCTAGTGTTTTAATTGCCATCAGAACCTCCAATCTATAAACCCTGAGAACATAGAAAAAAGATAAATAAAGATATGATCAGAATTTAATACAACAGAAAACGTATAATATTCAGGTGATTAGTAAGTCCAAAGAATATTCTTTGAAAAGATTTAAAAGACACACTTTGATTAAGGAAAACCAAAACATAAGTAAAGAATATACAGAAAGAATCAGGACAAAGTTATAGCAGAGAATATAGGAAATGCCTGTAAATTTGAACATTTCTGTAAAGTTGACCATTTCTTAGCTCCTAAAGTTTACCAAAATTGACACAAGAGGAAATCATTTAAGGTCATCATGTCTTCCCTTGTCATTCTCGGAACGCCCTGGCGTCAGAATGCAGCATCTCTAGTCCATGGTAACCTGCGGCGTGGTGGCGGGTCTGAGGGAGGTTGGAACACTGCCCTCACTCAGGGAGTTGATGTGGCCATCTCTGCTGTGACTGAACAAAGGCAAGGGAGCAGGGGGCCAAGGGCAGGGCCCGCAGAGCCCGCAAGGCCCAGTGGGGTGTCACAAGCATTTAGGCACAGGCCAAAGTGTGCCTTCTTTGTCTGCACAGCTGCCCAAACACTTACCTTTCCACTCAGGCCGCCCTCATACTTGAAGTGTGTGTGGAACCTGTCCACGCAGTACACCTCGCTGCACAGCTATCCATAGGTCTGGGCATTGTAGCTTCCTGCCAGGGGACCGAAGATCGCAGTCATTTGGGACCCTGGCACCCACGTGAAGAGGCTCCGGCCCGGACCACAGGCCTCCAACTGCCCCTGCCCCAGATCCGGGGCCGCAAAACAGCCCTGTCTGAGTCCCTGCCTCTAGAGGGAGTATTGGACCATCAGTTATAGAAAACGGGGTCCTCGCAGGCAACTCATTGGAGGGACACAAATAAATATTTGCCGACTTTCTGATGAAGCTTACGAGCGTTCACACTTAAGCCTCTTACAAGGTCAGCTGTTTAGCTAAACATGAGCTCATGATCTAAATTTACACAATAATGAAGAAATCAGCTACAAGGGGAGGACAAGCAGCAAAAAGAATCAATACCAGAATTAGATTCCCTAGACCATCCATCAGATGTGGGAATAATCAGGTGCAAGGCAGAAAATATACATAAAACTGGAACTGAAACAAGGAACAAGGATGTTTTCAAAGACTGGTAGGATCTCTAAAACATTTTTAAAGTACATGTCATTGATAAAGCTAAATACTCAAAACAGATTCATCATTGAGAAGAGTGAAATTATGCTGTTTTGAAAACTATGGCAGGTCAGATTTTCTGCCTAATTATATAAGAAAATTTCGCTAAAAAATACACATTATTTCAAAGACTTATGGGCTGTGAAATAAGTTAAGGGTATCTCAAATGGCTTCTCTGCAAAGAAAGGTGAGCTGTAGGGAATCACCGAGGGTCGAGGGGAAAATAGGTAAATATAAACATTGTTTTATGTTGAACTAAGCCTTAGGCCAGCAACAATGTAGAGGACCTGACCTTTAGAAACTTACAAGTAAGCTGGAATCTTCAAAGTTCAAATCTTTATTAGGAATAAGATTTATTAAAATGAATAACCAAGTGTTTTAATTGACATCAGAACATCAAAACAATAAACCCTGAGTACATAGAAAAAAGGTAAATAAAGATATGAGCATAATTTAATACAACAGAAAACGTATAAAATTGAGGTGATGTAGTAATTCCAAAGTATATTCTTTGCAAAGATTTAAAAGACACACTTTGATTAGGAAAACACAAACATAAGTAAAGAATATACAGAAAGAATCAGGACAATGTTACAGCAGAGAATATAGGAAATGCCAGTAAATTAGAACATTTCTGTAAAGAGGACCATTTCCTAGCTCCCAAACTTTACCAAAACTGACACAAGAGGAAATCATTTAAGGTAATCATGTCTGCCCTTGGCATTCTCGGAACGCCCTGGCCTCATAATGCAGCATCTGTAGTCCATGGTAACCTGCGGAGAGGTGGCGGGGCTGAGGGAGGTTGGAACACTGCCCTCACTGAGGGAGTGGGAGTGGCCATCTCTGCTGTGACTGAACAAAGGGCAGGGGAGCAGGGGCCCATGGCAGGGCCCTCAGAGCCCGCCAGGGGCAGTGGGGTGTCACAAGCATTTAGGCCCAGGCCAAAGGGCGCCTTCTTTGTCAGCACAGCCGCCCACACTCTCACCTCTCCACTCAGGCCGCCCTCTTAGTTGAAGTTTGTGTGAAACCTGTCCGCGCAATACACCTCGCTGCACAGCTAACCATAGGTCTGGGCATCGTATCCTCCTGCCAGGTGACTGAATTTCACAGGCAGATTGGTCACTGGGACACACGCGTAGAGGCTCCTGCCCGGGCAACAGGCCGCCCAATGCCACTGCCCCAGATCGGGGGCCGCAAAGCAGCCCTGTCTGAGGCCGTGCCTCTAGAGGAAGTATTGGACCAACACTTGTAGAAAACGGGGCCCTCGCGGGCAACTCATTGGAGGGACAGAAATAAATCTTTGCCGACTTTCTGATGAAGCTTACGAGCGTTCACTCCTAAGCCTCTTACAAGGAGAGCTGTTTAGCTAAACATGAGCCCATGATCTAAATTTACACAATAATAAAGAAATCAGCTACAAGGGGTGGACATTCAGCAAAAACAATCAATACCAGAATTAGATTCCCTAGGCCATCCATCAGATGTTGGAATAATCAGGTGCAAGGCAGAAAATATACATAAAACTGGAACTGAAACAAGGAACAAGGATGTTTTCAAAGACTGGTAGGATCTCTAAAACATTTTTAAAGTACATGCCATTGATAAAGCTAAATACTCAAAACAGATTCATCATTCAGAAGAGTGAAATTATGCTGTTTTGAAAACTATGGCAGGTCAGATTTTCTGCCTAATTAAATAAGAAGATTTCGCTAAAAAATACACATTATTTCAAAGACTTATGGGCTGTGAAATAAGTTAAGGGTATTTCAAATGGCTTGTCTGCAAAGAAAGGTGAAATGTAGGGAATCACAGAAAGTCGAGGGGAAAATAGGTCAATATATACTTTGCTATATTGTGAACTAAGCCTTTGTCCAGCCACAAGGTAGAGGACCTGACCCTTAGAAACTTACAAGTAAGCTGGAATCTTTAAAAATTCAAATCTTTATAAGTAAAAAGATTTATTTAAATGAATAACCAAGTGTTTTCATTGACATAAGAAGATCAAAACAATAAACCCAGAGAACATAGAAAAAAGATAAATGAAGATATGAGAAGAACTTAATACCACAGAAAACGTATAAAATTCAGTTGAGGTAGTAAGTCCAAAGAATATTCTTTGACAAGATTTAAAAGACACACTTTGATTAAGGAAAACCAAAACATAAGTCAAAAATATACAGAAAGAATCAGGACAATGTTATAGCAGAGAATATATGAAATGCCAGTAAATTTGAACATTTGTGTAAAGTGGACCATTTCCTAGCTCATAAAGCTTACCAAAATTGACACAAGAGGAAATCATTTAAGGTCATCATGTCTGATCTTGGCATTCACGGAATGCCCTGGCCTCAGAATGCAGCATCTGTAGTCCATGGTAACCTGCGGAGAGGGGGCGGGGCTGAGGGAGGTTGGAACACTGCCTTCACTGAGGGAGTGGGTGGGGCCATCTCTGCTGTGACTGAACAAAGGGCAGGGGAGAAGGGGGCCAACGGCAGGGCCCTCAGAGCCCGGGAGGTCCAGTCGTGTGTCACAAGCATTTAGGCCCAGGCCAATGTGCGCCTTCTTTGTCTGCACAGATGCCCAAACTCTCACCTTTCCCCTCAGGCCGCCCTCTTACTTGAAGTGTGTGTGGAACCGGTCCGCGCTGTACACCTCGATGCAAAGCTAACCATAGGTCTGGGCATCATATCTTCCTGCCAGGTGACCGAAGTTCGCAGACAGATGGGTCGTGGGACACACCTGGGGAGCCTCCTGCCCAGGCCACAGGCCGCCCAAAGCCACTATCCCAGATCGGGGGCAGCAAAGCAGTCTTGTCTGAGTCCCAGCCTCTAGAGGGAGTAGTGGACCAACACTTGTAGAAAAAGGGGTCCGCGCGGGTAACTCATTGGAGGGACACAAAAAAATCTTTGCGGTCTTTCTGCTGAAGCTTACGAGCGTTCACACCTAAGCCTCTTACAAGGTCAGCTCTTTAGCTAAACATGAGCTCATGATCTAAATTTACACAATAATGAAGAAATCAGCTACAACGGGAGATAAGCAGCAAAAACATTCAATACCAGAATGAGATTCCCTAGGCCAACCATCAGATGTTGGAATAATCAGGTGCTAGGCAGGTCCTCTACATTGTGGCTGGCCAAAGGCTTAGTTCACAATATAGCAAAGTATATATTGACCTATTTTCCCCTCGACTTTCTGTGATTTCCTACATCTCACCTTTCTTTGCAGACAAGCCATTTGAAATACCCTTAACTTATTTCACAGCCAATAAGTCTTTGAAATAATGTGTAGATTTCAGAGAAATCTTCTTATATATTTAGGCAGAAAATCTGACATGCCATAGTTTTCAAAACAGCATAATATCACTCTTCTCAATGATGAATCTGTTGTATTACACAACCTTTGAGTATTTAGCTTTATCAGTGACATGTACTTTAAAAATGTTTTAGAGATCCTAGCAGTCTTTGAAAACATCCTTGTTCCTTGTTTCAGTTCCCGTTTTATGTATATTTTCTGCCTTTCACCTGATTATTCCAACGTCTGATCGATGGCCTAGGGAATCTAATTCTGGTATTGATTGTTTTTGCTGATTTTCTCTCCCTGTAGCTGATTTCTTCATTATTGGGTAAATTTAGATCATGAGCTCATGTTTAGCTAAACATCTGACTTTTTAAAGGCTTAGGTGTGAACACTCGTAAGTTTCATCAGAAAGTCCGCAAAGATTTATTTGTGTCCCTCCAATGAGTTGCCCGCGAGGACAACGTTTCCTACAAGGGTTGGTCCACTACTCCCTCCAGGGACACGGCCTCAGACAGGGCTGCTTTGTGCCCCACGATCTGTGGCAGTGGCAGTGGGCTGCCTGTGGCCCGGGCAGGCGCCTCTCTGCGTGTGTCCCAGGGACACATCTGCCTGCGAACTTCGGTCACCTGGCAGGAAGCTACGATGCCCAGACCTATGGTTAGCTGTGCAGCGAGGTGTACTGGGCGGACTGGTTCCACACAGACTTCAAGTAAGAGGGTGGCCTGAGTGGAAAGGTGAGAGTTTGGGCAGCTGCTGTCAAAGAAGGCGCACTTTGGCCTGGGCCTAAATGCTTGTGACACACGACTGGGCCCGCCGGGCTCTGAGGGCCCTGCCGTTGGCCCACTTCTCCCCTGACTTTTGTTCAGTCACAGCAGAGATGGCCACACCCACTCCCTCAGTGAGGGCAGTGTTCACACCTCCCTCAGCCCCGCCCCTCCTCCGCAGGTTACCATGGACTACCGATGCTGCATTCTGAGTCCAGGGCATTCCGAGAATGCAAAGGGCAGACATGATGACCTTAAATGATTTCCTCTTGTGTCAGTTTTGGTAAACTTTAGGAGCTAGGAACTGGTCCACTTTACACAAATGTTCAAATTTACTGGCATTTCATATATTCTCTGCTATAACATTCTCCTGATTCTTTCTGTATATTCTTTACTTATGTTTTGGTTTTCCTTAATCAAAGTTTGTCTTTTAATCTTGTCAAAGAATATTCTTTGGACTTACTACATCACCTGAATTTTATACGTTTTCTATTGTATTAAGTTCTGCTCATATGTTTATTTATATTTTTTCTTGTTCTCAGGTTTATTGTTTTGATATTCTGATGTCAATTAAAACACTTGGTTATTCACTTTAATAAATCATTTTACTTATAAAGATTTGAACTTTTCAAGATTCCAGCTTACTTGTAAGTTTCTAAGGGTCAGGTCCTCTACATTGTGGCTGGCCTAAGTCTTAGTTCTCCATATAGCAATGTATATATTGACCTATTTTCCCCTCGACTTTCTGTGACTCCCTACATCTCACCTTTCTTTGCAGACAAGCCATTTGAAATACCCTTAACTTATTTCACCGCCCACAAGTCTTTGAAATAATGTGTATTTTTTAGAGAAATCTTCTTATATAATTAGGCAGAAAATCTGACCTGCCATAGTTTTCAAAACAGCATAATTTCACTCTTCTCAATGATGAATCTGTTGTATTACACAACCATTGAGTATTTAGCTTTATCAATGACATGTACTTTAAAAATGTTTTAGAGATCCTACCAGTCTTTGAAAACATCCTTGTTCCTTGTTTCAGTTCCAGGTTTGTGTATACTTTCTGCCTTGCACCTGATTATTCCAGCATCTGATGGTTGGCCTAGGGAACCTAATTCTGGTATTGAGTGTTTTTGCTGCTTGTCTCCCCTTGTAGCTGATTTCTTCATTATTGTGTAAATTTAGATCATGAGCTCATGTTCAGCTAAACAGCTGACCTTGTAAGAGGCTTAGGTGTGAACGCTCGTAAGCTTCAGCAGAAAGTCCGCAAAGGTTTGTTTGTGTCCCTCCAATGAGTTACCCGCGCGGACCCCGTTTTCTACAAGTGTTGTTCCACTACTCCCTCTAGAGGCTGGGACTCAGACAGGACTGCTTTGCTGCCCCCGATCTGGGATAGTGGCTTTGGGCGGCCTGTGGCCCGGGCAGGAGGCTCCCCACATGTGTCCCACGTCCCATCTGCCTGCGAACTTCGGTCACCTGGCAGGAAGCTATGATGCCCAGACCTATGGTTAGCTTTGCATCGAGGTGTACTGCGCGGACCGGTTCCACACACACTTCAAGTAAGAGGGCGGACTGAGTGGAAAGGTGAGAGTTTTGGCATTTGTGCAGACAAAGAAGGCACACTTTGACCTGTGCCTAAATGCTTGTGACACACGACTGGGCCTGCCGGGCTCTGAGGGCCCTGCCGTTGGCCCCCTTCTCCCCTGCTCTTTGTTCAGTCACAGCAGACATGGCCCCACCCACTCCCTCAGTGAAGGTAGTGTTCCAACCTCCCTCAGCCCCGCCCCGTCTCCGCAGTTTACCATGGACTACAGATGCTGCATTCTGAGGCCAGGGCGTTCCGAGAATGCCAAGGGCAGACATGATGACCTTAAATGATTTCCTCTTGTGTCAATTTTGGTAAACTTTAGGAGCTAGGAAATGGTCCACTTTACACAAATGTTCACATTTACTGGCATTTCATATATTCTCTGCTATAACATTGTCCTGATTCTTTCTGTATATTCTTTACTTATGCTTTTGTTTTCCTTAATCAAAGTGTGTCTTTTAAATCTTGTCAAAGAATATTCTTTGACTTACTACCTCAACTGAATTTTATACGTTTTCTGTGGTATTAAGTTCTGCTCATATCTTTATTTATCTTTTTTCTATGTTCTCAGGGTTTATTGTTTTGATCTTCGGATGTCAATTAAAACACTTGTTTATTCATTTTAATAAATCTTATTACTTATAAAGATTTGAATTTTTAAAGATTCCAGCTTACTTGTAAGTTTCTAAGGGTCAGGTCCTCTACATAGTGGCTGGCCAAAGGCTTAGTTCACAATAGCGCAAAGTATATATTGACCTATTTTCCCCTCGACTTTCTGTGATTTCCTACATCTCACCTTTCTTTGCAGACAAGCCATTTGAAATAACCTTAACTTGTTTCACAGCCAATAAGTCTGTGAAATAATGTGTAGTTTTCAGAGAAATCTTCTTATATATTTAGGCAGAAAATCTGACCTGCCATAGTTTTCAAAACAGCATAATTTCACCCTTCTCATTGATGAATCTGTTGTATTACACAACCTTTGAGTATTTAGCTTTATCAATGACATGTACTTTAAAAATGTTTTAGAGATTCTACCAGTCTTTGGAAACATCCTTGTTCCTTGTTTCAGTTCCAGTTTTATGTATATTTTCTGCCTTGCACTTGATTATTCCAACGTCGGATCGATGGCCTAGGGAATCTATTCTGGTATTGATTGTTTTTGCTGATTGTCTCCCCCTATAGTTGATTTCTTCATTATTGTGTAAATTTAGATCATGAGCTCATGTTTAGCTAAACATCTGACTTTGTAAGAGGCTTAGGTGTGAACACTCGTAAGTTTCATCAGAAAGTCCGCAAAGATTTACTTGTGTCCCTCCAATGAGTTGCCCGCGAGGACCCCGTTTCCTACAAGGGTTGGTCCACTACTCCCTCCAGAGGCACGGCCTCAGACAGGGCTGCTTTGTGCACCACGATCTGGGGCAGTGGCATTGGGCGGCCTGTGGCCCGGGCAGGAGCCTCTCTGCGTGTGTCCCAGGGACCCATCTGCCTGCGAACTTCGGTCACCTGGCAGGAAGCTACGATGCCCAGACCTATGGTTAGCTGTGCAGCGAGGTGTACTGCGTGGACAGGTTCCACACACACTTCAAGTAAGTGGGCGGCCTGAGTGGAAAGGTGAGAGTTTGGGCAGCTGTGCAGAAAAAGAAAGCGCCCTTTTCCCGGGCCTAAATGCTTGTGACAATCCACTGGGCCTGCCGGGCTCTGAGGTCTCTGCCCTGGACCCCTGCTCCCCTGCCCTTTGTTCAGTCACAGCAGAGATGGCCACACCCACTCCATCTGTGAGGGCAGTGTTCCAACCTCCCTCAGCCCCGCCCCTTCTCCGCAGGTTACCATGGACTACCGATGCTGCATTCTGAGTCCAGGGCATTCCGAGAAAGCCAAGGTCAGACATGATGACCTTAAATGATTTCCTCTTGTGTCAGTATTGGGAAACTTTAGGAGCTAGGAACTGGTCCACTTTACACAAATGTTCAAATTTACTGGCATTTCATATATTCTCTGCTATAACAGTCTCCTGATTTTTTCTGTATATTCTTTACTTATGTTTTGGGTTTCCTTAATCAAAGTTTGTCTTTTAATCTTGTCAAAGAATATTCTTTGGACTTACTACATACCTGAATTTTATACGTTTTCTATTGTATTAAGTTCTGCTCATATCTTTATTTTTATTTTTTCTATGTTCTCAGGTTTATTGTTTGGATATTCTGATGTCAATTAAAACACTTGGTTATTCATTTTAATAAATATTTTTACTTATAAAGATTTGAACTTTTCAGGATTCCAGCTTACTTGTAAGTTTTTAAGGATCAGGTCCTCTACATTGTGGCTGGCCTGAGTGTTAGTTCACCATATAGCAGTGTATATATTGACCTATTTTCCCCTCTACTTTCTGTGATTCCCTACATCTTACCTTTCTTTGCAGACAAGCCTTTTGAAATACCCTTAACTTATTTCACAGCCAATAAGACTTTGAAATAATGTGTATTTTTTAGAGAAATCTTCTTATATAATTAGGCAGAAAATCTGACTTGCCATAGTTTTCAAAACAGCATAATTTCACTCTTCTCAATGATGAATCTGTTGTATTACACAACCATTGAGTATTTAGCTTTATCAATGACATGTACTTTAAAAATATTTTAGAGATCGTACCAGTCTTTGAAAACATCCTTGTTCCTTGTTTCCGTTCCAGTTTTGTGTATACTTTCTTCCTTCCACCTGATTATTCCAACATCTGATGGTTGGCCTAGGGAATCTAATTCTGGTATTGATTGTTTTGGCTGCTTGTCTCCCCTTGTAGCTGATTTGTTCATTATTGTGTAAATTTAGATCATGAGCTCATGTTTAGCTAAACAGCTGACCTTGTAAGTGGCTTAGGTGTGAACGCTCATAAGCTTCAGCAGAAAGTCCGCAAAGATTTTTTTGTGTTCCTCCAATGAGTTACCCGCGCGGACCCCTTTTTCTACAAGTGTTGGTCCACTACTCCCTCTAGAGGCTGGGACTCAGACAGGACTGCTTTGCTGCCCCCGATCTGGGATAGTGGCTTTGGGCGGCCTGTGGCCTGGGTAGGAGGCGACCCACGTGTGTCCCACGACCCATCTGCCTGCGAAGTTTGGTCACCTGGCAGGAAGCTATGATGCCCAGACCTATGGTTAGCTTTGCATCGAGGTGTACTGCACGGACCGGTTCCACACACACTTCAAGTAAGAGGGCGGCCTGAGTGGAAAGGTGAGAGTTTGGGCAGCTGTGCAGAAAAAGAAGGCGCACTTTGGCCTGGGCCTAAATGCTTGTGACACACGACTGGGCCTGCCGGGCTCTGAGGGCCCTGCCGTTGGCCCCCTTCTCCCCTGCCCTTTGTTCAGTCACAGCAGAGATGGCCCCACCCACTCCCTCAGTGTAGGCTGTGTTCCAACCTCCCTCAGCCCCGCCCCCTCTCCGCAGGTTACCATGGACTAAAGATGCTGCATTCTGAGGCCAGGGCATTCCGAGAATGCCAAGGGCAGACATGATGACCTTAAATGATTTCCTCTTGTGTCAATTTTGGTAAACTTTAGGAGCTAGGAAATGGTCCACTTTACAAAAATGTTCAAATTTACTGGCATTTCATATATTCTCTGCTATAACATTGTCCTGATTCTTTCTGTATATTCTTTACTTATGTTTTGGTTTTCCTTAATCAAAGTGTGTCTTTTAAATCTTGTCAAAGAATATTCTTTGGACTTTTACCTCAACTGAATTTTATACGTTTTCTGTGGTATTAAGTTCTGCTCATATCTTTATTTATCTTTTTCCTATGTTCTCAGGGTTTATTGTTTTGATCTTCTGATGTCAATTAAAACACTTGGTTATTCACTTTAATAAATCTTTTTACTTATAAAGATTTGAATTTTTAAAAATTCCAGCTTACTTGTAAGTTTCTAAGGGTCAGGTCCTCTACATTGTGGCTGGCCAAAGGCTTAGTTCACAATATAGCAAAGTATATATTGACCTATTTTCCCCTCGACTTTCTGTTATTTCCTACATCTCACCTTTCTTTGCAGACAAGCCATTTGAAATACCCTTAACTTATTTCACAGCCAATAAGTCTTTGAAATAATGTGTAGTTTTCAGAGAAATCTTCTTATATATTTAGGCAGAAAATCTGACCTGCCATAGTTTTCAAAACAGCATAATATCACTCTTCTCAATGATGAATCTGTTGTATTACACAACCTTTGAGTATTTAGCTTTATCAATGACATGTACTTTAAAAATGTTTTAGAGATCCTAGCAGTCTTTGAAAACATCCTTGTTCCTTGTTTCAGTTCCCGTTTTATGTATATTTTCTGCCTTGCACCTGATTATTCCAACGTCTGATCGATGGCCTAGGGAATCTAATTTTGGTATTGATTGTTTTTGCTGATTGTCTCCCCCTGTAGCTGATTTCTTCATTATTGTGTAAATTTAGATCATGAGCTCATGTTTAGCTAAACATCTGACTTTGTAAAGGCTTAGGTGTGAACACTCGTAAGTTTCATCAGAAAGTCCGCAAAGATTTATTTGTGTCCCTCCAATGAGTTGCCCGCGAGGACCACGTTTCCTACAAGGGTTGGTCCACTACTCCCTCCAGGGACACGGTCTCAGACAGGGCTGCTTTGTTCCCCACGATCTGTGGCAATGGCAGTGGGCGGCCTGTGGCCTGGGCAGGAGCCTCTCTGCGTGTGTCCCAGGGACACATCTGCCTGCGAACTTCGGTCACCTTGCAGGAAGCTACGATGCCCAGACCTATGGTTAGCTGTGCAGCGAGGTGTACTGCGCGGACGGGTTCCACACACACTTCAAGTAAGAGGGTGGCCTGAGTGGAAAGGTGAGAGTTTGGGCAGCTGTGCAGACAAAGAAGGCGCACTTTGGCCTGGGCCTAAATGCTTGTGACACACGAGTGGCCCTGCCGTGCTCTGAGGGCCCTGCCGTTGGCCCACTTCTCCCCTGCTTTTTGTTCAGTCACAGCAGAGATGGCCACACCCACTCCCTCTGTGAGGGCAGTGTTCCAACCTCCCTCAGCCCCGCCCCTTCTCCGCAGGTTACCATGGACTACCGATGCTGCATTCTGAGTCCAGGGCATTCCGAGAATGCCAAGGGCAGACATGATGACCTTAAATGATTTCCTCTTGTGTCAGTTTTGGTAAACTTTAGGAGCTAGGAACTGGTCCACTTTACACAAATGATCAAATTTACTGGCATTTCATATATTCTCTGCTATAATATTCTCCTGATTCTTTCGGTATATTCTTTACTTATGTTTTGGTTTTCCTTAATCAAAGTTTGTCTTTTAATCTTGTCAAAGAATATTCTTTGGACTTACTACATCACCTGAATTTTATACGTTTTCTATTGTATTAAGTTCTGCTCATATCTTTATTTATATTTTTTCTATGTTTCCAGGTTTATTGTTTTGATATTCTGATGTCAATTAAAACACTTGGTTATTCACTTTAATAAATCATTTTACTTATAAAGATTTGAACTTTTCAAGATTCCAGCTTACTTGTAATTTTCTAAGGGTCAGGTCCTCTACATTGTGGCTGGCCTAAGTCTTAGTTCTCCATATAGCAATGTATATATTGACCTATTTTCCCCTCGACTTTCTGTGATTCCCTACATCTCACCTTTCTTTGCAGACAAACCATTTGAAATACCCTTAACTTATTTCACAGCCAATAACTCTTTGAAATAATGTGTATTTTTTAGCGAAATCTTCTTATATAATTAGGCAGAAAATCTGACTTGCCATAGTTTTCAAAACAGCATAATTTCACTCTTCTCAATGATGAATCTGTTGTATTACACAACCATTGAGTATTTAGCTTTATCAATGACATGTACTTTAAAAATGTTTTAGAGATCCTACCAGTCTTTGAAAACATCCTTGTTTCTTGTTTCAGTTCCAGGTTTGTGTATACTTTCTGCCTTGCACCTGATTATTCCAACATCTGATGGTTGGCCTAGGGAATCTAATTCTGGTATGGATTGTTTTTGCTGCTTGTCTCTCCTTGTAGCTGATTTCTTCATTATTGTGTAAATTTAGATCATGAGATCATGTTCAGCTAAACAGCTGACCTTGTAAGAGGCTTAGGTGTGAACGCTCGTAAGCTTCAGCAGAAAGTCCGCAAAGATTTGTTTGTGTCCCTCCAATGAGTTACCCGCGCGGACCCCGTTTTCTACAAGTGTTGGTACACTACTCCCTCTAGAGGCTGGGACTCAGACAGGACTGCTTTTCTGCCCCCGATCTGGGATAGTGGCTTTGGGCGGCCTGTGGCCTGGGCAGGAGGCTCCCCACGTGTGTCACACGACCCATCTGCCTGCGAACTTCGGTCACCTGGCAGGAAGCTATGATGCCCAGACCTATGGTTAGCTTTGCATCGAGGTGTACTGCACGGACCGGTTCCACACACACTTCAAGTAAGAGGGCGGCCTGAGTGGAAAGGTGAGAGTTTTGGCAGTTGTGCAGACAAAGAATGCACACTTTGACCTGGGCCTAAATGCTTGTGACACACGACTGGGCCTGCCGGGCTCTGAGGGCCTTGCCGTTGGCCCTCTTCTCCACTGTCCTTTGTTCAGTCACAGCAGAGATGGCCCCACCCACTCCCTCAGTGAAGGCAGTGTTCCAACCTCCCTCAGCCCCGCCCCGTCTCCGCAGTTTACCATGGACTACAGATGCTGCATTCTGAGGCCAGGGCGTTCCGAGAATGCCAAGGGCAGACATGATGACCTTAAATGATTTCCTCTTGTGTCAATTTTGGTAAACTTTAGGAGCTAGGAAATGGTCCACTTTACACAAATGTTCATATTTACTGGCATTTCATATATACTCTGCTATAACATTGTCCTGATTCTTTCTGTATATTCTTTACTTATGTTTTGGTTTTCCTTAATCAAAGTGTTTCTTTTAAATCTTGTCAAAGAATATTCTTAGGACTTACTACCTCAACTGAATTTTATACGTTTTCTGTGGTATTAAGTTCTGCTCTTATCTTTATTTATCTTTTTTCTATATTCTCATGGTTTATTGTTTTGATCTTCTGATGTCAATTAAAACACTTGCTTATTCATTTTAATAAATCTTTTTACTTATAAAGATTTGAATTTTTAAAGATTCCAGCTTACTTATAAGTTTCTAAGGGTCAGGTCCTCTACATTGTGGCTGGCCAAAGGCTTTGTTCACAATATAGCAAAGTATATATTGACCTATTTTTCCCTCGACTTTCTTTGATTTCCTACAACTCACCTTTCTTTGCAGACAAGCCATTTGAAATAACCTTAACTTATTTCACAGCCAATAAGTCTGTGAAATAATGTGTAGTTTTCAGAGAAATCTTCTTATATATTTAGGCAGAAAATCTGACCTGCCATAGTTTTCAAAACAGCATAATTTCACTCTTCTCAATGATGAATCTGTTGTATTACACAACCTTTGAGTATTTAGCTTTATCAATGACATGTACTTTAAAAATGTTTTAGAGATCCTACCAGTCTTTGAAAACATCCTTGTTCCTTGTTTCAGTTCCCGTTTTATGTATATTTTCTGCCTTGCACCTGATTATTCCAACGTCTGATCGATGGCCTAGGGAATCTAATTCTGGTATTGATTGTTTTTGCTGATTGTCTCCCCCTGTAGCTGATTTCTTCATTATTGTGTAAATTTAGATCATGAGCTCATGTTTAGCTAAACATCTGACTTTGTAAGAGGCTTAGGTGTGAACACTCGTAAGTTTCATCAGAAAGTCCGCAAAGATTTATTTGTGTCCCTCCAATGAGTTGCCCGCGAGGACCCCGTTTCCTGCCAGGGTTGGTCCACTTCTCCCTCCAGAGGCACGACCTCAGACAGGGCTGCTTTGTGCCCCACGATCTGGGGCAGTGGCAGTGGGCGGCCTGTGGCCCGGGCAGGAGCCTCTCTGCGTGTGTCCCAGGGACCCATCTACCTGCGAACTTCGGTCACCTGGCAGGAAGGTACGATGCCCAGATCTATGGTTAGCTGTGCAGAGAGGTGTACTGCGCGGACAGGTTCCACACACACTTCAGGTAAGAGGGCGGCCTGAGTGGAAAGGTGAGAGTATGGGCAGCAGTGCAGACAAAGAAGGCGCCCTTTGTCCTGGGCCTAAATTCTTTTGAAACCCCACTGGGCCTGCCTGGCTCTGAGGGCCCTGCCCTGTGCCCCCTGCTCCCCTACCCTTTGTTCAGTCACAGCAGAGATGGCCACACCCACTCCCTCTGTGAGGGCAGTGTTCCAAACTCCCTCAGCCCCGCCCCCTCTCCACAGGATAACAAGGACTACAGATGCTGCATTCTGAGTCCAGGGCATTCCGAGAATGCCAAGGGCAGACATGATGACATTAAATGATTTCCTCTTGTGTCAGTTTTGGTAAATTTTAGGAGCTAGGAACTGGTCCACTTTTCACAAACGTTCAAATTTACTGGCATTTCATATACTCTCTTCTATAACATTCTCCTGATTCTTTCTGTATATTTTTTACTTATGTTTTGGTTTTCCTTAATCCAAGTGTGTCTTTTAATCTTGTCAAAGAATATTCTTAGGACTTACTACATCACCTGAATTTTATACGTTTTCTATTGTATTAAGTTCTGCTCCTATCCTTATTTATATTTTTTCTATGTTCTCAGGTTTATTGTTTTGATATTCTGATGTCAATTAAAACACTTGGTTATTCATTTTAATAAATCTTTTTACTTATAAAGATTTGAACTTTTCAAGATTCCAGCTTACTTTTAAGTTTCTAAGGGTCAGGTCCTCTACATTGTGGCTGGCCTAAGTCTTAGATCACCATATAGCAATGTATATATTGACCTATTTTCCCCTCGACTTTCTGTGATTCCCTACATCTCACCTTTCTTTGCAGACAAGCCATTTGAAATACCCTTAACTTATTTCACAGCCAATAAGTCTTTGAAATAATGTGTATTTTTTAGAGAAATCTTCTTATATAATTAGGCAGAAAATCTGACCTGCCATAGTTTTCAAAACAGCCTAATTTCACTCTTCTCGATGATGAATCTGTTGTATTACACAACCATTGAGTATTTAGCTTTATCAATGACATGTACTTTAAAAATGTTTTAGAGATCGTACCAGTCTTTGAAAACATCCTTGTTCCTTGTTTCAGTTCCTGTTTTGTGTATACTTTCTGCCTTGCACTTGATTATTCCAACATCTGATGGTTGGCCTAGGAAATCTAATTCTGGTATTGATTGTTTTTGCTGCTTGTCTCCCCTTGTAGCTGATTTCTTCCTTATTGTGTACATTTAGATCATGAGCTCATGTTTAGCTAAACATCTGACTTTGTAAGAGGCTTAGGCGTGAACAATCGTAAGTTTCATCAGAAAGTCCGCAAAGGTTTATTTGTGTCCCTCCAATGAGTTGCCCGCGAGGACCCCGTTTCCTACAAGTGTTGGTCCACTACTCCCTCTAGAGGCACGGCCTCAGACAGGGCTGCTTTGAGCCCTACGATCTGTTGCAGTGGCAGTGGGCGGACTGTGGCCCCGGCAGGAGCCTCTCTGCGTGTGTCCCAGGGACCCATCTGCCTGCGAACTTCGGTCACCTGGCAGGAAGCTACGACGTCCAGACCTATGATTAGCTGTGCAGCGAGGTGTACTGCGCAGACAGTTTCCACACACACTTCAAGTAAGAGGGCGGCCTGAGTGGAAAGGTGAGAGTTTGGGCAGCTGTGCAGACAAAGAAGGCGCCCTTTGTCCTGGGCCTAAATGCTTGTGACACCCCACTGGGCCTGCCGTGCTCTGAGGGCCCTGCCCTGGGCCCCCTGCTCCCCTGCCCTTTGTTCAGTCACAGCAGAGATGGCCACACCCACTCCCTCTGTGAGGGCAGTGTTCCAACCTCCCTCAACCCCGCCCCTTCTCCGCAGGTTACCATGGACTACCGATGCTGCATTCTGAGTCCAGGGCATTCCGAGAATGCCAAGGGCAGACATGATGACCTTAAATGATTACCTCTTGTGTCAGTTTTGGTAAACTTTAGGAGCTAGGAACTGGTCGACTTTACACAAATGTTCAAATTTACTGGAATTTCAATATTCTCTGCTATAACATTCTCCTGATTCTTTCTGTATATTCTTTACTTATGTTTTGGTTTTCCTTAATCCAAGTGTGTCTTTTAATCTTGTCAAAGAATATTCTTTGACTTACTACATCACCTGAATTTTATACGTTTTCTATTGTATTAAGTTCTGCTCATATCTTTAATTATCTATTTTCTGTGTTCTCAGGGTTTATTGTTTTAATATTCTGATGTCAATTAAAACACTTGGTTATTCATTTTAATAAATCTTTTTTCTTATTAAGATTTGAACTTTTCAAGATTCCAGCTTACTTGTAAGTTTCTAAGGGTCAGGTCCTCTACATTGTGGCTGGCCTAAGTCTTAGTTCTCCATATAGCAATGTATATATTGACCTATTTTCCCCTCGACTTTCTGTGATTCCCTACATCTCACCTTTCTTTGCAGACAAGCCATTTGAAATACCCTTAACTTATTTCACAGCCAATAAGTCTTTGAAATAATGTGTATTTTTTAGTGAAATCTTCTTTTATAATTTGGCAGAAAATCTGACCTGCCATAGTTTTCAAAACAGCATAATTTCACTCTTCTCAATGATGAATCTGTTGTATTACACAACCATTGAGTATTTAGCTTTATCAATGACATGTACTTTAAAAATGTTTTAGAGATCCTACCAGTCTTTGAAAACATCCTTGTTCCCTGTTTCAGTTCCAGTTTTGTGTATACTTTCTGCCTTGCACCTGATTATTCCAACATCTGATGGTTGGCATAGGGAATCTAATTCTGGTATTGATTGTTTTTGCTGCTTGTCTCCCCTTGTAGCTGATTTCTTCAAAATTGTGTAAATTTAGATCATGAGCTCATGTTTAGCTAAACATCTTACTTTGTAAGAGGATTAGTTGTGAACACTCGTAAGTTTCATCAGAAAGTCCGCAAAGATTTATTTGTGTCCCTCCAATGAGTTGCCCGGGAGGACCCTGTTTCCTACAAGGGTTGGTCCACTACTCCCTCAAGAGGCATGGCCTCAGACAGGACTGCTTTGTGCACCACGATCTGTGGCAGTGGCAGTGGGCGGCCTGTGGCCCGGGCAGGAGCCTCTCTGCGTTTGTCCCAGGGACCCATCTGCCTGCGAACTTCTGTCACCTGGCCGAAGCTACGATGCCCAGACCTATGGTTAGCTGTGCAGCGAGGTGTACTGCGCGGACAGGTTCCACATACACTTCAAGTAAGAGGGCGGCCTGAGTGGAAAGGTGAGAGTTTGGGCAGCTGTGCAGACAAAGAAAGCACCCTTTTTCCTGGGTCTAAATGCTTGTGACACCCCACTGGGCCTGCCGGGCTCTGAGGGCCCTGCCCTGGTCCCCCTGCTCCCCTGCCCATTGTTCAGTCACAGCAGAGATGGCCAAACCCACTCCCTCTGTGAGGGCAGTGTTCCAACCTCCCTCAGCCCCGCCCCTTCTCCGCAGGTTACCATGGACTAGCGATGCTGCATTCTGAGTCGAGGGCATTCCGAGTCCAGGGCATTCTGAGAATGCCAAGGGCAGACATGATGACCTTAAATGATTTCCTCTTGTGTCAGTTTTGGTAAACTTTAGGAGCTAGGAAATGGTCCACTTTACAGAAATGTTCAAATTTAATGGCATTTCATATATTCTCTGCTATAACATTGTCCTGATTCTTTCTGTGTATTTTATTTATGTTTTGGTTTTCCTTAATCAAAATGTGTCTTTTAAATCCAGTCAAAGAATATTCTTTGGACTTACTACATCACCTGAATTTTATACGTTTTCTATTGTATTAAGTTCTGCTCATATCTTTATTTATCTTTTTTCTATATTCTCAGGTTTTATTGTTTTGATATTCTGATGTCAATTAAAACACTTGATTATTCATTTTTATAAATTTTTTACTTATAAAGATTTGAACTTTTGAAGATTCCAGCTTACTTGTAAGTTTCTAAGGCTCAGGTCCTCTACATTGTGGCTGGCCTAAGGCTTAGTTCACCATAGAGCAATGTATATATTGACCTATTTTCCCCTCGACTTTCTGTGATTCCCTACATCTCACCTTTCTTTGCAGACAAGCCATTTGAAATAACCTTAACTTATTTCACAGCCAATAAGTCTTTGAAATCATGTGTATTTTTTAGAGAAATATTCGTATACAAATAGGCAGAAAATGTGACCTGCCATAGATTTCAAAACAGCATAATTTCACTCTTCTCAATGATGAATCTGTTGTATTACACAACCATTGAGTATTTAGCTTTATCAATGACATGCACTTTAAAAATATTTTAGAGATCCTACCAGTCTTTGAAAACATCCTTGTTCCTTGTTTCAGTTCCAGTTTTGTGTATACTTTCTGTCTTGCACCTGATTATTCCAACATCTGATGGACGGCCTAGGGAATCTAATACTTGTATTGATTGTTTTTGCTGCTTGTCTCCCCTTGTAGCTGATTTCTTCATTATTGTGTAAATTTAGATCATGAGCTCATGTTTAGCTAAACAGCTGACCTTGTAAGAGGCTTAGGTGTGAACGCTTGTAAGCTTCAGCAGAAAGTCCGCAAAGATTTTTTTGTGTCCCTCCAATGAGTTACCCGTGAGGACCCCGTTCTCTACAAGTGTTGGTCCACTACTCCCTCTAGAGGCACGGCCTCAGACAGGGCTGCTTTGCGAGGGAGTGTGTGTGGCCATCTCTGCTGTGACTGAACAAAGGGCAGGGGAGCATGGTGACCAGGTCAAGGCCCTCAGAACCCGGCAGGAACAGGGGGGTGTCACAAGCATTTAGGCACAGGCCAAAGTGTGCTTTCTTTGCCTGCACAGATACCCAAGCTCTCAACTTTCCACTCAGGACGCACTCTTACATGAAGTGTGCGTGGATCGTTTCCGCGCAGCACACCTCGCTGCACATCTCACCATAGGTCTGGGCATCGTTGGTTCCTGCAAGGTGACTGAAGTTCGCAGGCAGATGGGTGCCTGACCCAGGCAGATATGCTCCTGCCTGGTCCACAGGACGCCCCCTGACCGTGCTCTAGATCGGGGGCCGCAAAGCGGCCCTGTCTGAGTCTCCTGCCTCTAGAGGGAGTATTATACCAACACTTCTAGGATACGGGGTCCTTGCGGGCAACTCATTGGAGGGACACAAATATATCTTTGCCGACTTTCTGATGGAGGTTACGAGCGTTCACACCTAAGCCTCTACCAAGTTCAGCTGTTTAGCTGAACATGAGCTCATGATCTAAATTTACACAATAATGAAAAATCAGCTACAAGGGGAGACAATCAGCAATAACAATCAATACCAGAATTAGATTCCCAAGGCCATTATTCAGATATTGGAATAATCAGGTGAAAGGCAGAAAATATACATAAAACTGGAACTGAAGCAAGGAACAAGATTGTTTTCAAAGACTGGTAGGATCTCTAAAACATTTTTACAGTACATGTCATTGATAAAGCTAAATACTCAAAGGTTGTGTAATTCAACAGATTCATCATTGAGAGGAGTGAAATTATGCTGTTTTGAAAACTATGGCAGGTCAGATTTTCTGCCTAAATATATAAAAAGATTTCTCTAAAAAATACACATTATTTCAAAGACTTATTGGCTGTGAAATAAGTTAAGGGTATTTCAAATGGTTTGTCTGCAAAGAAAGGTGAGATGTAGGAAATCACAGAAAGTCGAGGGGAAAATAGGTCAATATAAACATTGCTATATGTTGAACTAAGCTTTAGGCCAGCAACAATGTAGAGGACCTGACCCTTAGAAACTTAGAAGTAAGCTGGAATCTACAACAGTTCAAATCTTTATAAGGAAAAAGATTTACGAAAATGAATAATCAAGTGTTTTAATTGACATCAGAAGATCAAAATAATAAACCCTGAGAATGTAGAAAAAAGATAAATAAAGATATGAGCAGAACTTAATACAACAGAAAACGTATAAAATTCAGGTGATGTAGTAAGTACAAAGAATATTCTTTGAAAAGATTTAAAAGACACACTTTGATTAAGCAAAACAAAAATATAAGTAAAGAATATAAAGAAAGAATCAGGACGACGTTATAGCAGAGAATATCTGAAATGACAGTAAATTTGAATATTTCTGTAAAGTGGACCATTTCCTAGCTCCTAAAGTTTACCAAAACTGACACAAGAGGAAATCATTTAAAGTCATTATGTCTGCCCTTCGCATTCTCGGAACGCCCTGTCCTCAGAATGCAGCATCTGTAGTCCATGGTAACCTGCGGAGAGGGGGCGTGGCTGAGGGAGGTTGGAAGACTGCCCTCACTGAGGGAGTCGGTGTGGCCATCTCTGCTGTGACTGAACAAATGCAAGGGAGAAGAGTGCCCAGGGCAGGGCCTTCAAAGCACAGCAGGCCCAGTGGGGTGTCACAAGCATTTAGGCCCAGGCCAAAAGGCGCCTTCTTTGTCTGCACAGCTGACCAAACTCTAACCTTTCCACTCTGCCCGCACTTATACTTGAAGTGTGTGTGGAACCTTTCCGGGCAGTACACCTCGCTGCAGAGCTAACCATAGGTCTGTGCATTGTAGCTTCCTGCCAGGGGACCGAAGATCGCAGTCAGTTGGGTCCCTGGCACCCACGCGAAGAGGCTCCTGCCCTGGCCACAGGCCTCCCACTGACCCTGCCCCAGATCCGGGACTGCAAAACAGCCCTGTCTGAGTCCCTGCCTCTAGAGGGAGTATTGGACCAACAGTTATAGAAAACGGGGTCCTAGTGGGCAACTCATTGGAGGGACACAAATAAATCTTTGCCGACTTTCTAATGAAGCTTACGAGCCTTCACACCTAAGCCTCTTACAAGGTCAGCTGGATAGCTAAACATGAGCTCATGATCTAAATTTACACAAAAATGAAGAAATCAGCTACAGGGGAAGACAATCAGCAAAAACAATCAATAACAGAATTAGATTCCCAAGGCCATCCATCAGATGTTGGAATAATCAGGTGCAAGGCAGAAAATATACATAAAACTGGAACTGAAAAAAGGAACAAGGATGTTTTTAAAGACTGGTAGGATTTGTAAAACATTTTTAAAGTACATGTCATTGACAAAGCTAAATATTCAAAGGTTGTGTAATACAACAGATTAATATTTGAGAAGAGTGAAATTAGGCTGTTTTGAAAACTATGGCAGGTCAGATTTTCTGCCTAATTATATAAGAAGATTTCTCTAAAAAATACACATTATTTCAAAGACTTATGGGCTGTGAACTAAGTTAAGGGTATTTCAAATGGCTTGTCTGCAAAGAAATGTGAGATGTAGGGTATCACAGAAAGTCGAGGGGAAAATAGGTCAATATATACATTGCTATAGGGAGAACTAAGCCTTAGGCCAGCAACAATGTAGAGGACGTGACCCTTAGAAATTTACAAGTAAGGTGGAATCTTCAAAAGTTCAAATCTTTATAAGTAAAAAGATTTATTAAAATGAATAACCAAGTGTTTTAATGGCCATCAGAACCTCCAATCTATAAACCCTGAGAACATAGAAAAAAGATAAATAAAGATATGATCCGAATTTAATACAACGGAAAACGTATAACATTCAGGTGATTAGTAAGTCCAAAGAATATTCTTTGAAAAGATTTAAAAGACACACTTTGATTAAGGAAAACCAAAACATAAGTAAAGAATATACAGGTAGAATCAGGACAAAGTTATAGCAGAGAATATAGGAAATGCCTGTAAATTTGAACATTTCTGTAAAGTTGATCATTTCTTAGCTCCTAAAGTTTACCAAAATTGACACAAGAGGAAATCATTTAAGGTCATCATGTCTTCCCTTGTCATTCTCGGAACGCCCTGGCGTCAGAATGCAGCATCTCTAGTCCATGGTAACCTGCGGAGAGGTGGCGGTTCTGAGGGAGTTTGGAACACTGCCCTCACTCAGGGAGTTGATGTGGCCATCTCTGCTGTGACTGAACAAAGGCAAGGGAGCAGGGGGCCAAGGGCAGGGCCCTCAGAGCCCGCAAGGCCCAGTGGGGTGTCACAAGCATTTAGGCACAGGCCAAAGTGTGCCTTCTTTGTCTGCACAGCTGCCCAAACACTTACCTTTCCACTCAGGCCGCCCTCATACTTGAAGTGTGTGTGGAACCTGTCCACGCAGTACACCTCGCTGCACAGCTATCCATAGGTCTGGGCATTGTAGCTTCCTGCCAGGGGACCGAAGATCGCAGTCATTTGGGTCCCTGGCACCCACGTGAAGAGGCTCCGGCCCGGACCACAGGCCTCCCACTGCCCCTGCCCCAGATCCGGGGCCGCAAAACAGCCCTGTCTGAGTCCCTGCCTCTAGAGGGAGTATTGGACCATCAGTTATAGAAAACGGGGTCCTCGCAGGCAACTCATTGGAGGGACACAAATAAATATTTGCCGACTTTCTGATGAAGCTTACGAGCGTTCACACTTAAGCCACTTACAAGGTCAGCTGTTTAGCTAAACATGAGCTCATGATCTAAATTTACACAATAATGAAGAAATCAGCTACAAGGGGAGGACAAGCAGCAAAAAGAATCAATACCAGAATTAGATTCCCTAGACCATCCATCAGATGTGGGAATAATCAGGTGCAAGGCAGAAAATATACATAAAACTGGAACTGAAACAAGGAACAAGGATGTTTTCAAAGACTGGTAGGATCTCTAAAACATTTTTAAAGTACATGTCATTGATAAAGCTAAATACTCAAAACAGATTCATCATTGAGAAGAGTGAAATATGCTGTTTTGAAAACTATGGCAGGTCAGATTTTCTGCCTAATTATATAAGAAGATTTCGCTAAAAAATACACATTATTTCAAAGACTTATGGGCTGTGAAAAAAGTTAAGGGTATTTCAAATGGCTTGTCTGCAAAGAAAGGTGAGATGTAGGGAATCACAGAAAGTCGAGGGGAAAATAGCCCAATATATACATTGCTATAGGGTGAAGTAAAACTTAGGCCAGCCACAATGTAGAGGACCTGACCCTTAGAAACTTACAAGTAAGCTGGAATCTTCAAAAGATCAAATCTTTATAAGTAAAAATGTTTATTAACATGAATAACCAAATGTTTTAATTGACATCAGAACATCCAAACTATAAACCCTGAGAACATAGAAAAAAGATAAATAAAGTTAAGAGAAGAATTTAATACTACAGAAAACGTATAAAATTGAGGTGATTTAGTACGTCCAAAGAATAGTCTTTGAAAAGATTTAAAAGGCACACTTTGATTAAGGAAAACAAAAACATAAGTAAACAATATACAGAAAGAATCAGGACAAAGTTATAGCAGAGAATATATGAAATGCCAGTAAATTTGAACATTTCTGTAAAGTGGACCATTTCCTAGCTCCTAAAGTTTACCAAAACTGACACAAGAGGAAATCATTTAAGGTCATCATGTCTGCCCTTGGCATTCTCGGAACGCCCTGGCCTCAGAATGCAGCATCTGTAGTCCATGGAAACCTGCGGAGAGGGGGAGGCGCTGAGGGAGGTTGGAACACTGCCCTCACTGAGGGAGTGTGTGTGACCATCTCTGCTGTGACTGAACAAAGGCAAGGGAGCAGGTGGCCCAGGGCAGGGCCCTCAGAGCATGGCAGGCCCAGTGGGGTGTCACAAGCATTTAGACACAGGCCAAAGGGCGCCTTCTTTGTCTGCACAGCTGCCCAAACACTAACCTTTCCACTCAGCCCACCCTCATACTTGAAGTGTGTGTGGAACCTGTCCGTGCACTACACCTTGCTGCACAGCTAACCATAGGACTGGGCATCGTAGCTTTCTGCCAGGGGACCGAACATCACAGGCAGTTCCGTCCCTGGCACCCACGCAGAGAGGCTCCTGCCCGGGCCACAGGCATCCCACAGCCACTCTCCCAGATCGGGGGCTGCAAGGCAGCCCTGTCTGAATCCCTGCCTCTAGAGTGAGTATTGGACCAACAGTTATAGAAAACGGGGTCCTCGCGGGTAACTCATTGGAGCGACACAAATAAATCTTTGCCGACTTTCTGATGAAGCTTACGAGCATTCACACCTAAGCGTCTTACAAGGTCAGCTGTTTAGCTAAACATGAGCTCATGATCTAAATTTACACAATAATGAAAAAATCAGCTACAAGGGGGAGACAATCACCAAAAACAAGCAATACCAGAATTAGATTCCCAAGGCCATCCATCAGATGTTGTTATAATCAGGTTCAAGGCAGAAAATATACATAAAGCTGGAACTGAAACAAGGAACAAGGATGTTTTCAAAGACTGGTAGGATCTTTAAAACATTTTTAAAGTACATGTCATTGACAAAGCTAAATATTCATTGGTTGTGTAATACAACAGATTCATCTTTGAGAAGAGTGAAATTATGCTGTTTTGAAAACTATGGCAGGTCAGATTTTCTGCCTAATTATATAAGAAGATTTCTCTAAAAAATACACATTATTTCAAAGACTTATTGGCTGTGAAATAAGTTAAGGGTATCTCAAATGGCTTGTCTGCAAAGAAAGGTGAGATGTAGGGAATCACAGAAAGTCGAGGGGAAAATAGGTCAATATAAACATTGCTATATGTTGAACTAAGCCTTAGGCCAGCAACAATGTAGAGGAACTGACCCTTAGAAACTTACAAGTAAGCTGGAATCTTCAAAAGTTCAAATCTTTGTAAGTAAAAAGATTTATTAAAATGAATAACCAAGTGTTTTAATTGACATCAGAAGATCAAAACAATAAACCCTGAGAACATAGAAAAAAGATAAATAAATATATGAGCAGAACTTAATACAACAGAAAACGTATAAAATTCTGGTGATGTAGTAAGTCCAAAGAATATTCTTTGAAAAGATTTAAAAGTCACACTTTGATTTAGGAAAACACAAACATAAGTAAAGAATATACAGAAAGAATCACGACAATGTTACAGCAGAGAATATAGGAAATGCCAGTAAATTAGAACATATCTGTAAAGAGGACCATTTACTAGCTCCTAAAGTTTACCAAAACTGACAAAAGAGGAAATCATTTAAGGTCATCATGTCTGCCCTTGGCATTCTCGGAACGCCCTGGCCTCAGAATGCAGCATCTGTATTCCATGGTAACCTGTGGAGAGGGGGCGGGGCTGAGGGAGGTTGGAACACTGCCCTCACTGAGGGAGTGGGAGTGGCCATCTCTGCTGTGACTGAACAAAGGGCAGGTGAGCAGTGGCCCAGGTCAGGGCCCTCAGAGCCCAGCAGTGGCAGTGGGGTGTCACAAGCATTTAGGCCCCAGCCGAATAGCGCTGTCTTTGTCTGCACAGCCGCCCAAACTCTCACCTATCCACTCAGGCCGCCCTCTTACTTGAAGTGTGTGTGAAACCTGTCCGCGCAATACACCTCGCTGCACAGCTAACCAAAGGTCTGGGCATCGTATCTTCCTGCCAGTTGACTGAAGTTCACAGGCAGATGGGTCCATGGTACACACTCGGAGAGGCTCTTGCCCGGGCCACAGGCCGCTCACTGCCACTGCCCCAGATCGGGGGCCGCAAAGCAGCCGTGACTGAGTCCCTGCCTCTAGAGGAAATATTGGACCAACACTTGTAGAAAACGGGGTCCTCGCGGGCAACTCATTGGAGGGACACAAATAAATCTTTGCCGACTTTCTGATGAAGCTTATGAGCCTGCACACCTAAGCCTCTTACAAGGTCAGCTGTTTAGCTAAACATGAGCTCATGATCTAAATTTACACAATAATGAAGAAATCAGCTACAAGGGAAGAACAATCAACAAAAACAATCAATACCAGAATTAGATTCCCTAGGCCATCCATCAGACGTTGGAATAATCAGGTGCAAGGCAGAAAATATACATAAAACTGGAACTGAAACAAGGAACAAGGATGTTTTCAAAGACTGGTAGGATCTCTAAAACATTTTTAAAGTACATGTCATTGATAAAGCTAAATACTCAAAACAGATTCATCATTGAGAAGAGTGAAATTATGCTGTTTTGAAAACTATGGCACGTCAGATTTTCTGCCTTATTATATAAGAAGATTTCTCTTAAAAATACACATTATTTCAAAGGCTTATGGGCTGTGAAATAAGTTAAGTGTATTTCAAATGGCTTGTCTGCAAAGAAAGATGAGATGTAGGGAATCACAGAAAGTCGAGGGGAAAATAGGTCAATATATACATTGCTATAGGGTGCACTAAGCCTTAGGGCAACAACAATGTAGAGGACCTGATCCTTAGAAACTTACAAGTAAGCTGGAATCTTCAAAAGTTCAAATCTTAATAAGTAAAAAGATTTATTGAAATGAATAACCAAGTGCTTTAATTGACATCAGAACATCCAAACTATAAACCCTGAGAAAATAGAAAAAAGATAAATAAATATATGAGCAGAATTTAATACAACAGAAAACGAATAAAATTGAGGTGATTTAGTACGTCCAAAGAATATTCTTTGAAAATATTTAAATGACACCCTTTCATTAAGGAAAACAAAAACATAAGTAAACAATATACAGAAAGAATCAGGACAAAGTTACAGCAGAGAATATAGGAAATGTCAGTAAATTTGAACATTTCTGTAAACTGTACCATTTCCTAGCTCCTAAAGTTTACCAAAACTGACACAACAGGAAATCATTTAAGGTCATCATGTCTGCCCTTGGCATACTCGGAACGCCCTGGCCTCAGAATGCAGCATCTGTAGTCCATGGTAACCTGCGTAGAGGGGGCGGGGCTGAGGGAGGTTGGAACACAGCCCTCACTGAGGGAGTGGATGAGGCCATCACTGCTGTGACTGAACAAAGGCAAGGGAGCCGGGGGCCCAGGGCAGGGCCCTCAGAGACGGCCAGGCCCAGTGGTGTGTCACAAGCATTTAGGCACAGGCCAAAGGGCGCCTTCTTTGTCTGCACAGCTGCCCAAACACTAACCTTTCCACTCAGCCCGCCCTCATACTTGAAGTGTGTGTGGAACCTGTCCGTGCAGTACACCTCGCTGCACAGCTAACCATAGGACTGGGCATCGTAGCTTCCTGCCAGGGGACCGAAGATCGCAGGCTGTTGGGTCCCTGGCACCCACGCGGAGAGGCTCCTGCCCGGGCAACTGGCCGCCCATTGCCCCTGCCCCAGATCGGGGGCTGCAAAGCAGCCCTGTCTGAGTCCCTGCCTCTAGAGGGAGTATTGGACCAACAGTTATAGAAAACGGGGTCCTCGCGGGCAACTCATTGGAGCGACACCAATAAATCTTTGCCGACTTTCTAATGAAGCTTACGAGCCTTCACACCTAAGCCTCTTACATGGTCAGCTGTTTAACTAAACATGAGCTCATGATCTAAATTTACACAATAATGAAGAAATCAGCTACAAGGGGAGACAATCAGCAAAAACAATCAATACCAGAATTAGATTCCCAAGGCCATCCATCAGATGTTGGAATAATCACGTGCAAGGCAGAAAATATAAATAAAACTGGAACTGATAAAAGGAACAAGGATGTGTTCAAAGACTGGTAGCATCAATAAAACATTTTTAAAGTACGTGTCATTGACAAACCTAAATATTCAAAGGTTGTGTAATACAACAGAGTAATCTTTGAGAAGAGTGAAATTATGCTGTTTTGAAAACTATGGCAGGTCAGATTTTCTGCCTAATTACATAAGAAGATTTCGCTAAAAAGTACACATTATTTCAAAGACTTATTGGCTGTGAAATAAGTTAAGGGTATTTCAAATGGCTTGTCTGCAAACAAAGGTGTGATGTAGGGAATCACAGAAAGCCGAGGGGATAATATGTCAATATATACATAGCTATGTGTTGAACTAAGCCTTAGGCCGGCAACAGTGTAGAGGAATGGACCCTTAGAAACGTACAAGTAAGCTGGAATCTTTAAAAGTTCAAATCTTTATAAGTAAAAAGATTGATGAAAATGAAAAACCAAGTGTTTTACTTGACATCAGAAAATCAAAACTATAAACCCTGAGAACATAGAAAAAAGATAAATAAAGATATGAGCAGAACTTAATACAACAGAAAACGTATAAAATTCAGGTGATTTAGTAAGTCCAAAGAATATTCTTTGAAAAGATTTAAAAGACACACTTTGATTAAGGAAAACATAAACATAAGTAAAGAATATCCAGAAAGAATCAGGACAATGTTATAGCAGAGAATATATGAAATGCCAGTAAATTTGAACATTTCTGTAAAGCGGACCATTTCCTAGCTCCTAAAGTTTACCAAAACTGACACAAGAGGAAATCATTTAAGGTCATCATGTCTGCCCTTGGCATTCTCGGAACACCCTGTCCTCAGAATGCAGCATCTGTAGTCCATGGTAACCTGCGGAGAGGGGGCGTGGCTGAGGGAGGTTGGAAGACTGCCATCATTGAGGGAGTGAGTGTGGCCATCTCTGCTGTGACTGAACAAAGGGCAGGGGAGCAGGGGCCCAGGGCAGGGCCCTCGGATCCCGGCAGGGGCAGTGGGGTGTCACAAGCATTTAGGCCCAGGCCGAATAGCGCCTTCTATGTCTGCACAGCCGCCCAAACTCTCACCTATCCACTCAGGCCGCCCTCTTACTTGAAGTGTGTGTGAAACCTGTCCGTGCAATACACCTTGCTGCACAGCTAACCATAGGTCTGCGCATCGTAGCTTCCTTCCAGGTGACCGAAGTTCGCAGGCAGATGGGTCCCCGGGACACACTCGGAGAGGCTCCTGCCCGGGCCACAGGCCGCCCACTGCCACTGCCCCAGATCGGGGGGCGCAAATCAGCCCTGTCTGAGTCCCTGCCTCTAGAGGAAGTATTGGACCAACACTTGTAGGAAACAGGGTCCTCGCGGGCAATACATTGGAGGGACAGAAATAAGTCTTTGCCGACTTTCTGATGAAGCTTACGAGCGTTCACACCTAAGCCACTTACAAGGTCAGCTGTTTAGCTAAACATGAGATCATGATCTAAATTTACACAATAATGAAGAAATCAGCTACAAGGGGAAGTCAATCAGCAAAAACAATCAATACCAGAATTAGATTCCCTAGGCCATCCTTCAGATGTTGGAATAATCAGGTGCAAGGCAGAAAATATACATAAAACTGGAACTGAAACAAGGAACAAGGAAGTTTTCAAAGACTGGTAGGATCTCTAAAACATTTTTAAAGTGCATGTCATTGATAAAGCTAAATAATCAAAGGTTGTGTAATACAACAGATTCATCTTTGAGAAGAGTGAAATTATGCAGTTTTGAAAACTATGGCAGGTCAGATATTCTGCCTAATTATATAAGAAGATTTCGCTAAAAAATACACATTATTTCAAAGACTTATTGGCTGTGGAATAAGTTAAGGGTATATCAAATGGCTTGTCGGCAAAGAAAGGTGAGATGTAGGAAATCACAGAAAGTCGAGGGGAAAATAGGTCAATATAAACATTGCTATATGTTGAAATAAGCCTTAGGCCAGCAACAATGTAGAGGACCTGACCCTTAGAAACTTACAAGTAAGCTGGAATCTTCAAAAGTTCAAATCTTTGTAAGTAAAAAGATTTATTAAAATGAATAACCAAGTGTTTTAATTGACATCAGAAGATGAAAACAATAAACCCTGAGAACATAGAAAAAAGATAAATAAATATATGAGCAGAACTTAATACAACAGAAAACGTATAAAATTCTGCTGATGTAGTAATTCCAAAGAATATTCTTTGAAAAGATTTAAAAGACAAACTTTGATTTAGGAAAACACAAACATAAGTAAAGAATATACAGAAAGAATCACGACAATGTTACAGCAGAGAATATAGGAAATGCCAGTAAATTAGAACATTTCTGTAAAGAGGACCATTTACTAGCTCCTAAAGTTTACCAAAACTGACAAAAGAGGAAATCATTTAAGGTCATCATGTCTGCCCTTGGCATTCTCGGAACGCCCTGGCCTCAGAATGCAGCATCTGTCGTCCATGGTAACCTGTGGAGAGGGGGCGGGGCTGAGGGAGGTTGGAACACTGCCCTCACTGAGGGAGTGGGAGTGGCCATCTCTGCTGTGACTGAACAAAGGGCAGGTGAGCAGTGGCCCAGGTCAGGGCCCTCAGAGCCCAGCAGTGGCAGTGGGGTGTCACAAGCATTTAGGCCCCAGCCGAATAGCGCTGTCTTTGTCTGCACAGCCGCCCAAACTCTCACCTATCCACTCAGGCCGCCCTCTTACTTGAAGTGTGTGTGAAACCTGTCCGCGCAATACACCTCGCTGCACAGCTAACCAAAGGTCTGGGCAAAGTATCTTCCTGCCAGGTGACTGAAGTTCACAGGCAGATGGGTCCGTGGTACACACTCGGAGAGGCTCTTGCCCGGGCCACAGGCCGCTCACTGCCACTGCCCCAGATCGGGGGCCGCAAAGCAGCCGTGTCTGAGTCCCTGCCTCTAGAGGAAGTATTGGACCAACACTTGTAGAAAACGGGGTCCTCGTGGGCAACTCATTGGAGGGACACAAATAAATCTTTGCCGACTTTCTGATGAAGCTTATGAGCCTGCACACCTAAGCCTCTTACAAGGTCAGCTGTTTAGCTAAACATGAGCTCATGATCTAAATTTACACAATAATGAAGAAATCAGCTACAAGGGGAGGACAATCAACAAAAACAATCAATACCAGAATTAGATTCCCTAGGCCATCCATCAGACGTTGGAATAATCAGGTGCAAGGCAGAAAATATACATAAAACTGGAACTGAAACAAGGAACAAGGATGTTTTCAAAGACTGGTAGGATCTCTAAAACATTTTTAAAGTACATGTCATTGATAAAGCTAAATACTCAAAACAGATTCATCATTGAGAAGAGTGAAATTATGCTGTTTTGAAAACTATGGCAGGTCAGATTTTCTGCCTTATTATATAAGAAGATTTCTCTTAAAAATACACATTATTTCAAAGGCTTATGGGCTGTGAAATAAGTTAAGTGTATTTCAAATGGCTTGTCTGCAAAGAAAGGTGAGATGTAGGGAATCACAGAAAGTCGAGCGGAAAATAGGTCAATATATACATTGCTATAGGGTGCACTAAGCCTTAGGGCAACAACAATGTAGAGGACCTGATCCTTAGAAACTTACAAGTAAGCTGCAATCTTCAAAAGTTCAAATCTTTATAAGTAAAAAGATTTATTGAAATGAATAACCAAGTGCTTTAATTGACATCAGAACATCCAAACTATAAACCCTGAGAACATAGAAAAAAGATAAATAAATATATGAGCAGAATTTAATACAACAGAAAACGAATAAAATTGAGGTGATTTAGTACGTCCAAAGAATATTCTTTGAAAATATTTAAATGACACCCTTTCATTAAGGAAAACAAAAACATAAGTAAACAATATACAGAAAGAATCAGGACAAAGTTCAGCAGAGAATATAGGAAATGTCAGTAAATTTGAATATTTCTGTAAACTGTACCATTTCCTAGCTCCTAAAGTTTACCAAAACTGACACAAGAGGAAATCATTTAAGGTCATCATGTCTGCCCTTGGCATTCTCGGAACGCCCTGGCCTCATAATGCAGCATCTGTAGTCCATGGTAACCTGCGGAGAGGGGGCGGGGCTGAGGGAGGTTGGAACACTGCCCTCACTGAGGGAGTGGGAGTGGCCATCTCTGCTGTGACTGAACAAAGGGCAGGGGAGCAGGGGCCCAGGGCAGGGCCCTCAGAGCCCGGCAGGGGCAGTGGGGTGCCACAAGCATTTAGGCCCATGCCGAAGTGTGCCTTCTTTGTCAGCACAGCCGCCCACACTCTCACCTATCCACTCAGGCCGCCCTCTTAGTTGAAGTGTGTGTGAAACCTGTCCGCGCAATACACCTCGCTGCACAGCTAACCATAGGTCTGGGCATCGTATCTTCCTGCCAGGTGACTGAATTTCACAGGCAGATGGGTCCCTGGGACACACGCATAGAGGCTCCTGCCCGGGCCACAGGCCGCCCACTGCCACTGCCCCAGATCGGGGGCCGCAAAGCAGCCCTGTCTGAGGTCGTGCCTCTAGAGGAAGTATTGGACCAACACTTGTAGAAAACGAGGTCCTCGCGGGCAACTCATTGGAGCGACACAAATAAATCTTTGCCGACTTTCTGATGAAGCTTACGAGCGTTCACACCTAAGCCTCTTACAAGGACAGCTGTTTAGCTAAACATTAGCCCATGATCTAAACTTACACAATAATGAAGAAATCGGCTACAAGGGTTGGGCAATCAGCAAAAACAATCAATACCAGAATTAGATTCCCTAGGCCATCCATCAGATGATGGAATAATCATGTGCAAGGCCGAAAATATACATAAAACTGGAACTGAAACAAGGAACAAGGATGTTTTCAAAGACTGGTAGGATCTCTAAAACATTTTTAAAGTACATGCCCTTGATAAAGCTAAATACTCAAAACAGATTCATCATTGAGAAGAGTGAAATTATGCTGTTTTGAAAACTATGGCAGGTCAGATTTTCTGCCTAATTATATAAGAAGATTTCGCTAAAAAATACACATTATTTCAAAGACTTATGGGCTGTGAAATAAGTTAAGGGTATTTCAAATGGCTTGTCTGCAAAGAAAGGTGAGATGTAGGGAATCACAGAAAGTCGAGGGGAAAATAGGTCAATATATACTTTGCTATATTGTGAACTAAGCCTTTGGCCATCCACAATGTAGAGGACCTGACCCTTAGAAACTTACAAGTAAGCTGGAATCTTTAAAAATTCAAATCTTTATAAGTAAAAAGATTTATTTAAATGAATAACCAAGTGTTTTCATTGACATAAGAAGATCAAAACAATAAACCCAGAGAACATAGAAAAAAGATAAATGAAGATATGAGCAGAACTTAATACAACAGAAAACGTATAAAATTCAGTTGAGGTAGTAAGTCCAAAGAATATTCTTTGACAAGATTTAAAAGACACACTTTGATTAAGGAAAACCAAAACATAAGTAAAGAATATACAGAAAGAATCAGGACAATGTTATAGCAGAGAATATATGAAATGCCAGTAAATTTGAACATTTGTGTAAAGTGGACCATTTCCTAGCTCGTAAAGCTTACCAAAATTGACAAAAGAGGAAATCATTTAAGGTCATCATGTCTGCCCTTGGCATTCTCGGAATGCCCTGGCCTCAGAATGCAGCATCTGTAGAACATGGTAACCTGCGTAGAGGGGGCGGGGCTGAGAGAGGTTGGAACACTGCCTTCACTGAGGGAGTGGGTGGGGCCATCTCTGCTGTGACTGAACAAAGGGCAGGGGAGAAGGGGGCCAACGGCATGTCCATCAGCGCCCGGCAGGTCCAGTCGTTTGTCACAAGCATTTAGGCCCAGGCCAAAGTGCGCCTTCTTTGTCTGCACAGCTGCCCAAACTCTCATCTTTCCACTCAGGCCGCCCTCTTACTTGAAGTGTGTGTGGAAACGGTCCGCGCAGTACACCTCGATGCAAAGCTAACCATAGGTCTGGGCATCATAGCTTCCTGCCAGGTGACCGAAGTTCGCAGGCAGATGGGTCGTGGGACACACCTGGGGAGCCTCCTGCCCAGGCCACAGGCCGCCCAAAGCCACTATCCCAGATCGGGGGCAGCAAAGAGTTCCTGTCTGAGTCCCAGGCTCTAGAGGGAGTAGTGGACCAACACTTGTAGAAAAAGGGGTCCGCGCGGGTAACTCATTGGAGGGACACAAAAAAATCTTTGCGGTCTTTCTGCTGAAGCTTACGAGCGTTCACACCTAAGCCTCTTACAAGGTCAGCTCTTTAGCTAAACATGAGCTCATGATCTAAATTTACACAATAATGAAGAAATCAGCTACAAGGGGAGACAAGCAGCAAAAACATTCAATACCAGAATTCGATTCCCTCGGCCAACCATCAGATGTTGGAATAATCAGGTGCAAGGCAGAAAGTATACATAAAACTTGAACTGAAACAAGGAACAAGGATGTTTTCAAAGACTGGTAGGATCTCTAAAACATTTTTAAAGTACATGTCATTGATAAAGCTAAATACTCAATGGTTGTGTAATACAACAGATTCAACATTGAGAAGAGTGAAATTATGCTGTTTTGAAAACTATGGCAGGTCAGATTTTCTGCCTAATTATATAAGAAGATTTCTCTAAAAAATACACATTATTTCAAAGACTTATTGGCTGTGAAATAAGTTAAGGGTATTTCAAATGGCTTGTGTGCAAAGAAAGGTGAGATGTAGGGAATCACAGAGAGTCGAGGGGAAAATTGGTCAATATATACATTGCTATATGGTGAACTAAGACTTAGGCCAGCCACAATGTAGAGGACCTGACCCTTAGAAACTTACAAGTAAGCTGGAATCTTGAAAAGTTCAAATGTTTATAAGTAAAAAGATTTATTAAAATGAATAACCAAGTGTTTTAATTGACATCAGAATATCAAAACAATAAACCTGAGAACATAGAAAAAATATAAATAAAGATATGAGCAGAACTTAATACAATAGAAAACGTATAAATTTGAGGTGATATAGTAGGTCCAAAGAATATTCTTTGACAAGATTAAAAGACACACTTTTATTAAGGAAAACCAAAACATAAGTAAAGAATATACAGAAAGAATAAGGAGAATGTTATAGCAGAGAATATATGAAATGCCAGTAAATTTGAACATTTGTGTAAAGTGGACCAGTTCCTAGCTCCTAAAGTTTACCAAAACTGACACAAGAGGAAATCATTTAAGGTCATCATGTCTGCCCTTGGCATTCTCGGAATGCCCTGGACTCAGAATGCAGCATCGGTAGTCCATGGTAACCTGCGGAGAAGGGGCGGGGCTGAGGGAGGTTGGAACACGGCCCTCACAGCGGGAGAGGGTGTGGCCATCTCTGCTGTGACTGAACAAAGGGCAGGGGAGCAGGGGCCCCAGGGCAGGGCCCTCAGAGCCCGATAGGCCCAGTGGGGTGTCACAAGCATTTAGGCCCAGGACAAAGGGCGCCTTCTTTGTCTGCACAGCTGCCCAAATTCTCACCTTTCCCCTCAGGCCGCACTCTTACTTGAAGTGTGTGTGGAACCTGTCCGCGCAGTACACCTCGCTGCACAGCTAAACATAGGTCTGGGCATCGTAGCTTCCTGCCTGGTGACCGAAGCTCGCAGGCAGATGGGTCCCTGGGACTCACGCAGAGAGGCTCCTACCCCGGCCACAGGCCGCCCACTGGCAACGCCCCAGATCGTGGGGCGCAAAGCAGCCTTGTCTGAGGCCGTGCCTCTAGAGGGAGTAGAGGACCAACCCTTGTAGAAAACGTGGTCCTCGCGGGCAACTCATTGGTGGGACACAAATAACTCTTTGCGGACTTTCTAATGAAACTTACGAGTGTTCACACCTAAGGCTCTTACAAAGTCACATGTTTAGCTAAACATGAGCTCATGATCTAAATTTACACAATAATGAAGAAATCAGCTACAGGGGGAGACAATCAGCAAAAACAATCAATACCAGAATTAGATTCCCTAGGCCATCGATCAGACGTTGGAATAATCAGGTGCAAGGCAGAAAATATACATAAACTGGAACTGAAACAAGGAACAAGGATGTTTTCAAAGACTGGTAGGATCTCTAAAACATTTTTACAGTACATGTCATTGATAAAGCTAAATACTCAATGGTTGTGTAATAGAACAGATTCATCATTGAGAAGAGTGAAATTATGCTGTTTGGAAAACTATGGCAGGTCCGATTTTCTGCCTGAATATATAAGAAGATTTCTCTGAAAACTACACATTATTTCAAAGACTTATTGGCTGTGAAATAAGTTAAGGTTATTTCAAATGGCTTGTCTGCAAAGAAAGGTGAGATGTAGGAAATCACATAAAGTCGAGGGGAAAATAGGTCAATATATACTTTGCTATATTGTGAACTAAGCATTTGGCCAGCCACAATGTAGAGGACCTGACCCTTAGAAACTTAAAAGTAAGCTGGAATCTAGAAAAATTCAAATTTTTATAAGTAAAAATTTTATTAAAATGAATAACCAAGTGTTTTAATTGACATCACAAGATCAAAATAATAAACCCTGAGAACATAGAAAAAAGATAAATAAATATATGAGCAGAACTTAATACAACAGAAAACGTATAAAATTCTGGTGATGTAGTAAGTCCAAAGAATATTCTTTGAAAAGATTTAAAAGACACACTTTGATTTAGGAAAACACAAACATAAGTAAAGAATATACAGAAAGAATCACGACAATGTTACAGCAGAGAATATAGGAAATGCCAGTAAATTAGAACATTTCTGTAAAGAGGACCATTTACTAGCTCCTAAAGTTTACCAAAACTGACAAAAGAGGAAATCATTTAAGGTCATCATGTCTGCCCTTGGCATTCTCGGTAAGCCCTGGCCTCAGAATGCAGCATCTGTAGTCCATGGTAACCTGCGGAGAGGGGGCGGGGCTGAGGGAGGTTCGAACACTGCCCTCACTGAGGGAGTGGGAGTGGCCATCTCTGCTGTGACTGAACAAAGGGCAGGTGAGCAGTGGCCTAGGTCAGGGCCCTCAGAGCCCAGCAGTGGCAGTGGGGTGTCACAAGCATTTAGGCCCCGGCCGAATAGCGCCGTCTTTGTCTGCACAGCCGCACAAACTCTCACCTATCCACTCAGGCCGCCCTCTTACTTGAAGTGTGTGTGAAAACTGTCCGCGCAATACACCTCGCTGCACAGCTAACCAAAGGTCTGGGCATCGTATCTTCCTGCCAGGTGACTGAAGTTAACAGTCAGATGGGTCCGTGGTACACACTCGGAGAGGCTCTTGCCCGGGCCACAGGCCGCTCACTGCCCCTGCCCCAGATCGGGGGCCGCAAAGCAGCCGTGTCTGAGTCCCTGCCTCTAGAGGAAGTATTGGACCAACACTTGTAGACAACGGGGTCCTCGCGGGCAACTCATTGTAGGGACACAAATAAATATTTGCCGACTTTCTGATGAAGCTTATGAGCGTTCACACCTAAGCCTCTTACAAGGTCAGCTGTTTAGCTAAACATGAGCTCATGATCTAAATTTACACAATAATGAAGAAATCAGCTACAAGGGGAGGACAATCAACAAAAACAATCAATACCAGAATTAGATTCCCTAGGCCATCGATCAGACGTTGGAATAATCAGGTGCAAGGCAGAAAATATACATAAAACTGGAACTGAAACAAGGAACAAGGATGTTTTCAAAGACTGGTAGGATCTCTAAAACATTTTTAAAGTACATGTCATTGATAAAGCTAAATACTCAATGGTTGTATAATACAACAGATTAATCATTGACAAGAGTGAAATTATGCTGTTTTGAAAACAATGGCAGGTCAGATTTTCTGCCTAATTATATAAGAAGATTTCGCTAAAAAATACACATTATTTCAAAGACTTATGGGCTGTGAAATAAGTTAAGGGTATCTCAAATGGCTTCTCTGCAAAGAAAGGTGAGCTGTAGGGAATCACCGAGGGTCGAGGGGAAAATAGGTAAATATAAACATTGTTTTATGTTGAACTAAGCCTTAGGCCAGCAACAATGTAGAGGACCTGACCTTTAGAAACTTACAAGTAAGCTGGAATCTTCAAAGTTCAAATCTTTATTAGGAATAAGATTTATTAAAATGAATAACCAAGTGCTTTAATTGACATCAGAACATCAAAACAATAAACCCTGAGTACATAGAAAAAAGATAAATAAAGATATGAGCATAATTTAATACAACAGAAAACGTATAAAATTGAGGTGATGTAGTAAGTCCAAAGTATATTCTTTGCAAAGATTTAAAAGACACACTTTGATTAGGAAAACACAAACATAAGTAAAGAATATACAGAAAGAATCAGGACAATGTTACAGCAGAGAATATAGGAAATGCCAGTAAATTAGAACATTTCTGTAAGAGGACCATTTCCTAGCTCCTAAAGTTTACCAAAACTGACACAAGAGGAAATCATTTAAGGTCATCATGTCTGCCCTTGGCATTCTCGGAACGCCCTGGCCTCATAATGCAGCATCTGTAGTCCATGGTAAACTGCGGAGAGGGGGCGGGGCTGAGGGAGTTTGGAACACTGCCCTCACTGAGGGAGTGGGAGTGGCCATCTCTGCTGTGACTGAACAAAGGTCAGGGGAGCAGGGGCCCAGGGCAGGGCCCTCAGAGCCCGGCAGGGGCAGTGGGGTGTCACAAGCATTTAGGCCCATGCCGAAGTGTGCCTTCTTTGTCAGCACAGCCGCCCACACTCTCACCTATCCACTCAGGCCGCCCTCTTAGTTGAAGTGTGTGTGAAACCTGTCCGTGCAATACACCTCGCTGCACAGCTAACCATAGGTCTGGGCATCGTATCTTCCGGCCAGGTGACTGAATTTCACAGGCAGATGGGTCCCTGGGACACAAGCGTAGAGGCTCCTGCCCGGGCAACAGGCCGCCCACTGCCACTGCCCCAGATCGGGGTCCGCAAAGCAGCCCTGTCTGAGGCCGTGCCACTAGAGGAAGTATTGGACCAACACTTGTAGAAAACGGGGTCCTCGCGAGCAACTCATTGGAGGGACAGAAATAAATCTTTGCCGACTTTCTGATGAAGCTTACGAGCGTTCACACCTAAGCCTCTTACAAGGACAGCTGTTTAGCTAAACATGAGCCCATGATCTAAATTTACACAATAAAGAAGAAATCAGCTACAAGGGGTGGACAATCAGCAAAAACAATCAATACCAGAATTAGATTCCCTAGGACATCCATCAGATGTTGGAATAATCAGGTGCAAGGCAGAAAATATACATAAAACTGGAACTGAAACAAGGAACAAGGATGTTTTCAAAGACTGGTAGGATCTCTAAAACATTTTTAAAGTACATGCCATTGATAAAGCTAAATACTCAAAACAGATTCATCATTCAAAAGAGTGAAATTATGCTGTTTTGAAAACTATGGCAGGTCAGATTTTCTGCCTAATTAAATAAGAAGATTTCGCCAAAAAATACACATTATTTCAAAGACTTATGGGCTGTGAAATAAGTTAAGGGTATTTCAAATGGCTTGTCTGCAAAGAAAGGTGAGATGTAGGGAATCACAGAAAGTCGAGGGGAAAATAGGTCAATATATACTTTGCTATATTGTGAAATAAGCCTTTGGCCAGCCACAATGTAGAGGACCTGACCCTTAGAAACTTACAAGTAAGCTGGAATCTTTAAAAATTCAAATCTTTATAAGTAAAAAGATTTATTTAAATGAATAACCAAGTGTTTTCATTGACATAAGAAGATCAAAACAATAAACCCAGAGAACATAGAAAAAAGATAAATGAAGATATGAGCAGAACTTAATACAAGAGAAAACGTATAAAATTCAGTTGAGGTAGTAAGTCCAAAGAATATTCTTTGACAAGATTTAAAAGACACACTTTGATTAAGGAAAACCAAAACATAAGTAAAGAATATACAGAAAGAATCAGGACAATGTTATAGCAGAGAATATATGAAATGCCAGTAAATTTGAACATTTGTGTAAAGTGGACCATTTCCTAGCTCATAAAGCTTACCAAAATTGACACAAGAGGAAATCATTTAAGGTCATCATGTCTGATCTTGGCATTCTCGGTATGCCCTGGCCTCAGAATGCAGCATCTGTAGTCCATGGTAACCTGCGGAGCGGGGGCGGGGCTGAGGGAGGTTGGAACACTGTTTTAACTGAGGGAGTGGGTGGGGCCATCTCTGCTCTGACTGAACAAAGGGCAGGGGAGAAGGGGGCCAACGGCAGGGCCCTCAGAGCCCGGCAGGTCCAGTCGTGTGTCACAAGCATTTAGGCCCAGGCCAAAGTGCGCCTTCTTTGTCTGCACAGCTGCCCAAACTCTCACCTTTCCACTCAGGCCGCCCTCTTACTTGAAGTGTGTGTGGAACCGGTCCGCGCAGTACACCTCGATGCAAAGCTAACCATAGGTCTGGGCATCATAGCTTCCTGCTAGGTGACCGAAGTTCGCAGGCAGATGGGTCGTGGGACACACCTGGGGAGCCTCCTGCCCAGGCCACAGGCCGCCCAAAGCCACTATCCCAGATCGGGGGCAGCAAAGCAGTCTTGTCTGAGTCCCAGCCTCTAGAGGGAGTAGTTGACCAACACTTGTAGAAAAAGGGGTCCGCGCGGGTAACTTATTGGAGGGACACAAAAAAATCTTTGCGGTCTTTCTGCTGAAGCTTACGAGCGTTCACACCTAAGCCTCTTACAAGGTCAGCTCTTTAGCTAAACATGAGCTCATGATCTAAATTTACACAATAATGAAGAAATCAGCTACAAGGGGAGACAAGCAGCAAAAACATTCAATACCAGAATGAGATTCCCTAGGCCAACCATCAGATGTTGGAATAATCAGGTGCAAGGCAGAAAGTATACATAAAACTTGAACTGAAACAAGGAACAAGGATGTTTTCAAAGACTGGTAGGATCTCTAAAACATTTTTAAAGTACATGTCATTGATATAGCTAAATACTCAATGGTTGTGTAATACAACAGATTCAACATTGAGAAGAGTGAAATTATGCTGTTTTGAAAACTATGGCAGGTCAGATTTTCTGCCTAATTATATAAGAAGATTTCTCTAAAAAATACACATTATTTCAAAGACTTATTGGCTGTGAAATAAGTTAAGGGTATTTCAAATGGCTTGTCTGCAAAGAAAGGTGAGATGTAGGGAATCACAGAGAGTCGAGGGGAAAATAGGTCAATATATACATTGCTATATGGTGAACTAAGACTTAGGCCAGCCACAATGTAGAGGACCTGACCCTTAGAAACTTACAAGTAAGCTGGAATCTTGAAAAGTTCAAATGTTTATAAGTAAAAAGATTTATTAAAATGAATAACCAAGTGTTTCAATTGACATCAGAATATCAAAACAATAAACCTGAGAACATAGAAAAAATATAAATAAAGATATGAGCAGAACTTAATACAATAGAAAACGTATAAAATTGAGGAGATATAGCAGGTCCAAAGAATATTCTTTGACAAGATTAAAAGACACACTTTGATTAAGGAAAACCAAAACATAATTAAAGAATATACAGAAAGAATCAGGAGAATGTTATAGCAGAGAATATATGAAATGCCAGTAAATTTGAACATTTGTGTAAAGTGGACCAGTTCCTAGCTCCTAAAGTTTCCCAAAACTGACACAAGAGGAAATCATTTAAGGTCATCATGTCTGCCCTTGGCATTCTCGGAATGCCCTGGACTCAGAATGCAGCATCGGTAGTCCATGGTAACCTGCGGATAAGGGGCGGGGCTGAGGGAGGTTGGAACACTGCCCTCACAGCGGGAGTGGGTGTGGCCATCTCTGCTGTGACTGAACAAAGGGCAGGGGAGCAGGGGCCCCAGGGAAGGGCCCTCAGAGCCCGATAGGCCCAGTGGGGTGTCAAAAGCATTTAGGCCCAGGACAAAGGGCGCCTTCTTTGTCTGCACAGCTGCCCAAATTCTCACCTTTCCACTCAGGCCGCACTCTTACTTGAAGTGTGTGTGGAACCTGTCCGCGCAGTACACCTCGCTGCACAGCTAAACATAGGTCTGGGCATCGTAGCTTCCTGCCTGGTGACCGAAGCTCACAGGCAAATGGGTCCCTGGGAATCACGCAGAGAGGCTCCTACCCGGGCCACAGGCCGCCCACTGCCACTGGCCCAGATCGTCGGGCGCAAAGCTGCCTTGTCTGAGGCCGTGCCTCTAGAGGGAGTAGTGGACCAACCCTTGTAGAAAACGTGGTCCTCGCGGGCACCTCATTGGTGGGACACAAATAACTCTTTGCAGACTTTCTAATGAAACTTACGAGTGTTCACACCTAAGCCTCTTACAAAGTCACATGTTTAGCTAAACATGAGTTCATGATCTAAATTTACACAATAATGAAGAAATCAGCTACAGGGGGAGACAATCAGCAAAAACAATCAATACCAGAATTAGATTCCCTAGGCCATCGATCAGACGTTGGAATAATCAGGTGCAAGGCAGAAAATATACATAAAACTGGAACTGAAACAAGGAACAAGGATGTTTTCAAAGAGTGGTAGGATCTCTAAAACATTTTTACAGTACATGTCATTGATAAAGCTAAATACTCAAAGGTTTTGTAATACAACAGATTCATCATTGAGAAGAGTGAAATTATGCTGTTTTGAAAACTATGGCAGGTCCGATTTTCTGCCTAAATATATAAGAAGATTTCTCTGAAAACTACACATTATTTCAAAGACTTATTGGCTGTGAAATAAGTTAAGGTTATTTCAAATGGCTTGTCTGCAAAGAAAGGTGAGATGTAGGAAATCACAGAAAGTCGAGGAGAAAATAGGTCAATATATACTTTGGTATATTGTGAACTAAGCCGTTGGCCAGCCACAATGTAGAGGACCTGACCCTTAGAAACTTAAAAGTAAGCTGGAATCTTGAAAAATTCAAATTTTTATAAGTAAAAATTTTATTAAAATGAATAACCAAGTGTTTTAATTTGACATCAGAAGATCAAAATAATAAACCCAGAGAACATAGAAAAAAGATAAATAAAGATATGAGCAGAACTTAATACCACAGAAAACGTATAAAATCCAGTTGAGGTACTACGTCCAAAGAATATTCTTTGACAAGATTTAAAAGACACACTTTGATTAAGGAAAACCAAAACATAAGTAAAGAATATACAGAAAGAATTCGGACAATGTTATAGCAGAGAATATATGAAATGCCAGTAAATTTGAACATTTGTGTAAAGTGGACCATTTCCTAGCTCCTAAAGTTTACCAAAATTGACACAAGAGGAAATCATTTAAAGTCATCATGTCTGCCCTTGGCATTGTCGTAATGCCCTGGCCTCAGAATGCAGCATCTGTAGTCCATGGTAACCTGCGGAGAGGGGGCGGGGCAGAGGGAGGTTGGAACACGGCCTTCACTGAGGGAGTGGGTGGGGCAATCTCTGCTGTTACTGAACAAAGGGCAGTGGCGAAGGGGGCCAACGGCAGGGCCCTCAGAGCCCGGCAGGCCCAGTCTTGTGTGACAAGCATTTAGGCCCAGGCCAAAGTGTGCCTTCTTTGTCTGCACAGCTGCCCAAACTCTCACCTTTCCACTCAGGCCGCCCTCTTACTTGAAGTGTGTGTGGAACCGGTCCGCGCAGTACACCTTGATGCAAACTAACCATAGGTCTGGGAATCATAGCTTCCTGCCAGGTGACCGAAGTTCGCAGGCAGATGGGTCGTGGGACACACCTGGGGAGCCTCCTGCCCAGGCCACAGGCCGCCCAAAGCCACTATCCCAGATCGGGGGCAGCAAAGCAGTCCTGTCTGAGTCCCAGCCTCTAGAGGGAGTTGTGGACCAACACTTATAGAAAAAGGGGTCCGCGCGGGTAACTCATTGGAGGGACACAAACAAATCTTTGTGGACTTTCTGCTGAAGCTTAGGAGCGTTCACACCTAATCCTCTTACAAGGTCAGCTGTTTAGCTAAACATGAGCTCATGATCTAAATTTACACAATAATGAAGAAATCAGCTACAAGGGGAGACAAGCAGCAAAAACAATCAATACCAGAATTAGATTCCCTAGGCCAACCATCAGATGTTGGAGTAATCAGGTGCAAGGCAGAAAGTATACATAAAACTTGAACTGAAACAATGAACAAGGATGTTTTCAAAGACTGGTAGGATCTCTAAAACATTTTTAAAGTACATGTCATTGATAAAGCTAAATACTCAATGGTTGTGTAATACAACAGATTCAACATTGAGAAGAGTGAAATTATGCTGTTTTGAAAACTATGGCACGTCAGATTTTCTGCCTAATTATATAAGAAGATTTCTCTAAAAAATACACATTATTTCAAAGACTTATTGGCAGTGAAATAAGTTAAGGGTATTTCAAATGGCTTGTCTGCAAAGAAAGGTGAGATGTAGGGAATCACAGAAAGTCGAGTGGAAAATAGGTCAATATATACATTGCTATATGGAGAACTAAGCCTTAGGCCAGCCACAATGTAGAGGACTTGACCCTTAGAAACTTACATGTAAGCTGGAATCTTGAAAAGTTCAAATCTTTATAAGTAAAAAGGTTTATTAAAATGAATATCCAAGTGTTTTAATGGACATCAGAATATCAAAACACTAAACCTGAGAACATAGAAAAAATATAAATAAAGATATGAGCAGAACTTAATACAGTAGAAAACATATAAAATTCAGGTGATGTAGTAAGTCCAAAGAATATTCTTTGACAAGATTAAAAGACAAACTTTGATTAAGGAAAACAAAAACATAAGTAAAGAATATACAGCAAGAGTCAGGAGAATGTTATAGCAGAGAAAATATGAAATGCCAGTAAATTTGAACATTTGTGTAAAGTGGACCAGTTCCTAGTTCCTAAAGTTTACCAAAACTGACACAAGAGGAAATCATTTAAGGTAATCACGTCTGCCCTTGGCATTCTCGGAATGCCCTGGACTCAGAATGCAGAATCGGTAGTCCATGGTAACCTGCGGAGAAGGGGCGGGGCTGAGGGAGGTTGGAACACTGCCCTCACAGAGGGAGTGGGTGTGGCCATCTCTGCTGTGACTGAACAAAGGGCAGGGGAGCAGGGGGCCCATGGCAGGGCCCTCAGAGCCCGGCAGGCCCAGTGGGGTGTCACAAGCATTTAGGCCCAGGACAAAGGGCGCCTTCTTTGTCTGCACAGCTGCCGAAACTCTCACCTTTCCACTCAGGCCGCCCTCTTAATTGAAGTGTGTGTGGAACCTGTCCTCGCAGTACACCTCGCTGCACAGCTAACCATAGGTCTGGGCATCGTAGCTTCCTGCCAGGTGACCGAAGTTCGCAGGCAGATGGGTCCCTGGAACACACGCAGAGAGGCTCCTGCCCGGGCCACAGGCCGCCCATTGCCCCTGCCACAGATCTTGGGGCACAAAGCAGCCCTGTCTGAGGAAGTGCCTCTAGAGGGAGTAGTGGACCAACACTTGTAGGAAACGGGGTCCTCGCGGGCAACTCTTTGGAGGGACAAATATAAATCTTTGCGGACTTTCTGGTGAAACTTACGAGTGTTCACACCTAAGCCTCTTACAAAGTCAGATGTTTAGCTAAACATGAGCTCATGATCCAAATTTACACAATAATGAAGAAATCCGCTACAGGGTGAGACAATCAGCAAAAACAATCAATAACAGAATTAGATTCACTAGGCCATCGATCAGACGTTTGAATAATCAGGTGCAAGGCAGAAAATATACATAAAACTGGAACTGAAACAAGGAACAAGGATGTTTTCAAAGACTGGTAGCATCTCTAAAACATTTTTAAAGTACATGTCATTGATAAAGCTAAATACTCAAAGGTTGTGTAATACAACAGATTCATCATTGAGAAGAGCGAAATTATGCTGTTTTGAAAACTATGGCAGGTCAGATTTTCTGCCTAAATATATAAGAAGATTTCTCTGAAAACTACACATTATTTCAAAGACTTATTGGCTGTTAAATAAGTTAAGGTTATTTCAAATGGCTTGTCTGCAAAGAAAGGTGAGATGTAGGAAATCACAGAAAGTCGAGGGGAAAATAGGTCAATATATACGTTGCTATATTGTGAACTTAGCCTTTTGCCAGCCACAATGTAGAGGACCTGACCCTTAGAAACTTACAAGTAGGCTGGAATCTTTAAAAATTCAAATCTTTATAAGTAAAAAGATTTATTAAAATGAATAACCAAGTGTTTTAATTGACATCATAAGATCAAAACAATAAACCCTGAGAACATAGAAAAAAGATAAGTAAAGATATGAGCAGAACTTAATACCACAGAAAACGTATAAAATTCAGTTGAGGTAGTAAGTCCAAAGAATATTCTTTGACAAGATTTAAAAGACACACTTTGATTAAGGAAAACCAAAACATAAGTAAAGAATATACAGAAAGAAACAGGACAATGTTATAGCAGAGAATATATGAAATGCCAGTAAATTTGAACATTTGTGTAAAGTGGACCACTTCCTAGCTCCTACAGTTTACCAAAACTGACACAAGAGGAAATCATTTAAGGTCATCATGTCTGCCCTTGGCATTGTCGGAATGCACTGGCCTCAGAATGCAGCATCTGTAGTCCATGGTAACCTGCGGAGAGGGGGCGGGGATGAGGGAGGTTGAAACACTGCCTTCTCTGAGGGAGTGGGTGGGGCCTTCGCTGCTGTGACTGAACAAAGGGCAAGGGAGCATGGGGCAGAGGGCAGGGCCCTCAGAGCCCGGAAGGCCCAGTGGTGTGTCAAAAGCATTTAGGCCCAGGCCATAGGGCGCCTTCTTTGTCTGCACAGCTGCCCAAACTGTCACGTTTCCACTCAGGCCACCCAATTAGTTGAAGTGTGTGTGGAACCTGTCCGCGCAGTATACCTCGCTGCACAGCTAACCATAGTTCTGGGCATCGTAGCTTCCTGCCAGGTGACCGAAGTTCGCAGTAGAGATGATTCCCAGGTTCACACGCAGAGAGGATCCTGCACGGGCCACAGGCCGCCCACTGCCTCTGCCCAAATTCGGGGGCCGAAAGCAGCCCTGTCTAAGTCCCCTACCCCTAGAGGGAGTATTGGACCAACACTTCTAGAAAACGGGGTCCTTGTGGGCAACTCATTGGAGGGACACAAAGAAATCTTTGCCGACTTTTTGCTGAAACTTACGAGCGTTCACACCTAAGCCTCTTACAAGGTCAGCTTTTTAGCTAAACATGAGCTCATGATCTAAATTTACACAATAATGAAGAAATCAGCTACAAAGGGAGACAATCAGCAAAAACAATCAATACCAGAATTAGATTCCCTTGGCCAACCATCAGATGTTGGAATAATCAGGTGCTAGGCAGAAAATATACATAAACCTGGAAATGAAACAAGGAACAAGGATGTTTTCAAAGACTGGTAGGGTCTCTAAAACATTTTTAAAGTACATGTCATTGATAAAGCTATATACACAAAGGTTGTTTAATACAACAAATTAAGCAGTGAGAAGAGTGAAGTTATGCTGTTTACAAAACTATGGAAGGTGAGATTTTCTGCCTAATTATATAAGATGATTTCTCTAAAAATTACACATTATTTCAAAGGCTTATTGGCTGTGAAATAAGTTAAGGGTATTTCAAATGGCTTGTCTGCAAAGAAAGGTGAGTTTGAGGGAATCACAGAAAGTCGAGGGGAAAATGTCAATATATACATTGCTATATGGTGAACTAAGCCTTAGGCCAGCCACAATGTAGAGGACCTGACTCTTAGAAACTTAAAAGTGAGCTGGAATCTTTAAAAGTTCAAATCTTTATAAGTAAAAAAATTGATGAAAATGAATAACCAAGTGTTTTAATTGACATCAGAAGATCAAAACAATAAAGCCTGAGAACATAGAAAAAAGATAAAAAAGATATGAGCAGAACTTAATACCACAGAAAACGTATAAAATACAGGTGAGGTAGTAAGTCCAAAGAATATTATTTGAAAAGATTTAAAAGACACACTTTGATTAAGGAAAACACAAACATAATTAAAGAATATATAGAAAGAATCAGGACAATGTTATAGCAGAGAATATATGAAATGCCAGTAAATTTGAACATTTCTGTAAAGTGGACCATTTCCTAGCTCCTAAAGTTTACCAAAACTGACACAAGAGGAAATCATTTAAAGTCATCATGTCTGACCTTGGCATTCTCGGTACGCCCTGGCCTCAGAATGCAGCATCTGTAGTCCATAGTAACCTGGGGAGAAGGGGCTTGGCTGAGGGAGGTTGGAAGACTTTCCTCACTGAGGGAGTGGGTGTGGCCATCTCTGCTGTGACTGAACAAAGGGCAGGGGAGCAGGGGGCCCAGGGCCGAGCCCTGAGAGCCGGACAGACCAAGTGGGTGTCACAAGCATTTAGGCCCAGACCAAAGGGAGCCTTCTTTGTTTGCACAGCTGCCCAAACTCTCACCTTTCCACTCAGGCCGCCCTCTTATTTGAAGTGGGTTTTGAACCTGTCCGCGCAGTACACCTCGCTGCACAGCTATCCATATGTCAGGGCATCGTAGCTTCCTGCCAGGTGACCGAAGTTCGCAGGCAAATGGGTCCCTGGGACACTTGCGGAGAGGCTCATGCCCGGGCCACAGGCCGCCCACTGGCCCTGCCCCAGATCGAAGGCTGAAAAGCAGCCATGCCTGATTCCACTGCCTCTCGAAGGAGTACTGGACCAACACTTGTAGAAAACGGGGTCCTTGCGGGCAACTCATTGGAGGGACACAAATAAATCTTTGCCGACTTTCTGCTGAAGCTTACCAGCGTTCACACCTAAGCCTCTTACAAGGTCAGCTGTTTAGCTAAACATGAGCTCATGATCTAAATTTACAAAATAATGAAGAAATCAGCTACAAAGTGAGACAATCAGCAAAAACAATCAATACCAGAATTAGATTCCCTAGGCCATCCATCTGATGTTGGAATAATCAGGTGCTCGGCAGAAAATATACATAACCTGGAAATGAAACTAGGAACAAGGATGTTCTCAAAGACTGGTAGGATCTCTAAAACATTTTTAAAGTACGTGTCATTGATAAAGCTAAATAGTCAAAGGTTGTTTAATACAACAAATTAAGCAGTGAGAAGAGTGAAATTATGCTGTTTAGAAAACTATGGAAGGTGAGATTTTCTGCCTAATTATATAAGATGATTTCTCTAAAAAATACACATTATTTCAAAGTCTTATTGGCTGTGAAGTAAGTTAAGTGTATTTCAAATGTTTTGTCTGCAAAGAATGGTGAGACGTAGGGAATCACAGAAAGCCGAGGGGATAATATGTCAATATATACATAGCTATGAGTTGAACTAAGCCTTAGGCCGGCAACAGTGTAGAGGAATGGACCCTTAGAAACGTACAAGTAAGCTGGAATCTTTAAAAGTTCAAATCTTTATAAGTAAAAATATTTATTAAAATGAATAACCAAGTATTTTACTTGACATCAGAAAATCAAAGCAATAAACCATGAGAACATAGATAAAAGATAAATAAAGATATGAGCAGAACTTAATACAACAGAAAACGTATAAAATTCAGGTGATTTAGTAAGTCCAAAGAATATTCTTTGAAAAGATTTAAAAACACACTATGATTAAGGAAAACAAAAACATAAGTAAAGAATATACAGAAAGTAACAGGACAATGTTATAGTAGAGAATATATGAAATGCCAGTAAATTTGAACATTTCTGTAAAGTGGACCATTTCCTAGCTCCTACAGTTTACCATAACTGACACAAGAGGAAATCATTTAAAGTCATCATGTCTGCCCTTGGCATTCTCGGAACGCCCTGGCCTCAGAATGCAGCATCTGTAGTCCATGGTAACCTGCGGAGAGTGGGCGGGGCTGAGGGAGGCTGGAACACTGCCCTCACAGAGGGAGTGGGTGTGGTCATCTCTGCTGTAACTGAACAAAGGGCTGGGGAGCAAGGGGCCCAGGACAGGGCCCTCAGAGCCCGGCAGGCCCAGTGGGGTGTCACAAGCATTTAGGCCCAGGCCATAGGGCGCATTCTTTGTCTACACAGCTGCCCATACTCTCACTTTTCCACTCAGGACACACACTTGTTTGAAGTGTGTTGGGAACCTGTCCGTGCAGTACACCTCGCTGCAAAGCTAACCATAGGTCAGGTCATCGTAGCTTCCTGCCAGGTGACCGAAGTTCGCAGGCAAATGGGTCCCTGGGACACATGCGGAGAGGCTCCTGCCCGGGCCACAGGCCGCCCACTGGCCCTGCACCACATCGAAGGCTGAAAAGCAGCCAAGTCCGAGTCCACTGTCTCTCGAAGGAGTATTGGACCAACACTTGTAGAAAACGTGGTCCTTGCGGGCAACTCATTGGACGGACACAAATAAATCTTTGCCGACTTTCTGCTGAAGCTTACCAGCGTTCACACCTAAGCCTCTTACAAGGTCAGATGTTTAGCTAAACATGAGCTCATGATCTAAATTTACACAATATTGAAGAAATCAACTACAAAGTGAGAAAATCAGCAAAAACAATCAATACCAGAATTAGATTCCCTAGGCCATCCATCTGATGTTGGAATCATCAGGTGCAAGGCAGAAAATATACATAAAACTGGAACTGAAACAAGGAACAAGGAAGTTTTCAAAGGCTGGTAGGATCTCTAAAACATTTTTAAAGTACATGTCGTTGATAAACCTAAATACTCAAAGGTTGTTAATACCACAGATTAAGCATTGAGAAGAGTGAAATTATGCTGTTTTGAAAACTATGGCAGGTGAGATTTTCTGCCTAATTATATAAGAAGATTTCTCTAAAAAATAGACATTATTTCAAAGACTTATTGGCTGTGAAATAAGTTAAGGGTATTTCAAATGGCTTGTCTGCAAAGAAAGGTGAGATGTAGGGAATCACAGAAAGTCGTGGGGAAAATGTCAATATATACATTGCTATATGGTGAACTAAGCCTTAGGCCAGCCACAATGTAGAGGACCTGACCCTTAGAAACTTAAAAGTGAGCTGGAATCTTTAAAAGTTCAAATCTTTATAAGTAAAAAGATTGATGAAAATGAATAACCAAGTGTTTTAATTGACATCAGATCAAAACAATAAACCCTGAGAACATAGAAAAAAGATAAATAAAGATATGAGCAGAACGTAATACAACAGAAAACGTATAAAATTCAGGTGAGGTAGTAATTCCAAAGAATATTCTTTGAAAAGATTTAAAAGATACACTTTGATTAAGGAAAACACAAACATAATTAAGGAATATATAGAAAGAATCAGGACAATGTTATAGCAGAGAATATATGAAATGCCAGTAAATTTGAACATTTCTGTAAAGATGACCATTTCCTAGCTCCTACAGTTTACCAAAACTGACACAAGAGGAAATCATTTAAGGTCATCATGTCTGCCCTTGGCATTCTCGGTACGCCCTGGCCTCAGAATGCAGCATCTGTAGTCCATGGTAAACTGCGGAGAGTGGGCGGGGCAGAGGGAGGCTGGAACACTGCCCTCACTGAGGGAGTGGGTGTGGCCATCTCTGCTGTGACTGAACAAAGGGCAGGGGAGCAGGGGACGCAGGGCAGGGCCCTCAGAGCGCGGCAGGCCCAGTGGGGTGTAACAAGCATTTAGGCCCAGGCCATAGGGCGCCTTCTTTGTCTGCACAGCTGCCCAAACTCTCACTTTTCCACTCAGGCCACCCACTTATTTGAAGTGTGTATGGATCCTGTCCATGCAGTATACCTCGCTGCACAGCTAACCATAGGTCTGGGCATCGTAGCTTCCTGCCAGGTGACCGAAGTTCGCAGGAGAGATGATTCCCGGGCTCACACGCAGAGAAGCTCCTGCCCGGGCCACAGGCCGCCCACTGCCCCTGCCCAAGATCAGGGGCCGAAAGCAGCCCTGTCTAAGTCCCCTACCCCTAGAGGGAGTATTGGACCAACACTTCTAGAAAACGGGGTACTTGTGGGCAACTCATTGGAGGGACACAAATAAATCTTTGCCGACTTTTTGCTGAAACTTACGAGCGTTCACAGCGAAGCCTCTTACAAGGTCAGCTGTTTAGCTAAACATGAGCTCATGATCTAAATTTACACAATAATGAAGAAATCATCTACAAAGGGAGACAATCAGCAAAAACAATCAATACCAGAATTAGATTCCCTAGGCCACCCGTCAGATGTTGGAATAATCAGGTGCTAGGCAGAAAATATACATAAACGTGGAAATGAAACAAGGAACAAGGATGTTTTCAAAGACTGGTTGGGTCTCTAAAACATTTTTAAAGTACATGTCATTGATAAAGCTAAATACACAAAGGTTGTTACATACAACAAATTAAGCAGTGAGAAGAGTGAAGTTATGCTGTTTAGAAAACTATGGAAGGTGAGATTTTCCGCCTAATTATATAAGATGATTTCTCTAAAAAATATACATTATTTCAAAGACTTATTCGCTGTGAAATAAGTTAAGGGTATTTCAAATGGCTTGTCTGCAAAGAAAGGTGAGATGTAGGGAATCACAGAAAGCCGAGGGGATAATATGTCAATATATACATAGCTATATGTTGAACTAAGCCATAGGCCGGCAACAGTGTAGAGGAATGGACCCTTAGAAACGTACAAGTAAGCTGGAATCTTTAAAAGTTCAAATCTTTATAAGTAAAAAGATTTATTAAAATGAATAACCAAGTGTTTTACTTGACATCAGAAAATCAAAACTATAAACACTGAGAACATAGAAAAAAGATAAATAAAGATATGAGCAGAACTTAATACAACAGAAAACGTATAAAATTCAGGTGATTTAGTAAGTCCAAAGAATATTCTTTGAAAAGATTTAAAAGACACACTTTGATTAAGGAAAACATAAACATAAGTAAAGAATATCCAGAAAGAATCAGGACAATGTTATAGCAGAGAATGTATGAAATGCCAGTAAATTTGAACATTTCTGTAAAGCGGACCATTTCCTAGCTCCTAAAGTTTACCAAAACTGACACAAGAGGAAATCATTTAAGGTCATCATGTCTGCCCTTGGCATTCTCGGAACGCCCTGGCGTCAGAATGCAGCATCTGTAGTCCATGGTAACCTGAGGAGAGGGGGCGTGGCTGAGGGAGCTTGGAAGACTGCCCTCACTGAGGGAGTGGGTGTGGCCATCTCTGCTGTGACTGAACAAAGGGCAGGGGAGCAGGGGGCCCAGGGCAGGGCCCTCAGAGCCCGGCAGACCCAGTGGGGTGTCACAAGCATTTAGGCCCAGGCCAAAGGGCGCCTTCTTTGTCTGCACAGCTGCCCAAACCCTCACCTTTCCACTCAGGCCGCCCTCTTATTTGAAGTGTGATGGGAACCTGTCCGCGCAGTACACCTCGCTGCACAGCTAACCATAGGTCAGGGCATCGTAGCTTCCTGCCAGGTGACCGAAGTTCGCAGGCAAATGTGTCCCTGGGACACATGCGGAGAGGCTCCTGCCCGGGCCACAGGCCGCCCACTGGCCCTGCCCCAGATCGAAGGCTGAAAAGCAGCCATGTCTGAGTCCACTGTCTCTCGAAGGAGTATTGGACCAACACTTGTAGAAAACGGGGTCCTTGCGGGCAACTCATTGGAGGGACACAAATAAATCTTTGCCGACTTTCTGCTGAAGCTTACCAGCGTTCACACCTAAGCCTCTTACAAGGTCAGCTGTTTAGCTAAACATGAGCTCATGATCTAAATTTACACAATATTGAAGAAATCAACTACAAAGTGAGACAATCAGCAAAAACAATCAATACCAGAATTAGATTCCCTAGGCCATCCATCTGATGTTGGAATCATCAGGTGCAAGGCAGAAAATATACATAAAACTGGAACTGAAACAAGGAACAAGGAGGATTTCAAAGGCTGGTAGGATCTGTAAAACATTTTTAAAGTACATGTCGTTGATAAACCTAAATACTCAAAGGTTGTTAATAACACAGATTAAGCATTGAGAAGAGTGAAATTATGCTGTTTTGAAAACTATGGCAGGTGAGATTTTCTGCCTAATTATATAAGATGATTTCTCTAAAAAATAGACATTATTTCAAAGACTTATTGGCTGTGAAATAAGTTAAGTGTATTTCAAATGGCTTGTCTGCAAAGAAAGGTGAGATGTAGGGAATCACAGAAAGTCGAGGGGAAAATGTCAATATATACATTGCTATATGGTGAACTAAGCCTTAGGCCAGCCACAATGTAGAGGACCTGACCCTTAGAAACTTAAAAGTGAGTTGGAATCTTTAAAAGTTCAAATCTTTATAAGTAAAAAGATTGATGAAAATGAATAACCAAGTGTTTTAATTGACATCAGAAGATCAAAATAATAAACCCTGAGAACATAGAAAAAAGATAAATAAAGATATGAGCAGAACTTAATACCACAGAAAACGTATAAAATTCAGGTGAGGTCGTAAGTCCAAAGAATATTCTTTGAAAAGATTTAAAAGACACACTTTGATTAAGGAAAACACAAACATAATTAAGGAATATATAGAAAGAATCAGGACAATGTTATAGCAGAGAATATATGAAATGCCAGTAAATTTGAACATTTCTGTGAAGTTGACCATTTCCTAGCTCCTACAGTTTACCAAAACTGACACAAGAGGAAATCATTTAAGGTCATCATGTCTGCCCTTGGCATTCTCGGAACGCCCTGGCCTCAGAATGCAGCATCTGTAGTCCATGGTAACCTGCGGAGAGTGGGCGGGGCTGAGGGAGGCTGGAACACTGCCCTCACTGAGGGAGTGTGTGTGGCCATCTCTGCTGTGACTGAACAAAGGGCAGGGGAGCAGGGGGCCCAGGGCAGGGCACTCAGAGCCCGGCAGGCCCAGTGGGGTGTCACAAGCATTTAGGCCCAGGCCATAGGGCGCCTTCTATGTCTGCACAGCTGCCCAAACTCTCACTTTTCCACTCAGGCCACCCACTTAGTTGAAGTGTGTATGGAACCTGTCCATGCAGTATACCTCGCTGCACAGCTAACCATAGGTCTGGGCATCGTAGCTTCCTGCCAGGTGACCGAAGTTGGCAGGAGAGATGATTCCCAGGTTCACACGCAGAGAGGCTCCTGCCAGGGCCTCAGGCCGCCCACTGCCTCTGCCGAAGTTCGGGGGCCGAAAGCAGCCCTGTCTAAGTCCCCTACCCCTAGAGGGAGTATAGGAACAACACTTCTAGAAAACGGGGTCCTTGTGGGCAACTCATAGGAGGGACACAAAGAAATCTTTGCCGACTTTTTGCTGAAACTTACGAGCGTTCACACCTAAGCCTCTTACAAGGTCAGCTGTTTAGCTAAACATGAGCTCATGATCTAAATTTACACAATAATGAAGAAATCAGCTACAAAGGGAGACAATCATCCAAAACAATCAATACCAGAATTAGATTCCCTAGGCCACCCGTCAGATGTTGGAATAATCAGGTGCTAGGCAGAAAATATACATAAACCTGGAAATGAAACAAGGAACAAGGATGTTTTCAAAGACTGGTAGGATCTCTAAAACATTTTTAAAGTACATGTTACTGATAAAGCTAAATACTCAAAGGTTGCTTAATACAACATATTAAGCAATGAGAAGAGTGAAATTATGCTGTTTAGAAAACTATGGAAGGTGAGATTTTCTGCCTAATTATAGAAGATGATTTCTCTAAAAAATACACATTATTTCAAAGACTTATTGGCTGTGAAATAAGGTAAGGGTATTTCAAATGGCTTGTCTGCAAAGAAAGGTGAGATGTAAGGAATCACAGAAAGCCGAGGCGATAATATGTCAATATATACATTGCTATATGGTGAACTAAGCCTTAGACCGGCAACAGTGTAGAGGAATGGACCCTTAGAAACGTACAAGTAATCTGGAATTTTTAAAAGTTCAAATATTTATAAGTAAAAAGATTTATTAAAATGAATAACCAAGTGTTTTACTTGACATCAGAAAATCAAAACAATAAACCCTGTGAACATAGAAAAAACATAAATAAGATATGAGGAGAACTTAATACAACAGAAAACGTATAAAATTCAGGTGACTTAGTAAGTCCAAAGAATATTCTTTGAAAAGATTTAAAAGACACACTTTGATAAAGGAAAACAAAAACATAAGTAAAGAATATACAGAAAGAATCAGGACAATGTTATAGCAGAGAATATATGAAATGCCAGTAAATATGAACATTTCTGTAAAGCGGACCATTTCCTAGCTCCTAAAGTTTACCAAAACTGACACAAGAGGAAATCATTTAAGGTCATCATGTCTGCCCTTGGCATTCTCGGAACGCCCTGGCGTCAGAATGCAGCATCTGTAGTCCATGGTAAACTGCGGAGAGGGGGCGTGGCTGAGGGAGCTTGGAAGACTGCCCTCACTGAGGGAGTGGTTGTGGCCATCTCTGCTGTGACTGAACAAAGGGCAGGGGATCAGGGGGCCCATGGCAGGGCCCTCAGAGCCCGGCAGACACAGTGGGGTGTCACAAGCATTTAGGCCCTGGCCAAAGGGCACCTTCTTTGTCTGCACAGCTGCCCAAACTCTCACCTTTCCACTCAGGCCGCCCTCTTATTTGAAGTGTGTTTGGAACCGGTCCGCGCACTACACCTCGCTGCACAGCTAACCATAGGTCAGGCTATCGTAGCTTCCTGCCAGGTGACTGAAGTACGCACGCAAATGGGTCCCTGGGACACATGCGGAGAGGCTCCTGCCCGGGCCACAGGCCGCCCACTGGCCCTGCCCCAGATCGAAGGCTGAAAAGCAGCCATGTCTGAATCCACTGCCTCTCGAAGGAGTATTGGACCAACACTTGTAGAAAACGGGGTCCTTGCGGGCAACTCATTGGAGGGACACAAATAAATCTTTGCCGACTTTCTGCTGAAGCTTACCAGCGTTCACACCTAAGCCTCTTACAAGGTCAGCTGTTTAGCTAAACATGAGCTCTTGATCTAAATTTACACAATATTGAAGAAATCAGCTACAAAGTGAGACAATCAGCAAAAACAATCAATACCAGAATTAGATTCCCTAGGCCATCCATCTGATGTTGGAATAATCAGGTGCAAGGCAGAAAATATACATAAAACTGGAACAGAAACAAGGAACAAGGAGGTTTTCAAAGGCTGGTAGGATCTCTAAAACATTTTTAAAGTACATGTCGTTGATAAACCTAAATAATCAAAGGTTGTTTAATACCACAGATTAAGCATTGAGAAGAGTGAAATTATGCTGTTTTGATAACTATGGCAGGTGAGATTTTCTGACTAATTATATAAGAAGATTTCTCGAAAAAATAGACATTATTTCAAAGACTTATTGGCTGTGAAATAAGTTAAGTGCATTTCAAATGGCTTGTCTGCAAAGAAAGGTGAGATGTAGGGAATCACAGGAAGTCGAGGGGAAAATGTCAATATATACATTTCTATATGGTGAACTAAGCCTTAGGCCAGCCACAATGTAGAGGACCTGACCCATAGAAACTTAAAACTAAGCTGGAGTCTTTAAAAGTTCAAATCTTTATAAGTAAAAAGATTGATGAAAATGAATAACCAAGTGTTTTAATTGACATCAGAAGATCAAAACAATAAACCCTGAGAACATAGAAAAAAGATAAATAAAGATATGAGCAGAACTTAATACCACAGAAAACGTATAAAATTCAGGTGAGATAGTAAGTCCAAAGAATATTCTTTGAAAAGATTTAAAAGACACACTTTGATTAAGGAAATCACAAACATAATTAAAGAATATAGAGAAAGAATCAGGACAATGTTATAGCAGAGAATATATGAAATGCCTGGAAATTTGAACTTCTGTAAAGTTGACCATTTCCTAGCTCCTAGAGTTTACCAAAACTGACACAAGAGGAAATCATTTAAGGTCATCATGTCTGCCCTTGGCATTCTCGGAACGCCCTGGACTGAGAATTCAGCATCTGTAGTCCATGGTAACCTGCTGAGAGTGGGCGGGGCTGAGGGAGGCTGGAACACTGCCCTCACTGAGTGAGTGGGTGTGGCCATCTCTGCTGTGACTGAACAAAGGGCAGGGGAGCAGGGGACCCAGGGCAGGGCCCTCAGAGTCCGGCAGACCCAGTGGGGTGTCACAAGCATTTAGGCCCAGGCAATAGGGCGCCTTCTTTGTCTGCTCAGCTGCCCAAACTCTCACATTTCCACTCAGGCCACCCACTTAGTTGAAGTGTGTGTGGAACCTGTCCGCGCAGTATACATCGCTGCACAGCTAACCATAGGTCTGGGCCTCGTAGCTTCCTGCCAGGTGACCGAAGTTCGCAGGAGAGATGATTCCCAGGTTCACAGGCAGAGAGGCTCCTGCCCGGGCGACAGGCCGCCCACTGCCCCTGCCCAAGATCGGGGGCCGAAAGCAGCCCTGTTTAAGTCCCCTACCCCTAAAGGGAGTATTGGACCAACACTTCTAGAAAACGGGGTCATTGTGGGCTACTCATTGGAGGGACACAAAAAAATCTTTGCCGACTTTTTGCTGAAACTTACGAGCGTTGACACCTAAGCCTCTTACAAGGTCAGCTGTTTAGCTAAACATGAGCTCATGATCTAAATTTACACAATAATGAAGAAATCAGCTACAAAGGGAGACAATCAGCCAAAACAATCAATACCAGAATTGGATTCCCTAGGCCATCCTTGAGATGTTGGAATAATCAGGTGCTAGGCAGAAAATATACATAAACCTGGGAATGAAACAAGGAACAAGGATGTTTTCAAAGACTGGTAGGATCTCTAAAACATTTTTAAAGTACATGTCATTGATAAAGCTAAATACTCAAAGGTTGTTTAATACAACAAATTAAGCAGTGAGAAGAGAGAAATTATGCAGTTTAGAAAACTATGGAAGGTGAGATTTTCTGCCTAATTATATAAGATGATTTCTCTAAAAAATACACATTATTTCAAAGAATTATTGGCTGTGAAATAAGTTAAGGGTATTTCAAATGGCTTGTCTGCAAAGAAAGGTGAGATGTAGGGAATCACAGAAAGCCGAGGGGATAATATGTCAATATATACATTGCTATATGGTGAACTAAGCCATAGGCCGACAACAGTGTAGAGGAATGGACCCTTAGAAACGTACAAGTAAGCTGGAATCTTTAAAAGTTCAGATCTTTATAAGTAAAAAGATTTATTAAAATGAATAACCAAGTGTTTTACTTGACATCAGAAAATAAAAACAATAAACCCTGAGAACATAGAAAAAAGATAAATAAAGATATGAGCAGAACTTAATACAACAGAAAACGTATAAAATTCAGGTGACTTAGTAAGTCCAAAGAATATTCTTTGAAAAGATTTAAAAGACACACTTTGATTAAGGAAAACAAAAACATAAGTAAAGAATATACAGAAAGAATCAGGACAATGTTATAGCAGAGAATATATGAAATGCCAGTAAATTTGAACATTTCTGTAAAGTGGACCATTTCCTAGCTCCTGAAGTTTACCAAAACTGACACAAGAGGAAATCATTTAAGGTCATCATGTCTGCCCTTGGCATTCTCGGAACGCCCTGGCCTCAGAATGCAGCATCTGTAGTCCATGGTAACCTGCGAACAGAGGGCGTGGCTGATGGAGGTTGGAAACTGCCCTCACTGAGGGAGTGGTTGTGGCCATCTCTGCTGTGATTGAATAAAGGGCAGGGGAGCAGGGGGCCCAGGGCAGGGCCCTCAGAGACCGGCAGACCCAGTGGGGTGTCACAAGCATTTAGGACCAGGCCAAAGGGCGCCTTCTTTTTCTGCACAGCTGCCCAAACTCTCACCTTTCCACTCAGGCCGCCCTCTTATTTGAAGTGTGTTTGGAACCTGTCCGCGTAGTACACCTCGCTGCACAGCTAACCATAAGTCAGGGCATCGTATCTTCCTGCAAGGTGACCGAAGTACGCAGGCAAATGGGTCCCTGGGACACATGCGGAGAGGCTCCTGCCCGGGCCACAGGCCGCCTACTGGCCCTGCCCCAGATCGAAGGCTGAAAAGCAGCCATGTCTGAGTCCACTGCCTCTCGAAGGAGGATTGGACCAACACTTGTAGAAAACGGGGTCCTTGCGGGCAACTCATTGGAGGGACACAAATAAATCTTTGCCGACTTTCTGCTGAAGCTTACCAGCGTTCACACCTAAGCCTCTTACAAGGTCAGCTGTTAAGCTAAACATGAGCTCTTGATCTAACTTTACACAATATTGAAGAAATCAGCTACAAAGTGAGACAATCAGCAAAAACAATCAATACCAGAGTTAGATTCCCTAGGCCACCCATCTGATGGTGGAATAATCAGGTGCAAGGCAGAAAATATACATAACACTGGAACTGAAACAAGGAACAAGGAGGTTTTCAAAGGCTGGTAGGATCTCTAAAACATTTTTAAAGTACATGTCGTTGATAAACCTAAATACTCAAAGGTTGTTTAATACCACAGATAAAGCATTGAGAAGAGTGAAATTATGCTGTTTTGAAAACTATGACAGGTGAGATTTTCTGCCTAATTATATAAGAAGATTTCTCTAAAAAATAGTCATTATTTCAAAGACTTATTGGCTGTGAAATAAGTTAAATGTATTTCAAATGGCCTGTCTGCAAAGAAAGGTGAGATGTAGGGAATCACAGAAAGTCGAGGGGAAAATGTCAATATATACATTGCTATATGGTGAACTAAGCCTTAGGCCAGACACAATGTAGTGGACCTGACCCTTAGAAACTTAAAAGTGAGCTGGAATCTTTAAAAGTTCAAATCTTTATAAGTAAAAAGATTGATGAAAATGAATAACCAAGTGTTTTAATTGACATCAGAAGATCAAAACAATAAACCCTGAGAACATAGAAAAAAGATAAATAAAGATATGAGCAGAACTTAATACCACAGAAAACGTATAAAATTCAGGTGAGGTAGTAAGTCCAAAGAATATTCTTTGAAAAGATTTAAAAGACACACTTTGATTAAGCAGAACACAAACATAATTAAAGAATATATAGAAAGAATCAGGACAATGTTATAGCAGAGAATATATGAAATGCCGGGAAATTTGAACATTTCTGTAAAGTTGACCATTTCCTAGCTCCTACAGTTTACCAAAACTGACACAAGAGGAAATCATTTAAGGTCATCATGTCTGCTCTTGGCATACTCGGAACGCCCTGGCCTGAGAATGCAGCATCTGTTGTCCATGGTAACCTGCGGAGAGTGGGCGGGGCTGAGGGAGGCTGGACCACTGCCCTCACTGAGGGAGTGGGTGTGGCCATCTCTGCTGTGACTGAACAAATGGCAGGGGATCAGGGGGCCCAGGGCAGGGCCCTCAGAGCCCGGCAGGCCCAGTGGGGTGTCATAAGCATTTAGGCCCAGGCCATAGGGCGCCTTCTTTGTCTGCACAGCTGCCCAAACTCTCACCTTTCCACTCAGGTCGCCCTCTTATTTGAAGTGTGTTTGGAACCTGTCCGCGCAGTACACCTCGCTGCACAGCTAACCATAGGTCAGGGCATCGTATCTTCCTGCAAGGTGACCGAAGTACGCAGGCAAATGGGTCCGTGGGACACATGCGGAGAGGCTCCTGCCCGGGCCACAGGCCGCCCACTGGCCCTGCCCCAGATCGAAGGCTGAAAAGCAGCCATGTCTGAGTCCACTGCCTCTCGAAGGAGTATTGGACCAACACTTGTAGAAAACGGGGTCCTTGCGGGCAACTCATTGGAGGGACACAAATAAAGCTTTGCCGACTTTTTGCTGAAGCTTACGAGCGTTCACACCTAAGCCTCTTACAAGGTCAGCTGTTTAGCTAAACATGAGCTCATGATCTAAATTTACACAATAATGAAGAAATCAGCTACAAAGGGAGACAATCAGCAAAAACAATCAATACCAGAATTAGGTTCCCTAGGCCATCCTTGAGATGTTGGAATAATCAGGTGATAGGCAGAACATATACATAAACCTGGAAATGAAACAAGGAACAAGGATGTTTTCAAAGACTGGTAGGATCTCTAAAATATTTTTAAAGTACATGTCATTGATAAAGCTAAATACTCAAAGGTTGTTTAATACAACAAATTAAGCAGTGAGAAGAGTGAAATTATGCTGTTTAGAAAACTATGGAAGGTGAGATTTTCTGCCTAATTATATAAGATGATTTCTCTAAAAAATACACATTATTTCAAAGACGTATTGGCTGTGAAATAAGTTAAGGGTATTTCAAATGGCTTGTCTGCAAAGAAAGGTGAGATGTAGGGAATCACAGAAAGCCGAGGGGATTATATGTCAATATATACATTGCTATATGGTGAACTAAGACTTAGGCCGGCAACAGTGTAGAGGAATGGACCCTTTGAAACGTACAAGTAAGCTGGAATATTTAAAAGTTCAAATCTTTATAAGTAAAAAGATTTATTAAAATGAATAACCAAGTGTTTTACTTGACATCAGAAAATCAAAACAATAAACCCTGAGAACATAGAAAAAAGATAAATAAAGATATGCGCTGAACTTAATACAACAGAAAACGTATACAATTCAGGTGATTTAGTAAGTCCAAAGAATATTCTTCGAAAAGATTTAAAAGACACACTTTGATTAAGGAAAACAAAAACATAAGTAAAGAATATACAGAAAGAATCAGGACAATGTTATAGCAGAGAATATATGAAATGCCAGTAAAGTTGAACATTTCTGTAAAGCGGTCCATTTCCTAGCTCCTAAAGTTTACCAAAACTGACAAAAGAGGAAATCATTTAAGGTCATCATGTCTGCCCTTGGCATTCTCGGAACGCCCTGGCCTCAGAATGCAGCATCTGTAGTCCATGGTAACCTGCGGAGAGGGGGCGTGGCTGAGGGAGGTTGGAAGACTGCCCTCACTGAGGGAGTGTGTGTGGCCAACTCTGCTGTGAGTGAACAAAGGGCAGGGGAGCAGATGGCCCAGGGCAGGGCCCTCAGAGCCCGGCAGACACAGTGGGGTGTCACAAGCATTTAGTCCCAGGCCAAAGGGCGCCTTCCTTGTCTGCACATCTGCCCAAACTCTCACCTTTCCACTCAGGCCGCCCTCTTATTTGAAGTGTGTTTGGAACCTGTCCGCGCAGTACACCTCGCTGCACAGCTAACCATAGGTCAGGGCATCGTAGCTTCCTGCCAGGTGACCGAAGTTCGCAGGCAAATGGGTCCCTGGGACACATGCGGAGAGGCTCCTGCCCGGGCCACAGGCCGCCCACAGGCCCTGCCCCAGATCGAAGGCTGAAAAGCAGCCATGTCTGAGTCCACTGCCTCTCGAAGGAGTATTGGACCAACACTTGTAGAAAACGGGGTCCTTGCGGGCAACTCATTGGAGGGACACAAATAAATCTTTGCCGACTTTCTGCTGAAGCTTACCAGCGTTCACACCTAAGCCTCTTACAAGGTCAGCTGTTTAGCTAAACATGAGCTCATGATCTAAATTTACACAATAATGAAGAAATCAGCTACAAAGGGAGACAATCAGCAAAAACAATCAATACCAGAATTAGATTCCCTAGGCCATCCTTGAGATGTAGGAATAATCAGGTGCTAGGCAGAAAATATACATAAACCTGGAAATGAAACAAGGAACAAGGATGTTTTCAAAGACAGGTAGGATCTCTAAAGCATTTTTAAAGTACATGTCATTGATAAAGCTAAATACTCAAAGGTTGTTTAATACAACAAATTAAGCAGTGAGCAGAGTGAAATTATGCTGTTTAGAAAACTATGGAAGGTGAGATTTTCTGCCTAATTATATAAGATGATTTCTCTAAAAAATACACATTATTTCAAAGACTTATTGGCTGTGAAATAAGTTAAGGGTATTTCAAATGGCTTGTCTGCAAAGAAAGTTGAGATGTAGGGAATCACAGAAAGCCGAGGGGATAATATGTCAATATATACATTGCTATATGGTGAACTAAGCCTTAGGCCGGCAACAGTGTAGAGGAATGGACCCTTAGAAACGTACAAGTAAGCTGGAATCTTTAAAAGTTCAAATCTTTATAAGTAAAAAGATTTATTAAAATGAATATCCAGAGTTTTAATGGACATCAGAAGATCAAAACAATAAACCCTGAGAACATAGAAAAAAGATAAATAAAGATATGAGCAGAACTTAATACCACAGAAAACGTATAAAATTCAGTTGACTTAGTAAGTCCAAAGAATATTCTTTGAAAAGATTTAAAAGACACACTTTGATTAAGGAAAACAAAAACATAAGTAAAGAATATACAGAAAGAATCAGGACAATGTTATAGCAGAGAATATCTGAAATGCCAGTAAATTTGAACATTTCTGTAAAGTGGACCATTTCCTAGCTCCTACAGTTTACCAAAACTGACACAAGAGGAAATCATTTAAGGTCATCATGTCTGCCCTTGGCATTCTCGGAACGCCCTGGCCTCAGAATGCAGCATCTGTAGTCCATGATAACCTGCGGAGAGTGGTCGGTGCTGAGGGAGGCTGGAACACTTCCCTCACTGAGGGAGTGGGTGTGGCCACCTCTGCTGTGACTGAACACAGGGCAGGGGATCAGGGGGCCCAGGGCAGGGCCCTCAGAGCCCGGCAGGCCCAGTGGGGTGTCATAAGCATTTAGGCCCAGGCCATAGGGAGCCTTCTTTGTCTGCACATCTGCCCAAACTCTCACCTTTCCACTCAGGCCGCCCTCTTATTTGAAGTGTGTTTGGAACCTGTCCGCGCAGTACACCTCGATGCACAGCTAACCATATATCAGGGCATCGTACCTTCCTGCAAGGTGACCGAAGTACGCAGGCAAATGGGTCCGTGGGACACATGCGGAGAGGCTCCTGTCCGGGCCACTGGCCGGCAACTGGCCCTGCCCCAGATCGAAGGCTGAAAAGCAGCCATGTCTGAGTCCACTGCCTCTCGAAGGAGTATTGGACCAACACTTGTAGAAAACGGGGTCCTTGCGGGCAACTGATTGGAGGGACAAAAATAAATCTTTGCTGACTTTCTGCTGAAGCTTACCAGCGTTCACACCTAAGCCTCTTACAAGGTCAGCTGTTTAGCTAAACATGAGCTCTTTATCTAACTTTACACAATATTGAAGAAATCAACTACAAAGTGAGACAATCAGCAAAAACAATCAATACCAGAATTAGATTCCCTAGGCCATCCATCTGATGTTGGAATAATCAGGTGCAAGGCAGAAAATATACATAAAACTGGAACTGAAACAAGGAACAAGGAGGTTTTCAAAGGCTGGTAGGATCTCTAAAACATTTTTAAAGTACATGTCGTTGATAAACCTAAATACTCAAAGGTTGTTTAATACCACAGATTAAGCATTGAGAAGAGTGAAATTATGCTGTTTTGAAAACTAGGGCAGGTGAGATTTTCTGCCTAATTATATAAGAAGATTTCTCTAAAAAATAGACATTATTTCAAAGACTTATTGGCTGTGAAATAAGTTAAGTGTATTTCAAATGGCTTGTCTGCAAAGAAAGGTGAGATGTAGGGAATCACAGAAAGTCGAGGGGAAAATGTCAATATATACATTGCTATATGGTGAACTAAGCCTTAGGCCAGCCACAATGTAGAGGACCTGACCCTTAGAAACTTAAAAGTGAGCTGGAATCTTTAAGAGTTCCAATCTTTATAAGTAAAAAGATTGATGAAAATGAATAACCAAGTGTTTAAATTGACATCAGAAGATCAAAACAATAAACTCTGAGAACATAGAAAAAAGATAAATAAAGATATGAGCAGAACTTAATACCACAGAAAACGTATAAAATTCAGGTGAGGTAGTAATTCCAAAGAATATTCTTTGAAAAGATTTAAAAGACACACTTTGATTAAGGAAAACACAAACATAATTAAAGAATATATAGAAAGAATCAGGACAATGTTATAGCAGAGTATATATGAAATGCCAGTAAATTTGAACATTTCTGTAAAGTTGACCATTTCCTAGCTCCTACAGTTTACCAAAACTGACACAAGAGGAAATCATTTAAGGTCATCATGTCTGCCCTTGGTATTCAGGGAACGCCCTGGCTTCAGAATGCAGCATCTGTAGTCCATGGTAACCTGCGGAGAGTGGGCGGGGCTGAGGGAGGCTGGAACACTGCCCTCACTGAGGGAGTGGGCCATCTCTGCTGTGACTGAACAAAGGGCAGGGGAGCAGGGGCTCCAGGCCAGGGCCCTCAGAGCCCGGCAGGCCCAGTGGGGTGTCACAAGCATTTAGGCCCAGGCCATAGGGCGCCTTCTTTGTCTGCACAGCTGCCCAAACTCTCACTTTTCCACTCAGGCCACCCACTTAGTTGAAGTGTGTGTGGAACCTGTCCGCGCAATACACCTCGCTGCACAGCTAACCATAGGTCTGGGCATCGTAGCTTCCTGCCAGGTGACCGAAGTTCGCAGGAGAGATGATTCCCAGGTTCACACGCAGAGAGGCTCCTGCCCGGGCGACAGGCCGCCCACTGCCCCTGCCCAAGATCGGGGGCCGAAAGCAGCCCTGTCTAAGTCCACTACCGCTAGAGGGAGTATTGGACCAACCCTTTTAGAAAACGGGGTCCTTGTGGGCAACTCATTGGAGGGACACAAATAAATCTTTGCTGACTTTTTGCTGAAACTTACGAGCGTTCACACCTAAGACTCTTACAAGGTCAGCTGTTTAGCTAAACATGAGCTCATGATCTAAATTTACACAATAATGAAGAAATCAGCTACAAAGGGAGACAATCAGCAAAAACAATCAATACCAGAATTAGATTCCCTAGGCCATCCTTGAGATGTTGGAATAATCAGGTGCTAGGCAGAACATATACATAAACCTGGAAATGAAACAAGGAACAAGGATGTTTTCAAAGACTGGTAGGATCTCTAAAATATTTTTAAAGTACATGACATTGATAAAGCTAAATACTCAAAGGTTGTTTAATACAACAAATTAAGCAGTGAGAAGAGTGAAATTATGCTGTTTAGAAAACTATGGCAGGTGAGATTTTCTGCCTAATTATATAAGATGATTTCTCTAAAAAATACACATTATTTCAAAGACTTATTGGCTGTGAAATAAGTTAAGGGTATTTCAAATGGCTTGTCTGCAAAGAAAGGTGAGATGTAGGGAATCACAGAAAGCCGAGGGGATAATATGTCAATATATACATTGCTATATGGTGAACTAAGCCTTAGGCCGGCAACAGTGTAGAGGAATGGACCCTTAGAAACGAACAAGTAAGCTGGAATCTTTAAAAGTTCAAATCTTTATAAGTAAAAAGATTTATTAAAATGAATAACCAAGTGTTTTACTTGACATCAGAAAATCAAAACAATAAACCCTGAGAACATAGAAAAAAGATAAATAAAGATATGCGCAGAACTTAATACAACAGAAAACGTATACAATTCAGGTGATTTAGTAAGTCCAAAGAATATTCTTTGAAAAGATTTCAAAGACACACTTTGATTAAGGAAAACAAAAACATAAGTAAAGAATATACAGAAAGAATCAGGACAATGTTATAGCAGAGAATATATGAAATGCCAGTAAATTTGAACATTTCTGTAAAGCGGACCATTTCCTAGCTCCTAAAGTTTACCAAAACTGACACAAGAGGAAATCATTTAAGGTCATCATGTCTGCCCTTGGCATTCTCGGAACGCCCTGGCCTCAGAATGCAGCATCTGTAGTCCATGGTAACCTGCGGAGAGGGGGCGTGGATGAGGGAGCTTGGAAGACTGCCCTCACTGAGGGAGTGGGTGTGGCCATCTCTGCTGTGACTGAACAAAGGGCAGGGGAGCAGGTGGCCCAGGGCAGGGCCCTCAGAGCCCGGCAGACACAGTGGGGTGTCACAAGCATTTAGGCCCAGGCCAAAGGGCGCCTTCTTTGTCTGCACAGCTGCCCAAACTCTCACCTTTCCACTCAGGCCGCCCTCTTATTTGAAGTGTGTTTGGAACCTGTCCGCGCAGTACACCTCGCTGCACAGCTAACCATAGGTCAGGGCATCGTAGCTTCCTGCCAGGTGACCGAAGTTCGCAGGCAAATGGGTCCCTGGGACACATGCGGAGAGGCTCCTGCCCGGGCCACAGGCCGCCCACTGGCCCTGCCCCTGATCGAAGGCTGAAATGCAGCCATGTCTGAGTCCTCTGCCTCTCGAAGGAGGATTGGACCAACACTTGTAGAAAACGGGGTCCTTGCAGGCAACTCATTGCAGGGACACAAATAAATCTTTGCCGACTTTCTGCTGAAGCTTACCAGCGTTCACACCTAAGCCTCTTACAGGGTCAGCTGTTTAGCTAAACATGACCTCTTTATCTAACTTTACACAATATTGAAGAAATCAGCTACAAAGAGAGACAATCAGCAAAAACAATCAATACCAGAATGAGATTCCCTAGGCCATCCTTCAGATGTTGGAATAATCAGGTGCTAGGCAGAAAATATACATAAACCTGGAAATGAAACAAGGAACAAGGATGTTTTCAAAGACTGGTAGGATCTCTAAAACATTTTTAAATTACATGTCATTGATAAAGCTAAATACTCAAAGGTTGTTTAATACAACAAATTAAGCAGTGAGAAGAGCGAAATTATGCTGTTTAGAAAACCTTGGCAGGTGAGATTTTCTGCCTCATTATATAAGAAGATTTCTCTAAAAAATAGACATTATTTCAAAGACTTCTTGGCTGTGAAATAAGTTAAGGGTATTTCAAATGGCTTGTCTGCAAAGAAAGGTGAGATGTAGGGAATCACAGAAAGCCGAGGGGATAATATGTCAATATATACATTGCTATATGGTGAACTAAGCCGTAGGCTGGCAACAGTGTAGAGGAATGGACCCTTAGAAACGTACAAGTAAGCTGGAATCTTTAAAAGTTCAAATCTTTATAAGTAAAAAGATTTATTAAAATGAATATCCAGAGTTTTAATGGACATCAGAAGATCAAAACAATAAACCCTGAGAACATAGAAAAAAGATAAATAAAGATATGAGCAGAACTTAATACCACAGAAAACGTATAAAATTCAGGTGACTTAGTAAGTCCAAAGAATATTCTTTGAAAAGATTTAAAAGACACACTTTGATTAAGGAAAACAAAAACATAAGTAAAGAATATACAGAAAGAATCAGGACAATGTTATAGCAGAGAATATATGAAATGCCAGTAAATTTGAACATTTCGGTAAAGTGGACCATTTCCTAGCTCCTACAGTTTACCAAAACTGACACAAGAGGAAATCATTTAAGGTCATCATGTCTGCCCTTGGCATTCTCGGAACGCCCTGGCCTCAGAATGCAGCATATGTAGTCCATGATAACCTGCGGAGAGTGGTCGGGGCTGAGGGAGGCTGGAACACTGCCCTCACTGAGGGAGTGGGTGGGGCCATCTCTGCTGTGACTGAACAAATGGCAGGGGAGCAGGGGGCCCAGGGCAGGTCCCTCAGAGCCCGGCAGGCACAGTGGGGTGTTATAAGCATTTAGGCCCAGGCCATAGGGCGCCTTCTTTATCTGCACAGCTGCCCAAACTCTCATCTTTCCACTCAGGCCGCCCTCTATTTGAAGTGTGTTTGGAACCTGTCCGCGCAGTACACCTCGATGCACAGCTAACCATATATCAGGGCATCGTAGCTTCCTGCAAGGTGACCGAAGTACGCAGGCAAATGGGTCCGTGGGACACATGCGGAGAGGCTCCTGTCCGGGCCACTGGCCGGCAACTGGCCCTTCCCCAGATCGAAGGCTGGAAAGCAGCCATGTCTGAGTCCACTGCCTCTCGAAGGAGGATTGGACCAACACTTGTAGAAAACGGGGTCCTTGCGGGCAACTCATTGGAGGGACACAAATAAATCTTTGCTGACTTTCTGCTGAAGCTTACCAGCGTTCACACCTAAACCTCTTACAAGGTCAGCTGTTTAGCTAAACATGACCTCTTTATCTAACTTTACACAATATTGAAGAAATCAACTACAAAGTGAGACAGTCAGCAAAAACAATCAATACCAGAATGAGATTCCCTAGGCCATCCATCTGATGTTGGAATAATCGGTGTAAGGCAGAAAATATACATAAAACTGGAACTGAAACAAGGAACAAGGAGGTTTTCAAAGGCTGGTAGGATCTCTAATCATTTTTAAAGTACATGTCATTGATAAACCTAAATACTCAAAAGTTGTTTAATACCACAGATTAAGCATTGAGAAGAGTGCAATTATGCTGTTTTGAAAACTATGGCAGGTGAGATTTTCTGCCTAATTATATAAGAAGATTTCTCTAAATAATAGACATTATTTCAAAGACTTATTGGCTGTGAAATAAGTTAAGTGTATTTCAAATGGCTTGTCTGCAAAGAAAGGTGAGATGTAGGGAATCACAGAAAGTCGAGGGGAAAATGTCAATATATACATTGCTATATGGTGAACTAAGCCTTAGGCCAGCCACAATGTAGAGGACCTGACCCTTAGAAACTTAAATGTGAGCTGGAATCTTTAAAAGTTCAAATCTTTATAGTAAAAAGATTGATGAAAATGAATAACCAATTGTTTTAATTGACATCAGAAGATGAAAACAATAAACCCTGAGAACATAGAAAAAAGATAAATAAAGATATGAGCAGAACTTAATACCACAGAAAACGTATAAAATTCAGGTGAGGTAGTAAGTCCAAAGAATATTCTTTGAAAAGATTTAAAAGACACACTTTGATAAAGGAAAACACAAACATAATTAAAGAATATATAGAAAGAATCAGGACAATGTTATAGCAGAGAATATATGAAATGCCAGTAAATTTGAACATTTCTGTAAAGTGGACCATTTCCTAGCTCCTACAGTTTACCAAAACTGACACAAGAGGAAATCATTTAAGGCCATCATGTCTGCCCTTGGCATTCTCGGAACACCCTGGCCTCAGAATGCAGCATCTGTAGTCCATGGTAACCTGCGGAGAGTGGGCGGGGCTGAGGGAGGCTGGAACACTGCCCTCACTGAGGGAGTGGGTGTGGCCATCTCTGCTGTGACTGAACAAAGGGCAGGGGAGCATGAGGCCCAGGGCAGGGCCCTCAGAGCCCGGCAGGCCCAGTGGGGTGTCACAAGCATTTAGGCCCAGGCCAAAGGGCGCCTTCTTTGTCTGCACAGCTGCCCAAACTCTCACTTTTCCACTCAGGCCACCCACTTAGTTGAAGTGTGTGTGGAACCTGTCCGCGCAGTATACCTCGCTGCACAGCTAACCATAGGTCTGGGCATCGTAGTTTCCTGCCAGGTGACCCAAGTTCGCAGGAGAGATGATTCCCAGGTTCTGACGCAGAGAGGCTCCTGCCCGGGCCACAGGCCGCCCAATGCCCCTGCCCAAGATCGGGGGCCGAAAGCAGCCCTGTCTATGTCCCCTACCGCTAGAGGGAGTATTGGACCAACACTTCTAGAAAACGGGGTCCTGAGGGCTACTCATTGGAGGGACACAATAAATCTTTGCCGACTTTTTTGCTGAAACTTACGAGCGTTCACACCTAAGCCTCTTACAAGGTCAGCTGTTTAGCTAAACATGAGCTCATGATCTAAATTTACACAATAATGAAGAAATCAGCTACAAAGGGAGACAATCAGCAAAAACAATCAATACCAGAATTAGATTCCCTAGGCCATCCTTGAGATGTTGGAATAATCAGGTGCTAGTCAGAAAGTATACATAAACCTGGAAATGAAACAAGGAATAAGGATGTTTTCAAAGACAGGTAGGATCTCTAAAGCATTTTTAAAGTACATGTCATTGATAAAGCTAAATACTCAAAGGTTGTTTAATAAAACAGATTAAGCAGTGAGCAGAGTGAAATTATGCTGTTTAGAAAACTATGGAAGGTGAGATTTTCTGCCTAATTATATAAGATTATTTCTCTAAAAAATACACATTATTTCAAAGATTTATTGGCTGTGAAATAAGTTAAGGGTATTTCAAATGGCTTGTCTGCAAAGAATGGTGAGATGTAGGGAATCACAGAAAGGCGAGGCGATAATATGTCAATATATACATTGCTATATGGTGAACTAAGCCTTAGGCCGGCAACAGTGTAGAGGAATGGACCCTTAGAAACGTACAAGTAAGCTGGAATCTTTAAAAGTTCAAATCTTTATAAGTAAAAAGATTTATTAAAATGAATAAACAAATGTTTTACTTGACATCAGAAAATCAAAACAATAAAACCTGAGAACATAGAAAAAAGATAAATAAAGATATGAGAAGAACTTAATACCACAGAAAACGTATACAATTCAGGTGATTTAGTAAGTCCAAAGAATATTCTTTGAAAAGAGTTAAAAGACACACTTTGATTAAGAAAAACAAAAACATAAGTAAAGAATATACAGAAAGAATCAGGACAATGTTATAGCAGAGAATATATGAAATGCCAGTAAATTTGAACATTTCTGTAAAGTTGACCATTTCCTAGCTCCTAAAGTTTACCAAAACTGACACAAGAGGAAATCATTTAAGGTCGTCATTTCTGCCCTTGGCATACTCGGAACGCCCTGGCCTCAGAATTCAGCATCTGTAGTCCATGGTAACCTGCGGAGAGGGGGCGTGGCTGAGGGAGCTTGGAAGACTGCCCTCACTGAGGGAGTGGGTGTGGCCATCTCTGCTGTGACTGAACAAAGGGCAGGGGAGCAGGGGGCCCAGGGCAGGGCCCTCAGAGCCCGGCAGACACAGTGGGGTGTCACAAGCATTTAGGCCCAGGCCACAGGGCGCCTTCTTTGTCTGCACAGCTGCCCAAACTCTCACCTTTCCACTCAGGCCGCCATCTAATTTGAAGTGTGTTTGGAACCTGTCCGCGCATTACAACTCGCTGCACAGCTAACCATAGGTCAGGGCATTGTAGCTTCCTGCCAGGTGACCGAAGTTCGCAGGCAAATGGGTCCCTGGGACACATGCGGAGAGGCTCTTGCCCAGGCCACAGGCCACCCACTGCCCCTGCCCCAGATCGAAGGCTGAAAAGCAGCCATGTCTGAGTCCACTGCGTCTCGAAGGTGCATTGGACCAACACTTGTAGAAAACGGGGTCCTTGCGGGCAACTCATTGGAGGGACACAAATAAACCTTTGCCGACTTTCTGCTGAAGCCTACCAGCGTTCACACCTAAGTCTCTTACAAGGTCAGCTGTTTAGCTAAACATGAGCTCATGATCTAAATTTACACAATATTGAAGAAATCACCTACAAAGTGAGACAATCAGCAAAAACAATCAATACCAGAATGAGATTCCCTAGGCCATCTATCTGATGTTGGAATCATCAGGTGCAAGGCAGAAAATATACATAAACCTGGAACTGAAACAAGAAACAAGGAGGTTTTCAAAGGCTGGTAGGATCTCTAAAACATTTTTAAAGTACATGTCGTTGATAAACCTAAATACTCAAAGGTTGTTTAATACCACAGATTAAGCATTGAGAAGAGTGAAATTATGCTGTTTTGAAAACTAGGGCAGGTGAGATTTTCTGCCTAATTATATAAGATGATTTCTCTAAAAAATAGACATTATTTCAAAGACTTATTGGCTGTGAAATAACTTAAGTGTATTTCAAATGGCTTGTCTGCAAAGAAGGGTGAGATGTAGGGAATCACAGAAAGTCGAGGGGAAAATGTGAATATATACACTGCTATATGGTGAACTAAGCCTTAGGCCAGCCACAATGTAGAGGACCTGACCCTTAGAAACTTAAAAGTGAGCTGGAATCTTTAAAAGTTCAAATCTTTATAAGTAAAAAGATTGATGAAAATGAATAACCAAGTCTTTTAATTGACATCAGAAGATCAAAACAATAAACCCTGAAAACATAGAAAAAAGATTAATAAAGATATGAGCAGAACTTAATACCACAGAAAACGTATAAAGTTCAGGTGAGTTAGTAAGTCCAAAGAATATTCTTTGAAAAGATTTAAAAGACACACTTTGATTAAGCAGAACACAAACATAATTAAAGAATATATAGAAAGAATCAGGACAATGTTATAGCAGAGAATATATGAAATGCCAGTAAATTTGAACATTTCTGTAAAGTTGCCCATTTCCTAGCGCCTACAGTTTACCAAAACTGACACAAGAGGAAATCATTTAAGGTCATCATGTCTGCCCTTGGCATTCTCGGAACGCCCTGGCCTGAGAATGCAGCATCTGTAGTCCATGGAAACCTGCGGAGAGTGGGCGGGGCTGAGGGAGGCTGCAACACTGCCCTCACTGAGGGAGTGAGTGTGGCCATCTCTGCTGTGACTGAACAAAGGGCAGGGGAGCAGGGGGCCCAGGGCAGGGCCCTCAGAGCCCGGCAGGCCCAGTGGGGTGTCACAAGCATTTAGGCCCAGGCCATAGGGCGCCTTCTTTGTCTGCACAGCTGCCCAAACTCTCAATTTTCCACTCAGGCCACCCACTTAGTTGAAGTGTGTGTGGAACCTGTCCGCGCAGTATACCTCGCTGCACAGCTAACCATAGGTCTGGGCATCGTAGCTTCCTGCCAGCTGACCGAAGTTCGCAGGAGAGATGATTCCCAGGTTCACACGCAGAGAGGCTCCTGCCCGGACCACAGGCCGCCCAATGCCCCTTCCCAAGATCGGGGTCCGAAAGCAGCCCTTTCTAAGTCCCCTACCCCTAGAGGGAGTATTGGACCAACACTTCTATAAAACGGGGTCCTTGTGGGCAACTCATTGGAGGGACACAAAGAAATATTTGCCGACTTTTTGCTGAAACTTACGAGCGTTCACACCTAAGCCTCTTACAAGGTCAGCTGTTTAGCTAAACATGAGCTCATGATCTAAATTTACACAATAATGAAGAAATCAGCTACAAAGGGAGACAATCAGCAAAAACAATCAATACCAGAATTAGATTCCCTAGGCCATCCATCTGATGTTGGAATAATCAGGTGCTAGGCAGAAAATATACATAAACCTGGAAATGAAACAAGGAACAAGGATGTTTTCAAAGGCTGGTAGGATCTCTAAAACATTTTTCAAGTACATGTCATTGATAAAGCTAAATACTCAAAGGATGTTTAATGCAACAAATTAAGCAGTGAGAAGAGTGAAATTATGCTGTTTAGAAAACTATGGAAGGTGAGATTTTCTGCCTAATTATATAAGATGATTTCTCTAAGAAATACACATGATTTCAAAGACTTATTGGCTGTGAAATAAGTTAAGGGTATTTCAAATGGCTTGTCTGCAAAGAAAGGTGAGATGTAGGGAATCACAGAAAGCCGAGGGGATAATATGTCAATATATACATTGCTATATGGTGAACTAAGCCTTAGGCCGGCAACAGTGTAGAGGAATGGACCCTTAGAAACGTACAAGTAAGCTGGAATCTTTAAAAGTTCAAATCTTTATAAGTAAAAAGATTTATTAAAATGAATAACCTAGTGTTTTACTTAACATCAGAAAATCAAAACAATAAACCCTGAGAACATAGAAAAAAGATAAATAAAGATATGAGCAGAACTTAATACAACAGAAAACGTATACAATTCAGGTGATTTAGTAAGTCCAAAGAATATTCTTTGAAAAGAGTTAAAAGACACACTTTGATTAAGGAAAACAAAAACATAAGTAAAGAATATACAGAAAGAATCAGGACAATGTTATAGCAGAGAATATATGAAATGCCAGTAAATTTGAACATTTCTGTAAAGCGGACCATTTCCTAGCTCCTAAAGTTTACCAAAACTGACACAAGAGGAAATCATTTAAGGTCATCATGTCTGCCCTTGGCATTCTCGGAACGCCCTGGCCTCAGAATGCAGCATCTGTAGTCCATGGTAACCTGCGGAGAGGGGGCGTGGCTGAGGGAGGTTGGAAGACTGCCCTCAGAGAGGGAGTGGGTGTGGCCATCTCTGCTGTGACTGAACAAAGGGCAGGGGAGCAGGTGGCCAGGGCAGGGCCCTCAGAGCCCGGCAGGCCCAGTGGGGTGTCACAAGCATTTAGGCCCAGGCCAAAGGGCGCCTTCTTTGTCTGCACAGCTGCCCAAACTCTCACCTTTCCACTCAGGCCGCCCTCTTATTTGAAGTGTGTTTGGAACCTGTCCGCGCAGTACACCTCGCTGCACAGCTAACCATAGGTCAGGGCATCGTAGCTTCCTGCCAGGTGACCGAAGTTCGCAGGCAAATGGGTCCCTGGGACACATGCGGAGAGGCTCCTGCCCGGGCCACAGGCCGCCCACTGGCCCTGCCCCAGATCGAAGGCTGAAAACCAGCCATGTCTGAGTCCACTGCTTCTCGAAGGAGTATTGGACCAACACTTGTAGAAAACGGGGTCCTTGCGGGCAACTCATTGGAGGGACACAAATAAATCTTTGCCGACTTTCTGCTGAAGCTTACCAGCGTTCACACCTAAGCCTCTTACAAGGTCAGCTGTTTAGCTAAACATGAGCTCATGATCTAAATTTACACAATATTGAAGTAGTCAGCTACAAAGTGAGACAATCAGCAAAAACAATCAATACCAGAATTAGATTCCCTAGGCCATCCATCTGATGTTGGAATAATCAGGTGCAAGGCAGAAAATATACATAAAACTGGAACTGAAACAAGAAACAAGGAGGTTTTCAAAGGATGGTAGGATCTCTAAAACATTTTTAAAGTACATGTCGTTGATAAACCTAAATCCTCAAAGGTTGTTTAATACCACAGATTAAGCATTGAAAAGAGTGAAATTATGCTGTTTTCAAAACTATGGTAGGTGAGATTTTCTGCCTCATTATATAAAATGATTTCTCTAAAAATTAGACATTATTTCAAAGACTTATTGGCTGTGAAATAAGTTAAGTGTATTTCAAATGGCTTGTCTGCAAAGAAAGGTGAGATGTAGGGAATCACAGAAAGTCGAGGGGAAAATGTCAATATATACATTGCTATATGGTGAACTAAGCCTTAGGCCAGCCACAATGTAGAGGACCTGACCCTTAGAAACTTAAAAGTGAGCTGGAATCTTTAAAAGTTCAAATCTTTATAAGTAAAAAGATTGATGAAAATGAATAACCAAGTGTTTTAATTGACATCAGAAGATCAAAACAATAAACACTGAGAACATAGAAAAAAGATAAATAAAGATATGAGCAGAACTTAATACCACAGAAAACGTATAAAGTTCAGGTGAGGTAGTAAGTCCAAAGAATATTCTTTGAAAAGATTTAAAAGACACACTTTGATTAAGCAGAACACAAACATAATTAAAGAATATATAGAAAGAATCAGGACAATGTTATAGCAGAGAATATATGAAATGCCAGTAAATTTGAACATTTCTGTAAAGCGGACCATTTCCTAGCTCCTAAAGTTTACCAAAACTGACACAAGAGGAAATCATTTAAGGTCATCCTGTCTGCCCTTGGCATTCTCGGAACGCCCTGGCCTCAGAATGCAGCATCTGTAGTCCATGGTAACCTGCGGGGAGGGGGCGTGGCTGAGGGAGGTTGGAAGACTGCCCTCACTGAGGGAGTGGGTGTGGCCATCTCTGCTGTGACTGAACAAAGGGCAGGAGAGCATGTGGCCCAGGGCAGGGCCCTCAGAGCCCGGCAGACCCAGTGGGGTGTCACAAGCATTTAGGCCCAGGCCAAAGGGCGCCTTCTTTGTCTGCACAGCTGCCCAAACTCTCACCTTTCCACTCAGGCCACCCACTTAGTTGAAGTGTGTGTGGAACCTGTCCGCGCAGTATACCTCGCTGCACAGCTAACCATAGGTCTGGGCATCGTAGCTTCCTGCCAGGTGACCGAAGTTCGCAGGAGAGATTATTCCCAGGTTCACACGCAGAGAGGCTCCTGCCCGGACCACAGGCCGCCCAATGACCCTGCCCAAGATCGGGGGCCGAAAGCAGCCCTGTCTAAGTCCCCTACCCCTAGAGGGAGTATTGGACCAACACTTCTAGAAAACGGGGTCCTTGTGGGCAACTCATTGGAGGGACACAAAGAAATCTTTGCCGACTTTTTGCTGAAACTTACGAGCGTTCACACCTAAGCCTCTTACAAGGTCAGCTGTTTAGCTAAACATGAGCTCATGATCTAAATTTACACAATAATGAAGAAATCAGCTACAAAGGGAGAAAATCAGCAAAAACAATCAATACCAGAATTAGATTCCCTAGGCCATCCATCTGATGTTGGAATAATCAGGTGCTAGGCAGAAAATATACATAAACCTGGAAATGAAACAAGGAACAAGGATGTTTTCAAAGGCTGGTAGGATCTCTAAAACATTTTTCAAGTACATGTCATTGATAAAGCTAAATACTCAAAGGATGTTTAATGCAACAAATTAAGCAGTGAGAAGAGTGAAATTATGCTGTTTAGAAAACTATGGAAGGTGAGATTTTCTGCCTAATTATATAAGATGATTTCTCTAAGAAATACACATGATTTCAAAGACTTATTGGCTGTGAAATAAGTTAAGGGTATTTCAAATGGCTTGTCTGCAAAGAAAGGTGAGATGTAGGGAATCACAGAAAGCCGAGGGGATAATATGTCAATATATACATTGCTATATGGTGAAATAAGCCTTAGGCCGGCAACAGTGTAGAGGAATGGACCCTTAGAAACGTACAAGTAAGCTGGAATCTTTAAAAGTTCAAATCTTTATAAGTAAAAAGATTTATTAAAATGAATAACCAAGTGTTTTACTTGACATCAGAAAATCAAAACAATAAACCCTGAGAACATAGAAAAAAGATAAATAAAGATATGAGCAGAACTTAATACAACAGAAAACGTATACAATTCAGGTGATTTAGTAAGTCCAAAGAATATTCTTTGAAAAGAGTTAAAAGACACACTTTGATTAAGGAAAACAAAAACATAAGTAAAGAATATACAGAAAGAATCAGGACAATGTTATAGCAGAGAATATATGAAATGCCAGTAAATTTGAACATTTCTGTAAAGCGGACCATTTCCTAGCTCCTAAAGTTTACCAAAACTGACACAAGAGGAAATCATTTAAGGTCATCATGTCTGCCCTTGGCATTCTCGGAACGCCCTGGCCTGAGAATGCAGCATCTGTAGTCCATGGTAACCTGCGGGGAGGGGGCGTGGCTGAGGGAGGTTGGAAGACTGCCCTCACTGAGGGAGTGGGTGTGGCCATCTCTGCTGTGACTGAACAAAGGGCAGGGGAGCATGTGGCCCAGGGCAGGGCCCTCAGAGCCCGGCAGACCCAGTGGGGTGTCACAAGCATTTAGGCCCAGGCCAAAGGGCGCCTTCTTTGTCTGCACAGCTGCCCAAACTCTCACCTTTCCACTCAGGCCGCCCTCTTATTTGAAGTGTGTTTGGAACCTGTCCGCGCAGTACACCTCGCTGCACAGCTAACCATAGGTCAGGGCATCGTAGCTTCCTCCCTTGTGACCGATGTTCGCAGGCAAATGGGTCCCTGGGACACATGCGGAGAGGCTCCTGCCCGGGCCACAGGCCGCCCACTGGCCCTGCCCCAGATCGAAGGCTGAAAAGCAGCCATGTCTGAGTCCACTGCCTCTCGAAGGAGTATTGGACCAACACTTGTAGAAAACGGGCTCCTTGCGGGCAACTCATTGGAGGGACACAAATAAATCTTTGCCGACTTTCTGCTGAAGCTTACCAGCGTTCACACCTAAGCCTCTTACAAGGTCAGCTGTTTAGCTAAACATGAGCTCATGATCTAAATTTACACAATATTTAAGTCATCAGCTACAAAGGGAGACAATCAGCAAAAACAATCAATACCAGAATTAGATTCCCTAGGCCATCCATCTGATGTTGGAATAATCAGGTGCAAGGCAGAAAATATACATAAAACTGGAACTGAAACAAGAAACAAGGAGGTTTTCAAAGGCTGGTAGGATCTCTAAAACATTTTTAAAGTACATGTCGTTGATAAACCTAAATACTCAAAGGTTGTTTAATACCAAAGATTAAGCATTGAGAAGAGAGAAATTATGCTGTTTTGAAAACTAGGGCAGGTGAGATTTTCTGCCTCATTATATAAGATGATTTCTCTAAAAAATAGACATTATTTCAAAGACTTATTGGCTGTGAAATAAGTTAAGTGTATTTCAAATGGCTTGTCTGCAAAGAAAGGTGAGATGTAGGGAATCACAGAAAGTCGAGGGGAAAATGTCAATATATACATTGCTATATGGTGAACTAAGCCTTAGGCCAGCCACAATGTAGAGGACCTGACCCTTAGAAACTTAAAAGTGAGCTGGAATCTTTAAAAGTTCAAATCTTTATAAGTAAAAACTTTGATGAAAATGAATAACCAAGTGTTTTAATTGACATCAGAAGATGAAAACAATAAACCCTGAGAACATAGAAAAAAGATAAATAAAGATATGAGCAGAACTTAATACCACAGAAAACGTATAAAGTTCAGGTGAGTTAGTAAGTCCAAAGAATATTCTTTGAAAAGATTTAAAAGACACACTTTGATTAAGCAGAACACAAACATAATTAAAGAATATATAGAAAGAATCAGGACAATGTTATAGCAGAGAATATATGAAATGCCAGTAAATTTGAACATTTCTGTAAAGCGGACCATTTCCTAGCTCCTAAAGTTTACCAAAACTGACACAAGAGGAAATCATTTAAGGTCATCATGTCTGCCCTTGGCATTCTCGGAACGCCCTGGCCTCAGAATGCAGCATCTGTAGTCCATGGAAACCTGCGGAGAGTGGGCGGGGCTGAGGGAGGCTGCAACACTGCCCTCACTGAGGGAGTGGGTGTGGCCATCTCTGCTGTGACTGAACAAAGGGCAGGGGAGTAGGAAGCCCCGGGCAGGGCCCTCAGAGCCCGGCAGGCCCAGTGGGGTGTCACAAGCATTTAGGCCCAGGCCATAGGGCGCCTTCTTTGTCTGCACAGCTGCCCAAACTCTCACTTTTCCACTCAGGCCACCCACTTAGTTGAAGTGTGTGTGGAACCTGTCCGCGCAGTATACCTCGCTGCACAGCTAACCATAGGTCTGGGCATCGTAGCTTCCTGCCAGCTGACCGAAGTTCGCAGGAGAGATGATTCCCAGGTTCACACGCAGAGAGGCTCCTGCCCGGGCCACAGGCCGCCCAATGCCCCTGCCCAAGATGGGGGGCCGAAAGCAGCCCTGTCTAAGTCCCCTACCCCTAGAGGGAGTATTGGACCAACACTTCTAGAAAACGGGGTCCTTGTGGGCAACTCATTGGAGGGACACAAATAAATCTTTGCCGACTTTTTGCTGAAACTTACGAGCGTTCACACCTAAGCCTCTTACAAGGTCAGCTGTTTAGCTAAACATGAGCTCATGATCTAAATTTACACAATAATGAAGAAATCAGCTACAAAGGGAGACAATCAGCAAAAACAATCAATACCAGAATTAGATTCCCTAGGCCATCCTTGAGATGTTGGAATAATCAGGTGCTAGGCAGAAAATATACATAAACCTGGAAATGAAACAAGGAACAAGGATGTTTTCAAAGACTGGTAGGATCTCTAAAACATTTTTCAAGTACATGTCATTGATAAAGCTAAATACTCAAAGGTTGTTTAATACAACAAATTAAGCAGTGAGAAGAGTGAAATTATGCTGTTTAGAAAACTATGGAAGGTGAGATTTTCTGCCTAATTATATAAGATGATTTCTCTAAAAAATACACATGATTTCAAAGACTTATTGGCTGAGAAATAAGTTAAGGGTATTTCAAATGGCTTGTCTGCAAAGAAAGGTGAGATGTAGGGAATCACAGAAAGCCGAGGGGATAATATGTCAATATATACATTGCTATATGGTGAACTAAGCCTTAGGCCGTCAACAGTGTAGAGGAATGGACCCTTAGAAACGTACAAGTAAGCTGGAATCTTTAAAAGTTCAAATCTTTATAAGTAAAAAGATTTAATAAAATGAATAACCAAGTGTTTTACTTGACATCAGAAAATCAAAACAATAAACCCTGAGAACATAGAAAAAATGTAAATAAAGATATGAGCAGAACTTAATACAACAGAAAACGTATACAATTCAGGTGATTTAGTAAGTCCAAAGAATATTCTTTGAAAAGAGTTAAAAGACACACTTTGATTAAGGAAAACAAAAACATAAGTAAAGAATATACAGAAAGAATCAGGACAATGTTATAGCAGAGTATATATGAAATGCCAGTAAATTTGAACATTTCTGTAAAGCGGACCATTTCCTAGCTCCTAAAGGTTACCAAAACTGACACAAGAGGAAATCATTTAAGGTCATCATGTCTGCCCTTGGCATTCTCGGAACGCCCTGGCCTGAGAATGCAGCATCTGTAGTCCATGGTAACCTGCGGAGAGGGGGCGTGGCTGAGGGAGGTTGGAAGACTGCCCTCACTGAGGGAGTGGGTGTGGCCATCTCTGCTGTGACTGAACAAAGGGCAGGGGAGCAGGGGGCCCAGGGCAGGGCCCTCAGAGCCCGGCAGACACAGTGGGGTGTCACAAGCATTTAGGCCCAGGCTAAAGGGCGCCTTCTTTGTCTGCACAGCTGCCCAAACTCTCACCATTCCACTCAGGCCGCCCTCTTATTTGAAGTGTGCTTGGGACCTGTCCTCGCAGTACACCTCGCTGCACAGCTAACCGTAGGTCAGGGCATCGTAGCTTCCTCCCTTGTGACCGAAGTTCGCAGGCAAATGGGTCCCTGGGACACATGCGGAGAGGCTCCTGCCCGGGCCACAGGCCTCCCACTGGCCCTGCCCCAGATCGAAGGCTGAAAAGCAGCCATGTCTGAGTCCACTGCCTCTCGAAGGAGTATTGGACCAACACTTGTAGAAAACGGGGTCCTTGCGGGCAACTCATTGGAGGGACACAAATAAATCTTTGCCGACTTTCTGCTGAAGCTTACCAGCGTTCACACCTAAGCCTCTTACAAGGTCAGCTGTTTAGCTAAACATGAGCTCATGATCTAAATTTACACAATATTGAGGTAATCAGCTACAAAGTGAGACAATCAGCAAAAACAATCAATACCAGAATTAGTTTCCCTAGGCCATCCATCTGATGTTGGAATAATCAGGTGCAAGGCAGAAAATATACATAAAACTGGAACTGAAACAAGAAACAAGGAGGTTTTCAAAGGCTGGTAGGATCTCTAAAACATTTTTAAAGTACATGTCGTTGATAAACCTAAATACTCAAAGGTTGTTTAATACCACAGATTAAGCATTGAGAAGAGTGAAATTATGCTGTTTTCAAAACTATGGCAGGTGAGATTTTCTGCCTCATTATATAAAATGATTTCTCTAAAAAATAGACATTATTTCAAACACTTATGGACTGTGAAATAAGTTAAGTGTATTTCAAATGGCTTGTCTGCAAAGAAAGGTGAGATGTAGGGAATCACAGAAAGTCGAGGGGAAAATGTCAATATATACATTGCTATATGGTGAACTAAGCCTTAGGCCAGCCACAATGTAGAGGACCTGACACTTAGAAACTTAAAAGTGAGCTGGAATCTTTAAAAGTTCAAATCTTTATAAGTAAAAAGATTGATGAAAATGAATAACCAAGTGTTTTATTTGACATCAGAAGATCAAAACAATAAACACTGAGAACATAGAAAAAAGATAAATAAAGATATGAGCAGAACTTAATACCACAGAAAACGTATAAAGTTCAGGTGAGGTAATAAGTCCAAAGAATATTCTTTGAAAAGATTTAAAAGACACACTTTGATTAAGCAGAACACAAACATAATTAAAGAATATATAGAAAGAATCAGGACAATGTTATAGCAGAGAATATATGAAATGCCAGTAAATTTGAACATTTCTGTAAAGCGGACCATTTCCTAGCTCCTAAAGTTTACCAAAACTGACACAAGAGGAAATCATTTAAGGTCATCCTGTCTGCCCTTGGCATTCTCGGAACACCCTGGCCTCAGAATGCAGCATCTGTAGTCCATGGTAACCTGCGGGGAGGGGGCGTGGCTGAGGGAGGTTGGAAGACTGCCCTCACTGAGGGAGTGGGTGTGGCCATCTCTGCTGTGACTGAACAAAGGGCAGGGGAGCATGTGGCCCAGGGCAGGGCCCTCAGAGCCCGGCAGACCCAGTGGGGTGTCACAAGCATTTAGGCCCAGGCCAAAGGGCGCCTTCTTTGTCTGCACAGCTGCCCAAACTCTCACCTTTCCACTCAGGCCGCCCTCTTATTTGAAGTGTGCTTGGGACCTGTCCGCGCAGTACACCTCGCTGCACAGCTAACCGTAGGTCAGGGCATCGTAGCTTCCTGCCAGGTGACCGAAGTTCGCAGGCAAATGGGTCCCTGGGACACATGCGGAGAGGCTCCTGCCCGGGCCACAGGCCGCCCACTGGCCCTGCCCCAGATCGAAGGCTGAAAATCAGCCATGTCTGAGTCCACTGCCTCTCGAAGGAGTATTGGACCAACACTTGTAGAAAACGGGGTCCTTGCGGGCAACTCATTGGAGGGACACAAATAAATCTTTGCCGACTTTCTGCTGAAGCTTACCAGCGTTCACACCTAAGCCTCTTACAAGGTCAGCTGTTTAGCTAAACATGAGCTCATGATCTAAATTTACACAATATTGAGGTAATCAGCTACAAAGTGAGACAATCAGCAAAAACAATCAATACCAGAATTAGTTTCCCTAGGCCATCCATCTGATGTTGGAATAATCAGGTGCAAGGCAGAAAATATACATAAAACTGGAACTGAAACAAGAAACAAGCAGGTTTTCAAAGGCTGGTAGGATCTCTAAAACATTTTTAAAGTACATGTCGTTGATAAACCTAAATACTCAAAGGTTGTTTAATACCACAGATTAAGCATTGAGAAGAGTGAAATTATGCTGTTTTCAAAACTATGGCAGGTGAGATTTTCTGCCTCATTATATAAAATGATTTCTCTAAAAAATAGACATTATTTCAAACACTTATTGACTGTGAAATAAGTTAAGTGTATTTCAAATGGCTTGTCTGCAAAGAAAGGTGAGATGTAGGGAATCACAGAAAGTCGAGGGGAAAATGTCAATATATACATTGCTATATGGTGAACTAAGCCTTAGGCCAGCCACAATGTAGAGGACCTGACCCTTAGAAACATAAAAGTGAGCTGGAATCTTTAAAAGTTCAAATCTTTATAAGTAAAAAGATTGATGAAAATGAATAACCAAGTGTTTTAATTGACATCAGAAGATCAAAACAATAAACACTGAGAACATAGAAAAAAGATAAATAAAGATATGAGCAGAACTTAATACAACAGAAAACGTATACAATTCAGGTGATTTAGTAAGTCCAAAGAATATTCTTTGAAAAGAGTTAAAAGACACACTTTGATTAAGGAAAACAAAAACATAAGTAAAGAATATACAGAAAGAATCAGGACAATGTTATAGCAGAGAATATATGAAATGCCAGTAAATTTGAACATTTCTGTAAAGCGGACCATTTCCTAGCTCCTAAAGTTTACCAAAACTGACACAAGAGGAAATCATTTAAGGTCATCCTGTCTGCCCTTGGCATTCTCGGAACACCCTGGCCTGAGAATGCAGCATCTGTAGTCCATGGTAACCTGCGGGGAGGGGGCGTGGCTGAGGGAGGTTGGAAGACTGTCCTCACTGAGGGAGTGGGTGTGGCCATCTCTGCAGTGTCTGAACAAAGGGCAGGGGAGCATGTGGCCCAGGGCAGGGCCCTCAGAGCCCGGCAGACCCAGTGGGGTGTCACAACCATTTAGGCCCAGGCCAAAGGGCGCCTTCTTTGTCTGCACAGCTGCCCAAACTCGCACCTTTCCACTCAGGCCGCCCTCTTATTTGAAGTGTGTTTGGAACCTGTCCGCGCAGTACACCTCGCTGCACAGCTAACCATAGGTCAGGGCCTCGTAGCTTCCTCCCTGGTGACCGAAGTTCGCAGGCAAATGGGTCCCTGGGACACATGCGGAGAGGCTCCTGCCCGGGCCACAGGCCGCCAACTGGCCCTGCCCCAGATCGAAGGCTTAGAAGCAGCCATGTCTGAGTCCACTGCCTCTCGAAGGAGTATTGGACCAACACTTGTAGAAAACGGGGTACTTGCGGGCAACTCATTGGATGGACACAAATAAATCTTTGCCGACTTTCTGCTGAAGCTTACCAGCGTTCACACCTAAGCCTCTTACAAGGTCAGCTGTTTAGCTAAACATGAGCTCATGATCTAAATTTACACAATATTGAGGTAATCAGCTACAAAGTGAGACAAACAGCAAAAACAATCAATACCAGAATTAGTTTCCCTAGGCCATCCATCTGATGTTGGAATAATCAGGTGCAAGGCAGAAAATATACATAAAACTGGAACTGAAACAAGAAACAAGGAGGTTTTCAAAGGCTGGTAGGATCTCTAAAACATTTTTAAAGTACATGTCGTTGATAAACCTAAATACTCAAAGGTTGTTTAATACCACAGATTAAGCATTGAGAAGAGTGAAATTATGCTGTTTTCAAAACTATGGCAGGTGAGATTTTCTGCCTCATTATATAAAATGATTTCTCTAAAAAATAGACATTATTTCAAACACTTATGGACTGTGAAATAAGTTAAGTGTATTTCAAATGGCTTGTCTGCAAAGAAAGGTGAGATGTAGGGAATCACAGAAAGTCGAGGGGAAAATGTCAATATATACATTGCTATATGGTGAACTAAGCCTTAGGCCAGCCACAATGTAGAGGACCTGACACTTAGAAACTTAAAAGTGAGCTGGAATCTTTAAAAGTTCAAATCTTTATAAGTAAAAAGATTGATGAAAATGAATAACCAAGTGTTTTATTTGACATCAGAAGATCAAAACAATAAACACTGAGAACATAGAAAAAAGATAAATAAAGATATGAGCAGAACTTAATACCACAGAAAACGTATAAAGTTCAGGTGAGGTAGTAAGTCCAAAGAATATTCTTTGAAAAGATTTAAAAGACACACTTTGATTAAGCAGAACACAAACATAATTAAAGAATATATAGAAAGAATCAGGACAATGTTATAGCAGAGAATATATGAAATGCCAGTAAATTTGAACATTTTTGTAAAGCGGACCATTTCCTAGCTCCTAAAGTTTACCAAAACTGACACAAGAGGAAATCATTTAAGGTCATCCTGTCTGCCCTTGGCATTCTCGGAACACCCTGGCCTCAGAATGCAGCATCTGTAGTCCATGGTAACCTGCGGGGAGGGGGCGTGGCTGAGGGAGGTTGGAAGACTGCCCTCACTGAGGGAGTGGGTGTGGCCATCTCTGCTGTGACTGAACAAAGGGCAGGGGAGCATGTGGCCCAGGGCAGGGCCCTCAGAGCCCGGCAGACCCAGTGGGGTGTCACAAGCATTTAGGCCCAGGCCAAAGGGCGCCTTCTTTGTCTGCACAGCTGCCCAAACTCTCACCTTTCCACTCAGGCCGCCCTCTTATTTGAAGTGTGCTTGGGACCTGTCCGCGCAGTACACCTCGCTGCACAGCTAACCGTAGGTCAGGGCATCGTAGCTTCCTGCCAGGTGACCGAAGTTCGCAGGCAAATGGGTCCCTGGGACACATGCGGAGAGGCTCCTGCCCGGGCCACAGGCCGCCCACTGGCCCTGCCCCAGATCGAAGGCTGAAAATCAGCCATGTCTGAGTCCACTGCCTCTCGAAGGAGTATTGGACCAACACTTGTAGAAAACGGGGTCCTTGCGGGCAACTCATTGGAGGGACACAAATAAATCTTTGCCGACTTTCTGCTGAAGCTTACCAGCGTTCACACCTAAGCCTCTTACAAGGTCAGCTGTTTAGCTAAACATGAGCTCATGATCTAAATTTACACAATATTGAGGTAATCAGCTACAAAGTGAGACAATCAGCAAAAACAATCAATACCAGAATTAGTTTCCCTAGGCCATCCATCTGATGTTGGAATAATCAGGTGCAAGGCAGAAAATATACATAAAACTGGAACTGAAACAAGAAACAAGCAGGTTTTCAAAGGCTGGTAGGATCTCTAAAACATTTTTAAAGTACATGTCGTTGATAAACCTAAATACTCAAAGGTTGTTTAATACCACAGATTAAGCATTGAGAAGAGTGAAATTATGCTGTTTTCAAAACTATGGCAGGTGAGATTTTCTGCCTCATTATATAAAATGATTTCTCTAAAAAATAGACATTATTTCAAACACTTATTGACTGTGAAATAAGTTAAGTGTATTTCAAATGGCTTGTCTGCAAAGAAAGGTGAGATGTAGGGAATCACAGAAAGTCGAGGGGAAAATGTCAATATATACATTGCTATATGGTGAACTAAGCCTTAGGCCAGCCACAATGTAGAGGACCTGACCCTTAGAAACATAAAAGTGAGCTGGAATCTTTAAAAGTTCAAATCTTTATAAGTAAAAAGATTGATGAAAATGAATAACCAAGTGTTTTAATTGACATCAGAAGATCAAAACAATAAACACTGAGAACATAGAAAAAAGATAAATAAAGATATGAGCAGAACTTAATACAACAGAAAACGTATACAATTCAGGTGATTTAGTAAGTCCAAAGAATATTCTTTGAAAAGAGTTAAAAGACACACTTTGATTAAGGAAAACAAAAACATAAGTAAAGAATATACAGAAAGAATCAGGACAATGTTATAGCAGAGAATATATGAAATGCCAGTAAATTTGAACATTTCTGTAAAGCGGACCATTTCCTAGCTCCTAAAGTTTACCAAAACTGATACAAGAGGAAATCATTTAAGGTCATCCTGTCTGCCCTTGGCATTCTCGGAACACCCTGGCCTGAGAATGCAGCATCTGTAGTCCATGGTAACCTGCGGGGAGGGGGCGTGGCTGAGGGACGTTGGAAGACTGTCCTCACTGAGGGAGTGGGTGTGGCCATCTCTTTAGTGTCTGAACAAAGGGCAGGGGAGCATGTGGCCCAGGGCAGGGCCCTCAGAGCCCGGCAGACCCAGTGGGGTGTCACAAGCATTTAGGCCCAGGCCAAAGGGCGCCTTCTTTGTCTGCACAGCTGCCCAAACTCGCACCTTTCCACTCAGGCCGCCCTCTTATTTGAAGTGTGTTTGGAACCTGTCCGCGCAGTACACCTCGCTGCACAGCTAACCATAGGTCAGGGCCTCGTAGCTTCCTCCCTGGTGACCGAAGTTCGCAGGCAAATGGGTCCCTGGGACACATGCGGAGAGGCTCCTGCCCGGGCCACAGGCCGCCAACTGGCCCTGCCCCAGATCGAAGGCTTAAAAGCAGCCATGTCTGAGTCCACTGCCTCTCGAAGGAGTATTGGACCAACACTTGTAGAAAACGGGGTACTTGCGGGCAACTCATTGGATGGACACAAATAAATCTTTGCCGACTTTCTGCTGAAGCTTACCAGCGTTCACACCTAAGCCTCTTACAAGGTCAGCTGTTTAGCTAAACATGAGCTCATGATCTAAATTTACACAATATTGAGGTAATCAGCTACAAAGTGAGACAAACAGCAAAAACAATCAATACCAGAATTAGTTTCCCTAGGCCATCCATCTGATGTTGGAATAATCAGGTGCAAGGCAGAAAATATACATAAAACTGGAACTGAAACAAGAAACAAGGAGGTTTTCAAAGGCTGGTAGGATCTCTAAAACATTTTTAAAGTACATGTCGTTGATAAACCTAAATACTCAAAGGTTGTTTAATACCACAGATTAAGCATTGAGTAGAGTGAAATTATGCTGTTTTCAAAACTATGGCAGGTGAGATTTTCTGCCTCATTATATAAAATGATTTCTCTAAAAAATAGACATTATTTCAAACACTTATGGACTGTGAAATAAGTTAAGTGTATTTCAAATGGCTTGTCTGCAAAGAAAGGTGAGATGTAGGGAATCACAGAAAGTCGAGGGGAAAATGTCAATATATACATTGCTATATGGTGAACTAAGCCTTAGGCCAGCCACAATGTAGAGGACCTGACACTTAGAAACTTAAAAGTGAGCTGGAATCTTTAAAAGTTCAAATCTTTATAAGTAAAAAGATTGATGAAAATGAATAACCAAGTGTTTTATTTGACATCAGAAGATCAAAACAATAAACACTGAGAACATAGAAAAAAGATAAATAAAGATATGAGCAGAACTTAATACCACAGAAAACGTATAAAGTTCAGGTGAGGTAGTAAGTCCAAAGAATATTCTTTGAAAAGATTTAAAAGACACACTTTGATTAAGCAGAACACAAACATAATTAAAGAATATATAGAAAGAATCAGGACAATGTTATAGCAGAGAATATATGAAATGCCAGTAAATTTGAACATTTTTGTAAAGCGGACCATTTCCTAGCTCCTAAAGTTTACCAAAACTGACACAAGAGGAAATCATTTAAGGTCATCCTGTCTGCCCTTGGCATTCTCGGAACACCCTGGCCTCAGAATGCAGCATCTGTAGTCCATGGTAACCTGCGGGGAGGGGGCGTGGTTGAGGGAGGTTGGAAGACTGCCCTCACTGAGGGAGTGGGTGTGGCCATCTCTGCTGTGACTGAACAAAGGGCAGGGGAGCATGTGGCCCAGGGCAGGGCCCTCAGAGCCCGGCAGACCCAGTGGGGTGTCACAAGCATTTAGGCCCAGGCCAAAGGGCGCCTTCTTTGTCTGCACAGCTGCCCAAACTCTCAACTTTCCACTCAGGCCGCCCTCTTATTTGAAGTGTGCTTGGGACCTGTCCGCGCAGTACACCTCGCTGCACAGCTAACCGTAGGTCAGGGCATCGTAGCTTCCTGCCAGGTGACCGAAGTTCGCAGGCAAATGGGTCCCTGGGACACATGCGGAGAGGCTCCTGCCCGGGCCACAGGCCGCCCACTGGCCCTGCCCCAGATCGAAGGCTGAAAAGCAGCCATGTCTGAGTCCACTGCCTCTCGAAGGAGTATTGGACCAACACTTGTAGAAAACGGGGTCCTTGCGGGCAACTCATTGGAGGGACACAAATAAATCTTTGCCGACTTTCTGCTGAAGCTTACCAGCGTTCACACCTAAGCCTCTTACAAGGTCAGCTGTTTAGCTAAACATGAGCTCATGATCTAAATTTACACAATATTGAGGTAATCAGCTACAAAGTGAGACAATCAGCAAAAACAATCAATACCAGAATTAGTTTCCCTAGGCCATCCATCTGATGTTGGAATAATCAGGTGCAAGGCAGAAAATATACATAAAACTGGAACTGAAACAAGAAACAAGCAGGTTTTCAAAGGCTGGTAGGATCTCTAAAACATTTTTAAAGTACATGTCGTTGATAAACCTAAATACTCAAAGGTTGTTTAATACCACAGATTAAGCATTGAGAAGAGTGAAATTATGCTGTTTTCAAAACTATGGCAGGTGAGATTTTCTGCCTCATTATATAAAATGATTTCTCTAAAAAATAGACATTATTTCAAACACTTATTGACTGTGAAATAAGTTAAGTGTATTTCAAATGGCTTGTCTGCAAAGAAAGGTGAGATGTAGGGAATCACAGAAAGTCGAGGGGAAAATGTCAATATATACATTGCTATATGGTGAACTAAGCCTTAGGCCAGCCACAATGTAGAGGACCTGACCCTTAGAAACTTAAAAGTGAGCTGGAATCTTTAAAAGTTCAAATCTTTATAAGTAAAAAGATTGATGAAAATGAATATCCAAGTGTTTTAATTGACATCAGAAGATCAAAACAATAAACACTGAGAACATAGAAAAAAGATAAATAAAGATATGAGCAGAACTTAATACAACAGAAAACGTATACAATTCAGGTGATTTAGTAAGTCCAAAGAATATTCTTTGAAAAGAGTTAAAAGACACACTTTGATTAAGGAAAACAAAAACATAAGTAAAGAATATACAGAAAGAATCAGGACAATGTTATAGCAGAGAATATATGAAATGCCAGTAAATTTGAACATTTCTGTAAAGCGGACCATTTCCTAGCTCCTAAAGTTTACCAAAACTGACACAAGAGGAAATCATTTAAGGTCATCCTGTCTGCCCTTGGCATTCTCGGAACACCCTGGCCTGAGAATGCAGCATCTGTTGTCCATGGTAACCTGCGGGGAGGGGGCGTGGCTGAGGGAGGTTGGAAGACTGCCCTCACTGAGGGAGTGGGTGTGGCCATCTCTGCAGTGTCTGAACAAAGGGCAGGGGAGCATGTGGCCCAGGGCAGGGCCCTCAGAGCCCGGCAGAGCCAGTGGGGTGTCACAAGCATTTAGGCCCAGGCCAAAGGGCGCCTTCTTTGTCTGCACAGCTGCCCAAACTCGCACCTTTCCACTCAGGCCGCCCTCTTATTTGAAGTGTGTTTGGAACCTGTCCGCGCAGTACACCTCGCTGCACAGCTAACCATAGGTCAGGGCCTCGTAGCTTCCTCCCTGGTGACCGAAGTTCGCAGGCAAATGGGTCCCTGGGACACATGCGGAGAGGCTCCTGCCCGGGCCACAGGCCGCCCACTGGCCCTGCCCCAGATCGAAGGCTTAAAAGCAGCCATGTCTGAGTCCACTGCCTCTCGAAGGAGTATTGGACCAACACTTGTAGAAAACGGGGTACTTGCGGGCAACTCATTGGAGGGACACAAATAAATCTTTGCCGACTTTCTGCTGAAGCTTACCAGCGTTCACACCTAAGCCTCTTACAAGGTCAGCTGTTTAGCTAAACATGAGCTCATGATCTAAATTTACACAATATTGAAGTAATCAGCTACAAAGTGAGACAATCAGCAAAAACAATCAATACCAGAATTAGATTCCCTAGGCCATCCATCTGATGTTGGAATAATCAGGTGCAAGGCAGAAAATATACATAAAACTGGAACTGAAACAAGAAACAAGGAGGTTTTCAAAGGCTGGTAGGATCTCTAAAACATTTTTAAAGTACATGTCGTTGATAAACCTAAATACTCAAAGGTTGTTTAATACCACAGATTAAGCATTGAGAAGAGTGAAATTATGCTGTTTTGAAAACTAGGGCAGGTGAGATTTTCTGCCTCATTATATAAGATGATTTCTCTAAAAAATAGACATTATTTCAAAGACTTATTGGCTGTGAAATAAGTTAAGTGTATTTCAAATGGCTTGTCTGCAAAGAAAGGTGAGATGTAGGGAATCACAGAAAGTCGAGGGGAAAATGTCAATATATACATTGCTATATGGTGAACTAAGCCTTAGGCCAGCCACAATGTAGAGGACCTGACCCTTAGAAACTTAAAAGTGAGCTGGAATCTTTAAAAGTTCAAATCTTTATAAGTAAAAAGATTGATGAAAATGAATAACCAAGTGTTTTAATTGACATCAGAAGATCAAAACAATAAACCCTGAGAACATAGAAAAAAGATAAATAAAGATATGAGCAGAACTTAATACCACAGAAAACGTATAAAGTTCAGGTGAGGTAGTAAGTCCAAAGAATATTCTTTGAAAAGATTTAAAAGACACACTTTGATTAAGCAGAACACAAACATAATTAAAGAATATATAGAAAGAATCAGGACAATGTTATAGCAGAGAATATATGAAATGCCAGTAAATTTGAACATTTCTGTAAAGTTGCCCATTTCCTAGCTCCTACAGTTTACCAAAACTGACACAAGAGGAAATCATTTAAGGTCATCATGTCTGCCCTTGGCATTCTCGGAACGCCCTGGCCTGAGAATGCAGCATCTGTAGTCCATGGTAACCTGCGGAGAGTGGGCGGGGCTGAGGGAGGCTGGAACACTGCCCTCACTGAGGGAGTGGGTGTGGCCATCTCTGCTGTGACTGAACAAAGGGCAGGGGAGCAGGGGGCCCAGGGCAGGGCCCTCAGAGCAAGGCAGGCCCAGTGGGGTGTCACAAGCATTTAGGCCCAGGCCATAGGGCGCCTTCTTTGTCTGCACAGCTGCCCAAACTCTCACTTTTCCACTCAGGCCACCCACTTAGTTGAAGTGTGTGTGGAACCTGTCCACGCAGTATACCTTGATGCACAGCTAACCATAGGTCTGGGCATCGTAGCTTCCTGCCAGGTGACCGAAGATCGCAGCAGAGATGATTCCCAGGTTCAAATGCAGAGAGGCTCCTGCCCGGGCCACAGGTCGCCCAATGCACCTGCCCAAGATCGGGGGCCGAAAGCAGCCCTGTCTAAGTCCCCTACCGCTAGAGGGAGTATTGGACCAACACTTGTAGAAAACGGGGTCCTTGTGGGCCACTCATTGGAGGGACACAAAGAAATCTTTGCCGACTTTTTGCTGAAACTTACGAGCGTTCAACTTAAGCCTCTTGCAAGGTCAGCTGTTTAGCTAAACATGAGCTCATGATATAAATTTACACAATAATGAAGAAATCAGCTACAAAGGGAGACAATCAGCAAAAACAATCAATACCAGAATTAGATTCCCTAGGCCATCCTTGAGATGTTGGAATAATCAGGTGCTAGGCAGAAAATATACATAAACCTGGAAATGAAACAAGGAACAAGGATGTTTTCAAAGACTGGTAGGATCTCAAAAACATTTTTAAAGTACATGTCATTGATAAAGCTAAATACTCAAAGGTTGTTTAATACAACAAATTAAGCAGTGAGAAGAGTGAAATTATGCTGTTTAGAAAACTATGGAAGGTGAGATTTTCTGCCTAATTATATAAGATGATTTCTCTAAAAAATACACATGATTTCAAAGACTTATTGGCTGTGAAATAAGTTAAGGGTATTTCAAATGGCTTGTCTGCAAAGAAAGGTGAGATGTAGGGAATCACAGAAAGCCGAGGGGATAATATGTCAATATATACATTGTTATATGGTGAACTAAGCCTTAGGCCGGCAACAGTGTAGAAGAATGGACCCTTAGAAACGTACAAGTAAGCTGGAATCTTTAAAAGTTCAAATCTTTATAAGTAAAAAGATTTATTAAAATGAATAACCAAGTGTTTTACTTGACATCAGAAAATCAAAACAATAAACCCTGAGAACATAGAAAAAAGATAAATAAAGATATGAGCAGAACTTAATACAACAGAAAACGTATACAATTCAGGTGATTTAGTAAGTCCAAAGAATATTCTTTGAAAAGAGTTAAAAGACACACTTTGATTAAGGAAAACCAAAACATAAGTAAAGAATATACAGAAAGAATCAGGACAATGTTATAGCAGAGAATATATGAAATGCCAGTAAATTTGAACATTTCTGTAAAGCGGACCATTTCCTAGCTCCTAAAGTTTACCAAAACTGACACAAGAGGAAATCCTTTAAGGTCATCATGTCTGCCCTTGGCATTCTCGGAACGCCCTGGCCTCAGAATGCAGCATCTGTAGTCCATGGTAACCTGCGGAGAGGGGGCGTGGCTGAGGGAGGTTGGAAGACTGCCCTCACTGAGGGAGTGGGTGTGGCCATCTCTGCTGTGACTGAACAAAGGGCAGAGGAGCAGGGGGCCCAGGGCAGGGCCCTCAGAGCCCGGCAGACACAGTGGGGTGTCACAAGCATTTAGGCCCAGGCCAAAGGGCGCCTTCTTTGTCTGCACAGCTGCCCAAACTCTCACCTTTCCACTCAGGCCGCCCTCTTATTTGAAGTGTGTTTGGAACCTGTCCGCGCAGTACACCTCGCTGCACAGTTAACCATAGTTCAGGGCATCGTAGCTTTCTGCCAGGTGACCGAAGTTCGCAGGCAAATGGGTCCCTGGGACACATGCGGAGAGGCTCCTGCCCGGGCCACAGGCCGCCCACTGGCCCTGCCCCAGATCGTAGGCTGAAAAGCAGCCATGTCTGAGTCCACAGCCTCTCGAAGGAGTATTGGACCAACACTTGTAGAAAACGGGGTCCTTGCGGGCAAATCATTGGAGGGACACAAATAAATCTTTGCCGACTTTCTGCTGAAGCTTACCAGCGTTCACACCTAAGCCTCTTACAAGGTCAGCTATTTAGCTAAACATGAGCTCATGATCTAAATTTACACAATATTGAAGTAATCAGCTACAAAGTGAGACAATCAGCAAAAACAATCAATACCAGAATTAGATTCCCTAGGCCATCCATCTGATGTTGGAATAATCAGGTGCAAGGCAGAAAATATACATAAAACTGGAACTGAAACAAGAAACAAGGAGGTTTTCAAAGGCTGGTAGGATCTCTAAAACATTTTTAAAGTACATGTCGTTGATAAACCTAAATACTCAAAGGTTGTTTAATACCACAGATTAAGCATTGAGAAGACTGAAATTATGCTGTTTTGAAAACTAGGGCAGGTGAGATTTTCTGCCTCATTATATAAGATGATTTCTCTAAAAAATAGACATTATTTCAAAGACTTATTGGCTGTGAAATAAGTTAAGTGTATTTCAAATGGCTTGTCTGCAAAGAAAGGTGAGATGTAGGGAATCACAGAAAGACGAGGGGAAAATGTCAATATATACATTGCTATATGGTGAACTAAGCCTTAGGCCAGCCACAATGTAGAGGACCTGTCCCTTAGAAACTGAAAAGTGAGCTGGAATCTTTAAAAGTTCAAATCTTTATAAGTAAAAAGATTGATGAAAATGAGTAACCAAGTGTTTTAATTGACATCAGAAGATCAAAACAATAAACCCTGAGAACATAGAAAAAAGATAAATAAAGATATGAGCAGAACTTAATACCACAGAAAACGTATAAAGTTCAGGTGAGGTAGTAAGTGCAAAGAATATTCTTCGAAAAGATTTAAAAGACAAACTTTGATTAAGCAGAACACAAACATAATTAAAGAATATATAGAAAGAATCAGGGCAATCTTATAGCAGAGAATATATGAAATGCCAGTAAATTTGAACATTTCTGTAAAGTTGCCCATTTCCTAGCTCCTACAGTTTACAAAAACTGACACAAGAGGAAATCATTTAAGGTCATCATGTCTGCCCTTGGCATTCTCGGAACGCCCTGGCCTGAGAATGCAGCATCTGTAGTCCATGGTAACCTGCGGAGAGTGGGCGGGGCTGAGGGAGGCTGGAACACTGCCCTCACTGAGGGAGAGGGTGTGGCCAACTCTGCTGTGACTGAACAAAGGGCAGGGGAGCAGGGGGCCCAGGGCAGGGCCCTCAGAGCCCGGCAGGCCCAGTGGGGTGTCACAAGCATTTAGGCCCTGGCCATAGGGCGCCTTCTTTGTCTGCACAGCTGCCCAAACTCTCACTTTTCCACTCAGGCCACCCACTTAGTTGAAGTGTGTGTGGAACCTGTCCGCGCAGTATACCTCGCTGCACAGCTAACCATAGGTCTGGGCATCGTAGCTTCCTGCCAGGTGACCGAAGTTCGCAGGAGAGATGATTCCCAGGTTCACACGCAGAGAGGCTCCTGCCCGGGCCACAGGCCGCCCAATGCCCCTGCCCAAGATCGGGGGCCGAAAGCAGCCCTGTCTAAGTCCCCTACCCCTAGAGGGAGTATTGGACCAACACTTGTAGAAAACGGGGTCCTTGTGGGCCACTCATTGGAGGGACACAAAGAAATCTTTGCCGACTTTTTGCTGAAACTTACGAGCGTTCAACCTAAGCCTCTTACAAGGTCAGCTGTTTAGCTAAACATAAGCTCATGATCTAAATTTACACAATAATGAAGAAATCAGCTACAAAGGGAGACAATCAGCAAAAACAATCAATACCAGAATTAGATTCCCTAGGCCATCCTTGAGATGTTGGAATAATCAGGTGCTAGGCAGAAAATATACATAAACCTGGAAATGAAACAAGGAACAAGGATGTTTTCAAAGACTGGTAGGATCTCTAAAACATTTTTAAAGTACATGTCATTGATAAAGCTAAATACTCAAAGGTTGTTTAATACAACAAATTAAGCAGTGAGAAGAGTGAAATTTTGCTGTTTAGAAAACTATGGAAGGTGAGATTTTCTGCCTAATTATATAAGATGATTTCTCTAAAAAATACACATGATTTCAAAGACTTATTGCCTGTGAAATAAGTTAAGGGTATTTCAAATGGCTTGTCTGCAAAGAAAGGTGAGATGTAGGCAATCACAGAAAGCCGAGGGGATAATATGTCAATATATACATTGCTATATGGTGAACTAAGCCTTAGGCCGGCAACAGTGTAGAGGAATGGACCCTTAGAAACGTACAAGTAAGCTGGAATCTTTAAAAGTTCAAATCTTTATAAGTAAAAAGATTTATTAAAATGAATAACCAAGTGTTTTACTTGACATCAGAAAATCAAAACAATAAACCCTGGAACATAGAAAAAAGATAAATAAAGATATGAGCAGAACTTAATACAACAGAAAACGTATACAATTCAGGTGATTTAGTAAGTCCAAAGAATATTCTTTGAAAAGAGTTAAAAGACACACTTTGATTAAGGAAAACCAAAACATAAGTAAAGAATATACAGAAAGAATCAGGACAATGTTATAGCAGAGAATATATGAAATGCCAGTAAATTTGAACATTTCTGTAAAGCGGACCATTTCCTAGCTCCTAAAGTTTACCAAAACTGACACAAGAGGAAATCCTTTAAGGTCATCATGTCTGCCCTTGGCATTCTCGGAACGCCCTGGCCTCAGAATGCAGCATCTGTAGTCCATGGTAACCTGCGGAGTGGGGGCGGGGCTGAGGGAGGTTGGAAGACTGCCCTCACTGAGGGAGTGGGTGTGGCCATCTCTGCTGTGACTGAACAAAGGGCAGGGGAGCAGGGGGCCCAGGGCAGGGCCCTCAGAGCCCGGCAGACACAGTGGGGTGTCACAAGCATTTAGGCCCAGGCCAAAGGGCGCCTTCTTTGTCTGCACAGCTGCCCAAACTCTCACGTTTCCACTCAGGCCGCCCTCTTATTTGAAGTGTGTTTGGAACCTGTCCGCGCAGTACACCTCGCTGCACAGCTAAACATAGGTCAGGGCATCGTAGCTTTCTGCCAGGTGACCGAAGTTCGCAGGCAAATGGGTCCGTGGGACACATGCGGAGAGGCTCCTGCCCGGGCCACAGGCCGCCCACTGGCCCTGCCCCTGATCGAAGGCTGAAAAGCAGCCATGTCTGAGTCCACTGCCTCTCGAAAGAGTATTGGACCAACATTTGTAATAAACGGGGTCCTTGCGGGCAACTCATTGGAGGGACACAAATAAATCTTTGCCGACTTTCTGCTGAAGCTTACCAGCGTTCACACCTAAGCCTCTTACAAGGTCAGCTGTTTAGCTAAACATGAGCTCATGATCTAAATTTACACAATATTGAAGTAATCAGCTACAAAGTGAGACAATCAGCAAAAACAATCAATACCAGAATTAGATTCCCTAGGCCATCCATCTGATGTTGGAATAATCAGGTGCAAGGCAGAAAATATACATAAAACTGGAACTGAAACAAGAAACAAGGAGGTTTTCAAAGGCTGGTAGGATCTCTAAAACATTTTTAAAGTACATGTCGTTGATAAACCTAAATACTCAAAGGTTGTTTAATACCACAGATTAAGCATTGAGAAGACTGAAATTATGCTGTTTTGAAAACTAGGGCAGGTGAGATTTTCTGCCTCATTATATAAGATGATTTCTCTAAAATATAGACATTATTTCGAAGACTTATTGGCTGTGAAATAAGTTAAGTGTATTTCAAATGGCTTGTCTGCAAAGAAAGGTGAGATGTAGGGAATCACAGAAAGACGAGGGGAAAATGTCAATATATACATTGCTATATGGTGAACTAAGCCTTAGGCCAGCCACAATGTAGAGGACCTGACCCTTAGAAACTTAAAAGTGAGCTGGAATCTTTAAAAGTTCAAATCTTTATAAGTAAAAAGATTGATGAAAATGAATAACCAAGTGTTTTAATTGACATCAGAAGATCAAAACAATAAACCCTGAGAACATAGAAAAAAGATTAATAAAGATATGAGCAGAATTTAATACCACAGAAATCGTATAAAGTTCAGGTGAGGTAGTAAGTCCAAAGAATATTCTTTGAAAAGATTTAAAAGACACACTTTGATTAAGCAGAACACAAACATAATTAAAGAATATATAGAAAGAATAAGGACAATGTTATAGCAGAGAATATATGAAATGCCAGTAAATTTGAACATTTCTGTAAAGTTGCCCATTTCCTAGCTCCTACAGTTTACCAAAACTGACACAAGAGGAAATCATTTAAGGTCATCATGTCTGCCCTTGGCATTCTCGGAACGCCCTGGCCTGAGAATGCAGCATCTGTAGTCCATGGTAACCTGCGGAGAGTGGGCGGGGCTGAGGGAGGCTGGAACACTGCCCTCACTGAGGGAGTGGGTGTGGCCATCTCTGCTGTGACTGAACAAAGGGCAGGGGAGCAGGGGGCCCAGGGCAGGGCCCTCAGAGCCCGGCAGGCCCAGTGGGGTGTCACAAGCATTTAGGCCCTGGCCATAGGGCGCCTTCTTTGTCTGCACAGCTGCCCAAACTCTCACTTTTCCACTCAGGCCACCCACTTAGTTGAAGTGTGTGTGGAACCTGTCCGCGCAGTATACCTCGCTGCACAGCTAACCATAGGTCAGGGCATCGTAGCTTCCTGCCAGGTGACCGAAGTTCGCAGGAGAGATGATTCCCAGGTTCACACGCAGAGAGGCTCATGCCCGGGCCACAGGCCGCCCAATGCCCCTGCCCAAGATCGGGGGCCGAAAGCAGCCCTGTCTAAGTCCCCTACCGCTAGAGGGAGTATTGGACCAACACTTCTAGAAAACGGGGTCCTTGTGGGCAACTCATTGGAGGGACACAAAGAAATCTTTGCCGACTTTTTGCTGAAACTTACGAGCGTTCACACCTAAGCCTCTTACAAGGTCAGCTGTTTAGCTAAACATGAGCTCATGATCTAAATTTACACAATAATGAAGAAATCAGCTACAAAGGGAGACAATCAGCAAAAACAATCAATACCAGAATTAGATTCCCTAGGCCATCCTTGAGATGTTGGAATAATCAGGTGCTAGGCAGAAAATATACATAAACCTGGAAATGAAACAAGGAACAAGGATGTTTTCAAAGACTGGTAGGATCTCTAAAACATTTTTAAAGTACATGTCATTGATAAAGCTAAATACTCAAACGTTGTTTAATACAACAAATTAAGCAGTGAGAAGAGTGAAATTATACTGTTTAGAAAACTATGGAAGGTGAGATTTTCTGCCTAATTATATAAGATGACTTCTCTAAAAAATACACATGATTTCAAAGACTTATTGGCTGTGAAATAAGTTAAGGGTATTTCAAATGGCTTGTCTGCAAAGAAAGGTGAGATGTAGGGAATCACAGAAAGCCGAGGGGATAATATGTCAATATATACATTGCTATATGGTGAACTAAGCCTTAGGCCGGCAACAGTGTAGAGGAATGGACCCTTAGAAACGTACAAGTAAGCTGGAATCTTTAAAAGTTCAAATCTTTATAAGTAAAAAGATTTATTAAAATGAATAACCAAGTGTTTTACTTGACATCAGAAAATCAAAACAATAAACCCTGAGAACATAGAAAAAAGATAAATAAAGATATGAGCAGAACTTAATACAACAGAAAACGTTTACAATTCAGGTGATTTAGTAAGTCCAAAGAATATTCTTTGAAAAGAGTTAAAAGACACACTTTGATTAAGGAAAACAAAAACATAAGTAAAGAATATACAGAAAGAATCAGGACAATGTTATAGCAGAGAATATATGAAATGCCAGTAAATTTGAACATTTCTGTAAAGCGGACCATTTCCTAGCTCCTAAAGTTTACCAAAACTGACACAAGAGGAAATCATTTAAGGTCATCATGTCTGCCCTTGGCATTCTCGGAACGCCCTGGCCTCAGAATGCAGCATCTGTAGTCCATGGTAACCTGCGGAGAGGGGGCGTGGCTGAGGGAGGTTGGAAGACTGCCCACACTGAGGGAGTGGGTGTGGCCATCTCTGCTGTGACTGAACAAAGGGCAGAGGAGCAGGGGGCCCAGGGCAGGGCCCTCAGAGCCCGGCAGACACAGTGGGGTGTCACAAGCATTTAGGCCCAGGCCAAAGGGCGCCTTCTTTGTCTGCACAGCTGCCCAAACTCTCACCTTTCCACTCAGGCCGCCCTCTTATTTGAAGTGTGTTTGGAACCTGTCCGCGCAGTACACCTCGCTGCACAGCTAACCATAGGTCAGGGCATCGTAGCTTTCTGCCAGGTGACCGAAGTTCGCAGGCAAATGGGTCCGTGGGACACATGCGGAGAGGCTCCTGCCCGGGCCACAGGCCGCCCACTGGCCCTGCCCCAGATCGAAGGCTGAAAAGCAGCCATGTCTGAGTCCACTGCCTCTCGAAGGTGTATTGGACCAACACTTGTAGAAAACGGGCTCCTTGCGGGAAACTCATTGGAGGGACACAAATAAATCTTTGCCGACTTTCTGCTGAAGCTTACCAGCATTCACACCTAAGCCTCTTACAAGGTCAGCTGTTTAGCTAAACATGAGCCCATGATATAAATTTACACAATATTGAAGTAATCAGCTACAAAGTGAGACAATCAGCAAAAACAATCAATACCAGAATTAGATTCCCTAGGCCATCCATCTGATGTTGGAATAATCAGGTGCAAGGCACAAAATATACAAAAAACTGGAAATGAAACAAGAAACAAGGAGATTTTCAAAGGCTGGTAGGATCTCTAAAACATTTTTAAAGTACATGTCGTTGATAAACCTAAATACTCAAAGTTGTTTAATACCACAGATTAAGCATTGAGAAGAGTGAAATTATGCTGTTTTGAAAACTATGGCAGGTGAGATTTTCTGCCTCATTATATAAGATGATTTCTCTAAAAAATAGACATTATTTCAAAGACTTATTCGCTGTGAAATAAGTTAAGTGTATTTCAAATGGCTTGTCTGCAAAGAAAGGTGAGATGTAGGGAATCACAGAAAGTCGAGGGGAAAATAGGTCAATATATACATTGCTATATGGTGAACTAAGCCTTAGGCCAGCCACAATGTAGAAGACCTGACCCTTAGAAACTTAAAAGTGAGCTGGAATCTTTAAAAGTTCAAATCTTTATAAGTAAAAAGATTGATGGAAATGAATAACCAAGTGTTTTAATTGACATCAGAAGATCAAAACAATAAACCCTGAGAACATAGAAAAAAGATAAATAAAGATATGAGCAGAACTTAATACCACAGAAAACGTATAAAGTTCAGGTGAGGTAGTAAGTCCAAAGAATATTCTTTGAAAAGATTTAAAAGACACACTTTGATTAAGCAAAACACAAAGATAATTAAAGAATATATAGAAAGAATCAGGACAGTGTTATAGCAGAGAATATATGAAATGCCAGTAAATTTGAACATTTCTGTAAAGTTGTCCATTTCCTAGCTCCTACAGTTTACCAAAACTGACACAAGAGGAAATCATTTAAGGTCATCATGTCTGCCCTTGGCATACTCGGAACGCCCTGGCCTGAGAATGCAGCATCTGTAGTCCATGGTAACCTGCGGAGAGTGGGCGTGGCTGAGGGAGCCTGGAACACTGCCCTCACTGAGGGAGTGGGTGTGGCCATCTCTGCTGTGACTGAACAAAGGGCAGGGGAGCAGGGGGCCCAGGGCTGGGCCCTCAGAGCCCGTCAGGCCCAGTGGGGTGTCACAAGCATTTAGGCCCAGGCCATTGGGCGCCTTCTTTGTCTGCACAGCTGCCCAAACTCTCACTTTTCCACTCAGGCCACCCACTTAGTTGAAGTGTGTGTGGAACCTGTCCGCGCAGTATACCTCGCTGCACAGCTAACCATAGGTCTGGGCATCGTAGCTTCCTGCCAGCTGACCGAAGTTCGCAGGAGAGATGATTCCCAGGTTCACACGCAGAGAGGCTCCTGCCCGGGCCACAGGCTTCCCAATGCCCCTGCCCAAGATCGGGGGCCGAAAGCAGCCCTGTCTAAGTCCCCTACCCCTAGAGGGAGTATTGGACCAACACTTCTAGAAAACGGTGTCCTTGTGGGCAACTCATTGGAGGGACACAAATAAATCTTTGCCGACGTTTTGCTGAAACTTACGAGCGTTCACACCTAAGCCTCTTACAAGGTCAGCTGTTTAGCTAAACATGAGCTCATGATCTAAATTTATACAATAATGAAGAAATCAGCTACAAAGGGAGACAATCAGCAAAAACAATCAATACCAGAATTAGATTCCCTAGGCCATCCTTGAGATGTTGGAATAATCAGGTGCTAGGCAGAAAATATACATAAACCTGGAAATGAAACAAGAAACAAGGATGTTTTCAAAGACTGGTAGGATCTCTAAAACATTTTTAAAGTACATGTCATTGATAAAGCTAAATACTCAAAGGTTGTTTAATACAACGAATTAAGCAGTGAGAAGAGTGAAATTATGCTGTTTAGAAAACTATGGAAGGTGAGATTTTCTGCCTAATTATATAAGATGATTTCTCTAAAAAATCCACTTTATTTCAAAGACTTATTGGCTGTGAAATAAGTTAAGGGTATTTCAAATGGCTTGTCTGCAAGAAAGGTGAGATGTAGGGAATCACAGAAAGCCGAGGGGATAATATGTCAATATATACATTGCTATATGGTGAACTAAGCCTTAGGCCGGCAACAGTGTAGAGGAATGGACCCTTAGAAACGTACAATTAAGCTGGAATCTTTAGAAGTTCAAATCTTTATAAGTAAAAAGATTTATTAAAATGAATAACCAAGTGTTTTACTTGACATCAGAAAATCAAAACAAAAAACCCTGAGAACATAGAAAAAAGATAAATAAAGATATGCGCAGAAGTTAATACAACAGAAAACGTATAAAATTCAGGTGATTTAGTAAGTCCAAAGAATATTCTTTGAAAAGAGTTAAAAGACACACTTTGATTAAGCAGAGCACAAACATAATTAAAGAATATATAGAAAGAATCAGGACAATGTTATAGCAGAGAATATATGAAATGCCAGTAAATTTGAACATTTCTGTAAAGCGGACCATTTCCTAGCTCCTAAAGTTTACCAAAACTGACACAAGAGGAAATCATTTAAGGTCATCATGTCTGCCCTTGGCATTCTCGGAAAGCCCTGGCCTCAGAATGCAGCATCTGTAGTCCATGGTAACCTGCGGAGAGGGGGCGTGGCTGAGGGAGCTTGGAAGACTGCCCTCACTGAGGGAGTGGGTGTGGCCATCTCTGCTGTGACTGAACAAAGGGCAGGGGAGCAGGGGGCCCAGGGCAGGGCCCTCAGAGCCCGGCAGACACAGTGGGGTGTTACAAGCATTTAGGCCCAGGCCAAAGGGCGCCTTCTTTGTCTGCACAGCTGCCCAAACTCTCACCTTTCCACTCAGGCCGCCCTCTTATTTGAAGTGTGTTTGGAACCTGTCCGCGCAGTAGACCTCGCTGCACAGCTAACCATAGGTCAGGGCATCGTAGCTTCCTGCCAGGTGACCGAAGTTCGCAGGCAAATGGGTCCCTGGGACACATGCGGAGAGGCTCCTGCCCGGGCCACAGGCCGCCCACTGCCCTGCCCCTGATCGAAGGCTGAAAAGCAGCCATGTCTGAGTCCACTGCCTCTCGAAGGAGTATTGGACCAACACTTGTAGAAAACGGGGTCCTTGCGGGCAACTCATTGGAGGGACACAAATAAATCTCTGCCGACTTTCTGCTGAAGCTTACCAGAGTTCACACCTAAGCCTCTTACAAGGTCAGCTGTTTAGCTAAGCATGAGCTCATGATCTAAATTTACACAATATTGAAGTAATCAGCTACAAAGTGAGACAATCAGCAAAACAATCAATACCAGAATTAGATTCCCTAGGCCATCCATCTGATGTTGGAATAATCAGGTGCAAGGCAGAAAATATACATAAAACTGGAACTGAAACAAGAAACAAGGAGGTTTTCAAAGGCTGGTAGGATCTCTAAAACATTTTTAAAGTACATGTCGTTGATAAACCTAAATACTCAAAGGTTGTTTAATACCACAGATTAAGCATTGAGAAGAGTGAAATTATGCTGTTTTTAAAACTATGGCAGGTGAGATTTTCTGCCTAATTATATAAGATGATTTCTCTAAAAAATAGACATTATTTCAAAGACTTATTGGCAGTGAAATAAGTTAAGTATATTTCAAATGGCTTCTCTGCAAAGAAAGGTGAGATGTAGGGAATCACAGAAAGTCGAGGGGAAAATAGGTCAATATATACATTGCTATATGGTGAACTAAGCCTTAGGCCAGCCAAAATGTAGAGGACCTGACCCTTAGAAACTTAAAAGTGAGCTGGAATCTTTAAAAGTTCAAATCTTTATAAGTAAAAAGATTGATGAAAATGAATAACCAAGTGTTTTAATTGACATCAGAAGATCAAAACAATAAACACTGAGAACATAGAAAAATTATAAATAAAGATATGAGCAGAAATTAATACCACAGAAAACGTATAAAATTCAGGTGAGGTAGTAAGTCCAAAGAATATTCTTTGAAAAGATTTAAAAGACACACTTTGATTAAGGAAAACACAAACATAATTAAAGAATATATAGAAAGAATCAGGACAATGTTATAGCAGAGAATATATGAAATGCCAGTAAATTTGAACATTTCTGTAAAGTTGACCATTTCCTAGCTCCTACAGTTTACCAAAACTGACACAAGAGGAAATCATTTAAGGTCATCATGTCTGCCCTTGGCATTCTCGGAACACCCTGGCCTGAGAATGCAGCATCTGTAGTCCATGGTAACCTGCGGAGAGTGGGCGGGGCTGAGGGAGGCTGGAACACTGCCCTCACTGAGGGAGTGGGTGTGTCCATCTCTGCTGTGACTGAACAAAGGGCAGGGGAGCAGGGGGCCCAGGGCAGGGCCCTCAGAGCCCGGCAGGCCCAGTGGGGTGTCACAAGCATTTAGGCCCAGGCCATAGGGCGCCTTCTTTGTCTGCACAGCTGCCCAAACTCTCACTTTTCCACTCAGGCCACCCACTTAGTTGAAGTGTGTGTGGAAACTGTCCGCGCAGTATACCTCGCTGCACAGCTAACCATAGGTCTGGGCATTGTAACTTCCTGCCAGGTGACCGAAGTTCGCAGGAGAGATGATTCCCAGGTTCACACGCAGAGAGGCTCCTGCCCGGGCCACAGGCCGCCCAATGCCCCTGCCCAAGATCGGGGGCCGAAAGCAGCCCTGTCTAAGTCCCCTACCCCTATAGGGAGTATTGGACCAACACTTCTAGAAAACGGGGTCCTTGTGGGCAACTCATTGGAGGGACACAAATAAATCTTTGCCGACGTTTTGATGAAACTTACGAGCGTTCACACCTAAGCCTCTTACAAGGTCAGCTGTTTAGCTAAACATGAGCTCATGATCTAAATTTACACAATAATGAAGAAATCAGCTACAAAGGGAGACAATCAGCAAAAACAATCAATACCAGAATTAGATTCCCTAGGCCATCCTTGAGATGTTGGAATAATCAGGTGCTAGGAAGAAAATATACATAAACCTGGAAATGAAACAAGGAACAAGGATGTTTTCAAAGACAGGTAGGATCTCTAAAACATTTTTCAAGTACATGTCATTGATAAAGCTAAATACTCAAAGGTTGTTTAATACAACAAATTAAGCAGTGAGAAGAGTGAAATTATGCTGTTTAGAAAACTATGGAAGGTGAGATTTTCTGCCTAATTATATAAGATGATTTCTCTAAAAAATACACATGATTTCAAAGACTTATTGGCTGTGAAATAAGTTAAGGGTATTTCAAATGGCTTGTCTGCAAAGAAAGGTGAGATGTAGGGAATCACAGAAAGCCGAGGGGATAATATGTCAATATATACATTGCTATATGGTGAACTAAGCCTTAGGCCGGCAACAGTGTAGAGGAATGGACCCTTAGAAACGTACAAGTAAGCTGGAATCTTTAAAAGTTCAAATCTTTATAAGTAAAAAGATTTATTAAAATGAATAACCAAGTGTTTTACTTGACATCAGAAAATCAAAACAATAAACCCTGAGAACATAGAAAAAAGATAAATAAAGATATGAGCAGAACTTAATACAACAGAAAACGTATACAATTCAGGTGATTTAGTAAGTCCAAAGAATATTCTTTGAAAAGAGTTAAACGACACACTTTGATTAAGGAAAACAAAAACATAAGTAAAGAATATACAGAAAGAATCAGGACAATGTTATAGCAGAGAATATATGAAATGCCAGTAAATTTGAACATTTCTGTAAAGCGGACCATTTCCTAGCTCCTAAAGTTGACCAAAACTGACACAAGAGGAAATCATTTAAGGTCATCATGTCTGCCCTTGGCATTCTCGGAACGCCCTGGCCTCAGAATGCAGCATCTGTAGTCCATGGTAACCTGCGGAGAGGGGGCGTGGCTGAGGGAGATTGGAAGAGTGCCCTCACTGAGGGAGTGGGTGTGCCCATCTCTGCTGTGACTGAACAAAGGGCAGGGGAGCAGGGGGCCCAGGGCAGGGCCCTCAGAGCCCGGCAGACACAGTGGGGTGTCACAAGCATTTAGGCCCAGGCCAAAGGGCGCCTTCTTTGTCTGCACAGCTGCCCAAACTCTCACCTTTCCACTCAGGCCGCCCTCTTATTTGAAGTGTGTTTGGAACCTGTCCGCGCAGTACACCTCGCTGCACAGCTAACCATAGGTCAGGGCATCGTAGCTTCCTGCCAGGTGACCGAAGTTCGCAGGCAAATGGGTCCCTGGGACACATGCGGAGAGGCTCCTGCCCGGGCCACAGGCCGCCCACTGGCCCTGCCCCAGATCGAAGCCTGAAAAGCAGCCATGTCTGAGTCCACTGCCTCTCGAAGGAGTATTGGACCAACACTTGTAGAAAACGGGCTCCTTGCGGGCAACTCATTGGAGGGACACAAATAAATCTTTGCCAACTTTCTGCTGAAGCTTACCAGCGTTCACACCTAAGCCTCTTACAAGGTCAGCTGTTTAGCTAAACATGAGCTCATGATCTAAATTTACACAATATTGAAGTAATCAGCTACAAAGTGAGACAATCAGAAAAAACAATCAATACCAGAATTAGATTCCCTAGGCCATCCATCTGATGTTGGAATAATCAGGTGCAAGGCAGAAAATATACATAAAACTGGAACAGAAACAAGAAACAAGGAGGTTTTCAAAGGCTGGTAGGATCTCTAAAACATTTTTAAAGTACATGTCGTTGATAAACCTAAATACTCAAAGGTTGTTTAATACCACAGATTAAGCATTGAGAAGAGTGAAATTATGCTGTTTTGAAAACTATGGCAGGTGAGATTTTCTGCCTCATTATATAAGATGATTTCTCTAAAAAATAGACATTATTTCAAAGACTTATTGGCTGTGAAATAAGTTAAGTGTATTTCAAATGGCTTGTCTGCAAAGAAAGGTGAGATGTAGGGAATCACAGAAAGTCGAGAGGAAAATGTCAATATATACATTGCTATATGGTGAACTAAGCCTTAGGCCAGCCACAATGTAGAGGACCTGACCCTTAGAAACTTAAAAGTGAGCTGGAATATTTAAAAGTTCAAATCTTTATAAGTAAAAAGATTGATGAAAATGAATAACCAAGTGTTTTAATTGACATCAGAAGATCAAAACAATAAACCCCGAGAACATAGAAAAAAGATAAATAAAGATATGAGCAGAACTTAATACCACAGAAAACGTATAAAATTCAGGTGAGGTAGTAAGTCCAAAGAATATTCTTTGAAAAGATTTAAAAGACACACTTTGATTAAGGAAAACACAAACATAATAAAAGAATATATAGAAAGAATCAGGACAATGTTATAGCAGGGAATATATGAAATGCCAGTAAATTTGAACATTTCTGTAAAGTTGACCATTTCCTAGCTCCTACAGTTTACCAAAAGTGACACAAGAGGAAATCATTTAAGGTCATCATGTCTGTCCTTGGCATTCTCGGAACGCCCTTACCTGAGAATGCAGCATCTGTAGTCCATGGTAACCTGCGGAGAGTGGGCGGCGCTGAGGGAGGCTGGAACACTGCCCTCACTGAGGGAGTGGGTGTGGCCATCTCTGCTGTGACTGAACAAAGGGCAGGGGAGCAGGGGGCCCAGGGCAGGGCCCTCAGAGCCCGGCAGGCCCAGTGGGGTGTCACAAGCATTTAGGCCCAGGCCATAGGGCGCCTTCATTGTCTGCACAGCTGCCCAAACTCTCACTTTTCCACTCAGGCCACCCACTTAGTTGAGGTGTGTGTGGAACCTGTCCGCGCAGTATACCTCGCTGCACAGCTAACCATAGGTCTGGGCATCGTAGCTTCCTGCCAGGTGACCGAAGTTCGCAGGAGAGATGATTCCCAGGTTCACACGCAGAGAGGCTCCTGCCCGGGCCACAAGCCGCCCAATGCCCCTGCCAAAGATCGGGGGCCGAAAGCAGCCCTGTCTAAGTCCCCTACCGCTAGAGGGAGTATTGGACCAACACTTCTAGAAAACGGGGTCCTTGTGGGCAACTCATTGGAGGGACACAAATAAATCTTTGCCGACTTTTTGCTGAAACTTACGAGCGTTCACACCTAAGCCTCTTACAAGGTCAGCTGTTTAGCTAAACATGAGATCATGATCTAAATTTACACAATAATGAAGAAATCAGCTACAAAGGGAGACAATCAGCAAAAACAATCAATACCAGAATTAGATTCCCTAGGCCATCCTTGAGATGTTGGAATAATCAGGTGCTAGGCAGAAAATATACATAAACCTGGAAATGAAACAAGGAACAAGGATGTTTTCAAAGACTGGTAGGATCTCTAAAACATTTTTAAAGTACATGTCATTGATAAAGCTAAATACTCAAAGTTTGTTTAATACAACAAATTAAGCAGTGAGAAGAGTGAAATTATGCTGTTTAGAAAACTATGGAAGGTGAGATTTTCTGCCTAATTATATAAGATGATTTCTCTAAAAAATACACATGATTTCAAAGACTTATTGGCTGTGAAATAAGTTAAGGGTATTTCACATGGCTTGTCTGCAAAGAAAGGTGAGATGTAGGGAATCACAGAAAGCCGAGGGGTAATATGTCAATATATACATTGCTATATGGTGAACTAAGCCTTAGGCCGGCAACACTGTAGAGGAATGGACCCTTAGAAACGTACAAGTAAGCTGGAATCTTTAAAAGTTCAAATCTTTATAAGTAAAAAGATTTATTAAAATGAATAACCAAGTGTTTTACTTGACATCAGAAAATCAAAACAATAAACCCTGAGAACATAGAAAAAAGATAAATAAAGATATGAGCAGAACTTAATACAACAGAAAACGTATACAATTCAGGTGATTTAGTAAGTCCAAAGAATATTCTTTGAAAAGAGTTAAAAGACACACTTTGATTAAGGAAAACAAAAACATAAGTAAAGAATATACAGAAAGAATCAGGACAATGTTATAGCAGAGAATATATGAAATGCCAGTAAATTTGAACATTTCTGTAAAGCGGACCATTTCCTAGCTCCTAAAGTTGACCAAAACTGACACAAGAGGAAATCATTTAAGGTCATCATGTCTGCCCTTGGCATTCTCGGAACGCCCTGGCCTCAGAATGCAGCATCTGTAGTCCATGGTAACCTGCGGAGAGGGGGCGTGGCTGAGGGAGATTGGAAGACTGCCCTCACTGAGGGAGTGGGTGTGGCCATCTCTGCTGTGACTGAACAAAGGGCAGGGGCACAGGCGGGCCAGGGCAGGGCCCTCAGAGCCCGGCAGACACAGTGGGGTGTCACAAGCATTTAGGCCCAGGCCAAAGGGCGCCTTCTTTGCAGAGCTGCCCAAACTCTCACCTTTCCACTCAGGCCGCCCTCTTATTTGAAGTGTGTTTGGAACCTGTCCGCGCAGTACACCTCGCTGCACAGCTAACCATAAGTCAGGGCATCGTAGCTTCCTGCCAGGTGACCGAAGTTCGCAGGCAAATGGGTCCCTGGGACACATGCGGAGAGGCTCCTGCCCGGGCCACAGGCCGCCCACTGGCCCTGCCCCAGATCGAAGGCTGAAAAGCAGCCATGTCTGAGTCCACTGCCTCTCGAAGGAGTATTGGACCAACACTTGTAGAAAACGGGCTACTTGCGGGCAACTCATTGGAGGGACACAAATAAATCTTTGCCGACTTTCTGCAGAAGCTTACCAGCGTTCACAACTAAGCCTCTTACAAGGTCAGCTGTTTAGCTAAACATGAGCTCATGATCTAAATTTACACAATATTGAAGTAATCAGCTACAAAGTGAGACAATCAGCAAAAACAATCAATACCAGAATTAGATTCCGTAGGCCATCCATCTGATGTTGGAATAATCAGGTGCAAGGCAGAAAATATACATAAAACTGGAACAGAAACAAGAAACAAGGAGGTTTTCAAAGGCTGGTAGGATCTCTAAAACATTTTTAAAGTACATGTCGTTGATAAACCTAAATACTCAAAGGTTGTTTAATACCACAGATTAAGCATTGAAAAGAGTGAAATTATGCTGTTTTGAAAACTATGGCAGGTGAGATTTTCTGCCTCATTATATAAGATGATTTCTCTAAAAAATAGACATTATTTCAAAGACTTATTGGCTGTGAAATAAGTTAAGTGTATTTCAAATGGCTTGTCTGCAAAGAAAGGTGAGATGTAGGGAATCACAGAAAGTCGAGAGGAAAATGTCAATATATACATTGCTATACGGTGAACTAAGCCTTAGGCCAGCCACAATGTAGAGGACCTGACCCTTAGAAACTTAAAAGTGAGCTGGAATATTTAAAAGTTCAAATCTTTATAAGTAAAAAGATTGATGAAAATGAATAACCAAGTGTTTTAATTGACATCAGAAGATCAAAACAATAAACCCCGAGAACATAGAAAAAAGATAAATAAAGATATGAGCAGAACTTAGTACCACAGAAAACGTATAAAATTCAGGTGAGGTAGTAAGTCCAAAGAATATTCTTTGAAAAGATTTAAAAGACACACTTTGATTAAGGAAAACACAAACCTAATTAAAGAATATATAGAAAGAATCAGGACAATGTTATAGCAGAGAATATATGAAATGCCAGTAAATTTGAACATTTCTGTAAAGTTGACCATTTCCTAGCTCCTACAGTTTACCAAAAGTGACACAAGAGGAAATCATTTAAGGTCATCATGTCTGCCCTTGGCATTCTCGGAATGCCCTTACCTGAGAATGCAGCATCTGTAGTCCATGGTAACCTGCGGAGAGTGGGCGGCGCTGAGGGAGGCTGGAACACTGCCCTCACTGAGGGAGTGGGTGTGGCCATCTCTGCTGTGACTGAACAAAGGGCAGGGGAGCAGGGGGCCCAATGCAGGGCCCTCAGAGCCCGGCAGGCCCAGTGGGGTGTCACAAGCATTTAGGCCCAGGCCATAGGGCGCCTTCATTGTCTGCACAGCTGCCCAAACTCTCACTTTTCCACTCAGGCCACCCACTTAGTTGAGGTGTGTGTGGAACCTGTCCGCGCAGTATACCTCGCTGCACAGCTAACCATAGGTCTGGGCATCGTAGCTTCCTGCCAGGTGACCGAAGTTCGCAGGAGAGATGATTCCCAGGTTCACACGCAGAGAGGCTCCTGCCCGGGCCACAGGCCGCCCAATGCCCCTGCCAAAGAACGGGGGCTGAAAGCAGCCCTGTCTAAGTCCCCTACCGCTAGAGGGAGTATTGGACCAACACTTCTAGAAAACGGGGTCCTTGTGGGCAACTCATTGGAGGGACACAAAGAAATCTTTCCGACTTTTTACTGAAACTTACGAGCGTTCACACCTAAGCCTCTTACAAGGTCAGCTGTTTAGCTAAACATGAGCTCATGATCTAAATTTACACAATAATGAAGAAATCAGCTACAAAGGGAGACAATCAGCAAAAACAATCAATACCAGAATTAAATTCCCTAGGCCATCCTTGAGATGTTGGAATAATCAGGTGCTAGGCAGAAAATATACATAAACCTGGAAATGAAACAAGGAACAAGGATGTTTTCAAAGACTGGTAGGATCTCTAAAACATTTTTAAAGTACATGTCATTGATAAAGCTAAATACTCAAAGTTTGTTTAATACAACAAATTAAGCAGTGAGAAGAGTGAAATTATGCTGTTTAGAAAACTATGGAAGGTGCGATTTTCTGCCTCATTATATAAGATGATTTCTCTAAAAAATACACATGATTTCAAAGACTTATTGGCTGTGAAATAAGTTAAGGGTATTTCACATGGCTTGTCTGCAAAGAAAGGTGAGATGTAGGGAATCACAGAAAGCCGAGGGGATAATATGTCAATATATACATTGCTATATGGTGAACTAAGCCTTAGGCCGGCAACAGTGTAGAGGAATGGACCCTTAGAAGCGTACAAGTAAGCTGGAATCTTTAAAAGTTCAAATCTTTATAAGTAAAAAGATTTATTAAAATGAATAACCAAGTGTTTTACTTGACATCAGAAAATCAAAACAATGAACCCTGAGAACATAGAAAAAAGATAAATAAAGATATGAGCAGAACTTAATACAACAGAAAACGTATACAATTCAGGTGATTTAGTAAGTCCAAAGAATATTCTTTGAAAAGAGTTAAAAGACACACTTTGATTAAGGAAAACAAAAACATAAGTAAAGAATATACAGAAAGAATCAGGACAATGTTATAGCAGAGAATATATGAAATGCCAGTAAATTTGAACATTTCTGTAAAGCGGACCATTTCCTAGCTCCTAAAGTTGACCAAAACTGACACAAGAGGAAATCATTTAAGGTCATCATGTCTGCCCTTGGCATTCTCGGAACGCCCTGGCCTGAGAATGCAGCATCTGTAGTCCATGGTAACCTGCGGAGAGGGGGCGTGGCTGAGGGAGCTTGGAAGACTGCCCTCACGGAGGGAGTGGGTGTGGCCATCTCTGCTGTGACTGAACAAAGGGCAAGGGAGCAGGGGGCCCATGGCAGGGCCCTCAGAGCCCGGCAGACAGAGTGGTGTGTCACAAGCATTTAGGCCGAGGCCAAAGGGCGCCTTCTTTGTCTGCACAGCTGCCCAAACTCTCACCTTTCCACTCAGGCCACCCTCTTATTTGAAGTGTGTTTGGAACCTGTCCGCGCAGTACATCTCGCTGCACAGCTAACCATAGGTCAGGGCATCGTAGCTTCCTGCCAGGTGACCGAAGTTCGCAGGCAAATGGGTCCCTGGGACACATGCGGAGAGGCTCCTGCCCGGACCACAGGCCGCCCACTGGCCCTGCCCCAGATCGAAGGCTGAAAACCAGCCATGTCTGAGTCCACTGCCTCTCGAAGGAGTATTGGACCAACACTTGTAGAAAACGGGCTCCTTGCGGGCAACTCATTGGAGGGACACAAATAAATCTTTGCCGACTTTCTGCAGAAGCTTACCAGCGTTCACACCTAAGCCTCTTACAAGGTCAGCTGTTTAGCTAAACATGAGCTCATGATCTAAATTTACACAATATTGAAGTAATCAGCTACAAAGTGAGACAATCAGCAAAAACAATCAATACCAGAATTAGATTCCCTAGGCCATCCATCTGATGTTGGAATCATCAGGTGCAAGGCAGAAAATATACATAAACCTGGAACAGAAACAAGAAACAAGGAGGTTTTCAAAGGTTGGTAGGATCTCTAAAACATTTTTAAAGTACATGTCGTTGATAAACCTAAATACTCAAAGGTTGTTTAATACCACAGATTAAGCATTGAGAAGAGTGAAATTATGCTGTTTTGAAAACTATGGCAGGTGAGATTTTCTGCCTCATTATATAAGATGATTTCTCTAAAAAATAGACATTATTTCAAAGACTTATTGGCTGTGAAATAAGTTAAGTGTATTTCAAATGGATTGTCTGCAAAGAAAGGTGAGATGTAGGGAATCACAGAAAGTCGAGGGGAAAATAGGTCAATATATACATTGCTATATGGTGAACTAAGCCTTAGGCCAGCCAAAATGTAGTGGACCTGACCCTTAGAAACTTAAAAGTGAGCTGGAATCTTTAAAAGTTCAAATCTTTATAAGTAAAAAGATTGATGAAAATGAATAACCAAGTGTTTTAATTGACATCAGAAGATCAAAACAATAAACCCTGAGAACATAGAAAAAAGATAAATAAAGATATGAGCAGAACTTAATACCACAGAAAACGTATAAAGTTCAGGTGAGGTAGTAAGTCCAAAGAATATTCTTTGAAAAGATTTAAAAGACACACTTTGATTAAGCAAAACACAAACATACTTAAAGAATATATAGAAAGAATCAGGACAATGTTATAGCAGAGAATATATGAAATGCCAGTAAATTTGAACATTTCTGTAAAGTTGACCATTTCCTAGCTCCTACAGTTTACCAAAACTGACACAAGAGGAAATCATTTAAGGTCATCATGTCTGCCCTTGGCATTCTCGGAATGCCCTGGCCTGAGAATGCAGCATCTGTAGTCCATGGTAACCTGCGGAGAGTGGGCGTGGCTGAGGGAGGCTGGAACACTGCCCTCACTGAGGGAGTGGGTGTGTCCACCTCTGCTGTGACTGAACAAAGGGCAGGGGAGCAGGGGGCCCAGGGCAGGGCCCTCAGAACCCGGCAGGCCCAGTGGGGTGTCACAAGCATTTAGGCCCAGGACATAGGGCGCCTTCTTTGTCTGCACAGCTGCCCAAACTCTCACTTTTCCACTCAGGCCACCCACTTAGTTGAAGTGTGTGTGGAACCTGTCCGCGCAGTATACCTCGCTGCACAGCTAACCATAGTTCTGGGCATCGTAGCTTCCAGCCAGGTGACCGAAGTTCGCAGGAGAGATGATTCCCCGGTTCACACGCAGAGAGGCTCCTGCCCGGGCCACAGGCCGCCCAATGGCCCTGCCCAAGATCGGGGGCCGAAAGCAGCCCTGTCTAAGTCCCCTACCCCTAGAGGGAGTATTGGACCAACACTTCTAGAAAACGGGGTCCTTGTGGGCAACTCATTGGAGGGACACAAATAAATCTTTGCCGACGTTTTGCTGAAACTTACGAGCGTTCACACCTAAGCCTCTTACAAGGTCAGCTGTTTAGCTAAACATGAGCTCATGATCTAAATTTACACAATAATGAAGAAATCAGCTACAAAGGGAGACAATCAGCAAAAACAATCAATACCAGAATTAGATTCCCTAGGTCATCCTTGAGATGTTGGAATAATCAGGTGCTAGGCAGAAAATATACATAAACCTGGAAATGAAACAAGGAACAAGGATGTTTTCAAAGACTGGTAGGATCTCTAAAACATTTTTAAAGTACATGTCATTGATAAAGCTAAATACTCAAAGTTTGTTTAATACAACAAATTAAGCAGTGAGAAGAGTGAAATTATGCTGTTTAGAAAACTATGGAAGGTGAGATTTTCTGCCTAATTATATAAGATGATTTCTCTAAAAAATACACATGATTTCAAAGACTTATTGGCTGTGAAATAAGTTAAGGGTATTTCAAATGGCTTGTCTGCAAAGAAAGGTGAGATGTAGGGAATCACAGAAAGCCGATGGGATAATATGTCAATATATACATTGCTATATGGTGAACTAAGCCTTAGGCCGGCAACAGTGTAGAGGAATGGACCCTTAGAAATGTACAAGTAAGCTGGAATCTTTAAAAGTTCAAATCTTTATAAGTAAAAAGATTTATTAAAATGAATAACCAAGTGTTTTACTTGACATCAGAAAATCAAAACAATAAACCCTGAGAACATAGAAAAAAGATAAATAAAGATATGAGCCGAACTTAATACAACAGAAAACGTATACAATTCAGGTGATTTAGTAAGTCCAAAGAATATTCTTTGAAAAGAGTTAAATGACACACTTTGATTAAGGAAAACAAAAACATAAGTAAAGAATATACAGAAAGAATCAGGACAATGTTATAGCAGAGAATATATGAAATGCCAGTAAATTTGAACATTTCTGTAAAGCGGACCATTTCCTAGCTCCTAAAGTTTACCAAAACTGACACAAGAGGAAATCATTTAAGGTCATCATGTCTGCCCTTGGCATTCTCGGAACGCCCTGGCCTGAGAATGCAGCATCTGTAGTCCATGGTAACCTGCGGAGAGTGGGCGGGGCTGAGGGAGGCTGGAACACTGCCCTCACTGAGGGAGTGGGTGTGTCCATCTCTGCTGTGACTGAACAAAGGGCAGGGGAGCAGGGGGCCCAGGGCAGGGCCCTCAGAGCCCGGCAGGCCCAGTGGGGTGTCACAAGCATTTAGGCCCAGGCCATAGGGCGCCTTCTTTGTCTGCACAGCTGCCCAAACTCTCACTTTTCCACTCAGGCCACCCACTTAGTTGAAGTGTGTGTGGAACCTCTCCGCGCAGTATACCTCGCTGCACAGCTAACCATAGGTCTGGGCATCGTAGCTTCCTGCCAGGTGACCGAAGTTCGCAGTAGAGATGATTCCCAGGTTCACACGCAGAGAGGCTCCTGCCCGGGCCACAGGCCGCCCAATGCCCCTGCCCAAGATCGGGGGCCGAAAGCAGCCCTGTCTAAGTCCCCTACCCCTAGAGGGAGTATTGGACCAACACTTCTAGAAAACGGGGTCCTTGTGGGCAACTCAATGGAGGGACACAAATAAATCTTTGCCGACGTTTTGCTGAAACTTACGAGCGTTCACACCTAAGCCTCTTACAAGGTCAGCTGTTTAGCTAAACATGAGCTCATGATCTAAATTTACACAATAATGAAGAAATCAGCTACAAAGGGAGACAATCAGCAAAAACAATCAATACCAGAATTAGATTCCCTAGGCCATCCTTGAGATGTTGGAATAATCAGGTGCTAGGCAGAAAATACACATAAACCTGGAAATGAAACAAGGAACAAGGATGTTTTCAAAGACTGGTAGGATCTCTAAAACATTTTTAAAGTACATGTCATTGATAAAGCTAAATACTCAAAGTTTGTTTAATACAACAAATTAAGCAGTGAGAAGAGTGAAATTATGCTGTTTAGAAAACTATGGAAGGTGAGATTTTCTGCCTAATTATATAAGATGATTTCTCTAAAAAATACACATGATTTCAAAGACTTATTGGCTGTGAAATAAGTTAAGGGTATTTCAAATGGCTTGTCTACAAAGAAAGGTGAGATGTAGGGAATCACAGAAAGCCGAGGGGATAATATGTCAATATATACATTGCTATATGGTGAACTAAGCCTTAGGCCGGCAACAGTGTAGAGGAATGGAGCCTTAGAAGCGTACAAGTAAGCTGGAATCTTTAAAAGTTCAAATCTTTATAAGTAAAAAGATTTATTAAAATGAATAACCAAGTGTTTTACTTGACATCAGAAAATCAAAACAATAAATCCTGAGAACATAGAAAAAAAGATAAATAAAGATATGAGCAGAACTTAATACAACAGAAAACGTATAAAATTCAGGTGATTTAGTAAGTCCAAAGAATATTCTTTGAAAAGATTTAAAAGACACTCTTTGATTAAGGAAAACAAAAACATAAGTAAAGAATATACAGAAAGAATCAGGACAATGTTATAGCAGAGAATATATGAAATGCCAGTAAATTTGAACATTTCTGTAAAGCGGACCATTTCCTAGCTCCTAAAGTTTACCAAAACTGACACAGGAGGAAATCATTTAAGGTCATCATGTCTGCCATTGGCATTCTCGGAACGCCCTGGCCTCAGATTGCAGCATCTGTAGTCCATGGTAACCTGCGGAGAGGGGGCGTGGCTGAGGGAGCTTGGAAGACTGCCCTCACTGAGGGAGTGGGTGTGGCCATCTCTGCTGTGACTGAAAAAAGGGCAGGCGAGCAGGGGGCCCAGGGCAGGGCCCTCAGAGCCCGGCAGACACAGTGGGGTGTCACAAGCATTTAGGCCCAGGCCAAAGGGCGCCTTCTTTGTCTGCACAGCTGCCCAAACTCTCAGCTTTCCACTCAGGCCGCCCTCTTATTTGAAGTGTGTTTGGAACCTGTCCGCGCAGTACACCTCGCTGCAAAGCTAACCATCGGTCAGGGCATCGTAGCTTCCTCCCAGGTGACCGAAGTTCGCAGGCAAATGGGTCCCTGGGACACATGCGGAGAGGCTCCTGCCCGGGCCACAGGCCGCCCACTGGCCCTGCCCCAGATCGAAGGCTGAAAAGCAGCCATGTCTCAGTCCACTGCCTCTCGAAGGAGTATTGGACCAACACTTGTAGAAAACGGGGTCCTTGCGGGCAACTCATTGGAGGGACACAAATAAATCTTTGCCGAATTTCTGCTGAAGCTTACCAGCGTTCACAACTAAGCCTCTTACAAGGTCAGCTGTTTAGCTAAACATGAGCTCATGATCTAAATTTACACAATATTGAAGTAATCAGCTACAAAGTGAGACAATCAGCAAAAACAATCAATACCAGAATTAGATTCCCTAGGCCATCCATCTGATGTTGGAATAATCAGGTGCAAGGCAGAAAATATACATAAAACTGGAACTGAAACAAGAAACAAGGAGGTTTTCAAAGGCTGGTAGGATCTCTAAAACATTTTTAAAGTACATGTCGTTGATAAACCTAAATACTCAAAGGTTGTTTAATACCACAGATTAAGCATTGAGAAGAGTGAAATTATGCTGTTTTGAAAACTATGGCAGGTGAGATTTTCTGCCTCATTATATAAGATGATTTCTCTAAAAAATAGACATTATTCCAAAGACTTATTGGCTGTGAAATAAGTTAAGTGTATTTCAAATGGCTTGTCTGCAAAGAAAGGTGAGATGTAGGGAATCACAGAAAGTCGAGGGGAAAATGTCAATATATACATTGCTATATGGTGAACGAAGCCTTAGGCCAGCCACAATGTAGAGGACCTGACCCTTAGAAACTTAAAAGTGAGCTGGATTCTTTAAAAGTTCAAATCTTTATAAGTAAAAAGATTGATGAATATGAATAACCAAGTTTTTAATTGACATCAGAAGATCAAAACAATAAACCCTGAGAACATAGAAAAAAGATAAATAAAGATATGAGCAGAACTTAATACCACAGAAAACGTATAAAATTCAGGTGAGGTAGTAAGTCCAAAGAACATTTTTTAAAAAGATTTAAAAGACACACTTTGATTAAGGAAAACACAAACATAATTAAAGAATATATAGAAAGAATCAGGACAATGTTATAGCAGAGAATATATGAAATGCCAGTAAATTTGAACATTTCTGCAAAGTTGACCATTTCCTAGCTCCTACAGTTTACCAAAACTGACACAAGAGGAAATCATTTAAGGTCATCATGTCTGCCCTTGGCATTCTCGGAACGCCCTGGCCCGAGAATGCAGCATCTGTAGTCCATGGTAACCTGCGGAGAGTGGGCGGGGCTGAAGGAGGCTGGAACACTGCCCTCACTGAGGGTGTGGGTGTGGCCATCTCTGCTGTGACTGAACAAAGGGCAGGGGAGCAGGGGGCCCAGGGCAGGGCCCTCAGAACCAGGCAGGCCCAGTGGGGTGTCACAAGCATTTAGGCACAGGCCATAGGGCGCCTTCTTTGTCTGCACAGCTGCCCAAACTCTCACTTTTCCACTCAGGCCACCCACTTAGTTGAAGTGTGTGTGGAACCTGTCCGCGCAGTATACCTCGCTGCACAGCTAACCATAGGTCTGGGCATCGTAGCTTCCTGCCAGGTGACCGAAGTTCGCAGTAGAGATGATTCCCAGGTTCACACGCAGAGAGGCTCCTGCCCGGGCCACAGGCCGCCCAATGCCCCTGCCCAAGATCGGGGGCCGAAAGCAGCCCTGTCTAAGTCCCCTACCGCTAGAGGGAGTATTGGAACAACTCTTCTAGAAAACGGGGTCCTTGTGGGCAACTCATTGGAGGGACACAAAGAAATCTTTGCCGACTTTTTGCTGAAACTTACGAGCGTTCACACCTAAGCCTCTTACAAGGTCAGCTGTTTAGATAAACATGAGCTCATGATCTAAATTTACACAATAATGAAGAAATCAGTTACAAAGGGAGACAATCAGCAAAAACAATCAATACCAGAATTAGATTCCCTAGGCCATCCTTGAGATGTTGGAATAATCAGGTCCTAGGCAGAAAATATACATAAACCTGGAAATGAAACAAGGAACAAGGATGTTTTCAAAGACTGGTAGGATCTCTAAAACATTTTTAAAGTACATGTCATTGATAAAGCTAAATACTCAAAGTTTGTTTAATACAACAAATTAAGCAGTGAGAAGAGTGAAATTATGCTGTTTAGAAAACTATGGAAGGTGAGATTTTCTGCCTAATTATATAAGATGATTTCTCTAAAAAATACACATGATTTCAAAGACTTATTGGCTGTGAAATAAGTTAAGGGTATTTCAAATGGCTTGTCTACAAAGAAAGGTGAGATGTAGGGAATCACAGAAAGCCGAGGGGATAATATGTCAATATATACATTGCTATATGGTGAACTAAGCCTTAGGCCGGCAACAGTGTAGAGGAATGGAGCCTTAGAAGCGTACAAGTAAGCTGGAATCTTTAAAAGTTCAAATCTTTATAAGTAAAAAGATTTATTAAAATGAATAACCAAGTGTTTTACTTGACATCAGAAAATCAAAACAATAAACCCTGAGAACATAGAAAAAAAGATAAATAAAGATATGAGCAGAACTTAATACAACAGAAAACGTATAAAATTCAGGTGATTTAGTAAGTCCAAAGAATATTCTTTGAAAAGATTTAAAAGACACTCTTTGATTAAGGAAAACAAAAACATAAGTAAAGAATATACAGAAAGAATCAGGACAATGTTATAGCAGAGAATATATGAAATGCCAGTAAATTTGAACATTTCTGTAAAGCGGACCATTTCCTAGCTCCTAAAGTTTACCAAAACTGACACAGGAGGAAATCATTTAAGGTCATCATGTCTGCCCTTGGCATTCTCGGAACGCCCTGGCCTCAGATTGCAGCATCTGTAGTCCATGGTAACCTGCGGAGAGGGTGCGTGGCTGAGGGAGCTTGGAAGACTGCCCTCACTTAGGGAGTGGGTGTGGCCATCTCTGCTGTGACTGAAAAAAGGGCAGGGGAGCAGGGGGCCCAGGGCAGGGCCCTCAGAGCCCGGCAGACACAGTGGGGTGTCACAAGCATTTAGGCCCAGGCCAAAGGGCGCCTTCTTTGTCTGCACAGCTGCCCAAACTCTCACCTTTCCACTCAGGCCGCCCTCTTATTTGAAGTGTGTTTGGAACATGTCCGCGCAGTACACCTCGCTGCAAAGCTAACCATAGGTCAGGGCATCGTAGCTTCCTGCCAGGTGACCGAAGTTCGCAGGCAAATGGGTCCCTGGGACACATGCGGAGAGGCTCCTGCCCGGGCCACAGGCCGCCCACTGGCCCTGCCACAGATCGAAGGCTGAAAAGCAGCCATGTCTCAGTCCACTGCCTCTCGAAGGAGTATTGGACCAACACTTGTAGAAAACGGGGTCCTTGCGGGCAACTCATTGGAGGGACACAAATAAATCTTTGCCGACTTTCTGCTGAAGCTTACCAGCGTTCACACCTAAGCCTCTTACAAGGTCAGCTGTTTAGCTAAACATGAGCTCATGATCTAAATTTACACAATATTGAGGTAATCAGCTACAAAGTGAGACAAACAGCAAAAACAATCAATACCAGAATTAGTTTCCCTAGGCCATCCATCTGATGTTGGAATAATCAGGTGCAAGGCAGAAAATATACATAAAACTGGAACTGAAACAAGAAACAAGGAGGTTTTCAAAGGCTGGTAGGATCTCTAAAACATTTTTAAAGTACATGTCGTTGATAAACCTAAATACTCAAAGGTTGTTTAATACCACAGATTAAGCATTGAGAAGAGTGAAATTATGCTGTTTTCAAAACTATGGCAGGTGAGATTTTCTGCCTCATTATATAAAATGATTTCTCTAAAAAATAGACATTATTTCAAACACTTATGGACTGTGAAATAAGTTAAGTGTATTTCAAATGGCTTGTCTGCAAAGAAAGGTGAGATGTAGGGAATCACAGAAAGTCGAGGGGAAAATGTCAATATATACATTGCTATATGGTGAACTAAGCCTTAGGCCAGCCACAATGTAGAGGACCTGACACTTAGAAACTTAAAAGTGAGCTGGAATCTTTAAAAGTTCAAATCTTTATAAGTAAAAAGATTGATGAAAATGAATAACCAAGTGTTTTATTTGACATCAGAAGATCAAAACAATAAACACTGAGAACATAGAAAAAAGATAAATAAAGATATGAGCAGAACTTAATACCACAGAAAACGTATAAAGTTCAGGTGAGGTAGTAAGTCCAAAGAATATTCTTTGAAAAGATTTAAAAGACACACTTTGATTAAGCAGAACACAAACATAATTAAAGAATATATAGAAAGAATCAGGACAATGTTATAGCAGAGAATATATGAAATGCCAGTAAATTTGAACATTTTTGTAAAGCGGACCATTTCCTAGCTCCTAAAGTTTACCAAAACTGACACAAGAGGAAATCATTTAAGGTCATCCTGTCTGCCCTTGGCATTCTCGGAACACCCTGGCCTCAGAATGCAGCATCTGTAGTCCATGGTAACCTGCGGGGAGGGGGCGTGGCTGAGGGAGGTTGGAAGACTGCCCTCACTGAGGGAGTGGGTGTGGCCATCTCTGCTGTGACTGAACAAAGGGCAGGGGAGCATGTGGCCCAGGGCAGGGCCCTCAGAGCCCGGCAGACCCAGTGGGGTGTCACAAGCATTTAGGCCCAGGCCAAAGGGCGCCTTCTTTGTCTGCACAGCTGCCCAAACTCTCAACTTTCCACTCAGGCCGCCCTCTTATTTGAAGTGTGCTTGGGACCTGTCCGCGCAGTACACCTCGCTGCACAGCTAACCGTAGGTCAGGGCATCGTAGCTTCCTGCCAGGTGACCGAAGTTCGCAGGCAAATGGGTCCCTGGGACACATGCGGAGAGGCTCCTGCCCGGGCCACAGGCCGCCCACTGGCCCTGCCCCAGATCGAAGGCTGAAAAGCAGCCATGTCTGAGTCCACTGCCTCTCGAAGGAGTATTGGACCAACACTTGTAGAAAACGGGGTCCTTGCGGGCAACTCATTGGAGGGACACAAATAAATCTTTGCCGACTTTCTGCTGAAGCTTACCAGCGTTCACACCTAAGCCTCTTACAAGGTCAGCTGTTTAGCTAAACATGAGCTCATGATCTAAATTTACACAATATTGAGGTAATCAGCTACAAAGTGAGACAATCAGCAAAAACAATCAATACCAGAATTAGTTTCCCTAGGCCATCCATCTGATGTTGGAATAATCAGGTGCAAGGCAGAAAATATACATAAAACTGGAACTGAAACAAGAAACAAGCAGGTTTTCAAAGGCTGGTAGGATCTCTAAAACATTTTTAAAGTACATGTCGTTGATAAACCTAAATACTCAAAGGTTGTTTAATACCACAGATTAAGCATTGAGAAGAGTGAAATTATGCTGTTTTCAAAACTATGGCAGGTGAGATTTTCTGCCTCATTATATAAAATGATTTCTCTAAAAAATAGACATTATTTCAAACACTTATTGACTGTGAAATAAGTTAAGTGTATTTCAAATGGCTTGTCTGCAAAGAAAGGTGAGATGTAGGGAATCACAGAAAGTCGAGGGGAAAATGTCAATATATACATTGCTATATGGTGAACTAAGCCTTAGGCCAGCCACAATGTAGAGGACCTGACCCTTAGAAACTTAAAAGTGAGCTGGAATCTTTAAAAGTTCAAATCTTTATAAGTAAAAAGATTGATGAAAATGAATATCCAAGTGTTTTAATTGACATCAGAAGATCAAAACAATAAACACTGAGAACATAGAAAAAAGATAAATAAAGATATGAGCAGAACTTAATACAACAGAAAACGTATACAATTCAGGTGATTTAGTAAGTCCAAAGAATATTCTTTGAAAAGAGTTAAAAGACACACTTTGATTAAGGAAAACAAAAACATAAGTAAAGAATATACAGAAAGAATCAGGACAATGTTATAGCAGAGAATATATGAAATGCCAGTAAATTTGAACATTTCTGTAAAGCGGACCATTTCCTAGCTCCTAAAGTTTACCAAAACTGACACAAGAGGAAATCATTTAAGGTCATCCTGTCTGCCCTTGGCATTCTCGGAACACCCTGGCCTGAGAATGCAGCATCTGTTGTCCATGGTAACCTGCGGGGAGGGGGCGTGGCTGAGGGAGGTTGGAAGACTGCCCTCACTGAGGGAGTGGGTGTGGCCATCTCTGCAGTGTCTGAACAAAGGGCAGGGGAGCATGTGGCCCAGGGCAGGGCCCTCAGAGCCCGGCAGAGCCAGTGGGGTGTCACAAGCATTTAGGCCCAGGCCAAAGGGCGCCTTCTTTGTCTGCACAGCTGCCCAAACTCGCACCTTTCCACTCAGGCCGCCCTCTTATTTGAAGTGTGTTTGGAACCTGTCCGCGCAGTACACCTCGCTGCACAGCTAACCATAGGTCAGGGCCTCGTAGCTTCCTCCCTGGTGACCGAAGTTCGCAGGCAAATGGGTCCCTGGGACACATGCGGAGAGGCTCCTGCCCGGGCCACAGGCCGCCCACTGGCCCTGCCCCAGATCGAAGGCTTAAAAGCAGCCATGTCTGAGTCCACTGCCTCTCGAAGGAGTATTGGACCAACACTTGTAGAAAACGGGGTACTTGCGGGCAACTCATTGGAGGGACACAAATAAATCTTTGCCGACTTTCTGCTGAAGCTTACCAGCGTTCACACCTAAGCCTCTTACAAGGTCAGCTGTTTAGCTAAACATGAGCTCATGATCTAAATTTACACAATATTGAAGTAATCAGCTACAAAGTGAGACAATCAGCAAAAACAATCAATACCAGAATTAGATTCCCTAGGCCATCCATCTGATGTTGGAATAATCAGGTGCAAGGCAGAAAATATACATAAAACTGGAACTGAAACAAGAAACAAGGAGGTTTTCAAAGGCTGGTAGGATCTCTAAAACATTTTTAAAGTACATGTCGTTGATAAACCTAAATACTCAAAGGTTGTTTAATACCACAGATTAAGCATTGAGAAGAGTGAAATTATGCTGTTTTGAAAACTAGGGCAGGTGAGATTTTCTGCCTCATTATATAAGATGATTTCTCTAAAAAATAGACATTATTTCAAAGACTTATTGGCTGTGAAATAAGTTAAGTGTATTTCAAATGGCTTGTCTGCAAAGAAAGGTGAGATGTAGGGAATCACAGAAAGTCGAGGGGAAAATGTCAATATATACATTGCTATATGGTGAACTAAGCCTTAGGCCAGCCACAATGTAGAGGACCTGACCCTTAGAAACTTAAAAGTGAGCTGGAATCTTTAAAAGTTCAAATCTTTATAAGTAAAAAGATTGATGAAAATGAATAACCAAGTGTTTTAATTGACATCAGAAGATCAAAACAATAAACCCTGAGAACATAGAAAAAAGATAAATAAAGATATGAGCAGAACTTAATACCACAGAAAACGTATAAAGTTCAGGTGAGGTAGTAAGTCCAAAGAATATTCTTTGAAAAGATTTAAAAGACACACTTTGATTAAGCAGAACACAAACATAATTAAAGAATATATAGAAAGAATCAGGACAATGTTATAGCAGAGAATATATGAAATGCCAGTAAATTTGAACATTTCTGTAAAGTTGCCCATTTCCTAGCTCCTACAGTTTACCAAAACTGACACAAGAGGAAATCATTTAAGGTCATCATGTCTGCCCTTGGCATTCTCGGAACGCCCTGGCCTGAGAATGCAGCATCTGTAGTCCATGGTAACCTGCGGAGAGTGGGCGGGGCTGAGGGAGGCTGGAACACTGCCCTCACTGAGGGAGTGGGTGTGGCCATCTCTGCTGTGACTGAACAAAGGGCAGGGGAGCAGGGGGCCCAGGGCAGGGCCCTCAGAGCAAGGCAGGCCCAGTGGGGTGTCACAAGCATTTAGGCCCAGGCCATAGGGCGCCTTCTTTGTCTGCACAGCTGCCCAAACTCTCACTTTTCCACTCAGGCCACCCACTTAGTTGAAGTGTGTGTGGAACCTGTCCACGCAGTATACCTTGATGCACAGCTAACCATAGGTCTGGGCATCGTAGCTTCCTGCCAGGTGACCGAAGATCGCAGCAGAGATGATTCCCAGGTTCAAATGCAGAGAGGCTCCTGCCCGGGCCACAGGTCGCCCAATGCACCTGCCCAAGATCGGGGGCCGAAAGCAGCCCTGTCTAAGTCCCCTACCGCTAGAGGGAGTATTGGACCAACACTTGTAGAAAACGGGGTCCTTGTGGGCCACTCATTGGAGGGACACAAAGAAATCTTTGCCGACTTTTTGCTGAAACTTACGAGCGTTCAACTTAAGCCTCTTGCAAGGTCAGCTGTTTAGCTAAACATGAGCTCATGATATAAATTTACACAATAATGAAGAAATCAGCTACAAAGGGAGACAATCAGCAAAAACAATCAATACCAGAATTAGATTCCCTAGGCCATCCTTGAGATGTTGGAATAATCAGGTGCTAGGCAGAAAATATACATAAACCTGGAAATGAAACAAGGAACAAGGATGTTTTCAAAGACTGGTAGGATCTCAAAAACATTTTTAAAGTACATGTCATTGATAAAGCTAAATACTCAAAGGTTGTTTAATACAACAAATTAAGCAGTGAGAAGAGTGAAATTATGCTGTTTAGAAAACTATGGAAGGTGAGATTTTCTGCCTAATTATATAAGATGATTTCTCTAAAAAATACACATGATTTCAAAGACTTATTGGCTGTGAAATAAGTTAAGGGTATTTCAAATGGCTTGTCTGCAAAGAAAGGTGAGATGTAGGGAATCACAGAAAGCCGAGGGGATAATATGTCAATATATACATTGTTATATGGTGAACTAAGCCTTAGGCCGGCAACAGTGTAGAAGAATGGACCCTTAGAAACGTACAAGTAAGCTGGAATCTTTAAAAGTTCAAATCTTTATAAGTAAAAAGATTTATTAAAATGAATAACCAAGTGTTTTACTTGACATCAGAAAATCAAAACAATAAACCCTGAGAACATAGAAAAAAGATAAATAAAGATATGAGCAGAACTTAATACAACAGAAAACGTATACAATTCAGGTGATTTAGTAAGTCCAAAGAATATTCTTTGAAAAGAGTTAAAAGACACACTTTGATTAAGGAAAACCAAAACATAAGTAAAGAATATACAGAAAGAATCAGGACAATGTTATAGCAGAGAATATATGAAATGCCAGTAAATTTGAACATTTCTGTAAAGCGGACCATTTCCTAGCTCCTAAAGTTTACCAAAACTGACACAAGAGGAAATCCTTTAAGGTCATCATGTCTGCCCTTGGCATTCTCGGAACGCCCTGGCCTCAGAATGCAGCATCTGTAGTCCATGGTAACCTGCGGAGAGGGGGCGTGGCTGAGGGAGGTTGGAAGACTGCCCTCACTGAGGGAGTGGGTGTGGCCATCTCTGCTGTGACTGAACAAAGGGCAGAGGAGCAGGGGGCCCAGGGCAGGGCCCTCAGAGCCCGGCAGACACAGTGGGGTGTCACAAGCATTTAGGCCCAGGCCAAAGGGCGCCTTCTTTGTCTGCACAGCTGCCCAAACTCTCACCTTTCCACTCAGGCCGCCCTCTTATTTGAAGTGTGTTTGGAACCTGTCCGCGCAGTACACCTCGCTGCACAGTTAACCATAGTTCAGGGCATCGTAGCTTTCTGCCAGGTGACCGAAGTTCGCAGGCAAATGGGTCCCTGGGACACATGCGGAGAGGCTCCTGCCCGGGCCACAGGCCGCCCACTGGCCCTGCCCCAGATCGTAGGCTGAAAAGCAGCCATGTCTGAGTCCACAGCCTCTCGAAGGAGTATTGGACCAACACTTGTAGAAAACGGGGTCCTTGCGGGCAAATCATTGGAGGGACACAAATAAATCTTTGCCGACTTTCTGCTGAAGCTTACCAGCGTTCACACCTAAGCCTCTTACAAGGTCAGCTATTTAGCTAAACATGAGCTCATGATCTAAATTTACACAATATTGAAGTAATCAGCTACAAAGTGAGACAATCAGCAAAAACAATCAATACCAGAATTAGATTCCCTAGGCCATCCATCTGATGTTGGAATAATCAGGTGCAAGGCAGAAAATATACATAAAACTGGAACTGAAACAAGAAACAAGGAGGTTTTCAAAGGCTGGTAGGATCTCTAAAACATTTTTAAAGTACATGTCGTTGATAAACCTAAATACTCAAAGGTTGTTTAATACCACAGATTAAGCATTGAGAAGACTGAAATTATGCTGTTTTGAAAACTAGGGCAGGTGAGATTTTCTGCCTCATTATATAAGATGATTTCTCTAAAAAATAGACATTATTTCAAAGACTTATTGGCTGTGAAATAAGTTAAGTGTATTTCAAATGGCTTGTCTGCAAAGAAAGGTGAGATGTAGGGAATCACAGAAAGACGAGGGGAAAATGTCAATATATACATTGCTATATGGTGAACTAAGCCTTAGGCCAGCCACAATGTAGAGGACCTGTCCCTTAGAAACTTAAAAGTGAGCTGGAATCTTTAAAAGTTCAAATCTTTATAAGTAAAAAGATTGATGAAAATGAGTAACCAAGTGTTTTAATTGACATCAGAAGATCAAAACAATAAACCCTGAGAACATAGAAAAAAGATAAATAAAGATATGAGCAGAACTTAATACCACAGAAAACGTATAAAGTTCAGGTGAGGTAGTAAGTGCAAAGAATATTCTTCGAAAAGATTTAAAAGACAAACTTTGATTAAGCAGAACACAAACATAATTAAAGAATATATAGAAAGAATCAGGGCAATGTTATAGCAGAGAATATATGAAATGCCAGTAAATTTGAACATTTCTGTAAAGTTGCCCATTTCCTAGCTCCTACAGTTTACAAAAACTGACACAAGAGGAAATCATTTAAGGTCATCATGTCTGCCCTTGGCATTCTCGGAACGCCCTGGCCTGAGAATGCAGCATCTGTAGTCCATGGTAACCTGCGGAGAGTGGGCGGGGCTGAGGGAGGCTGGAACACTGCCCTCACTGAGGGAGAGGGTGTGGCCAACTCTGCTGTGACTGAACAAAGGGCAGGGGAGCAGGGGGCCCAGGGCAGGGCCCTCAGAGCCCGGCAGGCCCAGTGGGGTGTCACAAGCATTTAGGCCCTGGCCATAGGGCGCCTTCTTTGTCTGCACAGCTGCCCAAACTCTCACTTTTCCACTCAGGCCACCCACTTAGTTGAAGTGTGTGTGGAACCTGTCCGCGCAGTATACCTCGCTGCACAGCTAACCATAGGTCTGGGCATCGTAGCTTCCTGCCAGGTGACCGAAGTTCGCAGGAGAGATGATTCCCAGGTTCACACGCAGAGAGGCTCCTGCCCGGGCCACAGGCCGCCCAATGCCCCTGCCCAAGATCGGGGGCCGAAAGCAGCCCTGTCTAAGTCCCCTACCCCTAGAGGGAGTATTGGACCAACACTTGTAGAAAACGGGGTCCTTGTGGGCCACTCATTGGAGGGACACAAAGAAATCTTTGCCGACTTTTTGCTGAAACTTACGAGCGTTCAACCTAAGCCTCTTACAAGGTCAGCTGTTTAGCTAAACATAAGCTCATGATCTAAATTTACACAATAATGAAGAAATCAGCTACAAAGGGAGACAATCAGCAAAAACAATCAATACCAGAATTAGATTCCCTAGGCCATCCTTGAGATGTTGGAATAATCAGGTGCTAGGCAGAAAATATACATAAACCTGGAAATGAAACAAGGAACAAGGATGTTTTCAAAGACTGGTAGGATCTCTAAAACATTTTTAAAGTACATGTCATTGATAAAGCTAAATACTCAAAGGTTGTTTAATACAACAAATTAAGCAGTGAGAAGAGTGAAATTATGCTGTTTAGAAAACTATGGAAGGTGAGATTTTCTGCCTAATTATATAAGATGATTTCTCTAAAAAATACACATGATTTCAAAGACTTATTGCCTGTGAAATAAGTTAAGGGTATTTCAAATGGCTTGTCTGCAAAGAAAGGTGAGATGTAGGCAATCACAGAAAGCCGAGGGGATAATATGTCAATATATACATTGCTATATGGTGAACTAAGCCTTAGGCCGGCAACAGTGTAGAGGAATGGACCCTTAGAAACGTACAAGTAAGCTGGAATCTTTAAAAGTTCAAATCTTTATAAGTAAAAAGATTTATTAAAATGAATAACCAAGTGTTTTACTTGACATCAGAAAATCAAAACAATAAACCCTGGAACATAGAAAAAAGATAAATAAAGATATGAGCAGAACTTAATACAACAGAAAACGTATACAATTCAGGTGATTTAGTAAGTCCAAAGAATATTCTTTGAAAAGAGTTAAAAGACACACTTTGATTAAGGAAAACCAAAACATAAGTAAAGAATATACAGAAAGAATCAGGACAATGTTATAGCAGAGAATATATGAAATGCCAGTAAATTTGAACATTTCTGTAAAGCGGACCATTTCCTAGCTCCTAAAGTTTACCAAAACTGACACAAGAGGAAATCCTTTAAGGTCATCATGTCTGCCCTTGGCATTCTCGGAACGCCCTGGCCTCAGAATGCAGCATCTGTAGTCCATGGTAACCTGCGGAGTGGGGGCGGGGCTGAGGGAGGTTGGAAGACTGCCCTCACTGAGGGAGTGGGTGTGGCCATCTCTGCTGTGACTGAACAAAGGGCAGGGGAGCAGGGGGCCCAGGGCAGGGCCCTCAGAGCCCGGCAGACACAGTGGGGTGTCACAAGCATTTAGGCCCAGGCCAAAGGGCGCCTTCTTTGTCTGCACAGCTGCCCAAACTCTCACGTTTCCACTCAGGCCGCCCTCTTATTTGAAGTGTGTTTGGAACCTGTCCGCGCAGTACACCTCGCTGCACAGCTAAACATAGGTCAGGGCATCGTAGCTTTCTGCCAGGTGACCGAAGTTCGCAGGCAAATGGGTCCGTGGGACACATGCGGAGAGGCTCCTGCCCGGGCCACAGGCCGCCCACTGGCCCTGCCCCTGATCGAAGGCTGAAAAGCAGCCATGTCTGAGTCCACTGCCTCTCGAAAGAGTATTGGACCAACATTTGTAATAAACGGGGTCCTTGCGGGCAACTCATTGGAGGGACACAAATAAATCTTTGCCGACTTTCTGCTGAAGCTTACCAGCGTTCACACCTAAGCCTCTTACAAGGTCAGCTGTTTAGCTAAACATGAGCTCATGATCTAAATTTACACAATATTGAAGTAATCAGCTACAAAGTGAGACAATCAGCAAAAACAATCAATACCAGAATTAGATTCCCTAGGCCATCCATCTGATGTTGGAATAATCAGGTGCAAGGCAGAAAATATACATAAAACTGGAACTGAAACAAGAAACAAGGAGGTTTTCAAAGGCTGGTAGGATCTCTAAAACATTTTTAAAGTACATGTCGTTGATAAACCTAAATACTCAAAGGTTGTTTAATACCACAGATTAAGCATTGAGAAGACTGAAATTATGCTGTTTTGAAAACTAGGGCAGGTGAGATTTTCTGCCTCATTATATAAGATGATTTCTCTAAAATATAGACATTATTTCGAAGACTTATTGGCTGTGAAATAAGTTAAGTGTATTTCAAATGGCTTGTCTGCAAAGAAAGGTGAGATGTAGGGAATCACAGAAAGACGAGGGGAAAATGTCAATATATACATTGCTATATGGTGAACTAAGCCTTAGGCCAGCCACAATGTAGAGGACCTGACCCTTAGAAACTTAAAAGTGAGCTGGAATCTTTAAAAGTTCAAATCTTTATAAGTAAAAAGATTGATGAAAATGAATAACCAAGTGTTTTAATTGACATCAGAAGATCAAAACAATAAACCCTGAGAACATAGAAAAAAGATTAATAAAGATATGAGCAGAATTTAATACCACAGAAATCGTATAAAGTTCAGGTGAGGTAGTAAGTCCAAAGAATATTCTTTGAAAAGATTTAAAAGACACACTTTGATTAAGCAGAACACAAACATAATTAAAGAATATATAGAAAGAATAAGGACAATGTTATAGCAGAGAATATATGAAATGCCAGTAAATTTGAACATTTCTGTAAAGTTGCCCATTTCCTAGCTCCTACAGTTTACCAAAACTGACACAAGAGGAAATCATTTAAGGTCATCATGTCTGCCCTTGGCATTCTCGGAACGCCCTGGCCTGAGAATGCAGCATCTGTAGTCCATGGTAACCTGCGGAGAGTGGGCGGGGCTGAGGGAGGCTGGAACACTGCCCTCACTGAGGGAGTGGGTGTGGCCATCTCTGCTGTGACTGAACAAAGGGCAGGGGAGCAGGGGGCCCAGGGCAGGGCCCTCAGAGCCCGGCAGGCCCAGTGGGGTGTCACAAGCATTTAGGCCCTGGCCATAGGGCGCCTTCTTTGTCTGCACAGCTGCCCAAACTCTCACTTTTCCACTCAGGCCACCCACTTAGTTGAAGTGTGTGTGGAACCTGTCCGCGCAGTATACCTCGCTGCACAGCTAACCATAGGTCAGGGCATCGTAGCTTCCTGCCAGGTGACCGAAGTTCGCAGGAGAGATGATTCCCAGGTTCACACGCAGAGAGGCTCATGCCCGGGCCACAGGCCGCCCAATGCCCCTGCCCAAGATCGGGGGCCGAAAGCAGCCCTGTCTAAGTCCCCTACCGCTAGAGGGAGTATTGGACCAACACTTCTAGAAAACGGGGTCCTTGTGGGCAACTCATTGGAGGGACACAAAGAAATCTTTGCCGACTTTTTGCTGAAACTTATGAGCGTTCACACCTAAGCCTCTTACAAGGTCAGCTGTTTAGCTAAACATGAGCTCATGATCTAAATTTACACAATAATGAAGAAATCAGCTACAAAGGGAGACAATCAGCAAAAACAATCAATACCAGAATTAGATTCCCTAGGCCATCCTTGAGATGTTGGAATAATCAGGTGCTAGGCAGAAAATATACATAAACCTGGAAATGAAACAAGGAACAAGGATGTTTTCAAAGACTGGTAGGATCTCTAAAACATTTTTAAAGTACATGTCATTGATAAAGCTAAATACTCAAACGTTGTTTAATACAACAAATTAAGCAGTGAGAAGAGTGAAATTATACTGTTTAGAAAACTATGGAAGGTGAGATTTTCTGCCTAATTATATAAGATGACTTCTCTAAAAAATACACATGATTTCAAAGACTTATTGGCTGTGAAATAAGTTAAGGGTATTTCAAATGGCTTGTCTGCAAAGAAAGGTGAGATGTAGGGAATCACAGAAAGCCGAGGGGATAATATGTCAATATATACATTGCTATATGGTGAACTAAGCCTTAGGCCGGCAACAGTGTAGAGGAATGGACCCTTAGAAACGTACAAGTAAGCTGGAATCTTTAAAAGTTCAAATCTTTATAAGTAAAAAGATTTATTAAAATGAATAACCAAGTGTTTTACTTGACATCAGAAAATCAAAACAATAAACCCTGAGAACATAGAAAAAAGATAAATAAAGATATGAGCAGAACTTAATACAACAGAAAACGTTTACAATTCAGGTGATTTAGTAAGTCCAAAGAATATTCTTTGAAAAGAGTTAAAAGACACACTTTGATTAAGGAAAACAAAAACATAAGTAAAGAATATACAGAAAGAATCAGGACAATGTTATAGCAGAGAATATATGAAATGCCAGTAAATTTGAACATTTCTGTAAAGCGGACCATTTCCTAGCTCCTAAAGTTTACCAAAACTGACACAAGAGGAAATCATTTAAGGTCATCATGTCTGCCCTTGGCATTCTCGGAACGCCCTGGCCTCAGAATGCAGCATCTGTAGTCCATGGTAACCTGCGGAGAGGGGGCGTGGCTGAGGGAGGTTGGAAGACTGCCCACACTGAGGGAGTGGGTGTGGCCATCTCTGCTGTGACTGAACAAAGGGCAGAGGAGCAGGGGGCCCAGGGCAGGGCCCTCAGAGCCCGGCAGACACAGTGGGGTGTCACAAGCATTTAGGCCCAGGCCAAAGGGCGCCTTCTTTGTCTGCACAGCTGCCCAAACTCTCACCTTTCCACTCAGGCCGCCCTCTTATTTGAAGTGTGTTTGGAACCTGTCCGCGCAGTACACCTCGCTGCACAGCTAACCATAGGTCAGGGCATCGTAGCTTTCTGCCAGGTGACCGAAGTTCGCAGGCAAATGGGTCCGTGGGACACATGCGGAGAGGCTCCTGCCCGGGCCACAGGCCGCCCACTGGCCCTGCCCCAGATCGAAGGCTGAAAAGCAGCCATGTCTGAGTCCACTGCCTCTCGAAGGTGTATTGGACCAACACTTGTAGAAAACGGGCTCCTTGCGGGAAACTCATTGGAGGGACACAAATAAATCTTTGCCGACTTTCTGCTGAAGCTTACCAGCATTCACACCTAAGCCTCTTACAAGGTCAGCTGTTTAGCTAAACATGAGCCCATGATATAAATTTACACAATATTGAAGTAATCAGCTACAAAGTGAGACAATCAGCAAAAACAATCAATACCAGAATTAGATTCCCTAGGCCATCCATCTGATGTTGGAATAATCAGGTGCAAGGCACAAAATATACAAAAAACTGGAAATGAAACAAGAAACAAGGAGATTTTCAAAGGCTGGTAGGATCTCTAAAACATTTTTAAAGTACATGTCGTTGATAAACCTAAATACTCAAAGTTGTTTAATACCACAGATTAAGCATTGAGAAGAGTGAAATTATGCTGTTTTGAAAACTATGGCAGGTGAGATTTTCTGCCTCATTATATAAGATGATTTCTCTAAAAAATAGACATTATTTCAAAGACTTATTCGCTGTGAAATAAGTTAAGTGTATTTCAAATGGCTTGTCTGCAAAGAAAGGTGAGATGTAGGGAATCACAGAAAGTCGAGGGGAAAATAGGTCAATATATACATTGCTATATGGTGAACTAAGCCTTAGGCCAGCCACAATGTAGAAGACCTGACCCTTAGAAACTTAAAAGTGAGCTGGAATCTTTAAAAGTTCAAATCTTTATAAGTAAAAAGATTGATGGAAATGAATAACCAAGTGTTTTAATTGACATCAGAAGATCAAAACAATAAACCCTGAGAACATAGAAAAAAGATAAATAAAGATATGAGCAGAACTTAATACCACAGAAAACGTATAAAGTTCAGGTGAGGTAGTAAGTCCAAAGAATATTCTTTGAAAAGATTTAAAAGACACACTTTGATTAAGCAAAACACAAAGATAATTAAAGAATATATAGAAAGAATCAGGACAGTGTTATAGCAGAGAATATATGAAATGCCAGTAAATTTGAACATTTCTGTAAAGTTGTCCATTTCCTAGCTCCTACAGTTTACCAAAACTGACACAAGAGGAAATCATTTAAGGTCATCATGTCTGCCCTTGGCATACTCGGAACGCCCTGGCCTGAGAATGCAGCATCTGTAGTCCATGGTAACCTGCGGAGAGTGGGCGTGGCTGAGGGAGCCTGGAACACTGCCCTCACTGAGGGAGTGGGTGTGGCCATCTCTGCTGTGACTGAACAAAGGGCAGGGGAGCAGGGGGCCCAGGGCTGGGCCCTCAGAGCCCGTCAGGCCCAGTGGGGTGTCACAAGCATTTAGGCCCAGGCCATTGGGCGCCTTCTTTGTCTGCACAGCTGCCCAAACTCTCACTTTTCCACTCAGGCCACCCACTTAGTTGAAGTGTGTGTGGAACCTGTCCGCGCAGTATACCTCGCTGCACAGCTAACCATAGGTCTGGGCATCGTAGCTTCCTGCCAGCTGACCGAAGTTCGCAGGAGAGATGATTCCCAGGTTCACACGCAGAGAGGCTCCTGCCCGGGCCACAGGCTTCCCAATGCCCCTGCCCAAGATCGGGGGCCGAAAGCAGCCCTGTCTAAGTCCCCTACCCCTAGAGGGAGTATTGGACCAACACTTCTAGAAAACGGTGTCCTTGTGGGCAACTCATTGGAGGGACACAAATAAATCTTTGCCGACGTTTTGCTGAAACTTACGAGCGTTCACACCTAAGCCTCTTACAAGGTCAGCTGTTTAGCTAAACATGAGCTCATGATCTAAATTTATACAATAATGAAGAAATCAGCTACAAAGGGAGACAATCAGCAAAAACAATCAATACCAGAATTAGATTCCCTAGGCCATCCTTGAGATGTTGGAATAATCAGGTGCTAGGCAGAAAATATACATAAACCTGGAAATGAAACAAGAAACAAGGATGTTTTCAAAGACTGGTAGGATCTCTAAAACATTTTTAAAGTACATGTCATTGATAAAGCTAAATACTCAAAGGTTGTTTAATACAACGAATTAAGCAGTGAGAAGAGTGAAATTATGCTGTTTAGAAAACTATGGAAGGTGAGATTTTCTGCCTAATTATATAAGATGATTTCTCTAAAAAATCCACTTTATTTCAAAGACTTATTGGCTGTGAAATAAGTTAAGGGTATTTCAAATGGCTTGTCTGCAAGAAAGGTGAGATGTAGGGAATCACAGAAAGCCGAGGGGATAATATGTCAATATATACATTGCTATATGGTGAACTAAGCCTTAGGCCGGCAACAGTGTAGAGGAATGGACCCTTAGAAACGTACAATTAAGCTGGAATCTTTAGAAGTTCAAATCTTTATAAGTAAAAAGATTTATTAAAATGAATAACCAAGTGTTTTACTTGACATCAGAAAATCAAAACAAAAAACCCTGAGAACATAGAAAAAAGATAAATAAAGATATGCGCAGAAGTTAATACAACAGAAAACGTATAAAATTCAGGTGATTTAGTAAGTCCAAAGAATATTCTTTGAAAAGAGTTAAAAGACACACTTTGATTAAGCAGAGCACAAACATAATTAAAGAATATATAGAAAGAATCAGGACAATGTTATAGCAGAGAATATATGAAATGCCAGTAAATTTGAACATTTCTGTAAAGCGGACCATTTCCTAGCTCCTAAAGTTTACCAAAACTGACACAAGAGGAAATCATTTAAGGTCATCATGTCTGCCCTTGGCATTCTCGGAAAGCCCTGGCCTCAGAATGCAGCATCTGTAGTCCATGGTAACCTGCGGAGAGGGGGCGTGGCTGAGGGAGCTTGGAAGACTGCCCTCACTGAGGGAGTGGGTGTGGCCATCTCTGCTGTGACTGAACAAAGGGCAGGGGAGCAGGGGGCCAAGGGCAGGGCCCTCAGAGCCCGGCAGACACAGTGGGGTGTTACAAGCATTTAGGCCCAGGCCAAAGGGCGCCTTCTTTGTCTGCACAGCTGCCCAAACTCTCACCTTTCCACTCAGGCCGCCCTCTTATTTGAAGTGTGTTTGGAACCTGTCCGCGCAGTAGACCTCGCTGCACAGCTAACCATAGGTCAGGGCATCGTAGCTTCCTGCCAGGTGACCGAAGTTCGCAGGCAAATGGGTCCCTGGGACACATGCGGAGAGGCTCCTGCCCGGGCCACAGGCCGCCCACTGCCCTGCCCCTGATCGAAGGCTGAAAAGCAGCCATGTCTGAGTCCACTGCCTCTCGAAGGAGTATTGGACCAACACTTGTAGAAAACGGGGTCCTTGCGGGCAACTCATTGGAGGGACACAAATAAATCTCTGCCGACTTTCTGCTGAAGCTTACCAGAGTTCACACCTAAGCCTCTTACAAGGTCAGCTGTTTAGCTAAGCATGAGCTCATGATCTAAATTTACACAATATTGAAGTAATCAGCTACAAAGTGAGACAATCAGCAAAACAATCAATACCAGAATTAGATTCCCTAGGCCATCCATCTGATGTTGGAATAATCAGGTGCAAGGCAGAAAATATACATAAAACTGGAACTGAAACAAGAAACAAGGAGGTTTTCAAAGGCTGGTAGGATCTCTAAAACATTTTTAAAGTACATGTCGTTGATAAACCTAAATACTCAAAGGTTGTTTAATACCACAGATTAAGCATTGAGAAGAGTGAAATTATGCTGTTTTTAAAACTATGGCAGGTGAGATTTTCTGCCTAATTATATAAGATGATTTCTCTAAAAAATAGACATTATTTCAAAGACTTATTGGCAGTGAAATAAGTTAAGTATATTTCAAATGGCTTCTCTGCAAAGAAAGGTGAGATGTAGGGAATCACAGAAAGTCGAGGGGAAAATAGGTCAATATATACATTGCTATATGGTGAACTAAGCCTTAGGCCAGCCAAAATGTAGAGGACCTGACCCTTAGAAACTTAAAAGTGAGCTGGAATCTTTAAAAGTTCAAATCTTTATAAGTAAAAAGATTGATGAAAATGAATAACCAAGTGTTTTAATTGACATCAGAAGATCAAAACAATAAACACTGAGAACATAGAAAAATTATAAATAAAGATATGAGCAGAAATTAATACCACAGAAAACGTATAAAATTCAGGTGAGGTAGTAAGTCCAAAGAATATTCTTTGAAAAGATTTAAAAGACACACTTTGATTAAGGAAAACACAAACATAATTAAAGAATATATAGAAAGAATCAGGACAATGTTATAGCAGAGAATATATGAAATGCCAGTAAATTTGAACATTTCTGTAAAGTTGACCATTTCCTAGCTCCTACAGTTTACCAAAACTGACACAAGAGGAAATCATTTAAGGTCATCATGTCTGCCCTTGGCATTCTCGGAACACCCTGGCCTGAGAATGCAGCATCTGTAGTCCATGGTAACCTGCGGAGAGTGGGCGGGGCTGAGGGAGGCTGGAACACTGCCCTCACTGAGGGAGTGGGTGTGTCCATCTCTGCTGTGACTGAACAAAGGGCAGGGGAGCAGGGGGCCCAGGGCAGGGCCCTCAGAGCCCGGCAGGCCCAGTGGGGTGTCACAAGCATTTAGGCCCAGGCCATAGGGCGCCTTCTTTGTCTGCACAGCTGCCCAAACTCTCACTTTTCCACTCAGGCCACCCACTTAGTTGAAGTGTGTGTGGAAACTGTCCGCGCAGTATACCTCGCTGCACAGCTAACCATAGGTCTGGGCATTGTAACTTCCTGCCAGGTGACCGAAGTTCGCAGGAGAGATGATTCCCAGGTTCACACGCAGAGAGGCTCCTGCCCGGGCCACAGGCCGCCCAATGCCCCTGCCCAAGATCGGGGGCCGAAAGCAGCCCTGTCTAAGTCCCCTACCCCTATAGGGAGTATTGGACCAACACTTCTAGAAAACGGGGTCCTTGTGGGCAACTCATTGGAGGGACACAAATAAATCTTTGCCGACGTTTTGATGAAACTTACGAGCGTTCACACCTAAGCCTCTTACAAGGTCAGCTGTTTAGCTAAACATGAGCTCATGATCTAAATTTACACAATAATGAAGAAATCAGCTACAAAGGGAGACAATCAGCAAAAACAATCAATACCAGAATTAGATTCCCTAGGCCATCCTTGAGATGTTGGAATAATCAGGTGCTAGGAAGAAAATATACATAAACCTGGAAATGAAACAAGGAACAAGGATGTTTTCAAAGACAGGTAGGATCTCTAAAACATTTTTCAAGTACATGTCATTGATAAAGCTAAATACTCAAAGGTTGTTTAATACAACAAATTAAGCAGTGAGAAGAGTGAAATTATGCTGTTTAGAAAACTATGGAAGGTGAGAGTTTCTGCCTAATTATATAAGATGATTTCTCTAAAAAATACACATGATTTCAAAGACTTATTGGCTGTGAAATAAGTTAAGGGTATTTCAAATGGCTTGTCTGCAAAGAAAGGTGAGATGTAGGGAATCACAGAAAGCCGAGGGGATAATATGTCAATATATACATTGCTATATGGTGAACTAAGCCTTAGGCCGGCAACAGTGTAGAGGAATGGACCCTTAGAAACGTACAAGTAAGCTGGAATCTTTAAAAGTTCAAATCTTTATAAGTAAAAAGATTTATTAAAATGAATAACCAAGTGTTTTACTTGACATCAGAAAATCAAAACAATAAACCCTGAGAACATAGAAAAAAGATAAATAAAGATATGAGCAGAACTTAATACAACAGAAAACGTATACAATTCAGGTGATTTAGTAAGTCCAAAGAATATTCTTTGAAAAGAGTTAAACGACACACTTTGATTAAGGAAAACAAAAACATAAGTAAAGAATATACAGAAAGAATCAGGACAATGTTATAGCAGAGAATATATGAAATGCCAGTAAATTTGAACATTTCTGTAAAGCGGACCATTTCCTAGCTCCTAAAGTTGACCAAAACTGACACAAGAGGAAATCATTTAAGGTCATCATGTCTGCCCTTGGCATTCTCGGAACGCCCTGGCCTCAGAATGCAGCATCTGTAGTCCATGGTAACCTGCGGAGAGGGGGCGTGGCTGAGGGAGATTGGAAGAGTGCCCTCACTGAGGGAGTGGGTGTGCCCATCTCTGCTGTGACTGAACAAAGGGCAGGGGAGCAGGGGGCCCAGGGCAGGGCCCTCAGAGCCCGGCAGACACAGTGGGGTGTCACAAGCATTTAGGCCCAGGCCAAAGGGCGCCTTCTTTGTCTGCACAGCTGTCCAAACTCTCACCTTTCCACTCAGGCCGCCCTCTTATTTGAAGTGTGTTTGGAACCTGTCCGCGCAGTACACCTCGCTGCACAGCTAACCATAGGTCAGGGCATCGTAGCTTCCTGCCAGGTGACCGAAGTTCGCAGGCAAATGGGTCCCTGGGACACATGCGGAGAGGCTCCTGCCCGGGCCACAGGCCGCCCACTGGCCCTGCCCCAGATCGAAGCCTGAAAAGCAGCCATGTCTGAGTCCACTGCCTCTCGAAGGAGTATTGGACCAACACTTGTAGAAAACGGGCTCCTTGCGGGCAACTCATTGGAGGGACACAAATAAATCTTTGCCAACTTTCTGCTGAAGCTTACCAGCGTTCACACCTAAGCCTCTTACAAGGTCAGCTGTTTAGCTAAACATGAGCTCATGATCTAAATTTACACAATATTGAAGTAATCAGCTACAAAGTGAGACAATCAGAAAAAACAATCAATACCAGAATTAGATTCCCTAGGCCATCCATCTGATGTTGGAATAATCAGGTGCAAGGCAGAAAATATACATAAAACTGGAACAGAAACAAGAAACAAGGAGGTTTTCAAAGGCTGGTAGGATCTCTAAAACATTTTTAAAGTACATGTCGTTGATAAACCTAAATACTCAAAGGTTGTTTAATACCACAGATTAAGCATTGAGAAGAGTGAAATTATGCTGTTTTGAAAACTATGGCAGGTGAGATTTTCTGCCTCATTATATAAGATGATTTCTCTAAAAAATAGACATTATTTCAAAGACTTATTGGCTGTGAAATAAGTTAAGTGTATTTCAAATGGCTTGTCTGCAAAGAAAGGTGAGATGTAGGGAATCACAGAAAGTCGAGAGGAAAATGTCAATATATACATTGCTATATGGTGAACTAAGCCTTAGGCCAGCCACAATGTAGAGGACCTGACCCTTAGAAACTTAAAAGTGAGCTGGAATATTTAAAAGTTCAAATCTTTATAAGTAAAAAGATTGATGAAAATGAATAACCAAGTGTTTTAATTGACATCAGAAGATCAAAACAATAAACCCCGAGAACATAGAAAAAAGATAAATAAAGATATGAGCAGAACTTAATACCACAGAAAACGTATAAAATTCAGGTGAGGTAGTAAGTCCAAAGAATATTCTTTGAAAAGATTTAAAAGACACACTTTGATTAAGGAAAACACAAACATAATAAAAGAATATATAGAAAGAATCAGGACAATGTTATAGCAGGGAATATATGAAATGCCAGTAAATTTGAACATTTCTGTAAAGTTGACCATTTCCTAGCTCCTACAGTTTACCAAAAGTGACACAAGAGGAAATCATTTAAGGTCATCATGTCTGTCCTTGGCATTCTCGGAACGCCCTTACCTGAGAATGCAGCATCTGTAGTCCATGGTAACCTGCGGAGAGTGGGCGGCGCTGAGGGAGGCTGGAACACTGCCCTCACTGAGGGAGTGGGTGTGGCCATCTCTGCTGTGACTGAACAAAGGGCAGGGGAGCAGGGGGCCCAGGGCAGGGCCCTCAGAGCCCGGCAGGCCCAGTGGGGTATCACAAGCATTTAGGCCCAGGCCATAGGGCGCCTTCATTGTCTGCACAGCTGCCCAAACTCTCACTTTTCCACTCAGGCCACCCACTTAGTTGAGGTGTGTGTGGAACCTGTCCGCGCAGTATAACTCGCTGCACAGCTAACCATAGGTCTGGGCATCGTAGCTTCCTGCCAGGTGACCGAAGTTCGCAGGAGAGATGATTCCCAGGTTCACACGCAGAGAGGCTCCTGCCCGGGCCACAAGCCGCCCAATGCCCCTGCCAAAGATCGGGGGCCGAAAGCAGCCCTGTCTAAGTCCCCTACCGCTAGAGGGAGTATTGGACCAACACTTCTAGAAAACGGGGTCCTTGTGGGCAACTCATTGGAGGGACACAAATAAATCTTTGCCGACTTTTTGCTGAAACTTACGAGCGTTCACACCTAAGCCTCTTACAAGGTCAGCTGTTTAGCTAAACATGAGATCATGATCTAAATTTACACAATAATGAAGAAATCAGCTACAAAGGGAGACAATCAGCAAAAACAATCAATACCAGAATTAGATTCCCTAGGCCATCCTTGAGATGTTGGAATAATCAGGTGCTAGGCAGAAAATATACATAAACCTGGAAATGAAACAAGGAACAAGGATGTTTTCAAAGACTGGTAGGATCTCTAAAACATTTTTAAAGTACATGTCATTGATAAAGCTAAATACTCAAAGTTTGTTTAATACAACAAATTAAGCAGTGAGAAGAGTGAAATTATGCTGTTTAGAAAACTATGGAAGGTGAGATTTTCTGCCTAATTATATAAGATGATTTCTCTAAAAAATACACATGATTTCAAAGACTTATTGGCTGTGAAATAAGTTAAGGGTATTTCACATGGCTTGTCTGCAAAGAAAGGTGAGATGTAGGGAATCACAGAAAGCCGAGGGGTAATATGTCAATATATACATTGCTATATGGTGAACTAAGCCTTAGGCCGGCAACACTGTAGAGGAATGGACCCTTAGAAACGTACAAGTAAGCTGGAATCTTTAAAAGTTCAAATCTTTATAAGTAAAAAGATTTATTAAAATGAATAACCAAGTGTTTTACTTGACATCAGAAAATCAAAACAATAAACCCTGAGAACATAGAAAAAAGATAAATAAAGATATGAGCAGAACTTAATACAACAGAAAACGTATACAATTCAGGTGATTTAGTAAGTCCAAAGAATATTCTTTGAAAAGAGTTAAAAGACACACTTTGATTAAGGAAAACAAAAACATAAGTAAAGAATATACAGAAAGAATCAGGACAATGTTATAGCAGAGAATATATGAAATGCCAGTAAATTTGAACATTTCTGTAAAGCGGACCATTTCCTAGCTCCTAAAGTTGACCAAAACTGACACAAGAGGAAATCATTTAAGGTCATCATGTCTGCCCTTGGCATTCTCGGAACGCCCTGGCCTCAGAATGCAGCATCTGTAGTCCATGGTAACCTGCGGAGAGGGGGCGTGGCTGAGGGAGATTGGAAGACTGCCCTCACTGAGGGAGTGGGTGTGGCCATCTCTGCTGTGACTGAACAAAGGGCAGGGGCACAGGCGGGCCAGGGCAGGGCCCTCAGAGCCCGGCAGACACAGTGGGGTGTCACAAGCATTTAGGCCCAGGCCAAAGGGCGCCTTCTTTGCAGAGCTGCCCAAACTCTCACCTTTCCACTCAGGCCGCCCTCTTATTTGAAGTGTGTTTGGAACCTGTCCGCGCAGTACACCTCGCTGCACAGCTAACCATAGGTCAGGGCATCGTAGCTTCCTGCCAGGTGACCGAAGTTCGCAGGCAAATGGGTCCCTGGGACACATGCGGAGAGGCTCCTGCCCGGGCCACAGGCCGCCCACTGGCCCTGCCCCAGATCGAAGGCTGAAAAGCAGCCATGTCTGAGTCCACTGCCTCTCGAAGGAGTATTGGACCAACACTTGTAGAAAACGGGCTACTTGCGGGCAACTCATTGGAGGGACACAAATAAATCTTTGCCGACTTTCTGCAGAAGCTTACCAGCGTTCACAACTAAGCCTCTTACAAGGTCAGCTGTTTAGCTAAACATGAGCTCATGATCTAAATTTACACAATATTGAAGTAATCAGCTACAAAGTGAGACAATCAGCAAAAACAATCAATACCAGAATTAGATTCCCTAGGCCATCCATCTGATGTTGGAATAATCAGGTGCAAGGCAGAAAATATACATAAAACTGGAACAGAAACAAGAAACAAGGAGGTTTTCAAAGGCTGGTAGGATCTCTAAAACATTTTTAAAGTACATGTCGTTGATAAACCTAAATACTCAAAGGTTGTTTAATACCACAGATTAAGCATTGAAAAGAGTGAAATTATGCTGTTTTGAAAACTATGGCAGGTGAGATTTTCTGCCTCATTATATAAGATGATTTCTCTAAAAAATAGACATTATTTCAAAGACTTATTGGCTGTGAAATAAGTTAAGTGTATTTCAAATGGCTTGTCTGCAAAGAAAGGTGAGATGTAGGGAATCACAGAAAGTCGAGAGGAAAATGTCAATATATACATTGCTATACGGTGAACTAAGCCTTAGGCCAGCCACAATGTAGAGGACCTGACCCTTAGAAACTTAAAAGTGAGCTGGAATATTTAAAAGTTCAAATCTTTATAAGTAAAAAGATTGATGAAAATGAATAACCAAGTGTTTTAATTGACATCAGAAGATCAAAACAATAAACCCCGAGAACATAGAAAAAAGATAAATAAAGATATGAGCAGAACTTAGTACCACAGAAAACGTATAAAATTCAGGTGAGGTAGTAAGTCCAAAGAATATTCTTTGAAAAGATTTAAAAGACACACTTTGATTAAGGAAAACACAAACCTAATTAAAGAATATATAGAAAGAATCAGGACAATGTTATAGCAGAGAATATATGAAATGCCAGTAAATTTGAACATTTCTGTAAAGTTGACCATTTCCTAGCTCCTACAGTTTACCAAAAGTGACACAAGAGGAAATCATTTAAGGTCATCATGTCTGCCCTTGGCATTCTCGGAATGCCCTTACCTGAGAATGCAGCATCTGTAGTCCATGGTAACCTGCGGAGAGTGGGCGGCGCTGAGGGAGGCTGGAACACTGCCCTCACTGAGGGAGTGGGTGTGGCCATCTCTGCTGTGACTGAACAAAGGGCAGGGGAGCAGGGGGCCCAATGCAGGGCCCTCAGAGCCCGGCAGGCCCAGTGGGGTGTCACAAGCATTTAGGCCCAGGCCATAGTGCGCCTTCATTGTCTGCACAGCTGCCCAAACTCTCACTTTTCCACTCAGGCCACCCACTTAGTTGAGGTGTGTGTGGAACCTGTCCGCGCAGTATACCTCGCTGCACAGCTAACCATAGGTCTGGGCATCGTAGCTTCCTGCCAGGTGACCGAAGTTCGCAGGAGAGATGATTCCCAGGTTCACACGCAGAGAGGCTCCTGCCCGGGCCACAGGCCGCCCAATGCCCCTGCCAAAGAACGGGGGCTGAAAGCAGCCCTGTCTAAGTCCCCTACCGCTAGAGGGAGTATTGGACCAACACTTCTAGAAAACGGGGTCCTTGTGGGCAACTCATTGGAGGGACACAAAGAAATCTTTCCGACTTTTTACTGAAACTTACGAGCGTTCACACCTAAGCCTCTTACAAGGTCAGCTGTTTAGCTAAACATGAGCTCATGATCTAAATTTACACAATAATGAAGAAATCAGCTACAAAGGGAGACAATCAGCAAAAACAATCAATACCAGAATTAAATTCCCTAGGCCATCCTTGAGATGTTGGAATAATCAGGTGCTAGGCAGAAAATATACATAAACCTGGAAATGAAACAAGGAACAAGGATGTTTTCAAAGACTGGTAGGATCTCTAAAACATTTTTAAAGTACATGTCATTGATAAAGCTAAATACTCAAAGTTTGTTTAATACAACAAATTAAGCAGTGAGAAGAGTGAAATTATGCTGTTTAGAAAACTATGGAAGGTGCGATTTTCTGCCTAATTATATAAGATGATTTCTCTAAAAAATACACATGATTTCAAAGACTTATTGGCTGTGAAATAAGTTAAGGGTATTTCACATGGCTTGTCTGCAAAGAAAGGTGAGATGTAGGGAATCACAGAAAGCCGAGGGGATAATATGTCAATATATACATTGCTATATGGTGAACTAAGCCTTAGGCCGGCAACAGTGTAGAGGAATGGACCCTTAGAAGCGTACAAGTAAGCTGGAATCTTTAAAAGTTCAAATCTTTATAAGTAAAAAGATTTATTAAAATGAATAACCAAGTGTTTTACTTGACATCAGAAAATCAAAACAATGAACCCTGAGAACATAGAAAAAAGATAAATAAAGATATGAGCAGAACTTAATACAACAGAAAACGTATACAATTCAGGTGATTTAGTAAGTCCAAAGAATATTCTTTGAAAAGAGTTAAAAGACACACTTTGATTAAGGAAAACAAAAACATAAGTAAAGAATATACAGAAAGAATCAGGACAATGTTATAGCAGAGAATATATGAAATGCCAGTAAATTTGAACATTTCTGTAAAGCGGACCATTTCCTAGCTCCTAAAGTTGACCAAAACTGACACAAGAGGAAATCATTTAAGGTCATCATGTCTGCCCTTGGCATTCTCGGAACGCCCTGGCCTGAGAATGCAGCATCTGTAGTCCATGGTAACCTGCGGAGAGGGGGCGTGGCTGAGGGAGCTTGGAAGACTGCCCTCACGGAGGGAGTGGGTGTGGCCATCTCTGCTGTGACTGAACAAAGGGCAAGGGAGCAGGGGGCCCATGGCAGGGCCCTCAGAGCCCGGCAGACAGAGTGGTGTGTCACAAGCATTTAGGCCGAGGCCAAAGGGCGCCTTCTTTGTCTGCACAGCTGCCCAAACTCTCACCTTTCCACTCAGGCCACCCTCTTATTTGAAGTGTGTTTGGAACCTGTCCGCGCAGTACATCTCGCTGCACAGCTAACCATAGGTCAGGGCATCGTAGCTTCCTGCCAGGTGACCGAAGTTCGCAGGCAAATGGGTCCCTGGGACACATGCGGAGAGGCTCCTGCCCGGACCACAGGCCACCCACTGGCCCTGCCCCAGATCGAAGGCTGAAAACCAGCCATGTCTGAGTCCACTGCCTCTCGAAGGAGTATTGGACCAACACTTGTAGAAAACGGGCTCCTTGCGGGCAACTCATTGGAGGGACACAAATAAATCTTTGCCGACTTTCTGCAGAAGCTTACCAGCGTTCACAGCTAAGCCTCTTACAAGGTCAGCTGTTTAGCTAAACATGAGCTCATGATCTAAATTTACACAATATTGAAGTAATCAGCTACAAAGTGAGACAATCAGCAAAAACAATCAATACCAGAATTAGATTCCCTAGGCCATCCATCTGATGTTGGAATAATCAGGTGCAAGGCAGAAAATATACATAAACCTGGAACAGAAACAAGAAACAAGGAGGTTTTCAAAGGTTGGTAGGATCTCTAAAACATTTTTAAAGTACATGTCGTTGATAAACCTAAATACTCAAAGGTTGTTTAATACCACAGATTAAGCATTGAGAAGAGTGAAATTATGCTGTTTTGAAAACTATGGCAGGTGAGATTTTCTGCCTCATTATATAAGATGATTTCTCTAAAAAATAGACATTATTTCAAAGACTTATTGGCTGTGAAATAAGTTAAGTGTATTTCAAATGGATTGTCTGCAAAGAAAGGTGAGATGTAGGGAATCACAGAAAGTCGAGGGGAAAATAGGTCAATATATACATTGCAATATGGTGAACTAAGCCTTAGGCCAGCCAAAATGTAGTGGACCTGACCCTTAGAAACTTAAAAGTGAGCTGGAATCTTTAAAAGTTCAAATCTTTATAAGTAAAAAGATTGATGAAAATGAATAACCAAGTGTTTTAATTGACATCAGAAGATCAAAACAATAAACCCTGAGAACATAGAAAAAAGATAAATAAAGATATGAGCAGAACTTAATACCACAGAAAACGTATAAAGTTCAGGTGAGGTAGTAAGTCCAAAGAATATTCTTTGAAAAGATTTAAAAGACACACTTTGATTAAGCAAAACACAAACATACTTAAAGAATATATAGAAAGAATCAGGACAATGTTATAGCAGAGAATATATGAAATGCCAGTAAATTTGAACATTTCTGTAAAGTTGACCATTTCCTAGCTCCTACAGTTTACCAAAACTGACACAAGAGGAAATCATTTAAGGTCATCATGTCTGCCCTTGGCATTCTCGGAATGCCCTGGCCTGAGAATGCAGCATCTGTAGTCCATGGTAACCTGCGGAGAGTGGGCGTGGCTGAGGGAGGCTGGAACACTGCCCTCACTGAGGGAGTGGGTGTGTCCACCTCTGCTGTGACTGAACAAAGGGCAGGGGAGCAGGGGGCCCAGGGCAGGGCCCTCAGAACCCGGCAGGCCCAGTGGGGTGTCACAAGCATTTAGGCCCAGGACATAGGGCGCCTTCTTTGTCTGCACAGCTGCCCAAACTCTCACTTTTCCACTCAGGCCACCCACTTAGTTGAAGTGTGTGTGGAACCTGTCCGCGCAGTATACCTCGCTGCACAGCTAACCATAGTTCTGGGCATCGTAGCTTCCAGCCAGGTGACCGAAGTTCGCAGGAGAGATGATTCCCCGGTTCACACGCAGAGAGGCTCCTGCCCGGGCCACAGGCCGCCCAATGGCCCTGCCCAAGATCGGGGGCCGAAAGCAGCCCTGTCTAAGTCCCCTACCCCTAGAGGGAGTATTGGACCAACACTTCTAGAAAACGGGGTCCTTGTGGGCAACTCATTGGAGGGACACAAATAAATCTTTGCCGACGTTTTGCTGAAACTTACGAGCGTTCACACCTAAGCCTCTTACAAGGTCAGCTGTTTAGCTAAACATGAGCTCATGATCAAAATTTACACAATAATGAAGAAATCATCTACAAAGGGAGACAATCAGCAAAAACAATCAATACCAGAATTAGATTCCCTAGGTCATCCTTGAGATGTTGGAATAATCAGGTGCTAGGCAGAAAATATACATAAACCTGGAAATGAAACAAGGAACAAGGATGTTTTCAAAGACTGGTAGGATCTCTAAAACATTTTTAAAGTACATGTCATTGATAAAGCTAAATACTCAAAGTTTGTTTAATACAACAAATTAAGCAGTGAGAAGAGTGAAATTATGCTGTTTAGAAAACTATGGAAGGTGAGATTTTCTGCCTAATTATATAAGATGATTTCTCTAAAAAATACACATGATTTCAAAGACTTATTGGCTGTGAAATAAGTTAAGGGTATTTCAAATGGCTTGTCTGCAAAGAAAGGTGAGATGTAGGGAATCACAGAAAGCCGATGGGATAATATGTCAATATATACATTGCTATATGGTGAACTAAGCCTTAGGCCGGCAACAGTGTAGAGGAATGGACCCTTAGAAATGTACAAGTAAGCTGGAATCTTTAAAAGTTCAAATCTTTATAAGTAAAAAGATTTATTAAAATGAATAACCAAGTGTTTTACTTGACATCAGAAAATCAAAACAATAAACCCTGAGAACATAGAAAAAAGATAAATAAAGATATGAGCCGAACTTAATACAACAGAAAACGTATACAATTCAGGTGATTTAGTAAGTCCAAAGAATATTCTTTGAAAAGAGTTAAATGACACACTTTGATTAAGGAAAACAAAAACATAAGTAAAGAATATACAGAAAGAATCAGGACAATGTTATAGCAGAGAATATATGAAATGCCAGTAAATTTGAACATTTCTGTAAAGCGGACCATTTCCTAGCTCCTAAAGTTTACCAAAACTGACACAAGAGGAAATCATTTAAGGTCATCATGTCTGCCCTTGGCATTCTCGGAACGCCCTGGCCTGAGAATGCAGCATCTGTAGTCCATGGTAACCTGCGGAGAGTGGGCGGGGCTGAGGGAGGCTGGAACACTGCCCTCACTGAGGGAGTGGGTGTGTCCATCTCTGCTGTGACTGAACAAAGGGCAGGGGAGCAGGGGGCCCAGGGCAGGGCCCTCAGAGCCCGGCAGGCCCAGTGGGGTGTCACAAGCATTTAGGCCCAGGCCATAGGGCGCCTTCTTTGTCTGCACAGCTGCCCAAACTCTCACTTTTCCACTCAGGCCACCCACTTAGTTGAAGTGTGTGTGGAACCTCTCCGCGCAGTATACCTCGCTGCACAGCTAACCATAGGTCTGGGCATCGTAGCTTCCTGCCAGGTGACCGAAGTTCGCAGTAGAGATGATTCCCAGGTTCACACGCAGAGAGGCTCCTGCCCGGGCCACAGGCCGCCCAATGCCCCTGCCCAAGATCGGGGGCCGAAAGCAGCCCTGTCTAAGTCCCCTACCCCTAGAGGGAGTATTGGACCAACACTTCTAGAAAACGGGGTCCTTGTGGGCAACTCAATGGAGGGACACAAATAAATCTTTGCCGACGTTTTGCTGAAACTTACGAGCGTTCACACCTAAGCCTCTTACAAGGTCAGCTGTTTAGCTAAACATGAGCTCATGATCTAAATTTACACAATAATGAAGAAATCAGCTACAAAGGGAGACAATCAGCAAAAACAATCAATACCAGAATTAGATTCCCTAGGCCATCCTTGAGATGTTGGAATAATCAGGTGCTAGGCAGAAAATACACATAAACCTGGAAATGAAACAAGGAACAAGGATGTTTTCAAAGACTGGTAGGATCTCTAAAACATTTTTAAAGTACATGTCATTGATAAAGCTAAATACTCAAAGTTTGTTTAATACAACAAATTAAGCAGTGAGAAGAGTGAAATTATGCTGTTTAGAAAACTATGGAAGGTGAGATTTTCTGCCTAATTATATAAGATGATTTCTCTAAAAAATACACATGATTTCAAAGACTTATTGGCTGTGAAATAAGTTAAGGGTATTTCAAATGGCTTGTCTACAAAGAAAGGTGAGATGTAGGGAATCACAGAAAGCCGAGGGGATAATATGTCAATATATACATTGCTATATGGTGAACTAAGCCTTAGGCCGGCAACAGTGTAGAGGAATGGAGCCTTAGAAGCGTACAAGTAAGCTGGAATCTTTAAAAGTTCAAATCTTTATAAGTAAAAAGATTTATTAAAATGAATAACCAAGTGTTTTACTTGACATCAGAAAATCAAAACAATAAATCCTGAGAACATAGAAAAAAAGATAAATAAAGATATGAGCAGAACTTAATACAACAGAAAACGTATAAAATTCAGGTGATTTAGTAAGTCCAAAGAATATTCTTTGAAAAGATTTAAAAGACACTCTTTGATTAAGGAAAACAAAAACATAAGTAAAGAATATACAGAAAGAATCAGGACAATGTTATAGCAGAGAATATATGAAATGCCAGTAAATTTGAACATTTCTGTAAAGCGGACCATTTCCTAGCTCCTAAAGTTTACCAAAACTGACACAGGAGGAAATCATTTAAGGTCATCATGTCTGCCATTGGCATTCTCGGAACGCCCTGGCCTCAGATTGCAGCATCTGTAGTCCATGGTAACCTGCGGAGAGGGGGCGTGGCTGAGGGAGCTTGGAAGACTGCCCTCACTGAGGGAGTGGGTGTGGCCATCTCTGCTGTGACTGAAAAAAGGGCAGGCGAGCAGGGGGCCCAGGGCAGGGCCCTCAGAGCCCGGCAGACACAGTGGGGTGTCACAAGCATTTAGGCCCAGGCCAAAGGGCGCCTTCTTTGTCTGCACAGCTGCCCAAACTCTCAGCTTTCCACTCAGGCCGCCCTCTTATTTGAAGTGTGTTTGGAACCTGTCCGCGCAGTACACCTCGCTGCAAAGCTAACCATCGGTCAGGGCATCGTAGCTTCCTCCCAGGTGACCGAAGTTCGCAGGCAAATGGGTCCCTGGGACACATGCGGAGAGGCTCCTGCCCGGGCCACAGGCCGCCCACTGGCCCTGCCCCAGATCGAAGGCTGAAAAGCAGCCATGTCTCAGTCCACTGCCTCTCGAAGGAGTATTGGACCAACACTTGTAGAAAACGGGGTCCTTGCGGGCAACTCATTGGAGGGACACAAATAAATCTTTGCCGAATTTCTGCTGAAGCTTACCAGCGTTCACAACTAAGCCTCTTACAAGGTCAGCTGTTTAGCTAAACATGAGCTCATGATCTAAATTTACACAATATTGAAGTAATCAGCTACAAAGTGAGACAATCAGCAAAAACAATCAATACCAGAATTAGATTCCCTAGGCCATCCATCTGATGTTGGAATAATCAGGTGCAAGGCAGAAAATATACATAAAACTGGAACTGAAACAAGAAACAAGGAGGTTTTCAAAGGCTGGTAGGATCTCTAAAACATTTTTAAAGTACATGTCGTTGATAAACCTAAATACTCAAAGGTTGTTTAATACCACAGATTAAGCATTGAGAAGAGTGAAATTATGCTGTTTTGAAAACTATGGCAGGTGAGATTTTCTGCCTCATTATATAAGATGATTTCTCTAAAAAATAGACATTATTCCAAAGACTTATTGGCTGTGAAATAAGTTAAGTGTATTTCAAATGGCTTGTCTGCAAAGAAAGGTGAGATGTAGGGAATCACAGAAAGTCGAGGGGAAAATGTCAATATATACATTGCTATATGGTGAACGAAGCCTTAGGCCAGCCACAATGTAGAGGACCTGACCCTTAGAAACTTAAAAGTGAGCTGGATTCTTTAAAAGTTCAAATCTTTATAAGTAAAAAGATTGATGAATATGAATAACCAAGTTTTTTAATTGACATCAGAAGATCAAAACAATAAACCCTGAGAACATAGAAAAAAGATAAATAAAGATATGAGCAGAACTTAATACCACAGAAAACGTATAAAATTCAGGTGAGGTAGTAAGTCCAAAGAACATTTTTTAAAAAGATTTAAAAGACACACTTTGATTAAGGAAAACACAAACATAATTAAAGAATATATAGAAAGAATCAGGACAATGTTATAGCAGAGAATATATGAAATGCCAGTAAATTTGAACATTTCTGCAAAGTTGACCATTTCCTAGCTCCTACAGTTTACCAAAACTGACACAAGAGGAAATCATTTAAGGTCATCATGTCTGCCCTTGGCATTCTCGGAACGCCCTGGCCCGAGAATGCAGCATCTGTAGTCCATGGTAACCTGCGGAGAGTGGGCGGGGCTGAAGGAGGCTGGAACACTGCCCTCACTGAGGGTGTGGGTGTGGCCATCTCTGCTGTGACTGAACAAAGGGCAGGGGAGCAGGGGGCCCAGGGCAGGGCCCTCAGAACCAGGCAGGCCCAGTGGGGTGTCACAAGCATTTAGGCACAGGCCATAGGGCGCCTTCTTTGTCTGCACAGCTGCCCAAACTCTCACTTTTCCACTCAGGCCACCCACTTAGTTGAAGTGTGTGTGGAACCTGTCCGCGCAGTATACCTCGCTGCACAGCTAACCATAGGTCTGGGCATCGTAGCTTCCTGCCAGGTGACCGAAGTTCGCAGTAGAGATGATTCCCAGGTTCACACGCAGAGAGGCTCCTGCCCGGGCCACAGGCCGCACAATGCCCCTGCCCAAGATCGGGGGCCGAAAGCAGCCCTGTCTAAGTCCCCTACCGCTAGAGGGAGTATTGGAACAACTCTTCTAGAAAACGGGGTCCTTGTGGGCAACTCATTGGAGGGACACAAAGAAATCTTTGCCGACTTTTTGCTGAAACTTACGAGCGTTCACACCTAAGCCTCTTACAAGGTCAGCTGTTTAGATAAACATGAGCTCATGATCTAAATTTACACAATAATGAAGAAATCAGTTACAAAGGGAGACAATCAGCAAAAACAATCAATACCAGAATTAGATTCCCTAGGCCATCCTTGAGATGTTGGAATAATCAGGTCCTAGGCAGAAAATATACATAAACCTGGAAATGAAACAAGGAACAAGGATGTTTTCAAAGACTGGTAGGATCTCTAAAACATTTTTAAAGTACATGTCATTGATAAAGCTAAATACTCAAAGTTTGTTTAATACAACAAATTAAGCAGTGAGAAGAGTGAAATTATGCTGTTTAGAAAACTATGGAAGGTGAGATTTTCTGCCTAATTATATAAGATGATTTCTCTAAAAAATACACATGATTTCAAAGACTTATTGGCTGTGAAATAAGTTAAGGGTATTTCAAATGGCTTGTCTACAAAGAAAGGTGAGATGTAGGGAATCACAGAAAGCCGAGGGGATAATATGTCAATATATACATTGCTATATGGTGAACTAAGCCTTAGGCCGGCAACAGTGTAGAGGAATGGAGCCTTAGAAGCGTACAAGTAAGCTGGAATCTTTAAAAGTTCAAATCTTTATAAGTAAAAAGATTTATTAAAATGAATAACCAAGTGTTTTACTTGACATCAGAAAATCAAAACAATAAACCCTGAGAACATAGAAAAAAAGATAAATAAAGATATGAGCAGAACTTAATACAACAGAAAACGTATAAAATTCAGGTGATTTAGTAAGTCCAAAGAATATTCTTTGAAAAGATTTAAAAGACACTCTTTGATTAAGGAAAACAAAAACATAAGTAAAGAATATACAGAAAGAATCAGGACAATGTTATAGCAGAGAATATATGAAATGCCAGTAAATTTGAACATTTCTGTAAAGCGGACCATTTCCTAGCTCCTAAAGTTTACCAAAACTGACACAGGAGGAAATCATTTAAGGTCATCATGTCTGCCCTTGGCATTCTCGGAACGCCCTGGCCTCAGATTGCAGCATCTGTAGTCCATGGTAACCTGCGGAGAGGGTGCGTGGCTGAGGGAGCTTGGAAGACTGCCCTCACTTAGGGAGTGGGTGTGGCCATCTCTGCTGTGACTGAAAAAAGGGCAGGGGAGCAGGGGGCCCAGGGCAGGGCCCTCAGAGCCCGGCAGACACAGTGGGGTGTCACAAGCATTTAGGCCCAGGCCAAAGGGCGCCTTCTTTGTCTGCACAGCTGCCCAAACTCTCACCTTTCCACTCAGGCCGCCCTCTTATTTGAAGTGTGTTTGGAACATGTCCGCGCAGTACACCTCGCTGCAAAGCTAACCATAGGTCAGGGCATCGTAGCTTCCTGCCAGGTGACCGAAGTTCGCAGGCAAATGGGTCCCTGGGACACATGCGGAGAGGCTCCTGCCCGGGCCACAGGCCGCCCACTGGCCCTGCCACAGATCGAAGGCTGAAAAGCAGCCATGTCTCAGTCCACTGCCTCTCGAAGGAGTATTGGACCAACACTTGTAGAAAACGGGGTCCTTGCGGGCAACTCATTGGAGGGACACAAATAAATCTTTGCCGAATTTCTGCTGAAGCTTACCAGCGTTCACACCTAAGCCTCTTACAAGGTCAGCTGTTTAGCTAAACATGAGCTCATGATATAAATTTACACAATATTGAAGTAATCAGCTACAAAGTGAGACAATCAGCAAAAACAATCAATACCAGAATTAGATTCCCTAGGCCATCCATCTGATGTTGGAATAATCAGGTGCAAGGCACAAAATATACATAAAACTGGAACTGAAACAAGAAACAAGGAGGTTTTCAAAGGCTGGTAGGATCTCTAAAACATTTTTAAAGTACATGTCGTTGATAAACCTAAATTCTCAAAGGTTGTTTAATACCACAGATTAAGCATTGAGAAGAGTGAAATTATGCTGTTTTGAAAACTATGGCAGGTGAGATTTTCTGCCTCATTATATAAGATGATTTCTCTAAAAAAAAGACATTATTTCAAAGACTTATTGGCTGTGAAATAAGTTAAGTGTATTTCAAATGGCTTGTCTGCAAAGAAAGGTGAGATGTAGGGAATCACAGAAAGTCGAGGGGAAATTGTCAATATATACATTGCTATATGGTGAACGAAGCCTTAGGCCAGCCACAATGTAGAGGACCTGACCCTTAGAAACTAAAAAGTGAGCTGGATTCTTTAAAAGTTCAAATCTTTATAAGTAAAAAGATTGATGAATATGAATAACCAAGTGTTTTAATTGACATCAGAAGATCAAAACAATAAACCCTGAGAACATAGAAAAAAGATAAATAAAGATATGAGCAGAACTTAATACCACAGAAAACGTATAAAATTCAGGTGAGGTAGTAAGTCCAAAGAACATTCTTTGAAAAGATTTAAAAGACACACTTTGATTAAGGAAAACACAAACATAATTAAAGAATATATAGAAAGAATCAGGACAATGTTATAGCAGAGAATATATGAAATGCCAGTAAATTTGAACATTTCTGCAAAGTTGACCATTTCCTAGCTCCTACAGTTTACCAAAACTGACACAAGAGGAAATCATTTAAGGTCATCATGTCTGCCCTTGGCATTCTCGGAACGCCCTGGCCCGAGAATGCAGCATCTGTAGTCCATGGTAACCTGCGGAGAGTGGGCGGGGCTGAAGGAGGCTGGAACACTGCCCTCACTGAGGGTGTGGGTGTGGCCATCTCTGCTGTGACTGAACAAAGGGCAGGGGAGCAGGGGGCCCAGGGCAGGGCCCTCAGAACCAGGCAGGCCCAGTGGGGTGTCACAAGCATTTAGGCACAGGCCATAGGGCGCCTTCTTTGTCTGCACAGCTGCCCAAACTGTCACTTTTCCACTCAGGCCACCCACTTAGTTGAAGTGTGTGTGGAACTTGTCCGCGCAGTATACCTCGCTGCACAGCTAACCATAGGTCTGGGCATCGTAGCTTCCTGCCTGGTGACCGAAGTTCGCAGTAGAGATGATTCCCAGGTTCACACACAGAGAGGCTCCTGCCCGGGCCACAGGCCGCCCACTGCCCCTGCCCAAGATCGGGGGCCGAAAGCAGCCCTGTCTAAGTCCCCTACCGCTAGAGGGAGTATTGGACCAACTCTTCTAGAAAACGGGGTCCTTTTGGGCAACTCATTGGAGGGACACAAAGAAATCTTTGCCGACTTTTTGCTGAAACTTACGAGCGTTCACACCTAAGCCTCTTACAAGGTCAGCTGTTTAGATAAACATGAGCTCATGATCTAAATTTACACAATAATGAAGAAATCAGTTACAAAGGGAGACAATCAGCAAAAACAATCAATACCAGAATTAGATTCCCTAGGCCATCCTTGAGATGTTGGAATAATCAGGTGCTAGGCAGAAAATATACATAAACCTGGAAATGAAACAAGGAACAAGGATGTTTTCAAAGACTGGTAGGATCTCTAAAACATTTTTAAAGTACATGTCATTGATAAAGCTAAATACTCAAAGTTTGTTTAATACAACAAATTAAGCAGTGAGAAGAGTGAAATTATGCTGTTTAGAAAACTATGGAAGGTGAGATTTTCTGCCTAATTATATAAGATGATTTCTCTAAAAAATACACATGATTTCAAAGACTTATTGGCTGTGAAATAAGTTAAGGGTATTTCAAATGGCTTGTCTACAAAGAAAGGTGAGATGTAGGGAATCACAGAAAGCCGAGGGGATAATATGTCAATATATACATTGCTATATGGTGAACTAAGCCTTAGGCCGGCAACAGTGTAGAGGAATGGACCCTTAGAAGCGTACAAGTAAGCTGGAATCTTTAAAATTTCAAATCTTTATAAGTAAAAAGATTTATTAAAATGAATAACCAAGTGTTTTACTTGACATCAGAATATCAAAACAATAAACCCTGAGAACATAGAAAAAAGATAAATAAAGATATGAGCAGAACTTAATACAACAGAAAACGTATAAAATTCACGTGATATAGTAAGTCCAAAGAATATTCTTTGAAAAGAGTTAAAGACACACTTTGATTAAGGAAAACAAAAACATAAGTAAAGAATATACAGAAAGAATCAGGACAATGTTATAGCAGAGAATATATGAAATGCCAGTAAATTTGAACATTTCTGTAAAACGGACCATTTCCTACCTCCTAAAGTTTACCAAAACAGACACAAGAGGAAATCATTTAAGGTCATCATGTCTGCCCTTGGCATTCTCGGAACGCCCTGGCCTCAGAATGCAGCATCTGTAGTCCATGGTAACCTGCGGAGAGGGGGCGTGGCTGAGGGAGCTTGGAAGACTGCCCTCACTGAGGGAGTGGGTGTGGCCATCTCTGCTGTGACTGAACAAAGGGCAGGGGAGCACGGGTCCCAGGGCAGGGCCCTCAGAGCCCGGCAGACACAGTGGGGTGTCACAAGCATTTAGGCCCAGGCCAAAGGGCGCCTTCTTTGTCTGCACAGCTGTCCAAACTCTCACCTTTCCACTCAGGCCGCCCTTTTATTTGAAGTGTGTTTGGAACCTGTCCGCGCAGTGGACCTCGCTGCACAGCTAACCATAGGTCATGGCATCGTAACTTCCTGCCAGGTGACCGAAGTTCGCAGGCAAATGGGTCCCTGGGACACATGCGGAGAGGCTCCTGCGCGGGCCACAGGCCGCCCAATGGCCCTGCCCCAGATCGAAGGCTGAAAAGCAGCCATGTCTGAGTCCACTGCCTCTCGAAGGAGTATTGGACCAACACTTGTAGAAAACGGTGTCCTTGCGGGCAACTCATTGGAGGGACACAAATAAATCTTTGCCAACTTTCTGCTGAAGCTTACCAGCGTTCACACCTAAGCCTCTTACAAGGTCAGCTGTTTAGCTAAACATGAGCTCATGATCTAAATTTACACAATATTGAAGAAATCAGCTACAAAGTGAGACAATCAGCAAAAACAATCAATACCAGAATTAGATTCCCTAGGCCATCCATCTGATGTTGGAATAATCAGGTGCAAGGCAGAAAATATATATAAAACTTGTACTGAAACAAGGAACAAGGAGGTTTTCAAAGGCTGGTAGGATCTCTAAAACATTTTTAAAGTACATGTCGTTGATAAGCCTAAATACTCAAAGGTTGATTAATACCACAGATTAAGCATTGAGAAGAGTGAAATTATGCTGTTTTGAAAACTATGGCAGGTGAGATTTTCTGCCTCATTATATAAGATGATTTCTCTAAAAAATAGACATTATTTCAAAGACTTATTGGCTGTGAAATAAGTTAAGTGTATTTCAAATGGCTTGTCTGCAAAGAAAGGTGAGATGTAGGGAATCACAGAAAGTCGAGGGGAAAATGTCAATATATACATTGCTATATGGTGAACTAAGCCTTTGGCCAGCCACAATGTAGAGGACCTGACCCTTAGAAACTTAAAAGTGAGCTGGAATCTTTAAAAGTTCAAATCTTTATAAGTAAAAAGATTGATGAAAATGAATAACCAAGTGTTTTAATTGACATCAGAAGATCAAAACAATAAACCCTGAGAACATAGAAAAAAGATAAATAAAGATATGAGCAGAACTTAATACCACAGAAAACGTATAAAATTCAGGTGAGGTAGTAAGTCCAAAGAACATTCTTTGAAAAGATTTAAAAGACACACTTTGATTAAGGAAAACACAAACATAATTAAAGAATATATAGAAAGAATCAGGACAATGTTATAGCAGAGAATATATGAAATGCCAGTAAATTTGAACATTTCTGCAAAGTTGACCATTTCCTAGCTCCTACAGTTTACCAAAACTGACACAAGAGGAAATCATTTAAGGTCATCATGTCTGCCCTTGGCATTTTCGGAACGCCCTGGCCCGAGAATGCAGCATCTGTAGTCCATGGTAACCTGCGGAGAGTGGGCGGGGCTGAAGGAGGCTGGAACACTGCCCTCATTGAGGGTGTGGGTGTGGCCATCTCTGCTGTGACTGAACAAAGGGCAGGGGAGCAGGGGGCCCAAGGCAGGGCCCTCAGAACCAGGCAGGCCCAGTGGGGTGTCACAAGCATTTAGGCACAGGCCATAGGGCGCCTTCTTTGTCTGCACAGCTGCCCAAACTCTCACTTTTCCACTCAGGCCACCCACTTAGTTGAAGTGTGTGTGGAACCTGTCTGTGCAGTATACCTCGCTGCACAGCTAACCATAGGTCTGGGCATCGTAGCTTCCTGCCAGGTGACCGAAGTTCGCAGTAGAGATGATTCCCAGGTTCACACGCAGAGAGGCTCCTGCCCGGGCCACAGGCCGCCCAATGGCCCTGCCCAAGATCGGGGGCCGAAAGCAGCCCTGTCTAAGTCCCCTACCGCTAGAGGGAGTATTGGACCAACTCTTCTAGAAAACGGGGTCCTTTTGGGCAACTCATTGGAGGGACACAAAGAAATCTTTGCCGACTTTTTGCTGAAACTTATGAGCGTTCACACCTAAGCCTCTTACAAGGTCAGCTGTTTAGCTAAACATGAGCTCATGATCTAAATTTACACAATAATGAAGAAATCAGCTACAAAGGGAGACAATCAGCAAAAACAATCAATACCAGATTTAGATTCCCTAGGCCATCCTTGAGATGTTGGAATAATCAGGTGCTAGGCAGAAAATATACATAAACCTGGAAATGAAACAAGGAACAAGGATGTTTTCAAAGACTGGTAGGATCTCTAAAACATTTTTAAAGTACATGTCATTGATAAAGCTAAATACTCAAAGGTTGTTTAATACAACAAATTAAGCAGTGAGAAGAGTGAAATTATGCTGTTTTGAAAACTATGGCAGGTGAGATTTTCTGCCTCATTATATAAGATGATTTCTCTAAAAATTACACATGATTTCAAAGACTTATTGGCTGTGAAATAAGTTAAGGGTATTTCAAATGGCTTGTCTGCAAAGAAAGGTGAGATGTAGGGAATCACAGAAAGCCGAGGGGATAATATGTCAATATATACATTGCTATATGGTGAACTAAGCCTTAGGCCGGGAACAGTGTAGAGGAATGGACCCTTAGAAGCGTACAAGTAACCTGGAATCTTTAAAAGTTCAAATCTTTATAAGTAAAAAGATTTATTAAAATGAATAACCAAGTGTTTTACTTGACATCAGAATATCAAAACAATAAACCCTGAGAACATAGAAAAAAGATAAATAAAGATATGAGCAGAACTTAATACAACAGAAAACGTATAAAATTCAGGTGATATAGTAAGTCCAAAGAATATTCTTTGAAAAGAGTTAAAAGACACACTTTGATTAAGGAAAACAAAAACATAAGTAAAGAATATACAGAAAGAATCAGGACAATGTTATAGCAGAGAATATATGAAATGCCAGTAAATTTGAACATTTCTGTAAAACGGACCATTTCCTAGCTCCTAAAGTTTACCAAAACAGACACAAGAGGAAATCATTTAAGGTCATCATGTCTGCCCTTGGCATTCTCGGAACGCCCTTGCCTCAGAATGCAGCATCTGTAGTCCATGGTAACCTGCGGAGAGGGGGCGTGGCTGAGGGAGCTTGGAAGACTGCCCTCACTGAGGGAGTGGGTGTGGCCATCTCTGCTGTGACTGAAAAAAGGGCAGGCGAGCAGGGGGCCCAGGGCAGGGCCCTCAGAGCCCGGCAGACACAGTGGGGTGTCACAAGCATTTAGGCCCAGGCCAAAGGGCGCCTTCTTTGTCTGCACAGCTGCCCAAACTCTCACCTTTCCACTCAGGCCGCCCTCTTATTTGAAGTGTGTTTGGAACCTGTCCGCGCAGTACACCTCGCTGCAAAGCTAACCATCGGTCAGGGCATCGTAGCTTCCTGCCAGGTGACCGAAGTTCGCAGGCAAATGGGTCCCTGGGACACATGCGGAGAGGCTCCTGCCCGGGCCACAGGCCGCCCACTGGCCCTGCCCCAGATCGAAGGCTGAAAAGCAGCCATGTCTCAGTCCACTGCCTCTCGAAGGAGTATTGGACCAACACTTGTAGAAAACGGGGTCCTTGCGGGCAACTCATTGGAGGGACACAAATAAATCTTTGCCGAATTTCTGCTGAAGCTTACCAGCGTTCACAACTAAGCCTCTTACAAGGTCAGCTGTTTAGCTAAACATGAGCTCATGATCTAAATTTACACAATATTGAAGTAATCAGCTACAAAGTGAGACAATCAGCAAAAACAATCAATACCAGAATTAGATTCCCTAGGCCATCCATCTGATGTTGGAATAATCAGGTGCAAGGCAGAAAATATACATAAAACTGGAACTGAAACAAGAAACAAGGAGGTTTTCAAAGGCTGGTAGGATCTCTAAAACATTTTTAAAGTACATGTCGTTGATAAACCTAAATACTCAAAGGTTGTTTAATACCACAGATTAAGCATTGAGAAGAGTGAAATTATGCTGTTTTGAAAACTATGGAAGGTGAGATTTTCTGCCTCATTATATAAGATGATTTCTCTAAAAAATAGACATTATTCCAAAGACTTATTGGCTGTGAAATAAGTTAAGTGTATTTCAAATGGCTTGTCTGCAAAGAAAGGTGAGATGTAGGGAATCACAGAAAGTCGAGGGGAAAATGTCAATATATACATTGCTATATGGTGAACGAAGCCTTAGGCCAGCCACAATGTAGAGGACCTGACCCTTAGAAACTTAAAAGTGAGCTGGATTCTTTAAAAGTTCAAATCTTTATAAGTAAAAAGATTGATGAATATGAATAACCAAGTTTTTTAATTGACATCAGAAGATCAAAACAATAAACCCTGAGAACATAGAAAAAAGATAAATAAAGATATGAGCAGAACTTAATACCACAGAAAACGTATAAAATTCAGGTGAGGTAGTAAGTCCAAAGAACATTTTTTAAAAAGATTTAAAAGACACACTTTGATTAAGGAAAACACAAACATAATTAAAGAATATATAGAAAGAATCAGGACAATGTTATAGCAGAGAATATATGAAATGCCAGTAAATTTGAACATTTCTGCAAAGTTGACCATTTCCTAGCTCCTACAGTTTACCAAAACTGACACAAGAGGAAATCATTTAAGGTCATCATGTCTGCCCTTGGCATTCTCGGAACGCCCTGGCCCGAGAATGCAGCATCTGTAGTCCATGGTAACCTGCGGAGAGTGGGCGGGGCTGAAGGAGGCTGGAACACTGCCCTCACTGAGGGTGTGGGTGTGGCCATCTCTGCTGTGACTGAACAAAGGGCAGGGGAGCAGGGGGCCCAGGGCAGGGCCCTCAGAACCAGGCAGGCCCAGTGGGGTGTCACAAGCATTTAGGCACAGGCCATAGGGTGCCTTCTTTGTCTGCACAGCTGCCCAAACTCTCACTTTTCCACTCAGGCCACCCACTTAGTTGAAGTGTGTGTGGAACCTGTCCGCGCAGTATACCTCGCTGCACAGCTAACCATAGGTCTGGGCATCGTAGCTTCCTGCCAGGTGACCGAAGTTCGCAGTAGAGATGATTCCCAGGTTCACACGCAGAGAGGCTCCTGCCCGGGCCACAGGCCGCCCACTGCCCCTGCCCAAGATCGGGGGCCGAAAGCAGCCCTGTCTAAGTCCCCTACCGCTAGAGGGAGTATTGGAACAACTCTTCTAGAAAACGGGGTCCTTGTGGGCAACTCATTGGAGGGACACAAAGAAATCTTTGCCGACTTTTTGCTGAAACTTACGAGCGTTCACACCTAAGCCTCTTACAAGGTCAGCTGTTTAGATAAACATGAGCTCATGATCTAAATTTACACAATAATGAAGAAATCAGTTACAAAGGGAGACAATCAGCAAAAACAATCAATACCAGAATTAGATTCCCTAGGCCATCCTTGAGATGTTGGAATAATCAGGTGCTAGGCAGAAAATATACATAAACCTGGAAATGAAACAAGGAACAAGGATGTTTTCAAAGACTGGTAGGATCTCTAAAACATTTTTAAAGTACATGTCATTGATAAAGCTAAATACTCAAAGTTTGTTTAATACAACAAATTAAGCAGTGAGAAGAGTGAAATTATGCTGTTTAGAAAACTATGGAAGGTGAGATTTTCTGCCTAATTATATAAGATGATTTCTCTAAAAAATACACATGATTTCAAAGACTTATTGGCTGTGAAATAAGTTAAGGGTATTTCAAATGGCTTGTCTACAAAGAAAGGTGAGATGTAGGGAATCACAGAAAGCCGAGGGGATAATATGTCAATATATACATTGCTATATGGTGAACTAAGCCTTAGGCCGGCAACAGTGTAGAGGAATGGACCCTTAGAAGCGTACAAGTAAGCTGGAATCTTTAAAAGTTCAAATCTTTATAAGTAAAAAGATTTATTAAAATGAATAACCAAGTGTTTTACTTGACATCAGAAAATCAAAACAATAAACCCTGAGAACATAGAAAAAAAGATAAATAAAGATATGAGCAGAACTTAATACAACAGAAAACGTATAAAATTCAGGTGATTTAGTAAGTCCAAAGAATATTCTTTGAAAAGATTTAAAAGACACTCTTTGATTAAGGAAAACAAAAACATAAGTAAAGAATATACAGAAAGAATCAGGACAATGTTATAGCAGAGAATATATGAAATGCCAGTAAATTTGAACATTTCTGTAAAGCGGACCATTTCCTAGCTCCTAAAGTTTACCAAAACTGACACAGGAGGAAATCATTTAAGGTCATCATGTCTGCCCTTGGCATTCTCGGAACGCCCTGGCCTCAGATTGCAGCATCTGTAGTCCATGGTAACCTGCGGAGAGGGTGCGTGGCTGAGGGAGCTTGGAAGACTGCCCTCACTTAGGGAGTGGGTGTGGCCATCTCTGCTGTGACTGAAAAAAGGGCAGGGGAGCAGGGGGCCCAGGGCAGGGCCCTCAGAGCCCGGCAGACACAGTGGGGTGTCACAAGCATTTAGGCCCAGGCCAAAGGGCGCCTTCTTTGTCTGCACAGCTGCCCAAACTCTCACCTTTCCACTCAGGCCGCCCTCTTATTTGAAGTGTGTTTGGAACATGTCCGCGCAGTACACCTCGCTGCAAAGCTAACCATAGGTCAGGGCATCGTAGCTTCCTGCCAGGTGACCGAAGTTCGCAGGCAAATGGGTCCCTGGGACACATGCGGAGAGGCTCCTGCCCGGGCCACAGGCCACCCACTGGCCCTGCCACAGATCGAAGGCTGAAAAGCAGCCATGTCTCAGTCCACTGCCTCTCGAAGGAGTATTGGACCAACACTTGTAGAAAACGGGGTCCTTGCGGGCAACTCATTGGAGGGACACAAATAAATCTTTGCCGAATTTCTGCTGAAGCTTACCAGCGTTCACACCTAAGCCTCTTACAAGGTCAGCTGTTTAGCTAAACATGAGCTCATGATATAAATTTACACAATATTGAAGTAATCAGCTACAAAGTGAGACAATCAGCAAAAACAATCAATACCAGAATTAGATTCCCTAGGCCATCCATCTGATGTTGGAATAATCAGGTGCAAGGCACAAAATATACATAAAACTGGAACTGAAACAAGAAACAAGGAGGTTTTCAAAGGCTGGTAGGATCTCTAAAACATTTTTAAAGTACATGTCGTTGATAAACCTAAATTCTCAAAGGTTGTTTAATACCACAGATTAAGCATTGAGAAGAGTGAAATTATGCTGTTTTGAAAACTATGGCAGGTGAGATTTTCTGCCTCATTATATAAGATGATTTCTCTAAAAAAAAGACATTATTTCAAAGACTTATTGGCTGTGAAATAAGTTAAGTGTATTTCAAATGGCTTGTCTGCAAAGAAAGGTGAGATGTAGGGAATCACAGAAAGTCGAGGGGAAATTGTCAATATATACATTGCTATATGGTGAACGAAGCCTTAGGCCAGCCACAATGTAGAGGACCTGACCCTTAGAAACTAAAAAGTGAGCTGGATTCTTTAAAAGTTCAAATCTTTATAAGTAAAAAGATTGATGAATATGAATAACCAAGTGTTTTAATTGACATCAGAAGATCAAAACAATAAACCCTGAGAACATAGAAAAAAGATAAATAAAGATATGAGCAGAACTTAATACCACAGAAAACGTATAAAATTCAGGTGAGGTAGTAAGTCCAAAGAACATTCTTTGAAAAGATTTAAAAGACACACTTTGATTAAGGAAAACACAAACATAATTAAAGAATATATAGAAAGAATCAGGACAATGTTATAGCAGAGAATATATGAAATGCCAGTAAATTTGAACATTTCTGCAAAGTTGACCATTTCCTAGCTCCTACAGTTTACCAAAACTGACACAAGAGGAAATCATTTAAGGTCATCATGTCTGCCCTTGGCATTCTCGGAACGCCCTGGCCCGAGAATGCAGCATCTGTAGTCCATGGTAACCTGCGGAGAGTGGGCGGGGCTGAAGGAGGCTGGAACACTGCCCTCACTGAGGGTGTGGGTGTGGCCATCTCTGCTGTGACTGAACAAAGGGCAGGGGAGCAGGGGGCCCAGGGCAGGGCCCTCAGAACCAGGCAGGCCCAGTGGGGTGTCACAAGCATTTAGGCACAGGCCATAGGGCGCCTTCTTTGTCTGCACAGCTGCCCAAACTCTCACTTTTCCACTCAGGCCACCCACTTAGTTGAAGTGTGTGTGGAACTTGTCCGCGCAGTATACCTCGCTGCACAGCTAACCATAGGTCTGGGCATCGTAGCTTCCTGCCTGGTGACCGAAGTTCGCAGTAGAGATGATTCCCAGGTTCACACACAGAGAGGCTCCTGCCCGGGCCACAGGCCGCCCACTACCCCTGCCCAAGATCGGGGGCCGAAAGCAGCCCTGTCTAAGTCCCCTACCGCTAGAGGGAGTATTGGACCAACTCTTCTAGAAAACGGGGTCCTTTTGGGCAACTCATTGGAGGGACACAAAGAAATCTTTGCCGACTTTTTGCTGAAACTTACGAGCGTTCACACCTAAGCCTCTTACAAGGTCAGCTGTTTAGCTAAACATGAGCTCATGATCTAAATTTACACAATAATGAAGAAATCAGTTACAAAGGGAGACAATCAGCAAAAACAATCAATACCAGAATTAGATTCCCTAGGCCATCCTTGAGATGTTGGAATAATCAGGTGCTAGGCAGAAAATATACATAAACCTGGAAATGAAACAAGGAACAAGGATGTTTTCAAAGACTGGTAGGATCTCTAAAACATTTTTAAAGTACATGTCATTGATAAAGCTAAATACTCAAAGGTTGTTTAATACAACAAATTAAGCAGTGAGAAGAGTGAAATTATGCTGTTTAGAAAACTATGGAAGGTGAGATTTTCTGCCTAATTATATAAGATGATTTCTCTAAAAAATACACATGATTTCAAAGACTTATTGGCTGTGAAATAAGTTAAGGGTATTTCAAATGGCTTGTCTACAAAGAAAGGTGAGATGTAGGGAATCACAGAAAGCCGAGGGGATAATATGTCAATATATACATTGCTATATGGTGAACTAAGCCTTAGGCCGGCAACAGTGTAGAGGAATGGACCCTTAGAAGCGTACAAGTAAGCTGGAATCTTTAAAATTTCAAATCTTTATAAGTAAAAAGATTTATTAAAATGAATAACCAAGTGTTTTACTTGACATCAGAATATCAAAACAATAAACCCTGAGAACATAGAAAAAAGATAAATAAAGATATGAGCAGAACTTAATACAACAGAAAACGTATAAAATTCAGGTGATATAGTAAGTCCAAAGAATATTCTTTGAAAAGAGTTAAAGACACACTTTGATTAAGGAAAACAAAAACATAAGTAAAGAATATACAGAAAGAATCAGGACAATGTTATAGCAGAGAATATATGAAATGCCAGTAAATTTGAACATTTCTGTAAAACGGACCATTTCCTACCTCCTAAAGTTTACCAAAACAGACACAAGAGGAAATCATTTAAGGTCATCATGTCTGCCCTTGGCATTCTCGGAACGCCCTGGCCTCAGAATGCAGCATCTGTAGTCCATGGTAACCTGCGGAGAGGGGGCGTGGCTGAGGGAGCTTGGAAGACTGCCCTCACTGAGGGAGTTGGTGTGGCCATCTCTGCTGTGACTGAACAAAGGGCAGGGGAGCACGGGTCCCAGGGCAGGGCCCTCAGAGCCCGGCAGACACAGTGGGGTGTCACAAGCATTTAGGCCCAGGCCAAAGGGCGCCTTCTTTGTCTGCACAGCTGTCCAAACTCTCACCTTTCCACTCAGGCCGCCCTTTTATTTGAAGTGTGTTTGGAACCTGTCCGCGCAGTGGACCTCGCTGCACAGCTAACCATAGGTCATGGCATCGTAACTTCCTGCCAGGTGACCGAAGTTCGCAGGCAAATGGGTCCCTGGGACACATGCGGAGAGGCTCCTGCGCGGGCCACAGGCCGCCCAATGGCCCTGCCCCAGATCGAAGGCTGAAAAGCAGCCATGTCTGAGTCCACTGCCTCTGGAAGGAGTATTGGACCAACACTTGTAGAAAACGGTGTCCTTGCGGGCAACTCATTGGAGGGACACAAATAAATCTTTGCCAACTTTCTGCTGAAGCTTACCAGCGTTCACACCTAAGCCTCTTACAAGGTCAGCTGTTTAGCTAAACATGAGCTCATGATCTAAATTTACACAATATTGAAGAAATCAGCTACAAAGTGAGACAATCAGCAAAAACAATCAATACCAGAATTAGATTCCCTAGGCCATCCATCTGATGTTGGAATAATCAGGTGCAAGGCAGAAAATATACATAAAACTGGTACTGAAACAACGAACAAGGAGGTTTTCAAAGGCTGGTAGGATCTCTAAAACATTTTTAAAGTACATGTCGTTGATAAGCCTAAATACTCAAAGGTTGATTAATACCACAGATTAAGCATTGAGAAGAGTGAAATTATGCTGTTTTGAAAACTATGGCAGGTGAGATTTTCTGCCTCATTATATAAGATGATTTCTCTAAAAAATAGACATTATTTCCAAGACTTATTGGCTGTGAAATAAGTTAAGTGTATTTCAAATGGCTTGTCTGCAAAGAAAGGTGAGATGTAGGGAATCACAGAAAGTCGAGGGGAAAATGTCAATATATACATTGCTATATGGTGAACTAAGCCTTTGGCCAGCCACAATGTAGAGGACCTGACCCTTAGAAACTTAAAAGTGAGCTGGAATCTTTAAAAGTTCAAATCTTTATAAGTAAAAAGATTGATGAAAATGAATAACCAAGTGTTTTAATTGACATCAGAAGATCAAAACAATAAACCCTGAGAACATAGAAAAAAGATAAATAAAGATATGAGCAGAACTTAATACCACAGAAAACGTATAAAATTCAGGTGAGGTAGTAAGTCCAAAGAACATTCTTTGAAAAGATTTAAAAGACACACTTTGATTAAGGAAAACACAAACATAATTAAAGAATATATAGAAAGAATCAGGACAATGTTATAGCAGAGAATATATGAAATGCCAGTAAATTTGAACATTTCTGCAAAGTTGACCATTTCCTAGCTCCTACAGTTTACCAAAACTGACACAAGAGGAAATCATTTAAGGTCATCATGTCTGCCCTTGGCATTTTCGGAACGCCCTGGCCCGAGAATGCAGCATCTGTAGTCCATGGTAACCTGCGGAGAGTGGGCGGGGCTGAAGGAGGCTGGAACACTGCCCTCATTGAGGGTGTGGGTGTGGCCATCTCTGCTGTGACTGAACAAAGGGCAGGGGAGCAGGGGGCCCAAGGCAGGGCCCTCAGAACCAGGCAGGCCCAGTGGGGTGTCACAAGCATTTAGGCACAGGCCATAGGGCGCCTTCTTTGTCTGCACAGCTGCCCAAACTCTCACTTTTCCACTCAGGCCACCCACTTAGTTGAAGTGTGTGTGGAACCTGTCTGTGCAGTATACCTCGCTGCACAGCTAACCATAGGTCTGGGCATCGTAGCTTCCTGCCAGGTGACCGAAGTTCGCAGGAGAGATGATTCCCAGGTTCACACGCAGAGAGGCTCCTGCCCGGGCCACAGGCCGCCCAATGGCCCTGCCCAAGATCGGGGGCCGAAAGCAGCCCTGTCTAAGTCCCCTACCGCTAGAGGGAGTATTGGACCAACTCTTCTAGAAAACGGGGTCCTTTTGGGCAACTCATTGGAGGGACACAAAGAAATCTTTGCCGACTTTTTGCTGAAACTTATGAGCGTTCACACCTAAGCCTCTTACAAGGTCAGCTGTTTAGCTAAACATGAGCTCATGATCTAAATTTACACAATAATGAAGAAATCAGCTACAAAGGGAGACAATCAGCAAAAACAATCAATACCAGATTTAGATTCCCTAGGCCATCCTTGAGATGTTGGAATAATCAGGTGCTAGGCAGAAAATATACATAAACCTGGAAATGAAACAAGGAACAAGGATGTTTTCAAAGACTGGTAGGATCTCTAAAACATTTTTAAAGTACATGTCATTGATAAAGCTAAATACTCAAAGGTTGTTTAATACAACAAATTAAGCAGTGAGAAGAGTGAAATTATGCTGTTTTGAAAACTATGGCAGGTGAGATTTTCTGCCTCATTATATAAGATGATTTCTCTAAAAATTACACATGATTTCAAAGACTTATTGGCTGTGAAATAAGTTAAGGGTATTTCAAATGGCTTGTCTGCAAAGAAAGGTGAGATGTAGGGAATCACAGAAAGCCGAGGGGATAATATGTCAATATATACATTGCTATATGGTGAACTAAGCCTTAGGCCGGCAACAGTGTAGAGGAATGGACCCTTAGAAGCGTACAAGTAAGCTGGAATCTTTAAAAGTTCAAATCTTTATAAGTAAAAAGATTTATTAAAATGAATAACCAAGTGTTTTACTTGACATCAGAATATCAAAACAATAAACCCTGAGAACATAGAAAAAAGATAAATAAAGATATGAGCAGAACTTAATACAACAGAAAACGTATAAAATTCAGGTGATATAGTAAGTCCAAAGAATATTCTTTGAAAAGAGTTAAAAGACACACATTGATTAAGGAAAACAAAAACATAAGTAAAGAATATACAGAAAGAATCAGGACAATGTTATAGCAGAGAATATATGAAATGCCAGTAAATTTGAACATTTCTGTAAAACGGACCATTTCCTAGCTCCTAAAGTTTACCAAAACAGACACAAGAGGAAATCATTTAAGGTCATCATGTCTGCCCTTGGCATTCTCGGAACGCCCTTGCCTCAGAATGCAGCATCTGTAGTCCATGGTAACCTGCGGAGAGGGGGCGTGGATGAGGGAGCTTGGAAGACTGCCCTCACTGAGGGAGTGGGTGTGGCCATCTCTGCTGTGACTGAACAAAGGGCAGGGGAGCAGGGGGCCCAGGGCAGGGCCCTCAGAGCCCGGCAGACACTGTGGTGTGTCACAAGCATTTAGGCCCAGGCCAAAGGGCGCCTTCTTTGTCTGCACAGCTGCCCAAACTCTCACCTTTCCACTCAGGCCGCCCTCTTATTTGAAGTGTGTTTGGAACCTGTCCGCGCAGTAGACCTCGCTGCACAGCTAACCATAGGTCAGGGCATCGTAACTTCCTGGCAGGTGACCGAAGTTCGCAGGCAAATGGGTCCTTGGGACACATGCGGAGAGGCTCCTGCCCGGGCCACAGGCCGCCCAATGGCCCTGCCCCAGATCGAAGGCTAAAAGCAGCCATGTCTCAGTCCACTGCCTCTCGAAGGAGTATTGGACCAACACTTGTAGAAAACGGGGTCCTTGCGGGCAACTCATTGGAGGGACACAAATAAATCTTTGCCAACTTTCTGCTGAAGCTTATCAGCGTTCACACCTAAGCCTCTTACAAGGTCAGCTGTTTAGCTAAACATGAGCTCATGATCTAAATTTACACAATATTGAAGTAATCAGCTACAAAGGGAGACAATCAGCAAAAACAATCAATACCAGAATTTGATTCCCTAGGCCATCCATCTGATGTTGGAATAATCAGGTGCAAGGCAGAAAATGTACATAAAACTGGAACTGAAACAAGGAACAAGGAAGTTTTCAAAGGCTGGTAGGATCTCTAAAACATTTTTAAAGTACATGTCGTTGATAAACCTAAATACTCAAAGGTTGTTTAATACCACAGATTAAGCATTGAGAAGAGTGAAATTATGCTGTTTTGAAAACTATGGCAGGTGAAATTTTCTGCCTCATTATATAAGATGATTTCTCTAAAAAATAGACATTATTTCAAAGACTTATTGGCTGTGAAATAAGTTAAGTGTATTTCAAATGGCTTGTCTGCAAAGAAAGGTGAGATGTAGGGAATCACAGAAAGTCGAGGGGAAAATGTCAATATATACATTGCTATATGTTGAACTAAGCCTTAGGCCAGCCACAATGTAGAGGACCTGACCCTTAGAAACTTAAAAGTGAGCTTTAATCTTTAAAGGTTCAAATCTTTATAAGTAAAAAGATTGATGAAAATGAATAACCAAGTGTTTTAATTGACATCAGAAGATCAAAACAATAAACCCTGAGAACATAGAAAAAAGATAAATAAAGATATGAGCAGAACTTAAAACCACAGAAAACGTATAAAATTCAGGTGAGGTAGTAAGTCCAAAGAACATTCTTTGAAAAGATTTAAAAGACACACTTTGATTAAGGAAAACACAAACATAATTAAAGAATATATAGAAAGAATCAGGACAATGCTATAGCAGAGAATATATGAAATGCCAGTAAATTTGAACATTTCTGCAAAGTTGACCATTTCCTAGCTCCTACAGTTTACCAAAACTGACACAAGAGGAAATCATTTAAGGTCATCATGTCTGCCCTTGGCATTCTCGGAACGCCCTGGCCCGAGAATGCAGCATCTGTAGTCCATGGTAACCTGCGGAGAGTGGGCGGGGCTGAAGGAGGCTGGAACACTGCCCTCACTGAGGGTGTGGGTTTGGCCACCTCTGCTGTGACTGAACAAAGGCAGGGGAGCAGGGGGCCCAGGGCAGGGCCCTCAGAACCAGGCAGGCCCAGTGGGGTGTCACAAGCATTTAGGCCCAGGCCATAGGGCGCCTTCTTTGTCTGCACAGCTGCCCAAACTCTCACTTTTCCACTCAGGCCACCCACTTAGTTGACGTGTGTGTGGAACCTGTCCGCGCAGTATACCTCGCTGCACAGCTAACCATAGGTCTGGGCATCGTAGCTTCCTGCCAGGTGACCGAAGTTCGCAGGAGAGATGATTCCCAGGTTCACACGCAGAGAGGCTCCTGCCCGGGCCACAGGCCGCCCAATGCCCCTGCCCAAGATCGGGGGCCGAAAGCAGCCCTGTCTAAGACCCCTACCGCTAGAGGGAGTATTGGACAAACTCTTCTAGAAAACGGGGTCCTTTTGGGCAACTCATTGGAGGGACACAAAGAAATCTTTGCCGACTTTTTGCTGAAACTTACGAGCGTTCACACCTAAGCCTCTTACAAGGTCAGCTGTTTAGCTAAACATGAGCTCATGATCTAAATTTACACAATAATGAAGAAATCAGTTACAAAGGGAGACAATCAGCAAAAACAATCAATACCAGAATTAGATTCCCTAGGCCATCCTTGAGATGTTGGAATAATCAGGTGCTAGGCAGAAAACATACATAAACCTGGAAATGAAACAAGGAACAAGGATGTTTTCAAAGACTGGTAGGATCTCTAAAACATTTTTAAAGTACATGTCATTGATAAAGCTAAATACTCAAAGTTTGTTTAATACAACAAATTAAGCAGTGAGAAGAGTGAAATTATGCTGTTTAGAAAACTATGGAAGGTGAGATTTTCTGCCTAATTATATAAGATGATTTCTCTAAAAAATACACATGATTTCAAAGACTTATTGGCTGTGAAATAAGTTAAGGGTATTTCAAATGGCTTGTCTACAAAGAAAGGTGAGATGTAGGGAATCACAGAAAGCCGAGGGGATAATATGTCAATATATACATTGCTATATGGTGAACTAAGCCTTAGGCCGGCAACAGTGTAGAGGAATGGAGCCTTAGAAGCGTACAAGTAAGCTGGAATCTTTAAAAGTTCAAATCTTTATAAGTAAAAAGATTTATTAAAATGAATAACCAAGTGTTTTACTTGACATCAGAAAATCAAAACAATAAACCCTGAGAACATAGAAAAAAAGATAAATAAAGATATGAGCAGAACTTAATACAACAGAAAACGTATAAAATTCAGGTGATTTAGTAAGTCCAAAGAATATTCTTTGAAAAGATTTAAAAGACACTCTTTGATTAAGGAAAACAAAAACAGAAGTAAAGAATATACAGAAAGAATCAGGACAATGTTATAGCAGAGAATATATGAAATGCCAGTAAATTTGAACATTTCTGTAAAGCGGACCATTTCCTAGCTCCTAAAGTTTACCAAAACTGACACAGGAGGAAATCATTTAAGGTCATCATGTCTGCCCTTGGCATTCTCGGAACGCCCTGGCCTCAGATTGCAGCATCTGTAGTCCATGGTAACCTGCGGAGAGGGTGCGTGGCTGAGGGAGCTTGGAAGACTGCCCTCACTTAGGGAGTGGGTGTGGCCATCTCTGCTGTGACTGAAAAAAGGGCAGGGGAGCAGGGGGCCCAGGGCAGGGCCCTCAGAGCCCGGCAGACACAGTGGGGTGTCACAAGCATTTAGGCCCAGGCCAAAGGGCGCCTTCTTTGTCTGCACAGCTGCCCAAACTTTCACCTTTCCACTCAGGCCGCCCTCTTATTTGAAGTGTGTTTGGAACCTGTCCGCGCAGTACACCTCGCTGCAAAGCTAACCATAGGTCAGGGCATCGTAGCTTCCTGCCAGGTGACCGAAGTTCGCAGGCAAATGGGTCCCTGGGACACATGCGGAGAGGCTCCTGCCCGGGCCACAGGCCGCCCACTGGCCCTGCCCCAGATCGAAGGCTGAAAAGAAGCCATGTCTCAGTCCACTGCCTCTCGAAGGAGTATTGGACAAACACTTGTAGAAAACGGGGTCCTTGCGGGCAACTCATTGGAGGGACACAAATAAATCTTTGCCGAATTTCTGCTGAAGCTTACCAGCGTTCACACCTAAGCCTCTTACAAGGTCAGCTGTTTAGCTAAACATGAGCTCATGATATAAATTTACACAATATTGAAGTAATCAGCTACAAAGTGAGACAATCAGCAAAAACAATCAATACCAGAATTAGATTCCCTAGGCCATCCATCTGATGTTGGAATAATCAGGTGCAAGGCACAAAATATACATAAAACTGGAACTGAAACAAGAAACAAGGAGGTTTTCAAAGGCTGGTAGGATCTCTAAAACATTTTTAAAGTACATGTCGTTGATAAACCTAAATTCTCAAAGGTTGTTTAATACCACAGATTAAGCATTGAGAAGAGTGAAATTATGCTGTTTTGAAAACTATGGCAGGTGAGATTTTCTGCCTCATTATATAAGATGATTTCTCTAAAAAAAAGACATTATTTCAAAGACTTATTGGCTGTGAAATAAGTTAAGTGTATTTCAAATGGCTTGTCTGCAAAGAAAGGTGAGATGTAGGGAATCACAGAAAGTCGAGGGGAAATTGTCAATATATACATTGCTATATGGTGAACGAAGCCTTAGGCCAGCCACAATGTAGAGGACCTGACCCTTAGAAACTTAAAAGTGAGCTGGATTCTTTAAAAGTTCAAATCTTTATAAGTAAAAAGATTGATGAATATGAATAACCAAGTGTTTTAATTGACATCAGAAGATCAAAACAATAAACCCTGAGAACATAGAAAAAAGATAAATAAAGATATGAGCAGAACTTAATACCACAGAAAACGTATAAAATTCAGGTGAGGTAGTAAGTCCAAAGAACATTCTTTGAAAAGATTTAAAAGACACACTTTGATTAAGGAAAACACAAACATAATTAAAGAATATATAGAAAGAATCAGGACAATGTTATAGCAGAGAATATATGAAATGCCAGTAAATTTGAACATTTCTGCAAAGTTGACCATTTCCTAGCTCCTACAGTTTACCAAAACTGACACAAGAGGAAATCATTTAAGGTCATCATGTCTGCCCTTGGCATTCTCGGAACGCCCTGGCCCGAGAATGCAGCATCTGTAGTCCATGGTAACCTGCGGAGAGTGGGCGGGGCTGAAGGAGGCTGGAACACTGCCCTCACTGAGGGTGTGGGTGTGGCCATCTCTGCTGTGACTGAACAAATGGCAGGGGAGCAGGGGGCCCAGGGCAGGGCCCTCAGAACCAGGCAGGCCCAGTGGGGTGTCACAAGCATTTAGGCCCAGGCCATAGGGCGCCTTCTTTGTCTGCACAGCTGCCCAAACTCTCACTTTTCCACTCAGGCCACCCACTTAGTTGAAGTGTGTGTGGAACTTGTCCGCGCAGTATACCTCGCTGCACAGCTAACCATAGGTCTGGGCATTGTAGCTTCCTGCCAGGTGACCAAAGTTCGCAGTAGAGATGATTCCCAGGTTCACACACAGAGAGGCTCCTGCCCGGGCCACAGGCCGCCCACTGCCCCTGCCCAAGATCGGGGGCCGAAAGCAGCCCTGTCTAAGACCCCTACCGCTAGAGGGAGTATTGGACCAACTCTTCTAGAAAACGGGGTCCTTTTGGGCAACTCATTGGAGGGACACAAAGAAATCTTTGCCGACTTTATGCTGAAACTTACGAGCGTTCACACCTAAGCCTCTTACAAGGTCACCTGTTTAGATAAACATGAGCTCATGATCTAAATTTACACAATAATGAAGAAATCAGTTACAAAGGGAGACAATCAGCAAAAACAATCAATACCAGAATTAGATTCCCTAGGCCATCCTTGAGATGTTGGAATAATCAGGTGCTAGGCAGAAAATATACATAAACCTGGAAATGAAACAAGGAACAAGGATGTTTTCAAAGACTGGTAGGATCTCTAAAACATTTTTAAAGTACATGTCATTGATAAAGCTAAATACTCAAAGGTTGTTTATAACAACAAATTAAACAGTGAGAAGTGGGAAATTATGCTGTTTTGAAAACTATGGCAGGTGAGATTTTCTGCCTCATTATATAAGATGATTTCTCTAAAAAATACACATGATTTCAAAGACTTATTGGCTGTGAAATAAGTTAAGGGTATTTCAAATGGCTTGTCTGCAAAGAAAGGTGAGATGTAGGGAATCACAGAAAGCCGATGGGATAATATGTCAATATATACATTGCTATATGGTGAACTAAGCCTTAGGCCGGCAACAGTGTAGAGGAATGCAGCCTTAGAAGCGTACAAGTAAGCTGGAATCTTTAAAAGTTCAAATCTTTATAAGTAAAAAGATTTATTAAAATGAATAACCAAGTGTTTTACTTGACATCAGAAAATCAAAACAATAAACCCTGAGAACATAGAAAAAAAGATAAATAAGATATGAGCAGAACTTAATACAACAGAAAACGTATAAAATTCAGGTGATTTAGTAAGTCCAAAGAATATTCTTTGAAAAGATTTAAAAGACACTCTTTGATTAAGGAAAACAAAAACATAAGTAAAGAATATACAGAAAGAATCAGGACAATGTTATAGCAGAGAATATATGAAATGCCAGTAAATTTGAATATTTCTGTAAAGCGGACCATTTCCTAGCTCCTAAAGTTTACCAAAACTGACACAAGAGGAAATCATTTAAGGTCATCATGTCTGCCCTTGGCATTCTCGGAACGCCCTGGCCTCAGAATGCAGCATCTGTAGTCCATGGTAACCTGCGGAGAGGGGGCGTGGCTGAGGGAGCTTGGAAGACTGCCCTCACTGAGCGAGTGGGTGTGGCCATCTCTGCTGTGACTGAACAAAGGGCAGGGGAGCATGGTGCCCAGGGCAGGGCCCTCAGAGCCCGGCAGACACAGTGGGGTGTCACAAGCATTTAGGCCCAGGCCAAATGGCGCCTTCTTTGTCTGCACAGCTGCCCAAACCCTCACCTTTCCACTCAGGCCGCCCTCTTATTTGAAGTGTGTTTGGAACCTGTCCGCGCAGTACACCTCGCTGCACAGCTAACCATAGGTCAGGGCATCGTAGCTTCCTGCCAGGTGACCGAAGTTCGCAGGCAAATGGGTCCCTGGGACACATGCGGAGAGGCTCCTGCCCGGGCCACAGGCCGCCCACTGGCCCTGCCCCAGATCGAAGGCTGAAAAGCAGCCATGTCTGAGTCCACTGCCTCTCGAAGGAGTATTGGACCAACACTTGTAGAAAACGGGGTCCTTGCGGGCAACTCATTGGAGGGACACAAATAAATCTTTGCCGACTTTCTGCTGAAGCTTACCAGCGTTCACACCTAAGCCTCTTACAAGGTCAGCTGTTTAGCTAAACATGAGCTCATGATCTAAATTTACACAATATTGAAGTAATCAGCTACAAAGTGAGACAATCAGCAAAAACAATCAATACCAGAATTAGATTCCCTAGGCCATCCATCTGATGTTGGAATAATCAGGTGCAAGGCACAAAATATACATAAACCTGGAAATGAAACAAGAAACAAGGAGGTTTTCAAAGGCTGGTAGGATCTCTAAAACATTTTTAAAGTACATGTCGTTGATAAACCTAAATACTCAAAGGTTGTTTAATACCACAGATTAAGCATTGAGAAGAGTGAAATTATGCTGTTTTGAAAACTATGGCAGGTGAGATTTTCTGCCTCATTATATAAGATGATTTCTCTAAAAAATAGACATTATTTCAAAGACTTATTGGCTGTGAAATAAGTTAAGTGTATTTCAAATGGCTTGTCTGCAAAGAAAGGTGAGATGTAGGGAATCACAGAAAGTCGAGGGGAAAATGTCAATATATACATTGCTATATGGTGAACGAAGCCTTAGGCCAGCCACAATGTAGAGGACCTGACCCTTAGAAACTTAAAAGTGAGCTGGAATCTTTAAAAGTTCAAATCTTTATAAGTAAAAAGATTGATGAAAATGAATAACCAAGTGTTTTAATTGACATCAGAAGATCAAAACAATAAACCCTGAGAACATAGAAAAAAGATAAATAAAGATATGAGCAGAACTTAATACCACAGAAAATGTATAAAATTCAGGTGAGGTAGTAAGTCCAAAGAACATTCTTTGTAAAGATTTAAAAGACACACTTTGATTAAGGAAAACACAAACATAATTAAAGAATATATAGAAAGAATCAGGACAATGTTATAGCAGAGAATATATGAAATGCCAGGAAATTTGAACATTTCTGCAAAGTTGACCATTTCCTAGCTCCTACAGTTTACCAAAACTGACACAAGAGGAAATCATTTAAGGTCATCATGTCTGCCCTTGGCATTCTCGGAACGCCCTGGCCTGAGAATGCAGCATCTGTAGTCCATGGTAACCTGCGGAGAGTGGGCGTGGCTGAGGGAGGCTGGAACACTGCCCTCACTGAGGGAGTGGGTGTGGCCATCTCTGATGTGACTGAACAAAGGGCAGGGGAGCAGGGGGCCCAGGGCAGGGCCCTCAGAGTCCGGCAGGCCCTGTGGGGTGTCACAAGCATTTAGGCCCATGCCATAGGGCGCCTTCTTTGTCTGCACAGCTGCCCAAACTCTCACTTTTCCACTCAGGCCACCCACTTAGTTGAAGTGTGTGTGGAACCTGTCCACGCAGTATACCTCGCTGCGCAGCTAACCATAGGTCTGGGCATCGTAGCTTTCTGCCAGGTGACCGAAGTTCGCAGGAGAGATGATTCCCAGGTTCACACGCAGAGAGGCTCCTGCCCGGGCCACAGGCCGCCCAATGCCCCTGCCCAAGATCGGGGGCCGAAAGCAGCCCTGTCTAAGTCCCCTACCGCTAGAGGGAGTTGGTGTTGGACCAACACTTCTAGAAAACGGGGTCCTTGTGGGCAACTCATTGGAGGGACACAAAGAAATCTTTGCCGACTTTTTGCTGAAACTTACGAGCGTTCACACCTAAGCCTCTTACAAGGTCAGCTGTTTAGCTAAACATGAGCTCATGATCTAAATTTACACAATAATGAAGAAATCAGCTACAAAGGGAGACAATCAGCAAAAACAATCAATACCAGGATTAGATTCCCTAGGCCATCCTTGAGATGTTGGAATAATCAGGTGCTAGGCAGAAAATATACATAAACCTGGAAATGAAACAAGGAACAAGGATGTTTTCAAAGACTGGTAGGATCTCTAAAACATTTTTAAAGTACATGTCATTGATAAAGCTAAATACTCAAAGGTTGTTTAATACAACAAATTAAGCAGTGAGAAGAGTGAAATTATGCTGTTTAGAAAACTATGGCAGGTGAGATTTTCTGCCTCATTATATAAGATGATTTCTCTAAAAAATACACATGATTTCAAAGACTTATTGGCTGTGAAATAAGTTAAGGGTATTTCAAATGGCTTGTCTGCAAAGAAAGGTGAGATGTATGGAATCACAGAAAGCCGAGGGGATAATATGTCAATATATACATTGCTATATGGTGAACTAATCCTTAGGCCGGCAACAGTGTAGAGGAATGGACCCTTAGAAGCGTACAAGTTAGCTGGAATCTTTAAAAGTTCAAATCTTTATAAGTAAAAAGATTTATTAAAATGAATAACCAAGTGTTTTACTTGACTTCAGAAAATCAAAACAATAAACCCTGAGAACATAGAAAAAAAGATAAATAAAGATATGAGCAGAACTTAATACAAAAAAAAACGTATAAAATTCAGGTGATTTAGTAAGTCCAAAGAATATTCTTTGAAAAGATTTAAAAGACACACTTTGATTAAGCAGAACACAAACATAAGTAAAGAATATACAGAAAGAATCAGGACAATGTTATAGCAGAGAATATATGAAATGCCAGTAAATTTGAACATTTCTGTAAAGCGGACCATTTCCTAGCTCCTAAAGTTTACCAAAACTGACACAAGAGGAAATCATTTAAGGTCATCATGTCTGCCCTTGGCATTCTCGGAACGCCCTGGCCTCAGAATGCAGCATCTGTAGTCCATGGTAACCTGCGGAGAGGGGGCGTGGCTGAGGGAGCTTGGAAGACTGCCCTCACTGAGGGAGTGGGTGTGGCCATCTCTGCTGTGACTGAACAAAGGGCAGGGGAGCAGGGGGCCCAGGGCAGGGCCCTCAGAGCCCGGCAGACACAGTGGGGTGTCACAAGCACTTAGGCCCAGGCCATAGGGCGCCTTCTTTGTCTGCACAGCTGCCCAAACTCTCACCTTTCCACTCAGGCTGCCCTCTTATTTGAAGTGTGTTTGGAACCTGTCCGCGCAGTACACCTCGCTGCACAGCTAACCATAGGTCAGGGCATCGTAGCTTCCTGCCAGGTGACCGAAGTTCGCAGGCAAATGGGTCCCTGGGACACATGCGTAGAGGCTCCTGCCCGGGCCACAGGCCGCCCACTGGCCCTGTCCCAGATCGAAGGCTGAAAAGCAGCCATGTCTGAGTCCACTGCCTCTGGAAGGAGTATTGGACCAACACTTGTAGAAAACGGGGTCCTTGCGGGCAACTCATTGGAGGGACACAATTAAATCTTTGACAACTTTCTGCTGAAGCTTACCAGCGTTCACACCTAAGCCTCTTACAAGGTCAGCTGTTTAGCTAAACATGAGCTCATGATCTAAATTTACACAATATTGAAGTAATCAGCTACAAAGTGAGACAATCGGCAAAAAAAATCAATACCAGAATTAGATTCCCTAGGCCATCCATCTGATGTTGGATTAATCAGGTGCAAGGCAGAAAATATACATAAAACTGGAACTGAAACAAGAAACAAGGAGGTTTTCAAAGGCTGGTAGGATCTCTAAAACATTTTTAAAGTACATGTCGTTGATAAACCTAAATACTCAAAGGTTGTTTAATACCACAGATTAAGCATTGAGAAGAGTGAAATTATGCTGTTTTGAAAACTATGGCAGGTGAGATTTTCTGCCTCATTATATAAGATGATTTCTCTAAACAATAGACATTATTTCAAAGACTTATTGGCTGTGAAATAAGTTAAGTGTATTTCAAATGGCTTGTCTGCAAAGAAAGGTGAGATGTAGGGAATCACAGAAAGTCGAGGGGAAAATGTCAATATATACATTGCTATATGGTGAACTAAGCCTTAGGCCAGCCACAATGTAGAGGACCTGACCCTTAGAAACTTAAAAGTGAGCTGGAATCTTTAAAAGTTCAAATCTTTATAAGTAAAAAGATTGAGGAAAATGAATAACCAAGTGTTTTAATTGACATCAGAAGATCAAAACAATAAACCCTGAGAACATAGAAAAAAGATAAATAAAGATATGAGCAGAACTTAATACCACAGAAAACGTATAAAATTCAGGTGAGGTAGTAAGTCCAAAGAACATTCTTTGAAAAGATTTAAAAGACACACTTTGATTAAGGAAAACACAAACATAATTAAAGAATATATAGAAAGAATCAGGACAATGTTATAGCAGAGAATATATGAAATGCCAGTAAATTTGAACATTTCTGCAAAGTTGACCATTTCCTAGCTCCTACAGTTTACCAAAACTGACACAAGAGGAAATCATTTAAGGTCATCATGTCTGCCCTTGGTATTCTCGGAACGCCCTGGCCCGAGAATGCTGCATCTGTAGTCCATGGTAACCTGCGGAGAGTGGGCGGAGCTGAAGGAGGCTGGAACACTGCCCTCACTGAGGGTGTGGGTGTGGCCATCTCTGCTGTGACTGAACAAAGGGCAGGGGAGCAGGGTGCCCAGGGCAGGGCCCTCAGAACCAGGCAGGCCCAGTGGGGTGTCACAAGCATTTAGGCCCAGGCCATAAGGCGCCTTCTTTGTCTGCACAGCTGCCCAAACTCTCACTTTTCCACTCAGGCCACCCACTTAGTTGAAGTGTGTGTGGAACCTGTCCGCGCAGTATACCTCGCTGCACAGCTAACCATAGGTCTGGGCATCGTAGCTTCCTGCCAGGTGACCGAAGTTCGCAGGAGAGATGATTCCCAGGTTCACACGCAGAGAGGCTCCTGCCCGGGCCACAGGCCGCCCAATGCCCCTGCCCAAGATCGGGGGCCGAAATCAGCCCTGTCTAAGTCCCCTACCGCTAGAGGGAGTATTGGACAAACTCTTCTAGAAAACGGGGTCCTTTTGGGCAACTCATTGGAGGGACACAAAGAAATCTTTGCCGACTTTTTGCTGAAACTTACGAGCGTTCACACCTAAGCCTCTTACAAGGTCAGCTGTTTAGCTAAACATGAGCTCATGATCTAAATTTACACAATAATGAATAAATCAGCTACAAAGGGAGACAATCAGCAAAAACAATCAATACCAGAATTAGATTCCCTAGGCCATCCTTGAGATGTTGGAATAATCAGGTGCTAGGCAGAAAATATACATAAACATGGAAATGAAACAAGGAACAAGGATGTTTTCAAAGACTGGTAGGATCTCTAAAACATTTTTAAAGTACATGTCATTGATAAAGCTAAATACTCAAAGGATGTTTAATACAACAAATTAAGCAGTGAGAAGAGTGAAATTATGCTGTTTAGAAAACTATGGAAGGTGAGATTTTCTGCCTAATAATATAAGATGATTTCTCTAAAAAATACACATGATTTCAAAGACTTATTGGCTGTGAAATAAGTTAAGGGTATTTCACATGGCTTGTCTGCAAAGAAAGGTGAGATGTAGGGAATCACAGAAAGCCGAGGGGATAATATGTCAATATATACATTGCTATATGGTGAACTAAGCCTTAGGCCGGCAACAGTGTAGAGGAATGGAGCCTTAGAAGCGTACAAGTAAGGTGGAATCTTTAAAAGTTCAAATCTTTATAAGTAAAAAGATTTATTAAAATGAATAACCAAGTGTTTTACTTGACATCAGAAAATCAAAACAATAAACCCTGAGAACATAGAAAAAGATAAATAAAGATATGAGCAGAACTTAATACAACAGAAAACGTATAAAATTCAGGTGATTTAGTAAGTCCAAAGAATATTCTTTGAAAAGATTTAAAACACACTGTTTGATTAAGGAAAACAAAAACATAAGTAAAGAATATACAGAAAGAATCAGGACAATGTTATCGCAGAGAATATATGAAATGCCAGTAAATTTGAACATTTCTGTAACGTGGACCATTTCCTAGCTCCTAAAGTTTACCAAAACTGACACAAGAGGAAATCATTTAAGGTCATCATGTCTGCCCTTGGCATTCTCGGAACGCCCTGGCCTCAGAATGCAGCATCTGTAGTCCATGGTAACCTGCGGAGAGGGGGCGTGGCTGAGGGAGCTTGGAAGACTGCCCTCACTGAGTGAGTGGTTGTGGCCATCTCTGCTGTGACTGAACAAAGGGCAGGGGAGCAGGGGGCCCAGGACAGTGCCCTCAGAGCCCGGCAGACACAGTGGGGTGTCACAAGCATTTAGGCCCAGGCCAAAGGGCGCCTTCTTTGTCTGCACAGCTGCCCAAACTCTCACCTTTCCACTCAGGCTGCCCTCTTATTTGAAGTGTGTTTGGAACCTGTCCGCGCAGTACACCTCGCTGCACAGCTAACCATAGGTCAGGGCATCGTAGCTTCCTGCCAGGTGACCGAAGTTTGCAGGCAAATGGGTCCCTGGGACACATGCGGAGAGGCTCCTGCCCGGGCCACAGGCCGCCCACTGGCCCTGCCCCAGATCGAAGGCTGAAAAGCAGCCATGTCTGAGTCCACTGCCTCTCGAAGGAGTATTGGACCAACACTTGTAGAAAACGGTGTCCTTGCGGGCAACTCATTGGAGGGACACAAATAAATCTTTGCCGACTTTCTGCTGAAGCTTACCAGCGTTCACACCTAAGCCTCTTACAAGGTCAGCTGTTTAGCTAAACATGAGCTCATGATCTAAATTTACACAATATTGAAGTAATCAGCTACAAAGTGAGACAATCAGCAAAAACAATCAATACCAGAATTACATTCCCTAGGCCATCCATCTGATGTTGGAATAATCAGGTGCAAGGCACAAAATATACATTAAACTGGAACAGAAACAAGGAACAAGGAGGTTTTCAAAGGTTGGTAGGATCTCTAAAATATTTTTAAAGTACATGTCGTTGATAAACCTAAATACTCAAAGGTTGTTTAATACCACAGATTAAGCATTGAGAAGAGTGAAATTATGCTGTTTTGAAAACTATGGCAGGTGAGATTTTCTGCCTCATTATATAAGATGATTTCTCTAAAATATAGACATTATTTCAAAGACTTATTGGCTGTGAAATAAGTTAAGTGTGTTTCAAATGGCTTGTCTGCAAAGAAAGGTGAGATGTAGGGAATCACAGAAAGTCGAGGGGAAAATGTGAAATATACATTGCTATATGGTGAACAAAGCCTTAGGCCAGCCACAATGTAGATGACCTGACCCTTAGAAACTTAAAAGTGAGCTGGAATCGTTAAAAGTTCAAATCTTTATAAGTAAAAAGATTGATGAAAATGAATAACCAAGTGTTTTAATTGACATCAGAAGATCAAAACAATAAACCCTGAGAACATAGAAAAAAGATAAATAAAGATATGAGCAGAACTTATTACCACAGAAAACGTATAAAATTCAGGTGAGGTAGTAAGTCCAAAGAACATTCTTTGAAAAGATTTAAAAGACACACTTTGATTAAGGAAAACACAAACATAATTAAAGAATATATAGAAAGAATCAGGACAATGTTATAGCAGAGAATATATGAAATGCCAGTAAATTTGAACATTTCTGCAAAGTTGACCATTTCCTAGCTCCTACAGTTTACCAAAACTGACACAAGAGGAAATCATTTAAGGTCATCATGTCTGCCCTTGGCATTCTCGGAACGCCCTGGCCCGAGAATGCAGCATCTGTAGTCCATGGTAACCTGCGGAGAGTGGGCGGGGCTGAAGGAGGCTGGAACAGTGCCCTCACTGAGGGTGTGGGTGTGGCCATCTCTGCTGTGACTGAACAAAGGGCAGGGGAGCAGGGGGCGCAGGGCAGGGCCCTCAGAACCAGGCAGGCCCAGTGGGGTGTCACAAGCATTTAGGCACAGGCCATAGGGCGCCTTCTTTGTCTGCACAGCTGCCCAAACTCTCACTTTTCCACTCAGGCCACCCACTTAGTTGAAGTGTGTGTGAAACCTGTCCTCGCAGTATACCTCGCTGCACAGCTAACCATAGGTCTGGGCATCGTAGCTTCCTGCCAGGTGACCGAAGTTCGCAGGAGAGATGATTCCCAGGTTCACACGCAGAGAGGCTCCTGCCCAGGCCACAGGCCGCCCAATGCCCCTGCCCAAGATCGGGGGCCGAAAGCAGCCCTGTCTAAGTCCCCTACCGCTAGAGGGAGTATTGGACAAACTCTTCTAGAAAACGGGGTCCTTTTGGGCAACTCATTGGAGGGACACAAAGAAATCTTTGCCGACTTTTTGCTGAAACTTACGAGCGTTCACACCTAAGCCTCTTACAAGGTCAGCTGTTTAGCTAAACATGAGCTCATGATCTAAATTTACACAATAATGAAGAAATCAGTTACAAAGGGAGACAATCAGCAAAAACAATCAATACCAGAATTAGATTCCCTAGGCCATCCTTGAGATGTCGGAATAATCAGGTGCTAGGCAGAAAATATACATAAACCTGGAAATGAAACAAGGAACAAGGATGTTTTCAAAGACTGGTAGGATCTCTAAAACATTTTTAAAGTACATGTCATTGATAAAGCTAAATACTCAAAGGTTGTTTATAACAACAAATTAAGCAGTGAGAAGAGTGCAATTATGCTGTTTTGAAAACTATGGCAGGTGAGATTTTCTGCCTCATTATATAAGATGATTTCTCTAAAAAATACAAATGATTTCAAAGACTTATTGGCTGTTAAATAAGTTAAGGGTATTTCAAATGGCTTGTCTGCAAAGAAAGGTGAGATGTAGGGAATCATAGAAAGCCGATGGGATAATATGTCAATATATACATTGCTATATGGTGAACTAAGCCTTAGGCCGGCAACAGTGTAGAGGAATGCAGCCTTAGAAGCGTACAAGTAAGCTGGAATCTTTAAAAGTTCAAATCTTTATAAGTAAAAAGATTTATTAAAATGAATAACCAAGTGTTTTACTTGACATCAGAAAATCAAATCAATAAACCCTGAGAACATAGAAAAAAAGATAAATAAAGATATGAGCAGAACTTAATACAACAGAAAACGTATAAAATTCAGGTGATTTAGTAAGTCAGAGAATATTCTTTGAAAAGATTTAAAAGACACTCTTTGATTAAGGAAAACAAAACATAAGTAAAGAATATACAGAAAGAATCAGGACAATGTTATAGCAGAGAATATATGAAATGCCAGTAAATTTGAACATTTCTGTAAAGCGGACCATTTCCTAGCTCCTAAAGTTTACCAAAACTGACACAAGAGGAAATCATTTAAGGTCATCATGTCTGCCCTTGGCATTCTCGGAAAGCCCTGGCCTGAGAATGCAGCATCTGTAGTCCATGGTAAACTGCGGAGAGTGGGCGGGGCTGAGGGAGGCTGGAACACTGCCCTCACTGAGGGAGTGGGTATGGCCATCTCTGCTGTGACTGAAAAAAGGGCAGGGAAGCAGGGGGCCCAGGGCAAGGCCCTCAGAGCCCGGCAGGCCCAGTGGGGTGTCACAAGCATTAAGGCCCTGGCCATAGGGCGCCTTCTTTGTCTGCACAGCTGCCCAAACTCTCACTTTTCCACTCAGGCCACCCACTTAGTTGAAGTGTGTGTGGAACCTGTCCGCGCAGTATACCTCGCTGCACAGCTAACCATAGGTCTGGGCATCGTAGCTTCCTGCCAGGTGACCGAAGTTCGCAGGAGAGATGATTCCCAGGTTCACACGCAGAGAGGCTCCTGCCCGGGCAACAGGCCGCCCAATGCCCCTGCCCAAGATCGGGGGCCGAAAGCAGCCCTGTCTAAGTCCCCTACCGCTAGAGGGAGTATTGGACCAACACTTCTAGAAAACGGGGTCCTTGTGGGCAACTCATTGGAGGGACACAAAGAAATCTTTGCCGACTTTTTGCTGAAACTTACGAGCGTTCACACCTAAGCCTCTTACAAGGTCAGCTGTTTAGCTAAACATGAGCTCATGATCTAAATTTACACAATAATGAAGAAATCAGCTACAAAGGGATACAATCAGCAAAAACAATCAATACCAGAATTAGATTCCCTAGGCCATCCTTGAGATGTTGGAATAATCAGGTGCTAGGCAGAAAACATACATAAACCTGGAAATGAAACAAGGAACAAGGATGTTTTCAAAGGCTGGTAGGATCTCTAAAACATTTTTAAAGTACATGTCATTGATAAAGCTAAATACTCAAAGGTTGTTTAATACAACAAATTAAGCAGTGAGAAGAGTGAAATTATGCTGTTTAGAAAACTATGGAAGGTGAGATTTTCTGCCTAATTATATAAGATGATTTCTCTAAAAAATACACATGATTTCAAAGACTTATTGGCTGTGAAATAAGTTAAGGGTATTTCAAATGGCTTGTCTGCAAAGAAAGGTGAGATGTAGGGAATCAGAGAAAGCCGAGGGGAAAATGTCAATATATACATTGCTATATGGTGAACTAAGCCTTAGGCCGGCAACAGTGTAGAGGAATGGACCCTTAGAAGCGTACAAGTAAGCTGGAATCTTTAAAAGTTCAAATCTTTATAAGTAAAAAGATTTATTAAAATGAATAACCAAGTGTTTTACTTGACATCAGAAAATCAAAACAATAAACCCTGAGAACATAGAAACAAAGATAAATAAAGATATGAGCAGAACTTAATACAACAGAAAACGTATAAAATTCAGGTGATTTAGTAAGTCCAAAGAATATTCTTTGAAAAGATTTAAAAGACACTCTTTGATTAAGGAAAACAAAAACATAAGTAAAGAATATACAGAAAGAATCAGGACAATGTTATAGCAGAGAATATATGAAATGCCAGTAAATTTGAACATTTCTGTAAAGCGGACCATTTCCTAGCTCCTAAAGTTTACCAAAACTGACACAAGAGGAAATCATTTAAGGTCATCATGTCTGCCCTTGGCATTCTCTGAACGCCCTGGCCTCAGAATGCAGCATCTGTAGTCCATGGTAACCTGCGGAGAGGGGGCGTGGCTGAGGGAGGTTGGAAGACTGCCCTCACTGAGGGAGTGGGTGTGGCCATCTCTGCTGTGACTGAACAAAGGGCAGGGGAGCAGGGGTCCCAGGGCAGGGCCCTCAGAGCCCGGCAGACACAGTGGGGTGTCACAAGCATTTAGGCCCAGGCCAAAGGGCGCCTTCTTTGTCTGCACAGCTGCCCAAACTCTCACCTTTCCACTCAGGCCGCCCTCTTATTTGAAGTGTGTTTGGAACCTGTCCGCGCAGTACACCTCGCTGCACAGCTAACCATAGGTCAGGGCATCGTAGCTTCCTGCCAGGTGACCGAAGTTCGCAGGCAAATGGGTCCCTGGGACACATGCGGAGAGGCTCCTGCCCGGGCCACAGGCCGCCCACTGGCCCTGCCCCAGATCGAAGGCTGAAAAGCAGCCATGTCTGAGTCCACTGCCTCTCGAAGGAGTATTGGACCAACACTTGTAGAAAACGGGGTCCTTGCGGGCAACTCAATGGAGGGACACAAATAAATCTTTGCCGACTTTCTGCTGAAGCTTACCAGCGTTCACACCTAAGCCTCTTACAAGGTCAGCTGTTTAGCTAAACATGAGCTCATGATCTAAATTTACACAATAATGAAGAAATCAGCTACAAAGGGAGACAATCAGCAAAAACAATCAATACCAGAATTAGATTCCCTAGGCCATCCTTGAGATGTTGGAATAATCAGGTGCTAGGCAGAAAATATACATAAACCTGGAAATGAAACAATGAACAAGGATGTTTTCAAAGACTGGTAGGATCTCTAAAACATTTTTAAAGTACATGTCATTGATAAAGCTAAATACTCAAAGGTTGTTGAATTCAACAAATTAAGCAGTGAGAAGAGTGAAATTATGCTGTTTAGAAAACTATGGAAGGTGAGATTTTCTGCCTAATTATATAAGATGATTTCTCTAAAAAATACACATGATTTCAAAGACTTATTGGCTGTGAAATAAGTTAAGGGTATTTGAAATGGCTTGTCTGCAAAGAAAGGTGAGATGTAGGGAATCACAGAAAGCCGAGGGGATAATATGTCAATATATACATTGCTATACGGTGAACTAAGCCTTAGGCCGGCAACAGTGTAGAGGAATGGACCCTTAGAAGCGTACAAGTAAGCTGGAATCTTTAAAAGTTCAAATCTTTATAAGTAAAAAGATTGATGAAAATGAATAACCAAGTGTTTTACTTGATATCAGAAGATCAAAACAATAAACCCTGAGAACGTAGAAAAAAGATAAATAAAGATATGCGCAGAACTTAATACAACAGAAAACGTATAAAATTCAGGTGATTTAGTAAGTCCAAAGAATATTCTTTGAAAAGAGTTAAAAGACACACTTTGATTAAGGAAAACAAAAACATAAGTAAAGAATATACAGAAAGAATCAGGACAATGTTATAGCAGAGAATATGTGAAATGCCAGTAAATTTGAACATTTCTGTAAAGCGGACCATTTCCTAGCTCCTAAAGTTTACCAAAACTGACACAAGAGGAAATCATTTAAGGTCATCATGTCTGCCCTTGGCATTCTCGGAACGCCCTGGCCTCAGAATGCAGCATCTGTAGTCCATGGTAACCTGCGGAGAGGGGGCGTGGCTGAGGGAGGTTGGAAGACTGCCCTCACTGAGGGAGTGGGTGTGGCCATCTCTGCTGTGACTGAACAAAGGGCAGGGGAGCAGGTGGCCCAGGGCAGGGCCCTCAGAGCCCGGCAGACACAGTGGGGTGTCACAAGCATTTAGGCCCAGGCCAAAGGGCGCCTTCTTTGTCTGCACAGCTGCCCAAACTCTCACCTTTCCACTCAGGCCGCCCTCTTATTTGAAGTGTGTTTGGAACCTGTCCGCACAGTACACCTCGCTGCACAGCTAACCATAGGTCAGGGCATCGTAGCTTCCTGCCAGGTGACCGAAGTTCGCAGGCAAATGGGTCCCTGGGACACATGCGGAGAGGCTCCTGCCCAGGCCACAGGCCGCCCACTGGCCCTGCCCCAGATCGAAGGCTGAAAACCAGCCATGTCTGAGTCCACTGCCTCTCGAAGGAGTATTGGACCAACACTTGTAGAAAACGGGGTCCTTGCGGGCAACTCATTGGAGGGACACAAATAAATCTTTGCCGACTTTCTGCTGAAGCTTACCAGCGTTCACACCTAAGCCTCTTACAAGGTCAGCTGTTTAGCTAAACATGAGCTCATGATCTAAATTTACACAATATTGAAGTAATCAGCTACAAAGTGAGACAATAAGCAAAAACAATCAATACCAGAGTTAGATTCCCTAGGCCATCCATCTGATGTTGGAATAATCAGGTGCAAGGCAGAAAATATACATAAAACTGGAACTGAAACAAGAAACAAGGAGGTTTTCAAAGGCTGGTAGGATCTCTAAAACATTTTTAAAGTACATGTCGTTGATAAACCTAAATACTCAAAGGTTGTTTAATACCACAGATTAAGCATTGAGAAGAGTGAAATTATGCTGTTTTGAAAACTATGGCAGGTGAGATTTTCTGCCTCATTATATAAGATGATTTCTCTAAAAAATAGACATTATTTCAAAGACTTATTGGCTGTGAAATAAGTTAAGGGTATTTCAAATGGCTTGTCTGCAAAGAAAGGTGAGATGTAGAGAATCACAGAAAGTCGAGGGGAAAATGTCAATATATACATTGCTATATGGTGAACGAAGCCTTAGGCCAGCCACAATGTAGAGGACCTGACCCTTAGAAACTTAAAAGTGAGCTGGAGTCTTTAAAAGTTCAAATCTTTATAAGTAAAAACATGGATGAAAATGAATAACCAAGTGTTTTAATTGACATCAGAAGATCAAAACAATAAACCCTGAGAACATAGGAAAAAGATAAATAAAGATATGAGGAGAACTTAATACCACAGAAAACGTATAAAATTCAGGTGAGGTAGTAAGTCCAAAGAATATTCTTTGAAAAGATTTAAAAGACACACTTTGATTAAGGAAAACACAAACATAATTAAAGAATACATAGAAAGAATCAGGACAATGTTATAGCAGAGAATATATGAAATGCCAGTAAATTTGAACATTTCTGTAAAGTTGACCATTTCCTAGCTCCTACAGTTTACCAAAACTGACACAAGAGGAAATCATTTAAGGTCATCATGTCTGCCCTTGGCATTCTCGGAACGCCCTGGCCTGAGAATGCAGCATCTGTAGTCCATGGTAACCTGCGGAGAGTGGGTGGGGCTGCGGGAGGCTGGAACACTGCCCTCACTGAGGGAGTGGGTGTGGCCATCTCTGCTGTGACTGAACAAAGGGCAGGGGAGCAGGTGGCCAGGGCAGGGCCCTCAGAGCCCGGCAGGCCCTGTGGGGTGTCACAAGCATTTAAGCCCATGCCATAGGGCGCCTTCTTTGTCTGCACAGCTGCCCAAACTCTCACTTTTCCACTCAGGCCACCCACTTAGTTGAAGTGTGTGTGGAACCTGTCTGCGCAGTATACGTCGCTGCACAGCTAACCATAGGTCTGGGCATCGTAGCTTCCTGCCAGGTGACCGAAGTTCGCAGGAGAGATGATTCCCAGGTTCACACGCAGAGAGGCTCCTGCCCGGGCCACAGGCCGCCCAATGCCCCTGCCCAAGATCGGGGGCCGAAAGCAGCCCTGTCTAAGTTCCCTACCGCTAGAGGGAGTATTGGACCAACACTTCTAGAAAACGGGGTCCTTGTGGGCAACTCATTGGAGGGACACAAAGAAATCTTTGCCGACTTTTTGCTGAAACTTACGAGCGTTCACACCTAAGCCTCTTACAAGGTCAGCTGTTTAGCTAAACATGAGCTCATGATCTAAATTTACACAATAATGAAGAAATCAGCTACAAAGGGAGACAATCAGCAAAAACAATCAATACCAGAATTAGATTCCCTAGGCCATCCTTGAGATGTTGGAATAATCAGGTGCTAGGCAGAAAATATACATAAACCTGGAAATGAAACAAGGAACAAGGATGTTTTCAAAGACTGGTAGGATCTCTAAAACATTTTTAAAGTACATGTCATTGATAAAGCTAAATACTCAAAGGTTGTTTAATACAACAAATTAAGCAGTGAGAAGAGTGAAATTATGCTGTTTAGAAAACTATGGAAGGTGAGATTTTCTACCTAATTATATAAGATGATTTCTCTAAAAAATACACATTATTTCAAAGACTTATTGGCTGTGAAATAAGTTAAGGGTATTTCAAATGGCTTGTCTGCAAAAAAGGTGAGATGTAGGGAATCACAGAAAGGCGAGGGGAAAATAGGTCAATATATACATTGCTATATGGTGAACTAAGCCTTAGGACGGCAACAGTGTAGAGGAATGGACCCTTAGAAGCGTACAAGTAAGCTGGAATCTTTAAAAGTTCAAATCTTTATAAGTAAAAAGATTGATGAAAATGAATAACCAAGTGTTTTACTTGACATCAGAAAATCAAAACAATAAACCCTGAGAACATAGAAAAAAGATAAATAAAGATATGAGCAGAACTTAATACCACAGAAAACGTATACAATTCAGGTGATTTAGTAAGTCCAAAGAATATTCTTTGAAAAGAGTTAAAAGACACACTTTGATTAAGGAAAACAAAAACATAAGTAAAGAATATACAGAAAGAATCAGGACAATGTTATAGCAGAGAATATATGAAATGCCAGTAAATTTGAACATTTCTGTAAAGCGGACCATTCCCTAGCTCCTAAAGTTTACCAAAACTGACACAAGAGGAAATCATTTAAGGTCATCATGTCTGCCCTTGGCATTCTCGGAACGTCCTGGCCTGAGAATGCAGCATCTGTAGTCCATGGTAACCAGCGGAGAGGGGGCGTGGCTGAGGGAGGTTGGAAGACTGCCCTCACTGAGGGAGTGGGTGTGGCCATCTCTGCTGTGACTGGACAAAGGGCAGGGGAGCAGGGGGCCCAGGGCAGGGCCCTCAGAGCCCGGCAGACACAGTGGGGTGTCACAAGCATTTAGGCCCAGGCCAAAGGGCGCCTTCTTTGTCTGCACAGCTGCCCAAACTCTCACCTTTCCACTCAAGTGGCCCTCTTATTTGAAGTGTGTTTGGAACCTGTCCGTGCAGTACACCTCGCTGCACAGCTAACCATAGGTCTGGGCATCGTAGCTTCCTGCCAGGTGACCGAAGTTCGCAGGAGAGATGATTCCCAGGTTCACACGCAGAGAGGCTCCTGCCCGGGCCACAGGCCGCCCAATGCCCCTGCCCAAGATCGGGGGCCGAAAGCAGCCCTGTCTAAGTCCCCTACCGCTAGAGGGAGTATTGGACAGACACTTCTAGAAAACGGGGTCCTTGTGGGCAACTCATTGGAGGGACACAAAGAAATCTTTGCCAACTTTTTGCTGAAACTTACGAGCGTACACACCTAAGCCTCTTACAAGGTCAGCTGTTTAGCTAAACATGAGCTCATGATCTAAATTTACACAATAATGAAGAAATCAGCTACAAAGGGAGACAATCAGCAAAAACAATCAATACCAGAATTAGATTCCCTAGGCCATCCTTGAGATGTTGGAATAATCAGGTGCTAGGCAGAAAATATACATAAACCTGGAAATGAAACAAGGAACAAGGATGTTTTCAAAGACTGGTAGGATCTCTAAAACATTTTTAAAGTACATGTCATTGATAAAGCTAAATACTCAAAGGTTGTTTAATACAACAAATTAAGCAGTGAGAAGAGTGAAATTATGCTGTTTAGAAAACTATGGAAGATGAGATTTTCTGCCTAATTATATAAGATGATTTCTCTAAAAAATACACATGATTTCAAAGACTTATTGGCTGTGAAATAAGTTAAGGGTATTTCAAATGGCTTGTCTGCAAAGAAAGGTGAGATGTAGGGAATCACAGAAAGCCGAGGGGATAATATGTCAATATATACATTGCTATATGGTGAACTAAGCCTTAGGCCGGCAACAGTGTAGAGGAATGGACCCTTAGAAGCGTACAAGTTAGCTGGAATCTTTAAAAGTTCAAATCTTTATAAGTAAAAAGATTGATGAAAATGAATAACCAAGTGTTTTACTTGACATCAGAAAATCAAAACAATAAACCCTGAGAACATAGAAAAAAGATAAATAAAGATATGAGCAGAACTTAATACAACAGAAAACGTATAAAATTCAGGTGATTTAGTAAGTCCAAAGAATATTCTTTGAAAAGAGTTAAAAGACACACTTTGATTAAGGAAAACAAAAACATAAGTAAAGAATATACAGAAAGAATCAGGACAATGTTATAGCAGAGAATATATGAAATGCCAGTAAATTTGAACATTTCTGTAAAGCGGACCATTTCCTAGCTCCTAAAGTTTACCAAAACTGACACAAGAGGAAATCATTTAAGGTCATCATGTCTGCCCTTGGCATTCTCGGAACGCCCTGGCCTCAGAATGCAGCATCTGTAGTCCATGGTAACCTGCGGAGAGGGGGCGTGGCTGAGGGAGGTTGGAAGACTGCCCTCACTGAGGGAGTGGGTGTGGCCATCTCTGCTGTGACTGAACAAAGGGCAGGGGAGCAGGGGTCCCAGGGCAGGGCCCTCAGAGCCCGGCAGACACAGTGGGGTGTCACAAGCATTTAGGCCCAGGCCAAAGGGCGCCTTCTTTGTCTGCACAGCTGCCCAAACTCTCACCTTTCCACTCAGGCCGCCCTCTTATTTGAAGTGTGTTTGGAACCTGTCCGCGCAGTACACCTCGCTGCACAGCTAACCATAGGTCAGGGCATCGTAGCTTCCTGCCAGGTGACCGAAGTTCGCAGGCAAATGGGTCCCTGGGACACATGCGGAGAGGCTCCTGCCCGGGCCACAGGCCGCCCACTGGCCCTGCCCCAGATCGAAGGCTGAAAAGCAGCCATGTCTGAGTCCACTGCCTCTCGAAGGAGTATTGGACCAACACTTGTAGAAAACGGGGTCCTTGCGGGCAACTCAATGGAGGGACACAAATAAATCTTTGCCGACTTTCTGCTGAAGCTTACCAGCGTTCACACCTAAGCCTCTTACAAGGTCAGCTGTTTAGCTAAACATGAGCTCATGATCTAAATTTACACAATAATGAAGAAATCAGCTACAAAGGGAGACAATCAGCAAAAACAATCAATACCAGAATTAGATTCCCTAGGCCATCCTTGAGATGTTGGAATAATCAGGTGCTAGGCAGAAAATATACATAAACCTGGAAATGAAACAATGAACAAGGATGTTTTCAAAGACTGGTAGGATCTCTAAAACATTTTTAAAGTACATGTCATTGATAAAGCTAAATACTCAAAGGTTGTTGAATTCAACAAATTAAGCAGTGAGAAGAGTGAAATTATGCTGTTTAGAAAACTATGGAAGGTGAGATTTTCTGCCTAATTATATAAGATGATTTCTCTAAAAAATACACATGATTTCAAAGACTTATTGGCTGTGAAATAAGTTAAGGGTATTTCAAATGGCTTGTCTGCAAAGAAAGGTGAGATGTAGGGAATCACAGAAAGCCGAGGGGATAATATGTCAATATATACATTGCTATACGGTGAACTAAGCCTTAGGCCGGCAACAGTGTAGAGGAATGGACCCTTAGAAGCGTACAAGTAAGCTGGAATCTTTAAAAGTTCAAATCTTTATAAGTAAAAAGATTGATGAAAATGAATAACCAAGTGTTTTACTTGATATCAGAAGATCAAAACAATAAACCCTGAGAACGTAGAAAAAAGATAAATAAAGATATGCGCAGAACTTAATACAACAGAAAACGTATAAAATTCAGGTGATTTAGTAAGTCCAAAGAATATTCTTTGAAAAGAGTTAAAAGACACACTTTGATTAAGGAAAACAAAAACATAAGTAAAGAATATACAGAAAGAATCAGGACAATGTTATAGCAGAGAATATGTGAAATGCCAGTAAATTTGAACATTTCTGTAAAGCGGACCATTTCCTAGCTCCTAAAGTTTACCAAAACTGACACAAGAGGAAATCATTTAAGGTCATCATGTCTGCCCTTGGCATTCTCGGAACGCCCTGGCCTCAGAATGCAGCATCTGTAGTCCATGGTAACCTGCGGAGAGGGGGCGTGGCTGAGGGAGGTTGGAAGACTGCCCTCCCTGAGGGAGTGGGTGTGGCCATCTCTGCTGTGACTGAACAAAGGGCAGGGGAGCAGGTGGCCCAGGGCAGGGCCCTCAGAGCCCGGCAGACACAGTGGGGTGTCACAAGCATTTAGGCCCAGGCCAAAGGGCGCCTTCTTTGTCTGCACAGCTGCCCAAACTCTCACCTTTCCACTCAGGCCGCCCTCTTATTTGAAGTGTGTTTGGAACCTGTCCGCACAGTACACCTCGCTGCACAGCTAACCATAGGTCAGGGCATCGTAGCTTCCTGCCAGGTGACCGAAGTTCGCAGGCAAATGGGTCCCTGGGACACATGCGGAGAGGCTCCTGCCCAGGCCACAGGCCGCCCACTGGCCCTGCCCCAGGTCGAAGGCTGAAAACCAGCCATGTCTGAGTCCACTGCCTCTCGAAGGAGTATTGGACCAACACTTGTAGAAAACGGGGTCCTTGCGGGCAACTCATTGGAGGGACACAAATAAATCTTTGCCGACTTTCTGCTGAAGCTTACCAGCGTTCACACCTAAGCCTCTTACAAGGTCAGCTGTTTAGCTAAACATGAGCTCATGATCTAAATTTACACAATATTGAAGTAATCAGCTACAAAGTGAGACAATAAGCAAAAACAATCAATACCAGAGTTAGATTCCCTAGGCCATCCATCTGATGTTGGAATAATCAGGTGCAAGGCAGAAAATATACATAAAACTGGAACTGAAACAAGAAACAAGGAGGTTTTCAAAGGCTGGTAGGATCTCTAAAACATTTTTAAAGTACATGTCGTTGATAAACCTAAATACTCAAAGGTTGTTTAATACCACAGATTAAGCATTGAGAAGAGTGAAATTATGCTGTTTTGAAAACTATGGCAGGTGAGATTTTCTGCCTCATTATATAAGATGATTTCTCTAAAAAATAGACATTATTTCAAAGACTTATTGGCTGTGAAATAAGTTAAGGGTATTTCAAATGGCTTGTCTGCAAAGCAAGGTGAGATGTAGAGAATCACAGAAAGTCGAGGGGAAAATGTCAATATATACATTGCTATATGGTGAACGAAGCCTTAGGCCAGCCACAATGTAGAGGACCTGACCCTTAGAAACTTAAAAGTGAGCTGGAGTCTTTAAAAGTTCAAATCTTTATAAGTAAAAACATGGATGAAAATGAATAACCAAGTGTTTTAATTGACATCAGAAGATCAAAACAATAAACCCTGAGAACATAGGAAAAAGATAAATAAAGATATGAGGAGAACTTAATACCACAGAAAACGTATAAAATTCAGGTGAGGTAGTAAGTCCAAAGAATATTCTTTGAAAAGATTTAAAAGACACACTTTGATTAAGGAAAACACAAACATAATTAAAGAATACATAGAAAGAATCAGGACAATGTTATAGCAGAGAATATATGAAATGCCAGTAAATTTGAACATTTCTGTAAAGTTGACCATTTCCTAGCTCCTACAGTTTACCAAAACTGACACAAGAGGAAATCATTTAAGGTCATCATGTCTGCCCTTGGCATTCTCGGAACGCCCTGGCCTGAGAATGCAGCATCTGTAGTCCATGGTAACCTGCGGAGAGTGGGTGGGGCTGCGGGAGGCTGGAACACTGCCCTCACTGAGGGAGTGGGTGTGGCCATCTCTGCTGTGACTGAACAAAGGGCAGGGGAGCAGGTGGCCAGGGCAGGGCCCTCAGAGCCCGGCAGGCCCTGTGGGGTGTCACAAGCATTTAAGCCCATGCCATAGGGCGCCTTCTTTGTCTGCACAGCTGCCCAAACTCTCACTTTTCCACTCAGGCCACCCACTTAGTTGAAGTGTGTGTGGAACCTGTCTGCGCAGTATACGTCGCTGCACAGCTAACCATAGGTCTGGGCATCGTAGCTTCCTGCCAGGTGACCGAAGTTCGCAGGAGAGATGATTCCCAGGTTCACACGCAGAGAGGCTCCTGCCCGGGCCACAGGCCGCCCAATGCCCCTGCCCAAGATCGGGGGCCGAAAGCAGCCCTGTCTAAGTTCCCTACCGCTAGAGGGAGTATTGGACCAACACTTCTAGAAAACGTGGTCCTTGTGGGCAACTCATTGGAGGGACACAAAGAAATCTTTGCCGACTTTTTGCTGAAACTTACGAGCGTTCACACCTAAGCCTCTTACAAGGTCAGCTGTTTAGCTAAACATGAGCTCATGATCTAAATTTACACAATAATGAAGAAATCAGCTACAAAGGGAGACAATCAGCAAAAACAATCAATACCAGAATTAGATTCCCTAGGCCATCCTTGAGATGTTGGAATAATCAGGTGCTAGGCAGAAAATATACATAAACCTGGAAATGAAACAAGGAACAAGGATGTTTTCAAAGACTGGTAGGATCTCTAAAACATTTTTAAAGTACATGTCATTGATAAAGCTAAATACTCAAAGGTTGTTTAATACAACAAATTAAGCAGTGAGAAGAGTGAAATTATGCTGTTTAGAAAACTATGGAAGGTGAGATTTTCTACCTAATTATATAAGATGATTTCTCTAAAAAATACACATGATTTCAAAGACTTATTGGCTGTGAAATAAGTTAAGGGTATTTCAAATGGCTTGTCTGCAAAAAAGGTGAGATGTAGGGAATCACAGAAAGCCGAGGGGAAAATAGGTCAATATATACATTGCTATATGGTGAACTAAGCCTTAGGACGGCAACAGTGTAGAGGAATGGACCCTTAGAAGCGTACAAGTAAGCTGGAATCTTTAAAAGTTCAAATCTTTATAAGTAAAATGATTGATGAAAATGAATAACCAAGTGTTTTACTTGACATCAGAAAATCAAAACAATAAACCCTGAGAACATAGAAAAAAGATAAATAAAGATATGAGCAGAACTTAATACCACAGAAAACGTATACAATTCAGGTGATTTAGTAAGTCCAAAGAATATTCTTTGAAAAGAGTTAAAAGACACACTTTGATTAAGGAAAACAAAAACATAAGTAAAGAATATACAGAAAGAATCAGGACAATGTTATAGCAGAGAATATATGAAATGCCAGTAAATTTGAACATTTCTGTAAAGCGGACCATTCCCTAGCTCCTAAAGTTTACCAAAACTGACACAAGAGGAAATCATTTAAGGTCATCATGTCTGCCCTTGGCATTCTCGGAACGTCCTGGCCTGAGAATGCAGCATCTGTAGTCCATGGTAACCAGCGGAGAGGGGGCGTGGCTGAGGGAGGTTGGAAGACTGCCCTCACTGAGGGAGTGGGTGTGGCCATCTCTGCTGTGACTGGACAAAGGGCAGGGGAGCAGGGGGCCCAGGGCAGGGCCCTCAGAGCCCGGCAGACACAGTGGGGTGTCACAAGCATTTAGGCCCAGGCCAAAGGGCGCCTTCTTTGTCTGCACAGCTGCCCAAACTCTCACCTTTCCACTCAAGTGGCCCTCTTATTTGAAGTGTGTTTGGAACCTGTCCGTGCAGTACACCTCGCTGCACAGCTAACCATAGGTCTGGGCATCGTAGCTTCCTGCCAGGTGACCGAAGTTCGCAGGAGAGATGATTCCCAGGTTCACACGCAGAGAGGCTCCTGCCCGGGCCACAGGCCGCCCAATGCCCCTGCCCAAGATCGGGGGCCGAAAGCAGCCCTGTCTAAGTCCCCTACCGCTAGAGGGAGTATTGGACAGACACTTCTAGAAAACGGGGTCCTTGTGGGCAACTCATTGGAGGGACACAAAGAAATCTTTGCCAACTTTTTGCTGAAACTTACGAGCGTACACACCTAAGCCTCTTACAAGGTCAGCTGTTTAGCTAAACATGAGCTCATGATCTAAATTTACACAATAATGAAGAAATCAGCTACAAAGGGAGACAATCAGCAAAAACAATCAATACCAGAATTAGATTCCCTAGGCCATCCTTGAGATGTTGGAATAATCAGGTGCTAGGCAGAAAATATACATAAACCTGGAAATGAAACAAGGAACAAGGATGTTTTCAAAGACTGGTAGGATCTCTAAAACATTTTTAAAGTACATGTCATTGATAAAGCTAAATACTCAAAGGTTGTTTAATACAACAAATTAAGCAGTGAGAAGAGTGAAATTATGCTGTTTAGAAAACTATGGAAGATGAGATTTTCTGCCTAATTATATAAGATGATTTCTCTAAAAAATACACATGATTTCACAGACTTATTGGCTGTGAAATAAGTTAAGGGTATTTCAAATGGCTTGTCTGCAAAGAAAGGTGAGATGTAGGGAATCACAGAAAGCCGAGGGGATAATATGTCAATATATACATTGCTATATGGTGAACTAAGCCTTAGGCCGGCAACAGTGTAGAGGAATGGACCCTTAGAAGCGTACAAGTTAGCTGGAATCTTTAAAAGTTCAAATCTTTATAAGTAAAAAGATTGATGAAAATGAATAACCAAGTGTTTTACTTGACATCAGAAAATCAAAACAATAAACCCTGAGAACATAGAAAAAAGATAAATAAAGATATGAGCAGAACTTAATACAACAGAAAACGTATAAAATTCAGGTGATTTAGTAAGTCCAAAGAATATTCTTTGAAAAGAGTTAAAAGACACACTTTGATTAAGGAAAACAAAAACATAAGTAAAGAATATACAGAAAGAATCAGGACAATGTTATAGCAGAGAATATATGAAATGCCAGTAAATTTGAACATTTCTGTAAAGCGGACCATTCCCTAGCTCCTAAAGTTTACCAAAACTGACACAAGAGGAAATCATTTAAGGTCATCATGTCTGCCCTTGGCATTCTCGGAACGCCCTGGCCTCAGAATGCAGCATCTGTAGTCCATGGTAACCTGCGGAGAGGGGGCGTGGCTGAGGGAGGTTGGAAGACTGCCCTCACTGAGGGAGTGGGTGTGGCCATCTCTGCTGTGACTGAACAAAGGGCAGGGGAGCAGGGGTCCCAGGGCAGGGCCCTCAGAGCCCGGCAGACACAGTGGGGTGTCACAAGCATTTAGGCCCAGGCCAAAGGGCGCCTTCTTTGTCTGCACAGCTGCCCAAACTCTCACCTTTCCACTCAGGCCGCCCTCTTATTTGAAGTGTGTTTGGAACCTGTCCGCGCAGTACACCTCGCTGCACAGCTAACCATAGGTCAGGGCATCGTAGCTTCCTGCCAGGTGACCGAAGTTCGCAGGCAAATGGGTCCCTGGGACACATGCGGAGAGGCTCCTGCCCGGGCCACAGGCCGCCCACTGGCCCTGCCCCAGATCGAAGGCTGAAAAGCAGCCATGTCTGAGTCCACTGCCTCTCGAAGGAGTATTGGACCAACACTTGTAGAAAACGGGGTCCTTGCGGGCAACTCAATGGAGGGACACAAATAAATCTTTGCCGACTTTCTGCTGAAGCTTACCAGCGTTCACACCTAAGCCTCTTACAAGGTCAGCTGTTTAGCTAAACATGAGCTCATGATCTAAATTTACACAATAATGAAGAAATCAGCTACAAAGGGAGACAATCAGCAAAAACAATCAATACCAGAATTAGATTCCCTAGGCCATCCTTGAGATGTTGGAATAATCAGGTGCTAGGCAGAAAATATACATAAACCTGGAAATGAAACAATGAACAAGGATGTTTTCAAAGACTGGTAGGATCTCTAAAACATTTTTAAAGTACATGTCATTGATAAAGCTAAATACTCAAAGGTTGTTGAATTCAACAAATTAAGAAGTGAGAAGAGTGAAATTATGCTGTTTAGAAAACTATGGAAGGTGAGATTTTCTGCCTAATTATATAAGATGATTTCTCTAAAAAATACACATGATTTCAAAGACTTATTGGCTGTGAAATAAGTTAAGGGTATTTCAAATGGCTTGTCTGCAAAGAAAGGTGAGATGTAGGGAATCACAGAAAGCCGAGGGGATAATATGTCAATATATACATTGCTATACGGTGAACTAAGCCTTAGGCCGGCAACAGTGTAGAGGAATGGACCCTTAGAAGCGTACAAGTAAGCTGGAATCTTTAAAAGTTCAAATCTTTATAAGTAAAAAGATTGATGAAAATGAATAACCAAGTGTTTTACTTGATATCAGAAGATCAAAACAATTAACCCTGAGAACGTAGAAAAAAGATAAATAAAGATATGCGCAGAACTTAATACAACAGAAAACGTATAAAATTCAGGTGATTTAGTAAGTCCAAAGAATATTCTTTGAAAAGAGTTAAAAGACACACTTTGATTAAGGAAAACAAAAACATAAGTAAAGAATATACAGAAAGAATCAGGACAATGTTATAGCAGAGAATATGTGAAATGCCAGTAAATTTGAACATTTCTGTAAAGCGGACCATTTCCTAGCTCCTAAAGTTTACCAAAACTGACACAAGAGGAAATCATTTAAGGTCATCATGTCTGCCCTTGGCATTCTCGGAACGCCCTGGCCTCAGAATGCAGCATCTGTAGTCCATGGTAACCTGCGGAGAGGGGGCGTGGCTGAGGGAGGTTGGAAGACTGCCCTCACTGAGGGAGTGGGTGTGGCCATCTCTGCTGTGACTGAACAAAGGGCAGGGGAGCAGGTGGCCCAGGGCAGGGCCCTCAGAGCCCGGCAGACACAGTGGGGTGTCACAAGCATTTAGGCCCAGGCCAAAGGGCGCCTTCTTTGTCTGCACAGCTGCCCAAACTCTCACCTTTCCACTCAGGCCGCCCTCTTATTTGAAGTGTGTTTGGAACCTGTCCGCACAGTACACCTCGCTGCACAGCTAACCATAGGTCAGGGCATCGTAGCTTCCTGCCAGGTGACCGAAGTTCGCAGGCAAATGGGTCCCTGGGACACATGCGGAGAGGCTCCTGCCCAGGCCACAGGCCGCCCACTGGCCCTGCCCCAGATCGAAGGCTGAAAACCAGCCATGTCTGAGTCCACTGCCTCTCGAAGGAGTATTGGACCAACACTTGTAGAAAACGGGGTCCTTGCGGGCAACTCATTGGAGGGACACAAATAAATCTTTGCCGACTTTCTGCTGAAGCTTACCAGCGTTCACACCTAAGCCTCTTACAAGGTCAGCTGTTTAGCTAAACATGAGCTCATGATCTAAATTTACACAATATTGCAGTAATCAGCTACAAAGTGAGACAATAAGCAAAAACAATCAATACCAGAGTTAGATTCCCTAGGCCATCCATCTGATGTTGGAATAATCAGGTGCAAGGCAGAAAATATACATAAAACTGGAACTGAAACAAGAAACAAGGAGGTTTTCAAAGGCTGGTAGGATCTCTAAAACATTTTTAAAGTACATGTCGTTGATAAACCTAAATACTCAAAGGTTGTTTAATACCACAGATTAAGCATTGAGAAGAGTGAAATTATGCTGTTTTGAAAACTATGGCAGGTGAAATTTTCTGCCTCATTATATAAGATGATTTCTCTAAAAAATAGACATTATTTCAAAGACTTATTGGCTGTGAAATAAGTTAAGGGTATTTCAAATGGCTTGTCTGCAAAGAAAGGTGAGATGTAGAGAATCACAGAAAGTCGAGGGGAAAATGTCAATATATACATTGCTATATGGTGAACTAAGCCTTAGGCCAGCCACAATGTAGAGGACCTGACCCTTAGAAACTTAAAAGTGAGCTGGAGTCTTTAAAAGTTCAAATCTTTATAAGTAAAAAGATTGATGAAAATGAATAACCAAGTGTTTTAATTGACATCAGAAGATCAAAACAATAAACCCTGAGAACATAGGAAAAAGATAAATAAAGATATGAGGAGAACTTAATACCACAGAAAACGTATAAAATTCAGGTGAGGTAGTAAGTCCAAAGAATATTCTTTGAAAAGATTTAAAAGACACACTTTCATTAAGGAAAACCAAAACATAAGTAAAGAATATACAGAAAGAATCAGGACAATGTTATAGCAGAGAATATATGAAATGCCAGTAAATTTGAACATTTCTGTAAAGTTGACCATTTCCTAGCTCCTACAGTTTACCAAAACTGACACAAGAGGAAATCATTTAAGGTCATCATGTCTGCCCTTGGAATTCTCGGAACGCCCTGGCCTGAGAATGCAGCATCTGTAGTCCATGGTAACCTGCGGAGAGTGGGTGGGGCTACGGGAGGCTGGAACACTGCCCTCACTGAGGGAGTGGGTGTGGCCATCTCTGCTGTGACTGAACAAAGGGCAGGGGAGCAGGGGGCCCAGGGCAGGGCCCTCAGAGCCCGGCAGGCCCAGTGGGGTGTCACAAGCATTTAAGCCCAGGCCATAGGGCGCCTTCTTTGTCTGCACAGCTGCCCAAACTCTCACTTTTCCACTCAGGCCACCCACTTAGTTGAAGTGTGTGTGGAACCTGTCTGCGCAGTATACGTCGCTGCACAGCTAACCATAGGTCTGGGCATCGTAGCTTCCTGCCAGGTGACCGAAGTTCGCAGGAGAGATGATTCCCAGGTTCACACGCAGAGAGGCTCCTGCCCGGGCCACAGGCCGCCCAATGCCCCTGCCCAAGATCGGGGGCCGAAAGCAGCCCTGTCTAAGTTCCCTACCGCTAGAGGGAGTATTGGACCAACACTTCTAGAAAACGGGGTCCTTGTGGGCAACTCATTGGAGGGACACAAAGAAATCTTTGCCGACTTTTTGCTGAAACTTACGAGCGTTCACACCTAAGCCTCTTACAAGGTCAGCTGTTTAGCTAAACATGAGCTCATGATCTAAATTTACACAATAATGAAGAAATCAGCTACAAAGGGAGACAATCAGCAAAAACAATCAATACCAGAATTAGATTCCCTAGGCCATCCTTGAGATGTTGGAATAATCAGGTGCTAGGCAGAAAATATACATAAACCTGGAAATGAAACAAGGAACAAGGATGTTTTCAAAGACTGGTAGGATCTCTAAAACATTTTTAAAGTACATGTCATTGATAAAGCTAAATACTCAAAGGTTGTTTAATACAACAAATTAAGCAGTGAGAAGAGTGAAATTATGCTGTTTAGAAAACTATGGAAGGTGAGATTTTCTACCTAATTATATAAGATGATTTCTCTAAAAAATACACATTATTTCAAAGACTTATTGGCTGTGAAATAAGTTAAGGGTATTTCAAATGGCTTGTCTGCAAAAAAGGTGAGATGTAGGGAATCACAGAAAGCCGAGGGGAAAATAGGTCAATATATACATTGCTATATGGTGAACTAAGCCTTAGGACGGCAACAGTGTAGAGGAATGGACCCTTAGAAGCGTACAAGTAAGCTGGAATCTTTAAAAGTTCAAATCTTTATAAGTAAAAAGATTGATGAAAATGAATAACCAAGTGTTTTACTTGACATCAGAAAATCAAAACAATAAACCCTGAGAACATAGAAAAAAGATAAATAAAGATATGAGCAGAACTTAATACCACAGAAAACGTATACAATTCAGGTGATTTAGTAAGTCCAAAGAATATTCTTTGAAAAGAGTTAAAAGACACACTTTGATTAAGGAAAACAAAAACATAAGTAAAGAATATACAGAAAGAATCAGGACAATGTTATAGCAGAGAATATATGAAATGCCAGTAAATTTGAACATTTCTGTAAAGCGGACCATTCCCTAGCTCCTAAAGGTTACCAAAACTGACACAAGAGGAAATCATTTAAGGTCATCATGTCTGCCCTTGGCATTCTCGGAACGTCCTGGCCTGAGAATGCAGCATCTGTAGTCCATGGTAACCTGCGGAGAGGGGGCGTGGCTGAGGGAGGTTGGAAGACTGCCCTCACTGAGGGAGTGGGTGTGGCCATCTCTGCTGTGACTGGACAAAGGGCAGGGGAGCAGGGGGCCCAGGGCAGGGGCCTCAGAGCCCGGCAGACACAGTGGGGTGTCACAAGCATTTAGGCCCAGGCCAAAGGGCACCTTCTTTGTCTGCACAGCTGCCCAAACTCTCACCTTTCCACTCAAGTGGCCCTCTTATTTGAAGTGTGTTTGGAACCTGTCCGTGCAGTACACCTCGCTGCACAGCTAACCATAGGTCTGGGCATCGTAGCTTCCTGCCAGGTGACCGAAGTTCGCAGGAGAGATGATTCCCAGGTTCACACGCAGAGAGGCTCCTGCCCGGGCCACAGGCCGCCCAATGCCCCTGCCCAAGATCGGGGGCCGAAAGCAGCCCTGTCTAAGTCCCCTACCGCTAGAGGGAGTATTGGACAGACACTTCTAGAAAACGGGGTCCTTGTGGGCAACTCATTGGAGGGACACAAAGAAATCTTTGCCAACTTTTTGCTGAAACTTACGAGCGTACACACCTAAGCCTCTTACAAGGTCAGCTGTTTAGCTAAACATGAGCTCATGATCTAAATTTACACAATAATGAAGAAATCAGCTACAAAGGGAGACAATCAGCAAAAACAATCAATACCAGAATTAGATTCCCTAGGCCATCCTTGAGATGTTGGAATAATCAGGTGCTAGGCAGAAAATATACATAAACCTGGAAATGAAACAAGGAACAAGGATGTTTTCAAAGACTGGTAGGATCTCTAAAACATTTTTAAAGTACATGTCATTGATAAAGCTAAATACTCAGAGGTTGTTTAATACAACAAATTAAGCAGTGAGAAGAGTGAAATTATGCTGTTTAGAAAACTATGGAAGATGAGATTTTCTGCCTAATTATATAAGATGATTTCTCTAAAAAATACACATGATTTCAAAGACTTATTGGCTGTGAAATAAGTTAAGGGTATTTCAAATGGCTTGTCTGCAAAGAAAGGTGAGATGTAGGGAATCACAGAAAGCCGAGGGGATAATATGTCAATATATACATTGCTATATGGTGAACTAAGCCTTAGGCCGGAAACAGTGTAGAGGAATGGACCCTTAGAAGCGTACAAGTTAGCTGGAATCTTTAAAAGTTCAAATCTTTATAAGTAAAAAGATTGATGAAAATGAATAACCAAGTGTTTTACTTGACATCAGAAAATCAAAACAATAAACCCTGAGAACATAGAAAAAAGATAAATAAAGATATGAGCAGAACTTAATACAACAGAAAACGTATAAAATTCAGGTGATTTAGTAAGTCCAAAGAATATTCTTTGAAAAGAGTTAAAAGACACACTTTGATTAAGGACAACAAAAACATAAGTAAAGAATATACAGAAAGAATCAGGACAATGTTATAGCAGAGAATATATGAAATGCCAGTAAATTTGAACATTTCTGTAAAGCAGACCATTCCCTAGCTCCTAAAGTTTACCAAAACTGACACAAGAGGAAATCATTTAAGGTCATCATGTCTGCCCTTGGCATTCTCGGAACGTCCTGGCCTGAGAATGCAGCATCTGTAGTCCATGGTAACCTGCGGAGAGGGGGCGTGGCTGAGGGAGTTTGGAAGACAGCCCTCAATGAGGGAGTGGGTGTGGCCAACTCTGCGGTGACTGAACAAAGGGCAGGGGAGCAGGGGGCCCAGGGCAGGGCCCTCAGAACCCGGCAGACACAGTGGGGTGTCACAAGCATTTGGCCCAGGCCAAAGGGCGCCTTCTTTTTCTGCACAGCTGCCCAAACTCTCACCTTTCCACTCAGGCCGCCCTCTTATTTGAAGTGTGTTTGGAACCTGTCCGCGCAGTACACCTCGCTGCACAGCTAACCATAGGTCAGGGCATCGTAGCTTCCTGCCAGGTGACCAAAGTTCTCAGGCAGTTGGGTCCCTGGGACACATGCGGAGAGGCTCCTGCCCGGGCCACAGGCTGCCCACTGGCCCTGCCCCGGATCGAAGGCTGAAAAGCAGCCATGTCTGAGTCCACTGCCTCTCGAAGGAGTATTGGACCAACACTTGTAGAAAACGGGGTCCTTGCGGGCAACTCATTGGAGGGACACAAATAAATCTTTGACAACTTTCTGCTGAAGCTTACCAGCGTTCACACCTAAGCCTCTTACAAGGTCAGCTGTTTAGCTAAACATGAGCTCATGATCTAAATTTACACAATATTGAAGTAATCAGCTACAAAGTGAGACAATCAGCAAAAACAATCAATACCAGAATTAGATTCCCTAGGCCATCCATCTGATGTTGGAATAATCAGGTGCAAGGCAGAAAATATACATAAAACTGGAACTGAAACAAGAAACAAGGAGGTTTTCAAAGGCTGGTAGGATCTCTAAAACATTTTTAAAGTACATGTCGTTGATAAACCTAAATACTCAAAGGTTGTTTAATACCACAGATTAAGCATTGAGAAGAGTGAAATTATGCTGTTTTGAAAACTATGGCAGGTGAGATTTTCTGCCTCATTATATAAGATGATTTCTCTAAAAAATAGACATTATTTCAAAGACTTATTGGCTGTGAAATAAGTTAAGTGTATTTCAAATGGCTTGTCTGCAAAGAAAGGTGAGATGTAGGGAATCACAGAAAGTCGAGGGGAAAATGTCAATATATACATTGCTATATGGTGAACTAAGCCTTAGGCCAGCCACAATGTAGAGGACCTGAACCTTAGAAACTTAAAAGTGAGCTGGAATCTTTAAAAGATCAATCTTTATAAGTAAAAAGATTGATGAAAATGAATAACCAAGTGTTTTAATTGACATCAGAAGATCAAAACAATAAACCCTGAGAACATAGGAAAAAGATAAATAAAGATATGAGCAGAACTTAATACCACAGAAAACGTATAAAATTCAGGTGAGGTAGTAAGTCCAAAGAATATTCTTTGAAAAGATTTAAAAGACACACTTTGATTAAGGAAAACACAAACATTATTAAACAATATATAGAAAGAATCAGGACAATGTTATAGCAGAGAATATATGAAATGCCAGTAAATTTGAACATTTCTGTAAAGTTACCATTTCCTAGCTCCTACAGTTTACCAAAACTGACACAAGAGGAAATCATTTAAGGTCATCATGTATGCCCTTGGCATTCTCGGAACACCCTGGCCTGTGAATGCAGCATCTGTAATCCATGGTTACCTGCGGAGAGTGTGCGTGGCTGAGGGAGGCTGGAACACTGCCCTCACTGAGGGAGTGGGTGTGTCCATCTCTGCTGTGACTGAACAAAGGGCAGGGGAGCAGGGGGCCCAGGGCAGGGCCCTCAGAGCCCGGCAGGCCCAGTGGGTGTCACAAGCATTTAGGCCCAGGCCATAGGGCGCCTTCTTTGTCTGCACAGCTGCCCAAACTCTCACTTTTCCACTCAGGCCACCCACTTAGTTGAAGTGTGTGTGGAACCTGTCCGCGCAGTATACCTCGCTGCACAGCTAACCATAGGTCTGGGCATCGTAGCTTCCTGCCAGGTGACCGAAGTTCGCAGGAGAGATGATTCCCAGGTTCACACGCAGAGAGGCTCCTGCCCGGGCCACAGGCCGCCCAATGCCCCTGCCCAAGATCGGGGGCCGAAAGCAGCCCTGTCCAAGTCCCCTACCTCTAGAGGGAGTATTGGACCAACACTTCTAGAAAACGGGTTCCTTGTGGGCAACTCATTGGAGGGACACAAAGAAATCTTTGCCGACTTTTTGCTGAAACTTATGAGCGTTCACACCTAAGCCTCTTACAAGGTCTGCTGTTTAGCTAAACATGAGCTCATGATCTAAATTTACACAATAATGAAGAAATCAGCTACAAAGGGAGACAATCAGCAAAAACAATCAATACCAGAATTAGATTCCCTAGGCCATCCTTGAGATGTTGGAATAATCAGGTGCTAGGCAGAAAATATACATAAACCTGGAAATGAAACAAGGAACAAGGATGTTTTCAAAGACTGGTAGGATCTCTAAAACATTTTTAAAGTACATGTCATTGATAAAGCTAAATACTCAAAGGTTGTTTAATACAACAAATTAAGCAGTGAGAAGAGTGAAATTATGCTGTTTAGAAAACTATGGAAGGTGAGATTTTCTACCTAATTATATAAGATTATTTCTCTAAAAAATACACATTATTTCAAAGACTTATTGGCTGTGAAATAAGTTAAGGGTATTTCAAATGGCTTGTCTGCAAAGAAAGGTGAGATGTAGGGAATCACAGAAAGCCGAGGGGAAAATAGGTCAATATATACATTGCTATATGGTGAACTAAGCCTTAGGCCGGCAACAGTGTAGAGGAATGGACCCTTAGAAACGTACAAGTAAGCTGGAATCTTTAAAAGTTCAAATCTTTATAAGTAAAAAGATTTATTAAAATGAATAACCAAGTGTTTTACTTGACATCAGAAAATCAAAACAATAAACCCTGAGAACATAGAAAAAAGATAAATAAAGATATGCGCAGAACTTAATACAAGAGAAAACGTATAAAATTCAGGTGATTTAGTAAGTCCAAAGAATATTTTTTGAAAAGAGTTAAAAGATACACTTTGATTAAGGAAAACAAAAACATAAGTAAAGAATATACAGAAAGAATCAGGACAATGTTATAGCAGAGAATATATGAAATGCCAGTAAATTTGAACATTTCTGTAAAGCGGACCATTTCCTAGCTCCTAAAGTTTACCAAAACTGACACAAGAGGAAATCATTTAAGGTCATCATGTCTGCCCTTGGCATTCTCGGAACGCCCTGGCCTCAGAAAGCAGCATCTGTAGTCCATGGTAACCTGCGGAGAGGGGGCGTGGCTGAGGGAGGTTGGAAGACTGCCCTCACTGAGGGAGTGGCTGTGGCCATCTCTGCTGTGACTGAACAAAGGGCAGGGGAGCAGGGGGCCAAGGGCAGGGCCCTCAGAGCCCGGCAGACACAGTGGGGTGTCACAAGCATTTAGGCCCAGGCCAAAGGGCGCCTTCTTTGTCTGCACAGCTGCCCAAACTCTCACCTTTCCACTTAGGCCGCCCTCTTATTTGAAGTGTGTTTGGAACCTGTCCGCGCAGTATAGCTCGCTGCACAGCTAACCATAGGTCAGGGCATCGTTGCTTCCAGCCAGGTGACCGAAGTTCGCAGGCAAATGGGTCCCTGGGACACATGCGGAGAGGCTCCTGCCCGGGCCACAGGCCGCCCACTGGCCCTGCCCCAGATCGAAGGCTGAAAAGCAGCCATGTCTGAGTCCACTGCCTCTCGAAGGAGTATTGGACCAACACTTGTAGAAAACGGGCTCATTGCGGGCAACTCATTGGAGGGACACAAATAAATCTTTGCCGACTTTCTGCTGAAGCTTACCAGCGTTCACACCTAAGCCTCTTACAAGGTCAGCTGTTTAGCTAAACATGAGCTCATGATCTAAATTTACACAATATTGAAGTAATCAGCTACAAAGTGAGACAATCAGCAAAAACAATCAATACCAGAATTAGATTCCCTAGGCCATCCATCTGATGTTGGAATAATCAGGTGCAAGGCAGAAAATATACATAAAACTGGAACTGAAACAAGAAACAAGGAGGTTTTCAAAGGCTGGTAGGATCTCTAAAACATTTTTAAAGTACATGTCGTTGATAAACCTAAATACTCAAAGGTTGTTTAATACCACAGATTAAGCATTGAGAAGAGTGAAATTATGCTGTTTTGAAAACTATGGCAGGTGAGATTTTCTGCCTCATTATATAAGATGATTTCTCTAAAAAATAGACATTATTTCCAAGACTTATTGGCTGTGAAATAAGTTAAGGGTATTTCAAATGGCTTGTCTGCAAAGAAAGGTGAGATGTAGGGAATCACAGAAAGTCGAGGGGAAAATGTCAATATATACATTGCTATATGGTGAACTAAGCCTTAGGCCAGCCACAATGTAGAGGACCTGACCCTTAGAAACTTAAAAGTGAGCTGGAATCTTTAAAAGTTCAAATCTTTATAAGTAAAAAGATTGATGAAAATGAATAACCAAGTGTTTTAATTGACATCAGAAGATCAAAACAATAAACCCTGAGAACATAGGAAAAAGATAAATAAAGATATGAGCAGAACTTAATACCACAGAAAACGTATAAAATTCAGGTGAGGTAGTAAGTCCAAAGAATATTCTTTGAAAAGATTTAAAAGACACACTTTGATTAAGGAAAACACAAACATAATTAAAGAATATATAGAAAGAATCAGGACAATGTTATAGCAGAGAATATATGAAATGCCAGTAAATTTGAACATTTCTGTAAAGTTGACCATTTCTAGCTCCTACAGTTTACCAAAACTGACACAAGAGGAAATCATTTAAGGTCATCATGTCTGCCCTTGGCATTCTCGGAAGGCCCTGGCCTGAGAATGCAGCATCTGTAGTCCATGGTAACCTGCGGAGAGTGGGCGGGGCTGAGGGAGGCTGGAACACTGCCCTCACGGAGGGAGTGGGTGTGGCCATCTCTGCTGTGACTGAACAAAGGGCAGGGGAGCAGGGGGCCCAGGGCAGGGCCCTCAGAGCCCGGCAGGCCGAGTGGGGTGTCACAAGCATTTAGGCCCAGGACATAGGGCGCCTTCTTTGTCTGCACAGCTGCCCAAACTCTCACTTTTCCACTCAGGCCACCCACTTAGTTGAAGTGTGTGTGGAACCTGTCCGTGCAGTATACCTCGCTGCACAGCTAACCATAGGTCTGGGCATCGTAGCTTCCTGCCAGGTGACCGAAGTTCGCAGGAGAGATGATTCCCAGGTTCACACGCAGAGAGGCTCCTGCCCGGGCCACAGGCCGCCCAATGCCCCTGCACAAGATCGGGGGCCGAAAGCAGCCCTGTCTAAGTCCCCTACCGCTAGAGGGAGTATTGGACCAACACTTCTAGAAAACTGGGTCCTTGTGGGCACCTCATTGGAAGGACACAAAGAAATCTTTGCCGACTTTTGCTGAAACTTACGAGCGTTCACACCTAAGCCTCTTACAAGGTCAGCTGTTTAGCTAAACATAAGCTCATGATCTAAATTTACACAATAATGAAGAAATCAGCTACAATGGGAGACAATCAGCAAAAACAATCAATACCAGAATTAGATTCCCTAGGCCATCCTTGAGATGTTGGAATAATCAGGTGCTAGGCAGAAAATATACATAAACCTGGAAAGGAAACAAGGAACAAGGATGTTTTCAAAGACTGGTAGGATCTCTAAAACATTTTTAAAGTACATGTCATTGATAAAGCTAAATACTCAAAGGTTGTTTAATACAACAAATTAAGCAGTGAGAAGAGTGAAATTATGCTGTTTAGAAAACTATGGAAGGTGAGATTTTCTGCCTAATTATATAAGATGATTTCTCTAAAAAATACACATGATTTCAAAGACTTATTGGCTGTGAAATAAGTTAAGGGTATTTCAAATGGCTTGTCTGCAAAGAAAGGTGAGATGTAGGGAATCACAGAAAGCCGAGGGGATAATATGTCAATACATACATTGCTATATGGTGAACTAAGCCTTAGGCCGGAAACAGTGTAGAGGATTGGACCCTTAGAAGCGTACAAGTAAGCTGGAATCTTTAAAAGTTCAAATCTTTATAAGTAAAATGATTGATGAAAATGAATAACCAAGTGTTTTACTTGACATCAGAAAATCAAAACAATAAACCCTGAGAAAATAGAAACAAGATAAATAAAGATATGAGCAGAACTTAATACAACAGAAAACGTATACAATTCAGGTGATTTAGTAAGTCCAAAGAATATTCTTTGAAAAGAGTTAAAAGACACACTTTGATTAAGGAAAACAAAAACATAAGTAAAGAATATACAGAAAGAATCAGGACAATGTTATAGCAGAGAATATATGAAATGCCAGTAAATTTGAACATTTCTGTAAAGCGGACCATTTCCTAGCTCCTAAAGTTTACCAAAACTGACACAAGAGGAAATCATTTAAGGTCATCATGTCTGCCCTTGGCATTCTCGGAACGCCCTGGCCTCAGAATGCAGCATCTGTAGTCCATGGTAACCTGCAGAGAGGGGGCGTGGCTGAGGGAGGTTGGAAGACTGCCCTCACTGAGGGAGTGGGTGTGGCCATCTCTGCTGTGACTGTACAAAGGGCAGGGGAGCAGGTGTCCCAGGGCAGGGCCCTCAGAGCCCGGCAGACACAGTTGGGTGTCACAAGCATTTAGGCCCAGGCCAAAGGGCGCCTTCTTTGTCTGCACAGCTGCCCAAACTCTCACCTTTCCAATCAGGCCGCCCTCTTATTTGAAGTGTGTTTGGAACCTGTCCGCGCAGTACACCTCGCTGCACAGCTAACCATAAGTCAGGGCATCGTAGCTTCCTGCCAGGTGACCGAAGTTCGCAGGCAAATGGGTCCCTGGGACACATGCGGAGAGGCTCCTGCCCGGGCCACAGGACGCCCACTGGCCCTGCCCCAGATCGAAGGCTGAAAAGCAGCCATGTCTGAGTCCACTGCCTCTCGAAGGAGTATTGGACCAACACTTGTAGAAAACGGGGTCCTTGCGGGCAACTCATTGGAGGGACACAAATAAATCTTTGCCGACTTTCTGCTGAAGCTTACCAGAGTTCACACCTAAGCCTCTTACAAGGTCAGCTGTTTAGCTAAACATGAGCTCATGATCTAAATTTACACAATATTGAAGTAATCAGCTACAAAGTGAGACAATCAGCAAAAACAATCAATACCAGAATTAGATTCCCTAGGCCATCCATCTGATGTTGGAATAATCAGGTGCAAGGACGAAAATATACATAAAACTGGAACTGAAACAAGAAACAAGGAGGTTTTCAAAGGCTGGTAGGATCTCTAAAACATTTTTAAAGTACATGTCGTTGATAAACCTAAATACTCGAAGGTTGTTTAATACCACAGATTAAGCATTGAGAAGAGTGAAATTATGCTGTTTTGAAAACTATGGCAGGTGAGATTTTCTGCCTCATTATATAAGATGATTTCTCTAAACAATAGACATTATTTCAAAGACTTATTGGCTGTGAAATAAGTTAAGTGTATTTGAAATGGCTTGTCTGCAAAGAAAGGTGAGATGTAGGGAATCACAGAAAGTCGAGGGGAAAATGTCAATATATACATTGCTATATGGTGAACTAAGCCTTAGGCCAGCCACAATGTAGAGGACCTGACCCTTAGAAACTTAAAAGTGAGCTGGAATCTTTAAAAGTTCAAATCTTTATAAGTAAAAAATTGATGAAAATGAATAACCAAGTGTTTTAATTGACATCAGAAGATCAAAACAATAAACCCTGAGAACATAGGAAAAAGATAAATAAAGATATGAGCAGAACTTAATACCACAGAAAACGTATAAAATTCAGGTGAGGTAGTAAATCCAAAGAATATTCTTTGAAAAGATTTAAAAGACACACTTTGATTAAGGAAAACACAAACATAATTAAAGAATATATAGAAAGAATCAGGAGAATGTTATAGCAGAGAATATATGAAATGCCAGTAAATTTGAACATTTCCGTAAAGTTGACCATTTCCTAGCTCCTACAGTTTACCAAGACTGACACAAGAGGAAATCATTTAAGGTCATCCTGTCTGCCCTTGGCATTCTCGGAACGCCCTGGCCTCAGAATGCAGCATGTGTAGTCCATGGTAACCTGCGGAGAGGGGGCGTGGCTGAGGGAGGTTGGAAGTCTGCCCTCACTGAGGGAGTGGGTGTGGCCATCTCTGCTGTGACTGAACAAAGGGCAGGGGAGCAAGTGGCCCAGGGCAGGGCCCTCAGAGCCCGGCAGACACATTGGGTGTCACAAGCATTTAGGCCCAGGCCAAAGGGCGCCTTCTTTGTCTGCACAGCTGCCCAAACTCTGACCTTTCCACTCAGGCCGCCCTCTTATTTGAAGTGTGTTTGGAACCTGTCCGCGCAGTACACCTCGCTACACAACTAACCATAGGTCAGGGCATCGTAGCTTCCTGCCAGGTGACCGAAGTTCTCAGGCAAATGGGTCACTGGGACACATGCGGAGAGGCTCCTGCCCGGGCCACAGGCTGCCCACTGGCCCTGCCCCAGATCGAAGGCTGAAAAGCTGCCATGTCTGAGTCCACTGCCTCTCGAAGGAGTATTGGACCAACACTTGTAGAAAACGGGATCCTTGCGGGCAACTCATTGGAGGGACACAAATAAATCTTTGCCGACTTTCTGCTGAAGCTTACCAGCGTTCACACCTAAGCCTCTTACAAGGTCAGCTGTTTAGCTAAACATGAGCTCATGATCTAAATTTACACAATATTGAAGTAATCAGCTACAAAGTGAGACAATCAGCAAAAACAATCAATACCAGAATTAGATTCCCTAGGCCATCCATCTGATGTTGGAATAATCAGGTGCAACGCAGAAAATATACATAAAACTGGAACTGAAACAAGAAACAAGGAGGTTTTCAAAGGCTGGTAGGATCTCTAAAACATTTTTAAAGTACATGTCGTTGATAAACCTAAATACTCAAAGGTTGTTTAATACCACAGATTAAGCATTGAGAAGAGTGAAATTATGCTGTTTTGAAAACTAGGGCAGGTGAGATTTTCTGCCTCATTATATAAGATGATTTCTCTAAAAAATAGATATTATTTCAAAGACTTATTGGCTGTGAAATAAGTTAAGTGTATTTCAAATGGCTTGTCTGCAAAGAAAGGTGAGATGTAGGGAATCACAGAAAGTCGAGGGGAAAATGTCAATATATACATTGCTATATGGTGAACTAAGCCTTAGGACAGCCACAATGTAGAGGACCTGACCCTTAGAAACTTAAAAGTGAGCTGGAATCTTTAAAAGTTCAAATTTTTATAAGTAAAAAATTGATGAAAATGAATAACCAAGTGTTTTAATTGACATCAGAAGATCAAAACAATAAACCCTGAGAACATAGAAAAAAGATAAATAAAGATATGAGCAGAACTTAATACCACAGACAACGTATAAAATTCAGGTGAGGTAGTAAGTCCAAAGAATATTCTTTGAAAAGATTTAAAAGACACACTTTGATTAAGGAAAACACAAACATAATTAAAGAATATATAGAAAGAATCAGGAGAATGTTATAGCAGAGAATATCTGAAATGCCAGTAAATTTGAACATTTCTGTAAAGTTGACCATTTCCTAGCTCCTACAGTTTACCAAAACTGACACAAGAGGAAATCATTGAAGGTCATCATGTCTGCCCTTGGCATTCTCGGAACGCCCTGGCCTGAGAATGCAGCATCTGTAGTCCATGGTAACCTGCGGAGAGTGGGCGGGGCTGAGGGAGGCTGGAACACTGCCCTCACTGAGGGAGTGGGTGTGGCCATCTCTGCTGTGACTGAACAAAGGGCAGGGGAGCTGGGGGCCCAGGGCAGGGCCCTCAGAGACCGGCAGGGCGAGTGGGGTGTCACAAGCATTTAGGCCCAGGACATAGGGCGCCTTCTTTGTCTGCACAGCTGCCCAAACTCTCACTTTTCCACTCAGGCCACCCACTTAGTTGAAGTGTGTGTGGAACCTGTCCGTGCAGTATACCTCGCTGCACAGCTAACCATAGGTCTGGGCATCGTAGCTTCCTGCCAGGTGACCGAAGTTCGCAGGAGAGATGATTCCCAGGTTCACACGCAGAGAGGCTCCTGCCCGGGCCACAGGCCGCCCAATGCCCCTGCACAAGATCGGGGGCCGAAAGCAGCCCTGTCTAAGTCCCCTACCGCTAGAGGGAGTATTGGACCAACACTTCTAGAAAACGGGGTCCTTGTGGGCAACTCATTGGAAGGACACAAATAAATCTTTGCCGACTTTTTGCTGAAACTTACGAGCGTTCACAACTAAGCCTCTTACAAGGTCAGCTGTTTAGCTAAACATAAGCTCATGATCTAAATTTACACAATAATGAAGAAATCAGCTACAAAGGGAGACAATCAGCAAAAACAATCAATACCAGAATTAGATTCCCTAGGCCATCCTTGAGATGTTGGAATAATCAGGTGCTAGGCAGAAAATATACATAAACCTGGAAAGGAAACAAGGAACAAGGATGTTTTCAAAGACTGGTAGGATCTCTAAAACATTTTTAAAGTACATGTCATTGATAAAGCTAAATACTCAAAGGTTGTTTAATACAACAAATTAAGCAGTGAGAAGAGTGAAATTATGCTGTTTAGAAAACTATGGAAGGTGAGATTTTCTGCCTAATTATATAAGATGATTTCTCTAAAAAATACACATGATTTCAAAGACTTATTGGCTGTGAAATAAGTTAAGGGTATTTCAAATGGCTTGTCTGCAAAGAAAGGTGAGATGTAGGGAATCACAGAAAGCCGAGGGGATAATATGTCAATATATACATTGCTATATGGTGAACTAAGCCTTAGGCCGGCAACAGTGTAGAGGAATGGACCCTTAGAAGCGTACAAGTAAGCTGGAATCTTTAAATGTTCAAATCTTTATAAGTAAAAAGATTGATGAAAATGAATAACCAAGTGTTTTACTTGACATCAGAAAATCAAAACAATAAACCCTGAGAACATAGAAAAAAGATAAATAAAGATATGCGCAGAACTTAATACAACAGAAAACGTATAAAATTCAGGTGATTTAGTAAGTCCAAAGAATATTCTTTGAAAAGAGTTAAAAGACACACTTTGATTAAGGAAAACAAAAACATAAGTAAAGAATATACAGAAAGAATCAGGACAATGTTATAGCAGAGAATATATGAAATGCCAGTAAATTTGAACATTTCTGTAAAGCGGACCATTTCCTAGCTCCTAAAGTTTACCAAAACTGACACAAGAGGAAATCATTTAAGGTCATCATGTCTGCCCTTGGCATTCTCGGAACGCCCTGGCCTGAGAATGCAGCATCTGTAGTCCATGGTAACCTGCGGAGAGTGGGCGGGGCTGAGTGAGGCTGGAACACTGCCCTCACTGAGGGAGTGGGTGTGGCCATCTCTGCTGTGACTGAACAAAGGGCAGGGGAGCAGGTGGCCCAGGGCAGGGCCCTCAGAGCCCGGCAGACACAGTGGGGTGTCACAAGCATTTAGGCCCAGGCCAAAGGGCGCCTTCTTTGTCTGCACAGCTGCCCAAACTCTCACATTTCCACTCAGGCCGCCCTCTTATTTGAAGTGTGTTTGGAACCTGTCCGCGCAGTACACCTCGCTGCACAGCTAACCATAGGTCAGGGCATCGTAGCTTCCTGCCAGGTGACCGAAGTTCGCAGGCAAATGGGTCCCTGGGACACATGCGGAGAGGCTCCTGCCCGGGCCACAGGCCGCCCACTGGCCCTGCCCCAGATCGAAGGCTGAAAAGCAGCCATGTCTGTGTCCACTGCCTCTCGAAGGATTATTGGACCAACACTTGTAGAAAACGGGGTCCTTGCGGGCAACTCATTGGAGGGACACAAATAAATCTTTGCCGACTTTCTGCTGAAGCTTACCAGCGTTCACACCTAAGCCTCTTACAAGGTCAGCTGTTTAGCTAAACATGAGCTCATGATCTAAATTTACACAATATTGAAGTAATCAGCTACAAAGTGAGACAATCAGCAAAAACAATCAATACCAGAATTAGATTCCCCCGGCCATCCATCTGATGTTGGAATAATCAGGTGCAAGGCAGAAAATATACATAAAACTGGAACTGAAACAAGAAACAAGGAGGTTTTCAAAGGCTGGTAGGATCTCTAAAACATTTTTAAAGTACATGTCGTTGATAAAGCTAAATACTCAAAGGTTGTTTAATACCACAGATTAAGCATTGAGAAGAGTGAAATTATGCTGTTTTGAAAACTATGGCAGGTGAGATTTTCTGCCTCATTATATAAGATGATTTCTCTAAACAATAGACATTATTTCTAAGACTTATTGGCTGTGAAATAAGTTAAGTGTATTTCAAATGGCTTGTCTGCAAAGAAAGGTGAGATGAAGGGAATCACAGAAAGTCGAGGGGAAAATGTCAATATATACATTGCTATATGGTGAACTAAGCCTTAGGCCAGCCACAATGTAGAGGACCTGACCCTTAGCAACTTAAAAGTGAGCTGGAATCTTTAAAAGTTCAAATCTTTATAAGTAAAAAGATTGATGAAAATGAATAACCAAGTGTTTTAATTGACATCAGAAGATCAAAACAATAAACCCTGAGAACATAGGAAAAAGATAAATAAAGATATGAGCAGAACTTAATACCACAGAAAACGTATAAAATTCAGGTGAGGTAGTAAGTCCAAAGAATATTCTTTGAAAAGATTTAAAAGACACACTTTGATTAAGGAAAACACAAACATAATTAAAGAATATATAGAAAGAATCAGGACAATGTTATAGCAGAGAATATATGAAATGCCAGTAAATTTGAACATTTCTGTAAAGTTGACCATTTCCTAGCTCCTACAGTTTACCAAAACTGACACAAGAGGAAATCATTTAAGGTCATCATGTCTGCCCTTGGCATTCTCGGAACGCCCTGGCCTGAGAATGCAGCATCTGTAGTCCATGGTAACCTGCGGAGAGTGGGCGGGGCTGAGGGAGGCTGGAACACTGCCCTCACGGAGGGAGTGTGTGTGGCCATCTGTGCTGTGACTGAACAAAGGGCAGGGGAGCAGGGGGCCCAGGGCAGGGCCCTCAGAGCCCGGCAGGCCCAGTGGGGTGTCACAAGCATTTAGGCCCAGGCCATAGGGCGCCTTCTTTGTCTGCACAGCTGCCCAAACTCTCACTTTTCCACTCAGGCCACCCACTTAGTTGAAGTGCGTGTGGAACCTGTCCGCGCAGTATACCTCGCTTCACAGCTAACCATAGGTCTGGGCATCGTAGCTTCCTGCCAGGTGACCGAAGTTCGCAGGAGAGATGATTCCCAGGTTCACACGCAGAGAGGCTCCTGCCCGGGCCACAGGCCGCCCAATGCCCCTGCCCAAGATCGGGGGCCGAAAGCATCCCTGTCTAAGTCCCCTACCGCTAGAGGGAGTATTGGACCAACACTTCTAGAAAACGTGGTCCTTGTGGGCAACTCATTGGAGGGACACAAAGAAATCTTTGCCGACTTTTTGCTTAAACTTACGAGCGTTCACACCTAAGCCTCTTACAAGGTCAGCTGTTTAGCTAAACATAAGCTCATGATCTATATTTACACAATAATGAAGAAATCAGCTACAAAGGGAGACAATCAGCAAAAACAATCAATACCAGAATTAGATTCCCTAGGCCATCCTTGAGATGTTGGAATAATCAGGTGCTAGGCAGAAAATATACATAAACCTGGAAATGAAACAAGGAACAAGGATGTTTTCAAAGACTGGTAGGATCTCTAAAACATTTTTAAAGTACATGTCATTGATAAAGCTAAATACTCAAAGGTTGTTTAATACAACAAATTAAGCAGTGAGAAGAGTGAAATTATGCTGTTTAGAAAACTATGGAAGGTGAGATTTTCTGCCTCATTATATAAGATGATTTCTCTAAAAAATACACATGATTTCAAAGACTTATTGGCTGTGAAATAAGTTAAGGGTATTTCAAATGGCTTGTCTGCAAAGAAAGGTGAGATGTAGGGAATCACAGAAAGCCGAGGGGATAATATGTCAATATATACATTGCTATAAGGTGAACTAAGCCTTAGGCCGGCAACAGTGTAGCGGAATGGACCCTTAGAAACGTACAAGTAAGCTGGAATCTTTAAAAGTTCAAATCTTTATAAGTAAAAAGATTTATTAAAATGAATAACCAAGTGTTTTACTTGACATCAGAAAATCAAAACAATAAACGCTGAGAACATAGAAAAAGGATAAATAAAGATATGCGCAGAACTTAATACCACAGAAAACGTATAAAATTAAGGTGATTTAGTAAGTCCAAAGAATATTCTTTGAAAAGAGTTAAAAGACACACTTTGATTAAGGAAAACAAAAACATAAGTAAAGAATATACAGAAAGAATCAGGACAATGTTATAGCAGAGAATATATGAAATGCCAGTAAATTTGAACATTTCTGTAAAGCGGACCATTTCCTAGCTCCTAAAGTTTACCAAAACTGACACAAGAGGAAATCATTTAAGGTCATCATGTCTGCCCTTGGCATTCTCGGAACGCCCTGGCCTCAGAATGCAGCATCTGTAGTTCATGGTAGCCTGCGGAGAGGGGGCGTGGCTGAGGGAGGTTGGAAGACTGCCCTCACTGAGGCAGTGGGTGTGGCCATCTCTGCTGTGACTGAACAAAGTGCAGTGGAGCAGGTGGCCCAGCGCAGGGCCCTCAGAGCCCGGCAGACACAGTGGGGTGTCACAAGCATTTAGGCCCAGGCCAAAGGGCGCCTTCTTTGTCTGCACAGCTGCCCAAACTCTCACCTTTCCACTCAGGCCGCCCTCTTATTTGAAGTGTGTTTGGAACCTGTCCGCGCAGTACACCTCGCTGCACAGCTAACCATAGGTCAGGGCATCGTAGCTTCCTGCCAGGTGACCGAAGTTCGCAGGCAAATGGGTCCCTGGGACACATGTGGAGAGGCTCCTGCCCGGGCCACAGGCCGCCCACTGGCCCTGCCCCAGATCGAAGGCTGAAAAGCAGCCATGTCTGAATCCACTGCCTCTCGAAGGCGTATTGGACCAACACTTGTAGAAAACGGTGTCCTTGCGGGCAACTCATTGGAGGGACACACATAAATCTTTGCCGACTTTCTGCTGAAGCTTACCAGCGTTCACACCTAAGCCTCTTACAAGGTCAGCTGTTTTGCTAAACATGAGCTCATGATCTAAATTTACACAATATTGAAGTAATCAGCTACAAAGTGAGACAATCAGCAAAAACAATCAATACCAGAATTAGATTCCCTAGGCCATCCATCTGATGTTGGAATAATCAGGTGCAAGGCAGAAAATATACATAAAACTGGAACTGAAACAAGAAACAAGGAGGTTTTCAAAGTCTGGTAGGATAAGTAAAACATTTTTAAAGTACATGTCGTTGATAAACCTAAATACTCAAAGGTTGTTTAATAACACAGATTAAGCATTGAGAAGAGTGAAATTATGCTGTTTTAAAAACTATGGAAGGTGAGATTTTCTGCCTCATTATATAAGATGATTTCTCTAAAAAAAAAGAAATTATTTCACAGACTTATTGGCTGTGAAATAAGTTAAGTGTATTTCAAATGGCTTGTCTGCAAAGAAAGGTGAGATGTAGGGAAACACAGAAAGTCGAGGGGAATATGTCAATATATACATTGCTATATGGTGAACTAAGCCTTAGGCCAGACACAATGTAGAGGACCTGACCATTAGAAACTTAAAAGTGAGCTGGAATCTTTAAAAGTTCAAATCTTTATAAGTAAAAAATTGATGAAAATGAATAACCAAGTGTATTAATTGACATCAGAAGATCAAAACAATAAACCCTGAGAACATAGGAAAAAGATAAATAAAGATATGAGCAGAACTTAATACCACAGAAAACGTATAAAATTCACGTGAGGTAGTAAGTCCAAAGAATATTCTTTGAAAAGATTTAAAAGACACACTTTGATTAAGGAAAACACAAACATAATTAAAGAATATATAGAAAGAATCAGGACAATGTTATAGCAGAGAATATATGAAATGCCAGTAAATTTGAACATTTCTGTAAAGTTGACCATTTCCTAGCTCCTACAGTTTACCAAAACTGACACAAGAGGAAATCATTTAAGGTCATCATGTCTGCCCTTGGCATTCTCGGAACGCCCTGGCCTGAGAATGCAGCATCTGTAGTCCATGGTAACCTGCGGAGAGTGGGCGGGGCTGAGGGAGGCTGGAACACTGCCCTCACGGAGGGAGTGTGTGTGGCCATCTGTGCTGTGACTGAACAAAGGGCAGGGGAGCAGGGGGCCCAGGGCAGGGCCCTCAGAGCCCGGCAGGCCCAGTGGGGTGTCACAAGCATTTAGGCCCAGGCCATAGGGCGCCTTCTTTGTCTGCACAGCTGCCCAAACTCTCACTTTTCCACTCAGGCCACCCACTTAGTTGAAGTGCGTGTGGAACCTGTCCGCGCAGTATACCTCGCTGCACAGCTAACCATAGGTCTGGGCATCGTAGCTTCCTGCCAGGTGACCGAAGTTCGCAGGAGAGATGATTCCCAGGTTCACACGCAGAGAGGCTCCTGCCCGGGCCACAGGCCGCCCAATGCCCCTGCCCAAGATCGGGGGCCGAAAGCATCCCTGTCTAAGTCCCCTACCGCTAGAGGGAGTATTGGACCAACACTTCTAGAAAACGTGGTCCTTGTGGGCAACTCATTGGAGGGACACAAAGAAATCTTTGCCGACTTTTTGCTTAAACTTACGAGCGTTCACACCTAAGCCTCTTACAAGGTCAGCTGTTTAGCTAAACATAAGCTCATGATCTATATTTACACAATAATGAAGAAATCAGCTACAAAGGGAGACAATCAGCAAAAACAATCAATACCAGAATTAGATTCCCTAGGCCATCCTTGAGATGTTGGAATAATCAGGTGCTAGGCAGAAAATATACATAAACCTGGAAATGAAACAAGGAACAAGGATGTTTTCAAAGACTGGTAGGATCTCTAAAACATTTTTAAAGTACATGTCATTGATAAAGCTAAATACTCAAAGGTTGTTTAATACAACAAATTAAGCAGTGAGAAGAGTGAAATTATGCTGTTTAGAAAACTATGGAAGGTGAGATTTTCTGCCTCATTATATAAGATGATTTCTCTAAAAAATACACATGATTTCAAAGACTTATTGGCTGTGAAATAAGTTAAGGGTATTTCAAATGGCTTGTCTGCAAAGAAAGGTGAGATGTAGGGAATCACAGAAAGCCGAGGGGATAATATGTCAATATATACATTGCTATAAGGTGAACTAAGCCTTAGGCCGGCAACAGTGTAGCGGAATGGACCCTTAGAAACGTACAAGTAAGCTGGAATCTTTAAAAGTTCAAATCTTTATAAGTAAAAAGATTTATTAAAATGAATAACCAAGTGTTTTACTTGACATCAGAAAATCAAAACAATAAACGCTGAGAACATAGAAAAAGGATAAATAAAGATATGCGCAGAACTTAATACCACAGAAAACGTATAAAATTAAGGTGATTTAGTAAGTCCAAAGAATATTCTTTGAAAAGAGTTAAAAGACACACTTTGATTAAGGAAAACAAAAACATAAGTAAAGAATATACAGAAAGAATCAGGACAATGTTATAGCAGAGAATATATGAAATGCCAGTAAATTTGAACATTTCTGTAAAGCGGACCATTTCCTAGCTCCTAAAGTTTACCAAAACTGACACAAGAGGAAATCATTTAAGGTCATCATGTCTGCCCTTGGCATTCTCGGAACGCCCTGGCCTCAGAATGCAGCATCTGTAGTTCATGGTAGCCTGCGGAGAGGGGGCGTGGCTGAGGGAGGTTGGAAGACTGCCCTCACTGAGGCAGTGGGTGTGGCCATCTCTGCTGTGACTGAACAAAGTGCAGTGGAGCAGGTGGCCCAGCGCAGGGCCCTCAGAGCCCGGCAGACACAGTGGGGTGTCACAAGCATTTAGGCCCAGGCCAAAGGGCGCCTTCTTTGTCTGCACAGCTGCCCAAACTCTCACCTTTCCACTCAGGCCGCCCTCTTATTTGAAGTGTGTTTGGAACCTGTCCGCGCAGTACACCTCGCTGCACAGCTAACCATAGGTCAGGGCATCGTAGCTTCCTGCCAGGTGACCGAAGTTCGCAGGCAAATGGGTCCCTGGGACACATGCGGAGAGGCTCCTGCCCGGGCCACAGGCCGCCCACTGGCCCTGCCCCAGATCGAAGGCTGAAAAGCAGCCATGTCTGAATCCACTGCCTCTCGAAGGCGTATTGGACCAACACTTGTAGAAAACGGTGTCCTTGCGGGCAACTCATTGGAGGGACACACATAAATCTTTGCCGACTTTCTGCTGAAGCTTACCAGCGTTCACACCTAAGCCTCTTACATGGTCAGCTGTTTTGCTAAACATGAGCTCATGATCTAAATTTACACAATATTGAAGTAATCAGCTACAAAGTGAGACAATCAGCAAAAACAATCAATACCAGAATTAGATTCCCTAGGCCATCCATCTGATGTTGGAATAATCAGGTGCAAGGCAGAAAATATACATAAAACTGGAACTGAAACAAGAAACAAGGAGGTTTTCAAAGTCTGGTAGGATAACTAAAACATTTTTAAAGTACATGTCGTTGATAAACCTAAATACTCAAAGGTTGTTTAATAACACAGATTAAGCATTGAGAAGAGTGAAATTATGCTGTTTTAAAAACTATGGAAGGTGAGATTTTCTGCCTCATTATATAAGATGATTTCTCTAAAAAAAAAGAAATTATTTCACAGACTTATTGGCTGTGAAATAAGTTAAGTGTATTTCAAATGGCTTGTCTGCAAAGAAAGGTGAGATGTAGGGAAACACAGAAAGTCGAGGGGAATATGTCAATATATACATTGCTATATGGTGAACTAAGCCTTAGGCAAGACACAATGTAGAGGACCTGACCATTAGAAACTTAAAAGTGAGCTGGAATCTTTAAAAGTTCAAATCTTTATAAGTAAAAAATTGATGAAAATGAATAACCAAGTGTATTAATTGACATCAGAAGATCAAAACAATAAACCCTGAGAACATAGGAAAAAGATAAATAAAGATATGAGCAGAACTTAATACCACAGAAAACGTATAAAATTCAGGTGAGGTAGTAAGTCCAAAGAATATTCTTTGAAAAGATTTAAAAGACACACTTTGATTAAGGAAAACACAAACATAATTAAAGAATATATAGAAAGAATCAGGACAATGTTATAGCAGAGAATATATGAAATGCCAGTAAATTTGAACATTTCTGTAAAGTTGACCATTTCCTAGCTCCTACAGTTTACCAAAACTGACACAAGAGGAAATCATTTAAGGTCATCATGTCTGCCCTTGGCATTCTCGGAACGCCCTGGCCTGAGAATGCAGCATCTGTAGTCCATGGTAACCTGCGGAGAGTGGGCGGGGCTGAGAGAGGCTGGAACACTGCCCTCACTGAGGGAGTGGGTGTGGCCATCTCTGCTGTGACTGAACAAAGGGCAGGGGAGCAGGGGGCCCAGGGCAGGGCCCTCAGAGCCGGGCAGGCCCAGTGGGGTGTCACAAGCATTTAGGCCCAGGCCATAGGGCGCCTTCTTTGTCTGCACAGCTGCCCAAACTCTCACTTTTCCACTCAGGCCACCCACTTAGTTGAAGTGTGTGTGGAACCTGTCCGCGCAGTATACCTCGCTGCACAGCTAACCATAGGTCTGGGCATCGTAGCTTCCTGCCAGGTGACCGAAGTTCGCAGGAGAGATGATTCCCAGGTTCACACGCAGAGAGGCTCCTGCCCGGGCCACAGGCCGCCCAATGCCCCTGCCCAAGATCGGGGGCCGAAAGCAGCCCTGTCTAAGTCCCCTACCGCTAGAGGGAGTATTGGACCAACACTTCTAGAAAACGGGGTCCTTGTGGGCAACTCATTGGAGGGACACAATGAAATCTTTGCCGACTTTTTGCTGAAACTTACGAGCGTTCACACCTAAGCCTCTTACAAGGTCAGCTGTTTAGCTAAACATAAGCTCATGATCTAAATTTACACAATAATGAAGAAATCAGCTACAAAGGGAGACAATCAGCAAAAACAATCAATACCAGAATTAGATTCCCTAGGCCATCCTTGAGATGTTGGAATAATCAGGTGCTAGGCAGAAAATATACATAAACCTGGAAATGAAACAAGGAACAAGGATGTTTTCAAAGACTGGTAGGATCTCTAAAACATTTTTAAGGTACATGTCATTGATAAAGCTAAATACTCAAAGGTTGTTTAATACAACAAATTAAGCAGTGAGAAGAGTGAAATAATGCTGTTTAGAAAACTATGGAAGGTGAGATTTTCTGCCTAATTATATAAGATGATTTCTCTAAAAAATACACATGATTTCAAAGACTTATTGGCTGTGAAATAAGTTAAGGGTATTTCAAATGGCTTGTCTGCAAAGAAAGGTGAGATGTAGGGAATCACAGAAAGCCGAGGGGATAATATGTCAATATATACATTGCTATATGGTGAACTAAGCCTTAGGCCGGCAATAGTGTAGAGGAATGGACCCTTAGAAGCGTACAAGTAAGCTGGAATCTTTAAAAGTTCAAATCTTTATAAGTAAAAAGATTTATTAAAATGAATAACCAAGTGTTTTACTTGACATCAGAAAATCAAAACAATAAACCCTGAGAACATAGAAAAAAGATAAATAAAGATATGAGCAGAACTTAATACAACAGAAAACATATAAAATTCAGGTGATTTAGTAAGTCCAAAGAATATTCTTTGAAAAGAGTTAAAAGACACACTTTGATTAAGGAAAACAAAAACATAAGTAAAGAATATACAGAAAGAATCAGGACAATGTTATAGCAGAGAATATATGAAATGCCAGTAAATTTGAACTTTTCTGTAAAGCGGACCATTTCCTAGCTCCTAAAGTTTACCAAAACTGACACAAGATGAAATCATTTAAGGTCATCATGTCTGCCCTTGGCATTCTCGGAACGCCCTGGCCTGAGAATGCAGCATCTGTAGTCCATGGTAACCTGCGGAGAGGGGGCGTGGCTGAGGGAGCTTGGAAGACTGCCCTCACTGAGGGAGTGGGTGTGGCCATCTCTGCTGTGACTGAACAAAGGGCAAGAGAGCAGGTGGCCCAGGGCAGGGCCCTCAGAGCCCGGCAGACACAGTGGGGTGTCACAAGCATTTAGGCCCAGGCCAAAGGGCGCCTTCTTTGTCTGCACAGCTGCCCAAACTCTCACCTTTCCACTCAGGCCGCCCTCTTATTTGAAGTGTGTTTGGAACCTGACCGCGCAGTACACCTCGCTGCACAGCTAACCATAGGTCAGGGCATCGTAGCTTCCTGCCAGGTGACCAAAGTTCGCAGGCAAATGGGTCCCTAGGACACATGTGGAGAGGCTCCTGCCCGGGCCACAGGCCGCCCACTGGCCCTGCCCCAGATCGAAGGCAGAAAAGCAGCCATGTCTGAGTCCACTGCCTCTCGAAGGATTATTGGACCAACACTTGTAGAAAACGGGGTCCTTGCGGGCAACTCATTGGAGGGACACAAATAAATCTTTGCCGACTTTCTGCTGAAGCTTACCAGCGTTCACACCTAAGCCTCTTACAAGGTCAGCTGTTTAGCTAAACATGAGCTCATGATGTAAATTTACACAATATTGAAGTAATCAGCTACAAAGTGAGACAATCAGCAAAAACAATCAATACCAGTATAAGATTCCCTAGGCCATCCATCTGATGTTGGAATAATCAGGTGCAAGGCAGAAAATATACATAAAACTGGAACTGAAACAAGAAACAAGGAGGTTTTCAAAGGCTGGTAGGATCTCTAAAACATTTTTAAAGTACATGTCGTTGATAAACCTAAATACTCAAAGGTTGTTTAATACCACAGATTAAGCATTGAGAAGAGTGAAATTATGCTGTTTTGAAAACTATGGCAGGTGAGATTTTCTGCCTCATTATATAAGATGATTTCTCTAAACAATAGACATTATTTCAAAGACTTATTGGCTGTGAAATAAGTTAAGTGTATTTCAAATGGCTTGTCTGCAAAGAAAGGTGAGATGTAGGGAATCACAGAAAGTCGAGGGAAAAATGTCAATATATACATTGCTATATGGTGAACTAAGCCTTAGGCCAGCCACAATGTAGAGGACCTGACCCTTAGAAACTTAAAAGTGAGCTGGAATCTTTAAAAGTTCAAATCTTTATAAGTAAAAAGATTGATAAAAATGAATAACCAAGTGTTTTAATTGACATCAGAAGATAAAAACAATAAACCCTGAGAACATAGGAAAAAGATAAATAAAGATATGAGCAGAACTTAATACCACAGAAAACGTATAAAGTTCAGGTGAGGTAGTAAGTCCAAAGAATATTCTTTGAAAAAATTTAAAAGACACACTTTGATTAAGGAAAACACAAACATAATTAAAGAATATATAGAAAGAATCAGGACAATGTTATAGCAGAGAATATATGAAATGCCAGTAAATTTGAACATTTCTGTAAAGTTGACCATTTCCTAGCTCCTACAGTTTACCAAAACTGACACAAGAGGAAATCATTTAAGGTCATCATGTCTGCCCTTGGCATTCTCGGAACGCCTTGGCCTGAGAATGTAGCATCTGTAGTCCATGGTAACCTGCGGAGAGTGGGCGGGGCTGAGGGAGGCTGGAACACTGCCCTCACGGAGGGAGTGGGTGTGGCCATCTCTGCTGTGACTGAACAAAGGGCAGGGGAGCAGGGGGCCCAGGGCAGGGCCCTCAGAGCCGGGCAGGCCCAGTGGTGTGTCACAAGCATTTAGGCCCAGGACACAGGGCGCCTTCTTTGTCTGCACAGCTGCCCAAACTCTCACTTTTCCACTCAGGCCACCCACTTAGTTGAAGTCTGTGTGGAACCTGTCCACGCAGTATACCTCGCTGCACAGCTAACCATAGGTCTGGGCATCGTAGATTTCTGCCAGGTGACCGAAGTTCGCAGGAGAGATGATTCCCAGGTTCACACGCAGAGAGGCTCCTGCCCGGGCCACAGGCCGCCCAATGCCCCTGCCTAAGATCGGGGGCCGAAAGCAGCCCTGTCTAAGTCCCCTACCCCTAGAGGGAGTACTGGACCAACACTTCTAGAAAACGGGGTCCTTGTGGTCAACTCATTGGAGGGACACAAAGAAATCTTTGCCGACTTTTTGCTGAAACTTACGAGCGTTCACACCTAAGCCTCTTACAAGGTCAGCTGTTTAGCTAAACATGAGCTCATGATCTAAATTTACACAATAATGAAGAAATCAGCTACAAAGGGAGACAATCAGCAAAAACAATCAATACCAGAATTAGATTCCCTAGGCCATCCTTGAGATGTTGGAATAATCAGGTGCTAGGCAGAAAATATACATAAACCTGGAAATGAAACAAGGAACAAGGATGTTTTCAAAGACTGGTAGGATCTCTAAAACATTTTTAAAGTACATGTCATTGATAAAGCTAAATACTCAAAGGTTGTTTAATACAACAAATTAAGCAGTGAGAAGAGTGAAATTATGCTGTTTAGAAAACTATGGAAGGTGAGATTTTCTGCCTAATTATATAAGATGATTTCTCTAAAAAATACACATTATTTCAAAGACTTATTGGCTGTGAAATAAGTTAAGGGTATTTCAAATGGCTTCTCTGCAAAGAAAGGTGAGATGTAGGGAATCACAGAAAGCCGAGGGGATAATATGTCAATATATACATTGCTATAAGGTGAACTAAGCCTTAGGCCGGCAACAGTGTAGCGGAATTGACCCTTAGAAGCGTACAAGTAAGCTGGAATCTTTAAAAGTTCAAATCTTTATAAGTAAAAAGATTTATGAAAATGAATAACCAAGTGTTTTACTTGACATCAGAAAATCAAAACAATAAACCCTGAGAACATAGAAAAAAGATAAATAAAGATATGAGCAGAACTTAATACAACAGAAAATGTATAAAATTCAGCTGATTTAGTAAGTCCAAAGAATATTCTTTGAAAAGAGTTAAAAGACACACTTTGATTAAGGAAAACAAAAACATAAGTAAAGAATATACAGAAAGAATCAGGACAATGTTATAGCAGAGAATATATTAAATGCCAGTAAATTTGAACATTTCTGTAAAGCGGACCATTTCCTAGCTCCTAAAGTTTACCAAATCTGACACAAGAGGAAATCATTTAAGGCCATCATGTCTGCCCTTGGCATTCTCGGAACGCCCTGGCCTCAGAATGCAGCATCTGTAGTCCATGGTAACCTGCGGAGAGTGGGCGGGGCTGAGAGAGGCTGGAACACTGCCCTCACTGAGGGAGTGGGTGTGGCCATCTCTGCTGGGACTGAACAAAGGGCAGGGGAGCAGGGGGCCCAGGGCAGGGCCCTCAGAGCCCGGCAGGCCCAGTGGGTTGTCAGAAGCATTTAGGCCCAGGCCATAGGGCGCCTTCTTTGTCTGCACAGCTGCCCAAACTCTCACTTTTCCACTCAGGCCACCCACTTAGTTGAAGTGTGTGTGGAACCTGTCCGCGCTGTACACCTCGCTGCACAGCTAACCATAGGTCTCGGCATCGTAGCTTCCTGCCAGGTGACCGAAGTTCTTAGGAGAGATGATTCCCAGGTTGACACGCAGAGAGGCTCCTGCCCGGGCCACAGGCCGCCCAATGCCCCTGCCCGAGATCGGGGGCCGAAAGCAGCCCTGTCTAAGTCCCCTACCCCTAGAGGGAGTATTGGACCAACACTTCTAGAAAACGGGGTCCTTGTGGGCAACTCTTTGGAGGGACACAAATAAATCTTTGCCGACTTTTTGCTGAAACTTACGAGCGTTCACACCTAAGCCTCTTACAAAGTCAGCTGTTTAGCTAAACATGAGCTCATGATCTAAATTTACACAATAAAGAAGATATCAGCTACAATGGGAGACAATCAGCAAAAACAATCAATACCAGAATTAGATTCCCTAGGCCATCCTTGAGATGTTGGAATAATCAGGTGCTAGGCAGAAAATATACATAAACCTGGAAATGAAACAAGGAACAAGCATGTTTTCAAAGACTGGTAGGATCTCTAAAACATTTTTCAAGTACATGTCATTGATAAAGCTAAATACTCAAAGGTTGTTTAATACAACAAATTAAGCAGTGAGAAGAGTGAAGTTATGCTGTTTAGAAAACTATGGAAGGTGAGATTTTCTGCCTCATTATATAAGATGATTTCTCTAAAAAATACACATGATTTCAAAGACTTATTGGCTGTGAAATAAGTTAAGGGTATTTCAAATGGCTTGTCTGCAAAGAAAGGTGAGATGTAGGGAATCACAGAAAGCCGAGGGGATAATATGTCAATATATACATTGCTATATGGTGAACTAAGCCTTAGGCCGGCAACAGTGTAGAGGAATGGACCCTTAGAAGCGTACAAGTAAGCTGGAATCTTTAAAAGTTCACATATTTATAAGTAAAAAGATTTATTAAAATGAATAACCAAGTGTTTTACTTGACATCAGAAAATCAAAACAATAAACCCTGAGAACATAGAAAAAAGATAAATAAAGATATGAGCAGAACTTAATACAAGAGAAAACGTATAAAATTCAGGTGATTTAGTAAGTCCAAAGAATATTCTTTGAAAAGAGTTAAAAGACACACTTTGATTAAGGAAAACAAAAACATAAGTAAAGAATATACAGAAAGAATCAGGACAATGTTATAGCAGAGAATATATGAAATGCCAGTAAATTTGAACATTTCTGTAAAGCGGACCATATCCTAGCTCCTAAAGTTTACCAAAACTGACACAAGAGGAAATCATTTAAGGTCATCATGTCTGCCCTTGGCATTCTCGGAACGCCCTGGCCTCAGAATGCAGCATCTGTAGTCCATGGCAACCTGCGGAGAGGGGGCGAGGCTGAGGGAGGTTGGAAGACTGCCCTCAATGAGGGAGTGGGTGTGGCCATCTCTGCTGTGACTGAACAAAGGGCAGGGGAGCAGGTGGCCCAGGGCAGGGCCCTCAGAGCCCGGCAGACACAGTGGGGTGTCACAAGCATTTAGGCCCAGGCCAAAGGGCGCCTTCTTTGTCTGCACAGCTGCCCAAACTCTCACCTTTCCACTCAGGCCGCCCTCTTATTTGAAGTGTGTTTGGAACCTGTCCGCGCAGTACACCTCGCTGCACAGCTAACCATAGGTCAGGGCATCGTAGCTTCCTGCCAGGTGACCGAAGTTCGCAGGCAAATGGGTCCCTGGGACACATGCGGAGAGGTTCCTGCCCGGGCCACAGGCCGCCCACTGGCCCTGCCCCAGATCGAAGGCTGAAAAGCAGCCATGTCTGAGTCCACTGCCTCTCGAAGGAGTATAGGAGCAACACTTGTAGAAAACGGGGTCCTTGCGGGCAACTCATTGGAGGGACACAAATAAATCTTTTCCAACTTTCTGCTGAAGCTTACCAGTGTTCACACCTAAGCCTCTTACAAGGTCAGCTGTTTAGCTAAACATGAGCTCATGATCTAAATTTACACAATATTGAAGTAATCAGCTACAAAGTGAGACAATCAGCAAAAACAATCAATACCAGAATTAGATTCCCTAGGCCATCCATCTGATGTTGGAATAATCAGGTGCAAGGAAGAAAATATACATAAAACTGGAACTGAAACAAGAAACAAGGAGGTTTTCAAAGGCTGGTAGGATCTCTAAAACATTTTTAAAGTACATGTCGTTGATAAACCTAAATACTCAAAGGTTGTTTAATACCACAGATTAAGCATTGAGAAGAGTGAAATTATGCTGTTTTGAAAACTATGGCAGGTGAGATTTTCTGCCTCATTATATAAGATGATTTCTCTAAAAAATAGACATTATTTCCAAGACTTATTGGCTGTGAAATAAGTTAAGTGTATTTCAAATGGCTTGTCTGCAAAGAAAGGTGAGATGTAGGGAATCACAGAAAGTCGAGGGGATAATATGTCAATATATACATTGCTATATGATGAACTAAGCCTTTTGCCGGCAACAGTGTAGAGGAATGGACCCTTAGAAACTTAAAAGTGAGCTGGAATCTTTAAAAGTTCAAATCTTTATAAGTAAAAAGATTGATGAAAATGAATAACCAAGTGTTTTAATTGACATCAGAAGATCAAAACAATAAACCCTGAGAACATAGAAAAAAGATAAATAAAGATATGAGCAGAACTTAACACCACAGAAAACGTATAAAATTCAGGTGAGGTAGTAAGTCCAAAGAATATTCTTTGAAAAGATTTAAAAGACACACTTTGATTAAGGAAAACACAAACATAATTAAAGATTATATAGAAAGAATCAGGACAATGTTATAGCAGAGAATATATGAAATGCCAGTAAATTTGAACATTTCTGTAAAGTTGACCATTTCCTAGCTCCTACAGTTTACCAAAACTGACACAACAGAAATTATTTAAGGTCATCATGTCTGCCCTTGGCATTCTCGGAACGCCCTGGCCTCAGAATGCAGCATCTGTAGTCCATGGTAACCTGCGGAGAGTGGGCGGGGCTGATGGAGGCTGGAACACTGCCCTCACTGAGGGAGTGGGTGTGGCCATCTCTGCTATGACTGAACAAAGGGCAGGGGAGCAGGGGGCCCAGGGCAGGGCCCTCAGAGCCCGGCAGGCCCAGTGGGGTGTCACAAGCATTTAGACCTAGGCCATAGGGCGCCTTCTTTGTCTGCACAGCTGCCCAAACTCTCACTTTTCCACTCAGGCCACCCTCTTACTTGAAGTGTGTGTGGAACCTGTCCGCGCAGTACACCTCGCTGCACAGCTAACCATAGGTCTCGGCATCGTAGCTTCCTGCCAGGTGACCGAAGTTCTCAGGAGAGATGATTCCCAGGTTCACACGCAGAGAGGCTCCTGCCCGGGCCACAGACCGCCCACTGCCCCTGCCCAAGATCGGGGGCCGAAAGCAGCCCTGTCTAAGACCCCTACCCCTAGAGGGAGTATTTGACCATCACTTCTAGAAAACGGGATCCTTGTGGGCAACTCATTGGAGGGACACAAATAAATCTTTGCCGACTTTTTCTGAAACTTACGAGCGTTCACACCTAAGCCTCTTACAAGGTCAGCTGTATAGCTAAACATGAGCTCATGATCTAAATTTACACAATAATGAAGAAATCAGCTACAAAGGGAGACAATCAGGAAAAACAATCAATACCTGAATTAGATTCCCTAGGCCATCCTTGAGATGTTGGAATAATCAGGTGCTAGGCAGAAAATATACATAAACCTGGAAATGAAACAAGGAACAAGGATGTTTTCAAAGACTGGTAGGATCTCTAAAACATTTTTAAAGTACATGTCATTGATAAAGCTAAATACTCAAAGGTTGTTTAATACAACAAATTAAGCAGTGAGCAGAGTGAAATTATGCTGTTTAGAAAACTGTGGAAGGTTTGATTTTCTGCCTCATTATATAAGATGATTTCTCTAAAAAATACACATTATTTCAAAGACGTATAGGCTGTGAAATCAGTTAAGGGTATTTCAAATGGCTTTTCGGCAAAGAAAGGTGAGATGTAGGGAATCACAGAAAGCCGAGGGGATAATATGTCAATATATACATTGCTATATGGTGAACTAAGCCTTAGGCCGGCAACAGTGTAGAGGAATGGACCCTTAGAAACGTACAAGTAAGCTGGAATCTTTAAAAGTTCAAATCTTTATAAGTAAAAAGATTTATTAAAATGAATAACCAAGTGTTTTACTTGACATCAGAAAATCAAAACAATAAACCCTGAGAACATAGAAAAAAGATAAATAAAGATATGAGCAGAACTTAATACAACAGAAAATGTATAAAATTCAGCTGATTTAGTAAGTCCAAAGAATATTCTTTGAAAAGAGTTAAAAGACACACTTTGATTAAGGAAAACAAAAACATAAGTAAAGAATATACAGAAAGAATCAGGACAATGTTATAGCAGAGAATATATTAAATGCCAGTAAATTTGAACATTTCTGTAAAGCGGACCATTTCCTAGCTCCTAAAGTTTACCAAAACTGACACAAGAGGAAATCATTTAAGGCCATCATGTCTGCCCTTGGCATTCTCGGAACGCCCTGGCCTCAGAATGCAGCATCTGTAGTCCATGGTAACCTGCGGAGAGTGGGCGGGGCTGAGAGAGGCTGGAACACTGCCCTCACTGAGGGAGTGGGTGTGGCCATCTCTGCTGGGACTGAACAAAGGGCAGGGGAGCAGGGGGCCCAGGGCAGGGCCCTCAGAGCCCGGCAGGCCCAGTGGGGTGTCACAAGCATTTAGGCCCAGGCCATAGGGCGCCTTCTTTGTCTGCACAGCTGCCCAAACTCTCACTTTTCCACTCAGGCCACCCACTTAGTTGAAGTGTGTGTGGAACCTGTCCGCGCTGTACACCTCGCTGCACAGCTAACCATAGGTCTCGGCATCGTAGCTTCCTGCCAGGTGACCGAAGTTCTCAGGAGAGATGATTCCCAGGTTCACACGCAGAGAGGCTCCTGCCCGGGCCACAGGCCGCCCAATGCCCCTGCCCGAGATCGGGGGCCGAAAGCAGCCCTGTCTAAGTCCCCTACCCCTAGAGGGAGTATTGGACCAACACTTCTAGAAAACGGGGTCCTTGTGGGCAACTCTTTGGAGGGACACAAATAAATCTTTGCCGACTTTTTGCTGAAACTTACGAGCGTTCACACCTAAGCCTCTTACAAAGTCAGCTGTTTAGCTAAACATGAGCTCATGATCTAAATTTACACAATAATGAAGATATCAGCTACAATGGGAGACAATCAGCAAAAACAATCAATACCAGAATTAGATTCCCTAGGCCATCCTTGAGATGTTGGAATAATCAGGTGCTAGGCAGAAAATATACATAAACCTGGAAATGAAACAAGGAACAAGCATGTTTTCAAAGACTGGTAGGATCTCTAAAACATTTTTCAAGTACATGTCATTGATAAAGCTAAATACTCAAAGGTTGTTTAATACAACAAATTAAGCAGTGAGAAGAGTGAAATTATGCTGTTTAGAAAACTATGGAAGGTGAGATTTTCTGCCTAATTATATAAGATGATTTCTCTAAAAAATACACATGATTTCAAAGACTTATTGGCTGTGAAATAAGTTAAGGGTATTTCAAATGGCTTGTCTGCAAAGAAAGGTGAGATGTAGGGAATCACAGAAAGCCGAGGGGATAATATGTCAATATATACATTGCTATATGGTGAACTAAGCCTTAGGCCGGCAACAGTGTAGAGGAATGGACACTTAGAAGCGTACAAGTAAGCTGGAATCTTTAAAATTCACATATTTATAAGTAAAAAGATTTATTAAAATGAATAACCAAGTGTTTTACTTGACATCAGAAAATCAAAACAATAAACCCTGAGAACATAGAAAAAAGATAAATAAAGATATGAGCAGAACTTAATACAAGAGAAAACGTATAAAATTCAGGTGATTTAGTAAGTCCAAAGAATATTCTTTGAAAAGAGTTAAAAGACACACTTTGATTAAGGAAAACAAAAACATAAGTAAAGAATATACAGAAAGAATCAGGACAATGTTATAGCAGAGAATATATGAAATGCCAGTAAATTTGAACATTTCTGTAAAGCGGACCATTTCCTAGCTCCTAAAGTTTACCAAAACTGACACAAGAGGAAATCATTTAAGGTCATCATGTCTGCCCTTGGCATTCTCGGAACGCCCTGGCCTCAGAATGCAGCATCTGTAGTCCATGGTAACCTGCGGAGAGGGGGCTTGGCTGAGGGAGGTTGGAAGACTGCCCTCAATGAGGGAGTGGGTGTGGCCATCTCTGCTGTGACTGAACAAAGGGCAGGGGAGCAGGTGGCCCAGGGCAGGGCCCTCAGAGCCCGGCAGACACATTGGGGTGTCACAAGCATTTAGGCCCAGGCCAAAGGGCGCCTTCTTTGTCTGCACAGCTGCCCAAACTCTCACCTTTCCACTCAGGCCGCCCTCTTATTTGAAGTGTGTTTGGAACCTGTCCGCGCAGTACACCTCGCTGCACAGCTAACCATAGGTCAGGGCATCGTAGCTTCCTGCCAGGTGACCGAAGTTCGCAGGCAAATGGGTCCCTGGGACACATGCGGAGAGGTTCCTGCCCGGGCCACAGGCCGCCCACTGGCCCTGCCCCAGATCGAAGGCTGAAAAGCAGCCATGTCTGAGTCCACTGCCTCTCGAAGGAGTATAGGAGCAACACTTGTAGAAAACGGGGTCCTTGCGGGCAACTCATTGGAGGGACACAAATAAATCTTTTCCAACTTTCTGCTGAAGCTTACCAGTGTTCACACCTAAGCCTCTTACAAGGTCAGCTGTTTAGCTAAACATGATCTCATGATCTAAATTTACACAATATTGAAGTAATCAGCTACAAAGTGAGACAATCAGCAAAAACAATCAATACCAGAATTAGATTCCCTAGGCCATCCATCTGATGTTGGAATAATCAGGTGCAAGGAAGAAAATATACATAAAACTGGAACTGAAACAAGAAACAAGGAGGTTTTCAAAGGCTGGTAGGATCTCTAAAACATTTTTAAAGTACATGTCGTTGATAAACCTAAATACTCAAAGGTTGTTTAATACCACAGATTAAGCATTGAGAAGAGTGAAATTATGCTGTTTTGAAAACTATGGCAGGTGAGATTTTCTGCCTCATTATATAAGATGATTTCTCTAAAAAATAGACATTATTTCCAAGACTTATTGGCTGTGAAATAAGTTAAGTGTATTTCAAATGGCTTGTCTGCAAAGAAAGGTGAGATGTAGGGAATCACAGAAAGTCGAGGGGATAATATGTCAATATATACATTGCTATATGGTGAACTAAGCCTTTGGCCGGCAACAGTGTAGAGGAATGGACCCTTAGAAACTTAAAAGTGAGCTGGAATCTTTAAAAGTTCCAATCTTTATAAGTAAAAAGATTGATGAAAATGAATAACCAAGTGTTTTAATTGACATCAGAAGATCAAAACAATAAACCCTGAGAACATAGAAAAAAGATAAATAAAGATATGAGCAGAACTTAACACCACAGAAAACGTATAAAATTCAGGTGAGGTAGTAAGTCCAAAGAATATTCTTTGAAAAGATTTAAAAGACACACTTTGATTAAGGAAAACACAAACATAATTAAAGATTATATAGAAAGAATCAGGACAATGTTATAGCAGAGAATATATGAAATGCCAGTAAATTTGAACATTTCTGTAAAGTTGACCATTTCCTAGCTCCTACAGTTTACCAAAACTGACACAAGAGAAATTATTTAAGGTCATCATGTCTGCCCTTGGCATTCTCGGAACGCCCTGGCCTCAGAATGCAGCATCTGTAGTCCATGGTAACCTGCGGAGAGTGGGCGGGGCTGATGGAGGCTGGAACACTGCCCTCACTGAGGGAGTGGGTGTGGCCATCTCTGCTATGACTGAACAAAGGGCAGGGGAGCAGGGGGCCCAGGGCAGGGCCCTCAGAGCCCGGCAGGCCCAGTGGGGTGTCACAAGCATTTAGACCTAGGCCATAGGGCGCCTTCTTTGTCTGCACAGCTGCCCAAACTCTCACTTTTCCAATCAGGCCACCCTCTTACTTGAAGTGTGTGTGGAACCTGTCCGCGCAGTACACCTCGCTGCACAGCTAACCATAGGTCTCGGCATCGTAGCTTCCTGCCAGGTGACCGAAGTTCTCAGGAGAGATGATTCCCAGGTTCACACGCAGAGAGGCTCCTGCCCGGGCCACAGACCGCCCACTGCCCCTGCCCAAGATCGGGGGCCGAAAGCAGCCCTGTCTAAGACCCCTACCCCTAGAGTGAGTATTTGACCATCACTTCTAGAAAACGGGATCCTTGTGGGCAACTCATTGGAGGGACACAAATAAATCTTTGCCGACTTTTTCTGAAACTTACGAGCGTTCACACCTAAGCCTCTTACAAGGTCAGCTGTATAGCTAAACATGAGCTCATGATCTAAATTTACACAATAATGAAGAAATCAGCTACAAAGGGAGACAATCAGCAAAAACAATCAATACCTGAATTAGATTCCCTAGGCCATCCTTGAGATGTTGGAATAATCAGGTGCTAGGCAGAAAATATACATAAACCTGGAAATGAAACAAGGAACAAGGATGTTTTCAAAGACTGGTAGGATCTCTAAAACATTTTTAAAGTACATGTCATTGATAAAGCTAAATACTCAAAGGTTGTTTAATACAACAAATTAAGCAGTGAGCAGAGTGAAATTATGCTGTTTAGAAAACTGTGGAAGGTGAGATTTTCTGCCTCATTATATAAGATGATTTCTCTAAAAAATACACATTATTTCAAAGACGTATAGGCTGTGAAATCAGTTAAGGGTATTTCAAATGGCTTGTCGGCAAAGAAAGGTGAGATGTAGGGAATCACAGAAAGCCGAGGGGATAATATGTCAATATATACATTGCTCTATGGTGAACTAAGCCTTAGGCCGGCAACAGTGTAGAGGAATGGACCCTTAGAAACGTACAAGTAAGCTGGAATCTTTAAAAGTTCAAATCTTTATAAGTAAAAAGATTTATTAAAATGAATAACCAAGTGTTTTACTTGACATCAGAAAATCAAAACAATAAACCCTGAGAACATAGAAAAAAGATAAATAAAGATATGAGCTGAACTTAATACAACAGAAAAGGTATAAAATTCAGCTGATTTAGTAAGTCCAAAGAATATTCTTTGAAAAGAGTTAAAAGACACACTTTGATTAAGGAAAACAAAAACATAAGTAAAGAATATACAGAAAGAATCAGGACAATGTTATAGCAGAGAATATATTAAATGCCAGTAAATTTGAACATTTCTGTAAAGCGGACCATTTCCTAGCTCCTAAAGTTTACCAAAACTGACACAAGAGGAAATCATTTAAGGCCATCATGTCTGCCCATGGCATTCTCGGAACGCCCTGGCCTCAGAATGCAGCATCTGTAGTCCATGGTAACCTGCGGAGAGTGGGCGGGGCTGAGAGAGGCTGGAACACTGCCCTCACTGAGGGAGTGGGTATGGCCATCTCTGCTGGGACTGAACAAAGGGCAGGGGAGCGGGGGGCCCAGGGCAGGGCCCTCCGAGCCCGGCAGGCCAAGTGGGTTGTCAGAAGCATTTAGGCCCAGGCCATAGGGCGCCTTCTTTGTCTGCACAGCTGCCCAAACTCTCACTTTTCCACTCAGGCCACCCACTTAGTTGAAGTGTGTGTGGAACCTGTCCGCGCTGTACACCTCGCTGCACAGCTAACCATATGTCTCGGCATCGTAGCTTCCTGCCAGGTGACCGAAGTTCTCAGGAGAGATGATTCCCAGGTTCACACGCAGAGAGGCTCCTGCCCGGGCCACAGGCCGCCCAATGCCCCTGCCCGAGATCGGGGGCCGAAAGCAGCCCTGTCTAAGTCCCCTACCCCTAGAGGGAGTATTGGACCAACACTTCTAGAAAACGGGGTCCTTGTGGGCAACTCATTGGAGGGACACAAATAAATCTTTGCCGACTTTTTGCTGAAACTTACGAGCGTTCACACCTAAGCCTCTTACAAAGTCAGCTGTTTAGCTAAACATGAGCTCATGATCTAAATTTACACAATAATGAAGATATCAGCTACAATGGGAGACAATCAGCAAAAACAATCAATACCAGAATTAGATTCCCTAGGCCATCCTTGAGATGTTGGAATAATCAGGTGCTAGGCAGAAAATATACATAAACCTGGAAATGAAACAAGGAACAAGGATGTTTTCAAAGACTGGTAGGATCTCTAAAACATTTTTAAAGTACATGTCATTGATAAAGCTAAATACTCAAAGGTTGTTTAATACAACAAATTAAGCAGTTTGAAGAGTGAAATTATGCTGTTTAGAAAACTATGGAAGGTGAGATTTTCTGCCTAATTATAAAAAATGATTTCTCTAAAAAATACACATGATTTCAAAGACTTATTGGCTGTTAAATAAGTTAAGGGTATTTCAAATGGCTTGTCTGCAAAGAAAGGTGAGATGTAGGGAATCACAGAAAGCCGAGGGGATAATATGTCAATATATACATTGCTATATGGTGAACTAAGCCTTAGGCCGGCAACAGTGTAGAGTAGTGGACCCTTAGAAGCGTACAAGTAAGCTGGAATCTTTAAAAGTTCAAATCTTTATAAGTAAAAAGATTTATTAAAATGAATAACCAAGTGTTTTACTTGACATCAGAAAATCAAAACAATAAACCCTGAGAACATAGAAAAAAAGATAAATAAAGATATGAGCAGAACTTAATACAACAGAAAACGTATAAAATTCAGGTGATTTAGTAAGTCCAAAGAATATTCTTTGAAAAGATTTAAAAGACACTCTTTGATTAAGGAAAACAAAAACATAAGTAAAGAATATACAGAAAGAATCAGGACAATGTTATAGCAGAGAATATATGAAATGCCAGTAAATTTGAACATTTCTGTAAAGCGGACCATTTCCTAGCTCCTAAAGTTTACCAAAACTGACACAAGAGGAAATCATTTAAGGTCATCATGTCTGCCCTTGGCATTCTCGGAACGCCCTGGCCTCAGAATGCAGCATCTGTAGTCCATGGTAACCTGCGGAGAGGGTGCGTGGCTGAGGGATGTTGGAAGACGGCCCTCACTGAGGGAGTGGGTGTGGCCATCTCTGCTGTGACTGAGAAAAAGGGCAGGGGAGGAGGGGGCCCAGGGCAGGGCCCTCAGAGCCCGGCAGACACAGTTGGGTGTCACAAGCATTTAGCCCCAGGCCAAAGGGCGCCTTCTTTGTCTGCACAGCTGCCCGAACTCTCACCTTTCACTCAGGCCGTCCTCTTACTTGAAGTGTGTTTGGAACCTCTCCACGCAGTACACCTCGCTGCACAGCTAACCATAGGTCAGGGCATCGTAGCTTCCTGCCAGGTGACCGAAGTTCGCAGGCAAATGGGTCCCTGGGACACATGCGGAGAGGCTCCTGCCAGGGCCACAGGCCTCCCACTGGCCCTGCCCCAGATCGAAGGCTGAAAAGCAGCCATGTCTGAGTCCACTGCCTCTCGAAGGAGTATTGGACCAACACTTGTAGAAAACGGGGTCCTTGCGGGCAACTCATTGGAGGGACACAAATAAATCTTTGCCGACTTTCTGCTGAAGCTTACCAGCGTTCACACCTAAGCCTCTTACAAGGTCAGCTGTTTAGCTAAACATGAGCTCATGATCTAAATTTACACAATATTGAAGTAATCAGCTACAAAGTGAGACAATCAGCAAAAACAATCAATACCAGAATTAGATTCCCTAGGCCATCGATCTGATGTTGGAATAATCAGGAGCAAGGCAGAAAATATACATAAAACTGGAACTGAAACAAGAAACAAGGAGGTTTTCAAAGTCTGGTAGGATCTCTAAAACATTTTTAAAGTACATGTCGTTGATAAACCTAAATACTCAAAGGTTGGTTAATACCACAGATTAAGCATTGAGAAGAGTGAAATTATGCTGTTTTGAAAACTATGGCAGGTGAGATTTTCTGCCTCATTATATAAAATGATTTCTCTAAAAAATAGACATTATTTCAAAGACTTATTGGCTGTGAAATAAGTTAAGTGTTTTTCAAATGGCTTGTCTGCCAAGAAAGGTGAGATGTAGGGAATCACAGAAAGTCGAGGGGAAAATGTCAATATATACATTGCTATATGGTGAACAAAGCCTTAGGCCAGCCACAATGTAGAGGACCTGACCCTTAGAAACTTAAAAGTGAGCTGGAATCTTTAAAAGTTCAAAACTTTATAAGTAAAAAGATTGATGAAAATGAATAACCAAGTGTTTTAATTGACATCAGAAGATCAAAACAATAAACCCTGAGAACATAGAAAAAAGATAAATAAAGATATGAGCAGACCTTAATACCACAGAAAACGTATAACATTCAGGTGAGGTAGGAAGTCCAAAGAATATTCTTTGAAAAGATTTAAAAGACACACTTTGATTAAGGAAAACACAAACATAATTAAAGAATATATAGAAAGAATCAGGACAATGTTATAGCAGAGAATATATGAAATGCCAGTAAATTTGAACATTTCTGTAAAGTTGACCATTTCCTAGCTCCTACAGTTTACCAAAACTGACACAAGAGAAATTATTTAAGGTCATCATGTCTGCCCATGGCATTCTCGGAACGCCCTGGCCTCAGAATGCAGCATCTGTAGTCCATGGTAACCTGCGGAGAGTGGGCGGGGCTGATGGAGGCTGGAACACTGCCCTCACTGAGGGAGTGGGTGTGGCCATCTCTGCTATGACTGAACAATGGGCAGGGGAGCAGGGGGCCCAGGGCAGGGCCCTCAGAGCCCAGCAGGCCCAGTGGGGTGTCACAAGCATTTAGACCTAGGCCATAGGGCGCCTTCTTTGTCTGCACAGCTGCCCAAACTCTCACTTTTCCACTCAGGCCACCAACTTAGTTGAAGTGTGTGTGGAACCTGTCCGCGCAGTACACCTCGCTGCACAGCTAACCATAGGTCTCGGCATCGTAGTTTCCTGCCAGGTGACCGAAGTTCTCAGGAGAGATGATTCCCAGGTTCACACGCAGAGAGGCTCCTGCCCGGGCCACAGACCGCCCACTGACCCTGCCCAAGATCGGGGGCCGAAAGCAGCCCTGTCTAAGTCCCCTACCCCTAGAGGGAGTATTTGACCATCACTTCTAGAAAACGGGGTCCTTGTGGGCAACTCATTGGAGGGACACAAATAAATCTTTGCCGACTTTTTCTGAAACTTACGAGCGTTCACACCTAAGCCTCTTACAAGGTCAGCTGTTTAGCTAAACATGAGCTCATGATCTAAATTTACACAATAATGAAGAAATCAGCTACAAAGGGAGACAATCAGCAAAAACAATCAATACCAGAATTCGATTCCCTAGGCCATCCTTGAGATGTTGGAATAATTAGGTGCTAGGCAGAAAATATACATAAACCTGGAAATGAAACAAGGAACAAGGATGTTTTCAAAGACTGGTAGGATCTCTAAAACATTTTTCAAGTACATGTCATTGATAAAGCTAAATACTCAAAGGTTGTTTAATACAACAAATTAAGCAGTGAGCAGAGTGAAATTATGCTGTTTAGAAAACTGTGGAAGGTGAGATTTTCTGCCTCATTATATAAGATGATTTCTCTAAAAAATACACATTATTTCAAAGACGTATAGGCTGTGAAATAAGTTAAGGGTATTTCAAATGGCTTGTCGGCAAAGAAAGGTGAGATGTAGGGAATCACAGAAAGCCGAGGGGATAATATGTCAATATATACATTGCTATATGGTGAACTAAGCCTTAGGCCGGCAACAGTGTAGAGGAATGGACCCTTAGAAACGTACAAGTAAGCTGGAATGTTTAAAAGTTCAAATCTTTATAAGTAAAAAGATTTATTAAAATGAATAACCAAGTGTTTTACTTGACATCAGAAAATCAAAACAATAAACCCTGAGAACATAGAAAAAAGATAAATAAAGATATGAGCAGAACTTAATACAACAGAAAATGTATAAAATTCAGGTGATTTAGTAAGTCCAAAGAATATTCTTTGAAAGGAGTTAAAAGACACACTTTGATTAAGGAAAACAAAAACATAAGTAAAGAATATACAGAAAGAATCAGGACAATGTTATAGCAGAGAATATATGAAATGCCAGTAAATTTGAACATTTCTGTAAAACGGACCATTTCCTAGCTCCTAAAGTTTACCAAAACTGACACAAGAGGAAATCATTTAAGGTCATCATGTCTGCCCTTGGCATTCTCGGAACGCCCTGGCCTCAGAATGCAGCATCTGTAGTCCATGGTAACCTGCGGAGAGGGGGCGTTGCTGAGGGAGGTTGGAAGACTGCCCTCACTGAGGGAGTGGGTGTGGCCATCTCTGCTGTGACTGAACAAAGGGCAGGGGAGCAGGTGGCCCAGGGCAGGGCCCTCAGAGCCCGGCAGACACAGTGGGGTGTCACAAGCATTTAGGCCCAGGCCAAAGGGCGCCTTCTTTGTCTGCACAGCTGCCCAAACTCTCACCTTTCCACTCAGGCCGCCCTCTTATTTGAAGTGTGTTTGGAACCTGTCCGCGCAGTACACCTCGCTGCACAGCTAACCATAGGTCAGGGCATCGTATCTTCCTGCCAGCTGACCGAAGTTCGCAGGCAAATGGGTCCCTGGGACACATGCGGAGAGGTTCCTGCCCGGGCCACAGGCCGCCCACTGGCCCTGCCCCAGATCGAAGGCTGAAAAGCAGCCATGTCTGAGTCCACTGCCTCTCGAAGGAGTATAGGACCAACACTTGTAGAAAACGGGGTCCTTGCGGGCAACTCATTGGAGGGACACAAATAAATCTTTGCCAACTTTCTGCAGAAGCTTACCAGTGTTCACACCTAAGCCTCTTACAAGGTCAGCTGTTTAGCTAAACATGAGCTCATGATCTAAATTTACACAATATTGAAGTAATCAGCTACAAAGTGAGACAATCAGCAAAAACAATCAATACCAGAATTAGATTCCCTAGGCCATCCATCTGATGTTGGAATAATCAGGTGCAAGGAAGAAAATATACATAAAACTGGAACTGAAACAAGAAACAAGGAGGTTTTCAAAGGCTGGTAGGATCTCTAAAACATTTTTAAAGTACATGTCGTTGATAAACCTAAATACTCAAAGGTTGTTTAATACCACAGATTAAGCATTGAGAAGAGTGAAATTATGCTGTTTTGAAAACTATGGCAGGTGAGATTTTCTGCCTCATTATATAAGATGATTTCTCTAAAAAATAGACATTATTTCCAAGACTTATTGGCTGTGAAATAAGTTAAGTGTATTTCAAATGGCTTGTCTGCAAAGAAAGGTGAGATGTAGGGAATCACAGAAAGTCGAGGGGATAATATGTCAATATATACATTGCTATATGATGAACTAAGCCTTTTGCCGGCAACAGTGTAGAGGAATGGACCCTTAGAAACTTAAAAGTGAGCTGGAATCTTTAAAAGTTCAAATCTTTATAAGTAAAAAGATTGATGAAAATGAATAACCAAGTGTTTTAATTGACATCAGAAGATCAAAACAATAAACCCTGAGAACATAGAAAAAAGATAAATAAAGATATGAGCAGAACTTAACACCACAGAAAACGTATAAAATTCAGGTGAGGTAGTAAGTCCAAAGAATATTCTTTGAAAAGATTTAAAAGACACACTTTGATTAAGGAAAACACAAACATAATTAAAGATTATATAGAAAGAATCAGGACAATGTTATAGCAGAGAATATATGAAATGCCAGTAAATTTGAACATTTCTGTAAAGTTGACCATTTCCTAGCTCCTACAGTTTACCAAAACTGACACAAGAGAAATTATTTAAGGTCACCATGTCTGCCCTTGGCATTCTCGGAAAGCCCTGGCCTCAGAATGCAGCATCTGTAGTCCATGGTAACCTGCGGAGAGTGGGCGGGGCTGATGGAGGCTGGAACACTGCCCTCACTGAGGGAGTGGGTGTGGCCATCTCTGCTATGACTGAACAAAGGGCAGGGGAGCAGGGGGCCCAGGGCAGGGCCCTCAGAGCCCGGCAGGCCCAGTGGGGTGTCACAAGCATTTAGACCTAGGCCATAGGGCGCCTTCTTTGTCTGCACAGCTGCCCAAACTCTCACTTTTCCACTCAGGCCACCCACTTAGTTGAAGTGTGTGTGGAACCTGTCCGCGCAGTACACCTCGCTGCACAGCTAACCATAGGTCTCGGCATCGTAGCTTCCTGCCAGGTGACCGAAGTTCTCAGGAGAGATGATTCCCAGGTTCACACGCAGAGAGGCTCCTGCCCGGGCCACAGACCGCCCACTGCCCCTGCCCAAGATCGGGGGCCGAAAGCAGCCCTGTCTAAGACCCCTACCCCTAGAGGGAGTATTTGACCATCACTTCTAGAAAACGGGATCCTTGTGGGCAACTCATTGGAGGGACACAAATAAATCTTTGCCGACTTTTTCTGAAACTTACGAGCGTTCACACCTAAGCCTCTTACAAGGTCAGCTGTATAGCTAAACATGAGCTCATGATCTAAATTTACACAATAATGAAGAAATCAGCTACAAAGGGAGACAATCAGCAAAAACAATCAATACCAGAATTAGATTCCCTAGGCCATCCTTGAGATGTTGGAATAATCAGGTGCTAGGCAGAAAATATACATAAAACTGAAACTGAAACAAGAAACAAGGAGGTTTTCAAAGGCTGGTAGGATCTCTAAAACATTTTTAAAGTACATGTCATTGATAAAGCTAAATACTCAAAGGTTGTTTAATACAACAAATTAAGCATTGAGAAGAGTGAAATTATGCTGTTTAGAAAACTATGGAAGGTGAGATTTTCTGCCTCATTATATAAGATGATTTCTCTAAAAAATAGACATTATTTCAAAGACTTATTGGCTGTGAAATAAGTTAAGGGTATTTCAAATGGCTTGTCTGCAAAGAAAGGTGAGATGTAGGGAATCACAGAAAGCCGAGGGGATAATATGTCAATATATACATTGCTATATGGTGAACTAAGCCTTAGGCCGACAACAGTGTAGAGGAATGGAACTTTAGAAGCGTACAAGTAAGCTGGAATCTTTAAAAGTTCAAATCTTTATAAGTAAAAAGATTTATTAAAATGAATAACCAAGTGTTTTACTTGACATCAGAAAATCAAAACAATAAACACAGAGAACATAGAAAAAAGATAAATAAAGATATGAGCAGAACTTAATACCACAGAAAACGTATAAAATTCAGGTGAGGTAGTAAGTCCAAAGAATATTCTTTGAAAAGATTTAAAAGACACACTTTGATTAAGCAAAACACAAACATAATTAAAGAATATATAGAAAGAATCAGGACAATGTTATAGCAGAGAATATATGAAATGCCAGTAAATTTGAACATTTCTGTAAAGTTGACCATTTCCTAGCTCCTACAGTTTACCAAAACTGACACAAGAGGAAATCATTTAAGGTCATCATGTCTGCCCTTGGCATTCTCGGAAAGCCCTGGCCTGAGAATGCAGCATCTGTAGTCCATGGTAACCTGCGGAGAGTGGGCGGGGCTGAGGGAGGCTGGAACACTGCCCTCACTGAGGGAGTGGGTGTGGCCATCTCTGCTGTGACTGAACAAAGGGCATGGGAGCAGGGGGCCCAGGGCAGGGCCCTCAGAGCCCGGCAGGCCCAGTGGGGTGTCAGAAGCATTTAGGCCCAGGCCACAGCGCGCCTTCTTTATCTGCACAGCTGCCCAAACTCTCACTTTTCCACTCAGGCCACCCACTTAGTTGAAGTGTGTGTGGAACCTGTCCGCGCAGTATAGCTCGCTGCACAGCTAACCATAGGTCTGGGCATCGTAGCTTCCTGCCAGGTGACCGAAGTTCGCAGGAGAGATGATTCCCAGCTTCACCCGCAGAGAGGCTCCTGCCCAGGCCACAGGCCGCCCAATGCCCCTGCCCAAGATCGGGGGCCGAAAGCAGCCCTGTCTAAGTCCCCTACCGCTAGAGGGAGTATTGGACCAACACTTCTAGAAAACGGGGTCCTTGTGGGCCACTCATTGGAGGGACACAAAGAAATCTTTGCCGACTTTTTGCTGAAACTTACGAGCGTTCACACCTAAGCCTCTTACAAGGTCAGCTGTTTAGCTAAACATGAGCTCATGATCTAAATTTACACAATAATGAAGAAATCAGCTACAAAGGGAGACAATCAGCAAAAACAATCAATACCAGAATTCGATTCCCTAGGCCATCCTTGAGATGTTGGAATAATCAGGTGCTAGGCAGAAAATATACATAAACCTGGAAATGAAACAAGGAACAAGGATGTTTTCAAAGACTGGTAGGATCTCTAAAACATTTTTAAAGTACATGTCATTGATAAAGCTAAATACTCAAAGGTTGTTTAATACAACAAATTAAGCAGTGAGCAGAGTGAAATTATGCTGTTTAGAAAACTATGGAAGGTGTGATTTTCTGCCTCATTATATAAGATGATTTCTCTAAAAAATACACATGATTTCAAAGACTTATTGGCTGTGAAATAAGTTAAGGGTATTTCAAATGGCTTGTCTGCAAAGAAAGGTGAGATGTAGGGAATCACAGAAAGCCGAGGGGATAATATGTCAATATATACATTGCTATATGGTGAACTAAGCCTTAGGCCGGCAACAGTGTAGAGGAATGGACCCTTAGAAACGTACAAGTAAGCTGGAATCTTTAAAAGTTCAAATCTTTATAAGTAAAAAGATTTATTAAAATGAATAACCAAGTGTTTTACTTGACATCAGAAAATCAAAACAATAAACCCTGAGAACATAGAAAAAAGATAAATAAAGATATGAGCAGAACTTAATACAACAGAAAATGTATAAAATTCAGGTGATTTAGTAATTCCAAAGAATATTCTTTGAAAAGAGTTAAAAGACACACTTTGATTAAGGAAAACAAAAACATAAGTAAAGAATATACAGAAAGAATCAGGACAATGTTATAGCAGAGAATATATGAAATGCCAGTAAATTTGAACATTTCTGTAAAGCGGACCATTTCCTAGCTCCTAAAGTTTACCAAAACTGACACAAGAGGAAATCATTTAAGGTCATCATGTCTGGCCTTGGCATTCTCGGAACGCCCTGGCCTGAAAATGCAGCATCTGTAGTCCATGGTAACCTGCGGAGAGTGGGCGGGGCTGAGGGAGGCTGGAACACTGCCCTCACTGAGGGAGTGGGTGTGTGGCCATATCTGCTGAGACTGAACAAAGGGCAGGGGAGCAGGGGGCCCAGGGCAGGGCCCTCAGAGCCCGGCAGGCCCAGTGGGTTGTCAGAAGCATTTAGGCCCAGGCCATAGGGCGCCTTCTTTGTCTGCACAGCTGCCCAAACTCTCACTTTTCCACTCAGGCCACCCACTTAGTTGAAGTGTGTGTGGAACCTGTCCGCGCAGTACACCTCGCTGCACAGCTAACCATAGGTCTCGGCATCGTAGCTTCCTGCCAGGTGACCGAAGTTCGCAGGAGAGATGATTCCCAGGTTCACACGCAGAGAGGCTCCTGCCCGGGCCACAGGCCGCCCAATGCCCCTGCCCAAGATCGGGGGCCGAAAGCAGCCCTGTCTAAGTCCCCTACCGCTAGAGGGAGTATTGGACCAACACTTCTAGAAAACGGGGTCCTTCTGGGCAACTCATTGGAGGGACACAAAGAAATCTTTCCCGACTTTTTGCTGAAACTTACGAGCGTTCACACCTAAGCCTCTTACAAGGTCAGCTGTTTAGCTAAACATGAGCTCATGATCTAAATTTACACAATAATGAAGAAATCAGCTACAAAGGGAGACAATCAGCAAAAACAATCAATACCAGAATTAGATTCCCTAGGCCATCCTTGAGATGTTGGAATAATCAGGTGCTAGGCAGAAAATATACATAAAACTGAAACTGAAACAAGAAACAAGGAGGTTTTCAAAGGCTGGTAGGATCTCTAAAACATTTTTAAAGTACATGTCATTGATAAAGCTAAATACTCAAAGGTTGTTTAATACAACAAATTAAGCAGTGAGAAGAGTGAAATTATGCTGTTTAGAAAACTATGGAAGGTGAGATTTTCTGCCTCATTATATAAGATGATTTCTCTAAAAAATAGACATTATTTCAAAGACTTATTGGCTGTGAAATAAGTTAAGGGTATTTCAAATGGCTTGTCTGCAAAGAAAGGTGAGATGTAGGGAATCACAGAAAGCCGAGGGGATAATATGTCAATATATACATTGCTCTATGGTGAACTAAGCCTTAGGCCGGCAACAGTGTAGAGGAATGGAACCTTAGAAGCGTACAAGTAAGCTGGAATCTTTAAAAGTTCAAATCTTTATAAGTAAAAAGATTTATTAAAATGAATAACCAAGTGTTTTACTTGACATCAGAAAATCAAAACAATAAACCCTGAGAACATAGAAAAAAGATAAATAAAGATATGAGCAGAACTTAATACCACAGAAAACGTATAAAATTCAGGTGAGGTAGTAAGTCCAAAGAATATTCTTTGAAAAGATTTAAAAGACACATTTTGATTAAGCAAAACACAAACATAATTAAAGAATATATAGAAAGAATCAGGACAATGTTATAGCAGAGAATATATGAAATGCCAGTAAATTTGAACATTTCTGTAAAGTTGACCATTTCCTAGCTCCTACAGTTTACCAAAACTGACACAAGAGGAAATCATTTAAGGTCATCATGTCTGCCCTTGGCATTCTCGGAACGCCCTGGCCTGAGAATGCAGCATCTGTAGTCCATGGTAACCTGCGGAGAGTGGGCGGGGCTGAGGGAGGCTGGAACACTGCCCTCACTGAGCGAGTGGGTGTGGCCATCTCTGCTGTGACTGAACAAAGGGCAGGGGAGCAGGGGGCCCAGGGCAGGGCCCTCAGAGCCCGGCAGGCCCAGTGGGGTGTCACAAGCATTTAGGCCCAGGCCATAGCGCGCCTTCTTTGTCTGCACAGCTGCCCAAACTCTCACTTTTCCACTCAGGCCACCCACTTAGTTGAAGTGTGTGTGGAACCTGTCCGCGCAGTATACCTCGCTGCACAGCTAACCATAGGTCTGGGCATCGTAGCTTCCTGCCAGGTGACCGAAGTTCGCAGGAGAGATGATTCCCAGCTTCACCCGCAGAGAGGCTCCTGCCCAGGCCACAGGCCGCCCAATGCCCCTGCCCAAGATCGGGGGCCGAAAGCAGCCCTGTCTAAGTCCCCTACCGCTAGAGGGAGTATTGGACCAACACTTCTAGAAAACGGGGTCCTTGTGGGCAACTCATTGGAGGGACACAAAGAAATCTTTCCCGACTTTTTGCTGAAACTTATGAGCGTTCACACCTAAGCCTCTTACAAGGTCAGCTGTTTAGCTAAACATGAGCTCATGATCTAAATTTAAACAATAATGAAGAAATCAGCTACAAAGGGAGACAATCAGCAAAAACAATCAATACCAGAATTAGATTCCCTAGGCCATCCTTGAGATGTTGGAATAATCAGGTGCTAGGCAGAAAATATACATAAAACTGAAACTGAAACAAGAAACAAGGAGGTTTTCAAAGGCTGGTAGGATCTCTAAAACATTTTTAAAGTACATGTCATTGATAAAGCTAAATACTCAAAGGTTGTTTAATACAACAAATTAAGCAGTGAGAAGAGTGAAATTATGCTGTTTAGAAAACTATGGAAGGTGAGATTTTCTGCCTCATTATATAAGATGATTTCTCTAAAAAATAGACATTATTTCAAAGACTTATTGGCTGTGAAATAAGTTAAGGGTATTTCAAATGGCTTGTCTGCAAAGAAAGGTGAGATGTAGGGAATCACAGAAAGCCGAGGGGATAATATGTCAATATATACATTGCTCTATGGTGAACTAAGCCTTAGGCCGGCAACAGTGTAGAGGAATGGAACCTTAGAAGCGTACAAGTAAGCTGGAATCTTTAAAAGTTCAAATCTTTATAAGTAAAAAGATTTATTAAAATGAATAACCAAGTGTTTTACTTGACATCAGAAAATCAAAACAATAAACCCTGAGAACATAGAAAAAAGATAAATAAAGATATGAGCAGAACTTAATACCACAGAAAACGTATAAAATTCAGGTGAGGTAGTAAGTCCAAAGAATATTCTTTGAAAAGATTTAAAAGACACACTTTGATTAAGCAAAACACAAACATAATTAAAGAATATATAGAAAGAATCAGGACAATGTTATAGCAGAGAATATATGAAATGCCAGTAAATTTGAACATTTCTGTAAAGTTGACCATTTCCTAGCTCCTACAGTTTACCAAAACTGACACAAGAGGAAATCATTTAAGGTCATCATGTATGCCCTTGGCATTCTCGGAACGCCCTGGCCTGAGAATGCAGCATCTGTAGTCCATGGTAACCTGCGGAGAGTGGGCGGGGCTGAGGGAGGCTGGAACACTGCCCTCACTGAGGGAGTGGGTGTGGCCATCTCTGCTGTGACTGAACAAAGGGCAGGGGAGCAGGGGGCCCAGGGCAGGGCCCTCAGAGCCCGGCAGGCCCAGTGGGGTGTCACAAGCATTTAGGCCCAGGCCATAGCGTGCCTTCTTTGTCTGCACAGCTGCCCAAGCTCTCACTTTTCCACTCAGGCCACACACTTTGTTGAAGTGTGTGTGGAACCTGTCCGCGCAGTATACCTCACTGCACAGCTAACCATAGGTCTGGGCATCGTAGCTTCCTGCCAGGTGACCGAAGTTCGCAGGAGAGATGATTCCCAGCTTCACCCGCAGAGAGGCTCCTGCCCAGGCCACAGGCCGCCCAATGCCCCTGCCCAAGATCGGGGGCCGAAAGCAGCCCTGTCTATGTCCCCTACCGCTAGAGGGAGTATTGGACCACACTTCTAGAAAACGGGGTCCTTGTGGGCAACTCATTGGAGGGACACAAAGAAATCTTTGCCGACTTTTTGCTGAAACTTACGAGCGTTCACACCTAAGCCTCTTACAAGGTCAGCTGTTTAGCTAAACATGAGCTCATGATCTAAATTTAAACAATAATGAAGAAATCAGCTACAAAGGGAGACAATCAGCAAAAACAATCAATACCAGAATTAGATTCCCTAGGCCATCCTTGAGATGTTGGAATAATCAGGTGCTAGGCAGAAAATATACATAAAACTGAAACTGAAACAAGAAACAAGGAGGTTTTCAAAGGCTGGTAGGATCTCTAAAACATTTTTAAAGTACATGTCATTGATAAAGCTAAATACTCAAAGGTTGTTTAATACAACAAATTAAGCAGTGAGAAGAGTGAAATTATGCTGTTTAGAAAACTATGGAAGGTGAGATTTTCTGCCTCATTATATAAGATGATTTCTCTAAAAAATAGACATTATTTCAAAGACTTATTGGCTGTGAAATAAGTTAAGGGTATTTCAAATGGCTTGTCTGCAAAGAAAGGTGAGATGTAGGGAATCACAGAAAGCCGAGGGGATAATATGTCAATATATACATTGCTCTATGGTGAACTAAGCCTTAGGCCGGCAACAGTGTAGAGGAATGGAACCTTAGAAGCGTACAAGTAAGCTGGAATCTTTAAAAGTTCAAATCTTTATAAGTAAAAAGATTTATTAAAATGAATAACCAAGTGTTTTACTTGACATCAGAAAATCAAAACAATAAACCCTGAGAACATAGAAAAAAGATAAATAAAGATATGAGCAGAACTTAATACCACAGAAAACGTATAAAATTCAGGTGAGGTAGTAAGTCCAAAGAATATTCTTTGAAAAGATTTAAAAGACACACTTTGATTAAGCAAAACACAAACATAATTAAAGAATATATAGAAAGAATCAGGACAATATTATAGCAGAGAATATATGAAATGCCAGTAAATTTGAACATTTCTGTAAAGTTGACCATTTCCTAGCTCCTACAGTTTACCAAAACTGACACAAGAGGAAATCATTTAAGGTCATCATGTATGCCCTTGGCATTCTCGGAACGCCCTGGCCTGAGAATGCAGCATCTGTAGTCCATGGTAACCTGCGGAGAGTGGGCGGGGCTGAGGGAGGCTGGAACACTGCCCTCACTGAGGGAGTGTGTGTGGCCATCTCTGCTGTGACTGAACAAAGGGCAGGGGAGCAGGGGGCACAGGGCAGGGCCCTCAGAGCCCGGCAGGCCCAGTGGGGTGTCACAAGCATTTAGGCCCAGGCCATAGCGTGCCTTCTTTGTCTGCACAGCTGCCCAAACTCTCACTTTTCCACTCAGGCCACCCACTTAGCTGAAGTGTGTGTGGAACCTGTCCGCGCAGTATCCCTCACTGCACAGCTAACCATAGGTCTGGGCATCGTAGCTTCCTGCCAGGTGACCGAAGTTCGCAGGAGAGATGATTCCCAGCTTCACCCGCAGAGAGGCTCCTGCCCAGGCCACAGGCCGCCCAATGCCCCTGCCCAAGATCGGGGACCGAAAGCAGCCCTGTCTATGTCCCCTACCGCTAGAGGGAGTATTGGACCACACTTCTAGAAAACGGGGTCCTTGTGGGAAACTCATTGGAGGGACACAAAGAAATCTTTGCCGACTTTTTCTGAAACTTACGAGCGTTCACACCTAAGCCTCTTACAAGGTCAGCTGTTTAGCTAAACATGAGCTCATGATCTAAATTTACACAATAATGAAGAAATCAGCTACAAAGGGAGACAATCAGCAAAAACAATCAATACCAGAATTCGATTCCCTAGGCCATCCTTGAGATGTTGGAATAATCAGGTGCTAGGCAGAAAATATACATAAACCTGGAAATGAAACAAGGAACAAGGATGTTTTCAAAGACTGGTAGGATCTCTAAAACATTTTTAAAGTACATGTCATTGATAAAGCTAAATACTCAAAGGTTGTTTAATACAACAAATTAAGCAGTGAGCAGAGTGTAATTATGCTGTTTAGAAAACTATGGAAGGTGTGATTTTCTGCCTCATTATATAAGATGATTTCTCTAAAAAATACACATGATTTCAAAGACTTATTGGCTGTGAAATAAGTTAAGGGTATTTCAAATGGCTCGTCTGCAAAGAAAGGTGAGATGTAGGGAATCACAGAAAGCCTAGGGGATAATATGTCAATATATACATTGCTATATGGTGAACTAAGCCTTAGGCCGGCAACAGTGTAGAGGAATGGACCCTTAGAAACGTACAAGTAAGCTGGAATCTTTAAAAGTTCAAATCTTTATAAGTAAAAAGATTTATTAAAATGAATAACCAAGTGTTTTACTTGACATCAGATAATCAAAACAATAAACCCTGAGAACATAGAAAAAAGATAAATAAAGATATGAGCAGAACTTAATACAACAGAAAATGTATAAAATTCAGGTGATTTAGTAAGTCCAAAGAATATTCTTTGAAAAGAGTTAAAAGACACACTTTTATTAAGGAAAACAAAAACATAAGTAAAGAATATACAGAAAGAATCAGGACAATGTTATAGCAGAGAATATATGAAATGCCAGTAAATTTGAACATTTCTGCAAAGCGGACCATTTCCTAGCTCCTAAAGTTTCCCAAAACTGACACAAGAGGAAATCATTTAAGGTCATCATGTCTGCCCTTGGCATTCTCGGAACGCCCTGGCCTCAGAATGCAGCATCTGTAGTCCATGGTAACCTGCGGAGAGTTGGCGGCGCTGAGGGAGGCTGGAACACTGCCCTCACTGAGGGAGTGGGTGTGGCCATCTCTGCTGTGACTGAACAAAGGGCAGGGGAGCAGGGGGCCCAGGGCAGGGCCCTCAGAGCCCGGCAGGCCCAGTGGGGTGTCAGAAGCATTTAGGCCCAGGCCATAGCGCGCCTTCTTTGTCTGCACAGCTGCCCAAACTCTCACTTTTCCACTCAGGCCACCCACTTAGTTGAAGTGTGTGTGGAACCTGTCCGCGCAGTACACCTCGCTGCACAGCTAACCATAGGTCTCGGCATCGTAGCTTCCTGCCAGGTGACCGAAGTTCGCAGGAGAGATGATTCCCAGGTTCACACGCAGAGAGGCTCCTGCCCGGGCCACAGGCCGCCCAATGCCCCTGCCCAAGATCGGGGGCCGAAAGCAGCCCTGTCTAAGTCCCCTACCGCTAGAGGGAGTATTGGACCAACACTTCTAGAAAACGGGGTCCTTGTGGGCAACTCATTGGAGGGACACAAAGAAATCTTTGCCGACTTTTTGCTGAAACTTACGAGCGTTCACACCTAAGCCTCTTACAAGGTCAGCTGTTTAGCTAAACATGAGCTCATGATCTAAATTTACACAATAATTAAGAAATCAGCTACAAAGGGAGACAATCAGCAAAAACAATCAATACCAGAATTAGATTCCCTAGGCCATCCTTGAGATGTTGGAATAATCAGGTGCTAGGCAGAAAATATACATAAAACTGAAACTGAAACAAGAAACAAGGAGGTTTTCAAAGGCTGGTAGGATCTCTAAAACATTTTTAAAGTACATGTCATTGATAAAGCTAAATACTCAAAGGTTGTTTAATACAACAAATTAAGCAGTGAGAAGAGTGAAATTATGCTGTTTAGAAAACTATGGAAGGTGAGATTTTCTGCCTCATTATATAAGATGATTTCTCTAAAAAATAGACATTATTTCAAAGACTTATTGGCTGTGAAATAAGTTAAGGGTATTTCAAATGGCTTGTCTGCAAAGAAAGGTGAGATGTAGGGAATCACAGAAAGCCGAGGGGATAATATGTCAATATATACATTGCTCTATGGTGAACTAAGCCTTAGGCCGGCAACAGTGTAGAGGAATGGAACCTTAGAAGCGTACAAGTAAGCTGGAATCTTTAAAAGTTCAAATCTTTATAAGTAAAAAGATTTATTAAAATGAATAACCAAGTGTTTTACTTAACATCAGAAAATCAAAACAATAAACCCTGAGAACATAGAAAAAAGTTAAATAAAGATATGAGCAGAACTGAATACCACAGAAAACGTATAAAATTCAGGTGAGGTAGTAAGTCCAAAGAATATTCTTTGAAAAGATTTAAAAGACACACTTTGATTAAGCAAAACACAAACATAATTAAAGAATATATAGAAAGAATCAGGACAATGTTATAGCAGAGAATATATGAAATGCCAGTAAATTTGAACATTTCTGTAAAGTTGACCATTTCCTAGCTCCTACAGTTTACCAAAACTGACACAAGAGGAAATCATTTAAGGTCATCATGTCTGCCCTTGGCATTCTCGGAACGCCCTGGCCTGAGAATGCAGCATCTGTAGTCCATGGTAACCTGCGGAGAGTGGGCGGGGCTGAGGGAGGCTGGAACACTGCCCTCACGGAGGGAGTGGGTGTGGCCATCTCTGCTGTGACTGAACAACGGGCAGGGGAGCAGGGGGCCCAGGGCAGGGCCCTCAGAGCCCGGCAGGCCGAGTGGGGTGTCACAAGCATTTAGGCCCAGGACATAGGGCGCCTTCTTTGTCTGCACAGCTTCCCAAACTCTCACTTTTCCACTCAGGCCACCCACTTAGTTGAAGTGTGTGTGGAACCTGTCCGCGCAGTATACCTCGCTGCACAGCTAACCATAGGTCTGGGCATCGTAGCTTCCTGCCAGGTGACCGAAGTTCGCAGGAGAGATGATTCCCAGCTTCACACGCAGAGAGGCTCCTGCCCAGGCCACAGGCCGCCCAATGCCCCTGCCCAAGATCGGGGGCCGAAAGCAGCCCTGTCTAAGTCCCCTACCGCTAGAGGGAGTATTGGACCAACACTTCTAGAAAACGGGGTCCTTGTGGGCCACTCATTGGAGGGACACAAAGAAATCTTTGCCGACTTTTTGCTGTAACTTACGAGCGTTCACACCTAAGCCTCTTACAAGGTCAGCTGTTTAGCTAAACATGAGCTCATGATCTAAATTTACACAATAATGAAGAAATCAGCTACAAAGGGAGACAATCAGCAAAAACAATCAATACCAGAATTCGATTCCCTAGGCCATCCTTGAGATGTTGGAATAATCAGGTGCTAGGCAGAAAATATACATAAACCTGGAAATGAAACAAGGAACAAGGATGTTTTCAAAGACTGGTAGGATCTCTAAAACATTTTTCAAGTACATGTCATTGATAAAGCTAAATACTCAAAGGTTGTTTAATACAACAAATTAAGCAGTGAGAAGAGTGAAATTATGCTGTTTAGAAAACTATGGAAGGTGTGATTTTCTGCCTCATTATATAAGATGATTTCTCTAAAAAATACACATGATTTCAAAGACTTATTGGCTGTGAAATAAGTTAAGGGTATTTCAAATGGCTTGTCTGCAAAGAAAGGTGAGATGTAGGGAATCACAGAAAGCCGAGGGGATAATATGTCAATATATACATTGCTATATGGTGAACTAAGCCTTAGGCCGGCAACAGTGTAGAAGAATGGACCCTTAGAAACGTACAAGTAAGCTGGAATCTTTAAAAGTTCAAATCTTTATAAGTAAAAAGATTTATTAAAATGAATAACCAAGTGTTTTACTTGACATCAGAAAATCAAAACAATAAACCCTGAGAACATAGAAAAAAGATAAATAAAGATATGAGCAGAACTTAATACAACAGAAAATGTATAAAATTCAGGTGATTTAGTAAGTCCAAAGAATATTCTTTGAAAAGAGTTAAAAGACACACTTTGATTAAGGAAAACAAAAACATAAGTAAAGAATATACAGAAAGAATCAGGACAATGTTATAGCAGAGAATATATGAAATGCCAGTAAATTTGAACATTTCTGTAAAGCGGACCATTTCCTAGCTCCTAAAGTTTACCAAAACTGACACAAGAGGAAATCATTTAAGGTCATCATGTCTGCCCTTGGCATTCTCGGAACGCCCTGGCCTGAGAATGCAGCATCTGTAGTCCATGGTAACCTGCGGAGAGTGGGCGGGGCTGAGGGAGGCTGGAACACTGCCCTCACTGAGGGAGTGGGTGTGGCCATCTCTGCTGTGACTGAACAAAGGGCAGGGGAGCAGGGGGCCCAGGGCAGGGCCCTCAGAGCCCGGCAGGCCCAGTGGGTTGTCAGAAGCATTTAGGCCCAGGCCATAGGGCGCCTTCTTTGTCTGCACAGCTGCCCAAACTCTCACTTTTCCACTCAGGCCACCCACTTAGTTGAAGTGTGTGTGGAACCTGTCCACACAGTACACCTCGCTGCACAGCTAACCATAGGTCTCGGCATCGTAGCTTCCTGCCAGGTGACCGAAGTTCGCAGGAGAGATGATTCCCAGGTTCACACGCAGAGAGGCTCCTGCCCGGGCCACAGGCCGCCCAATGCCCCTGCCCAAGATCGGGGGCCGAAAGCAGCCCTGTCTAAGTCCCCTACCGCTAGAGGGAGTATTGGACCAACACTTCTAGAAAACGGGGTCCTTGTGGGCAACTCATTGGAGGGACACAAAGAAATCTTTCCCGACTTTTTGCTGAAACTTACGAGCGTTCACACCTAAGCCTCTTACAAGGTCAGCTGTTTAGCCAAACATGAGCTCATGATCTAAATTTACACAATAATGAAGAAATAAGCTACAAAGGGAGACAATCAGCAAAAACAATCAATACCAGAATTCGATTCCCTATGCCATCCTTGAGATGTTGGAATAATCAGGTGCTAGGCAGAAAATATACATAAAACTGAAACTGAAACAAGAAACAAGGAGGTTTTCAAAGGCTGGTAGGAGCTCTAAAACATTTTTAAAGTACATGTCATTGATCAAGCTAAATACTCAAAGGTTGTTTAATACAACAAATTAAGCATTGAGAAGAGTGAAATTATGCTGTTTAGAAAACTATGGAAGGTTAGATTTTCTGCCTCATTATATAAGATGATTTCTCTAAAAAATAGACATTATTTCAAAGACTTATTGGCTGTGAAATAAGTTAAGGGTATTTCAAATGGCTTGTCTGCAAAGAAAGGTGAGATGTAGGGAATCACAGAAAGCCGAGGGGATAATATGTCAATATATACATTGCTAATGGTGAACTAAGCCTTAGGCCGGCAACAGTGTAGAGGAATGGAACCTTAGAAGCGTACAAGTAAGCTGGAATCTTTAAAAGTTCAAATCTTTATAAGTAAAAAGATTTATTAAAATGAATAACCAAGTGTTTTACTTGACATCAGAAAATCAAAACAATAAACCCTGAGAACATAGAAAAAAGATAAATAAAGATATGAGCAGAACTTAATACCACAGAAAACGTATAAAATTCAGGTGAGGTAGTAAGTCCAAAGAATATTCTTTGAAAAGATTTAAAAGACACACTTTGATTAAGCAAAACACAAACATAATTAAAGAATATATAGAAAGAATCAGGACAATGTTATAGCAGAGAATATATGAAATGCCAGTAAATTTGAACATTTCTGTAAAGTTGACCATTTCCTAGCTCCTACAGTTTACCAAAACTGACACAAGAGGAAATCATTTAAGGTCATCATGTCTGCCCTTGGCATTCTCGGAACGCCCTGGCCTGAGAATGCAGCATCTGTAGTCCATGGTAACCTGCGGAGAGTGGGCGGGGCTGAGGGAGGCTGGAACACTGCCCTCACTGAGGGAGTGGGTGTGGCCATCTCTGCTGTGACTGAACAAAGGGCAGGGGAGCAGGGGCCCCAGGGCAGGGCCCTCAGAGCCCGGCAGGCCCAGTGGGGTGTCACAAGCATTTAGGCCCAGGCCATAGCGCGCCTTCTTTGTCTGCACAGCTGCCCAAACTCTCACTTTTCCACTCAGGCCACCCACTTAGTTGAAGTGTATGTGGAACCTGTCCGCGCAGTATACCTCGCTGCACAGCTAACCATAGGTCTGGGCATCGTAGCTTCCTGCCAGGTGACCGAAGTTCGCAGGAGAGATGATTCCCAGCTTCACACGCAGAGAGGCTCCTGCCCAGGCCACAGGCCGCCCAATGCCCCTGCCCAAGATCGGGGGCCGAAAGCAGCCCTGTCTAAGTACCCTACCGCTAGAGGGAGTATTTGACCAACACTTCTAGAAAACGGGGTCCTTGTGGGCAACTCATTGGAGGGACACAAAGAAATCTTTGCCGACTTTTTGCTGAAACTTATGAGCGTTCACACCTAAGCGTCTTACAAGGTCAGCTGTTTAGCTAAACATGAGCTCATGATCTAAATTTACACAATAATGAAGAAATCAGCTACAAAGGGAGACAATCAGCAAAAACAATCAATACCAGAATTCGATTCCCTAGGCCATCCTTGAGATGTTGGAATAATCAGGTGCTAGGCAGAAAATATACATAAACCTGGAAATGAAACAAGGAACAAGGATGTTTTCAAAGACTGGTAGGATCTCTAAAACATTTTTAAAGTACATGTCATTGATAAAGATAAATACTCAAAGGTTGTTTAATACAACAAATTAAGCAGTGAGCAGAGTGAAATTATGCGGTTTAGAAAACTATGGAAGGTGAGATTTTCTGCCTCATTATATAAGATGATTTCTCTAAAAAATACACATGATTTCAAAGACTTATTGGCTGTGAAATAAGTTAAGGGTATTTCAAATGGCTTGTCTGCAAAGAAAGGTGAGATATAGGGAATCACAGAAAGCCGAGGGGATAATATGTCAATATATACATTGCTATATGGTGAACTAAGCCTTAGGCCGGCAACAGTGTAGAGGAATGGACCCTTAGAAACGTACAAGTAAGCTGGAATCTTTAAAAGTTCAAATCTTTATAAGTAAAAAGATTTATTAAAATGAATAACCAAGTGTTTCACTTGACATCAGTAAATCAAAACAATAAACCCTGAGAACATAGAAAAAAGATAAATAAAGATATGAGCAGAACTTAATAAAACAGAAAATGTATAAAATTCAGGTGATTTAGTAAGTCCAAAGAATATTCTTTGAAAAGAGTTAAAAGACACACTTTGAAAAAGGAAAACAAAAACATAAGTAAAGAATATACAGAAAGAATCAGGACAATGTTATAGCAGAGAATATATGAAATGCCAGTAAATTTGAACATTTCTGTAAAGCGGACCATTTCCTAGCTCCTAAAGTTTACCAAAAAAGACACAAGAGGAAATCATTTAAGGTCATCATGTCTGCCCTTGGCATTCTCGGAACGCCCTGGCCTGAGAATGCAGCATCTGTAGTCCATGGTAACCTGCGGAGAGTGGGCGGGGCTGAGGGAGGCTGGAACACTGCCCTCACTGAGGGAGTGGGTGTGGCCATCTCTGCTGTGACTGAACAAATGGCAGGGGAGCAGGGGGCCCAGGGCAGGGCCCTCAGAGCCCGGCAGGCCCAGTGGGGTGTCACAAGCATTTAGGCCCAGGCCATAGGGCGCCTTCTTTGTCTGCACAGCTGCCAAACTCTCACTTTTCCACTCAGGCCACCCACTTAGTTGAAGTGTGTGTGGAACCTGTCCACACAGTACACCTCGCTGCACAGCTAACCATAGGTCTCGCATCGTAGCTTCCTGCCAGGTGACCGAAGTTCGCAGGAGAGATGATTCCCAGGTTCACACGCAGAGAGGCTCCTGCCCGGGCCACAGGCCGCCCAATGCCCCTGCCCAAGATCGGGGACCGAAAGCAGCCCTGTCTAAGTCCCCTACCGCTAGAGGGAGTATTGGACCAACACTTCTAGAAAACGGGGTCCTTCTGGGCAACTCATTGGAGGGACACAAAGAAATCTTTCCCGACTTTTTGCTGAAACTTACGAGCGTTCACACCTAAGCCTCTTACAAGGTCAGCTGTTTAGCTAAACATGAGCTCATGATCTAAATTTACACAATAATGAAGAAATAAGCTACAAAGGGAGACAATCAGCAAAAACCATCAATACCAGAATTCGATTCCCTATGCCATCCTTGAGATGTTGGAATAATCAGGTGCTAGGCAGAAAATATACATAAAACTGAAACTGAAACAAGAAACAAGGAGGTTTTCAAAGGCTGGTAGGAGCTCTAAAACATTTTTAAAGTACATGTCATTGATAAAGCTAAATACTCAAAGGTTGTTTAATACAACAAATTAAGCAGTGAGCAGAGTGAAATTATGCTGTTTAGAAAACTATGGAAGGTGTGATTTTCTGCCTCATTATATAAGATGATTTCTCTAAAAAATACACATGATTTCAAAGACTTATTGGCTGTGAAATAAGTTAAGGGTATTTCAAATGGCTTGTCTGCAAAGAAAGTTGAGATGTAGGGAATCACAGAAAGCCGAGGGGATAATATGTCAATATATACATTGCTATATGGTGAACTAAGCCTTAGGCCGGCAACAGCGTAGAGGAATGGACCCTTAGAAATGTACAAGTAAGCTGGAATCTTTAAAAGTTCAAATCTTTATAAGTAAAAAGATTTATTAAAATGAATAACCAAGTGTTTTACTTGACATCAGAAAATCAAAACAATAAACCCTGAGACATTGAAAAAAGATAAATAAAGATATGAGCAGAACTTAATACCACAGAAAACGTATAAAATTCAGGTGAGGTAGTAAGTCCAAAGAATATTCTTTGAAAAGAGTTAAAAGACACACTTTGATTAAGCAAAACACAAACATAAGTAAAGAATATACAGAAAGAATCAGGACAAAGTTATAGCAGAGAATATATGAAATGCCAGTAAATTTGAACATTTCTGTAAAGTTGACCATTTCCTAGCTCCTACAGTTTACCAAAACTGACACAAGAGGAAATCACTTAAGGTCATCATGTCTGCCCTTGGCATTCTCGGAACGCCCTGGCCTGAGAATGCAGCATCTGTAGTCCATGGTAACCTGCGGAGAGTGGGCGGGGCTGAGGGAGGCTGGAACACTGCCCTCACTGAGGGAGTGGGTGTGGCCATCTCTGCTGTGACTGAACAAAGGGCAGGGGAGCAGGGGGCCCAGGGCAGGGCCCTCAGAGCCCGGCGGGCCCAGTGGGGTGTCACAAGCATTTAGGCCCAGGCCATAGGGCGCCTTCTTTGTCTGCACAGCTGCCCAAACTCTCACTTTTCCACTCAGGCCACCCACTTAGTTGAAGTGTGTGTGGAACCTGTCCGCGCAGTATACCTCGCTGCACAGCTAACCATAGGTCTGGGCATCGTAGCTTCCTGCCAGGTGACCGAAGTTCGCAGGAGAGATGATTCCCAGCTTCACCCGCAGAGAGGCTCCTGCCCAGGCCACAGGCCGCCCAATGCCCCTGCCCAAGATGGGGGGCCGAAAGCAGCCCTGTCTAAGTCCCCTACCGCTAGAGGGAGTATTGGACCAACACTTCTAGAAAACGGGGTCCTTGTGGGCAACTCATTGGAGGGACACAAAAAAATCTTTGCCGACTTTTTGCTGAAACTTACGAGCGTTCACACCTAAGCCTCTTACAAGGTCAGCTGTTTAGCTAAACATGAGCTCATGATCTAAATTTACACAATAATGAAGAAATCAGCTACAAAGGGAGACAATCAGCAAAAACAATCAATACCAGAATTCGATTCCCTAGGCCATCCTTGAGATGTTGGAATAATCAGGTGCTAGGCAGAAAATATACATAAACCTGGAAATGAAACAAGGAACAAGGATGTTTTCAAAGACTGGTAGGATCTCTAAAACATTTTTAAAGTACATGTCATTGATAAAGCTAAATACTCAAAGGTTGTTTAATACAACAAATTAAGCAGTGAGCAGAGTGAAATTATGCTGTTTAGAAAACTATGGAAGGTGTGATTTTCTGCCTCATTATATAAGATGATTTCTCTAAAAAATACACATTATTTCAAAGAATTATTGGCTGTGAAATAAGATAAGGGTATTTCAAATGGCTTGTCTGCAAAGAAAGGTGAGATGTAGGGAATCACAGAAAGCCGAGGGGATAATATGTCAATATATACATTGCTATATGGTGAACTAAGCCTTAGGCCGGCAACAGTGTAGAGGAATGGACCCTTAGAAACGTACAAGTAAGCTGGAATCTTTAAAAGTTCAAATCTTTATAAGTAAAAAGATTTATTAAAATGAATAACCAAGTGTTTTACTTGACATCAGAAAATCAAAACAATAAACCCTGAGAACATAGAAAAAAGATAAATAAAGATATGAGCAGAACTTAATACAACAGAAAACGTATACAATTCAGGTGATTTAGTAAGTCCAAAGAATATTCTTTGAAAAGAGTTAAAAGACACACTTTGATTAAGGAAAACAAAAACATAAGTAAAGAATATACAGAAAGAATCAGGACAAGGTTATAGCAGAGAATATATGAAATGCCAGTAAATTTGAACATTTCTGTAAAGCGGACCATTTCCTAGCTCCTAAAGTTTACCAAAACTGACACAACAGGAAATCATTTAAGGTCATCATGTCTGCCCTTGGCATTCTCGGAACGCCCTGGCCTGAGAATGCAGCATCTGTAGTCCATGGTAACCTGCGGAGAGTGGGTGGGGCTGAGGGAGGCTGGAACACTGCCCTCACTGAGGGAGTGGGTGTGGCCATCTCTGCTGTGACTGAACAAAGGGCAGGGGAGCAGGGGGCCCAGGGCAGGGCCCTCAGAGCCCGGCAGGCCCAGTGGGTTGTCAGAAGCATTTAGGCCCAGGCCATAGGGCGCCTTCTTTGTCTGCACAGCTGCCCAAACTCTCACTTTTCCACTCAGGCCACCCACTTAGTTGAAGTGTGTGTGGAACCTGTCCGCGCAGTACACCTCGCTGCACAGCTAACCATAGGTCTCGGCATCGTAGCTTCCTGCCAATTGACCGAAGTTCGCAGGAGAGATGATTCCCAGGTTCACACGCAGAGAGGCTCCTGCCCGGGCCACAGGCCGCCCAATGCCCCTGCCCAAGATCGGGGGCCGAAAGCAGCCCTGTCTAAGTCCCCTACCGCTAGAGGGAGTATTGGACCAACACTTCTAGAAAACGGGGTCCTTCTGGGCAACTCATTGGAGGGACACAAATAAATCATTGCCGACTTTTTGCTGAAACTTACGAGCGTTCACACCTAAGCCTCTTACAAGGTCAGCTGTTTAGCTAAACATGAGCTCATGATCTAAATTTACACAATAATGAAGAAATCAGCTACAAAGGGAGACAATCAGCAAAAACAATCAATACCAGAATTAGATTCCCTAGGACATCCTTGAGATGTTGGAATAATCAGGTGCTAGGCAGAAAATATACATAAAACTGAAACTGAAACAAGAAACAAGGAGGTTTTCAAAGGCTGGTAGGATCTCTAAAACATTTTTAAAGTACATGTCATTGATAAAGCTAAATACTCAAAGGTTGTTTAATACAACAAATTAAGCAGTGAGAAGAGTGAAATTATGCTGTTTAGAAAACTATGGAAGGTGAGATTTTCTGCCTCATTATATAAGATGATTTCTCTAAAAAATACACATGATTTCAAAGACTTATTGGCTGTGAAATAAGTTAAGGGTATTTCAAATGGCTTGTCTGCAAAGAAAGGTGAGATGTAGGGAATCACAGAAAGCCGAGGGGATAATAGGTCAATATATACATTGCTATATGGTGAACTAAGCCTTAGGCCGGCAACAGTGTAGAGGAATGGACCCTTAGAAATGTACAAGTAAGCTGGAATCTTTAAAAGTTCAAATCTTTATAAGTAAAAAGATTTATTAAAATGAATAACCAAGTGTTTTACTTGACATCAGAAAATCAAAACAATAAACCCTGAGAACATAGAAAAAAGATAAATAAAGATATGAGCAGAACTTAATACAACAGAAAACGTATAAAATTCAGGTGATTTAGTAAGTCCAAAGAATATTCTTTGAAAAGAGTTAAAAGACACACTTTGATTAAGGAAAACAAAAACATAAGTAAAGAATATACAGAAAGAATCAGGACAATGTTATAGCAGAGAATATATGAAATGCCAGTAAATTTGAACATTTCTGTAAAGCGGACCATTTCCTAGCTCCTAAAGTTTACCAAAACTGACACAAGAGGAAATCATTTAAGGTCATCATGTCTGCCCTTGGCATTCTCGGAACGCCCTGGCCTCAGAATGCAGCATCTGTAGTCCATGGTAACCTGCGGAGAGGGGGCGGGGCTGAGGGAGGTTGGAAGAGTGCCCTCACTGAGGTAGTGGGTGTTGCCAACTCTGCTGTGACTGAACAAAGGGCAGGGGAGCATTGGTCCCAGGGCAGGGCCCTCAGAGCCCGGCAGACATAGTGGGGTGTCACAAGCATTTAGGCCCAGGCCAAAGGGCGCCTTCTTTGTCTGCACAGCTGCCCAAACTCTCACCTTTCCACTCAGGCCGCCCTCTTATTTGAAGTGTGTTTGGAACCTCTCCGCGCAGTACACCTCGCTGCACAGCTAACCATAGGTCAGGGCATCGTAGCTTCCTGCCAGGTGACCGAAGTTTGCAGGCAAATGGGTCCCTGGGACACATGCGGAGAGGCTCCTGCCCGGGCCACAGGCCGCCCACTGGCCCTGCCCCAGATCGAAGGCTGAAAAGCAGCCATTTCTGAATCCACTGCCTCTCGAAGGAGTATTGGACCAACACTTGTAGAAAACGGGGTCCTTGCGGGCAACTCATTGGAGGGACACAAATAAATCTTTGCCGACTTTCTGCTGAAGCTTACCAGCGTTCACACCTAAGCCTCTTACAAGGTCAGCTGTATAGCTAAACATGAGCTCATGATCTAAATTTACACAATATTGAAGTAATCAGCTACAAAGTGAGACAATCAGCAAAAACAATCAATACCAGAATTAGATTCCCTAGGCCATCCATCTGATGTTGGAATAATCAGGTGCAAGGCAGAAAATATACATAAAACTGGAACTGAAACAAGAAACAAGGAGGTTTTCAAAGGCTGGTAGGATATCTAAAACATTTTTAAAGTACATGTCGTTGATAAACCTAAATACTCAAAAGTTGTTTAATACCACAGATTAATTATTGAGAAGAGTGAAATTACGCTGTTTTGAAAACTATGGCAGGTGAGATTTTCTGCCTCATTATATAAGATGATTTCTCTAAAAAATAGACATTATTTCCAAGACTTATTGGCTGTGAAATAAGTTAAGTGTATTTCAAATGGCTTGTCTGCAAAGAAAGTTGAGATGTAGGGAATCACAGAAAGTCGAGGGGATAATATGTCAATATATACATTGCTATATGGTGAACTAAGCCTTTGGCCGGCAACAGTGTAGAGGAATGGACCCTTAGAAACTTAAAAGTGAGCTGGAATCTTTAAAAGTTCCAATCTTTATAAGTAAAAAGATTGATGAAAATGAATAACCAAGTGTGTTAATTGACATCAGAAGATCAAAACAATAAACCCTGAAAACATAGAAAAAAGATAAATAAAGATATGAGCAGAACTTAATACCACAGAAAACGTATAAAATTCAGGTGAGGTAGTAAGTCCAAAGAATATTCTTTGAAAAGATTTAAAAGACACACTTTGATTAAGGAAAACACAAACATAATTAAAGAATATATAGAAAGAATCAGGACAATGTTATAGCAGAGAATATATGAAATGCCCGTAAATTTGAACATTTCTGTAAAGGGGACCATTTCCTAGCTCCTACAGTTTACCAAAACTGACACAAGATAAATTATTTAAGGTCATCATGTCTGCCCTTGGCATTCTCGGAACGCCCTGGCCTCAGAATGCAGCATCTGTAGTCCATGGTAACCTGCGGAGAGTGGGCGGGGCTGATGGTGGCTGGAACTCTGCCCTCACTGAGGGAGTGGGTGTGGCCATCTCTGCTGTGACTGAACAAAGGGCAGGGGAGCAGGGGTCACAGGGCAGGGCCCTCAGAGCCCGGCAGGCACAGTGGGGTGTCACAATCATTTAGGCCCAGGCCATAGGGCGCCTTCTTTGTCTGCACAGCTGCCCAAACTCTCACTTTTCCACTCAGGCCACCCACTTAGTTGAAGTGTGTGTGGAACCTGTCCGCGCAGTATACCTCGCTGCACAGCTAACCATAGTTCTGGGCATCGTAGCTTCCTGCCAGGTGACCGAAGTTCGCAGGAGAGATGATTCCCAGCTTCACCCGCAGAGAGGCTCCTGCCCGGGCCACAGGCCGCCCAATGCCCCTGCCCAAGATCGGGGGCCGAAAGCAGCCCTGTCTAAGTCCCCTACCGCTAGAGGGAGTATTGGACCAACACTTCTAGAAAACGGGGTCCTTGTGGGCAACTCATTGGAGGGACACAAAAAAATCTTTGCCGACTTTTTGCTGAAACTTACGAGCGTTCACACCTAAGCCTCTTACAAGGTCAGCTGTTTAGCTAAACATGAGCTCATGATCTAAATTTACACAATAATGAAGAAATCAGCTACAAAGGGAAAAAATCAGCAAAAACAATCAATACCAGAATTAGATTCCCTAGGCCATCCTTGAGATGTTGGAATAATCAGGTGCTAGGCAGAAAATATACATAAACTGAAACTGAAACAAGAAACAAGGAGGTTTTCAAAGGCTGGTAGGATCTCTAAAACATTTTTAAAGTACATGTCATTGATAAAGCTAAATACTCAAAGGTTGTTTAATACAACAAATTAAGCAGTGAGAAGAGTGAAATTATGCTGTTTAGAAAACTATGGAAGGTGAGATTTTCTGCCTCATTATATAAGATGATTTCTCTAAAAAATAGACATTATTTCAAAGACTTATTGGCTGTGAAATAAGTTAAGGGTATTTCAAATGGCTTGTCTGCAAAGAAAGGTGAGATGTAGGGAATCACAGGAAGCCGAGGGGATAATATGTCAATATATACATTGCTATATGGTGAACTAAGCCTTAGGCCGCCAACAGTGTAGAGGAATGGAACCTTAGAAGCCTACAAGTAAGCTGGAATCTTTAAAAGTTCAAATCTTTATAAGTAAAAAGATTTATTAAAATGAATAACCAAGTGTTTTACTTGACATCAGAAAATCAAAACAATAAACCCTGAGAACATAGAAAAAAGATAAATAAAGATATGAGCAGAACTTAATACCACAGAAAACGTATAAAATTCAGGTGAGGTAGTAAGTCCAAAGAATATTCTTTGAAAAGATTTAAAAGACACACTTTGATTAAGCAAAACACAAACATAATTAAAGAATATATAGAAAGAATCAGGACAATGTTATAGCAGAGAATATATGAAATGCCAGTAAATTTGAACATTTCTGTAAAGTTGACCATTTCCTAGCTCCTACAGTTTACCAAAACTGACACAAGAGGAAATCATTTAAGGTCATCATGTCTGCCCTTGGCATTCTCGGAACGCCCTGGCCTCAGAGTGCAGCATCTGTAGTCCTTGGTAACCTGCGGAGAGTGGGCGGGGCTGAGGGAGGCTGGAACACTGCCCTCACTGAGGGAGTGGGTGTGGCCATCTCTGCTGTGACTGAACAAAGGGCAGGGGAGCAGGGGGCCCAGGGCAGGGCCCTCAGAGCCCGGCAGGCCCAGTGGGGTGTCAGAAGCATTTAGGCCCAGGCCATAGCGCGCCTTCTTTGTCTGCACAGCTGCCCAAACTCTCACTTTTCCACTCAGGCCACCCACTTAGTTGAAGTGTGTGTGGAACCTGTCCGCGCAGTATACCTCGCTGCACAGCTAACCATAGGTCTGGGCATCGTAGCTTCCTGCCAGGTGACCGAAGTTCGCAGGAGAGATGATTCCCAGCTTCACCCGCAGAGAGGCTCCTGCCCAGGCCACAGGCCGCCCAATGCCCCTGCGCAAGATCGGGGGCCGAAAGCAGCCCTGTCTAAGTCCCCTACCGCTAGAGGGAGTATTGGACGAACACTTCTAGAAAACGGGGTCCTTGTGGGCAACTCATTGGAGGGACACAAATAAATCTTTGCCAACTTTTTGCTGAAACTTACGAGCGTTCACACCTAAGCCTCTTACAAGGTCAGCTGTTTAGCTAAACATGAGCTCATGATCTAAATTTACACAATAATGAAGAAATCAGCTACAAAGGGAGACAATCAGCAAAAACAATCAATACCAGAATTCGATTCCCTAGGCCATCCTTGAGATGTTGGAATAATCAGGTGCTAGGCAGAAAATATACATAAACCTGGAAATGAAACAAGGAACAAGGATGTTTTCAAAGACTGGTAGGATCTCTAAAACATTTTTAAAGTACATGTCATTGATAAAGCTAAATACTCAAAGGTTGTTTAATACAACAAATTAAGCAGTGAGCAGAGTGAAATTATGCTGTTTAGAAAACTATGGAAGGTGTGATTTTCTGCCTCATTATATAAGATGATTTCTCTAAAAAATACACATGATTTCAAAGACTTATTGGCTGTGAAATAAGTTAAGGGTATTTCAAATGGCTTGTCTGCAAAGAAAGGTGAGATGTAGGGAATCACAGAAAGCCGAGGGGATAATATGTCAATATATACATTGCTATATGGTGAACTAAGCCTTAGGCCGGCAACAGTGTAGAGGAATGGACCCTTAGAAACGTACAAGTAAGCTGGAATCTTTAAAAGTTCAAATCTTTATAAGTAAAAAGATTTATTAAAATGAATAACCAAGTGTTTTCTTGACATCAGAAAATCAAAACAATAAACCCTGAGAACATAGAAAAAAGATAAATAAAGATATGAGCAGAACTTAATACAACAGAAAACGTATACAATTCAGGTGATTTAGTAAGTCCAAAGAATATTCTTTGAAAAGAGTTAAAAGACACACTTTGATTAAGGAAAACAAAAACATAAGTAAAGAATATACAGAAAGAATCAGGACAATGTTATAGCAGAGAATATATGAAATGCCAGTAAATTTGAACATTTCTGTAAAGCGGACCATTTCCTAGCTCCTAATGTTTACCAAAACTGACACAACAGGAAATCATTTAAGGTCATCATGTCTGCCCTTGGCATTCTCGGAACGCCCTGGCCTGAGAATGCAGCATCTGTAGTCCATGGTAACCTGCGGAGAGTGGGTGGGGCTGAGGGAGGCTGGAACACTGCCCTCACTGAGGGAGTGGGTGTGGCCATCTCTGCTGTGACTGAACAAAGGGCAGGGGAGCAGGGGGCCCAGGGCAGGGCCCTCAGAGCCCGGCAGGCCCAGTGGGTTGTCAGAAGCATTTAGGCCCAGGCCATAGGGCGCCTTCTTTGTCTGCACAGCTGCCCAAACTCTCACTTTTCCACTCAGGCCACCCACTTAGTTGAAGTGTGTGTGGAACCTGTCCGCGCAGTACACCTCGCTGCACAGCTAACCATAGGTCTCGGCATCGTAGCTTCCTGCCAGGTGACCGAAGTTCGCAGGAGAGATGATTCCCAGGTTCACACGCAGAGAGGCTCCTGCCCGGGCCACAGGCCGCCCAATGCCCCTGCCCAAGATCGGGGGCCGAAAGCAGCCCTGTCTAAGTCCCCTACCGCTAGAGGGAGTATTGGACCAACACTTCTAGAAAACGGGGTCCTTCTGGGCAACTCATTGGAGGGACACAAATAAATCTTTGCCGACTTTTTGCTGAAACTTACGAGCGTTCACACCTAAGCCTCTTACAAGGTCAGCTGTTTAGCTAAACATGAGCTCATGATCTAAATTTACACAATAATGAAGAAATCAGCTACAAAGGGAGACAATCAGCAAAAACAATCAATACCAGAATTAGATTCCCTAGGACATTCTTGAGATGTTGGAATAATCAGGTGCTAGGCAGAAAATATACATAAAACTGAAACTGAAACAAGAAACAAGGAGGTTTTCAAAGGCTGGTAGGATCTCTAAAACATTTTTAAAGTACATGTCATTGATAAAGCTAAATACTCAAAGGTTGTTTAATACAACAAATTAAGCAGTGAGAAGAGTGAAATTATGCTGTTTAGAAAACTATGGAAGGTGAGATTTTCTGCCTCATTATATAAGATGATTTCTCTAAAAAATACACATGATTTCAAAGACTTATTGGCTGTGAAATAAGTTAAGGGTATTTCAAATGGCTTGTCTGCAAAGAAAGGTGAGATGTAGGGAATCACAGAAAGCCGAGGGGATAATATGTCAATATATACATTGCTATATGGTGAACTAAGCCTTAGGCCGGCAACAGTGTAGAGGAATGGACCCTTAGAAATGTACAAGTAAGCTGGAATCTTTAAAAGTTCAAATCTTTATAAGTAAAAAGATTTATTAAAATGAATAACCAAGTGTTTTACTTGACATCAGAAAATCAAAACAATAAACCCTGAGAACATAGAAAAAAGATAAATAAAGATATGAGCAGAACTTAATACAACAGAAAACGTATAAAATTCAGGTGATTTAGTAAGTCCAAAGAATATTCTTTGAAAAGAGTTAAAAGACACACTTTGATTAAGGAAAACAAAAACATAAGTAAAGAATATACAGAAAGAATCAGGACAATGTTATAGCAGAGAATATATGAAATGCCAGTAAATTTGAACATTTCTGTAAAGCGGACCATTTCCTAGCCCCTAAAGTTTACCAAAACTGACACAAGAGGAAATCATTTAAGGTCATCATGTCTGCCCTTGGCATTCTCGGAACGCCCTGGCCTCAGAATGCAGCATCTGTAGTCCATGGTAACCTGCGGAGAGGGGGCGTGGCTGAGGGAGGTTGGAAGACTGCCCTCACTGAGGTAGTGGGTGTGGCCATCTCTGCTGTGACTGAACAAAGGGCAGGGGAGCATTGGGCCCAGGGCAGGGCCCTCAGAGCCCGGCAGACACAGTGGTGTGTCACAAGCATTTAGGCCCAGGCCAAAGGGCGCCTTCTTTGTCTGCACAGCTGCCCAAACTCTCACCTTTCCACTCAGGCCGCCCTCTTATTTGAAGTGTGTTTGGAACCTCTCCGCGCAGTACACCTCGCTGCACAGCTAACCATAGGTCAGGGCATCGTAGCTTCCTGCCAGGTGACCGAAGTTTGCAGGCAAATGGGTCCCTGGGACACATGCGGAGAGGCTCCTGCCCGGGCCACAGGCCGCCCACTGGCCCTGCCCCAGATCGAAGGCTGAAAAGCAGCCATGTCTGAATCCACTGCCTCTCGAAGGAGTATTGGACCAACACTTGTAGAAAACGGGGTCCTTGCGGGCAACTCATTGGAGGGACACAAATAAATCTTTGCCGACTTTCTGCTGAAGCTTACCAGCGTTCACACCTAAGCCTCTTACAAGGTCAGCTGTATAGCTAAACATGAGCTCATGATCTAAATTTACACAATATTGAAGTAATCAGCTACAAAGTGAGACAATCAGCAAAAACAATCAATACCAGAATTAGATTCCCTAGGCCATCCATCTGATGTTGGAATAATCAGGTGCAAGGCAGAAAATATACATAAAACTGGAACTGAAACAAGAAACAAGGAGGTTTTCAAAGGCTGGTAGGATATCTAAAACATTTTTAAAGTACATGTCGTTGATAAACCTAAATACTCAAAGGTTGTTTAATACCACAGATTAATTATTGAGAAGAGTGAAATTACGCTGTTTTGAAAACTATGGCAGGTGAGATTTTCTGCCTCATTATATAAGATGATTTCTCTAAAAAATAGACATTATTTCCAAGACTTATTGGCTGTGAAATAAGTTAAGTGTATTTCAAATGGCTTGTCTGCAAAGAAAGGTGAGATGTAGGGAATCACAGAAAGTCGAGGGGATAATATGTCAATATATACATTGCTATATGGTGAACTAAGCCTTTGGCCGGCAACAGTGTAGAGGAATGGACCCTTAGAAACTTAAAAGTGAGCTGGAATCTTTAAAAGTTCCAATCTTTATAAGTAAAAAGATTGATGAAAATGAATAACCAAGTGTGTTAATTGACATCAGAAGATCAAAACAATAAACCCTGAAAAAATAGAAAAAAGATAAATAAAGATATGAGCAGAACTTAATACCACAGAAAACGTATAAAATTCAGGTGAGGTAGTAAGTCCAAAGAATATTCTTTGAAAAGATTTAAAAGACACACTTTGATTAAGGAAAACACAAACATAATTAAAGAATATATAGAAAGAATCAGGACAATGTTATAGCAGAGAATATATGAAATGCCCGTAAATTTGAACATTTCTGTAAAGGGGACCATTTCCTAGCTCCTACAGTTTACCAAAACTGACACAAGATAAATTATTTAAGGTCATCATGTCTGCCCTTGGCATTCTCGGAATGCCCTGGCCTCAGAATGCAGCATCTGTAGTCCATGGTAACCTGCGGAGAGTGGGCGGGGCTGATGGTGGCTGGAACTCTGCCCTCACTGAGTGAGTGGGTGTGGCCATCTCTGCTGTGACTGAACAAAGGGTAGGGGAGCAGGGGTCACAGGGCAGGGCCCTCAGAGCCCGGCAGGCACAGTGGGGTGTCACAATCATTTAGGCCCAGGCCATAGGGCGCCTTCTTTGTCTGCACAGCTGCCCAAACTCTCACTTTTCCACTCAGGCCACCCACTTAGTTGAAGTGTGTGTGGAACCTGTCCGCGCAGTATACCTCGCTGCACAGCTAACCATAGTTCTGGGCATCGTAGCTTCCTGCCAGGTGACCGAAGTTCGCAGGAGAGATGATTCCCAGCTTCACCCGCAGAGAGGCTCCTGCCCGGGCCACAGGCCGCCCAATGCCCCTGCCCAAGATCGGGGGCCGAAAGCAGCCCTGTCTAAGTCCCCTACCGCTAGAGGGAGTATTGGACCAACACTTCTAGAAAACGGGGTCCTTGTGGGCAACTCATTGGAGGGACACAAAGAAATCTTTGCCGACTTTTTGCTGAAACTTACGAGCGTTCACACCTAAGCCTCTTACAAGGTCAGCTGTTTAGCTAAACATGAGCTCATGATCTAAATTTACACAATAATGAAGAAATCAGCTACAAAGGGAAAAAATCAGCAAAAACAATCAATACCAGAATTAGATTCCCTAGGCCATCCTTGAGATGTTGGAATAATCAGGTGCTAGGCAGAAAATATAGATAAAACTGAAACTGAAACAAGAAACAAGGAGGTTTTCAAAGGCTGGTAGGATCTCTAAAACATTTTTAAAGTACATGTCATTGATAAAGCTAAATACTCAAAGGTTGTTTAATACAACAAATTAAGCAGTGAGAAGAGTGAAATTATGCTGTTTAGAAAACTATGGAAGGTGAGATTTTCTGCCTCATTATATAAGATGATTTCTCTAAAAAATAGACATTATTTCAAAGACTTATTGGCTGTGAAATAAGTTAAGGGTATTTCAAATGGCTTGTCTGCAAAGAAAGGTGAGATGTAGGGAATCACAGAAAGCCGAGGGGATAATATGTCAATATATATATTGCTCTATGGTGAACTAAGCCTTAGGCCGCCAACAGTGTAGAGGAATGGAACCTTAGAAGCCTACAAGTAAGCTGGAATCTTTAAAAGTTCAAATCTTTATAAGTAAAAAGATTTATTAAAATGAATAACCAAGTGTTTTACTTGACATCAGAAAATCAAAACAATAAACCCTGAGAACATAGAAAAAAGATAAATAAAGATATGAGCAGAACTTAATACCACAGAAAACGTATAAAATTCAGGTGAGGTAGTAAGTCCAAAGAATATTCTTTGAAAAGATTTAAAAGACACACTTTGATTAAGCAAAACACAAACATAATTAAAGAATATATAGAAAGAATCAGGACAATGTTATAGCAGAGAATATATGAAATGCCAGTAAATTTGAACATTTCTGTAAAGTTGACCATTTCCTAGCTCCTACAGTTTACCAAAACTGACACAAGAGGAAATCATTTAAGGTCATCATGTCTGCCCTTGGCATTCTCGGAACGCCCTGGCCTCAGAGTGCAGCATCTGTAGTCCATGGTAACCTGCGGAGAGTGGGCGGGGCTGAGGGAGGCTGGAACACTGCCCTCACTGAGGGAGTGGGTGTGGCCATCTCTGCTGTGACTGAACAAATGGCAGGGGAGCAGGGGGCCCAGGGCAGGGCCCTCAGAGCCCGGCAGGCCCAGTGGGGTGTCACAAGCATTTAGGCCCAGGCCATAGGGCGCCTTCTTTGTCTGCACAGCTGCCCAAACTCTCACTTTTCCACTCAGGCCACCCACTTAGTTGAAGTGTGTGTGGAACCTGTCCACGCAGTATACCTCGCTGCACAGCTAACCATAGGTCTGGGCATCGTAGCTTCCTGCCAGGTGACCGAAGTTCGCAGGAGAGATGATTCCCAGGTTCACACGCAGAGAGGCTTCTGCCCAGGCCACAGGCCGCCCAATGCCCCTGCCGAAGATCGGGGGCCGAAAGCAGCCCTGTCTAAGTCCCCTACCGCTAGAGGGAGTATTGGACCAACACTTCTAGAAAACGGGGTCCTTGTGGGCAACTCATTGGAGGGACACAAAGAAATCTTTCCCGACTTTTTGCTGAAACTTACGAGCGTTCACACCTAAGCCTCTTACAAGGTCAGCTGTTTAGCTAAACATGAGCTCATGATCTAAATTTAAACAATAATGAAGAAATCAGCTACAAAGGGAGACAATCAGCAAAAACAATCAATACCAGAATTAGATTCCCTAGGCCATCCTTGAGATGTTGGAATAATCAGGTGCTAGGCAGAAAATATACATAAAACTGAAACTGAAACAAGAAACAAGGAGGTTTTCAAAGGCTGGTAGGATCTCTAAAACATTTTTAAAGTACATGTCATTGATAAAGCTAAATACTCAAAGGTTGTTTAATACAACAAATTAAGCAGTGAGAAGAGTGAAATTATGCTGTTTAGAAAACTATGGAAGGTGAGATTTTCTGCCTCATTATATAAGATGATTTCTCTAAAAATAGACATTATTTCAAAGACTTATTGGCTGTGAAATAAGTTAAGGGTATTTCAAATGGCTTGTCTGCAAAGAAAGGTGAGATGTAGGGAATCACAGAAAGCCGAGGGGATAATATGTCAATATATACATTGCTATATGGTGAACTAAGCCTTAGGCCGGCAACAGTGTAGAGGAATGGAACCTTAGAAGCGTACAAGTAAGCTGGAATCTTTAAAAGTTCAAATCTTTATAAGTAAAAAGATTGATGAAAATGAATAACCAAGTGTTTTACTTGACATCAGAAGATCAAAACAATAAACACTGAGAACATAGAAAAAAGATAAATAAAGAAATGAGCAGAACTTAATACCACAGAAAACGTATAAAATTCAGGTGAGGTAGTAAGTCCAAAGAATATTCTTTGAAAAGATTTAAAAGACACACTTTGATTAAGCAAAACACAAACATAATTAAAGAATATATAGAAAGAATCAGGACAATGTTATAGCAGAGAATATATGAAATGCCAGTAAATTTGAACATTTCTGTAAAGCGGACCATTTCCTAGCTCCTAAAGTTTACCAAAACTGACACAAGAGGAAATCATTTAAGGTCAGCATGTCTGCCTTTGGCATTCTCAGAACGCCCTGGCCTCAGAATGCAGCATCTGTAGTCCATGGTAACCTGCGGAGAGGGTGCATGGCTGAGGGAGCTTGGAAGACTGCCCTCACTGAGGGAGTGGGTGTGGCCATCTCTGCTCTGACTGAACAAAGGGCAGGGGAGCATTGGGCCCAGGGCAGGGCCCTCAAAGCCCGGCAGACACAGTGGGGTGTCACAAGCATTTAGGCCCAGGCCAAAGGGCGCCTTCTTTGTCTGCACAGCTGCCCAAACTCTCACCTTTCCACTCAGGCCGCCCTCTTATTTGAAGTGTGTTTGGAACCTCTCTGTGCAGTACACCTCGCTGCACAGCTAACCATAGGGCAGGGCATCGTAACTTCCTGCCAGGTGACCGAAGTTTGCAGGCAAATGGGTCCCTGGGACACATGCGGAGAGGCTCCTGCCCGGACCACAGGCCGCCCACTGGCCCTGCCCCAGATCGAAGGCTGAAAAGCAGCCATGTCTGAATCCACTGCCTCTCGAAGGAGTATTGGACCAACACTTGTAGAATACGGGGTCCTTGCGGGCAACTCATTGGAGGGACACAAATAAATCTTTGCCGACTTTCTTCTGAAGCTTACCAGCGTTCACACCTAAGCCTCTTACAAGGTCAGCTGTATAGCTAAACATGAGCTCATGATCTAAATTTACACAATATTGAAGTAATCAGCTACAAAGGGAGACAATCAGCAAAAACAATCAATACCAGAATTAGATTCCCTAGGCCATCCATCTGATGTTGGAATAATCAGGTGAAAGGCAGAAAATATACATAAAACTGGAACTGAAACAAGAAACAAGGAGGTTTTCAAAGGCTGGTAGGATATCTAAAACATTTTTAAAGTACATGTCGTTGATAAACCTAAATACTCAAAGGTTGTTTAATACCACAGATTAATTATTGAGAAGAGTGAAATTACGCTGTTTTGAAAACTATGGCAGGTGAGATTTTCTGCCTCATTATATAAGATGATTTCTTTAAAAAATAGACATTATTTCCAAGACTTATTGGCTGTGAAATAAGTTAAGTGTATTTCAAATGGCTTGTCTGCAAAGAAAGGTGAGATGTAGGGAATCACAGAAAGTCGAGGGGATAATATGTCAATATATACATTGCTATATGGTGAACTAAGCCTTTGGCCGGCAACAGTGTAGAGGAATGGACCCTTAGAAACTTAAAAGTGAGCTGGAATCTTTAAAAGTTCCAATCTTTATAAGTAAAAAGATTGATGAAAATGAATAACCAAGTGTTTTAATTGACATCAGAAGATCAAAACAATAATCCCTGAGAACATAGAAAAAAGATAAATAAAGATATGAGCAGAACTTAATACCACAGAAAACGTATAAAATTCAGGTGAGGTAGTAAGTCCAAAGAATATTCTTTGAAAAGATTTAAAAGACACACTTTGATTAAGGAAAACACAAACATAATTAAAGAATATATAGAAAGAATCAGGACAATGTTATAGCAGAGAATATATGAAATGCCCGTAAATTTGAACATTTCTGTAAAGGGGACCATTTCCTAACTCCTACAGTTTACCAAAACTGACACAAGTTATATTATTTAAGGTCATCATGTCTGCCCTTGGCATTCTCGGTACGCCCTGGCCTCAGAATGCAGCATCTGTAGTCCATGGTAACCTGCGGAGAGTGGGCGGGGCTGATGGAGGCTGGAACTCTGCCCTCACTGAGGGAGTGGGTGTGGCCATCACTGCTGTGACTGAACAAAGGGCAGGGGAGCAGGGGTCCCAGGGCAGGGCCCTCAGAGCCCGGCAGGCACAGTGGTGTGTCACAAGCATTTAGGCCCAGGCCATAGGGCGCCTTCTTTGTCTGCACAGCTGCCCAAACTCTCACTTTTCCACTCAGGCCACCCACTTAGTTGAAGTGTGTGTGGAACCTGTCCGCGCAGTACACCTCGCTGCACAGCTAACCATAGGTCTCGGCATCGTAGCTTCCTGCCAGGTGACCGAAGTTCGCAGGAGAGATGATTCCCAGGTTCACACGCAGAGAGGCTCCTGCCCGGGCCACAGGCCGCCCAATGCCCCTGCCCAAGATCGGGGGCCGAAAGCAGCCCTGTCTAAGTCCCCTACCGCTAGAGGGAATATTGGACCAACACTTCTAGAAAACGGGGTCCTTGTGGGCAACTCATTGGAGGGACACAAAGAAATCTTTGCCGACTTTTTGCTGAAACTTACGAGCGTTCACACCTAAGCCTCTTACAAGGTCAGCTGTTTAGCTAAACATGAGCTCATGATCTAAATTTACACAATAATGAAGAAATCAGCTACAAAGGGAGAAAATCAGCAAAAACAATCAATACCAGAATTAGATTCCCTAGGCCATCCTTGAGATGTTGGAATAATCAGGTGCTAGGCAGAAAATATAGATAAAACTGAAACTGAAACAAGAAACAAGGAGGTTTTCAAAGGCTGGTAGGATCTCTAAAACATTTTTAAAGTACATGTCATTGATAAAGCTAAATACTCAAAGGTTGTTTAATACAACAAATTAAGCAGTGAGAAGAGTGAAATTATGCTGTTTAGAAAACTATGGAAGGTGAGATTTTCTGCCTCATTATATAAGATGATTTCTCTAAAAATAGACATTATTTCAAAGACTTATTGGCTGTGAAATAAGTTAAGGGTATTTCAAATGGCTTGTCTGCAAAGAAAGGTGAGATGTAGGGAATCACAGAAAGCCGAGGGGATAATATGTCAATATATACATTGCTATATGGTGAACTAAGCCTTAGGCCGGCAACAGTGTAGAGGAATGGAACCTTAGAAGCGTACAAGTAAGCTGGAATCTTTAAAAGTTCAAATCTTTATAAGTAAAAAGATTTATTAAAATGAATAACCAAGTGTTTTACTTGACATCAGAAGATCAAAACAATAAACACTGAGAACATAGAAAAAAGATAAATAAAGAAATGAGCAGAACTTAATACCACAGAAAACGTATAAAATTCAGGTGAGGTAGTAAGTCCAAAGAATATTCTTTGAAAAGATTTAAAAGACACACTTTGATTAAGCAAAACACAAACATAATTAAAGAATATATAGAAAGAATCAGGACAATGTTATAGCAGAGAATATATGAAATGCCAGTAAATTTGAACATTTCTGTAAAGCGGACCATTTCCTAGCTCCTAAAGTTTACCAAAACTGACACAAGAGGAAATCATTTAAGGTCATCATGTCTGCCTTTGGCATTCTCAGAACGCCCTGGCCTCAGAATGCAGCATCTGTAGTCCATGGTAACCTGCGGAGAGGGGGCATGGCTGAGGGAGCTTGGAAGGCTGCCCTCACTGAGGGAGTGGGTGTGGCCATCTCTGCTGTGACTGAACAAAGGGCAGGGGAGCATTGGGCCCAGGGCAGGGCCCTCAGAGCCCGGCAGACACAGTGGGGTGTCACAAGCATTTAGGCCCAGGCCAAAGGGCGCCTTCTTTGTCTGCACAGCTGCCCAAACTCTCACCTTTCCACTCAGGCCGCCCTCTTATTTGAAGTGTGTTTGGAACCTCTGTGCGCAGTACACCTCGCTGCACAGCTAACCATAGGGCAGGGCATCGTAACTTCCTGCCAGGTGACCGAAGTTTGCAGGCAAATGGGTCCCTGGGACACATGCGGAGAGGCTCCTGCCCGGGCCACAGGCCGCCCACTGGCCCTGCCCCAGATCGAAGGCTGAAAAGCAGCCATATCTGAATCCACTGCCTCTCGAAGGAGTATTGGACCAACACTTGTAGAAAACGGGGTCCTTGCGGGCAACTCATTGGAGGGACACAAATAAATCTTTGCCGACTTTCTGCTGAAGCTTACCAGCGTTCACACCTAAGCCTCTTACAAGGTCAGCTGTATAGCTAAACATGAGCTCATGATCTAAATTTACACAATATTGAAGTAATCAGCTACAAAGGGAGACAATCAGCAAAAACAATCAATACCAGAATTAGATTCCCTAGGCCATCCATCTGATGTTGGAATAATCAGGTGCAAGGCAGAAAATATACATAAAACTGGAACTGAAACAAGAAACAAGGAGGTTTTCAAAGGCTGGTAGGATATCTAAAACATTTTTAAAGTACATGTCGTTGATAAACCTAAATACTCAAAGGTTGTTTAATACCACAGATTAATTATTGAGAAGAGTGAAATTACGCTGTTTTGAAAACTATGGCAGGTGAGATTTTCTGCCTCATTATATAAGATGATTTCTCTAAAAAATAGACATTATTTCCAAGACTTATTGGCTGTGAAATAAGTTAAGTGTATTTCAAATGGCTTGTCTGCAAAGAAAGGTGAGATGTAGGGAATCACAGAAAGTCGAGGGGATAATATGTCAATATATACATTGCTATATGGTGAACTAAGCCTTTGGCCGGCAACAGTGTAGAGGAATGGACCCTTAGAAACTTAAAAGTGAGCTGGAATCTTTAAAAGTTCCAATCTTTATAAGTAAAAAGATTGATGAAAATGAATAACCAAGTGTGTTAATTGACATCAGAAGATCAAAACAATAAACCCTGAAAAAATAGAAAAAAGATAAATAAAGATATGAGCAGAACTTAATACCACAGAAAACGTATAAAATTCAGGTGAGGTAGTAAGTCCAAAGAATATTCTTTGAAAAGATTTAAAAGACACACTTTGATTAAGGAAAACACAAACATAATTAAAGAATATATAGAAAGAATCAGGACAATGTTATAGCAGAGAATATATGAAATGCCCGTAAATTTGAACATTTCTGTAAAGGGGACCATTTCCTAGCTCCTACAGTTTACCAAAACTGACACAAGATAAATTATTTAAGGTCATCATGTCTGCCCTTGGCATTCTCGGAATGCCCTGGCCTCAGAATGCAGCATCTGTAGTCCATGGTAACCTGCGGAGAGTGGGCGGGGCTGATGGTGGCTGGAACTCTGCCCTCACTGAGTGAGTGGGTGTGGCCATCTCTGCTGTGACTGAACAAAGGGTAGGGGAGCAGGGGTCACAGGGCAGGGCCCTCAGAGCCCGGCAGGCACAGTGGGGTGTCACAATCATTTAGGCCCAGGCCATAGGGCGCCTTCTTTGTCTGCACAGCTGCCCAAACTCTCACTTTTCCACTCAGGCCACCCACTTAGTTGAAGTGTGTGTGGAACCTGTCCGCGCAGTATACCTCGCTGCACAGCTAACCATAGTTCTGGGCATCGTAGCTTCCTGCCAGGTGACCGAAGTTCGCAGGAGAGATGATTCCCAGCTTCACCCGCAGAGAGGCTCCTGCCCGGGCCACAGGCCGCCCAATGCCCCTGCCCAAGATCGGGGGCCGAAAGCAGCCCTGTCTAAGTCCCCTACCGCTAGAGGGAGTATTGGACCAACACTTCTAGAAAACGGGGTCCTTGTGGGCAACTCATTGGAGGGACACAAAGAAATCTTTGCCGACTTTTTGCTGAAACTTACGAGCGTTCACACCTAAGCCTCTTACAAGGTCAGCTGTTTAGCTAAACATGAGCTCATGATCTAAATTTACACAATAATGAAGAAATCAGCTACAAAGGGAAAAAATCAGCAAAAACAATCAATACCAGAATTAGATTCCCTAGGCCATCCTTGAGATGTTGGAATAATCAGGTGCTAGGCAGAAAATATACATAAAACTGAAACTGAAACAAGAAACAAGGAGGTTTTCAAAGGCTGGTAGGATCTCTAAAACATTTTTAAAGTACATGTCATTGATAAAGCTAAATACTCAAAGGTTGTTTAATACAACAAATTAAGCAGTGAGAAGAGTGAAATTATGCTGTTTAGAAAACTATGGAAGGTGAGATTTTCTGCCTCATTATATAAGATGATTTCTCTAAAAAATAGACATTATTTCAAAGACTTATTGGCTGTGAAATAAGTTAAGGGTATTTCAAATGGCATGTCTGCAAAGAAAGGTGAGATGTAGGGAATCACAGAAAGCCGAGGGGATAATATGTCAATATATATATTGCTATATGGTGAACTAAGCCTTAGGCCGCCAACAGTGTAGAGGAATGGAACCTTAGAAGCCTACAAGTAAGCTGGAATCTTTAAAAGTTCAAATCTTTATAAGTAAAAAGATTTATTAAAATGAATAACCAAGTGTTTTACTTGACATCAGAAAATCAAAACAATAAACCCTGAGAACATAGAAAAAAGATAAATAAAGATATGAGCAGAACTTAATACCACAGAAAACGTATAAAATTCAGGTGAGGTAGTAAGTCCAAAGAATATTCTTTGAAAAGATTTAAAAGACACACTTTGATTAAGCAAAACACAAACATAATTAAAGAATATATAGAAAGAATCAGGACAATGTTATAGCAGAGAATATATGAAATGCCAGTAAATTTGAACATTTCTGTAAAGTTGACCATTTCCTAGCTCCTACAGTTTACCAAAACTGACACAAGAGGAAATCATTTAAGGTCATCATGTCTGCCCTTGGCATTCTCGGAACGCCCTGGCCTCAGAGTGCAGCATCTGTAGTCCATGGTAACCTGCGGAGAGTGGGCGGGGCTGAGGGAGGCTGGAACACTGCCCTCACTTAGGGAGTGGGTGTGGCCATCTCTGCTGTGACTGAACAAATGGCAGGGGAGCAGGGGGCCCAGGGCAGGGCCCTCAGAGCCCGGCAGGCCCAGTGGGGTGTCACAAGCATTTAGGCCCAGGCCATAGGGCGCCTTCTTTGTCTGCACAGCTGCCCAAACTCTCACTTTTCCACTCAGGCCACCCACTTAGTTGAAGTGTGTGTGGAACCTGTCCACGCAGTATACCTCGCTGCACAGCTAACCATAGGTCTGGGCATCGTAGCTTCCTGCCAGGTGACCGAAGTTCGCAGGAGAGATGATTCCCAGGTTCACACGCAGAGAGGCTTCTGCCCAGGCCACAGGCCGCCCAATGCCCCTGCCCAAGATCGGGGGCCGAAAGCAGCCCTGTCTAAGTCCCCTACCGCTAGAGGGAGTATTGGACCAACACTTCTAGAAAACGGGGTCCTTGTGGGCAACTCATTGGAGGGACACAAAGAAATCTTTCCCGACTTTTTGCTGAAACTTACGAGCGTTCACACCTAAGCCTCTTACAAGGTCAGCTGTTTAGCTAAACATGAGCTCATGATCTAAATTTAAACAATAATGAAGAAATCAGCTACAAAGGGAGACAATCAGCAAAAACAATCAATACCAGAATTAGATTCCCTAGGCCATCCTTGAGATGTTGGAATAATCAGGTGCTAGGCAGAAAATATAGATAAAACTGAAACTGAAACAAGAAACAAGGAGGTTTTCAAAGGCTGGTAGGATCTCTAAAACATTTTTAAAGTACATGTCATTGATAAAGCTAAATACTCAAAGGTTGTTTAATACAACAAATTAAGCAGTGAGAAGAGTGAAATTATGCTGTTTAGAAAACTATGGAAGGTGAGATTTTCTGCCTCATTATATAAGATGATTTCTCTAAAAAATAGACATTATTTCAAAGACTTATTGGCTGTGAAATAAGTTAAGGGTATTTCAAATGGCTTGTCTGCAAAGAAAGGTGAGATGTAGGGAATCACAGAAAGCCGAGGGGATAATATGTCAATATATATATTGCTATATGGTGAACTAAGCCTTAGGCCGCCAACAGTGTAGAGGAATGGAACCTTAGAAGCCTACAAGTAAGCTGGAATCTTTAAAAGTTCAAATCTTTATAAGTAAAAAGATTTATTAAAATGAATAACCAAGTGTTTTACTTGACATCAGAAAATCAAAACAATAAACCCTGAGAACATAGAAAAAAGATAAATAAAGATATGAGCAGAACTTAATACCACAGAAAACGTATAAAATTCAGGTGAGGTAGTAAGTCCAAAGAATATTCTTTGAAAAGATTTAAAAGACACACTTTGATTAAGCAAAACACAAACATAATTAAAGAATATATAGAAAGAATCAGGACAATGTTATAGCAGAGAATATATGAAATGCCAGTAAATTTGAACATTTCTGTAAAGTTGACCATTTCCTAGCTCCTACAGTTTACCAAAACTGACACAAGAGGAAATCATTTAAGGTCATCATGTCTGCCCTTGGCATTCTCGGAACGCCCTGGCCTCAGAGTGCAGCATCTGTAGTCCATGGTAACCTGCGGAGAGTGGGCGGGGCTGAGGGAGGCTGGAACACTGCCCTCACTGAGGGAGTGGGTGTGGCCATCTCTGCTGTGACTGAACAAATGGCAGGGGAGCAGGGGGCCCAGGGCAGGGCCCTCAGAGCCCGGCAGGCCCAGTGGGGTGTCACAAGCATTTAGGCCCAGGCCATAGGGCGCCTTCTTTGTCTGCACAGCTGCCCAAACTCTCACTTTTCCACTCAGGCCACCCACTTAGTTGAAGTGTGTGTGGAACCTGTCCACGCAGTATACCTCGCTGCACAGCTAACCATAGGTCTGGGCATCGTAGCTTCCTGCCAGGTGACCGAAGTTCGCAGGAGAGATGATTCCCAGGTTCACACGCAGAGAGGCTTCTGCCCAGGCCACAGGCCGCCCAATGCCCCTGCCCAAGATCGGGGGCCGAAAGCAGCCCTGTCTAAGTCCCCTACCGCTAGAGGGAGTATTGGACCAACACTTCTAGAAAACGGGGTCCTTGTGGGCAACTCATTGGAGGGACACAAAGAAATCTTTCCCGACTTTTTGCTGAAACTTACGAGCGTTCACACCTAAGCCTCTTACAAGGTCAGCTGTTTAGCTAAACATGAGCTCATGATCTAAATTTAAACAATAATGAAGAAATCAGCTACAAAGGGAGACAATCAGCAAAAACAATCAATACCAGAATTAGATTCCCTAGGCCATCCTTGAGATGTTGGAATAATCAGGTGCTAGGCAGAAAATATAGATAAAACTGAAACTGAAACAAGAAACAAGGAGGTTTTCAAAGGCTGGTAGGATCTCTAAAACATTTTTAAAGTACATGTCATTGATAAAGCTAAATACTCAAAGGTTGTTTAATACAACAAATTAAGCAGTGAGAAGAGTGAAATTATGCTGTTTAGAAAACTATGGAAGGTGAGATTTTCTGCCTCATTATATAAGATGATTTCTCTAAAAATTGACATTATTTCAAAGACTTATTGGCTGTGAAATAAGTTAAGGGTATTTCAAATGGCTTGTCTGCAAAGAAAGGTGAGATGTAGGGAATCACAGAAAGCCGAGGGGATAATATGTCAATATATACATTGCTATATGGTGAACTAAGCCTTAGGCCGGCAACAGTGTAGAGGAATGGAACCTTAGAAGCGTACAAGTAAGCTGGAATCTTTAAAAGTTCAAATCTTTATAAGTAAAAAGATTTATTAAAATGAATAACCAAGTGTTTTACTTGACATCAGAAGATCAAAACAATAAACACTGAGAACATAGAAAAAAGATAAATAAAGAAATGAGCAGAACTTAATACCACAGAAAACGTATAAAATTCAGGTGAGGTAGTAAGTCCAAAGAATATTCTTTGAAAAGATTTAAAAGACACACTTTGATTAAGCAAAACACAAACATAATTAAAGAATATATAGAAAGAATCAGGACAATGTTATAGCAGAGAATATATGAAATGCCAGTAAATTTGAACATTTCTGTAAAGCGGACCATTTCCTAGCTCCTAAAGTTTACCAAAACTGACACAAGAGGAAATCATTTAAGGTCAGCATGTCTGCCTTTGGCATTCTCAGAACGCCCTGGCCTCAGAATGCAGCATCTGTAGTCCATGGTAACCTGCGGAGAGGGTGCATGGCTGAGGGAGCTTGGAAGACTGCCCTCACTGAGGGAGTGGGTGTGGCCATCTCTGCTCTGACTGAACAAAGGGCAGGGGAGCATTGGGCGCAGGGCAGGGCCCTCAAAGCCCGGCAGACACAGTGGGGTGTCACAAGCATTTAGGCCCAGGCCAAAGGGCGCCTTCTTTGTCTGCACAGCTGCCCAAACTCTCACCTTTCCACTCAGGCCGCCCTCTTATTTGAAGTGTGTTTGGAACCTCTCTGTGCAGTACACCTCGCTGCACAGCTAACCATAGGGCAGGGCATCGTAACTTCCTGCCAGGTGACCGAAGTTTGCAGGCAAATGGGTCCCTGGGACACATGCGGAGAGGCTCCTGCCCGGACCACAGGCCGCCCACTGGCCCTGCCCCAGATCGAAGGCTGAAAAGCAGCCATGTCTGAATCCACTGCCTCTCGAAGGAGTATTGGACCAACACTTGTAGAATACGGGGTCCTTGCGGGCAACTCATTGGAGGGACACAAATAAATCTTTGCCGACTTTCTTCTGAAGCTTACCAGCGTTCACACCTAAGCCTCTTACAAGGTCAGCTGTATAGCTAAACATGAGCTCATGATCTAAATTTACACAATATTGAAGTAATCAGCTACAAAGGGAGACAATCAGCAAAAACAATCAATACCAGAATTAGATTCCCTAGGCCATCCATCTGATGTTGGAATAATCAGGTGAAAGGCAGAAAATATACATAAAACTGGAACTGAAACAAGAAACAAGGAGGTTTTCAAAGGCTGGTAGGATATCTAAAACATTTTTAAAGTACATGTCGTTGATAAACCTAAATACTCAAAGGTTGTTTAATACCACAGATTAATTATTGAGAAGAGTGAAATTACGCTGTTTTGAAAACTATGGCAGGTGAGATTTTCTGCCTCATTATATAAGATGATTTCTTTAAAAAATAGACATTATTTCCAAGACTTATTGGCTGTGAAATAAGTTAAGTGTATTTCAAATGGCTTGTCTGCAAAGAAAGGTGAGATGTAGGGAATCACAGAAAGTCGAGGGGATAATATGTCAATATATACATTGCTATATGGTGAACTAAGCCTTTGGCCGGCAACAGTGTAGAGGAATGGACCCTTAGAAACTTAAAAGTGAGCTGGAATCTTTAAAAGTTCCAATCTTTATAAGTAAAAAGATTGATGAAAATGAATAACCAAGTGTTTTAATTGACATCAGAAGATCAAAACAATAATCCCTGAGAACATAGAAAAAAGATAAATAAAGATATGAGCAGAACTTAATACCACAGAAAACGTATAAAATTCAGGTGAGGTAGTAAGTCCAAAGAATATTCTTTGAAAAGATTTAAAAGACACACTTTGATTAAGGAAAACACAAACATAATTAAAGAATATATAGAAAGAATCAGGACAATGTTATAGCAGAGAATATATGAAATGCCCGTAAATTTGAACATTTCTGTAAAGGGGACCATTTCCTAACTCCTACAGTTTACCAAAACTGACACAAGTTATATTATTTAAGGTCATCATGTCTGCCCTTGGCATTCTCGGTACGCCCTGGCCTCAGAATGCAGCATCTGTAGTCCATGGTAACCTGCGGAGAGTGGGCGGGGCTGATGGAGGCTGGAACTCTGCCCTCACTGAGGGAGTGGGTGTGGCCATCACTGCTGTGACTGAACAAAGGGCAGGGGAGCATGGGTCCCAGGGCAGGGCCCTCAGAGCCCGGCAGGCACAGTGGTGTGTCACAAGCATTTAGGCCCAGGCCATAGGGCGCCTTCTTTGTCTGCACAGCTGCCCAAACTCTCACTTTTCCACTCAGGCCACCCACTTAGTTGAAGTGTGTGTGGAACCTGTCCGCGCAGTACACCTCGCTGCACAGCTAACCATAGGTCTCGGCATCGTAGCTTCCTGCCAGGTGACCGAAGTTCGCAGGAGAGATGATTCCCAGGTTCACACGCAGAGAGGCTCCTGCCCGGGCCACAGGCCGCCCAATGCCCCTGCCCAAGATCGGGGGCGGAAAGCAGCCCTGTCTAAGTCCCCTACCGCTAGAGGGAATATTGGACCAACACTTCTAGAAAACGGGGTCCTTGTGGGCAACTCATTGGAGGGACACAAAGAAATCTTTGCCGACTTTTTGCTGAAACTTACGAGCGTTCACACCTAAGCCTCTTACAAGGTCAGCTGTTTAGCTAAACATGAGCTCATGATCTAAATTTACACAATAATGAAGAAATCAGCTACAAAGGGAGAAAATCAGCAAAAACAATCAATACCAGAATTAGATTCCCTAGGCCATCCTTGAGATGTTGGAATAATCAGGTGCTAGGCAGAAAATATAGATAAAACTGAAACTGAAACAAGAAACAAGGAGGTTTTCAAAGGCTGGTAGGATCTCTAAAACATTTTTAAAGTACATGTCATTGATAAAGCTAAATACTCAAAGGTTGTTTAATACAACAAATTAAGCAGTGAGAAGAGTGAAATTATGCTGTTTAGAAAACTATGGAAGGTGAGATTTTCTGCCTCATTATATAAGATGATTTCTCTAAAAATAGACATTATTTCAAAGACTTATTGGCTGTGAAATAAGTTAAGGGTATTTCAAATGGCTTGTCTGCAAAGAAAGGTGAGATGTAGGGAATCACAGAAAGCCGAGGGGATAATATGTCAATATATACATTGCTATATGGTGAACTAAGCCTTAGGCCGGCAACAGTGTAGAGGAATGGAACCTTAGAAGCGTACAAGTAAGCTGGAATCTTTAAAAGTTCAAATCTTTATAAGTAAAAAGATTTATTAAAATGAATAACCAAGTGTTTTACTTGACATCAGAAGATCAAAACAATAAACACTGAGAACATAGAAAAAAGATAAATAAAGAAATGAGCAGAACTTAATACCACAGAAAACGTATAAAATTCAGGTGAGGTAGTAAGTCCAAAGAATATTCTTTGAAAAGATTTAAAAGACACACTTTGATTAAGCAAAACACAAACATAATTAAAGAATATATAGAAAGAATCAGGACAATGTTATAGCAGAGAATATATGAAATGCCAGTAAATTTGAACATTTCTGTAAAGCGGACCATTTCCTAGCTCCTAAAGTTTACCAAAACTGACACAAGAGGAAATCATTTAAGGTCATCATGTCTGCCTTTGGCATTCTCAGAACGCCCTGGCCTCAGAATGCAGCATCTGTAGTCCATGGTAACCTGCGGAGAGGGGGCATGGCTGAGGGAGCTTGGAAGGCTGCCCTCACTGAGGGAGTGGGTGTGGCCATCTCTGCTGTGACTGAACAAAGGGCAGGGGAGCATTGGGCCCAGGGCAGGGCCCTCAGAGCCCGGCAGACACAGTGGGGTGTCACAAGCATTTAGGCCCAGGCCAAAGGGCGCCTTCTTTGTCTGCACAGCTGCCCAAACTCTCACCTTTCCACTCAGGCCGCCCTCTTATTTGAAGTGTGTTTGGAACCTCTGTGCGCAGTACACCTCGCTGCACAGCTAACCATAGGGCAGGGCATCGTAACTTCCTGCCAGGTGACCGAAGTTTGCAGGCAAATGGGTCCCTGGGACACATGCGGAGAGGCTCCTGCCCGGGCCACAGGCCGCCCACTGGCCCTGCCCCAGATCGAAGGCTGAAAAGCAGCCATATCTGAATCCACTGCCTCTCGAAGGAGTATTGGACCAACACTTGTAGAAAACGGGGTCCTTGCGGGCAACTCATTGGAGGGACACAAATAAATCTTTGCCGACTTTCTGCTGAAGCTTACCAGCGTTCACACCTAAGCCTCTTACAAGGTCAGCTGTATAGCTAAACATGAGCTCATGATCTAAATTTACACAATATTGAAGTAATCAGCTACAAAGGGAGACAATCAGCAAAAACAATCAATACCAGAATTAGATTCCCTAGGCCATCCATCTGATGTTGGAATAATCAGGTGCAAGGCAGAAAATATACATAAAACTGGAACTGAAACAAGAAACAAGGAGGTTTTCAAAGGCTGGTAGGATATCTAAAACATTTTTAAAGTACATGTCGTTGATAAACCTAAATACTCAAAGGTTGTTTAATACCACAGATTAATTATTGAGAAGAGTGAAATTACGCTGTTTTGAAAACTATGGCAGGTGAGATTTTCTGCCTCATTATATAAGATGATTTCTCTAAAAAATAGACATTATTTCCAAGACTTATTGGCTGTGAAATAAGTTAAGTGTATTTCAAATGGCTTGTCTGCAAAGAAAGGTGAGATGTAGGGAATCACAGAAAGTCGAGGGGATAATATGTCAATATATACATTGCTATATGGTGAACTAAGCCTTTGGCCGGCAACAGTGTAGAGGAATGGACCCTTAGAAAGTTAAAAGTGAGCTGGAATCTTTAAAAGTTCCAATCTTTATAAGTAAAAAGATTGATGAAAATGAATAACCAAGTGTGTTAATTGACATCAGAAGATCAAAACAATAAACCCTGAAAACATAGAAAAAAGATAAATAAAGATATGAGCAGAACTTAATACCACAGAAAACGTATAAAATTCAGGTGAGGTAGTAAGTCCAAAGAATATTCTTTGAAAAGATTTAAAAGACACACTTTGATTAAGGAAAACACAAACATAATTAAAGAATATATAGAAAGAATCAGGACAATGTTATAGCAGAGAATATATGAAATGCCCGTAAATTTGAACATTTCTGTAAAGTTGACCATTTCCTAGCTCCTACAGTTTACCAAAACTGACACAAGAGAAATTATTTAAGGTCATCATGTCTGCCCTTGGCATTCTCGGAACGCCCTGGCCTCAGAATGCAGCATCTGTAGTCCATGGTAACCTGCGGAGAGTGGGCGGGGATGATGGAGGCTGGAACTCTGCCCTCACTGAGGGAGTGGGTGTGGCCATCTCTGCTGTGACTGAACAAAGGGCAGGGGAGCAGGGGTCACAGGGCAGGGCCCTCAGAGCCCGGCAGGCACAGTGGTGTGTCACAAGCATTTAGGCCCAGGCCATAGGGCGCCTTCTTTGTCTGCACAGCTGCCCAAACTCTCACTTTTCCACTCAGGCCAACCACTTAGTTGAAGTGTGTGTTGAACCTGTCCGCGCAGTACACCTCGCTGCACAGCTAACCATAGGTCTCGGCATCGTAGCTTCCTGCGAGGTGACCGAAGTTCGCAGGAGAGATGATTCCCAGGTTCACACGCAGAGAGGCTCCTGCCCGGGCCACAGACCGCCCACTGCCCCTGCCCAAGATCGGGGGCCGAAAGCAGCCCTGTCTAAGTCCCCTACCCCTAGAGGGAGTATTTGACCATCACTTCTAGAAAACGGGGTCCTTGTGGGCAACTCATTGGAGGGACACAAATAAATCTTTGCCGACTTTTTCTGAAACTTACGAGCGTTCACACCTAAGCCTCTTACAAGGTCAGCTGTTTAGCTAAACATGAGCTCATGATCTAAATTTACACAATAATGAAGAAATCAGCTATAAAGGGAGACAATCAGCAAAAACAATCAATACCAGAATTAGATTCCCTAGGCCATCCTTGAGATGTTGGAATAATCAGGTGCTAGGCAGAAAATATACATAAACCTGGAAATGAAACAAGGAACAAGGATGTTTTCAAAGACTGGTAGGATCTCTAAAACATTTTTAAAGTACATGTCATTGATAAAGCTAAATACTCAAAGGTTGTTTAATACAACAAATTAAGCAGTGAGAAGAGTGAAATTATGCTGTTTAGAAAACTATGGAAGGTGAGATTTTCTGCCTAATTATATAAGAAGATTTCTCTAAAAAATACACATTATTTCAAAGACTTATTGGCTGTGAAATAAGTTAAGGGTATTTCAAATGGCTTGTCTGCAAAGAAAGGTGAGATGTAGGGAATCACAGAAAGCCGAGGGGATAAGAGGTCAATATATACATTGCTATATGGTGAACTAAGCCTTAGGCCGGCAACAGTGTAGAGGAATGGACCCTTAGAAGCGTACAAGTAAGCTGGAATCTTTAAAACTTCAAATCTTTATAAGTAAAAAGATTTATTAAAATGAATAACCAAGTGTTTTACTTGACATCAGAAAATCAAACAATGAACCCTGAGAACATAGAAAAAAGATAAATAAAGATATGAGCAGAACTTAATACAACAGAAAACGTATAAAATTCAGGTGATTTAGTAAGTCCAAAGAATATTCTTTGTAAAGAGTTAAAAGACACACTTTGATTAAGGAAAACAAAAACATAAGTAAAGAATATACAGAAAGAATCAGGACAATGTTATAGCAGAGAATATATGAAATGCCAGTAAATTTGAACATTTCTGTAAAGCGGACCATTTCCTAGCTCCTAAAGTTTACCAAAACTGAAACAAGAGGAAATCATTTAAGGTCATCATGACTGCCCTTGGTATTCTCGGAACGCCCTGGCCTCAGAATGCAGCATCTGTAGTCCATGGTAACCTGCGGCGAGGGGGCGTGGCTGAGGGAGGTTGGAAGACTGCCCTCACTGAGGGAGTGGGTGTGGCCATCTCTGCTGTGACTGAACAAAGGGCAGGGGAGCATTGGGCCCAGGGCAGGGCCCTCAGAGCCCGGCAGACACAGTGGGGTGTCACAAGCATTTAGGCCCAGGCCAAAGGGCGCCTTCTTTGTCTGCACAGCTGCCCAAACTCTCACCTTTCCACTCAGGCCGCCCTCTTATTTGAAGTGTGTTTGGAACCTCTCCGCGCAGTACACCTCGCTGCACAGCTAACAATAGGTCAGGGCATCGTAGCTTCCTGCCAGGTGACCGAAGTTTGCAGGCAAATGGGTCCCTGGGACACATGCGGAGAGGCTCCTGCCCGGGCCACAGGCCGCCCACTGGCCCTGCCCCAGATCGAAGGCTGAAAAGCAGCCATGTCTGAATCCACTGCCTCTCGAAGGAGTATTGGACCAACACTTGTAGAAAACGGGGTCCTTGCGGGCAACTCATTGGAGGGACACAAATAAATCTTTGCCGACTTTCTGCTGAAGCTTACCAGCGTTCACACCTAAGCCTCTTACAAGGTCAGCTGTATAGCTAAACATGAGCTCATGATCTAAATTTACACAATATTGAAGTAATCAGCTACAAAGTGAGACAATCAGCAAAAACAATCAATACCAGAATTAGATTCCCTAGGCCATCCATCTGATGTTGGAATAATCAGGTGCAAGGCAGAAAATATACATAAAACTGGAACTGAAACAAGAAACAAGGAGGTTTTCAAAGGCTGGTAGGATATCTAAAACATTTTTAAAGTACATGTCGTTGATAAACCTAAATACTCAAAGGTTGTTTAATACCACAGATTAATTATTGAGAAGAGTGAAATTACGCTGTTTTGAAAACTATGGCAGGTGAGATTTTCTGCCTCATTATATAAGATGATTTCTCTAAAAAATAGACATTATTTCCAAGACTTATTGGCTGTGAAATAAGTTAAGTGTATTTCAAATGGCTTGTCTGCAAAGAAAGGTGAGATGTAGGGAATCACAGAAAGTCGAGGGGATAATATGTCAATATATACATTGCTATATGGTGAACTAAGCCTTTGGCCGGCAACAGTGTAGAGGAATGGACCCTTAGAAACTTAAAAGTGAGCTGGAATCTTTAAAAGTTCCAATCTTTATAAGTAAAAAGATTGATGAAAATGAATAACCAAGTGTGTTAATTGACATCAGAAGATCAAAACAATAAACCCTGAAAAAATAGAAAAAAGATAAATAAAGATATGAGCAGAACTTAATACCACAGAAAACGTATAAAATTCAGGTGAGGTAGTAAGTCCAAAGAATATTCTTTGAAAAGATTTAAAAGACACACTTTGATTAAGGAAAACACAAACATAATTAAAGAATATATAGAAAGAATCAGGACAATGTTATAGCAGAGAATATATGAAATGCCCGTAAATTTGAACATTTCTGTAAAGGGGACCATTTCCTAGCTCCTACAGTTTACCAAAACTGACACAAGATAAATTATTTAAGGTCATCATGTCTGCCCTTGGCATTCTCGGAATGCCCTGGCCTCAGAATGCAGCATCTGTAGTCCATGGTAACCTGCGGAGAGTGGGCGGGGCTGATGGTGGCTGGAACTCTGCCCTCACTGAGTGAGTGGGTGTGGCCATCTCTGCTGTGACTGAACAAAGGGTAGGGGAGCAGGGGTCACAGGGCAGGGCCCTCAGAGCCCGGCAGGCACAGTGGGGTGTCACAATCATTTAGGCCCAGCCCATAGGGCGCCTTCTTTGTCTGCACAGCTGCCCAAACTCTCACTTTTCCACTCAGGCCACCCACTTAGTTGAAGTGTGTGTGGAACCTGTCCGCGCAGTATACCTCGCTGCACAGCTAACCATAGTTCTGGGCATCGTAGCTTCCTGCCAGGTGACCGAAGTTCGCAGGAGAGATGATTCCCAGCTTCACCCGCAGAGAGGCTCCTGCCCGGGCCACAGGCCGCCCAATGCCCCTGCCCAAGATCGGGGGCCGAAAGCAGCCCTGTCTAAGTCCCCTACCGCTAGAGGGAGTATTGGACCAACACTTCTAGAAAACGGGGTCCTTGTGGGCAACTCATTGGAGGGACACAAAGAAATCTTTGCCGACTTTTTGCTGAAACTTACGAGCGTTCACACCTAAGCCTCTTACAAGGTCAGCTGTTTAGCTAAACATGAGCTCATGATCTAAATTTACAGAATAATGAAGAAATCAGCTACAAAGGGAAAAAATCAGCAAAAACAATCAATACCAGAATTAGATTCCCTAGGCCATCCTTGAGATGTTGGAATAATCAGGTGCTAGGCAGAAAATATACATAAAACTGAAACTGAAACAAGAAACAAGGAGGTTTTCAAAGGCTGGTAGGATCTCTAAAACATTTTTAAAGTACATGTCATTGATAAAGCTAAATACTCAAAGGTTGTTTAATACAACAAATTAAGCAGTGAGAAGAGTGAAATTATGCTGTTTAGAAAACTATGGAAGGTGAGATTTTCTGCCTCATTATATAAGATGATTTCTCTAAAAAATACACATGATTTCAAAGACTTATTGGCTGTGAAATAAGTTAAGGGTATTTCAAATGGCTTGTCTGCAAAGAAAGGTGAGATGTAGGGAATCACAGAAAGCCGAGGGGATAATATGTCAATATATATATTGCTATATGGTGAACTAAGCCTTAGGCCGCCAACAGTGTAGAGGAATGGAACCTTAGAAGCGTACAAGTAAGCTGGAATCTTTAAAAGTTCAAATCTTTATAAGTAAAAAGATTTATTAAAATGAATAACCAAGTGTTTTACTTGACATCAGAAGATCAAAACAATAAACACTGAGAACATAGAAAAAAGATAAATAAAGAAATGAGCAGAACTTAATACCACAGAAAACGTATAAAATTCAGGTGAGGTAGTAAGTCCAAAGAATATTCTTTGAAAAGATTTAAAAGACACACTTTGATTAAGCAAAACACAAACATAATTAAAGAATATATAGAAAGAATCAGGACAATGTTATAGCAGAGAATATATGAAATGCCAGTAAATTTGAACATTTCTGTAAAGTTGACCATTTCCTAGCTCCTACAGTTTACCAAAACTGACACAAGAGGAAATCATTTAAGGTCATCATGTCTGCCCTTGGCATTCTCGGAACGCCCTGGCCTCAGAGTGCAGCATCTGTAGTCCATGGTAACCTGCGGAGAGTGGGCGGGGCTGAGGGAGGCTGGAACACTGCCCTCACTGAGGGAGTGGGTGTGGCCATCTCTGCTGTGACTGAACAAATGGCAGGGGAGCAGGGGGCCCAGGGCAGGGCCCTCAGAGCCCGGCAGGCCCAGTGGGGTGTCACAAGCATTTAGGCCCAGGCCATAGGGCGCCTTCTTTGTCTGCACAGCTGCCCAAACTCTCACTTTTCCACTCAGGCCACCCACTTAGTTGAAGTGTGTGTGGAACCTGTCCACGCAGTATACCTCGCTGCACAGCTAACCATAGGTCTGGGCATCGTAGCTTCCTGCCAGGTGACCGAAGTTCGCAGGAGAGATGATTCCCAGGTTCACACGCAGAGAGGCTTCTTCCCAGGCCACAGGCCGCCCAATGCCCCTGCCCAAGATCGGGGGCCGAAAGCAGCCCTGTCTAAGTCCCCTACCGCTAGAGGGAGTATTGGACCAACACTTCTAGAAAACGGGGTCTTTGTGGGCAACTCATTGGAGGGACACAAAGAAATCTTTCCCGACTTTTTGCTGAAACTTACGAGCGTTCACACCTAAGCCTCTTACAAGGTCAGCTGTTTAGCTAAACATGAGCTCATGATCTAAATTTAAACAATAATGAAGAAATCAGCTACAAAGGGAGACAATCAGCAAAAACAATCAATACCAGAATTAGATTCCCTAGGCCATCCTTGAGATGTTGGAATAATCAGGTGCTTGGCAGAAAATATACATAAAACTGAAACTGAAACAAGAAACAAGGAGGTTTTCAAAGGCTGGTAGGATCTCTAAAACATTTTTAAAGTACATGTCATTGATAAAGCTAAATACTCAAAGGTTGTTTAATACAACAAATTAAGCAGTGAGAAGAGTGAAATTATGCTGTTTAGAAAACTATGGAAGGTGAGATTTTCTGCCTCATTATATAAGATGATTTCTCTAAAAATAGACATTATTTCAAAGACTTATTGGCTGTGAAATAAGTTAAGGGTATTTCAAATGGCTTGTCTGCAAAGAAAGGTGAGATGTAGGGAATCACAGAAAGCCGAGGGGATAATATGTCAATATATACATTGCTATATGGTGAACTAAGCCTTAGGCCGGCAACAGTGTAGAGGAATGGAACCTTAGAAGCGTACAAGTAAGCTGGAATCTTTAAAAGTTCAAATCTTTATAAGTAAAAAGATTTATTAAAATGAATAACCAAGTGTTTTACTTGACATCAGAAGATGAAAACAATAAACACTGAGAACATAGAAAAAAGATAAATAAAGAAATGAGCAGAACTTAATACCACAGAAAACGTATAAAATTCAGGTGAGGTAGTAAGTCCAAAGAATATTCTTTGAAAAGATTTAAAAGACACACTTTGATTAAGCAAAACACAAACATAATTAAAGAATATATAGAAAGAATCAGGACAATGTTATAGCAGAGAATATATGAAATGCCAGTAAATTTGAACATTTCTGTAAAGCGGACCATTTCCTAGCTCCTAAAGTTTACCAAAACTGACACAAGAGGAAATCATTTAAGGTCAGCATGTCTGCCTTTGGCATTCTCAGAACGCCCTGGCCTCAGAATGCAGCATCTGTAGTCCATGGTAACCTGCGGAGAGGGTGCATGGCTGAGGGAGCTTGGAAGACTGCCCTCACTGAGGGAGTGGGTGTGGCCATCTCTGCTCTGACTGAACAAAGGGCAGGGGAGCATTGGGCCCAGGGCAGGGCCCTCAAAGCCCGGCAGACACAGTGGGGTGTCACAAGCATTTAGGCCCAGGCCAAAGGGCGCCTTCTTTGTCTGCACAGCTGCCCAAACTCTCACCTTTCCACTCAGGCCGCCCTCTTATTTGAAGTGTGTTTGGAACCTCTCTGTGCAGTACACCTCGCTGCACAGCTAACCATAGGGCAGGGCATCGTAACTTCCTGCCAGGTGACCGAAGTTTGCAGGCAAATGGGTCCCTGGGACACATGCGGAGAGGCTCCTGCCCGGACCACAGGCCGCCCACTGGCCCTGCCCCAGATCGAAGGCTGAAAAGCAGCCATGTCTGAATCCACTGCCTCTCGAAGGAGTATTGGACCAACACTTGTAGAATACGGGGTCCTTGCGGGCAACTCATTGGAGGGACACAAATAAATCTTTGCCGACTTTCTTCTGAAGCTTACCAGCGTTCACACCTAAGCCTCTTACAAGGTCAGCTGTATAGCTAAACATGAGCTCATGATCTAAATTTACACAATATTGAAGTAATCAGCTACAAAGGGAGACAATCAGCAAAAACAATCAATACCAGAATTAGATTCCCTTGGCCATCCATCTGATGTTGGAATAATCAGGTGCAAGGCAGAAAATATACATAAAACTGGAACTGAAACAAGAAACAAGGAGGTTTTCAAAGGCTGGTAGGATATCTAAAACATTTTTAAAGTACATGTCGTTGATAAACCTAAATACTCAAAGGTTGTTTAATACCACAGATTAATTATTGAGAAGAGTGAAATTACGCTGTTTTGAAAACTATGGCAGGTGAGATTTTCTGCCTCATTATATAAGATGATTTCTCTAAAAAATAGACATTATTTCCAAGACTTATTGGCTGTGAAATAAGTTAAGTGTATTTCAAATGGCTTGTCTGCAAAGAAAGGTGAGATGTAGGGAATCACAGAAAGTCGAGGGGATAATATGTCAATATATACATTGCTATATGGTGAACTAAGCCTTTGGCCGGCAACAGTGTAGAGGAATGGACCCTTAGAAAGTTAAAAGTGAGCTGGAATCTTTAAAAGTTCCAATCTTTATAAGTAAAAAGATTGATGAAAATGAATAACCAAGTGTGTTAATTGACATCAGAAGACCAAAACAATAAACCCTGAAAACATAGAAAAAAGATAAATAAAGATATGAGCAGAACTTAATACCACAGAAAACGTATAAAATTCAGGTGAGGTAGTAAGTCCAAAGAATATTCTTTGAAAAGATTTAAAAGACACACTTTGATTAAGGAAAACACAAACATAATTAAAGAATATATAGAAAGAATCAGGACAATGTTATAGCAGAGAATATATGAAATGCCCGTAAATTTGAACATTTCTGTAAAGGGGACCATTTCCTAGCTCCTACAGTTTACCAAAACTGACACAAGATAAATTATTTAAGGTCATCATGTCTGCCCTTGGCATTCTCGGAACGCCCTGGCCTCAGAATGCAGCATCTGTAGTCCATGGTAACCTGCGGAGAGTGGGCGGGGATGATGGAGGCTGGAACTCTGCCCTCACTGAGGGAGTGGGTGTGGCCATCTCTGCTGTGACTGAACAAAGGGCAGGGGAGCAGGGGTCACAGGGCAGGGCCCTCAGAGCCCGGCAGGCACAGTGGTGTGTCACAAGCATTTAGGCCCAGGCCATAGGGCGCCTTCTTTGTCTGCACAGCTGCCCAAACTCTCACTTTTCCACTCAGGCCAACCACTTAGTTGAAGTGTGTGTTGAACCTATCCGCGCAGTACACCTCGCTGCACAGCTAACCATAGGTCTCGGCATCGTAGCTTCCTGCGAGGTGACCGAAGTTCGCAGGAGAGATGATTCCCAGGTTCACACGCAGAGAGGCTCCTGCCCGGGCCACAGACCGCCCACTGCCCCTGCCCAAGATCGGGGGCCGAAAGCAGCCCTGTCTAAGTCCCCTACCCCTAGAGGGAGTATTTGACCATCACTTCTAGAAAACGGGGTCCTTGTGGGCAACTCATTGGAGGGACACAAATAAATCTTTGCCGACTTTTTCTGAAACTTACGAGCGTTCACACCTAAGCCTCTTACAAGGTCAGCTGTTTAGCTAAACATGAGCTCATGATCTAAATTTACACAATAATGAAGAAATCAGCTATAAAGGGAGACAATCAGCAAAAACAATCAATACCAGAATTAGATTCCCTAGGCCATCCTTGAGATGTTGGAATAATCAGGTGCTAGGCAGAAAATATACATAAACCTGGAAATGAAACAAGGAACAAGGATGTTTTCAAAGACTGGTAGGATCTCTAAAACATTTTTAAAGTACATGTCATTGATAAAGCTAAATACTCAAAGGTTGTTTAATACAACAAATTAAGCAGTGAGAAGAGTGAAATTATGCTGTTTAGAAAACTATGGAAGGTGAGATTTTCTGCCTAATTATATAAGAAGATTTCTCTAAAAAATACACATTATTTCAAAGACTTATTGGCTGTGAAATAAGTTAAGGGTATTTCAAATGGCTTGTCTGCAAAGAAAGGTGAGATGTAGGGAATCACAGAAAGCCGAGGGGATAAGAGGTCAATATATACATTGCTATATGGTGAACTAAGCCTTAGGCCGGCAACAGTGTAGAGGAATGGACCCTTAGAAGCGTACAAGTAAGCTGGAATCTTTAAAACTTCAAATCTTTATAAGTAAAAAGATTTATTAAAATGAATAACCAAGTGTTTTACTTGACATCAGAAAATCAAACAATGAACCCTGAGAACATAGAAAAAAGATAAATAAAGATATGAGCAGAACTTAATACAACAGAAAACGTATAAAATTCAGGTGATTTAGTAAGTCCAAAGAATATTCTTTGTAAAGAGTTAAAAGACACACTTTGATTAAGGAAAACAAAAACATAAGTAAAGAATATACAGAAAGAATCAGGACAATGTTATAGCAGAGAATATATGAAATGCCAGTAAATTTGAACATTTCTGTAAAGCGGACCATTTCCTAGCTCCTAAAGTTTACCAAAACTGAAACAAGAGGAAATCATTTAAGGTCATCATGACTGCCCTTGGTATTCTCGGAACGCCCTGGCCTCAGAATGCAGCATCTGTAGTCCATGGTAACCTGCGGCGAGGGGGCGTGGCTGAGGGAGGTTGGAAGACTGCCCTCACTGAGGGAGTGGGTGTGGCCATCTCTGCTGTGACTGAACAAAGGGCAAGGGAGCAGTGGGCCCATGGCAGGGCCCTCAGAGCCCGGCAGACACAGTGGGGTGTCACAAGCATTTAGGCCAAGGCCAAAGGGCGCCTTCTTTGTCTGCACAGCTGCCCAAACTCTCACATTTCCACTCAGGCCGCCCTCTTATTTGAAGTGTGTTTGGAACCTGTCCGCGCAGTACACCTCGCTGCACAGCTAACCATAGGTCAGGGCATCGTAGCTTCCTGCCAGGTGACCGAAGTTCGCAGGCAAATGTGTCCCTGGGACACATGCGGAGAGGCTCCTGCCCGGGCCACAGGCCGCCCACTGGCCCTGCCCCAGATCGAAGGCTGAAAAGCAGCCATGTCTGAGTCCACTGCCTCTCGAAAGAGTATTGGACCAACACTTGTAGAAAACGGGGTCCTTGCGGGCAACTCATTGGAGGGACACAAATAAATCTTTGCCGACTTTCTGCTGAAGCTTACCAGCGTTAACACCTAAGCCTCTTACAAGGTCAGCTGTTTAGCTAAACATGAGCTCATGATCTAAATTTACACAATATTGAAGTAATCAGCTACAAACTGAGACAATGAGCAAAAACAATCAATACCATAATTAGATTCCCTAGGCCATCCATCTGATATTGGAATAATCAGGTGCAAGGCAGAAAATATACATAAAACTGGAACTGAAACAAGAAACAAGGAGGTTTTCAAAGGCTGGTAGGATCTCTAAAACATTTTTAAAGTACATGTCGTTGATAAACCTAAATACTCAAAGGTTGTTTAATACCACAGATTAAGCATTGAGAAGAGTGAAATTATGCTGTTTTGAAAACTATGGCAGGTGAGATTTTCTGCCTCATTATATAAGATGATTTCTCTAAAAATTGACATTATTTCAAAGACTTATTGGCTGTGAAATAAGTTAAGGGTATTTCAAATGGCTTGTCTGCAAAGAAAGGTGAGATGTAGGGAATCACAGAAAGCCGACGGGATAATATGTCAATATATACATTGCTATAAGGTGAACTAAGCCTTAGGCCGGCAACAGAGTAGAGGAATGGAACCTAAGAAGCGTACAAGTAAGCAGGAATCTTTAAAAGTTCAAATCTTTATAAGTAAAAATATTTATTAAAATGAATAACCAAGTGTTATACTTGACATCAGAAAATCAAAACAATAAACCCTGAGAACATAGAAAAAAGATAAATAAAGATATGAGCAGAACTTAATACCACAGAAAACGGATAAAATTCAGGTGAGGTATTAAGTCCAAAGAATATTCTTTGAAAAGAGTTAAAAGACACACTTTGATTAAGGAAAACGAAAACATAAGTAAAGAATATACAGAAAGAATCAGGACAATGTTATAACAGAGAATATATGAAATGCCAGTAAATTTGAACATTTCTGTAAAGCGGACCATTTCCTAGCTCCTAAAGTTTACCAAAACTGACACAAGAGGAAATCATTTAAGGTCATCATGTCTGCCCTTGGCATTCTCGGAAGGCCCTGGCCTCAGAATGCAGCATCTGTAGTCCATGGTAACCTGCGGAGAGGGGGCGTGGCTGAGGGAGGTTGGAAGACTGCCCTCACTGAGGGAATGGGTGTGGCCATCTCTGCTGTGACTGAACAAAGGGCTGGGGAGCAGGGGGCCAAGTGCAGGGACATCAGAGCCCGGCAGACACAGTGGGGTGTCACAAGCATTTAGGCCCAGGTCAAAGGGCGCCTTCTTTGTCTGCACAGCTGCCCAAACTCTCACCTTTCCACTCAGGCCGCCCTCTTATTTGAAGTGTGTTTGGAACCTGTCCGCGCAGTACACCTCGCTGCACAGCTAACCATAGGTCAGGGCATCGTAGCTTCCTGCCAGGTGACCGAAGTTCGCAGGCAAATGGGTCCCTGGGACACATGCGGAGAGGCTCCTGCCCGGGCCACAGGCCGCCCACTGGCCCTGCCCCAGATCGAAGGCTGAAAAGCAGCCATGTCAGAGTCCACTGCCTCTCGAAGTAGTATTGGACCAACACTTGTAGAAAACGGGGTCCTTGCGGGCAACTCATTGGAGGGACACAAATAAATCTTTGCCGACTTTCTGCTGAAGCTTACCAGCGTTCACACCTAAGCCTCTTACAAGGTCAGCTGTTTAGCTAAACATGAGCTCATGATCTAAATTTACACAATATTGAAGTAATCAGCTACAAAGTGAGACAATCAGCAAAAACAATCAATACCAGAATTAGATTCCCTAGGCCATCCATCTGATGTTGGAATAATCAGGTGCAAGGCAGAAAATATACATAAAACTGGAACTGAAACAAGAAACAAGGAGGTTTTCAAAGGCTGGTAGGATCTCTAAAACCTTTTTAAAGTACATGTCGTTGATAAACCTAAATACTCAAAGGTTGTTTAATACCACAGATTAAGCATTGAGAAGAGTGAAATTATGCTGTTTTGAAAACTATGGCAGGTGAGATTTTCTGCCTCATTATATAAGATGATTTCTCTAAAAAATAGACATTATTTCCAAGACTTATTGGCTGTGAAATAAGTTAAGTGTATTTCAAATGGCTTGTCTGCAAAGAAAGGTGAGATGTAGGGAATCACAGAAAGTCGAGGGGAAAATGTCAATATATACATTGCTATATGGTGAACTAAGCCTTAGGCCAGCCACAATGTAGAGGACCTGACCCTTAGAAACTTAAAAGTGAGCTGGAATCTTTAAAAGTTCAAATCTTTATAAGTAAAAAGATTGATGAAAATGAATAACCAAGTGTTTTCGTTGACATCAGAAGATCAAAACAATAAACCCTGAGAACATAGAAAAAAGATAAATAAAGATATGAGCAGAACTTAATACCACAGAAAACGTATAAAATTCAGGTGAGGTAGTAAGTCCAAAGAATATTCTTTGAAAAGAGTTAAAAGACACACTTTGATTAAGGAAAACACAAACATAAGTAAAGAATATACAGAAAGAATCAGGACAATGTTATAGCAGAGAATATATGAAATGCCAGTAAATTTGAACATTTCTGTAAAGCGGACCATTTCCTAGCTCCTAAAGTTTACCAAAACTGACACAAGAGGAAATCATTTAAGGTCATCATGTCTGCCCTTGGCATTCTCGGAACGCCCTGGCCTCAGAATGCAGAATCTGTAGTCCATGGTAACGTGCGGAGAGGGGGCGTGGCTGAGGGAGCTTGGAAGACTGCCCTCACTGAGGGAGTGGGTGAGGCCATCTCTGCTGTGACTGAACAAAGGGCTGGGGAGCAGGGAGCCCTGGGCAGGGCCTCAGAGGCCGGCAGACACAGTGGGTTGTCACAAGCATTTAGGCCCAGGCCAAAGGGCGCCTTCTTTGTCTGCACAGCTGCCCAAACTCTCACCTTTCCACTCAGGCCGCCCTCTTATTTGAAGTGTGTTTGGAACCTGTCCGCGCAGTACACCTCGCTGCACAGTTAACCATAGGTCAGGGCATCGTAGCTTCCTGCCACGTGACCGAAGTTCGCAGGCAAATGGGTCCCTGGGACACATGCGGAGAGGCTCCTGCCCGGGGCACAGGCCGCCCACTTGCCCTGCCCCAGATCGAAGGCTGAAAAGCAGCCATGTCTGAGTCCACTGCCTCTCGAAGGAGTATTGGACCAACACTTGTAGAAAACGGGGTCCTTGCGGGCAACTCATTGGAGGGACACAAGTAAATCATTGCCGACTTTCTGCTGAAGCTTACCAGCGTTCACACCTAAGCCTCTTACAAGGTCAGCTGTTTAGCTAAACATGAGCTCATGATCTAAATTTACACAATATTGAAGTAATCAGCTACAAAGTGAGACAATCAGCAAAAACAATCAATACCAGAATTAGATTCCCTAGGCCATCCATCTGATGTTGGAATAATCAGGTGCAAGGCAGAAAATATACATAAAACTGGAACTGAAACAAGAAACAAGGAGGTATTCAAAGGCTGGTAGGATCTCTAAAACCTTTTTAAAGTACATGTCGTTGATAAACCTAAATACTCAAAGGTTGTTTAATACCACAGATTAAGCATTGAGAAGAGTGAAATTATGCTGTTCTGAAAACTATGGCAGGTGAGATTTTCTGCCTCATTATATAAGACGATTTCTCTAAAAAATAGACATTATTTCCAAGACTTATTGGCTGTGAAATAAGTTAAGTGTATTTCAAATGGCTTGTCTGCAAAGAAAGGTGAGATGTAGGGAATCACAGAAAGTCGAGGGGAAAATGTCAATATATACATTGCTATATGGTGAACTAAGCTTTAGGCCAGCCACAATGTAGAGGACCTGACCCTTAGAAACTTAAAAGTGAGCTGGAATCTTTAAAAGTTCAAATCTTTATAAGTAAAAAGTTTGATGAAAATGAATAACCAAGTGTTTTAGTTGACATCAGAAGATCAAAACAATAAACCCTGAGAACATAGAAAAAAGATAAATAAAGATATGAGCAGAACTTAATACCACAGAAAACGTATAAAATTCAGGTGAGGTAGTAAGTCCAAAGAATATTCTTTGAAAAGATTTAAAAGACACACGTTGATTAAGGAAAACTCAAACATAATTAAAGAATATATAGAAAGAATCAGGACAATGTTATAGCAGAGAATATATGAAATGCCAGTAAATTTGAACATTTCTGTAAAGTTGACCATTTCCTAGCTCCTACAGTTTACCAAAACTGACACAAGAGGAAATCATTTAAGGTCATCATGTCTGCCCTTGGCATTCTCGGAACGCCCTGGCCTGAGAATGCAGCATCTGTAGTCCATGGTAACCTGCGGAGAGTGGGCGGGGCTGAGGGAGGCTGGAACACTGCCCTCACTGAGGGAGTGGGTGTGGCCATCTCTGCTGTGACTGAACAAAGGGCAGGGGAGCAGGGGGCCCAGGGCAGGGCCCTCAGAGCCCGGCAGGCCCAGTGGGGTGTCACAAGCATTTAGGCCCCAGGCCATAGGGCGCCTTCTTTGTCTGCACAGCAGCCCAAACTCTCACTTTTCCACTCAGGCCACCCACTTAGTTGAAGTGTGTGTGGAACCTGTCCGCGCAGTACACCTCGCTGCACAGCTAACCATAGGTCTGGGCATCGTAGCTTCCTGCCAGGTGACCGAAGTTCGCAGGAGAGATGATTCCCAGGTTCACACGCAGAGAGGATCCTGCCCGGGCCAAAGGCCGCCCAATGCCCCTGTCCAAGATCGGGGGCCGAAAGCAGCCCTGTCTAAGTCCCCTACCGCTAGAGGGAGTATTGGACCAACACTTCTAGAAAACGGGGTCCTTCTGGGCAACTCATTGGAGGGACACAAAGAAATCTTTGCCGACTTTTTGCTGAAACTTACGAGCGTTCACACCTAAGCCTCTTACAAGGTCAGCTGTTTAGCTGAACATGAGCTCATGATCTAAATTTACACAATAATGAAGAAATCAGCTACAAAAGGAGACAATCAGCAAAAACAATCAATACCAGAATTAGATTCCCTAGGCCATCCTTGTGATGTTGGAATAATCAGGTGCTAGGCAGAAAATATACATAAACCTGGAAATGAAACAAGGAACAAGGATGTTTTCAAAGACTGGTAGGATCTCTAAAACATTTTTAAAGTACATGTCATTGATAAAGCTAAATACTCAAAGGTTGTTTAATACAACAAATTAAACAGGGAGAAGAGTGAAATTATGCTGTTTAGAAAACTATGGAAGGTGAGATTTTCTGCCTAATTATATAAGATGATTTCTCTAAAAAATACACATGATTTCAAAGACTTATTGGCTGTGAAATAAGTTAAGGGTATTTCAAATGGCTTGTCTGCAAAGAAAGGTGAGATGTAGGGAATCACAGAAAGCCGAGGGGATAATATGTCAATATATACATTGCTATATGGTGAACTAAGCCTTAGGCCGGCAACAGTGTAGAGGAATGGACCCTTAGAAGCGTACAAGTAAGCTGGAATCTTTAAAAGTTCAAATCTTTATAAGTAAAAAGATTTATTAAAATGAATAACCAAGTGTTTTACTTGACATCAGAAAATCAAAACAATAAACCCTGAGAACATAGAAAAAAGATAAATAAAGATATGAGCAGAACTTAATACAACAGAAAACGTATAAAATTCAGGTGATTTAGTAAGTCCAAAGAATATTCTTTGAAAAGAGTTAAAAGACACACTTTGATTAAGGAAAACAAAAACATAAGTAAAGAATATACAGAAAGAATCAGGACAATGTTATAGCAGAGAATATATGAAATGCCAGTAAATTTGAACATTTCTGTAAAGCGGACCATTTCCTAGCTCCTAAAGTTTACCAAAACTGACACAAGAGGAAATCATTTAAGGTCATCATGTCTGCCCTTGGCATTCTCGGAACGCCCTGGCCTGAGAATGCAGCATCTGTAGTCCATGGTAACCTGCGGAGAGGGGGCGTGGCTGAGGGAGGTTGGAAGACTGCCCTCACTGAGGGAGTGGGTGTGGCCATCTCTGCTGTGACTGAACAAAGGGCAGGGGAGCAGGGAGCCCAGGGCAGGGCCTCAGAGCCCGGCAGACACAGTGGGGTGTCACAAGCATTTAGGCCCAGGCCAAAGGGCGCCTTCTTTGTCTGCACAGCTGCCCAAACTCTCACCTTTCCACTCAGGCCGCCCTCTTATTTGAAGTGTGTTTGGAACCTGTCCGCGCAGTACACATCGCTGCACAGTTAACCATAGGTCAGGGCATCGTAGCTTACTGCCAGGTGACCGAAGTTCGCAGGCAAATGGGTCCCTGGGACACATGCGGAGAGGCTCCTGCCCGGGCCACAGGCCGCCCACTGGCCCTGCCCCAGATTGAAGGCTGAAAAGCAGCCATGTCTGAGTCTACTGCCTCTCGAAGGAGTATTGGACCAACACTTGTAGAAAACGGGATCCTTGCGGGCATCTCATTGGAGGGACACAAGTAAATCTTTGCCGACTTTCTGCTGAAGCTTACCAGCGTTCACACCTAAGCCTCTTAAAAGGTCAGCTGTTTAGCTAAACATGAGCTCATGATCTAAATTTACACAATATTGAAGTAATCAGCTACAAAGTGAGACAATCAGCAAAAACAATCAATACCAGAATTAGATTCCCTAGGCCATCCATCTGATGTTGGAATAATCAGGTGCAAGGCAGAAAATATACATAAAACTGGAACTGAAACAAGAAACAAGGAGGTATTCAAAGGCTGGTAGGATCTCTAAAACCTTTTTAAAGTACATGTCGTTGATAAACCTAAATACTCAAAGGTTGTTTAATACCACAGATTAAGCATTGAGAAGAGTGAAATTATGCTGTTTTGAAAACTATGGCAGGTGAGATTTTCTGCCTCATTATATAAGATGATTTCTCTAAAAAATAGACATTATTTCCAAGACTTATTGGCTGTGAAATAAGTTAAGTGTATTTCAAATGGCTTGTCTGCAAAGAAAGGTGAGATGTAGGGAATCACAGAAAGTCGAGGGGAAAATGTCAATATATACATTGCTATATGGTGAACTAAGCCTTAGGCCAGCCACAATGTAGACGACCTGACCCTTAGAAACTTAAAAGTGAGCTGGAATCTGTAAAAGTTCAAATCTTTATAAGTAAAAAGATTGATGAAAATGAATAACCAAGTGTTTTAGTTGACATCAGAAGATCAAAACAATAAACCCTGAGAACATAGAAAAAAGATAAATAAAGATATGAGCAGAACTTAATACCACAGAAAACGTATAAAATTCAGGTGAGGTAGTAAGTCCAAAGAATATTCTTTGAAAAGATTTAAAAGACACACTTTGATTAAGGAAAACACAAACATAATTAAAGAATATATAGAAAGAATCAGGACAATGTTATAGCAGAGAATATATGAAATGCCAGTAAATTTGAACATTTCTGTAAAGTTGACCATTTCCTAGCTCCTACAGTTTACCAAAACTGACACAAGAGGAAATCATTTAAGGTCATCATGTCTGCCCTTGGCATTCTCGGAACGCCCTGGCCTGAGAATGCAGCATCTGTAGTCCATGGTAACCTGCGGAGAGTGGGCGGGGCTGAGGGAGGCTGGAACACGGCCCTCACTGAGGGAGTGGGTGTGGCCATCTCTGCTGTGACTGAACAAAGTGCAGGGGAGCAGGGGGCCCAGGGCAGGGCCCTCAGAGCCCGGCAGGCCCAGTGGGGTGTCACAAGCATTTAGGCCCAGGCCATAGGGCGGCTTCTTTGTCTGCACAGCTGCCCAAACTCTCACTTTTCCACTCAGGCCACCCACTTAGTTGAAGTGTGTGTGGAACCTGTCTGCGCAGTACACCTCGCTGCACAGCTAACCATAGGTCTGGGCATCGTAGCTTCCTGCCAGGTGACCGAAGTTCGCAGGAGAGATGATTCCCAGGTTCACACGCAGAGAGGCTCCTGCCCGGGCCACAGGCCGCCCAATGCCCCTGCCCAAGATCGGGGGCCGAAAGCAGCCCTGTCTAAGTCCCCTACCGCTAGAGGGAGTATTGGACCAACACTTCTAGAAAACGGGGTCCTTCTGGGCAACTCATTGGAGGGACACAAAGAAATATTTGCCGACTTTTTGCTGAAACTTACGAGCGTTCACACCTAAGCCTCTTACAAGGTCAGCTGTTTAGCTAAACATGAGCTCATGATCTAAATTTACACAATAATGAAGAAATCAGCTACAAAAGGAGACAATCAGCAAAAACAATCAATACCAGAATTAGATTCCCTAGGCCATCCTTGTGATGTTGGAATAATCAGGTGCTAGGCAGAAAATATACATAAACCTGGAAATGAAACAAGGAACAAGGATGTTTTCAAAGACTGGTAGGATCACTAAAACATTTTTAAAGTACATGTCATTGATAAAGCTAAATACTCAAAGGTTGTTTAATACAACAAATTAAGCAGTGAGAAGAGTGAAATTATGCTGTTTAGAAAACTATGGAAGGTGAGATTTTCTGCCTAATTATATAAGATGATTTCTCTAAAAAATACACATGATTTCAAAGACTTATTGGCTGTGAAATAAGTTAAGGGTATTTCAAATGGCTTGTCTGCAAAGAAAGGTGAGATGTAGGGAATCACAGAAAGCCGAGGGGATAATATGTCAATATATACATTGCTATATGGTGAACTAAGCCTTAGGCCGGCAACAGTGTAGAGGAATGGACCCTTAGAAGCGTACAAGTAAGCTGGAATCTTTAAAAGTTCAAATCTTTATAAGTAAAAAGATTTATGAAAATGAATAACCAAGTGTTTTACTTGACATCAGAAAATCAAAACAATAAACCCTGAGAACATAGAAAAAAGATAAATAAAGATATGAGCAGAACTTAATACAACAGAAAACGTATAAAATTCAGGTGATTTAGTAAGTCCAAAGAATATTCTTTGAAAAGAGTTAAAAGACACACTTTGATTAAGGAAAACAAAAACATAAGTAAAGAATATACAGAAAGAATCAGGACAATGTTATAGCAGAGAATATATGAAATGCCAGTAAATTTGAACATTTCTGTAAAGCGGACCATTTCCTAGCTCCTAAAGTTTACCAAAACTGACACAAGAGGAAATCATTTAATGTCATCATGTCTGCCCTTGGCATTCTCGGAACGCCCTGGCCTCAGAATGCAGCATCTGTAGTCCATGGTAACCTGCGGAGAGGGGGCGTGGCTGAGGGAGGTTGGAAGACTGCCCTCACTGAGGGAGTGTGTGTGGCCATCTCTGCTGTGACTGAACAAAGGGCAGGGGAGCAGGGAGCCCAGGGCAGGGCCTCAGAGCCCGGCAGACACAGTGGGGTGTCACAAGCATTTAGGCCCAGGCCAAAGGGCGCCTTCTATGTCTGCACAGCTGCCCAAACTCTCACCTTTCCACTCAGGCCGCCCTCTTATTTGAAGTGTGTTTGGAACCTCTCCGCGCAGTACACCTCGCTGCACAGCTAACCATAGGTCAGGGCATCGTAGCTTCCTGCCAGGTGACCGAAGTTCGCAGGCAAATGGGTCCCTGGGACTCATGCGGAGAGGCTCCTGCCCGGGCCACAGGCCGCCCACTGGCCCTGCCCCAGATCGAAGGCTGAAAAGCAGCCATGTCTGAGTCCACTGCCTCTCGAAGGAGTATTGGACCAACACTTGTAGAAAACGGGGTCCTTGCGGGCAACTCATTGGAGGGACACAAGTAAATCTTTGCCGACTTTCTGCTGAAGCTTACCAGCGTTCACACCTAAGCCTCTTACAAGGTCAGCTGTTTAGCTAAACATGAGCTCATGATCTAAATTTACACAATATTGAAGTAATCAGCTACAAAGTGAGACAATCAGCAAAAACAATCAATACCAGAATTAGATTCCCTAGGCCATCCATCTGATGTTGGAATAATCAGGTGCAAGGCAGAAAATATACATAAAACTGGAACTGAAACAAGAAACAAGGAGGTTTTCAAAGGCTGTTAGGATCTCTAAAACCTTTTTAAAGTACATGTCGTTGATAAACCTAAATACTCAAAGGTTGTTTAATACCACAGATTAAGCATTGAGAAGAGTGAAATTATGCTGTTTTGAAAACTATGGCAGGTGAGATTTTCTGCCTCATTATATAAGATGATTTCTCTAAAAAATAGACATTATTTCCAAGACTTATTGGCTGTGAAATAAGTTAAGTGTATTTCAAATGGCTTGTCTGCAAAGAAAGGTGAGATGTAGGGAATCACAGAAAGTCGAGGGGAAAATGTCAATATATACATTGCTATATGGTGAACTAAGCCTTAGGCCAGCCACAATGTAGAGGACCTGACCCTTAGAAACTTAAAAGTGAGCTGGAATCTTTAAAAGTTCAAATCTTTATAAGTAAAAAGTTTGATGAAAATGAATAACCAAGTGTTTTAGTTGACATCAGAAGATCAAAACAATAAACCCTGAGAACATAGAAAAAAGATAAATAAAGATATGAGCAGAACTTAATACCACAGAAAACGTATAAAATTCAGGTGAGGTAGTAAGTCCAAAGAATATTCTTTGAAAAGATTTAAAAGACACACTTTGATTAAGGAAAACACAAACATAATTAAAGAATATATAGAAAGAATCAGGACAATGTTATAGCAGAGAATATATGAAATGCCAGTAAATTTGAACATTTCTGTAAAGTTGACCATTTCCTAGCTCCTACAGTTTACCAAAACTGACACAAGAGGAAATCATTTAAGGTCATCATGTCTGCCCTTGGCATTCTCGGAACGCCCTGGCCTCAGAATGCAGCATCTGTAGTCCATGGTAACCTGCGGAGAGTGGGCGGGGCTGAGGGAGGCTGGAACACTGCCCTCACTGAGGGAGTGGGTGTGGCCATATCTGCTGTGACTGAACAAAGGGCAGGGGAGCAGGGGGCCCAGGGCAGGGCCCTCAGAGCCCGGCAGGCCCAGTGGGGTGTCACAAGCATTTAGGCCCAGGCCATAGGGCGCCTTCTTTGTCTGCACAGCTGCCCAAACTCTCACTTTTCCACTCAGGCCACCCACTTAGTTGAAGTGTGTGTGGAACCTGTCTGCGCAGTACACCTCGCTGCACAGCTAACCATAGGTCTGGGCATCGTAGCTTCCTGCCAGGTGACCGAAGTTCGCAGGAGAGATGATTCCCAGGTTCACACGCAGAGAGGCTCCTGCCCGGGCCACAGGCCGCCCAATGCCCCTGCCCAAGATCGGGGGCCGAAAGCAGCCCTGTCTAAGTCCCCTACCGCTAGAGGGAGTATTGGACCAACACTTCTAGAAAACGGGGTCCTTCTGGGCAACTCATTGGAGGGACACAAAGAAATCTTTGCCGACTTTTTGCTGAAACTTACGAGCGTTCACACCTAAGCCTCTTACAAGGTCAGCTGTTTAGCTAAACATGAGCTCATGATCTAAATTTACACAATAATGAAGAAATCAGCTACAAAAGGAGACAATCAGCAAAAACAATCAATACCAGAATTAGATTCCCTAGGCCATCCTTGTGATGTTGGAATAATCAGGTGCTAGGCAGAAAATATACATAAACCTGGAAATGAAACAAGGAACAAGGATGTTTTCAAAGACTGGTAGGATCTCTAAAACATTTTTAAAGTACATGTCATTGATAAAGCTAAATACTCAAAGGTTGTTTAATACAACAAATTAAGCAGTGAGAAGAGTGAAATTATGCTGTTTAGAAAACTATGGAAGGTGAGATTTTCTGCCTAATTATATAAGATGATTTCTCTAAAAAATACACATGATTTCAAAGACTTATTGGCTGTGAAATAAGTTAAGGGTATTTCAAATGGCTTGTCTGCAAAGAAAGGTGAGATGTAGGGAATCACAGAAAGCCAGGGGATAATATGTCAATATATACATTGCTATATGGTGAACTAAGCCTTAGGCCGGCAACAGTGTAGAGGAATGGACCCTTAGAAGCGTACAAGTAAGCTGGAATCTTTAAAAGTTCAAATCTTTATAAGTAAAAAGATTTATGAAAATGAATAACCAAGTGTTTTACTTGACATCAGAAAATCAAAACAATAAACCCTGAGAACATAGAAAAAAGATAAATAAAGATATGAGCAGAACTTAATACAACAGAAAACGTATAAAATTCAGGTGATTTAGTAAGTCCAAAGAATATTCTTTGTAAAGAGTTAAAAGACACACTTTGATAAAGGAAAACAAAAACATAAGTAAAGAATATACAGAAAGAATCAGGACAATGTTATAGCAGAGAATATATGAAATGCCAGTAAATTTGAACATTTCTGTAAAGCGGACCATTTCCTAGCTCCTAAAGTTTACCAAAACTGACACAAGAGGAAATCATTTAAGGTCATCATGTCTGCCCTTGGCATTCTCGGAAGGCCCTGGCCTCAGAATGCAGCATCTGTAGTCCATGGTAACCTGCGGAGAGGGGGCGTGGCTGAGGGAGGTTGGAAGACTGCCCTCACTGAGGTAGTGCGTGTGGCCATCTTTGCTGTTACTGAACAAAGGGCAGGGGAGCAGGGGGGCCAGGGCAGGGCCCTCAGAGCCCGGCAGACACAGTGGGGTGTCACAAGCATTTAGACCCAGGCCAAAGGGCGCCTTCTTTGTCTGCACAGCTGCCCAAACTCTCACCTTTCCACTCAGGCCGCCCTCTTATTTGAAGTGTGTTTGGAACCTGTCCGCGCAGTACACCTCGCTGCACAGCTAACCATAGGTCAGGGCATCGTAGCTTCCTGCCAGGTGACCGAAGTTCGCAGGCAAATGGGTCCCTGAGACACATGCGGAGAGGCTCCTGCCCGGGCCACAGGCCGCCCACTGGCCCTGCCCCAGATCGAAGGCTGAAAAGCAGCCATGTCTGAGTCCACTGCCTCTCGAAGGAGTATTGGACCAACACTTGTAGAAAACGGGGTCCTTGCGGGCAACTCATTGGAGGGACACAAATAAATCTTTGCCGACTTTCTGCTGAAGCTTACCAGCGTTCACACCTAAGCCTCTTACAAGGTCAGCTGTTTAGCTAAACATGAGCTCATGATCTAAATTTACACAATACTGAAGAAATCAGCTAAAAAGTGAGACAATCAGCAAAAACAATCAATACGAGAATTAGATTCCCTAGGCCATCCATCTGATGTTGGAATAATCAGGTGCAAGGCAGAAAATATACATAAAACTGGAACAGAAACAAGAAACAAGGAGGTTTTCAAAGGCTGGTAGGATCTCTAAAACCTTTTTAAAGTACATGTCGTTGATAAACCTAAATACTCAAAGGTTGTTTAATACCACAGATTAAGCATTGAGAAGAGTGAAATTATGCTGTTTTGAAAACTATGGCAGGTGAGATTTTCTGCCTCATTATATAAGATGATTTCTCTAAAAAATAGACATTATTTCAAAGACTTATTGGCTGTGAAATAAGTTAAGTGTATTTCAAATGGCTTGTCTGCAAAGAAAGGTGAGATGTAGGGAATCACAGAAAGTCGAGAGGAAAATGTCAATATATACAGTGCTATATGGTGAACTAAGCCTTAGGCCAGCCACAATGTAGAGGACCTGACCCTTAGAAACTTAAAAGTGAGCTGGAATCTTTAAAAGTTCAAATCTTTATAAGTAAAAAGATTGATGAAAATGAATAACCAAGTGTTTTAGTTGACATCAGAAGATCAAAACAATAAACCCTGAGAACATAGAAAAAAGATAAATAAAGATATGAGCAGAACTTAATACCACAGAAAACGTATAAAATTCAGGTGAGGTAGTAAGTCCAAAGAATATTCTTTGAAAAGATTTAAAAGACACACATTGATTAAGGAAAACACAAACATAATTAAAGAATATATAGAAAGAATCAGGACAATGTTATAGCAGAGAATATATGAAATGCCAGTAAATTTGAACATTTCTGTAAAGTTGACCATTTCCTAGCTCCTACAGTTTACCAAAACTGACACAAGAGGAAATCATTTAAGGTCATCATGTCTGCCCTTGGCATTCTCGGAACGCCCTGGCCTGAGAATGCAGCATCTGTAGTCCATGGTAACCTGCGGAGAGTGGGCGGGGCTGAGGGAGGCTGGAACACTGCCCTCACTGAGGGAGTGGTTGTGGCCATCTCTGCTGTGACTGAACAAAGGGCAGGGGAGCAGGGGGCCCAGGGCAGGGCCCTCAGAGCCCGGCAGGCCCAGTGGGGTGTCACAAGCATTTAGGCCCAGGCCATAGGGCGCCTTCTTTGTCTGCACAGCTGCCCAAACTCTCACTTTTCCACTCAGGCCACCCACTTAGTTGAAGTGTGTGTGGAACCTGTCCGCGCAGTACACCTCGCTGCACAGCTAACCATAGGTCTGGGCATCGTAGCTTCCTGCCAGGTGACCGAAGTTCGCAGGAGAGATGATTCCCAGGTTCACACGCAGAGAGGCTCCTGCCCGGGCCACAGGCCGCCCAATGCCCCTGCCCAAGATCGGGGGCCGAAAGCAGCCCTGTCTAAGTCCCCTACCGCTAGAGGGAGTATTGGACCAACACTTCTAGAAAACGGGGTCCTTCTGGGCAACTCATTGGAGGGACACAAAGAAATCTTTGCCGACTTTTTGCTGAAACTAACGAGCGTTCACACCTAAGCCTCTTACAAGGTCAGCTGTTTAGCTAAACATGAGCTCATGATGTAAATTTACACAATAATGAAGAAATCAGCTACAAAGGGAGACAATCAGCAAAAACAATCAATACCAGAATTAGATTCCCTAGGCCATCCTTGTGATGTTGGAATAATCAGGTGCTAGGCAGAAAATATACATAATCCTGGAAATGAAACAAGGAACAAGGATGTTTTCAAAGACTGGTAGGATCTCTAAAACATGTTTAAAGTACATGTCATTGATAAAGCTAAATACTCAAAGGTTGTTTAATACAACAAATTAAGCAGTGAGAAGAATGAAATTATGCTGTTTAGAAAACTATGGAAGGTGAGATTTTCTGCCTAATTATATAAGATGATTTCTCTAAAAAATACACATGATTTCAAAGACTTATTGGCTGTGAAATAAGTTAAGGGTATTTCAAATGGCTTGTCTGCAAAGAAAGGTGAGATGTAGGGAATCACAGAAAGCCGAGGGGATAATATGTCAATATATATATTGCTATAAGGTGAACTAAGCCTTAGGCCGACAACAGTGTAGAGGAATGGACCCTTAGAAGCGTACAAGTAAGCTGGAATCTTTAAAAGTTCAAATCTTTATAAGTAAAAAGATTTATGAAAATGAATAACCAAGTGTTTTACTTGACATCAGAAAATCAAAACAATAAACCCTGAGAACATAGAAAAAAGATAAATAAAGATATGTGCAGAACTTAATACAACAGAAAACGTATAAAATTCAGGTGATTTAGTAAGTCCAAAGAATATTCTTTGAAAAGAGTTAAAAGACACACTTTGATTAAGGAAAACAAAAAAATAAGTAAAGAATATACAGAAAGAATCAGGACAATGTTATAGCAGAGAATATATGAAATGCCAGTATATTTGAACATTTCTGTAAAGCGGACCATTTCCTAGCTCCTAAAGTTTACCAAAACTGACACAAGAGGAAATCATTTAAGGTCATCATGTCTGCCCTTGGCATTCTCGGAACGCCCTGGCCTCAGAATGCAGCATCTGTAGTCCATGGTAACCTGCGGAGAGGGGGCGTGGCTGAGGGAGTTTGGAAGACTGCCCTCACTGAGGGAATGGGTGTGGCCATCTCTGCTGTGACTGAACAAAGGGCAGGGGAGCAGGGAGCCCAGGGCAGGGCCTCAGAGCCCGGCAGACACAGTGGGGTGTCACAAGCATTTAGGCCCAGGCCAAAGGGCGCCTTCTTTGTCTGCACAGCTGCCCAAACTCTCACCTTTCCACTCAGGCCGCCCTCTTATTTGAAGTGTGTTTGGAGCCTGTCCGCGCAGTACACCTCGCTGCACAGCTAACCATAGGTCAGGGCATCGTAGCTTCCTGCCAGGTGACCGAAGTTCGCAGGCAAATGGGTCCCTGGGACACATGCGGAGAGGCTCCTGCCCGGGCCACAGGCCGCCCACTGGCCCTGCCCCAGATCGAAGGCTGAAAAACAGCCATGTCTGAGTCCACTGCCTCTCGAAGGATTATTGGACCAACACTTGTAGAAAACGGGGTCCTTGCGGGCAACTCATTGGAGGGACACAAATAAATCTTTGCCGACTTTCTGCTGAAGCTTACCAGCGTTCACACCTAAGCCTCTTACAAGGTCAGCTGTTTAGCTAAACATGAGCTCATGATCTAAATTTACACAATATTGAAGTAATCAGCTACAAAATGAGACAATCAGCAAAAACAATCAATACCAGAATTAGATTCCCTAGGCCATCCATCTGATGTTGGAATAATCAGGTGCAAGGCAGAAAATATACATAAAACTGGAACTGAAACAAGAAACAAGGAGGTTTTCAAAGGCTGGTAGGATCTCTAAAACCTTTTTAAAGTACATGTCGTTGATAAACCTAAATACTCAAAGGTTGTTTAATACCACAGATTAAGCATTGAGAAGAGTGAAATTATGCTGTTTTGAAAACTATGGCAGGTGAGATTTTCTGCCTCATTATATAAGATGATTTCTCTAAAAAATAGACATTATTTCAAAGACTTATTGGCTGTGAAATAAGTTAAGTGTATTTCAAATGGCTTGTCTGCAAAGAAAGGTGAGATGTAGGGAATCACAGAAAGTCGAGAGGAAAATGTCAATATATACAGTGCTATATGGTGAACTAAGCCTTAGGCCAGCCACAATGTAGAGGACCTGACCCTTAGAAACTTAAAAGTGAGCTGGAATCTTTAAAAGTTCAAATCTTTATAAGTAAAAAGATTGATGAAAATGAATAACCAAGTGTTTTAGTTGACATCAGAAGATCAAAACAATAAACCCTGAGAACATAGAAAAAAGATAAATAAAGATATGAGCAGAACTTAATACCACAGAAAACGTATAAAATTCAGGTGAGGTAGTAAGTCCAAAGAATATTCTTTGAAAAGATTTAAAAGACACACATTGATTAAGGAAAACACAAACATAATTAAAGAATATATAGAAAGAATCAGGACAATGTTATAGCAGAGAATATATGAAATGCCAGTAAATTTGAACATTTCTGTAAAGTTGACCATTTCCTAGCTCCTACAGTTTACCAAAACTGACACAAGAGGAAATCATTTAAGGTCATCATGTCTGCCCTTGGCATTCTCGGAACGCCCTGGCCTGAGAATGCAGCATCTGTAGTCCATGGTAACCTGCGGAGAGTGGGCGGGGCTGAGGGAGGCTGGAACACTGCCCTCACTGAGGGAGTGGGTGTGGCCATCTCTGCTGTGACTGAACAAAGGGCAGGGGAGCAGGGGGCCCAGGGCAGGGCCCTCAGAGCCCGGCAGGCCCAGTGGGGTGTCACAAGCATTTAGGCCCAGGCCATAGGGCGCCTTCTTTGTCTGCACAGCTGCCCAAACTCTCACTTTTCCACTCAGGCCACCCACTTAGTTGAAGTGTGTGTGGAACCTGTCCGCGCAGTACACCTCGCTGCACAGCTAACCATAGGTCTGGGCATCGTAGCTTCCTGCCAGGTGACCGAAGTTCGCAGGAGAGATGATTCCCAGGTTCACACGCAGAGAGGCTCCTGCCCGGGCCACAGGCCGCCCAATGCCCCTGCCCAAGATCGGGGGCCGAAAGCAGCCCTGTCTAAGTCCCCTACCGCTAGAGGGAGTATTGGACCAACACTTCTAGAAAACGGGGTCCTTCTGGGCAACTCATTGGAGGGACACAAAGAAATCTTTGCCGACTTTTTGCTGAAACTTACGAGCGTTCACACCTAAGCCTCTTACAAGGTCAGCTGTTTAGCTAAACATGAGCTCATGATCTAAATTTACACAATAATGAAGAAATCAGCTACAAAGGGAGACAATCAGCAAAAACAATCAATACCAGAATTAGATTCCCTAGGCCATCCTTGTGATGTTGGAATAATCAGGTGCTAGGCAGAAAATATACATAAACCTGGAAATGAAACAAGGAACAAGGATGTTTTCAAAGACTGGTAGGATCTCTAAAACATGTTTAAAGTACATGTCATTGATAAAGCTAAATACTCAAAGGTTGTTTAATAAAACAAATTAAGCAGTGAGAAGAATGAAATTATGCTGTTTAGAAAACTATGGAAGGTGAGATTTTCTGCCTCATTATATAAGATGATTTCTCTAAAAAAATACACATGATTTCAAAGACTTATTGGCTGTGAAATAAGTTAAGGGTATTTCAAATGGCTTGTCTGCAAAGAAAGGTGAGATGTAGGGAATCACAGAAAGCCGAGGGGATAATATGTCAATATATATATTGCTATAAGGTGAACTAAGCCTTAGGCCGACAACAGTGTAGAGGAATGGACCCTTAGAAGCGTACAAGTAAGCTGGAATCTTTAAAAGTTCAAATCTTTATAAGTAAAAAGATTTATGAAAATGAATAACCAAGTGTTTTACTTGACATCAGAAAATCAAAACAATAAACCCTGAGAACATAGAAAAAAGATAAATAAAGATATGTGCAGAACTTAATACAACAGAAAACGTATAAAATTCAGGTGATTTAGTAAGTCCAAAGAATATTCTTTGAAAAGAGTTAAAAGACACACTTTGATTAAGGAAAACAAAAACATAAGTAAAGAATATACAGAAAGAATCAGGACAATGTTATAGCAGAGAATATATGAAATGCCAGTATATTTGAACATTTCTGTAAAGCGGACCATTTCCTAGCTCCTAAAGTTTACCAAAACTGACACAAGAGGAAATCATTTAAGGTCATCATGTCTGCCCTTGGCATTCTCGGAACGCCCTGGCCTCAGAATGCAGCATCTGTAGTCCATGGTAACCTGCGGAGAGGGGGCGTGGCTGAGGGAGTTTGGAAGACTGCCCTCACTGAGGGAATGGGTGTGGCCATCTCTGCTGTGACTGAACAAAGGGCAGGGGAGCAGGGAGCCCAGGGCAGGGCCTCAGAGCCCGGCAGACACAGTGGGGTGTCACAAGCATTTAGGCCCAGGCCAAAGGGCGCCTTCTTTGTCTGCACAGCTGCCCAAACTCTCACCTTTCCACTCAGGCCGCCCTCTTATTTGAAGTGTGTTTGGAGCCTGTCCGCGCAGTACACCTCGCTGCACAGCTAACCATAGGTCAGGGCATCGTAGCTTCCTGCCAGGTGACCGAAGTTCGCAGGCAAATGGGTCCCTGGGACACATGCGGAGAGGCTCCTGCCCGGGCCACAGGCCGCCCACTGGCCCTGCCCCAGATCGAAGGCTGAAAAACAGCCATGTCTGAGTCCACTGCCTCTCGAAGGATTATTGGACCAACACTTGTAGAAAACGGGGTCCTTGCGGGCAACTCATTGGAGGGACACAAATAAATCTTTGCCGACTTTCTGCTGAAGCTTACCAGCGTTCACACCTAAGCCTCTTACAAGGTCAGCTGTTTAGCTAAACATGAGCTCATGATCTAAATTTACACAATATTGAAGTAATCAGCTACAAAATGAGACAATCAGCAAAAACAATCAATACCAGAATTAGATTCCCTAGGCCATCCATCTGATGTTGGAATAATCAGGTGCAAGGCAGAAAATATACATAAAACTGGAACTGAAACAAGAAACAAGGAGGTTTTCAAAGGCTGGTAGGATCTCTAAAACCTTTTTAAAGTACATGTCGTTGATAAACCTAAATACTCAAAGGTTGTTTAATACCACAGATTAAGCATTGAGAAGAGTGAAATTATGCTGTTTTGAAAACTATGGCAGGTGAGATTTTCTGCCTCATTATATAAGATGATTTCTCTAAAAAATAGACATTATTTCAAAGACTTATTGGCTGTGAAATAAGTTAAGTGTATTTCAAATGGCTTGTCTGCAAAGAAAGGTGAGATGTAGGGAATCACAGAAAGTCGAGAGGAAAATGTCAATATATACAGTGCTATATGGTGAACTAAGCCTTAGGCCAGCCACAATGTAGAGGACCTGACCCTTAGAAACTTAAAAGTGAGCTGGAATCTTTAAAAGTTCAAATCTTTATAAGTAAAAAGATTGATGAAAATGAATAACCAAGTGTTTTCGTTGACATCAGAAGATCAAAACAATAAACCCTGAGAACATAGAAAAAAGATAAATAAAGATATGAGCAGAACTTAATACCACAGAAAACGTATAAAATTCAGGTGAGGTAGTAAGTCCAAAGAATATTCTTTGAAAAGATTTAAAAGACACACTTTGATTAAGGAAAACACAAACATAAGTAAAGAATATACAGAAAGAATCAGGACAATGTTATAGCAGAGAATATATGAAATGCCAGTAAATTTGAACATTTCTGTTAAGCGGACCATTTCCTAGCTCCTAAAGTTTACCAAAACTGACACAAGAGGAAATCATTTAAGGTCATCATGTCTGCCCTTGGCATTCTCGGAACGCCCTGGCCTGAGAATGCAGCATCTGTAGTCCATGGTAACCTGCGGAGAGTGGGCGGGGATGAGGGAGGCTGGAACACTGCCCTCACTGAGGGAGTGGGTGTGGCCATCTCTGCTGTGACTGAACAAAGGGCAGGGGAGCAGGGGGCCCAGGGCAGGGCCCTCAGAGCCCGGCAGGCCCAGTGGGGTGTCACAAGCATTTAGGCCCAGGCCATAGGGCGCCTTCTTTGTCTGCACAGCTGCCCAAACTCTCACTTTTCCACTCAGGCCACCCACTTAGTTGAAGTGTGTGTGGAACCTGTCCGCGCAGTACACCTCGCTGCACAGCTAACCATAGGTCTGGGCATCGTAGCTTCCTGCCAGGTGACCGAAGTTCGCAGGAGAGATGATTCCCAGGTTCACACGCAGAGAGGCTCCTGCCCGGGCCACAGGCCGCCCAATGCCCCTGCCCAAGATCGGGTGCCGAAAGCAGCCCTGTCTAAGTCCCCTACCGCTAGAGGGAGTATTGGACCAACACTTCTAGAAAACGGGGTCCTTGTGGGCAACTCATTGGAGGGACACAAAGAAATCTTTGCCGACCTTTTGCTGAAACTTACGAGCGTTCACACCTAAGCCTCTTACAAGGTCAGCTGTTTAGCTAAACATGAGCTCATGATGTAAATTTACACAATAATGAAGAAATCAGCTACAAAGGGAGACAATCAGCAAAAACAATCAATACCAGAATTAGATTCCCTAGGCCATCCTTGAGATGTTGGAATAATCAGGTGCTAGGCAGAAAATATACATAAACCTGGAAATGAAACAAAGAACAAGGATGTTTTCAAAGACTGGTAGGATCTCTAAAACATTTTTAAAGTACATGTCATTGATAAAGCTAAATACTCAAAGGTTGTTTAATACAACAAATTAAACAGTGAGAAGAGTGAAATTATGCTGTTTAGAAAACTATGGAAGGTGAGATTTTCTGCCTAATTATATAAGATGATTTCTCTAAAAAATACACATGATTTCAAAGACTTATTGGCTGTGAAATAAGTTAAGGGTATTTCAAATGGCTTGTCTGCAAAGAAAGGTGAGATGTAGGGAATCACAGAAAGCCGAGGGGATAATATGTCAATATATACATTGCTATATGGTGAACTAAGCCTTAGGCCGGCAACAGTGTAGAGGAATGGACCCTTAGAAACGTACAAGTAAGCTGGAATCTTTAAAAGTTCAAATCTTTATAAGTAAAAAGATTTATGAAAATGTATAACCAAGTGTTTTACTTGACATCAGAAAATCAAAACAATAAACCCTGAGAACATAGAAAAAAGATAAATAAAGATATGAGCAGAACTTAATACAACAGAAAACGTATAAAATTCAGGTGATTTAGTAAGTCCAAAGAATATTCTTTGTAAAGAGTTAAAAGACACACTTTGATAAAGGAAAACAAAAACATAAGTAAAGAATATACAGAAAGAATCAGGACAATGTTATAGCAGAGAATATATGAAATGCCAGTAAATTTGAACATTTCTGTAAAGCGGACCATTTCCTAGCTCCTAAAGTTTACCAAAACTGACACAAGAGGAAATCATTTAAGGTCATCATGTCTGCCCTTGGCATTCTCGGAAGGCCCTGGCCTCAGAATGCAGCATCTGTAGTCCATGGTAACCTGCGGAGAGGGTGCGTGGCTGAGGGAGGTTGGAAGACTGCCCTCACTGAGGTAGTGCGTGTGGCCATGTTTGCTGTTACTGAACAAAGGGCAGGGGAGCAGGGGGCCCAGGGCAGGGCCCTCAGAGCCCGGCAGACACAGTGGGGTGTCACAAGCATTTAGACCCAGGCCAAAGGGCGCCTTCTTTGTCTGCACAGCTGCCCAAACTCTCACCTTTCCACTCAGGCCGCCCTCTTATTTGAAGTGTGTTTGGAACCTGTCCGCGCAGTACACCTCGCTGCACAGCTAACCATAGGTCAGGGCATCGTAGCTTCCTGCCAGGTGACCGAAGTTCGCAGGCAAATGGGTCCCTGAGACACATGCGGAGAGGCTCCTGCCCGGGCCACAGGCCGCCCACAGGCCCTGCCCCAGATCGAAGGCTGAAAAGCAGCCATGTCTGAGTCCACTGCCTCTCGAAGGAGTATTGGACCAACACTTGTAGAAAACGGGGTCCTTGCGGGCAACTCATTGGAGGGACACAAATAAATCTTTGCCGACTTTCTGCTGAAGCTTACCAGCGTTCACACCTAAGCCTCTTACAAGGTCAGCTGTTTAGCTAAACATGAGCTCATGATCTAAATTTACACAATACTGAAGTAATCAGCTACAAAGTGAGACAATCAGCAAAAACAATCAATACCAGAATTAGATTCCCTAGGCCATCCATCTGATGTTGGAATAATCAGGTGCAAGGCAGAAAATATACATAAAACTGGAACTGAAACAAGAAACAAGGAGGTTTTCAAAGGCTGGTAGGATCTCTAAAACCTTTTTAAAGTACATGTCGTGGATAAACCTAAATACTCAAAGGTTGTTTAATACCACAGATTAAGCATTGAGAAGAGTGAAATTATGCTGTTTTGAAAACTATGGCAGGTGAGATTTTCTGCCTCATTATATAAGATGATTTCTCTAAAAAGTAGGCATTATTTCCAAGACTTATTGGCTGTGAAATAAGTTAAGTGTATTTCAAATGGCTTGTCTGCAAAGAAAGGTGAGATGTAGGGAATCACAGAAAGTCGAGAGGAAAATGTCAATATATACAGTGCTATATGGTGAACTAAGCCTTAGGCCAGCCACAATGTAGAGGACCTGACCCTTAGAAACTTAAAAGTGAGGTGGAATCTTTAAAAGTTCAAATCTTTATAAGTAAAAAGATTGATGAAAATGAATAACCAAGTGTTTTAGTTGACATCAGAAGATCAAAACAATAAACCCTGAGAACATAGAAAAAAGATAAATAAAGATATGAGCAGAACTTAATACCACAGAAAACGTATAAAATTCAGGTGAGGTAGTAAGTCCAAAGAATATTCTTTGAAAAGATTTAAAAGACACACATTGATTAAGGAAAACACAAACATAATTAAAGAATATATAGAAAGAATCAGGACAATGTTATAGCAGAGAATATATGAAATGCCAGTAAATTTGAACATTTCTGTAAAGTTGACCATTTCCTAGCTCCTACAGTTTACCAAAACTGACACAAGAGGAAATCATTTAAGGTCATCATGTCTGCCCTTGGCATTCTCGGAACGCCCTGGCCTGAGAATGCAGCATCTGTAGTCCATGGTAACCTGCGGAGAGTGGGCGGGGCTGAGGGAGGCTGGAACACTGCCCTCACTGAGGGAGTGGGTGTGGCCATCTCTGCTGTGACTGAAAAAAGGACAGGGGAGCAGGGGGCCCAGGGCAGGGCCCTCAGAGCCCGGCAGGCCCAGTGGGGTGTCACAAGCATTTAGGCCCAGGCCATAGGGCGCCTTCTTTGTCTGCACAGCTGCCCAAACTCTCACTTTTCCACTCAGGCCACCCACTTAGTTGAAGTGTGTGTGGAACCTGTCCGCGCAGTACACCTCGCTGCACAGCTAACCATAGGTCTGGGCATCGTAGCTTCCTGCCAGGTGACCGAAGTTCGCAGGAGAGATGATTCCCAGGTTCACAAGCAGAGAGGCTCCTGCCCGGGCCACAGGCCGCCCAATGCCCCTGCCCAAGATCGGGGGCCGAAAGCAGCCCTGTCTAAGTCCCCTACCGCTAGAGGGAGTATTGGACCAACACTTCTAGAAAACGGGGTCCTTCTGGGCAACTCATTGGAGGGACACAAAGAAATCTTTGCCGACTTTTTGCTGAAACTTACGAGCGTTCACACCTAAGCCTCTTACAAGGTCAGCTGTTTAGCTAAACATGAGCTCATGATCTCAATTTACACAATAATGAAGAAATCAGCTACAAAGGGAGACAATCAGCAAAAACAATCAATACCAGAATTAGATTCCCTAGGCCATCCTTGTGATGTTGGAATAATCAGGTGCTAGGCAGAAAATATACATAAACCTGGAAATGAAACAAGGAACAAGGATGTTTTCAAAGACTGGTAGGATCTCTAAAACATGTTTAAAGTACATGTCATTGATAAAGCTAAATACTCAAAGGTTGTTTAATACAACAAATTAAGCAGTGAGAAGAGTGAAATTATGCTGTTTAGAAAACTATGGAAGGTGAGATTTTCTGCCTAATTATATAAGATGATTTCTCTAAAAAATACACATGATTTCAAAGACTTATTGGCTGTGAAATAAGTTAAGGGTATTTCAAATGGCTTGTCTGCAAAGAAAGGTGAGATGTAGGGAATCACAGAAAGCCGAGGGGATAATATGTCAATATATACATTGCTATATGGTGAACTAAGCCTTAGGCCGGCAACAGTGTAGAGGAATGGACCCTTAGAAACGTACAAGTAAGCTGGAATCTTTAAAAGTTCAAATCTTTATAAGTAAAAAGATTTATGAAAATGTATAACCAAGTGTTTTACTTGACATCAGAAAATCAAAACAATAAACCCTGAGAACATAGAAAAAAGATAAATAAAGATATGAGCAGAACTTAATACAACAGAAAACGTAAAAAATTCAGGTGATTTAGTAAGTCCAAAGAATATTCTTTGTAAAGAGTTAAAAGACACACTTTGATAAAGGAAAACAAAAACATAAGTAAAGAATATACAGAAAGAATCAGGACAATGTTATAGCAGAGAATATATGAAATGCCAGTAAATTTGAACATTTCTGTAAAGCGGACCATTTCCTACCTCCTAAAGTTTACCAAAACTGACACAAGAGGAAATCATTTAAGGTCATCATGTCTGCCCTTGGCATTCTCGGAAGGCCCTGGCCTCAGAATGCAGCATCTGTAGTCCATGGTAACCTGCGGAGAGGGGGCGTGGCTGAGGGAGGTTGGAAGACTGCCCTCACTGAGGTAGTGCGTGTGGCCATCTTTGCTGTTACTGAACAAAGGGCAGGGGAGCAGGGGGCCCAGGGCAGGGCCCTCAGAGCCCGGCAGACACAGTGGGGTGTCACAAGCATTTAGACCCAGGCCAAAGGGCGCCTTCTTTGTCTGCACAGCTGCCCAAACTCTCACCTTTCCACTCAGGCCACCCTCTTATTTGAAGTGTGTTTGGAACCTGTCCGCGCAGTACACCTCGCTGCACAGCTAACCATAGGTCAGGGCATCGTAGCTTCCTGCCAGGTGACCGAAGTTCGCAGGCAAATGGGTCCCTGAGACACATGCGGAGAGGCTCCTGCCCGGGCCACAGGCCGCCCACTGGCCCTGCCCCAGATCGAAGGCTGAAAAGCAGCCATGTCTGAGTCCACTGCCTCTCGAAGGATTATTGGACCAACACTTGTAGAAAACGGGGTCCTTGCGGGCAATTCATTGGAGGGACACAAATAAATCTTTGCCGACTTTCTGCTGAAGCTTACCAGCGTTCACACCTAAGCCTCTTACAAGGTCAGCTGTTTAGCTAAACATGAGCTCATGATCTAAATTTACACAATACTGAAGTAATCAGCTACAAAGTGAGACAATCAGCAAAAACAATCAATACCAGAATTAGATTCCCTAGGCCATCCATCTGATGTTGGAATAATCAGGTGCAAGGCAGAAAATATACATAAAACTGGAACTGAAACAAGAAACAAGGAGGTTTTCAAAGGCTGGTAGGATCTCTAAAACCTTTTTAAAGTACATGTCGTTGATAAACCTAAATACTCAAAGGTTGTTTAATACCACAGATTAAGCATTGAGAAGAGTGAAATTATGCTGTTTTGAAAACTATGGCAGGTGAGATTTTCTGCCTCATTATATAAGATGATTTCTCTAAAAAATAGACATTATTTCAAAGACTTATTGGCTGTGAAATAAGTTAAGTGTATTTCAAATGGCTTGTCTGCAAAGAAAGGTGAGATGTAGGGAATCACAGAAAGTCGAGAGGAAAATGTCAATATATACAGTGCTATATGGTGAACTAAGCCTTAGGCCAGCCACAATGTAGAGGACCTGACCCTTAGAAACTTAAAAGTGAGCTGGAATCTTTAAAAGTTCAAATCTTTATAAGTAAAAAGATTGATGAAAATGAATAACCAAGTGTTTTAGTTGACATCAGAAGATCAAAACAATAAACCCTGAGAACATAGAAAAAAGATAAATAAAGATATGAGCAGAACTTAATACCACAGAAAACGTATAAAATTCAGGTGAGGTAGTAAGTCCAAAGAATATTCTTTGAAAAGATTTAAAAGACACACTTTGATTAAGGAAAACACAAACATAATTAAAGAATATATAGAAAGAATCAGGACAATGTTATAGCAGAGAATATATGAAATGCCAGTAAATTTGAACATTTCTGTAAAGTTGACCATTTCCTAGCTCCTACAGTTTACCAAAACTGACACAAGAGGAAATCATTTAAGGTCATCATATCTGCCCTTGGCATTCTCGGAACGCCCTGGCCTGAGAATGCAGCATCTGTAGTCCATGGTAACCTGCGGAGAGTGGGCGGGGCTGAGGGAGGCTGGAACACTGCCCTCACTGAGGGAGTGGGTGTGGCCATCTCTGCTGTGACTGAACAAAGGGCAGGGGAGCAGGGGGCCCAGGGCAGGGCCCTCAGAGCCCGGCAGGCCCAGTGGGGTGTCACAAGCATTTAGGCCCAGGCCATAGGGCGCCTTCTTTGTCTGCACAGCTGCCCAAACTCTCACTTTTCCACTCAGGCCACCCACTTAGTTGAAGTGTGTGTGGAACCTGTCCGCGCAGTACACCTCGCTGCACAGCTAACCATAGGTCTGGGCATCGTAGCTTCCTGCCAGGTGACCGAAGTTCGCAGGAGAGATGATTCCCAGGTTCACACGCAGAGAGGCTCCTGCCCGGGCCACAGGCCGCCCAATGCCCCTGCCCAAGATCGGGGGCCGAAAGCAGCCCTGACTAAGTCCCCTACCGCTAGAGGGAGTATTGGACCAACACTTCTAGAAAACGGGGTCCTTCTGGGCAACTCATTGGAGGGACACAAAGAAATCTTTGCCGACTTTTTGCTGAAACTTACGAGCGTTCACACCTAAGCCTCTTACAAGGTCAGCTGTTTAGCTGAACATGAGCTCATGATCTAAATTTACACAATAATGAAGAAATCAGCTACAAAGGGAGACAATCAGCAAAAACAATCAATACCAGAATTAGATTCCCTAGGCCATCCTTGTGATGTTGGAATAATCAGGTGCTAGGCAGAAAATATACATAAACCTGGAAATGAAACAAGGAACAAGGATGTTTTCAAAGACTGGTAGGATCTCTAAAACATTTTTAAAGTACATGTCATTGATAAAGCTAAATACTCAAAGGTTGTTTAATACAACAAATTAAACAGTGAGAAGAGTGAAATTATGCTGTTTAGAAAACTATGGAAGGTGAGATTTTCTGCCTAATTATATAAGATGATTTCTCTAAAAAATACACATGATTTCAAAGACTTATTGGCTGTGAAATAAGTTAAGGGTATTTCAAATGGCTTGTCTGCAAAGAAAGGTGAGATGTAGGGAATCACAGAAAGCCGAGGGGATAATATGTCAATATATACATTGCTATATGGTGAACTAAGCCTTAGGCCGGCAACAGTGTAGAGGAATGGACCCTTAGAAGCGTACAAGTAAGCTGGAATCTTTAAAAGTTCAAATCTTTATAAGTAAAAAGATTTATTAAAATGAATAACCAAGTGTTTTACTTGACATCAGAAAATCAAAACAATAAACCCTGAGAACATAGAAAAAAGATAAATAAAGATATGTGCAGAACTTAATACAACAGAGAACGTATAAAATTCAGGTGATTTAGTAAGTCCAAAGAATATTCTTTGAAAAGAGTTAAAAGACACACTTTGATTAAGGAAAACAAAAACATAAGTAAAGAATATACAGAAAGAATCAGGACAATGTTATAGCAGAGAATATATGAAATGCCAGTAAATTTGAACATTTCTGTAAAGCGGACCATTTCCTAGCTCCTAAAGTTTACCAAAACTACACAAGAGGAAATCATTTAAGGTCATCATGTCTGCCCTTGGCATTCTCGGAACGCCCTGGCCTCAGAATGCAGCATCTGTAGTCCATGGTAACCTGCGGAGAGGGGGCGTGGCTGAGGGAGGTTGGAAGACTGCCCTCACTGAGGGAATGGGTGTGGCCATCTCTGCTGTGACTGAACAAAGGGCAGGGGAGCATTGGTCCCAGGGCAGGGACATCAGAGCCCGGCAGACACAGTGGGGTGTCACAAGCATTTAGGCCCAGGTCAAAGGGCGCCTTCTTTGTCTGCACAGCTGCCCAAACTCTCACCTTTCCACTCAGGCCGCCCTCTTATTTGAAGTGTGTTTGGAACCTGTCCGCCCAGTACACATCGCTGCACAGCTAACCATAGGTCAGGGCATCGTAGCTTCCTGCCAGGTGACCGAAGTTCGCAGGCAAATGGGTCCCTGGGACACATGCGGAGAGGCTCCTGCCTGGGCCACAGGCCGCCCACTGGCCCTGCCCCAGATCGAAGGCTGAAATGCAGCCATGTCTGAGTCCACTGCCTCTCGAAGGAGTATTGGACCAACACTTGTAGAAAACGGGGTCCTTGCGGGCAACTCATTGGAGGGACACAAATAAATCTATGCCGACTTTCTGCTGAAGCTTACCAGCGTTCACACCTAAGCCTCTTACAAGGTCAGCTGTTTAGCTAAACATGAGCTCATGATCTAAATTTACACAATATTGAAGTAATCAGCTACAAAGTGAGACAATCAGCAAAAACAATCAATACCAGAATTAGATTCCCTAGGCCATCCATCTGATGTTGGAATAATCAGGTGCAAGGCAGAAAATATACATAAAACTGGAACTGAAACAAGAAACAAGGAGGTTTTCAAAGGCTGGTCGGATCTCTAAAACCTTTTTAAAGTACATGTCTTTGATAAACCTAAATACTCAAAGGTTGTTTAATACCACAGATTAAGCATTGAGAAGAGTGAAATTATGCGGTTTTGAAAACTATGGCAGGTCAGATTTTCTGCCTCATTATTTAAGATGATTTCTCTAAAAAATAGACATTATTTCCAAGACTTATTGGCTGTGAAATAAGTTAAGTGTATTTCAAATGGCTTCTCTGCAAAGAAAGGTGAGATGTAGGGAATCACAGAAAGTCGAGGGGAAAATGTCAATATATACATTGCTATAGGGTGAACTAAGCCTTAGGCCAGCCACAATGTAGAGGACCTAACCCTTAGAAACTTAAAAGTGAGCTGGAATCTTTAAAAGTTCAAATCTTTATAAGTAAAAAGATTGATGAAAATGAATAACCAAGTGTTTTAGTTGATATCAGAAGATCAAAACAATAAACCCTGAGAACATAGAAAAAAGATAAATAAAGATATGAGCAGAACTTAATACCACAGAAAACGTATAAAATTCAGGTGAGGTAGTAAGTCCAAAGAATATTCTTTGAAAAGATTTAAAAGACACACTTTGATTAAGGAAAACAAAAACATAAGTAAAGAATATACAGAAAGAATCAGGACAATGTTATAGCAGAGAATATATGAAATGCCAGTAAATTTGAACATTTCTGTAAAGCGGACCATTTCCTAGCTCCTAAAGTTTACCAAAACTGACACAAGAGGAAATCATTTAAGGTCATCATGTCTGCCCTTGGCATTCTCGGAACGCCCTGGCCTGAGAATGCAGCATCTGTAGTCCATGGTAACCTGCGGAGAGTGGGCGGGGCTGAGGGAGGCTGGAACACTGCCCTCACTGAGGGAGTGGGTGTGGCCATCTCTGCTGTGACTGAACAAAGGGCAGGGGAGCAGGGGGCCCAGGGCAGGGCCCTCAGATCAAGGCAGGCCCAGTGGGGTGTCACAAGCATTTAGGCCCAGGCCATAGGGCGCCTTCTTTGTCTGCACAGCTGCCCAAACTCTCACTTTTCCACTCAGGCCACCCACTTAGTTGAAGTGTGTGTGGAACCTGTCCGCGCAGTACACCTCGCTGCACAGCTAACCATAGGTCTGGGCATCGTAGCTTCCTGCCAGGTGACCGAAGTTCGCAGGAGAGATGATTCCCAGGTTCACACGCAGAGAGGCTCCTGCCCGGGCCACAGGCCGCCCAATGCCCCTGCCCAAGATCGGGGGCCGAAAGCAGCCCTGTCTAAGTCCCCTACCGCTAGAGGGAGTATTGGACCAACACTTCTAGAAAACGGGGTCCTTCTGGGCAACTCATTGGAGGGACACAAAGAACTCTTTGCCGACTTTTTGCTGAAACTTACGAGCGTTCACACATAAGCCTCTTACAAGGTCAGCTGTTTAGCTAAACATGAGCTCATGATCTAAATTTACACAATAATGAAGAAAGCAGCTACAAAGGGAGACAATCAGCAAAAACAATCAATACCAGAATTAGATTCCCTAGGCCATCCTTGAGATGTTGGAATAATCAGGTACTAGGCAGAAAATATACATAAACCTGGAAATGAAACAAGGAACAAGGATGTTTTCAAAGACTGGTAGGATCTCTAAAACATTTTTAAAGTACATGTCATTGATAAAGCTAAATACTCATAGGTTGTTTAATACAACAAATCAAGCAGTGAGAAGAGTGAAATTATGCTGTTTAGAAAACTATGGAGGGTGAGATTTTCTGCCTAATTATATAAGATGATTTCTTTAAAAAATACACATTATTTCAAAGACTTATTGGCTGTGAAATAAGTTAAGGGTATTTCAAATGGCTTGTCTGCAAAGAAAGGTCAGATGTAGGGAATCACAGAAAGCCGAGGGGATAATATGTCAATATATACATTGCTATATGGTGAACTAAGCCTTAGGCCGGCAACAGTGTAGAGGAATGGACCCTAGAAGCGTACAAGTAAGCTGGAATCTTTAAAAGTTCAAGTCTTTATAAGTAAAAAGATTTATGAAAATGAATAACCAAGTGTTTTACTTGACATCAGAAAATCAAAACAATAAACCCTGAGAACATAGAAAAAAGATAAATAAAGATATGAGCAGAACTTAATACAACAGAAAACGTATAAATTCAGGAGATTTAGTAATTCCAAAGAATATTCTTTGTAAAGAGTTAAAAGACACACTTTGATTAAGGAAAACAAAAACATAAGTAAAGAATATACAGAAAGAATCAGGACAATGTTATAGCAGAGAATATATGAAATGCCAGTAAATTTGAACATTTCTGTAAAGCGGACCATTTCCTAGCTCCTAAAGTTTACCAAAAATGACACAAGAGGAAATCATTTAAGGTCATCCTGTCTGCCCTTGGAATTCTCGGAACGCCGTGGCCTCAGAATGCAGCATCTGTAGTCCATGGTAACCTGCGGAGAGGATGCGTGGCTGAGGGTGGTTGGAAGACTGCCCTCACTGAGGGAGTGGGTGTGGCCATTTCTGCTGTGACTGAAGAAAGGGCAGGGGAGCAGGGGGCCCAGGGCAGGGCCCTCAGAGCCCGGCAGACACAGTGGGGTGTCACAAGCATTTAGGCCCAGGCCAAAGGGCGCCTTCTTTGTCTGCACAGCTGCCCAAACTCTCACCTTTCCACTCAGGCCGCCCTCTTATTTGAAGTGTGTTTGGAACCTGTCCGCGCAGTACACCTCGCTGCACAGCTAACCATAGGTCAGGGCATCGTAGCTTCCTGCCAGGTGACCGAAGTTTGCAGGCAAATGGGTCCCTGGACACATGCGGAGAGGCTCCTGCCCGGGCCACAGGCCGTCCCCTGGCCCTGCCCCAGATTGAAGGCTGAAAAGCAGCCATGTCTGAGTCCACTGCCTCTCGAAGGAGTATTGGACCAACACTTGTAGAAAACGGGGTCCTTGCGGGCAACTCATTGGAGGGACACAAATAAATCTTTGCCGACTTTCTGCTGAAGCTTACCAGCGTTCACACCTAAGCCTCTTACAAGGTCAGCTGTTTAGCTAAACATGAGCTCATGATCTAAATTTACACAATATTGAAGTAATCAGCTACAAAGTGAGACAATCAGCAAAAACAATCAATACCAGAATTAGATTCCCTAGGCCATCCATCTGATGTTGGAATAATCAGGTGCAAGGCAGAAAATATACATAAAACTGGAACTGAAACAAGAAACAAGGAGGTTTTCAAAGGCTGGTAGGATCTCTAAAACATTTTTAAAGTACATGTCGTTGATAAACCTAAATACTCAAAGGTTGTTTAATACCACAGATTAAGCATTGAGAAGAGTGAAATTATGCTGTTTTGAAAACTATGGCCGGTGAGATTTTCTGCCTCATTATATAAGATGATTTCTCTAAAAAATAGACATTATTTCAAAGACTTATTGGCTGTGAAATAAGTTAAGTGTATTTCAAATGGCTTGTCTGCAAAGAAAGGTGAGATGTAGGGAATCACAGAAAGTCGAGAGGAAAATGTCAATATATACATTGCTATAGGGTGAACTAAGCCTTAGGCCAGCCACAATGTAGAGGACCTGACCCTTAGAAACTTAAAAGTGAGCTGGAATCTTTAAAAGTTCAAATCTTTATAAGTAAAAAGATTGATGAAAATGAATAACCAAGTGTTTTAATTGACATCAGAAGATCAAAACAATAAACCCTGAGAACATAGAAAAAAGATAAATAAAGATATGAGCAGAACTTAATACCACAGAAAACGTATAAAATTCAGGTGAGGTAGTAAGTCCAAAGAATATTCTTTGAAAAGATTTAAAAGACACACTTTGATTAAGCAAAACACAAACATAATTAAAGAATATATAGAAAGAATCAGGACAATATTATAGCAGAGAATATATGAAATGCCCGTAAATTTGAACATTTCTGTAAAGTGGACCATTTCCTAGCTCCTACAGTTTACCAAAACTGACACAAGAGGAAATCATTTAATGAAAGCATGTCTGCCCTTAGCATTCTCGGAACGCCCTGGCCTGAGAATGCAGCATCTGTAGTCCATGGTAACCTGCGGAGAGTGGGCGGGGCTGAGGGAGGCTGGAACACTGCCCTCACTGAGGGAGTGTGTGTGGCCATCTCTGCTGTGAATGAACAAAGCGCAGGGGAGCTTGGGGCCCAGGGCAGGGCCCTCAGAGGCCGGCAGGCCCAGTGGGGTGTCACAAGCATTTAGGCCCAGGCCATAGGGCGCCTTCTTTGTCTGCACAGCTGCCCAAACTCTCACTTTTCCACAAAGGCCACCCACTTAGTTGAAGTGTGTGTGGAACCTGTCCGCGCAGTATACCTCGCTGCACAGCTATCCATAGGTCTGGGCATCGTAGCTTCCTGCCAGGTGACCGAAGTTCGCAGGAGAGATGATTCCCAGGTTCACACGCAGAGAGGCTCCTGCACGGGCCACAGGCCGCCCAATGCCCCTGCCTAAGATCGGGAGACGAAAGCAGCCCTGTCTAAGTCCCCTACCGCTAGAGGGAGTATTGGACCAACACTTCTAGAAAACGGGGTCCTTGTGGGCAACTCATTGGAGGGACACAAATAAATCTTTGCCGACTTTTTGCTGAAACGTACGAGCGTTCACACCTAAGCCTCTTACAAGGTCAGCTGTTTAGCTAAACATGAGCTCATGATCTAAATTTACACAATAATGAAGAAATCACCTACAAAGGGAAACAATCAGCAAAAACAATCAATACCAGAATTAGATTCCCTAGTCCATCCTTGAGATGTTGGAATAATCAGGTGCTAGGCAGAAAATATACATAAAACTGGAACTGAAACAAGAAACAAGGAGGTTTTCAAAGGCTGGTAGGATCTGTAAAACCTTTTTAAAGTACATGTCGTTGATAAACCTAAATACTCTAAGGTTGTTTAATACCACAGATTAAGCATTGAGAAGAGTGAAATTATGCTGTTTTGAAAACTATGGCAGGTGAGATTTTCTGCCTCATTATATAAGATGATTTCTCTAAAAAATAGACATTATTTCCAAGACTTATTGGCTGTGAAATAAGTTAAGTGTATTTCAAATGGCTTGTCTGCAAAGAAAGGTGAGATGTAGGGCATCACAGAAAGTCGAGGGGAAAATGTCAATATATACATTGCTATATGGTGAACTAAGCCTTAGGCCAGCCACAATGTAGAGGACCTGACCCTTAGAAACTTAAAAGTGAGCTAGAATCTTTAAAAGTTCAAATCTTTATAAGTAAAAAGATTGATGAAAATGAATAACCAAGTGTTTTAATTGACATCAGAAGATCAAAACAATAAACCCTGAGAACATAGAAAAAAGATAAATAAAGATATGAGCAGAACTTAATACCACAGAAAACGTATAAAATTCAGGTGAGGTAGTAAGTCCAAAGAATATTCTTTGAAAAGATTTAAAAGACACACTTTGATTAAGGAAAACAAAAACATAAGTAAAGAATATACAGAAAGAATCACGACAATGTTATAGCAGAGAATATATGAAATGCCAGTAAATTTGAACATTTCTGTAAAGCGGACCATTTCCTAGCTCCTAAAGTTTACCAAAACTGACACAAGAGGAAATCATTTAAGGTCATCATGTCTGCCCTTGGCATTCTCGGAACGCCCTGGCCTGAGAATGCAGCATCTGTAGTCCATGGTAACCTGCGGAGAGGGGGCGTGGCTGAGGGAGGTTGGAAGACTGCCCTCACTGAAGGAGTGGGTGTGTCCATCTCTGCTGTGACTGAACAAAGGGCAGGGGAGCAGGAGGCCCAGGGCAGGGCCCTCAGAGACAGGCAGACACAGTGGGGTGTCACAAGAATTTAGGCCCAGGCCAAAGGGCGCCTTCTTTGTCTGCACAGCTGCCCAATCTCTCACCTTTCCACTCAGGCCGCCCTCTTATTTGAAGTGTGTTTGGAACCTGTCCGCGCAGTACACCTCGCTGCACAGCTAACCATAGGTCAGGGCATCGTAGCTTCCTGCCAGGTGACCGAAGTTCACAGGCAAATGGGTCCCTGGGACACATGCGGAGAGGCTCCTGCCCGGGCCACAGGCCGCCCACTGGCCCTGCCCCAGATCGAAGGCTGAAAAGAAGCCATGTCTGAGTCCACTGCCTCTCGAATGAGTATTGGACCAACACTTGTAGAAAACGGGGTCCTTGCGGGCAACTCATTGGAGGGACACAAATAAATCTTTGCCGACTTTCTGCTGAAGCTTACCAGCGTTCACACCTAAGCCTCTTACAAGGTCAGCTGTTTAGCTAAACATGAGCTCATGATCTAAATTTACACAATATTGAAGTAATCAGCTACAAAGTGAGACAATCAGCAAAAACAATCAATACCAGAATTAGATTCCCTAGGCCATCCATCTGATGTTGGAATAATCAGGTGCAAGGCAGAAAATATATATAAAACTGGAACTGAAACAAGAAACAAGGAAGTTTTCAAAGGCTGGTAGGATCTCTAAAATATTTTTAAAGTACATGTCGTTGATAAACCTAAATACTCAAAGGTTGTTTAATACCACAGATTAAGCATTGAGAAGAGTGAAATTATGCTGTTTTGAAAACTATGGCAGGTGAGATTTTCTGCCTCATTATATAAGATGATTTCTCTAAAAATAGACATTATTTCAAATAGTTATTGGCTGTGAAATAAGTTAAGTGTATTTCAAATGGCTTGTCTGCAAAGAAAGGTGAGATGTAGGGAATCATAGAAAGTCGAGGGGAAAATGTCAATATATACATTGCTATATGGTGAACTAAGCCTTAGGCCAGCCACAATGTAGAGGACCTGACCCTTAGAAACTTAAAAGTGAGCTGGAATCTTTAAAAGTTCAAATCTTTATAAGTAAAAAGATTGATGAAAATGAATAACCAAGTGTTTTAATTGACATCAGAAGATCAAAACAATAAACCCTGAGAACATAGAAAAAAGATAAATAAAGATATGAGCAGAACTTAATACCACAGAAAACGTATAAAATTCAGGTGAGGTAGTAAGTCCAAAGAATATTCTTTGAAAAGATTTAAAAGACACACTTTGATTAAGCAAAACACAAACATAATTAAAGAATATATAGAAAGAATCAGGACAATGTTATAGCAGAGAATATATGAAATGCCAGTAAATTTGAACATTTCTGTAAAGTTGACCATTTCCTAGCTCCTACAGTTTACCAAAACTGACACAAGAGGAAATCATTTAAGGTCATCATGTCTGCCCTTGGCATTCTCGGAACGCCCTGGCCTGAGAATGCAGCATCTGTAGTCCATGGTAACCTGCGGAGAGTGGGCGGGGCTGAGGGAGGCTGGAACACTGCCCTCACTGAGGGAGTGGGTGTGGACATCTCTGCTGTGACTGAACAAAGGGCAGGGGAGCAGGGGGCCCAGGGCAGGGCCCTCAGAGGCCGGCAGGCCCAGTGGGGTGTCACAAGCATTTAGGCCCAGTCCATAGGGCACCTTCTTTGTCTGCACAGCTGCCCAATCTCTCACTTTGCCACTCAGGCCACCCACTTAGTTGAAGTGTGTGTGGAACCTGTCCGTGCAGTATACCTCGCTGCACAGCTAACCATAGGTCTGGGCATCGTAGCTTCCTGCCAGGTGACCGAAGTTCGCAGGAGAGATGATTCCCAGGTTCACACGCAGAGAGGCTCCTGCCCGGGCCACAGGCCGCCCAATGCCCCTGCCCAAGATCAGGGGCCGAAAGCAGCCCTGTCTAAGTCCCCTACCGCTAGAGGGAGTATTGGACCAACACTTCTAGAAAACGGGGTCCTTGTGGGCAACTCATTGGAGGGACACAAAGAAATCTTTGCCGACTTTTTGCTGAAACTTACGAGCGTTCACACCTAAGCCTCTTACAAGGTCAGCAGTTTAGCTAAACATGAGCTCATGATCTATATTTACACAATAATGAAGAAATCAGCTACAAAGGGAGACAATCAGCAAAAACAATCAATACCAGAATTAGATTCCCTAGGCCATCCTTGAGATGTTGGAATAATCAGGTGCTAGGCAGAAAATATACATAAACCTGGAAATGAAACAAGGAACAAGGATGTTTTCAAAGACTGGTAGGATCTCTAAAACATTTTTAAAGTACATGTCATTGATAAAGCTAAATACTCAAAGGTTGTTTAATACAACAAATTAAGCAGTGAGAAGAGTGAAATTATGCTGTTTAGAAAACTATGGAAGGTGAGATATTCTGCCTAATTATATAAGATGATTTCTCTAAAAAATACACATTATTTCAAAGACTTATTGGCTGTGAAATAAGTTAAGGGTATTTCAAATGGCTTGTCTGCAAAGAAAGGTGAGATGTAGGGAATCACAGAAAGCCGAGGGGATAATATGTCAATATATACATTGCTATATGGTGAACTAAGCCTTAGGCCGGCAACAGTGTAGAGGAATGGAACCTTAGAAGCGTACAAGTAAGCTGGAATCTTTAAAAGTTCAAATCTTTATAAGTAAAAAGATTTATTAAAATGAATAACCAAGTGTTTTACTTGACATCAGAAAATCAAAACAATAAACCCTGAGAACATAGAAAAAAGATAAATAAAGATATGAGCAGAACTTAATACAACAGAAAACGTATAAAATTCAGGTGATTTAGTAAGTCCAACGAATATTCTTTGTAAAGAGTTAAAAGACACACTTTGATTAAGGAAAACAAAAACATAAGTAAAGAATATACAGAAAGAATCAGGACAATGTTATAGCAGAGAATATATGAAATGCCAGTAAATTTGAACATTTGTGTAAAGCGGACCATTTCCTAGCTCCTAAAGTTTACCAAAACTGACACAAGAGGAAATCATTTAAGGTCCTCCTGTCTGCCCTTGGCATTCTCGGAACGCCCTGGCCTCCGAATGCATCATCTGTAGTCCATGGTAACATGCGGAGAGGGAGCGTGGCTGAGGGTGGTTGAAAGACTGCCCTCACTGAGGGAGTGGGAGTGGCCATTTCTGCTGTGACTGAACAAAGGGCAGGGGAGCAGGGGGCCCAGGGCAGGGCCCTCAGAGCCCGGCAGGCCCATTAGGGTGTCACAAGCATTTAGGACCAGTCCAAAGGGCGCCTTCTTTGTCTGCCCAGTTGCCCAAACTCTCACCTTTCCACTCAGGCCGCCCTCTTATTTGAAGTGTGTTTGGAACCTGTCCGCGCAGTACACCTCGCTTCACAGCTAACCATAGGTCAGGGCATCGTAGCTTCCTGCCAGGTGACCGAAGTTTGCAGGCAAATGGGTCCCGGGGACACATGCGGAGAGGCTCCTGCCCGGGCCACAGGCCGCCCACTGACCCTGCCCCAGATTGAAGGCTGAAAAGCAGCCATGTCTGAGTCCACTGCCTCTCGAAGGAGTATTGGACCAACACTTGTAGAAAACGGGGTCCTTGCGGGCAACTCATTGGAGGGACACAAATAAATCTTTGCCGACTTTCTGCTGAAGCTTACCAGCGTTCACACCTAAGCCTCTTACAAGGTCAGCTGTTTAGCTAAACATGAGCTCATGATCTAAATTTACACAATATTGAAGTAATCAGCTACAAAGTGAGACAATCAGCAAAAACAATCAATACCAGAATTAGATTCCCTAGGCCATCCATCTGATGTTGGAATAATCAGGTGCAAGGCAGAAAATATACATAAAACTGGAACTGAAACAAGAAACAAGGAGGTTTTCAAAGGCTGGTAGGATCTCTAAAACATTTTTAAAGTACATGTCGTTGATAAACCTAAATACTCAAAGGTTGTTTAATACCACAGATTAAGCATTGAGAAGAGTGAAATTATGCTGTTTTGAAAACTATGGCAGGTGAGATTTTCTGCCTCATTATATAAGATGATTTCTCTAAAAATAGACATTATTTCAAAGACTTATTGGCTGTGAAATAAGTTAAGTGTATTTCAAATGGCTTGTCTGCAAAGAAAGGTGAGATGTAGGGAATCACAGAAAGTCGAGGGGAAAATGTCAATATATACATTGCTATAGGGTGAACTAAGCCTTAGGCCAGCCACAATGTAGAGGACCCGACCCATAGAAACTTAAAAGTGAGCTGGAATCTTTAAAAGTTCAAATCTTTATAAGTAAAAAGATTGATGAAAATGAATAACCAAGTGTTTTAATTGACATCAGAAGATCAAAACAATAAACCCTGAGAACATAGAAAAAAGATAAATAAAGATATGAGCAGAACTTAATACCACAGAAAATGTATAAAATTCAGGTGAGGTAGTAAGTCCAAAGAATATTCTTTGAAAAGATTTAAAAGACACACTTTGATTAAGGAAAACACAAACATAATTAAAGAATATATAGAAAGAATCAGGACAATGTTATAGCAGAGAATATATGAAATGCCCGTAAATTTGAACATTTCTGTAAAGCGGACCATTTACTAGCTCCTACAGTTTACCAAAACTGACACAAGAGGAAATCATTTAATGTCATCATGTCTGCCCTTGGCATTCTCGGAACGCCCTGGCCTGAGAATGCAGCATCTGTAGTCCATGGTCATCTGCGGAGAGTGGGCGGGGCTGAGGGAGGCTGGAACACTGCCCTCACTGAGGGAGTGGGTGTGGCCATCTCTGCTGTGACTGAACAAAGGGCAGGGGAGCAGGGGGCCCAGGGCAGGGCCCTCAGAGCCCGGCAGGCCCAGTGGGGTGTCACAAGCATTTAGGCCCAGGCCATAGGGCGCCTTCTTTGTCTGCACAGCTGCCCAAACTCTCACTTTTCCACTCAGGCCACCCACTTAGTTGAAGTGTGTGTGGAACCTGTCCGCGCAGTATACCTCGCTGCACAGCTAACCATAGGTCTGGGCATCGTAGCTTCCTGCCAGGTGACCGAAGTTCGCAGGAGAGATGATTCCCAGGTTCACACGCAGAGAGGCTGCTCCACGGGCCTCAGGCCGCCCAATGCCCCTGCCCAAAATCGGGGGCTGAAAGCAGCCCTGTCTAAGTCCCCTACCGCTAGAGGGAGTATTGGACCAACACTTCTAGAAAACGGGGTCCTTGTGGGCAACTCATTGGAGGGACACAAAGAAATCTTTGCCGACTTTTTGCTGAAACTTACGAGCGTTCACACCTAAGCCCCTTACAAGGTCAGCTGTTTAGCTAAACATGAGCTCATGATCTAAATTTACACAATAATGAAGAAATCACCTACAAAGGGAGACAATCAGCAAAAACAATCAATACCAGAATTAGATTCCCTAGGCCATCCTTGAGATGTTGGAATAATCAGGTGCTAGGCAGAAAATATACATAAACCTGGAAATGAAACAAGGAACAAGGATGTTTTCAAAGACTGGTAGGATCTCTAAAACATTTTTAAAATACATGTCATTGATAAAGCTAAATACTCAAAGGTTGTTTAATACAACAAATTAAGCAGTGAGAAGAGTGAAATTATGCTGTTTAGAAAACTATGGAAGATGAGATTTTCTGCCTAATTATATAAGATGATTTCTCTAAAAAATACACATGATTTCAAAGACTTATTGGCTGTGAAATAAGTTAAGGGTATTTCAAATGGCTTGTCTGCAAAGAAAGGTGAGATGTAGGGAATCACAGAAAGCCGAGGGGATAATATGTCAATATATACATTGCTATATGGTGAACTAAGCCTTAGGCCGGCAACAGTGTAGAGGAATGGACCCTTAGAAGCGTACAAGTTAGCTGGAATCTTTAAAAGTTCAAATCTTTATAAGTAAAAAGATTTATGAAAATGAATAACCAAGTGTTTTACTTGACATCAGAAGATCAAAACAATAAACCCTGAGAACATAGAAAAAAGATAAATAAAGATATGAGCAGAAATTAATACCACAGAAAATGTATAAAATTCAGGTGAGGTAGTAAGTCCAAAGAATATTCTTTGAAAAGATTTAAAAGACACACTTTGATTAAGGAAAACACAAACATAATTAAAGAATATATAGAAAGAATCAGGACAATGTTATAGCAGAGAATATATGAAATGCCCGTAAATTTGAACATTTCTGTAAAGCGGACCATTTCCTAGCTCCTACAGTTTACCAAAACTGACACAAGAGGAAATCATTTAATGTCATCATGTCTGCCCTTGGCATTCTCGGAACGCCCTTGCCTGAGAATGCAGCATCTGTAGTCCATGGTAACCTGCGGAGAGTGGGCGGGGCTGAGGGAGGCTGGAACACTGCCCTCACTGAGGGAGTGGGTGTGGCCATCTCTGCTGTGACTGAACAAAGGGCAGGGGAGCAGGGGGCCCAGGGCAGGGCCCTCAGAGCCCGGTAGGCCCAGTGGGGTGTCACAAGCATTTAGGCCCAGGCCATAGGGCGCCTTCTTTGTCTGCACAGCTGCCCAAACTCTCACTTTTCCACTCAGGCCACCCACTTAGTTGAAGTGTGTGTGGAACCTGTCCGCGCAGTATACCTCGCTGCACAGCTTACCATAGGTCTGGGCATCGTAGCTTCCTGCCAGGTGACCGAAGTTCGCAGGAGAGATGATTCCCAGGTTCACACGCAGAGAGGCTGCTCCACGGGCCTCAGGCCGCCCAATGCCCCTGCCCAAGATCGGGGGCTGAAAGCAGCCCTGTCTAAGTCCCCTACCCCTAGAGGGAGTATTGGACCAACACTTCTAGAAAACGGGGTCCTTGTGAGCAACTCATTGGAGGGACACAAATAAATCTTTGCCGACTTTTTGCTGAAACTTACGAGCGTTCACACCTAAGCCTCTTACAAGGTCAGCTGTTTAGCTAAACATGAGCTCATGATCTAAATTTACACAATAATGAAGAAATCAGCTACAAAGGGAGACAATCAGCAAAAACAATCAATACCAGAATTAGATTTCCTAGGCCATCCTTGAGATGTTGGAATAATCAGGTGCTACGCAGAACATATACATAAACCTGGAAAAGAAACAAGGAACAAGGATGTTTTCAAAGACTGGTAGGATCTCTACAACATTTTTAAAGTACATGTCATTGATAAAGCTAAATACTCAAAGGTTGTTTAATACAACAAATTAAGCAGTGAGAAGAGTGAAATTATGCTGTTTAGAAAACTATGGAAGGTGAGATTTTCTGCCTAATTATATAAGATGATTTCTCTAAAAAATACACATTATTTCAAAGACGTATTGGCTGTGAAATAAGTTAAGGGTATTTCAAATGGCTTGTCTGCAAAGAAAGGTGAGATGTAGGGAATCACACAAAGCCGAGGGGATAATATGTTAATATATACATTGCTATATGGTGAACTAAGCCTTAGGCCGGCAACAGTGTAGAGGAATGGACCCTTAGAAACGTACAAGTAAGCTGGAATCTTTAAAAGTACAAATCTTTATAAGTAAAAAGATTGATGAAAATGAATAACCAAGTGTTTTACTTGACATCAGAAAATCAAAACAATAAACCCTGAGAACATAGAAAAAAGATAAATAAAGATATGAGCAGAACTTAATAAAACAGAAAACGTATACAATTCAGGTGATTTAGTAAGTCCAAAGAATATTCTTTGAAAAGAGTTAAAAGACACACTTTGATTAAGGAAAACAAAAACATAAGTAAAGAATATACAGAAAGATTCAGGACAATGTTATAGCAGAGAATATATGAAATGCCAGTAAATTTGAACATTTCTGTAAAGTGGACCATTTCCTAGCTCCTAAAGTTTACCAAAACTGACACAAGAGGAAATCATTTAAGGTCATCATGTCTGCCCTTGGCATTCTCGGAACGCCCTGGCCTCAGAATGCAGCATCTGTAGTCCATGGTAACCTGCGGAGAGGGGGCGTGGCGGAGGGAGGTTGGAAGACTGCCCTCACTGAGGGATTGGGTGTGGTCATCTCTGCTGTGACTGAACAAAGGGCAGGGGAACAGTGGGCCCAGGGCAGGGCCCTCAGAGCCCGGCAGACACAGTGGGGTGTCACAAGCATTTAGGCCCAGGCCAAAGGGTGCCTTGTTTGTCTGCACAGCTGCCCAAACTCTCACCTTTCCACTCAGGTCACCCTCTTATTTGAAGTGTGTTTGGAACCTGTACGCGCACTACACCACGCTGCACAGCCAAACATAGGTCAGGGCATCGTAGCTTCCTGCCAGGTGACCGAAGTTCGCAGGCAAATTGGTCCCTGGGACACATGCGGAGAGGCTCCTGCCCGGGCCACAGGCCGCCCACTGGCCCTGCCCCAGATCGAAGGCTGAAAAGCAGCCATGTCTTATTCCACTGCCTCTCGAAGGAGTATTGGACCAACACTTGTAGAAAACGGGGTCCTTGCGGGCAACTCATTTTAGGGACACAAATAAATCTTTGCCGACTTTCTGCTGAAGCTTACCAGCGATCACACCTAAGCCTCTTACAAGGTCAGCTGTTTAGCTAAACATGAGCTCATGATCTAAATTTACACAATATTGAAGAAATCAGCTACAAAGAGAGACAATCAGCAAAAACAATCAATACCAGAATGAGATTCCCTAGGCCATCCATCTGATGTTGGAATAATCAGGTGCAAGGCAGAAAATATACATAAAACTGGAACTGAAACAAGGAACAAGGAGGTTTTCAAAGGCTGGTAGGATCTCTCAAACATTTTTAAAGTACATGTCGTTGATAAACCTAAATACTCAAAGGTTGTTTAATACCACAGATTAAGCATTGAGAAGAGTGAAATTATGCTGTTTTGAAAACTATGGCAGGTGAGATTTTCTGCCTAATTATATAAGAAGATTTCTCTAAAAAATAGACATTATTTCAAAGACTTATTGGCTGTGAAATAAGTTAAGTGTATTTCAAATGGCTTGTCTGCAAAGAAAGGTGAGATGTAGGGAATCACAGAAAGTCGAGGGGAAAATGTCAATATATACATTGCTATATGGTGAACTAAGCCTTAGGCCAGCCACAATGTAGAGGACCTGACCCTTAGAAACTTAAAAGTGAGCTGGAATCTTTAAAAGTTCAAATCTTTATAAGTAAAAAGATTTATTAAAATGAGTAACCAATGTTTTAATTGATATCAGAAGATCAAAACATAAACCCTGAGAACATAGAAAAAAGAAAAATAAAGATATGAGCAGAACTTAAAACAACAGAAAACGTATAAAATTCAGGTGATATAGTAAGTCCAAAGAATATTCTTTGACAAGATCTGAAAGACCCAGTTTGATTAAGGAAAACCAAAACATAATTAAAGAATATACAGAAAGAATCAGGACAATGTTATAGCAGAGAATATATGAAATGCCAGTAAATTTGAACATTTGTGTAAACTAAACCATTTCCTAGCTCCTAAAGTTTACCAAAACTGACACAAGAGGAAATCATTTAAGGTCATCATGTCTGCCCTTGGCATTCTCGGAACGCCCTGGCCTCAGAATGCAGCATCTGAAGTCCATGGTAACCTGCGGAGAGGGGGCGTGGCTGAGGGAGCTTGGAAGACTGCCCTCACAGAGGGAGTGGGTGTGGCCATCTCTGCTGTGACTGAACAAAGGGCAGGGGAGCAGGGGGCCCACGGCAGGGCCCTCAGAGCCCGGCAGACCCAGTAGGGTGTCACAAGCATTTAGGCCCAGGCCAAAGGGCGCCTTCTTTGTCTGCACAGCTGCCCAAACACCCACCTTTCCACTCAGGCCGCCCTCTTATTTCAAGTGTGTTTGGAACCTGTCTGCGCATTACACCTCGCTGCACAGCTAACCATAGGTCAGCGCATCGTAGCTTCCTGCCAGGTGACCGAAGTTCGCAGGCAAATGGGTCCCTGGGACACATGCGGAGAGGCTCCTGCCGGGACCACGGGCCGCCTACTGGCCCTGCCCCAGATCGAAGGCTGCAAGTCAGCCATGTCTGAGTCAAATGCCTCTCGTAGGAGAATTGGACCAACACTTGTAGAAAACGGGGTCCTTGCGGGCAACTCATTGGAGGGACACAAATAAATCTTTGCCGACTTTCTGCTGAAGCTTACCAGCGTTCACAACTAAGCCTCTTACAAGGTCAGCTGTTTAGCTAAACATGAGCTCATGATCTAAATTTACACAATATTGAAGAAATCAGCTACAAAGAGAGACAATCAGCAAAAACAATCAATACCAGAATGAGATTCCCTAGGCCATCCATCTGATGTTGGAATAATCAGGTGCAAGGCAGAAAATATACATAAAACTGGAACTGAAACAAGGAACAAGGAGGTTTTCAAAGGCTGGTAGGATCTCTGAAACATTTTTAAAGTACATGTCGTTGATAAACCTAAATACTCAAAGGTTGTTTAATACCACAGATTAAGCATTGAGAAGAGTGAAATTATGCTGTTTTGAGAACTATGGCAGGTGAGATTTTCTGCCTAATTATATAAGAAGATTTCTCTAAAAAATAGACATTATTTCAAAGACTTATTGGCTGTGAAATAAGTTAAGTGTATTTCAAATGGCTTGTCTGCAAAGAAAGGTGAGATGTAGGGAATCACAGAAAGTCGAGGGGAAAATGTCAATATATACATTGCTATATGGTGAACTAAGCCTTAGGCCAGCCACAATGTAGAGGACCTGACCCTTAGAAACTTAAAAGTGAGCTGGAATCTTTAAAAGTTCAAATCTTTATAAGTAAAAAGATTTATTAAAATGAGTAACCAATGTTTTAATTGATATCAGAAGATCAAAACATAAACCCTGAGAACATAGAAAAAAGAAAAATAAAGATATGAGCAGAACTTAAAACAACAGAAAACGTATAAAATTCAGGTGATATAGTAAGTCCAAAGAATATTCTTTGACAAGATTTGAAAGACCCAGTTTGATTAAGGAAAACCAAAACATAATTAAAGAATATACAGAAAGAATCAGGACAATGTTATAGCAGAGAATATCTGAAATGCCAGTAAATTTGAACATTTGTGTAAACTAAACCATTTCCTAACTCCTAAAGTTTACCAAAACTGACACAAGAGGAAATCATTTAAGGTCATCATGTCTGCCCTTTGCATTCTCAGAATGACCTGGCCTCAGAATGCAGCATCTGTAGTCCATGGTTACCTGCGGAGAGGGGGCGTGGCTGAGGGAGGTTGGAACACTGCCCTCACTGAGGGTGTGGGTGTGGCCATCTCTGCTCTGAATGAACAAAAATCAGGGGAGCAGGGGGCCAGGGCAGGGCCCTCAGAGCCCCGCAGGCCCAGTGGGGTGTCATAAGCATTTAGGCCCAGGCCAAAGGGCGCCTTCTTTGTCTGCACAGCTGCCCAAACTCTCACCTTTCCACTCAGGCCACCATCTTACTTGAAGTGTGTGTGGAACCTGTCCGCGCAGTATACCTCGCTGCACAGCTAACCATTGGTCTGGGCTTCGTAGCTTCCTGCCAGGTGACCGAAGATCACAGGCATATGGGTCCCTGGGACACACGCGGAGAGGTTCCTGCCCGGGCCACAGGACGCCCACTGCCACGGCACCACATCAGGGGCCACAAATAAGCCCTCTCTGAATCCCCTCCTTCTAGAGGGAGTATTGACCAACACTTGTAGAAAACGGGTCCTAGCGGGCAACTCATTGGAGGGACACAAATAAATCTTTGCCGACTTTCTGCTGAAGCTTACGAGGGTTCACACCTAAGCCTATTACAAGGTCAGCTGTTTAGCTAAACATGAGCTCATGATCTAAATTTACACAATAATGAAGAAATCAGCTACAAGCGGAGAAAAGCAGCAAAAACAATCAATACCAGAATTAGATTCCCTAGGCCATCCATCAGATGTAGGAATAATTAAGTGCAAGGCAGAAAATATACAAAAACTTGGACTGAAACAAGGAACAAGGATGTTTTCAAAGACTGGTAGGATCTCTAAAACATTTTAAAAGTACATGTCATTGATAAAGCTAAATACTCAAAGGTTGTGTAATACAACAGATTCATCATTGAGAAGAGTGAAATTATGCTGTTATGAAAACTATGGCAGGTCATATTTTCTGCCTAATTATATAAGAAGATTGCTCTAAAAAATACATATTATTTCAAAGACTTATTGGCTGTGAAATAAGTTATGGGTATATCAAATGGCTTGTCTGCAAAGAAAGGTGAGATGTAGGAAATCACAGAAAGTCGAGGGGAAAATAGGTCAATATATACTTTGCTATATTGTGAACTAAGCCTTAGGCCAGCAACAATGTAGAGGACCTGACCCTTAAAAACTTACAAGTAAGCTGGAATCTTGAAAAGTTCAAATCATTATAAGTAAAAAGATTTATTAAAATGAATAACCAAGTGTTTTATTTGATATCAGAAGATCAAAACAATAAACCCTGAGAACATAGAAAAAAGATAAATAAAGATATGAGCAGAAGTTAATGCAACAGAAAACGCATAAAATTCAGGTGATGTAGTAAGTCCAAAGAATATTCTTTGAAAAGATTTAAAAGACACACTTTGATTAAGAAAAACAAGAACATAAGTAAAGAATATACAGAAAGAATCAGGACAATGTTATAGCAGAGAATATATGAAATGCCAGTAAATTTGAATATTTCTGTAAAGTGGACCATTTCCTAGCTCCTAAAATTTACCAAAACTGACACAAGAGGAAATCATTTAAGGTCATCATGTCTGCCCTTGGCATTCTCAGAACGCCCTGGCCTCAGAATGCAGCATCTGTAGTCCATGGTAACCTGCGGAGAGGGGGCGGGGCTGAGGGAGGTTGGAACACTGCCCTCACTGAGGGAGCGGGTGTGGCCATCTCTGCTGTGACTGAGAAAAGGGGAGGGGAGCAGTGGGCCCAGTGCAGGACCCTCAGAGCCCGGCAGGCCCAGTGGGGTGTCACAAGCATTTAGGACCAGGCCAAATGGAGCGTTCTTTGTCTGCATAGCTGCCCAAACTCTCACATTTCCACTCATGCCTCCCTCTTACTTGAAGTGTTTGTGGAACCTGTCCACGCAGTACACCTCGCTGCACAGCTAACCATAGGTCTGGGCATCGTGGCTTCCTGCCAGGTGACCGAAGTTCACAGGCAGATGTGTCCCTGGGACACACGCAAAGCGGCTCCTGCCTGAGCAGCAGGCCGCCCACTGCCTCTGCCCCAGATCGGAGGCCTCAAATCAGCCCTGTCTGAGTCCCCTGCCTCTAGAGGGAATATTGGACCAACACTTGTAGAAAACGGGGTCTTCGCGGGCAACTCATTGGAGGGACACAAATAAATATTTGCTGACTTTCTGCTGAAGCTCACGAGCGTTCACACCTAAGCCTCTTACAAGGTCTGCTGTTTAGCTAAACATGAGCTCATGATCTAAATTTACACAATAATGAAGTAATCAGATACAAGGGGACACAATCTGCAAAAACAATCAATACCAGAATTAGATTCGCTAGGCCATCCATCAGACGTTGGAATAATCAGGTGCAAGGCCGAAAATATACATAAAACTGGAACTGAAACAAAGAACAAGGATGTTTTCAAAGACAGGTAGGATCTCTAAAACATTTTTAAAGTACATGTCATTGATAAAGCTAAATACTCAAAGGTTGTGTAATACAACAGATTCATCATTGAGAAGAGTGAAATTATGCTGTTTTGAAAACTATGGCAGGTGAGATATTCTGCCTAATAATATGAGAAGATTTCTCTAAAAATACACATTATTTCAAAGACTTATTGGCTGTGAAATAAGTTAAGGGTATTTCAAATGGCTTGTCTGCAAAGAAAGGTGAGATGTAGGAAATCACAGAAAGTCTAGGGGAACATAGGTCAATATATACATTGCTCTATGGTGAACTAAGCCTTAGGCCAGCAACAATGTAGAGGACTTGACCCTTAGAAACTTACAAGTAAGCTGGAATCTTGAAAAGTTCAAATCTTTATAAGTAAAAAGATTTATTAAAATGAATAACCAAGTGTTTTATTTGACATAAGAAGATCAAAACAATAAACCCTGAGAACATAGAAAAAAGATAAATAAAGATTTGAGCAGAACTTAATACAACAGAAAACGTATACAATTCAGGTGATTTAGTAAGTCCAAAGAATATTCTTTGAAAAGATTTAAAAGACACACTTTGATTAAGGAAAAGAAAAAAATAAGTAAAGAATATACAGAAAGAATCAGGACAATGTTATAGCAGAGAATATATGAAATGCCAGTAAATTTGAACATTTCTGGAAACTAAACCATTTCCTAGCTCATAAGTTTACCAAAACTGACACAAGAGGAAATCATTTAAGGTCATCATGTCTGCCCTTGGCATTCTCGGAACGCCCTGGCCTCAGAATGCAGCATCTGTAGTCCATGGTAACCTGTGGAGAGGGGGCGTGGCTGAGGGAGCTTGGAAGACTGCCCTCACAGAGGGAGTGGGTGTGGCCATCTCTGCTGTGACTGAACAAAGGGCAGGGGAGCAGGGGACCCACGGCAGGGCCCTCAGAGCCAGGCAGACCCAGTAGGGTGTCACAAGCATTTAGGCCCAGGTCAAAGGGCGCCTTCTTTGTCTGCACAGCTGCCCAAACACCCACCTTTCCACTCAGGCCGCCCTCTTATTTCAAGTGTGTTTGGAACCTGTCTGCGCAGTACACCTCGCTGCACAGCTAACCATAGGTCAGGGCATCGTAGCTTCCTGCCAGGTGACCGAAGTTCGCAGGCAAATGTGTCCCTGGGACACATGCGGAGAGGCTCCTGCCGGGACCACAGGCCGCCTACTGGCCCTGCCCCAGATCGAAGGCTGCAAGGCAGCCATGTCTGAGTCAAATGCCTCTCGAAGGAGTATTGGACCAACACTTGTAGAAAACGGGGTCCTTGCGGGCAACTCATTGGAGGGACACAAATAAATCTTTGCCGACTTTCTGCTGAAGCTTACCAGCGTTCACACCTAAGCCTCTTACAAGGTCAGCTGTTTAGCTAAACATGAGCTCATGATCTAAATTTACACAATATTGAAGAAATCTGCTACAAAGAGAGACAATCAGCAAAAACAATCAATACCAGAATGAGATTCCCTAGGCCATCCATATGATGTTGGAATAATCAGGTGCAAGGCAGAAAATATACATAAAACTGGAACTGAAACAAGGAACAAGGAGGTTTTCAAAGGCTGGTAGGATCTCTGAAACATTTTTAAAGTACATGTCGTTGATAAACCTAAATACTCAAAGGTTGTTTAATACCACAGATTAAGCATTGAGAAGAGTGAAATTATGCTGTTTTGAGAACTATGGCAGGTGAGATTTTCTGCCTAATTATATAAGAAGATTTCTCTAAAAAATAGACATTATTTCAAAGACTTATTGGCTGTGAAATAAGTTAAGTGTATTTCAAATGGCTTGTCTGCAAAGAAAGGTGAGATGTAGGGAATCACAGAAAGTCGAGGGGAAAATGTCAATATATACATTGCTATATGGTGAACTAAGCCTTAGGCCAGCCACAATGTAGAGGACCTGACCCTTAGAAACTTAAAAGTGAGCTGGAATCTTTAAAAGTTCAAATCTTTATAAGTAAAAAGATTTATTAAAATGAGTAACCAATGTTTTAATTGATATCAGAAGATCAAAACATAAACCCTGAGAACATAGAAAAAAGAAAAATAAAGATATGAGCAGAACTTAAAACAACAGAAAACGTATAAAATTCAGGTGATATAGTAAGTCCAAAGAATATTCTTTGACAAGATTTGAAAGACCCAGTTTGATTAAGGAAAACCAAAACATAATTAAATAATATACAGAAAGAATCAGGACAATGTTATAGCAGAGAATATCTGAAATGCCAGTAAATTTGAACATTTGTGTAAACTAAACCATTTCCTAACTCCTAAAGTTTACCAAAACTGACACAAGAGGAAATCATTTAAGGTCATCATGTCTGCCCTTTGCATTCTCAGAATGACCTGGCCTCAGAATGCAGCATCTGTAGTCCATGGTTACCTGCGGAGAGGGGGCGTGGCTGAGGGAGGTTGGAACACTGCCCTCACTGAGGGAGTGGGTGTGGCCATCTCTGCTCTGAATGAACAAAAATCAGGGGAGCAGGGGGCCAGGGCAGGGCCCTCAGAGCCCCGCAGGCCCAGTGGGGTGTCATAAGCATTTAGGCCCAGGCCAAAGGGCGCCTTCTTTGTCTGCACAGCTGCCCAAACTCTCACCTTTCCACTCAGGCCACCATCTTACTTGAAGTGTGTGTGGAACCTGTCCGCGCAGTATACCTCGCTGCACAGCTAACCATTGGTCTGGGCTTCGTAGCTTCCTGCCAGGTGACCGAAGATCACAGGCATATGGGTCCCTGGGACACACGCGGAGAGGTTCCTGCCCGGGCCACAGGACGCCCACTGCCACGGCACCACATCAGGGGCCACAAATAAGCCCTCTCTGAATCCCCTCCTTCTAGAGGGAGTATTGACCAACACTTGTAGAAAACGGGTCCTAGCGGGCAACTCATTGGAGGGACACAAATAAATCTTTGCCGACTTTCTGCTGAAGCTTACGAGGGTTCACACCTAAGCCTATTACAAGGTCAGCTGTTTAGCTAAACATGAGCTCATGATCTAAATTTACACAATAATGAAGAAATCAGCTACAAGCGGAGAAAAGCAGCAAAAACAATCAATACCAGAATTAGATTCCCTAGGCCATCCATCAGATGTAGGAATAATTAAGTGCAAGGCAGAAAATATACAAAAACTTGGACTGAAACAAGGAACAAGGATGTTTTCAAAGACTGGTAGGATCTCTAAAACATTTTAAAAGTACATGTCATTGATAAAGCTAAATACTCAAAGGTTGTGTAATACAACAGATTCATCATTGAGAAGAGTGAAATTATGCTGTTATGAAAACTATGGCAGGTCATATTTTCTGCCTAATTATATAAGAAGATTGCTCTAAAAAATACATATTATTTCAAAGACTTATTGGCTGTGAAATAAGTTATGGGTATATCAAATGGCTTGTCTGCAAAGAAAGGTGAGATGTAGGAAATCACAGAAAGTCGAGGGGAAAATAGGTCAATATATACTTTGCTATATTGTGAACTAAGCCTTAGGCCAGCAACAATGTAGAGGACCTGACCCTTAAAAACTTACAAGTAAGCTGGAATCTTGAAAAGTTCAAATCATTATAAGTAAAAAGATTTATTAAAATGAATAACCAAGTGTTTTATTTGATATCAGAAGATCAAAACAATAAACCCTGAGAACATAGAAAAAAGATAAATAAAGATATGAGCAGAAGTTAATGCAACAGAAAACGCATAAAATTCAGGTGATGTAGTAAGTCCAAAGAATATTCTTTGAAAAGATTTAAAAGACACACTTTGATTAAGAAAAACAAGAACATAAGTAAAGAATATACAGAAAGAATCAGGACAATGTTATAGCAGAGAATATATGAAATGCCAGTAAATTTGAATATTTCTGTAAAGTGGACCATTTCCTAGCTCCTAAAATTTACCAAAACTGACACAAGAGGAAATCATTTAAGGTCATCATGTCTGCCCTTGGCATTCTCAGAACGCCCTGGCCTCAGAATGCAGCATCTGTAGTCCATGGTAACCTGCGGAGAGGGGGCGGGGCTGAGGGAGGTTGGAACACTGCCCTCACTGAGGGAGCGGGTGTGGCCATCTCTGCTGTGACTGAGAAAAGGGGAGGGGAGCAGTGGGCCCAGTGCAGGACCCTCAGAGCCCGGCAGGCCCAGTGGGGTGTCACAAGCATTTAGGACCAGGCCAAATGGAGCGTTCTTTGTCTGCATAGCTGCCCAAACTCTCACATTTCCACTCATGCCTCCCTCTTACTTGAAGTGTTTGTGGAACCTGTCCACGCAGTACACCTCGCTGCACAGCTAACCATAGGTCTGGGCATCGTGGCTTCCTGCCAGGTGACCGAAGTTCACAGGCAGATGGGTCCCTGGGACACACGCGAAGCGGCTCCTGCCTGAGCAGCAGGCCGCCCACTGCCTCTGCCCCAGATCGGAGGCCTCAAATCAGCCCTGTCTGAGTCCCCTGCCTCTAGAGGGAATATTGGACCAACACTTGTAGAAAACGGGGTCTTCGCGGGCAACTCATTGGAGGGACACAAATAAATCTTTGCTGACTTTCTGCTGAAGCTCACGAGCGTTCACACCTAAGCCTCTTACAAGGTCAGCTGTTTAGCTAAACATGAGCTCATGATCTAAATTTACACAATAATGAAGTAATCAGATACAAGGGGACACAATCTGCAAAAACAATCAATACCAGAATTAGATTCGCTAGGCCATCCATCAGACGTTGGAATAATCAGGTGCAAGGCCGAAAATATACATAAAACTGGAACTGAAACAAAGAACCAGGATGTTTTCAAAGACAGGTAGGATCTCTAAAACATTTTTAAAGTACATGTCATTGATAAAGCTAAATACTCAAAGGTTGTGTAATACAACAGATTCATCATTGAGAAGAGTGAAATTATGCTGTTTTGAAAACTATGGCAGGTGAGATATTCTGCCTAATAATATGAGAAGATTTCTCTAAAAATACACATTATTTCAAAGACTTATTGGCTGTGAAATAAGTTAAGGGTATTTCAAATGGCTTGTCTGCAAAGAAAGGTGAGATGTAGGAAATCACAGAAAGTCGAGGGGAAAATAGGACAATATATACATTGCTCTATGGTGAACTAAGCCTTAGGCCAGCAACAATGTAGAGGACTTGACCCTTAGAAACTTACAAGTAAGCTGGAATCTTGAAAAGTTCAAATCTTTATAAGTAAAAAGATTTATTAAAATGAATAACCAAGTGTTTTATTTGACATCAGAAGATCAAAACAATAAACCCTGAGAACATAGAAAAAAGATAAATAAAGATTTGAGCAGAACTTAATACAACAGAAAACGTATACAATTCAGGTGATTTAGTAAGTCCAAAGAATATTCTTTGAAAAGATTTAAAAGACACACTTTGATTAAGGAAAAGAAAAACATAAGTAAAGAATATACAGAAAGAATCAGGACAATGTTATAGCAGAGAATATATGAAATGCCAGTAAATTTGAACATTTCTGTAAACTAAACCATTTCCTAGCTCATAAGTTTACCAAAACTGACACAAGAGGAAATCATTTAAGGTCATCATGTCTGCCCTTGGCATTCACGGAACGCCCTGGCCTCAGAATGCAGCATCTGTTGTCCATGGTAACCTGCGGAGAGGGGGCGTGGCTGAGGGAGCTTGGAAGACTGCCCTCACAGAGGGAGTGGGTGTGGCCATCTCTGCTGTGACTGAACAAAGGGCAGGGGAGCAGGGGGCCCACGGCAGGGCCCTCAGAGCCCGGCAGACCCAGTAAGGTGTCACAAGCATTTAGGCCCAGGCCAAAGGGCGCCTTCTTTGTCTGCACAGCTGCCCAAACACCCACCTTTCCACTCAGGCCGCCCTCTTATTTCAAGTGTGTTTGGAACCTGTCTGCGCAGTACACCTCGCTGCACAGCTAACCATAGGTCAGGGCATCGTAGCTTCCTGCCAGGTGACCGAAGTTCGCAGGCAAATGGGTCCCTGGGACACATGCGGAGAGGCTCCTGCCGGGACCACAGGCCGCCTACAGGCCCTGCCCCAGATCGAAGGCTGCAAAGCAGCCATGTCTGAGTCAAATGCCTCTCGAAGGAGTATTGGACCAACACTTGTAGAAAACGGGGTCCTTGCGGGCAACTCATTGGAGGGACACAAATAAATCTTTGCCGACTTTCTGCTGAAGCTTACCAGCGTTCACACCTAAGCCTCTTACAAGGTCAGCTGTTTAGCTAAACATGAGCTCATGATCTAAATTTACACAATATTGAAGAAATCAGCTACAAAGAGAGACAATCAGCAAAAACAATCAATACCAGAATGAGATTCCCTAGGCCATCCATCTGATGTTGGAATAATCAGGTGCAAGGCAGAAAATATACATAAAACTGGAACTGAAACAAGGAACAAGGAGGTTTTCAAAGGCTGGTAGGATCTCTGAAACATTTTTAAATTACATGTCGTTGATAAACCTAAATACTCAAAGGTTGTTTAATACCACAGATTAAGCATTGAGAAGAGTGAAATTATGCTGTTTTGAGAACTATGGCAGGTGAGATTTTCTGCCTAATTATATAAGAAGATTTCTCTAAAAAATAGACATTATTTCCAAGACTTATTGGCTGTGAAATAAGTTAAGTGTATTTCAAATGGCTTGTCTGCAAAGAAAGGTGAGATGTAGGGAATCACAGAAAGTCGAGGGGAAAATGTCAATATATACATTGCTATATGGTGAACTAAGCCTTAGGCCAGCCACAATGTAGAGGACCTGACCCTTAGAAACTTAAAAGTGAGCTGGAATCTTTAAAAGTTCAAATCTTTATAAGTAAAAAGATTTATTAAAATGAGTAACCAATGTTTTAATTGATATCAGAAGATCAAAACATAAACCCTGAGAACATAGAAAAAAGAAAAATAAAGATATGAGCAGAACTTAAAACAACAGAAAACGTATAAAATTCAGGTGATATAGTAAGTCCAAAGAATATTCTTTGACAAGATTTGAAAGACCCAGTTTGATTAAGGAAAACCAAAACATAATTAAAGAATATACAGAAAGAATCAGGACAATGTTATAGCAGAGAATATCTGAAATGCCAGTAAATTTGAACATTTGTGTAAACTAAACCATTTCCTAACTCCTAAAGTTTACCAAAACTGACACAAGAGGAAATCATTTAAGGTCATCATGTCTGCCCTTTGCATTCTCAGAATGACCTGGCCTCAGAATGCAGCATCTGTAGTCCATGGTTACCTGCGGAGAGGGGGCGTGGCTGAGGGAGGTTGGAACACTGCCCTCACTGAGGGAGTGGGTGTGGCCATCTCTGCTCTGAATGAACAAAAATCAGGGGAGCAGGGGGCCAGGGCAGGGCCCTCAGAGCCCCGCAGGCCCAGTGGGGTGTCATAAGCATTTAGGCCCAGGCCAAAGGGCGCCTTCTTTGTCTGCACAGCTGCCCAAACTCTCACCTTTCCACTCAGGCCACCATCTTACTTGAAGTGTGTGTGGAACCTGTCCGCGCAGTATACCTCGCTGCACAGCTAACCATTGGTCTGGGCTTCGTAGCTTCCTGCCAGGTGACCGAAGATCACAGGCATATGGGTCCCTGGGACACACGCGGAGAGGTTCCTGCCCGGGCCACAGGACGCCCACTGCCACGGCACCACATCAGGGGCCACAAATAAGCCCTCTCTGAATCCCCTCCTTCTAGAGGGAGTATTGACCAACACTTGTAGAAAACGGGTCCTAGCGGGCAACTCATTGGAGGGACACAAATAAATCTTTGCCGACTTTCTGCTGAAGCTTACGAGGGTTCACACCTAAGCCTATTACAAGGTCAGCTGTTTAGCTAAACATGAGCTCATGATCTAAATTTACACAATAATGAAGAAATCAGCTACAAGCGGAGAAAAGCAGCAAAAACAATCAATACCAGAATTAGATTCCCTAGGCCATCCATCAGATGTAGGAATAATTAAGTGCAAGGCAGAAAATATACAAAAACTTGGACTGAAACAAGGAACAAGGATGTTTTCAAAGACTGGTAGGATCTCTAAAACATTTTAAAAGTACATGTCATTGATAAAGCTAAATACTCAAAGGTTGTGTAATACAACAGATTCATCATTGAGAAGAGTGAAATTATGCTGTTATGAAAACTATGGCAGGTCATATTTTCTGCCTAATTATATAAGAAGATTGCTCTAAAAAATACATATTATTTCAAAGACTTATTGGCTGTGAAATAAGTTATGGGTATATCAAATGGCTTGTCTGCAAAGAAAGGTGAGATGTAGGAAATCACAGAAAGTCGAGGGGAAAATAGGTCAATATATACTTTGCTATATTGTGAACTAAGCCTTAGGCCAGCAACAATGTAGAGGACCTGACCCTTAAAAACTTACAAGTAAGCTGGAATCTTGAAAAGTTCAAATCATTATAAGTAAAAAGATTTATTAAAATGAATAACCAAGTGTTTTATTTGATATCAGAAGATCAAAACAATAAACCCTGAGAACATAGAAAAAAGATAAATAAAGATATGAGCAGAAGTTAATGCAACAGAAAACGCATAAAATTCAGGTGATGTAGTAAGTCCAAAGAATATTCTTTGAAAAGATTTAAAAGACACACTTTGATTAAGAAAAACAAGAACATAAGTAAAGAATATACAGAAAGAATCAGGACAATGTTATAGCAGAGAATATATGAAATGCCAGTAAATTTGAATATTTCTGTAAAGTGGACCATTTCCTAGCTCCTACAGTTTACCAAAACAGACACAAGAGGAAATCATTTAAGGTCATCATGTCTGCCCTTGGCATTCTCAGAACGCCCTGGCCTCAGAATGCAGCATCTGTAGTCCATGGTAACCTGCAGAGACGGGGCGGGGCTGAGGGAGGTTGGAACACTGCCCTCACTGAGGGAGCAGGTGTGGCCATCTCTGCTGTGACTGAGAAAAGGGGAGGGGAGCAGTGGGCCCAGTGCAGGACCCTCAGAGCCCGGCAGGCCCAGTGGGGTGTCACAAGCATTTAGGACCAGGCCAAATGGAGCGTTCTTTGTCTGCATAGCTGCCCAAACTCTCACATTTCCACTCATGCCTCCCTCTTACTTGAAGTGTTTGTGGAACCTGTCCACGCAGTACACCTCGCTGCACAGCTAACCATAGGTCTGGGCATCGTGGCTTCCTGCCAGGTGACCGAAGTTCACAGGCAGATATGTCCCTGGGACACATGCGAAGAGGCTCCTGCCTGAGCCGCAGGCCGCCCACTGCCTCTGCCCCAGATCGGAGGCCTCAAAGCAGCCCTGTCTGAGTCCCCTGCCTCTAGAGGGAATATTGGACCAACACTTGTAGAAAACGGGGTCTTCGCGGGCAACTCATTGGAGGGACACAAATAAATCTTTGCTGACTCTGCTGAAGCTCACGAGCGTTCACACCTAAGCCTCCTACAAGGTCAGCTGTTTAGCTAAACATGAGCTCATGATCTAAATTTACACAATAATGAAGTAATCAGATACAAGGGGACACAATCTGCAAAAACAATCAATACCAGAATTAGATTCGCTAGGCCATCCATCAGACGTTGGAATAATCAGGTGCAAGGCCGAAAATATACATAAAACTGGAACTGAAACAAAGAACAAGGATGTTTTCAAAGACAGGTAGGATCTCTAAAACATTTTTAAAGTACATGTCATTGATAAAGCTAAATACTCAAAGGTTGTGTAATACAACAGATTCATCATTGAGAAGAGTGAAATTATGCTGTTTTGAAAACTATGGCAGGTGAGATATTCTGCCTAATAATATGAGAAGATTTCTCTAAAAATACACATTATTTCAAAGACTTATTGGCTGTGAAATAAGTTAAGGGTATTTCAAATGGCTTGTCTGCAAAGAAAGGTGAGATGTAGGAAATCACAGAAAGTCGAGGGGAAAATAGGTCAATATATACATTGCTCTATGGTGAACTAAGCCTTAGGCCAGCAACAATGTAGAGGACTTGACCCTTAGAAACTTACAAGTAAGCTGGAATCTTGAAAAGTTCAAATCTTTATTAGTAAAAAGATTTATTAAAATGAATAACCAAGTGTTTTATTTGACATCAGAAGATCAAAACAATAAACCCTGAGAACATAGAAAAAAGATAAATAAAGATTTGAGCAGAACTTAATACAAAGGAAAACGTATAAAATCCAGGTGATGTAGTAAGTCCAAAGAATATTCCTTGACACGATTTAAAAGACCCTGTTTGATTAAGGAAAACAAAGATATAAGTAAAGAATATACAGAAAGAATCAGGACAATGTTATAGCAGAGGATATCTGAAATGCCAGTAAATTTGAACATTTGTGTAAACTGAACCATTTCCTAGCTCCTAAAGTTTACCAAAACTGACACAAGAGGAAATCATTTAAGGTCATCATGTCTGCCCATGGCATTCTCAGAACGCCCTGGCCTCAGAATGTAGCATCTGTAGTCCATGGTATCCTCCGCAGTGGGGGCGGGGCTGAGGGTGGTTGGAACACTGCCTTCACTGAGGGAGTGGGTGTGGCCATCTCTGCAGTGACTGAACAAAGGGCAGGGGAGCAGGGTGCCCAGGGCAGGGCCCTCAGAGCCCGGCAGGCCCAGAGGAGTGTCACAAGCATTTAGGCCCAGGCCAAAGGGCGCCTTCTCTGTCTGCACAGCTGCCCAAACTCTCACCTTTCCACTCAGGCCACCCTCTTACTTGAAGTGTGTGTGGAACCTGTCCGCGCATTAAACCTCGCAGCACAGCTAACCATTTTTCTGGGCTTCGTAGCTTCCTGCCATGTGAACGAAGTTCACAGACAGATGGGTCACTGCGACACACGCAGAGAGGCTCCTGCCCGGGCCACAGGCCGCCCACAGCCCCTGCCCAAGATCGGGGGCTGAAAGCAGCGCTGTCTATGTACCCTACCCCTAGAGGGAGTATTGGACCAACACTTCTAGAAAACGGGGTCCTTGTGGGCAACTCATTGGAGGGACACAAATAAATCTTTGCCGACTTTTTGCTGAAACTTACGAGCGTTCACACCTAAGCCTCTTACAAGGTCAGCTGTTTAGCTAAACATGAGCTCATGATCTAAATTTACAAAATAATGAAGAAATCAGCTACAGGGGGAGACAGTCAGCAAAAACAATCAATACCAGAATTAGATTCCCTAGGCCATCCATCAGACTATGGAATAATCAGGTGCAAGGCAGAAAATATACATAAAACTGGAAATGAAACAAGGAACAAGGATGTTTTCAAAGACTGGTCGGATCTCTAAAACATTTTTAAATACATGTCATTGATAAAGCTAAATACTCAAATGTTGTGTAATACAACAGATAAATGAATGAGAAGATTGAAATTATGCTGTTTTGAAATCTATGGCAGGCCAGATTTTCTGCCTAAATATATAAGAAGATTTCTCTAAAAAAATACACATTATTTCAAAGACTTATTGGCTATGAAATAAGTTAAGGGTATTTCAAATGGCTTGTCTGCAAAGAAAGGTGAGATGTAGGAAATCACAGAAAGTCGAGGTGAAATTAGGTCAATATATACTTTGCTATATTGTGAACTAAGACTTAGGCCAGCAACAATGTAGAGGACCTGACCCTTAGAAACTTACAAGTAAGCTGGAATATTAAAAAGTTCTAATCTTTAAAAGTAAAAAGATTTATTAAAATGAATAACCAAGTGTTTTAATTGACATCAGAAAATCAAAACAATAAACCCTGAGAACATAGAAAAAAGATAAATAAAGATATGTGCAGAACTTAATACAACAGAAAACGTATAAAATTCAGGTGAGGTAGTAAGTCCAAAGAATATTATTTAACAAGATTTAAAAGACACACTTTGATTAAGGAAAACCAAAACATAAGTAAGGAATATACAGAAAGAATCAGGACAATGTTATAGCAGAGAATATATGAAATGCCAGTAAATTTGAACATTTCTGTAAAGTAGATCATTTCCTAGCTCCTAAAGTTTACCAAAATTGACACAAGAGGAAATCATTTAAGGTCATCATGACTGCCCTTGGCATTCTCGGAATGCCGTGGCCTCAGAATGCAGCATCTGTAGTCCATGGGAACCTGCGGAGAGGGGGCGGGGCTGTCGGAGTTTGGAACACTGCCCTCACTGAGGGAGTGGGTGTGGCCATCTCTGCTGTGACTGAACAAAGTGCAGGGGAGCAGGGGGCCCAGGGCAGTGCCCTCAGAGCCCGGCAGTCCCAGTGGGGTGTCACAAGCATTTAGGCCCAGGAAATAGGGCACCTTCTTTTTCTGCACAGCTGCCCAAACTCTCACCTTTCCACTCAGGCGCCCTATAACTTGAAGTGTGGGTTGAACCAGTCCGCGGAGTACACCTCGCTGCAAAGCTAAACATAGGTCTGGGCATCTTAGGTTCCTCCCAGTTGACCGAAGTTGGCAGGCAGACGGGTCGTTGGACACACACGGGGAGGCTCCTGCCCGGGCCACAGGCCGCCCAAAGCCTCTAAACCAGATCGGGGGCAGCAAAGCAGTCCTGACTGTGTCTCTGCCTCTAGAGGGAGGAGTGGACCAAACTTGTAGAAAACGGGGTCCACGCGGGCAACTCATTGGAGGGACACAAATAAATCTTTGCCGACTTTCTGCTGAAGCTTACGAGCATTCACACCTAAGCCTCTTACAAACTCAGCTGTTTAGCTAAACATGAGCTCATGATCTAAATTTACACAATAATGAAGAAATCAGCTACAAGGGGAGACAAGCAGCAAAAACAATCAATACCAGAATTAGATTCCCTAGGCCATCCATCAGATGTTGGAATAATCAGGTGCAAGGCAGAAAATATACAAAAAACTGGAATTGAAACAAGGAACAAGGATGATTTCAAAGACTGGTACGATCTCTAAGACATTTTTAAAGTACATGTCATTGATAAAGCTAAATACTCAAAGGTTGTGTAATACAACAGATTCATCATTGAGAAGAGTGATATTATGCTGTTTTGAAATGTATGGCAGGTCAGATTTTCTGCCTAAATATATAAGAAGGTTTCTCTAAAAAATACACATTATTTCAAAGACTTATAAGCTGTGAAATAAGTTAAGGGTATTTCAAATGGCTTGTCTGCAAAGAAAGGGGAGATGTAGGGAATCACAGAAAGTCGAGGGGAAAATAAGTCAATACATACATTTCTATATGGTGAACTAAGCCTTAGGCCAGCAACAATGTAGAGGTCATGACCCTTAGAAACTTACAAGTAAGCTGAAATCTTCAAAAGTTCAAATATTTATAAGGAAAAAGATTTATTAAAATGAATAACCAAGTGTTTTAATTGACATCAGAAGATCAAAACAATAAACCCTGAGAACATAGAAAAAAGATAAATAAAGATATGAGCAGAACTTAATACAACAGAAAACTTATGAAATTCAGGTGAGGTAGTAAGCCCAAAGAATATTATTTGACAATATTTAAAAGACACAGTTTGATTAAGGAAAACAAAAACGTAAGTAAAGAATATACAGAAAGAATCAGGACAATGTTATACCAGAGAATATCTGAAATGCCAGTAAATTTGAACATTTCTGTAAAGTGGACCATTTCCTAGCTCCTAAAGTTTACCAAAATTGACACAAGAGGAAATCATTTAAGGTCATCATGACTGCCCTTGGCATTCTCGGAACGCCCTGGCCTCAGAATGCAGCATCTGTATTCCATGGGAACCTGCGGAGAGGGTGCGGGGCTGAGGGAGGTTGGAACACTGCCCTCACTGAGGGAGTGGGTGGGGGCATTTCTGCTGTGACTGAACAAAGGGCAGGGGAGCAGGGGGCCAACTGCCGGGCCCTCAGAGCCCGGCAGGCCCAGTGGGGTGTCACAAGCATTTAGGCCCAGGTCAAAGGGAGCCTTCTTTGTCTGCACAGCTGCCCAAACTCTCACCTTTCCACTCAAGCCGCCCTATTACTTGAAGTGTGGGTGGAACCTGTCCGCGCACTACGCCTCGCTGCAAAGCTAACCATAGATCAGGGCATCGTAGCTTCCTGCCAGGTGACCGAAGTTCGCAGGCAGACGTTTCGTGGGACACACACGGGGAGACTCTTGCCAGGGCCACAGGCCGCCCAACGCCACTACCCCAGATCGGGGGCAGCAAAGCAGTCCTGACTGTCTCCCTGCCTCTAGAGGGATTAGTGAAACAACACTTGTAGAAATCGGGGTCCGCGCGGGCCACTAATTGGAGGGACACAAAAAAACCTTTGCCGACTTTCTGCTGAAGCTTACGAGCGTTCACACCTAAGCCTCTTACAAAGTCAGCTGTTTAGCTAAACATGAGCTCATGATCTAAATTTACACAATAATGAAGAAATCAGCTACAAGGGGAGACAAGCAGCAAAAACAATCAATACCAGAATTAGATTCCCTAGGCCATCCATCAGATGTTGTAATAATCAGGTGCAAGGCATAAAATATACACAAAACTGGAATTGAAACAAGGAACAAGGATGATTTCAAAGACTGGTATGATCTCTAAAACATTTTTAAAGTACATGTCATTGATAAATCTAAATATTCAAAGGTCGTGTAATACAACAAATTCATCATTGTGAAGAGTGAAATTATGATGTTTTGTAATCTATGGTTGGTCAGATTTTCTGCCTAAATATACAAGAAGGTTTCTCTAAAAAATACACAGTATTTCAAAGACGGATAAGCTGTAAAATAAGTTAAGGGCATTTCAAATGGCTTGTCTGCAAAGAAAGGGGAGATGTAGGGAATCACAGAAAGTCGAGGGGAAAATAGGTCAATATACACTTTACTATATTGTGAACAAGCCTTAGGCCAGCAACAATCTAGAGGACCTGACCCTTAGAAACTTACAAGTAATTTGGAATTTTCAAAATTTCAAATGTTTATAAGTAAAAAGATTTATTAAAATGAGTAAGCAAGTGTTTTAATTGACATCAGTAGATCAAAACAATAAACTCTGAGAACATAGAAAAAAGATAAATAAAGATATGAGCAGAACTGAATACAACGGAAAACGTATAAAATTCAGGTGATGTAGTAAGTCCAAAGAATATTCTTTGACAAGATTTAAAAGACACAGTTTGATTAAGAAAAACAAAAACGTAAGTAAAGAATATAAAGAAAGAATCAGGACAATGTTATAGCAGAGAATATCTGAAATGCCAGTAAATTTGAACATTTGTGTAAACTGAACCATTTCCTAGCTTCTAAAGTTTACCAAAACTGACACAAGAGGATATCATTTAAGCTCATCATGTCTGCCCTTGGCATTCCCAGAACGCCCTGGCCTCAGAATGCATCATCTGTAGTCCATGGTAACCTGCGCAGTGGGGGCGGGGCTGAGGGTGGTTGGAACACTGCCCTCACTGAGGGAGTGGGTGTGGCCATCTCTGCGGTGACTGAACAAAGGGCAGGGTAGCAGGGTGCCCAGGGCAGGGCCCTCAGAGCCCGGCAGGCCCAGTGGGGTGTCACAAGCATTTAGGCCCAGGCCAAAGGGCGCCTCCTTTGTCTGCACAGCTGCCCAAATTCTCACCTTTCCACTCAGGCCACCCTCTTACTTGAAGTGTGTGTGGAACCTGTCCGCGCAGTACACCTCGCTGCAAAGCTAACGTAAGTTCTGGGCATCGTAGCTTCCTGCCAGGTGACAGAATTTCGAAGGCAGATGGGTCGTGGTACAGTCGCGGGGAGCCTCCTGCCCGGGCCACACACGCCGCCAAAAGCCACTACCCCAGATCGGTGGCAGCAAAGCATTCCTGTCTGAGTCCCTGCCTCTAGAGGGAGTATAAGACCAACACTTGTAGAAAACGGGGTCCTCGGGGGCAACTCATTGGAGGGACACAAATAAATCTTTGCCGACTTTCTGCTGAAGCTTACCAGCGTTCACACCTAAGCCTCTTACAAGGTCAGCTGTTTAGCTAAACATGAGCTCATGATCTAAATTTACACAATAATGAAGAAATCAGCTACAAGCGGAGAAAAGCAGCAAAAACAATCAATACCAGAATTGGATTCCCTAGGCCATCCATCAGATGTTGGAATAATCAAGTGCAAGGCAGAAAATATTCATGAAACTGGAACTGAAACAAGGAAGAAGGATGTTTTCAAAGACTGGTAGGATCTCTAAAACATTTTTAAAGTACATGTCATTGATAAAGCTAAATACTCAAAGGTTGTGTAATACAACAGATTCATCATTGAGAGAGTGAAATTATGCTGTTGTGACAACTATGGCAGGTCATATTTTCTGCCTAATTATATAAGAAGATTTCTCTAAAAAATACACATTATTTCAAAGAGTTATTGGCTGTGAAATAAGTTAAGGGTATTTTAAATGGCTTGTCTGCAAAGAAAGGTGTGATGTAGGGAATCACAGAAAGTCGAGGGGAAAATAGGTCAATATATACATTGCTCTACGACGAACTAAGCCTTAGGCCAGAAACAATGGAGAGGACCTGACCCTTAGAAACTTACAAGTAAGCTGAAATATTCAAAATCTCAAATCTTTAAAAGTAAAAAGATTTATGAAAATGAATATCCAAGTGTTTTAATTGACATCAGAAGATCAAAAGAATAAACCCTGGGAACATAGAAAAAAGATAAATAAAGATATGAGCAGAACATAACACAACTGAAAACGCATAAAATTGAGGTGATGTAGTAAGTCCAAAGAATATTCTTTGAAAAGATTTAAAAGACACACTTTCATTAAGAAAAAACAAGAACATAAGTAAAGAATATACAGAAAGAATCAGGACAATGTTATAGCAGAGAATATATGAAATGCCAGTAAATTTGAACATTTGTGTAAAGTGGACTATTTCCTAGCTCCTAAAGTTTACCAAAACTGACACAAGAGGAAATCATTTAAGGTCATCATGTCTGTCCTTGGCATTCTCAGGATGCCCTGGCCTCAGAATGCCGCATCTGTAATCCAAGGTAACCTGCGGAGAGGGGGCGGGGCTGAGGGAGGTTGGAGCACTGCCCTCACTGAGGGAGTGGGAGTGGCCATCTCTGCTTTGACTGAGAAAAGGGTAGGGGAGCAGTGGGCCCATTGCAGGACCCTCAGAGCCCGGCAGGCACAGTCGGGTGTCTCAAGCATTTAGGCACAGGACAAAGGAAGCCTTCTTTGTCTGCACTGCTGCCCAAACTCTCACCTTTCCACTCAGGCCGCCCTCTTACTTGAAGTGTTTGTGGAACCTGTCCACGCAGTACACCTCGCTGCACAGCTAACCATAGGTCTGGGCATCGTGGCTTCCTGCCAAGTGACTGACGTTCACAGGCAGATGGTTCCCTGGGACACACGCGGAGAGGCTCCTGCCCGAGCAACAGGCCACCCACTGCCTCTGCCCCAGATCGGGGTTCTCAAAGCAGCCCTGTCTGAGTCCCCTGCCTCTTGAGAGAGTATTGGACCAACACTTGTAGATAACGGGGTCCTCGCGGGCAACTCATTGGAGGAACACAAATAAATCTTTGCTGACGTTCTGATGAAGCTTACGAGCGTTCACACCTAAACCTCTTACAAGGTCAGCTGTTTAGCTAAACATGAGCTCATGATCTAAATTTACACAATAATGAAGAAATCAGCTACAAGGGGAGTCAATCTGCAAAAACAATCAATACCAGAGTTAGATTCCCTAGGCCATCCATCAGACGTTAAAATAATCAGGTGCAAGGCAGAAAGTATACATAAAATTGGAACTGAAACAAGGAACAAGGATGTTTTCAGAGACTGGTAGGATCTCTAAAAGATTTTTAATGTACATGGCATTGGTAAAGCTAAATACTCAAAGGTTGTGTAATACATCAGATTCATCATTGAGAAGAGTGAAATTATGCTGTTTTGAAAACTATGGCAGGTGAGATTTTCTGCCTAATAATATGAGAAGATTTCTCTAAAAATACACATTATTTCAAAGACTTATTGGCTGTGAAATAAGTTAAGGTTATTTCAAATGACTTGTCTGCAAAGAAAGGTGAGATATAGGAAATCACAGAAAGTCGAGGGGAAAATAGGTCAATATATACTTTGCTATATTGTGAACTAAGCCTTAGGCCAGCAACAATGTAGAGGACCTGACCCTTAGAAACTTACAAGTAAGCTTGAATATTCAAAAGTTCAAATATTTTATGTAAAAAGCTTTATTAAAATGAATAACCAAGTGTTTTATTTGACATCAGAAGATCAAAACAATAAACCCTGAGAACATAGAATAAAGATAAATAAATATATGAGCAGAACTTAATACCACAGAAAACGTATAAAATTCAGGTGAGGTAGTAAGTCCAAAGAATATTATTTGACAAGATTTAAAAGACACACTTTGATTAAGAAAAACAAAAACATAAGTAAAGAATATATAGAAAGAATCAGGACAATGTTATAGTAGAGAACATATGAAATGCTAGTAAATTTGAACATTTCTGTAAAGTGGACCATTTCCTAGCTCCTAAAGTTTACCAAAATTGACACAAGAAGAAATCATTTAAGGTCAACATGACTGCCCTTTACATTCCCAAAACGCCCTGGCCTCAGAATGCAGCATCTGTAGTCCATGGTAACCTGCCGTTAGGGGGCGGGGCTGAGGGAGGTTGGAACACAGCCCTCACTGAATAAGTGGGTGTGGCCATCTCTGCTGTGACTGAACAAAGGGCAGGGGAGCAGGGGTCCCAGGGCAGGGCCCTCAGAGCCCGGCAGGCCCAGTGGGGTGTCACAAGCATGTAGGCCCAGGATAAAGGGCGCCTTCTTTGTCTGCACAGCTGCCCAAACACTCACCTTTCCACTCAGGCCGCCCTATTACTTGAAGTGTGTGTGGAACCTGTCCGCGCAGTACACCTCGCTGCACAGCTAACCATAGGTCTGGACATCGTAGGTTCCTGCCAGGTGACCGAAGTTCGCAGGCAGTTGGGTCCCTGGGACACACGCAGAGAGGCTTCTGCCCGGGCCACAGGCCGCCCACTGCCACTTTCCCAAATCGTGGGGCGCAAAGCAGCCCTGTCTGAGGTCGTGCCTCTAGAGGGAGTAGTGGACCAACACTTGTAGAAAACGGAGTGCTCCCGGGCAACTCATTGGAGGGACACAAATAAATCTTTGCAGACTTTCTGATGAAGTTTACGAGTGTTCACACCCAAGCCTCTTACAAAGTCAGATGTTTAGCTAAACATGAGCTCATGATCTAAATTTACACAATAATGAAGAAATCAGCTACAGGGTGAGACAATCAGCGAAAATAATCAATACCAGTATTAGATTCCCCAGGCCATCGATCAGACGTTGGAATAATCAAGTGCAAGGCAGAAAATATACATAAAACTGGAACAGAAACAAGGAACAAGGATGTTTTCAAAAACTGGTAGGATCTCTAAAACATTTTTGAATTACATGTCATTGATAAAGCTAAATACTCAAAGGTTGTGTAATACAACAGATTCATCATTGAGAAGAGTGAAATTATGCTGTTTTGAAAACTATGGCAGGTCAGTTTTTCTGCCTCAATATATAAGGAGATTTCTCTAAAAAATACACATTATTTCAAAGATTTATTGGCTGTGAAATAAGTTAAGGGTATTTCAAATGGCTTGTCTGCAAAGAAAGGTGAGATGTAGGGAATCACAGAAAGTCGAGGGGAAAATAGGTCAATATATACTTTGCCATATTGTGAAATTAGCCTTAGGCCAGCAACAATGTAGAGGACCTGACCGTTAGAAACTTACAAGTAAGCTGGAATCTTTAAAATTTCAAATCTTTATAAGTAAAAAGGTTTTTTTAAAATGAATAACCAAGTGTCTTAATTGACATCAGAAGAACAAAACAATAAACTCTGAGAACATAGAAAAAAGATAAATAAATATATGAGCAGAACTTAATACCACAGAAAACGTATAAAATTCAGGTGAGGTAGTAAGTCCAAAGAATATTCTTTGAAAAGATTTAAAAGACACACTTTCATTAAGAAAAAACAAGAACATAAGTAAAGAATATACAGAAAGAATCAGGACAATGTTATAGCAGAGAATATATGAAATGCCTGTAAATTTGAACATTTTTGTAAAGTGGACCATTTCCTAGCTCCTAAAGTTTACCAAAATTGACACAAGAGGAAATCATTTAAGGTCATCATGTCTGCCCTTGGCATTATCGGAATGCCCTGGACTCAGAATGCAGCATCTGTAGTCCATGGTAACCTGCGGAGAGGGGTCGGGGCTGAGGGATGTTGGAACACTGCCCTCACTGAGGGAGTGGGTGGGGGCATTTCTGCTGTGACTGAACAAAGGGCAGGGGAGATGGGGGCCAACGGCAGGGCCCTCAGAGCCCGGCACGCCCAGTCGGGTGTCACAAGCATTTAGGCCCAGGCCAAAGTGTGCCTTCTTTGTCTGCACAGCTGCCCAAACTCTCACCTATCCACCCAGGCCGCCCTCCAACTTGAAGTGTGTGTGGAACTTGTCGGCAGAGTACGCCTCCCTGCACAGGTATCCATAGGTCTGGGCATCGTAGTTTCCAGCCAGGTGACCGAAGGTAGCAGGCAGTAGTGTCCCTGGGACACGCGTGGCGAGGTTCCTGCCCAGGCCCTTCACCACCCAGTGCCCCTTCCCCAGAGTGGGGGCATCAAAGCAGCCCTGTCTGAGTCCCCTGCCTCTAGAGGGAGTATTGGACAACACTTCTAGATAACGGGGTAATTGCGTGCAAATCATTGGAGGGACACAAATAAACGTTTGCCGACTTCCTGCTGAAGCTTATGAGTGTTCACACCTAAGCGTCTTTCAGGGACAGCTGGTTAGCTAAACATGAGCTCATGATCTAAATTTACACCATAATGAAGAAATCAGATACAAGTGGAGACAATCATCAAAAACAATAAATACCAGAATTAGATTCCCTAGTCCATCCATCAGATGTTGGCATAATCAGGTTCAAGGCAGAAAATATACATAAATTTAGAACTGAAACAAGGTACAAGGATGTTTTATAAGACAGGTAGGATACTTAAAACACGTTTAAAGTACATGACATTGATAAAGCTAAAAACTCAAAGGTTGTGTAATACAACAGATTAATCATGGAGAAGAGTGAAATTATGCTGTTTTGAAAAATATGGCAGATCAAATTTTCTGCCTATTTATATAAGAAGATTTATCTAAAAAAATACACAGTATTTCAAAGACTTATTGGCTGTGAAATAAGTTAAGGGTATTTCAAATGGCTTGTCTGCAAAGAAAGGTGAGATGTAGGAAATCACAGAAAGTCGAGGGGAAAATAGGTCAATATATACTTTGCTATATTGTGAACTAAGCCTTAGGCCAGCCACAATGTAGAGGACCTGACCCTTTGAAACTTACAAGTAAGCTGGAATCTTCAAAAATTTCAACTCTTTATAATTAAAAGGATTTATTAAAATTAATAACCTATTGTTTTATTTTACATTAGAAGATCAAAACAATAAATCGTGAGAACAAAGAAAACATATAAATGAAGATATGAGCAGAACTTAATAAAACAGAAAACGTATAAAATTGAGGTGATTTAGTAAGTCAAAAGAATATTCTTTGAAAAGATTTTAAAAACACACTTTGATTAAGCAAAAGAAAACAGAAGAAAATAATATACTGAAAGAATCAGGACAATGTTATACCAGAGAATATTAAAATGCCAGTAAATTTGAACATTTCTGTAAAGTGGACAATTTCCTATCTCCTAAAGTTTACCAAAACTGACACAAGGGGTACTCATTTAAGGCCATCATGTGTGCCCTTGGCATCCTCTGTATGCCCAGGGCTAAGGATGCAGCCTCTGGAGTTCATGGCAAACTGTGGAGAGAGGGCGGGGCTGCAGGATGTTGGAACACTGTCCTTACTGAGGGTGTGTGTGTGGCCATCTCTGGTGTGACTGAACAAATGGCAGGGGAGCAGGGGTGCCAGGGCAGGGCCCTCAGAGCATGGCAGGACCAGTGGCGTGGCACAAGCATTAAGGCTCAGGATAAAGAGAACATTCTTGCGCTGCATGGCAGCCCAACGTCTCATTTTTCCTCTCAGGCCACCCTCCTACTTGAAGTGTGTGTGGAAGCTTTCCACGTAGTACACCAAGCTGAACAGGTAACCATAGGTTTGGGTATCGTAACTTCCTGCCACGTGACCGAATGTCGCACCAGGTGGGTCCCTGGGAAATTCACGGAGAGGCTCCTGCCCGGGCCTGGGCCACTCGATGCCCCTTCCCCAAAGCGGGGGCCACAAACAGCTGTGTCTGAGTCCCATGCCTCTAGAGGGAGTATTGGACCAACACTTCTATAAAATGTTATTTTTTTTGTGGGAAATTTAGTTGTGGTTCACAACTAAATCTTTGCTGACTTTCTGCTGAAGCTCTCGTGCGTTCACACCTACGACTCTTACAAAGTCAGCTGTTTAGCTAAACATGAGCTCATGATCTAAATTTACACAATAATGAAGAAATCAGCTACAAGTGGAGACAATCAGCAAAAGCATTCAATACCAGAATTAGATTCCCAAGTCCATCCATCAGATGGTGGAATAATCAGCTGCAAGTTAGACAATATACATACAACTCGAACTGAAACAAGGAACAAGGATGTTTTAAAAGACTGGTAGGATCTTTAAAACATTTTTAAAGTACATGTGATTGATAAAGCTAAATACTCAAAGGTTGTGTAATACAACAGATTCATCATTGAGAAGAGTGAAATTATGCTGTTTTGAAAAATATGGCAGGTCAGATTTTCTGCCTAATTATATATAGAAGAATTATCTAAAAAATACACCTTATTTCAAAGACTTATTGGCTGTGATATAAGTTAAGGGTATTTCAAATGGCTTGTCTGCAAAGGTGAGATGTAGGAAACACAGAAAGTCGAGGGGAAAATATGTCAATATATACATTGCTATATGGTGAACTAAGCCTTAGGCCAGCAATAATATGGAGGACCTGAACCTCAGATACTTACAAGTAAGCTGGATTCTTCAGAAATTTCAAGTCTTTATAATTAAAAAGATTTTTTTTAAATTAATTACCAATTGTTTTATTTGACATCACATGATCAAAACAATGAACCCTGAGAACATAGAAAAAATAAATAAATATATGAGCAGAACTTAATAAAACAGAAAACGTATAAAAGTGAGGTGATTTAGTAAGTCAAAAGAATATTCTTTGAAAATATGCCTTTTTCATCACAATGCTCCATGCCCTTTTCATCACAATGCTCCATGACCCTGGTCATCACAATACTCCACAAGCTTGTCATAAGAATGCTCCATGACACTTGTCATCACAATGCTACATGTCCACTGTCATCACAATGCTCCATGACACCTGTTATCACAATGTTCAATGCCACTTGTCATTACAGTGCTCCATGACGCTCGTCATCACAATTATCCATGGTTTTCTCATCAAAAGGCTACACGGTCTTGCCATCACAATGCTCCTTGCACCAGTCATCACAATGCTCCATGTCCTTTGTCATCACAATTCTCGCCGTCCTAGTCATCACAATGCTCCATGACACTTCTCATCAAAATGTTACATGCTCTTTTCATCACGATTCTCCATGCACTTGTCATCGCAATGCTCCATGACCGCTTTCATAGCAAGCTCCATGCGCTTGTCATCACAATGCTTCATGACCTTGTCATCAAAATTCTCATTGGCCCTTGTCATCACAATGTTCCATGCCCCTGTCATCACAATACTGCATGACCCTTTTCATCACAATGCTCCAAGCCCGTGTCATCACAATGCTCCATTACCTTTGTCATCAGTCCGCCATGACACTTGGCATCACAATGCTCCATGCAATTGTCATCACAATGGACCATGACATATATCATCACAATGTTCACTGACACATGTCTTCACAATAATCCATGACCTTGTCATCACAATGCTCCATGCCCTTGTCATCACAATGTGCCATGCCCACTGTCATTACAATAATCCATGAAACTTGTCAAACAAATGCTCCAAGCCCCTGTCATCACAATGCTCCATACCTGTGTCATCACAATGCTTCATGACCGCTGTCATCACAGTGCTCCATGACGCCAGTCATCACAATGCTTTATACCTTTTGTCACCACAATGCTCCATGAACATTTCATCACAATGCTCTATGACCCTTCTCATCAAAATGCTCCATGAACTTGTCAATACAATCCTCCGTGACCCATGTATCACAGTGTTCCATGCCCTTGTCATCACAATGCTCATTACCCAATCTCAATACAATAATCAATGAAATTTTTCAGACGAATGCACCATGCGCTTGTCATCAAAATGCTCCATTACCGCTGTCATAACAATGCTCCCTGACCCCTGCCATCACAATGTTCCACGGCCTTCTCATCACAAGGCTCCATGACCCTTGTCATCACAATGCTCCAAGACCCCTGTAATCACAATGCACCAAGCACTTGTCATCACAAATCTCCATGACGCATGTCATCAGAATGCTCCATGGCCTTCTCATCACAATGCTCCTTTCCCTTGTCATCACAATGCTCCACGACCCCTGTAATCACAATGCTCCATGTCCATTTTCATCAGAATGCTCCATGAGACTTGTCATCACAAGGCTCCATGACCGTCTCATCACAATGCTCCAGGAATTTTTCATCAGAATTCTCCAATCCCTTGTCATCACAAAGCTCCAAGACGCTTGTCATCACAATACTCGATGCACTTCTCATCAAAATGCTCCATGCCATTATCATTACAATCCTCCATGACCCATGTATCACAGTGTTCCGTGCCCTTGTCATCACAATGCTCCATGTCCACTCTCATCACAATAATCTGTGAAAGTTTTCAGACTTATGCTCCATGCCCTTTTCATCACAATGTTCCATTACACCTGTCATAACAATGCTCCATGACCCCTGCCATCACAATATACCACGGCCTTGTCATCACAAGGCTCCATGACCCTTGTCATCACGGTGCTCCAAGATCCCTGTATTCACAATGCTCCATTCCCTTGTCATCACAAAGCTCCATGATGCATGTCATCAGAATGCTCCATGGCCTTCTCATCACAATTCACCATGCCTTTGTCAGCACAATGCTCCAAGAGCCCTGTAATCTCAATGCTCCATGCCCTTTTTCATCTCAATGCCGTTTGAACCCTGTCATCACAATGAACCAGGCCCATCATCATAATGCTTACATGCTATTGTCATCACAATGAAATCAAAATGCTCCATGATCTCTGTCATCACAATGCTCCAAACCCTTGTGATCACAATGTTCCATAAAACTTGTCATCACAATACTCCATGACCATTGTCATCACAACGCTCCATGAACACTGACAACATAATGATTTTGGACTCTTGACATAAAAATGCTCCATATAATTTTCATCAAAATGCTCCATGCCCTTGCCATTACAATCCTCCATGACCCATGTATCACAGTGTTCATTGCCCTTGTCTTCACAATGCCCAATGTCCGCTCTCATCACAATAATCAATGAAACATTTAAGACCTATGCTCCATGCACTTGTCGTGACAATGCTCCATTACACCTGTCATAACAATGCTCCATGACCCCTGCCATCACAGTGTTCCACGGCCTTGTCATCACAATGCTCCATGACCCTTGTCATCACAGTTCTCCAAGACTCCTGTAATCACAAAGCTCCATGCCCTTTGTCATCAAAAATCTCCATGATGCATGTCATCAGAATGCTCCATGGACTTCTCATCACAATGCTCCATGGCCTTGTCATCACAAAGCTCCAAGACCCATGTAATCACAGTGCTCCATGCCCCTTTATATCTCAATGATCTATGAACCCTGTCATCACAATGCACCATGACCCTTTTCATCACAATGCTCCATAACCAACGACATCAAAATGTTCCATAACCACTGTCATCAAAATGTTCCATGACATTTTTCATCAAATTGCTCCAGGACCCTGTAATCACAATGCTCCCTGCCATTCTCATCACAATGCACCACGCCCTTCTCATCAAAATGCTCCATGACATTTGTCATCACAAAGCTCCATGACCCTTGGCATCACAATGCTCCGTGACTCCAGTCATCACAATGCTTCATGACCTTTGTCATCACAACGGTCCATGCACTCATCATCACAAGGCTCTGTGACATTTGTCACCACAATGCTCCTTGAACTTTCAATCACAATGCTCTCTGACCCTTGTCATCACAGTGCTCCATGCCTTTGTCAGCACAATGCTCCATGACGCTTGTCATCACAATGCACCATGCTCTTGTCGTGTCAATGTTCCACAACCTTGTCATCACAGTGTTCCATAAACCTTGTAATCACAATGCTCCATTAACTTCTCATCAAAAACCTCTCTCACCACTGATATAACAATGTTCCTTCTGTAGTCATCACGATAAGCCCTCACCCCTGTCATCACATTGTTCCACGACCCCGTCATCACAATGCTACATGCCTTTATCATCACAGTGCTCCATGACCCCTAACATCACAATGTACCCTAACCCCTGTCATCAAAATGCTTCATGACCCTTTTCATCACAATGCTCCATGACCCCTGTCCTCACAATGCTCTGTGACTCCAGTCATCACAATGCTTCATGACCATTGTCATCACAATGGTCCATGCCCTCATCATCACAAGGCTCTGTGACCTTTGTCACCACAATGCTCCATGAACTTTTCATCACAATGCTCTGTGATGCTTGTCATCACAATGCTCCATGCCTTTGTCAGCACAATGCTCCATGACCACTGTCATCACAATGCTCCATGCGCTTGTCAGCACAATGCTCCATGACCCATGTCATCACAATGTGCCATGAGTTCGTCATCACATTGCTCCACAACCTTGTCATCACAATGCTCCATAAACCTTGTCATCGCAGTGCTCCATGCACTTCTCATCAGAATGCTCTCTCACCACTGATATCACAATGTTCCTTCACTAGTCATCACCATACACCCTCACCCCTGTCATCACATTGTTCCATGACACCGTCATCACAATGCTACATGCCCTTATCATCACAATGCTCCATGACCACGAACATCACAATGTTCCCTAACCCCTTTCATCAAAATGCTTCATGACCCCTTTCATCACAATGCTCTGTGACTCCAGTCATCAATATGCTTCATGAACTTTTCATCACAATGCTCTGTGACGCTTGTCATCAGAGTGCTCCATGCATATGTCAGCACAATGCTCCATGACCCATGTCATCACAATGTGCCATGCACATGTCATCAGAATGCTCCATGACCTTTGGCATCACAATGCTCCATTACCCTTGTCATCACAATGTTCCATGACCCTTGTCATCACAATACTCCATGCGCTTGTTAGCACAATGCTCCATGACCCATGTCATCACAATGTGCCATGCTTTTGTCATCAGAATGCTCCATGACCTTTGGCATCACAATGCTCCATTACCCTTGTCATAACAATGCGACATGACCGCTGCCATCACAATTTTCCACGGCCTTGTCATCACAAGGCTCCATGACCCTTGTCATCACAATGCACCAAGACGACTGTAATCACAATGTGAAATGCCCTTGTCATCACAAAGCTCCATGAAGCATGTCATAAGAATGCTCCTTGGCCTTCTCATCACATTACTGCATGCCTTTGTCATCACAATGCTCCATGACCCATGTCATCACAATGCACCATGCTCTTGTCATCTCAATGCTCCACAACCTAGTCATCACAATGCTAAATAAACCTTGTCATCACAATGCTCCATGTACTTCTCATCAAAATGCTCACTCACCACTGATATCACAATGTTCCATCTCTAGTCATCACAATACTCCCTCACCCCTGTCATCACAATGATCCATGACCCCATCATCACAAAGCTACGTGCCCTTATCATCACAATGCTCCATGACCCCTGACGTCACAATGTTCCATAACACCTGTCATCAAAATGCTCCATGACCTTTGTCATCACAATGCTCCATGACCCCTGTTATCACAATGCTCCATGACTCCAGTCATCACAATGCTTCATGACCTTTGTCATCAAAATGGTCCATGCCCTCATCATCACAAGTCTCTGTGACATTTGTCACCACAATGTTCCGTAAACTTTTCATCACAATGCTCTCTGACCCTTGTCATCACAATGCTCCATGCTTTTATCAGCACAATGCTCAATGACAATTGCCATTAAAATGCACCATGCTCTTGTCATCTCAATGCTCCACAACCTTGTCATCACAATGCTCCATAAACCTTGTCATCACAATGCTCCATGCACTTCTCATCAAAATGCTCTCTCACCGCTGACATCACAATGTTCCTTCACTAGTCATCACCATACTCCCTCATCCCTGTCATCATATTGTTCCATGACACCGTCATCACAATGCTACATGCCCCTATCATCCCAATGCTCCATGACCCCTACCATCACAATGTTCCCTAAACCCTGTCATCAACATGATCCATGACCATTTTCATCACAATGCTCCATGACCCCTGACATCACAATGTTCCATAACCCCTGTCATCAAATGTTCCATGACACTTTTCATCAAATTGCTCCAGGACCCTGTCATCACAATGCTCCCTGCCATTCTCATCACAATGCACCACGCCCATGTCACCACAATGCTCCATCCTCTTGTCATCACAATTCTCCATGACCACTGTCATCACAATGCTCCATGACTCCAGTCATCACAATGCTTCATGACCTTTGTCATCACAATGGTCATACCCTCATCATCACAAGGCTCTGTGACAGTGTCAACACAATGCTCAATGAACTTTTCACCACAAAGCTCTCTGACCCTTGTCACCTCAGTGTTCCATGCCTTTGTCAGCACAATGCTCAATGACCCTTGTCATCACAATGCTCCAAGCGCTTGTCAGCACAATGCTCCAGGACACATATCATCACAATGCACCATGCGTTTGTCATCACAATGCTCCACAACCTTGTCATCACAATGCTCCATAAACCTTTTCATCACAATGCTCCATGCACTTCTCATCAAAATGCTCCCTCTCCACTCATATCACAAAGTTCCATCACTAGTCATCACAATACTCAGTCAACCCTGTCATCACAATATTCCATGACCCCAGTAATCATAATGCTACATGCCCTAATCGTCACAATGCTCCATGACCCCCGACATCACAATGTTCCCTAAACCCTGTCATCAAAATGCTCCATGACACTTTTCATCTCAATTATCAATTAACCCGGTCATCACAATGCACCATGCCCATCATCATAATGCTTCATGCTATTGTCATCATAATGAAATCAAAATGCTCCATGACCTCTGTCATCACAATGCTACAAACCCTTGTGATCACCATATTCCATAACACTTGTCATCACACGTATCCATGGTCTTCTCATCACAATACTCCATGACCTTTGTCATCACAATGCTCAATACACTTGTCATCACAATGCTCCCTGACACTTGTCGTCAGTATGCTCCTTGAACACGGTCATGACAAAGCTACATGCCTTTTTCATCACAATGCTCCAAGGCGCCTGTAATCACAATGCTCCATGCCCTTGTCATCACAAAGATCCATGACGCATGTCATCACAATGCTCCATGGCCTTCTCATCACAATGCTCCATGGCCTTGTCATTACAGTGCTCCTAGAACCCTGGAATCACAATGTTCCATGCCCCTTTTAATCAGAGTGCTCCATTAGACTTGTTATCAAAGGGCTCCATGGTCTTCTCAACACAATACTCCAGGACCATGTCATCACAATGCTCCATTCCCTTGTCATTACAATCCTCCATGACCCGTGTATCATAGTGTTCCGTGCCCTTGTCATCACAATGCTCCATGCCAATTCTCATCACAATAATCCATGAAATTTTTCAGAACAATGCTCCATGCCCTTTTCATCACAATGCTCCATTACAACTGTCATAACAATGCTCCAGGACCGCTGCCATCACAATGTCCTATGGCCGTGTCATCAAAAGGTTCCATGACCCTTGTCATAACAGTGCTCCAGGACCACTGTAATCACAATGCTCCATGCCTTTGTCATCACAAGGCTCCATGACGCATGTCATCAGAATGCTTCATGGTATTCTCATCACAATGCTCCATGCCCTTGTCATCACAATGTTCCAAGACCCCTGAGATCACAATGCTCCATGCCCGTTTTCATCTCAGTTATCTATGAACCCTGTCATCACAATGCACCATGAGCCCTGAATGCAAAATGATCAGGGACTCTTGTCATTAAAATGCACCATGACCGTTGTCATCACAATGATCCATTCCCTTGTCATCCCAGTGCTCCATGAACCATGTAATCACAATGCTCCATGACGATTGTCATCACAGAGCTCCATGACCCTTTTCATCACAATGCTTCATGCCTTTGTCAACAAAATGCTACATGACCTTGTCATCAACATGCTCCAAGCACTTGTCATCACAATCCTCCATGAACTTTGGGATCACATTGCTTCATGCCCTTGTCATCACAATGCTCCATGCTCCTTGAAATCAAAATGATCCATGAACTCTGTCATTACAATGATCCAAAACCTTGTGATCACAATGTTCCATAACACTTGTCATCACAATGCTCCATGATGCCTGTCATCACAATAATCCATGCCCTTGTCATTACAATGCTCCATGACCTTTGTTATCACAATGCTCCCTGGCACTTGCCATCAGTATGCACTTGAACCATGTCACGACAATGTTGCATGCCTTTTTAATCACAATGATCCATGCCCTTTTCATCACAATGCTCCAAGACTCCTATAATCACAATGCTCCATGCCTTTTTCAGCAAAATGCTACAAGACCTTGTCACCACAAATCTGCATGCGCTTGTCATCACAATCCTCCATGAACCTTGGGATCACATTGCTTCATGATCTTGGCAACACAATGCTCTATGTTCCTTGAAATCAAAATGATCCATGACCATTTTCATCACAATGCTCTAAATGCTTGTGATCACAATGTTCCATAACACTTGTCATCACAACGCTCCATGATGCCTGTCATCACAATACTCCATGCCATTGTCATCACAATGCGCCATGGCCATTGTCATCACAATGCTCAATACACTTGTCATCACAATGCTCCATGACATTTGTCGTCAGAATGCTCCTTGAACACTCTCATAAAAAGACTCCATGCATTTTTCATCACAATGCTCCATCCAAATGTCATCACAATACTCCACAAGCTTGTCATCACAATGCTCCATGACCCCTGTCATCACAATGCTCCATGACACCTGTAATCACAATGCTTCGTGGCTCTTGTAATTAGAGTGCTCCATGACACTCGTCATGAACATAATCCATGGATTTCTCCTCACTATGCTCCACCGTCTTGCCATCACAATGATCCATTCTCTGATCATCACAATGCTCCAAGTCCCTTGTCATCATATTTCTCCACGTCCTCCTCATAACAATGCTACATGACATTTCTCATCACAATGTTACATGCTCTTGTCATCACAATTCTCCATGCACTTGTCTTCACAATGCTCCAAGACCCCTGTAAGCACAATGCTCCATGCCCTTGTCATCACAAAGCTCCATGACGCATGTCATCAGTATGCTCCATGGCTTTCTCATCACAATGCTCCAAGACCCCTATAATCATAATGATCCTTGCCGCTTTTCATGTCAATGCTCCATGAACCCTGTCATCACAATGCACCATGCCCATCATCGTAATGCTTCATGCTATTGTCATCACAATGAAATCAAAATGCTCCATGACCTCTGTCATTACCATACTCAAAACCCTAGTGCTCACATTGTCCCATAACACTTGTCATCACAATGCCCAATGACGCTCGTCATCACAATTATCAGTGGACTTCTCATCACAATGCTCCATAAACTTTGTCATCACAATGCTCAATTCACTTGTCATCACAATGTTGCCTGACACTTGTTGTAAGTATGCTCCTTGAAACCTGTCATGACAAGGCTCCATACATTTTTCATCAAAATGATCCATGCCCTTTTCATCACAGTACTCCAAGACCCCTGTAATCACAATGTCCCATGCCCTTGTCATCACAAAGCTCCATGATACATGTTATCAGAATGCTCCATGGCCTTCTCATCACAATGCTATTAGCACTTGTCATCACAATGCTCCAAGACCCCAGTAATCTCAAGGCCCCATGCCTCTTTCAGTGAGAATGCTCCAGGATAATTGTCATCACAAGGCTCCATGATCCGCTCATCACAATGCTCCAGGACGTTGTCATCAAAATGTTCCATTCCCTTGTCATCTCAATACTCCATGAATATTTTCAGCTCAATGCTCCATGACCTTCACATCACAATGCTCCATGACCCCTGTCATCACAATGCTCCATGACCTTTGTCATCACAATGCACAATACACTTGTCATCACAATGTTCCCTGACACTTGCCATCAGTATGCACTTGAACTATGTCATGACAATGTTCCATGCCTTTTTCATCACAATGATCCATGCCCTTTTCATCACAATGTTCCAAGTCTACTGTAATCAAAATGCTCCATGACTTTTTCAGCAAAATGCTACAAGACCTTGTCACCACAATGTTCCATGCGCTTGTCATCATAATCCTCCATGAACCTTGGGATAACATTGCTTCATGATCTTGGCATCACAATGCTCCATGCTCCTTGAAATCAACATGATCCATGACCACTTTCATCACAATGCTCTAAATGCTTGTGAACACAATGTTCCATAACACTTGTCATCACAACGCTCCATGATGCCTGTCATCACAATACTCCATGCCCTTGTCGTCACAATGCGCCCTGAAAATTGTCATCAGAATGCTCAATACACTTGTCATCACAATGCTCCATGACATTTGTCGTCAGAATGCTCCTTGAACACTCTCTTAAAAAGACTCCATGCATTTTTCATCACAATGCTCCATCCAAATGTCATCACAGTACTCCACAAGCTTGTCATCACAATGCTCCATGACACTTGTCATCACAATGCTCGATTCATTTCTCATCACAATTCTCCACGCCCTTGTCATTACAATCCTCCCTGACTCATGTATCACAGTGATCCGTGCCCTTGTCATCACAATGCTCCATGCCCACTCTCATCAAAATAATCCATGAAACATTTCAGACCAATGATCCATGCCCTTGTCATCACAATGCTCCATTTCCCCTGTTATAACAATGCTCCATGATCCCTGCCAGCACAATGTTCCACGGTCTTGTCATCACAAGGCTTCATGACACTTGTCATCACAATGCTCCAAGACCCCTGTAATCACAATGCTCCATGCCCTTTTCATCACAATGCTCCATAATGCATGTTATCAGAAGTCTCCATGGCCTTCTCATCACATTGCTCGAAGCCCTTGTCATCACAATGCTCCATAACCATTGTCATCACAATCCTCTATGACACTTGGCATCACAATGCTCCATTCCATTGTCATCACAATGGAGCACGACATATGTCATCACAATGTTCCCTGACACCTGTCTTCACAATACTCCATGACATTGTCATCACAATACTCCATGCCCTTGTCATCACCATGCTCCATGACCGCTGTCATCACAATGTTCCGTGACTCCAGTCATCCCAATGCTTCAGGAGTTTTGTCATCACAGTGGTCCATGCCCTCGTCATCACAATGCTCTGTGACATTTGTCACCACAATGATCCATGAAATTTTCATCACAAAGCTCCTTGACCCATGTCATCACAATGCTCCATTCCTTTGTCAGTACAATGCTCCATGACCCTTGTAAGCAAAATGCTCCATGACCCATGTCATCACAATAAGCCATGCGCTTGTCAACACAATGCTCTACAACATTCTCATCACAATGCTCCATAAAACTTGTCATCACAATGCTCCATTCACTTCTCATCAAAATGCTCTCTGACAACTGATATCACAAGGTTCCATCACTAGTCATCACAATAATCCCTCACCCGTGTCATATCAATGTTACATGACCCCTGTCATCACAATGCTACATGCCCTTATCCTCACAATGCTCCATGACCCCTGACATCACAGTGTTCCATAACCTCTGTCATCAAAATATTCCTTGACACTTTTCATCAAATTGCTCCTTGATCCTGTCATCACAATGCTTCCCACCCTTCTCATCACAATGCACAACACCCTTGTCATCAAAATGCTCCATAACCTTTGTCATCACAAAGCTCCATGACCCTTGGCATCACAAAGCTCCATGCCACTTTTCATCTCAATGCTCCATGAACCCTGTCATCACAATGCACCATAAACTTCATCATAATGCTTCATGATATTGTCATCACAATGAAATCAAAATGCACCAAGACCTCTGTCATCATAATGCTCCGAACCCTTGGGATAACATTGTTCCATAACAGTTGTCATCACAACGCCCCTTGATGCTCCTCATCACAATTATCCATGGTCTTCTCAGCACAATGCCCCATGCCTTTGTCATCACAATGTTCAATACACTTGTCATCACAATGCTCCCTGACACTTGTCGTCAGTATGCTCCTTGAACCCTGTCATGACAAGGCTCCATGTTATTTCATCACAATAATCCATGCCATTTTCATCACAATGCTCCAAGACCCCTGTAATGACAATGCTCCATGCCCTTGTGATCACAAAGCTCCATGACCCCTGTCATCACAATGCTACCTGCCCTTATCATCACAATGCTCCATCACTCCTGACATCACAATGTTCCATAACACTTGTCATCAAAATATTCCATGACCGTTTTCATCAAATTGTTACATGAACCTGTCATCACAAAGCTCCCTGCCCTTCTCATCATTGTGTACCACACATTGTCATCAAAATGCTCCATGACATTGGTCATCACAAACCGCCATGACACTTGGTATCACAATGCCCCATGCCATTGTCATCAGAATGCTCAATGAACCCTCTTATCACTTTGCTCCATGCCCTTTTCATCACAAAGCTACATGACGCTTGTCATCACAATGCTTGATGCACTTCTCATCACAATGCTTCATGCCCTTCTCATTACAATGCTCTATGACCTATGTATCACAGTTTTCTGTGCCCTTGTCATCACAGTGCTCCATGCCGACTCTCATCAAAATAATCCATGAAACTTTTCAGACCAATGTCCCATGCCCTTGTCATCACAATTCTCCATTACCCCTGTCATAACAATGCTCCATGACCCCTGGCATCACAATATTCCATGGCCTTGTCATAACACTTCCCCATGACCCTTGTCAGCACAGTGCTCCAAGACCCCTGTATTCACAATGCTCCATGCCCTTGTCATGACAAAGCTCCATGACACATGTCATCAGAATGCTCCATGGCTTTCTCATCACAATGCTCCATGCCTTTGTCATCTCAATGCTCCATGAACCCTGTCATCACAATGCACCATGCCCATCTTCATAATGCTTCATGCTATTGTCATCACAATGAAATCAACATGCTCCATGACCTCTGTCATCACAATGCTCCAAAACCTTGCGATCAAAATGTTCCATATCACTTGTCATCACAACGCCCCATGACGCTCATCATCACAATTATCCATGGTCTGCTCATCACAATGCTCCATGACATTTGGCATCACAATGTTCCATAACCCCTCTAATCACAATGCTCTCTGACAATTGTCATCACCGTGCACCATGACCCTTGTCATCAAAATGCTCCATGCCTATGTCAGCAAAATGCTACATGACTTGTCATCACAATGCTCCCTGACACTTGTCGTCAAAATGCTCCTTGAAGCCTATCATGAAAAGTCTCCATGCCTTTTTCATCACAATGCTCCATGCCCTTTTCATCACAATGCTCCATGTCATTGTCATCACATTACTCCACAAGCTTGTCATCAGAATGCTCCATGAGCCTTGTCATTACAATGCTCCATGACCCCTGTCATCACAATGCTTCATGCCCCTTGTCATTACAGTGCTCCAAGAAGCTCGACATTACAATTATCCATGGTTTTTTCATCACAATGCTCCACGATTTTGCCATCACAATGCACCATGCCCTGGTCATCACAGTGCTACATGTCCTTTGTCATCAAAATTCACCACGTCCATTTCATCACAATGTTCCATGACACTACTCAACACAGTGTTTCATGCTCTTGACATCACAATTCTCCATGCACTTGTCATCACAATGCTCCATGACCCCTCACATAGCAAGCTCCATGCGTTTTTAATCTCAATGCTTCACGACCTTGTCATCAAAATTCTCAATGGCCCTTGTCATCACAATGCGCCAAGCCCTTGTCATCACAATGCTCCATTACCTTTGTCATCACAATCCTCCATGACACATGGCATCACAATGATTCATGCCATTGTCATCACAATGGACCATGACCTATGTCATCACAATGCTCCTTGACCCCTGCCTTCACAATAATCTGTGACCTTGTCATCAGAATGTTTCATGCCCTTGTCATCACAATGCGCCATGCCCACTGTCATCACAATAATCCATGAAACTTGTCAGACCAATGCTCCATGCCCCTTTTCATCTCAAAACACCATGAACCCTGTCATCACAATGCACCATGCCCATCATCATAATGCTTCATGCTATTGTCATCACAATGAAACTAAAATGTTCCATGACATCTGTCTTCACAATGCTCCAAACCCTTGTGATCACAATGTTCCATAACACTTGTTATCACATCGCCCCATGACGCTCGTCATTAAAATTATCCATGGTCTTCTCATCACAATGCTCAATACACTTGTCATCACAATGCTCCCTGACACTTGTCGTCAGTATGCTCCTTGAACCCTGTCATGACAAGTCTCCATGCCTTTTTCATCACAATGATTCATGCCCTTTTCATCACAATGCTCCAAGACACCTGTAATCAAATGGCTCCATGACGTTGTCATCACATAGCTCCGTGATGCATGTCATCAGTATGGTCCATGGCGTTCTCATCACAATGATCCATGCCATTCTCATCACAATGCACCACGACCTTGGCATCAAAATGCTCCATGACATTGGCCATCACAAAGCTCCATGACCCTTGGTATCACAATGCTCCATGCCATTGTCATCACAATGCTCCATGAACACTCTCATCCCATTGCTCCATGCCCTTGTCATCAGAACGCTCCATGACGCTTGTCATCACAACGCACGATGCCCTTCTCATCACAATGCTCCATGCCGTTGTCATTACAATCCTCCATGACCCATGTAACACAGCGTTCCGTGCCCTTGTCATCACAATGCTCCATGCCCAATCTCATCACAATAATCCGTGAAACTTTTCAGACCAATGCTCCATAACCTTATCATGACAATGCTCCATTATCACTGTCATAACAATGCTCCATGAACCCTGCCATCACAGTGTTCCACGGCCTTGTCATCACATGGCTCCATGACCCTTGTCATCACAATTATCCAAGACCCCTGTAATCACAATGCTCCATGCCCTTGTAATCACAAAGCTCCATGACGCATGTCATCAGTATGCTCCATGGTCATCTCATCATAATGCTCCATGGTCTTCTCATCACAATGCTCCAAGACCCCTATAATCACAATGCTCCTTGCTGCTTTTCATCTCAATTCTCCATGAACCCTGTCATCACAATGCACCATGTCCATCATCATAATGCTTCATGTTATTGTCATCACAATGAAATCAAAATGTTCCATGACCTCTGTCATTACCATGCTCCAAACCCTAGTGATCCCACTGTTCCATAACAATTGTCATCACAATGCCCAATGACGCTCGTCATCACAATTATCAATGGTCTTCTCATCACAATGCTCCATAAACTTTGTCATCACAATGCTCAATACACTTGTCATCACAATGTTGCCTGACACTTGTCGTCAGTATGCTCCTTGAACCCTGTCATGACGAGGCTCCTTGCCTTTTTCCTCACAATGATCCATGCCCTGTTCATCACAGTACTCCAAGACACCTGTAATCACAATGTCCCATGCCCTTGTCATCACAAAGCTCCATGATGCATGTTATCAGAATGCTCCATGGCCTTCTCATCACAATGTTATTAGCACTTGTCATCACAATGCTCCAAGACCCCATTAATCACAATGCCCCATGCCTCTTTTAGTGAGAATGCTCCATGATAATTGTCATCACAAGGCTCCATGGTCCGCTCATCACAATGCTCCAGGACGTTGTCATCAAAATGCTCCATTCCCTTGTCATCTCAATACTCCATGAATATTTTCAGCACAATGCTCCATGACCTTCTCATCACAATGCTCCATGACCCCTGTCATCAAAATGTTCCGTGACCACAGTAATCACAATGCTCCATGACCCCTTGACAACACAATGATCCTGGACTCTTGTCATCAAAATACTCCATGACAATTGTCATCACAAGATCCATGCTCAATTCATCCTAATGTTCCATGTCCCCTGTAATCACAATGATCCGTGACGCTTGTCATTACAGTGCTCCATCACCTTTGTCATCACAATGCTCCATGCCTTATTCAGAAAAATGCTACATGACCTTGTTATCACAATGATCCATGCGCTTGCCATCACAATCCTCCATGAACCTTGGGATCACATTGCTTCATGCCCCTGTCATCACAATGCTCCATGCTCCTTGGAATCAAAATGATCCATGAAGTCTGTCATCATAATGATACAAACCTTTGTGATCACACTGTTCCATAAGACTTGTCATCACAATGCTCCATGATGCCTGTCATCACAATACTCCATGCCCTTGTCATCACAATGCTCCATGACCTTTGTCATCACAATGCACTATACACTTGTCATCACAGTGCTCCCTGGCACTTGCCATCAGTATGCACTTGAACCATGTCATGACAATGCTCCGTGCCTTTTTCATCACAATGATCCATGCCCTTTTCATCACAATGCTCCAAGACTCCTGTAATCACAATGCTCCATGCCTTTTTCAGCAAAATGCTACAAGACCTTGTCACCACAGTGTTCCATGCGCTTGTCATCACAAACCTCCATGAACCTTGGGATCACATTGCTTCATGATCTTGGCATCACAATGCTCCATGCTCTTTGAAATCAAAATGATCCATGAACACTTTCATCACAATGCTCTAAATGCTTGTGATCACAATGTTCCATAACACTTGTCATCACAATGCTACATGATGCATGTCATCACAATACTCCATGCCCTTGTCATCACAATGTGCCATGGCCATTGTCATCACAATGCTCAATACACTTGTCATCACAATGCTCCATGACATTTGTCGTCAGAATGCTCCTTGAACACTCTCATAAAAAGACTCCATGCATTTTTCATCACAATGCTCCATCCAAATGTCATCACAATACTCCAAAAGCTTGTCATCACAATGCTCCATGACACTTGTCATCACTATGCTCCATGACTCCTGTCATCACAGTGCTCCATGACACCTGTAATCACAATGCTCCATGGCTCTTGTAATTAGAGTGCTCCATGACACTCGTCATCAACATAATCCATGGACTTCTCATCACTATGCTCCACGGTCTTGCCATCACAATGATCCATTCCCTTATCATCACAATGCTCCAAGTCCCTTGTCATCACATTTCTCCACGTCCTCCTCATAACAATGCTACATGACATTTCTCATCCCAATGTTACATGCTCTTGTCATCACAATTCTCCATGCACTTGTCATCGCAATGCTCCATGACCCCTGTCATAGCAAGCTCCATGCCCTTCTCATCACAATGCACCACGCCCTTGTCATCAAAATGCTCCATGACATTTGTCATCACAAAGCTCCTTGATCCTTGGCATCACAATGCTCCATGCTATTGTCATCACAAAGCTCCATGAACCCTCTCATCACATTGCTCAATGCCATTGTCATCACAATGCTCCATGACGATTGTCATCAAAATGCTCGATTCACTTCTCATCACAATTCTCCACGCTCTTCTCACTACAATCCTCCCTGACTCATGTATCACAGTGATCCGTGCCCTTGTCATCACAATGCTCCATGCCCACTCTCATCAAAATAATCCATGAAACATTTCAGACCAATGATCCATGCCCTTGTCATCACAATGCTCCATTACCACTGTCGTAACAATGCTCCATGATCCCTGCCATTACAATGTTCCACAGTCTTGTCATCACAAGGCTCCATGACACTTGTCATCACAATGCTCCAAGACCCCTGTAATCACAATGCTCCATGTCCTTTTCATCACTAAGCTCCATGATGCATGTCATCAGTATGCTCCATGGCTTTCTCATCACAATGCTCCATGCCCTTGTCATCACAATGCTTCAAGAACGCTGTAATCACAAAGCTCCATGCCACTTTTCATCTCAATGCTCCATGACCCCTGTCATCACAATGCTACATGCCCTTAACCTCACAATGCTCCATGACCCCTGACATCACAGTGTTCCATAACCTCTGTCATCAAAATATTCCTTGACACTTTTCATCAAATTGCTCCTTGATCCTGTCATCACAATGCTTCGTGCCCTTCTCATCACAATGCACAACGCCCTTGTCATCAAAATGCTCCATAACCTTTGTCATCACAAAGCTCCATGACCCTTGGCATCACAATGCTCCATGACGCTTGTCATCACAATGCTCGATGCCCTTCTCATCAAAATACTCCATGGCTTTGTCATTACAATCCTCCATGACCCATGTATCACAGTGTTCCGTGGCCTTTTCATCACAATGCTCCATGTCCACGCTCATCATAATAATCCATGAAACATTTCAGACTTATGCTCCATGACCCCTGACATCACAATGTTCCACGGCCTTGTCATCACAATGCTCCATGAACCCTCTCATCACATTGCTCAATGCCGTTGTCATCACAACGCTCCATGACGCTTGTCATCAAAATGCTCGATTCACTTCTCATCACAATTCTCCACGCCCTTGTCATTACAATCCTCCCTGACTCATGTATCACAGTGATCCGTGCCCTTGTCATCACAATGCTCCATGCCCACTCTCATCAAAATAATCCATGAAACATTTCAGACCAATAATCCATGCCCTTGTCATCACAATGCTCCATTACCCCTGTCATAACAATGCTCCATGATCCCTGCCATCACAATGTTCCATGGTCTTGTCATCACAATGCTCCAAGACACCTGTAATCACAATTGTCCATGCCCTTTTCATCACAAAGCTCCATGACGGATGTCATCAGAAGGCTCCATAGCATACGCATCACATTGCTCGAAGCCCTTGTTATCACAATGCTCCATAACATTTGTCATCACAATCCTCCATGACACTTGGCATCACAATGCTCCATTCCATTGTCATCACAATGGAGCATGACATATGTCATCACAATGCTCCCTGACAACTGTCTTCACAATATTCCATGACCTTGTCATCACAATACTCCATGCCCTTGTCTTCACAATGCTCCATGACCGCTGTCATCACAATGTTCCGTGACTCCAGTCATCACAATGCTTCATGACTTTTGTCATCACAATGGTCCATGTCCTCGTCATCACAAGGCTCTGTGACATTTGTCACCACAATGCTCCATGAAATTTTCATCACAAAGCTCCTTGACCCATGTCATCACAATGCTCTATTCCTGTGTCAGCACAATGCTCCATGACACTTGTCATCACAATGCTCCATGCCCATGTCAGCAAAATGCTCCATGACACATGTTATCACAATAAGCCATGCGCTTGTCAACACAATGCTCTACAACATTGTCATCACAATGCTCCATAAAATTTGTCATCACAATGCTCCATTCACTTCTCATCAAAATGCTCTCTGACAACTGATATCACAAGGTTCCATCACTAGTCATCACAATAATCCCTCACCCCTGTCATCACAATGTTCCATGACCCCTGTCATCACAATGCTACATGCCCTTATCCTCACAATGCTCCATGACCCCTGACATCACAATGTTCCATAACCTCTGTCATCAAAATATGCCTTGACACTTTTCATCAAATTGCTCCTTGATCCTGTCATCACAATGCTTCGTGTCCTTCTCATCACAATGCACAACGCCCTTGTCATCAAAATGCTCCATAACCTTTGTCATCACAAAGCTCCATGACCGTTGGCATCACAATGCTCCATGACGCTTGTCATCACAATGCTCGATGATCTTCTCATCAAAATACTCCATGGCTTTGTCATTACAATCCTCCATGACCCATGTATCACAGTGTTCCGTGGCCTTTTCATCACAATGTTCCATGTCCACGCTCATCATAATAATCCATGAAACATTTCAGACTTATGCTCCATGACCCCTGACATCACAATGTTCCACAAACTTGTCATCACAAGGTTCCATGACCCTTGTCATCACAATGCTCCAAGACCCCTGTTATCACAATGCTCCATGCCCTTATCATCACAAAGCTCCATGACGCATGTCATCAGTATGCTCCATGGATTTCTCATCACAATGCTCCATGTCCTTGTCATCACAATGCTTCAAGACCCCTGTAATCACAAAGCTCCATGCCGCTTTTGATCTCAATGCTCCATGAACCCTGTAATCACAATGCACCATGCCCTTCATCATAATGCTTCATGCTATTGCCATCACAATGAAATCAAAATGCACCAAGACCTCTGTCATCATAATGCTCCAAACCCTTGTGATCACAATGTTCCATAACACTTGTCATCACAATGCCCCATGATGCTCCTCATCACAGTTATCCATGGTCTTCTCATCACAATGCTCCTTGTCTTTGTCATCACAATGCTCAATACACTTGTCATCACAATGCTCCCTGACACTTGTCGTCAGTATGCTCCTTGAACCCTGTCATGACAAGGCTCTGTGTTATTTCATCACATTGATCCATGCCCTTTTCATCACAATGCTCCAAGACCCCTGTAATGACAATGCTCCATGCCCTTGTGATCACAAAGCTCCATGACCCCTGTCATCACAATGCTACATGCCCTTATCATCACAATGCTCCATCACACCTGACCACTTAATGTTCCATAACACTTGTCATCAAAATATTCCATGACATTTTTCACCAAATTGCTCCATGACCCTGTCATCACAATGCTCCCTGCCCTTCTCATAACAGTGCACCACACACTTGTCATCAAATGCTCCATGACCTTTGTCATCAGAAACCTCCATGACCCTTGGCATCACAATGCTCCATGCCGTTGTCATCACAATGCTCCATGAACCCTCTTATCACATTGCTCCATGCCCTTTTCATCACAAAGCTCCATGACGCGTGTCATCACAATGCTTGATGCACTTCTCATCACAATGCTTCATGGCTTTCTCATTACAATGCTCCATGACCCATGTATCACAGTGTTCCGTGCCCTTGTCATCACAGTGCTCCATGCCCACTCTCATCACACTAATCCATGAAACTTTTCAGACCAATGTTCCATGCTCTTGTCATCACAATGCTCCATTGCACCTGTCATAAAAATGCTCCATGACCCCTGGCATCAAAATATTCCATGGCCTTGTCATAACACTTCCCCATGACCCTTGTCATCACAATGCTCCATGCCTTTGTCAGAAAAATGCTCCATGATCTTGTCATCACAATGCTCCATGCACTTGTCATCACAATCCTCCATGAACCTTGGGATCACATTGATTCATGCCCTTGTCATCACAATGCTCCATGCTCCTTGAAATCAAAATGATCCATGAAATCTGTCATCACAATTATCCAAACACTTGTGATCACAATGTTCCATAACACTTGTCATCACAATGCTCCATGATGCCTGTCATCACAATACACCATGCCCTTGTCATCACAATGCTCCATGACCTTTGTCATCACAATGCACAATACACTTGTCATCACAATGCTCCCTGACACTTGCCATCAGTATGCACTTGAACCATATCATGACAATGCTCCATGCCTTTTTCATCACAATGCTCCATGCCCTTTTCATCACAATGCTCCAAGTCTCCTGTAATCACAAAGCTCCATGCCTTTTTCAGCAAAATGCTACAAGACCTTGTCACCACAAAGCTCCATGCGCTTGTCATCACAATCCTCCATGAACCCTGGGATCACATTGCTTCATGATCTTGGCATCACAATGTTCCATGCTCTTTGAAATCAAAATGATTCATGACCACTTTCATCACAACGCTCTAAATGCTTGTGATCACAATGTTCCATAACACTTTTCATCACAACGCTTCATGATGCCTGTCATCACAATACTCCATGCCCTTGTCATCACAATGCGCCATGACCAGTGTCATCACAATGCTTAATACACTTGTCATCACAATGCTCCCTGACATTTGTCGAAAGAATGCTTCTTGAACTCTCTCATAAAAAGACTCCATGCCTTTTTCATCACAATGCTCCATCCAAATGTCATCACAATACTCCACAAGCTTGTCATCACCATGCTCCATGACACTTGTCATCACAATGCTCCATGACCCCTGTCATCACAATGCTCCATGACACCTGTAATCACAATGCTTAATGGCTCTTGGAATTAGAGTGCTCCATGACACTCGTCATCAACATAATCCATGGACTTCTCATCACTATGCTCCACGGTCTTGCCATCACAATGATCCATTCCCTTATCATCACAATGCTCCAAGTCCCTTGTCATCACATTTCTCCACGTCCTCCTCATAACAATGCTACATGACATTTCTCATCACAATGTTACATGCTCTTGTCATCACAACTCTCCATGCACTTGTCATCGCAATGCTCCATGAACCCTGTCATAGCAAGCTCCATGCACTTCTCATCACAATGCTTCACGACCTTGTCATCAAAATTCTCAATGACCCTTGTCATCACAATGCTCCATGCCTTTATCAGAACTATTCTCCATAACCCTTGTCATCACAATGCTCCATTACCTTTGTCATGACAATCCTCCATGACACTTGGCATCACAATGCTCCATGCCATTGTCATCACAATGGACCATGACATATGTCATCAAAATACTCCCTGACACCTGTCTTCACAATATTCCATGACCTTGTCATCACAATGCTCCATGCCCTTGTCATCACAATGCTCAATGCCCTTGGCATCACAATGTGCAGTGCCCACTGTCATCGCAATAGTCCATGAAACTTGTCAGACCTATGCTCCATGCCCCTATCATCACAATGCTCCATGCCCTTGTCATCAAAATGCTCCATGAACCCTGTAATCACAATGCTCCGTGACTGCAGTCATTACAATGCCTCATGACTTTGGCATCAAAATTGTCCATGCCCTCGTCATAACAAGGCTCTGTGACCGTTGTCACCACAATGCTCCATGAACTTTTCATCACAATGCTCTATGACCCTTCTCATCACAATGCCCCATGCCTTTATCAGCACAATGCTCCATGACATGTCATCACAATGCTCCATGCGTTGTCAGCACAATGCTCCATGACCCATGTCATCACAATGCACCATCTGCTTGTCATCACAATGCTCCATTACTTTAGTCATCACAATGGACCATGACATATGTCATCACAATGTTCCAACATTAGTCACTACAATATTCCATCACACCTGTCATCACAATGTTCCATGACCCCAGTCATCACAGTGCTATATGCTCTTATCATCACAATGCTCCTTGACCCCTGCCATCACCGTGTTCCACAGCCATGACATCACAAGGCTCGTTGACCCTTATCATCTCCATGCTCCAAGACCCCTGTAATCACAATGCACCGTGCCCATCATCATAATGTTTCATGCTATTGTCATCAAAATGAAATAAATATGCTCCATGACCTCTGTCATTACCATGCTCCAAACCATAGTGATCACAGTGTTCCATAACACTTGTCATCACAATGCCCAATGACGCTCATCATCACAATTATCAATGGTCTTCTCATCACAATGCTCCATAAACTTGTCATCACAATGCTCCATTAACCCTGTTGTAACAATGCTCCATGACCGCTACCATCACAATGTTCTACGGCCTTGTCATCACAATGCTCCAAGACCCCTGTAATCAAAATGTTCCATGCCCTTGTCATCACAAAGCTACATAACGGATGTCATCAGAATGCTCCATGGCCTTCTGATCACAATGATCCATGCCCTTGTCATCAGAATAAACCAAGACCCTTGTAATCACAATGCTCCATGCCCCTTTTCATCTCAATGCTTCATGAAACCTGTCATCACTATGCACCATGTCCATCATCATAATGATTCATGCTATTGTCATCAAAATAAAATCAAAATGCTCCAGGACCTCTGTCATCCCAATGCTCCAAACACTAGTGATCACAATGTTCCAAAGCACTTGTCATCACAACGCCCCATGACGCTCGTCATCACAATTATCCATGGTCTTCTCATCACAATGCTCCATGACCTTTGTCATCACAATGCTCAATACACTTGTCATCACAATGCTCCCTGCCACTTTTCGTCAGTATGCTCCTTGAACGCTGTCATGACAAGGCTCCATGCCATTTTCATCACAATTATCCATGCCCTTTTGATCACAATGCTCCAAGACCCCTGTAATCACAATGCTTCATGCTCCTTTTCATTAGAATGCTCTATGAGACTTGTAATCACAAGGTTCCATGGTCTTATCATCACAATGCTCCTGGACATTGTTATCAGAATGCTCCATTCCGTTGTCATCACAATTCTCCATTTCTTTGTCAGCAAAATGCAACATGACCTTGTCATCTCTATGCTCCATGTGCTTGTCATCACAATCCTCCATGAACCTTGGGATCACATTGCTTCATGGCCTTGTCATCACAATGCTCCATGCTCCTTGAAATCAAAATGATCAATAACATCTGTCATCACAATGCCTCAAACACTTGTGATCACAATTTTCCATAATACTTGTCATCACAACACTCCATGAATCCTGTCATCACAATACTCCTTGCCCTTGTCATCACAATACTCCATGACCTTTGTCATCACAATGCTCAATACACTTGTCATCACAATGCTCCCTGACACTTGGCATCAGAATGCTCCTTGAAACCTGTCATGAAAAGTCTCCATACCTTTTTCATCACAGTGCTTCATGCCATATTCATCACAATGCTCCATGCCATTGTCATCACAATACTCCACAAGCTGTTCATCAGAATGTTCCATGACCCTTTGTATCACTATTCTCCATGGCCCCTGGCATCACAATGCTCCATGACACCCATCATTACAATGCTCCATGCCTCGTGTCATTACAGTGCTCCTTGACGCTCTTCATCACGATAATCCATGGTCTTCTAATCACAAAACTCCACGGTCTTGCCATCACAATGTTCCATGCCCTGGTAATCACAATGCTCCATGTCCTTTGTCATCACAATTCTCCACATCCTTGTCATCACAATGCTCCATGACACTTCTCATCAAAATGATCCATGCCCTTGTCACCACAATGTTCCATGACCACTGTCAACACAGTGTTCCATGACCCCTGACCACACAATGATCCGGGATTCTTTTCATCAAAATGCTCCATGACCCTTGTCATCACAGTGATCCATGCCCTTGTCATCCCAGTGCTCCATGACCCCTGTAATCACAATGCTCCCTGACACTTATCATCACAGGGCTTCGTGACATTTGTCATCACAATGCTCCATGCCTTTCTCAGCAAAATGCTACATGACCTTGTCATCACAATGCTCCATGCACTTGTCATAACAATCCTCCATGAACCTTAGGATCACATTGTTTCCTGCCCTTGTCATCACAATGCTCCATCTTGCTTGAAATCAAAATGATCCATGACCTTTGTCATCACAATTCTCCAAACCCTTGTGATCACAATGTTCCATAACACTTTTCATCACAACGCTCCATGATGCCTGTCATCATAATACTCCTTGACCTTGTCATCACAATGTTCCATGACCTTTGTCATCACAGTGCTCAATACACTTGTCATCACAATGCTACCTGACAATTTTCGTCAGAATGCTCCTTGAACCCTGTCATGAAAAGGCTCCATGACTTTTTCATCACCATGCTCCATGCCCTTTTCATCACAATTCTCCGTTCCCACTGTCATCACTGTAATCCATGAAACTTTTCAGACCAATGCTCCATGCCCGTGTCATCACATTGCTCCATACCCTTGTCATCACAATGCTCTGTGACTGCAGTCATCACAATGCTTCATGACCTTTGTCATCACAATGCTCCAAGACACTTGTCATCACAATGCTCCAAACCCTTGTCATCACAATGCTCCACTACCCCTGTCGTAACAATGCTCCATGACCCCTGCCATCACAACGTTCCAAGGCCTTGTCATCACAAGCCTCCATGACCCTTGTCATCACAATGCTCCAAGACCCCTGTAAGCACAATGAGCCATGCACTTGTCATCACAATGCTCCACAACTTTGTCATCGCAATGCTCCATAAATCTCGTCATCACAATGCTCAATGAACTTCTCATCAAAATGCTCTCTCACCACTGATATCAAAATGTTCCATCACTAGTCATCACAATACTCCCTCACCCCTTTCATCACAATGTTCCATGACCCCTGTCAACACAATGCTCCATGACCTTGTCATCACAATGCTCCATGCCCACTCTCATCACAATAATCCATGCAACTTCTCAGACAAATGGTTCATGGCCTTGTCCTCACAATGCTCCATTACAACTGTCATAACAATGCTCCATGAACTCTGCCATCAGAATGTTCCACGGCCTTGTCATCACAAGGCTCCATGACCCTTGTCATCACATTTCTCCAAGACTACTATAATTACAATGTTCCATGCCCTTGTCTTCACAAAGCTCCATGACCCCTGTCATCACAATACTCCATGAACACTTTCAGCCAAATTATCCATGACATTCTCATCACAATGCTCCATAACACCTGTCATCACAACACTCCATGACCCCTGACAACACAATAATCCGGGACTCTTGTCATTAAAATGCTCCATAACACTTGTCATCACAATGATCCATGCCCTTCTCATCCCAATGCTCGATGAACCCTGTAATCACAATGCTCCATGTCGCTTACCATCACAGTTCTCCATGACCGTTGCCATCACAATGCTCTATGCCTTTGTCAGCAAAATGCTAAATGACCTTGTCATCACAAGGTTCCATGCTCTTCTCATCACAATCCTCCATGAACCTTGGGATCACATTGCTTCAGGCTCTTGTCATCACAATGCTCCATTCTTTTGTCAGTACAATGCTCCATGACCCTTGTCATCACAATGTTCCATGCGCTTGTCAGCACAATGTTCCTTGACCCATGTCATCACAATGTGCCATGCGCTAGTCATCACAATGCTCCACAACCTTGTCACCACAATGCTCCATAAATCTTTTCATCACAATGCTCCATGCACTTCTCATCAAAATGCTCTCTCACAACTGATACCACAATGTTCCATCACTAGTCATCACAATACTCCCTCACCTCTGTCATCACAATGTTCCATGACCCCTCTCATCAGAATGATACATGCCCTTATCATCACAATGCTCCATGACCCCTGACATCAAAATGTTCCATAACCCCTGTCATCAAAGGCTCCATGACCCTTTTCATCACAATGTTACATAACCACTGTCATCAACATGTTCCATGACACTTTTCATCAAATTGCTCCATGACCCTGTCATCACAATGCTCCCTGCCATTCTCATCACATTGCACCACGACCTTCTCATCAAAATGCTCCATGATCTTTGTCATCACAAACTCCATGACCCTTGGCATCACAATGCTCCATGCCATTGTCATCACAATGCTCCATGAACCCTCTCATCATATTGCTCCATGCCCTTGTCATCACAAAGCTCCATGACGCTTGTCATCACAGTGTTCGATGACCTGCTCATCACAATGCCCCACGCCCTTGTCATTACAATCCTCCGTGACACATGTATCACAGTGTTCCGTGCCCCAGTCATCACAATGCACCATGCCGACTCTCAGCACAATAATCCATGAAAATTTTCAGAACTATGCTCCATGCCCTTGTCATCACGATGCTCCATTACCCCTGTCATAACAATGCTCCATGACCACTGCCATCACAATTTTCCACGGCCTTGTCATCACAAGGCTCCATGACACTTTTCATCACAATGCTCCAAACCCCTGTAATCACAATGCTCCATGCCCTTGTCATCATAAAGTTCCATGACTAATGTCATCAGAATGCTCCATGGCCTTCTCATCACAATGCTCCATGCCCTTTTCATCACCATGCTCCATGACCCCTGTAATCAAAATTCTCCATGCCCATTTTCTTCAGAATGCTCTATGAGCCTTGTCATCACAAGGCTCCATGGTCTTCTCATCACAATGCTCCAGGACCTTGTCATCACAATGCTCCATTCCCTTGTCATCACTATGCTCCATTACCCCTGTCATCACAATGCTCCATGACCACTGTCATCACAACACTCCATGACCCCTGACAACAGAGTGATCCGGGACTCTTGTCAGCAAAATGCTCCATGACCCTTGTCATCACAGTGATCCATCCCCTTGTCATCCCAAAGCTCCATGACGCCTGTAAACAAAATGCTCTGTGACGCTGGTCATCACATTGCTCCATGGCCCTTGTCAGCACAATGCTCCATGCCTTTGTCAGCAAAATGCTACATGACCTTGTCATCACTATGCTTCATGCGCTTGTCATCACAATCCTCCCTGAACCTGGGGACCACATTGCTTCATGCCCTTGTCATCACAATGTTCCATGCTCCCTGAAATCAAAATGATCCATGACTTCTGTCATCACAATGCTCCAAACGCTTGTGATCGCAATGTTCCATAACACTTGTCATCACAATGCTCCATGATGACTTTCATCACAATGCTCCATGACGTTTGTCATCACAATGCTCAATACACTTTTCATCACAATGCTCCCTGACACTTGTCGCAGAATGTTCCATGACACCTGCCATGAAAAGGCTCCATGCCTTTTTCATCACAATGCTCCATGCCCCTTTCATCACAATGCTCCATGCCATTGTCATCACAATACTCCACAAGATTGGCATCACAATGCTACATGACCCTTGTCATCACAATGCTCCATGTCCCCTGTCATAACAATGCTCCATGAACGCTGTCATCACAATGCTCCATGCCCATTGTCATTACAGTTCTCCATGATGCTCATCATCACAATTATCCATGGCCTTCTCATCACAATGCTCCACGGTCTTGCCATCACAATGCTCCATGCCCTGATCAGCACAATGCTCCATGTCCATTGTCATCACAATTCTCCACGTCCTTGTCATCACAATGCTCCATGACATTTCTCATCACAATGTTACATGCTCTTGTCATCACAATTCTCCACGCAATTGTAATCGCAATGCTCCATGACGGCTGTCATAGCAAGCTCCATGCGCTTGTCATCACAATGCTTCACAAAAGTGTGATCAAAATTCTCAATGGCCCTTGTCATCACAATGTTCCATGACCCTTGTCATCACAATGCTCCAAGCCCTTGAAATCACAATGCTTCATTAAGTTTGTCATCACAATCCTACATGACACTTGGCATCACATTGCTACATGCCATTGTCCTCACAATGGACCATGACATATGTCATCACAATGCTCCCTGACACCTGTCTTCACAATACTTCATGATCTTGTCATCACAATGCTCCATGCCCTTTACATCACAATGCACCATGCCCACTGTCATCACAATACTCCATGAAACTTGTCAGACCTATGCTCCATGCCCTTATCATCACAATGCTCCATGACCCCTGTCATCACAATGTTCCATGGCCTTGTCATCACAAGGCTCCATGACCCTTGTATTCACCATGCTCCAAGAACCCTGTAGTCACAATGCTCCATGCCCTTCTCATCACTCAACTCCAAGACGGATATCATCAGAATGCTCCATGGCCTTCTCATCACAATGCTCCATGCCCTTGTCATCTCAATGCACCAAGACCCCTCTAATCACAATGCTCCATGCCCCTTTTCATCTCAATGATCCATGAACCCTGTCATCACAGTGCACCATATCCATCATCATAATGCTTCATGCTATTGTCATCACAATGAAATCAAAATGCTCCATGACCTCTGTCATCACAATGCTCCAAACCCTTGTGGTCACAATGTTCCATAACACTTTTCATCACAACGCCCCATGACGCTCGGCATCACAATTATCCATGGTCTTCTCATCACAATGGTCCATGTCCTTTGTCATCACAATGCTCAGTACTCTTGTCATCACAATGCTCCCTGACACTTGTCGTCAGTAAGCTTCTTGAACACTGTCATGACAAGGCTTCATGTGTTTTTCATCACAATGATCCATGCCCTTTTCACCTCAATGCTACAAGAGACCTGTAATCACAATGCTATATGCATTTGTCATCACGAATCTCCATGACACATGTCATCAGAATGCTCCGTGGCCTTCTCATCACAATGCTCCATGTCCTTGTCATCACAATGCTCCTAGACCCCGGTAATCAAAATGTTCCATGCCCATTTTCATCAGAATGCTCCATGAGACTTTTCTTCACAAGGCTCCATGGTTTTCTCATCACTATGCTCCAGGACATTGTCATCACAATGCTTCTTTCCCTTGTCATCACAATGCTCCATGACCACTGTCATAACAATACTCCATGAATATTTTCAACCCAATGCTCCATGATATTCTCATCACAATGCTCCATGAACCCGTCATCACAACACTCCATGACCCCTGACAACACAATGATCCGGGTCTCTTTTCATCAAAATGCTACATGAAACTTGTCATCACAATGATCCATGCCCTTTTCATCCCAATGCTCCAGGAACATGAGGTTTAAGGCTAGGGCTAGGGCTCAGTGCTTGGTTCAGGATTAGAGGTCAGAGCAATATGGTTGGGGGGCTTCCTCTTTCCCTTACTCCCACCTCTTCTCTGTGGTCCTAAGTCTACTGGAGTGGGAAAGATAGGACACAGCTGGTCCCCCAGATTCCCTGAGGACAATGGCAAGTAGCATGGTAAGACTGGGGAAGATCTCACCAAGGTCTCCATAGGCCTATCACAGTGACTGCATAACCCTCATCTGAGACCTACTCCTCTCTTTGACAAGCAGGGCTAAAGGGAAAGTTCTTTGGAAGCAGGTCCATCTCCATATCACCCATTTCAGGACTCTAGGGCTTCACTCTGCTGGCCCAGCCAGTACTGTCCCACTCCCCCATTATTTTCCTGTGCCGCAAACTGAGTCAGAGAATTATCGATAGCATGAGGGGAACCTGGCTTAGAACAACCCCTTCTGCCATGCCTTCCCTATCCTGGGAATTGAGAGGGGATTTCTGAGGAGAGGGTCTCGTGAGCTCCCAGGGACACAAGGAAACTAGAGATGAGGGAGGGGAGCAAGTGTTTCCCACACCTGATTAGAGGGATCCAAGAGACAGAGATCAGAGGAGGAGACCTCTCAGGAGACACCAATCGTAGAGTGATGCCCCTTTAACTTAATTCTGTGGCGCCCTCCCTGGTGCTGGGGCCAGTCCCTAACTGAAAGCAGACCCACTAGGAGTCCCTGACCCTTCATCACTTCAGTAGCTAGTCGATTTCAGCCCAACTCGGTGACAAGACAGAAAGGAATGGTAGGGAGCAGTGGCCCTTGGGTTCTCCTAGGGAGGTTACACTTCGGGGGGTTGATGCCAAGTATCTAAGTAACATTTTAATTTTATTTTGGCTGCGCCATGTGGCATGCGGTGTCTTAATTCCCCAGCCAGGGATAGAACACATACCCCCTGCAGTGGGAGCATGGAGTCTTATCCACTGGACCATCAGGGAAGTCCCTGATGCCAAGTATCTTTCAACTCGGGATCCAACTGAAAGAGCCAGAACCTGGGGTGTTAACTGTAGGAAAGACCTCCAACAGTTCTCAGTCATTCCCCTATGGCAGGCCAAGGGTGGCAGCTTCTAGGAGTCTTTCCCTCCTCTCACAGCCTACTTCCTACAACTATGGGCTTGAAATATTTTTGATCCACTCCCAGGAGGAGGAGATGCTTCAGGCACCAGGCAAAGTCCTGTCTAGGAGGAAGGTGGCAGCAGAGTGCTGGGATTGTGAGGATTTATGGACGTGGGGACAAGGCTGGGAGGAAGATAAAGCCAGGATTATTTAGCTCCCTCCATACAGGCCACTCACAGAGACGAGTGTGTGTGTGGTGGGGCAGGGGGCTTAGGTGGTGGAAGGCAATCACTGGTAGTAAGGGGAGGCCTGACTCTGATGAGGGGCCCTTAGGAATAATGGGAGCCTGGACACGGATGGACACCTTATCAGGGAGAGAGGCCCTGTCGATATGGAAACAGCCGGCATGGAGAATGGCTCCCAGCCCGAATGGCAGCGGCGGCGGCAGAATCAGGAGGGCAGGACGGTGGCTTCGGTTTAAATCTTTAACTCACCAGCTGGCTAGGCAGCGGCAGCAGGGGTGCGGTGGGGGATGTTGCGACCGGAGCCCTGGAGAGCAGTGCCCAGTCCACTTGACAAACAGCTCATCAGGCCCCGCAGAAGCTCCAGCTTCTGATCCCGAGGGTGCACTGAGCTGTGTGGGGACCCGACACAGGCATGAGGCGGGGCGGGGTCTCCCGGCTTCCCCGCGACCGGTTCTCCTGGACTGAGCCTCGTCCATGCCCTGGGCGGGTGCCCGGTATCCCAAGCCCTTCACCTCCGCTCCCTCCACTACATGTGCAGCCAGGGGAAAAAGTAGAAACAACCCCTGCAGATCCTGTAAAGAGAAGGCAGAGCAGGGCGGGGCGGGGCGGGGCTGACCCCACTGACTCCGCCCCTTGGACGCTTCTACCCTCTCGTGGAAGGCTCCGCCCTTTTAGAGGCGGTTAGAGGCGGTTTACAGGCGGTTTACAGGCGCTCTTTAGAGGCTCAGCCCTTTTAGAGGCGGTTAGAGGCGGTTAGAGGCGCTTTACATGCGCTTTACAGGCGGTTTTTAGAGGCGGTTCCTCCAATCCACGCCCCCTAAGAGGCCCCTCCCCTCCCGCTTCTCCCGGCCCAGAGAACTCGCGCCCTCCCCGCCCCTTCCCCACCAACCGGGAGCGGCTATGTTCCTCTTCCGCAGAACCCCGCCTCCACTCACGCCTCCTCCTCCTCCTCCTCCTCAGCTTCCTGCATCACCTTGTATCTCCTCAATCCCGACATGTCCTGGGTTCCCAACGTCTCCTGGTGAGCGGAATGATTGGATCAAGGATTCCCGAAATCCTTGGGAGGATCCCCTTCTCTGTCATTCTCTGGACCAGTCTGAATTGTTCTCAGATAATATGAGACAGGTGCCCCCGGGAAGACTCAGTTGCCACATAGGGACAGGGTTGGATTGAAGATTTGGGAGGCACTAGTCGTTAAGGGATTGGGTGGTAGGGCCCCTCGGGGGCATGGGTCATTTAGGAGGTTAGAGCCAAAGGCCTTCGAGGTCATGGGGCTGGGATATTTGGGGTCCCGCGTGAGGATTTTCGGGGATTGTGGTCACCCGGATGGGGGTTGAGGGTTAGGCACAGCCTAAATGCCCACCCTCTCTGGCTCCACCCTGGAAACACGCCGGTGCATTAGGTCACAAAGACAGCATCATGCACTAGGGGTGGGGCTTACCTATTACCAGGAAGGGGCGGAGCCAGGGCATTTCTTCAGAGGAGGGGTAGTCCAGAAGGTGGAGCCAGAGCCTATCAATAAAGAGGTGGAGTTAGGGTTTGTTACAAAGAGGCAGGGCACGGACCCTCTTTTATAAGGATGGAGTCAGATTTCAGAGCTGCACCCTGGGAAGACGGAGACCTCAGCACCAGGCAGCAAGAAAAGAGCTTTGGGACGCTGTCCAGTACTGTTTTGCCAATCCCCTCTCCTCTCTGTCTTCCTGGCTTCTGCTCCGACAATTACCTTTCTTGTCTGCCCCATTCTGTTTGTACGATTCTGGGCAGAGGAATAGGGCTCCAGAGAGGGCCCAGTCTAGACAGGCCAGGCTATGGGAACACTTGTTGGCTGAGTGGCCTTGGCCCAGTCACTTCATGGTTAGAGGGTCACAGCCCTTCCTCTCTGAGCTGAGACCTCCTTTCATGTGATTTCTGTTCCTGCAGTCACTAATCAACAAATATTTATCGAGTGACTACTAGGTGCCGGGTGATGTGCTTGGGCATGAGGATACAGCAGAGAAGACAGGCACAGACTCTTCCCTCAGAGAGCTTGTCATCTGGGTTGGACAGGGCAGGGGAATCAAAAGAGACAATAAGATCACTACAATAGATGAAGCTGACTGGCTGGGGGCCATGGAAGGTGCTTTGGCAAAGCCAAGAAAGAGCAATTAACCCAGTGTGGGAGGTTGGAAATAGCTGCCCTATTTGGTCTGGGGAGGGGGGAAGGGAGCCTTGTGGCTGGACGGTATGGGAGAGAATGACCAGAAATGAGTGAAATAAAAGTCCCCTCAGGCTGAAGTGTGGAGAATGGATTCACCTATCCTCTTCCCACCATTCCACACTCTTTTCCACTCTCATACTATCTTCCCCTGCCTGGGCTACATACAGACAGGTGACAGACAGATCCACGGATGCCAGTGGGAAGCATTGCAGTCTGGGCATGGAGAAGCTGTGCTTCCACCGCACTCACCCTCACTTACACTCACACTCACAGTGACACTCCTGCCCTGCTGCAGCTGGGTCAAGTCTGGTGCACGGGAAGAGGAGGCCTGGTCCCCAGGGCTTCAGTAATTCACATCCCTTCACTCAGATGCAGGGCTCTGTCTGTTGTATACTACACAATTTGGCTTTTGTCCCTGGTTCCTGAGAGGGAGGCTCTAAATCTTTGGAATACCTCAAGTAATACGAGTGTCTTTGTTATCTACGAGTCCCTCGGCTCACACCTGAGTTGATGCTAAGAGATGAGGTGACTTGGGCTGAGGCCTGGTCAGCAGAAAGACCAACCATATCATTGCAGAATTGGGGTTTTGAGCCAATCCGTCAGAGGAGATCGTCTCATATTGCCAACAATTCATTTCTGCCTATGTATGAAATCTCAGTAAAAGCTCTGTACACCAAAGCTCATGGAACTTCCTGGTTGGTGAACATATTGATGTACTGGGAGGGTGACATGCCCTTTGTGTCTCCATGGGGAGAGAGCATGGGAGCTCTGCACTGAGACCCTCCTTGTGTGTCTTTTCATTTGGATGTTCCTGATATATGTACTTTATAAAAAACTAGTTGTCAGGATAGCACTTCCGAGTTGTGTGAGTCATTCTAGTGAACCATTGGACCTGAGGGGGTTTGAAGACCTCTGGACTTGTAGCTAGTTAGGCAGAAATGCAGGTGTCCTGGGGACCCCACTTGTGACTGGCAGTTCTAGTGGAGGCAGTCTTGTTGGGACTGTGCCCTTAAACCTGTGGAGTCTAACACTAGTTCTGGGTAGTCAGTGTCTGAATTGAATTGCAGTACACGGGTTGGTAGCAGAATACCTTTCCACTGAGTGCACTCCCCACTGTCTCCATCTATCTGGAACCTTTTCTCCCTTTCATAACTCCTTAGTAGCCTCCCTGTCCCCATTTCCCACTCTTTGTCTTTAGCTCTGAGAACCTCAGCACTCAACATTTTGGAAAAGGGAAGTGGGTTGCATTGTCCCTGTTAGGGGAAGGTTTGCAGTGTCGTCCCCTTGAAGGCATTTGAACATGAGTTTTAAGGCTAGGGGTCAGAGCTTGGTTCAGGATTAGAGGTCAGAGCCATATGGTTGGGGGGCTCCCTCTTTCCCAGGTTTCTCCTTACTCCCACCTCTTCTCTGTGGTCCTAAGACTACTGGAGTGGGAAAGATGGGACCCAGCTGGTCCCCCAGATTACCTGAGGACAATGGCAAGTAGCAGGGTAAGACTGGGGAAGATCTCCTCCCAGGTCTCCATAGGCCTATCACAGTGACTGCATATCCCTCATCTGAGGCTTACTCCTCTCTTTGACAATCAGGGCTAAAGGGAAAGTTCTTTGGAAGCAGGTCCAGTTCCCATATCTCACATCTCAGGACTCTAGGGCTTCCCCCTCCTGGCCCAGCCAGTACTGTCCCTCTCCCCCATTATTTTCCTGTGCCCCAAGCTGAGTCAGAGAATTATCGATAGCATGAGGGGAACCCAGCTTAGAACACCCCCTTCTGCCATGCCTTCCCTATCCTGGGAATTGAAAGGGGATTTCCGAGGAGAGGGGCTGTTGAGCTCCCAGGGACACAAGGAAACTAGAGATGAGGGAGGGGAGCAAGTGTTTCCCCCACCTGATGAGAGGGACCCAAGAGACAGAGACCAGAGGAGGAGACCTCTCAGGAGCCACCAATTGTAGAGTGCTGTCCCTTTCCCGTTCCCAGCCCTAGAGCATATGATGTGACAAACTTAACTGTGACCCCTTTTTTTCTGCCTTATCTTTCCATCATCCATCCATCCATTTATCAATTGATCGATCCGTCCATCTATGTGTCCATATGTCTCCCCATCTTGGTCTCTTCATTGGTCCATTCTCCCATCTTTACTTTCATCTGTGTTTTCACATCTTTCTCTTCATTTATTCATCTGTATGTTTAACCATTAGTTGTGTATTTAATGCATCCATTCATCTATTTATCAGTTACGGTAATAATGAACATTTGTCGATACTTAAGTGCCATGCACCATGCTAAGAGCTCTAAAATCATTTTCTCATGACAAATATATGAAGTAGAATGCTGTGACTGATGTTTTTGTTCATGCAGACACTTTTTTATACTCCTTTTTCTGCTTCCTTTAGGGAAGTTCTCTCTCACTTCACGTGGTCTTTGTGGCTATGTTCACTATAGTGATCTGATCAGAGTACTCCATTCCCTGGGCACTGTATTATATTGAAGAACTGAGTATGTGTCACAAGTACAGTTCAAAGCTTTTCATGAGCTTTTATGTTAGGAGAAAGAGGCCCTGCGTTTTGGATCACTCACTATACAAATGTGGATTTGAGGCTTCCAGTGGTCATATTTTCTTCTGCTAGAAGATCACCTGTCTATAACCGGAATGAAGTCTCCACATAAAAAAAATAGAGATAATTCGGGGCTTCCCTGGTGGTGCAGTGGTTGAGAGTCCACCTGACGATGCAGGGGACGTGGGTTCGTGCCCCGGTCCGGGAAGATCCCACATGCCGCAGAGCAGCTGTGACCATGAGCCCTGGCCACTGAGCCTGGGCGTCCAGAGCCTGTGCGCCACAACGGGAGAGGCCACAGCTGTGAGAGGCCTGCTTGCCACAAAAAAAAAAAAAAAAAAATTAGAGAGAAGTCAAGTTAAAAGATGGAGATAACATAATTTGATTCCCTGAGTCCAACCAGTGCTGAAGTAGACCAAATCTTAATCTAGTTATGTGATATGACAAATTTAACTTTTTGCTTAAGCTACTTTAACTTGGGTTTTTTTCACTCACAATAGAAAGAGCCCTAGATAATGATCATTGTATTATTATCCCCATTTTACAGATGAGGAAACTAATATCCAGAAAGATTAATTTACCCCATGTTTCACCGCTTATAAATGGCAGAACATTGGTACATATTTGGGGCAAAACTCTGACATATTACCCATATATGTCTGTCCATCTGTTGGTTCAGTCCATCCATCTATCCATCCATCCAAGTTATTTATTTATCTGACTATCCTTCAATGCCAAGGCACCAAAGGCAATAAGACTTGCCAACTCCAATTTGAGGCTGGGTTTGGATCAGAGATTAGCAAACTTTTTTGTAAAAGGTTCAGCTAGGAAATAAGGTTTTGCAGGCCATACTGTCTCTGTAGTCACTTGTAAGCTTTGCTGTTGTAGCCCCAAAGCAGCCATAGACAATATGTAAATGAACAGGCATGGCTACATTCGAATAAAGTTTTATTTACAAAAACAGGCAACAGGCTGGCTGGGCCATATTTTGCCAATCACTGATCTGGATCAGTGGGGAAAACACATACGTTCTGTCATTGTTGGGAACATGAGTAGGGAATGGAAACGTATATTCCTTGCATTTGCCATTACTAATGTAGTGGAAACAACAGGGTTTTTATACTCAAACTCTTGTATTTGAATCCGGTTTTAGAACCCTGGACAGTCGAGGGAACAGGATCTGTAAAATGGGAATAATATGTATCTTGTGAGGTGGTTCATGTGCCTGACACACAGTGGGTGCATTCAGTGGTGGTTAGGTCCATCCTCTTTTCTCATTCATCACCTCCCATATATTACCAGTATCAGGAGGCCTCTTTCTTTTTAGGGTGTCCTGGGATACAGTGAGGAGAGTTCAATCTGGCTTTCTGAGTTCAGGAGCCCAACTTCTAAGAATGTGCTTTCATACAAGTTATATAGATTAAGCTCTTGCAAACTCCAAAATTCTCTTCTTAGTAGCTCTACCCTAACTCTTGTCCATACTGTTCCACAACTGTAACCACTCCAGTGCCCAGCAAAACAAAAGGCTCTCTAGTCAACAGGCCCCATTAGACTGAGAGGCAGTTTAGGTACCTTCTTTTATCAAGTCCACCATTGATGATATTACCCTGTTCCCCAGGTGGCTTTTTAACCTATTTATTCCAAACAAATACTCTTCTCTGGGAGGAAGGATTGTGTCCATATGTGTCTTTGTGTCTGTGTGCCCATGACGGTTTGTGTGTAATTGTGTATGTGTGTCTATATGTCCCCTTGTGTCCGTACTGTGATTATATGCTTAACTATCTGTGGTTTGTCCTTGGTAGATGCGCGTGATTGGCTGTGTGATTGATTATATACCTGTGTATGTGTGTGTGGGTATGGACGTATGTAAGTGGGTAAGGGTGTCCCCACTTTTGTGCTTGTGTGTATATGTGTGCTCTGTTTAATCCATCCCATTGTGGCTCTCAACCTCACAAGGCCTGCAGGGGTCATCCAGTGCACAGGGAAAGGGGATGCGAGTCCCCTGTCCTGTGCTCCAACCTCATGGGGCCTGCAGAGGGCATATAGTGTCTAGAGAAAAATAGATTGTGTTGCCTGTGGAAGTGGGGCTCTGGTCTGAGGAGCCTGGGCTCTCTTATTCCAGAAAGGAGCCTGGAAATGAGCAAGAAGCCTGATGACTCAGCTTCTGAAAGTCCCTGATCCTAGGAGGGGGTCGGCTTCACCCCGCAAATCCTTCTCCAAACCCTCTGTCCACATCCAGAGCTTCCTGACACAGCCTGCAGGGCAGAGCTTGTCCCTTTAGTCCAAGTGTGGGTAGGATATTGCACAGCACTTCTGGAGGTAACTGGACATCAGGATGGGGGGGAAGTCTTGAGCAATAGTACACCCTCCTTCTCTGCCTCCTGCCCTCAGCATCTTGAAGGACTGCCTCAGTCACTGCCAGGATTTCCTGAACACCCCCTCTCTTTCATTTTCTGCAGTTTGGGCCACTCTGGGCCCCAGGATTTCTGGGCCTGGACTGAGCCTTCTCAGGAGACGTGCAGGAAACAAGGGCCTCTGAAACCAAGCAGAAGGTGACCTGTGTCGCTGGTGATGAGCCTGGTGGGTAGGGTGGCCAGAGGGAAGGCAAGGGAGTCTCCATGTAACAGGGAGCTCTGCAGAGCCTTGAGGATGGGTGAGGCAGGAGGTAGGACATTCCAGGTGGAATGAACAGCAATCACAGAGGCTCAGGAGGGACAGGGCTTTGTGATTAATCCTGATGTGGGTGAGGCAGCGGAAAGCAAGTGGTGTGAGAAGCTATGTATGTGGGGGTAATCCCTGGGTACTTGGGGCACCTCCTAGTGATGCCATGCCCAGTGGTCAAAGTTCATGGAAGACCCCTGTAACCTTAATCAGGCAGGACCATCAGGGACCAGTATTCCCTAGGCATGAAGGTTTGGGTCCCTTAGCAGGCATAGAATGTCAACCAGCTGAAGTGCCAGTTGGAGGTAAAGGGAATGAATCATAGAGGAAGTGTGGCAAACAGAATTTAAGATTCCTCCCTCCTGGTGTGCATATCCTGTATAATCTCGCTTTGAGGGGATCCCCTTGGCCTCCTGGCTTGTGAATATGATGGGATATCAGTGATGTGGTTAGGTTATGCTATATGGCCAAAATGAAGGAGCTTTGCAGATGTAATTAAGGACGCAAAATCAGTTGACTTTGAGTTAGTTGAAAGGGAGATTACCCTGGGTGGGCCTGACCTAATCAGGCGAGCCCTTTAAAAAAGTGTCTAGGGCTAAGAAACAAAAAGCAGCAACAGGGAGGAAGATGGTGGAAGAGTAAGACACGGAGATCACCTTCCTCCCCACAGATACATCAGAAATTCATCTACACGTGGAACAACTCCTACAGAAGACCTACTGAACGATGACAGAAGACCTCAGACCCCCCAAAAGGCAAGAAACTCCCCACATACCTGGGTAGGGCAAAAGAAAAAAAGAATAAACAGAAACAAAAGGATAGGGAAGGGACCTGCACCAGTGGGAGGGAGCCGTGAAGGAGGAAAGGTTCCACACACTAGAAGGCCCTTCACGGGCGGAGACTGCGGGTGGCGGAGGGGGAAAGCTTCAGAGTAGCGGAGGAGATCACAGCAACAGGGGTGTGGAGGGCAAAGCGCAGAGATTCTGGCACAGAGGATCGGTGCCCTCAGGCACACACCAGCCCGAGAGGCTTGTCTGCTCGGCCGCCGGGGAGGGTGGGGCTGGGAGCTGAAGCTCGGGTATCGGGTTTCAGTCGGAGCACAGGGAGAGGACTGGGGCTGGTGGCAGGAAGAGAGCCTGAAGGGGTTAGTGCACCATGTCTAACCCGGAGGGAGTCTGCGGAAAAAGTCTCGAGCTGCGTTTCCTGGAGCGCAAGGAGAGGGCATTAAGAGCACTGCTTAAAGAAGCTCCAGAGACAGACGCGAGCCACGGCTAAAGGCACAGACACCGGAGATGGGCGTGGGATGCTGGAGTTCCTGCTGCTGCTGCCACAAGGCCTGTGTGCGAGCGCAGGTCACTGTCCACCCCGCCTTCTGGGGAGGCTGTGCAGCCCGCCACTGCTGGGGTCCCGGGACCCTGGGATGGCTTCCCCAGGAAAGTGCACGGAGCCACCTTGGGCTGCTGCAACATCACGCCAGCCTCTGCTGCCGCAGGCCCGACCCGCACTGCGTGCCCCTACCTCCCTTCTGCCTGAGTGAGCCAGAGCCCCCGAATCAGCGGCTCCTTTAAACCCATCCTGTCTGAGCGAAGCACGGACGCCCTTCGGTGACCTACGTGCAGAGGCGGGGCCAGGTCCAAGGCTGAGACTGGGGAGCTGTGAGAGCAGAGAAGAGACAGGGAAATCTCTCTGTGCAGCCTCGGAGGCAGCGGATTAAAGCTCCACGGTCCACTTGATGTGCCCTGTGTCTGTGGAGTGCATGAATGGACAGAGAATCATCCCAAATTGAAGAGGTGGACTTTGAGGGCAAGATTTAAGACTTTTTCCCCTTTCCCTCTTTTTACAACAAACTATCCCAAATTAAGGATGTGGACTTTGAGAGCTAGATTTCAGACTTTTTCCCCTTTTCCTCTTTTTACAACGAATTATCCCAAATTGAGGAGGTGGACTTTGAGAGCAAGATTTTCGATTTTTTTTCCCTGTTCTCTTTTTGTGAATTTGTATGTGTATGCTTCTGTGTGAGATTTTCTCTGTATAGCTTGGCTTCCACCATATGTCCCAGGGTTCTATCTGTCCGTTTTTTTTTCAATAATTACATTTTAATTTTAATAATGCTACTATATTTTATACATTATTCTATTTACTTTACCTGATTTTTTTTATACCTTCCCTTCCTCCCTCCCTCCTTCCCTCCTGTCTTTCTTTCCTTCTCTCTTTCTTTCTTTCTTTCTTTCCTTCCTCCCTCCCTCCCTCCCTCCCTTCTTCCTTGCACTCTTTCTATTTCTTTCCTTCCTTCCTCCATTGTTCCTTTCACTCTTTCTTTTTCTTTCATTCTTTCCTCCATTGTTCCTTTCACTATTTCTTTCTTTCCTTCCTACCTCCCTCACTCCCTCCTTTCTTTCTTTCTTTCCATCCTTCCTCCCTCCCTCTCTCCTTTCTTTTTTTCTTTCTTTCTTTCTTTCTTCCTTCCTTCCTTCCTTTCTATCCCTCTTCCTTTCTTTCTCTCTCTCTTTCTTTCTTCTACTAATTCTTTCTTTCTACTTTTTCTCCCTTTAATTCTGAGCCGGGTAGATGAAAGGCTCTTGGTGCTGCAGCCAGGAGTCAGTGCTGCGCCTCTGAAGTGGGAGAGCCAACTTCAGGACACGGGTCCACAAGAGACCTCCCAGCTCCACATAATATCAAGTGGCAAAAATCTCCCAGAGATCTCCATCTGAACACCAGCACCCAGCATCAGTCAACGACCAGCAAGCTACAGTGCTGGTCACCCTATGCCAAGCAACTAGCAAGACAGGAACACAACACCACCCATTAGCAGAGAGGATGCCTAAAAACATAATAAGCCAAAGGCACCATAAAACACACCATCAGAAGTGGGCCTGTCCACCAGAAAGACAAGATTGAGACTCAACCACCAGAACACAGGCACTAGTCCACCCACACCAGAAAGCCTACACAACCTACTGAAACAACCTTAGCCACTGGGACAGACACCAAAAACAATGGGAACTACGAACCTGCAGCCTGCAAACAGGAGACCCCACACACAGTAACATAAGCAAAATGAGAAGACAGAAAAACACACAGCAGGTGAAGGAGCAAGATAAAAACCTACCAGACCTAACAAATGAAGAGGTAATAGGCAGTCTACCTGAAAAAGAATTCAGAATAATGATAGTAAAGCTGATCCAAGATTCTAATTCCAAGATCCAAAATCTTGGAAATAGAATAGACAAAATGCAAGAAACAGTTAACAAGGACCTAGAAGAACTAAAGATGAATCAAGCATTGATTAAAAACACAATAAATGAAATGAAAAGTACTCTAGATGGGATCAATAGCAGAATAACTGAGGGAGAAGAACGGATAAGTGAGGTGGAAGATAAAATAGTGGAAATAACTGCTGCAGAGCAAAATAAAGAAAAAAGAATGAAAAGAATAGAGGACAGTCTCAGAGACCTCTGGGACAACACTAAACGCACCAACATTCGAATTATAGGGGTTCCAGAAGAAGAAGAGAAAAAGAAAGGGACAGAGAAAATATTTGAAGAGATTATAGTTGAAAACTTCCCTAATATGGGAAAGGAAATAGTTAATCAAGTCCAGGAGACACAGAGAGTGCGATACAGAATAAATCCAAGGAAAAATATGCCAAGACACATATTAATCAAACTGTCAAAAATTAAACACAAAGAAATCATAATAAAAGCCACAAGGGAAAAACAACAAATAACACACAAGGGAATCGCCATCAGGTTAACAGCTGATCTCTCAGCAGAAACTCTACAAGCAAGAAGGGAGTGGCAGGACATAATTTAAGTGATGAAGGAGAGAAACCTGCAACCAAGATTACTCTACCCAGCAAGGATCTCATTCAGATTTGATGGAGAAATTAAAACCTTTACAGACAAGCAAAAGCTGAGAGAGTTCAGCACCACCAAACCAGCTTTACAACAAATGCTAAAGGAACTTCTCTAAGCAAGAAACACAACAAAAGGAAAATACCTACAATAACGAACCCAAAGCAATTAAGGAAATGGGAATAGGAACATACATACCAATAATTACCTTAAATGTAAATGGACTAAATGCTCCCACCAAAAGAGACAGGTTGGCTGAATGGATACAAAAACAAGACACATTTATATGCTGTCTACAAGAGACCCATTTCAGACTTAGAGACACATACACATTGAAAGAAAGGGGATGGAAAAGATATTCCATGCAAATGGAAATCAAAAGAAAGCTGGAGTAGCAATTCTCATATCAGACAAAATAGACTTTAAAAGAAAGACTACTAGAAGAGACAAAGAAGGACACTACATAATAATCAAGGGATCGATCCAGGAAGAAGATATAACAATTGTAAATAATTATCCACCCAACATAGGAGCACCTCAATACATAAGGCAAATACTAACAGCCATAAAAGGGGAAATCGACAGTAACACACTCATAGTAGGGGACTTTAACACCCCACTTTCACCAATGGACAGATCATCCAAAATGAAAATAAATAAGGAAACACAAGCTTTAAATGCTATATTAAACAAGATGGACTTAATGGATATTTATAGGACATTCCATCCAAAAACAACAGAATACACATTTTTGCCAAGTACTCATGGAACATTCTCCAGGATAGATCATATCTTGGGTCACAAATCAAGCCTTGGTAAATTTAAGAAAATTGAAATTGTATCAAGTATCTTTTCCGACCACAATGCTGTGAGAGTAATCAATTATAAGAAAAGATCTGTAAAAAATACAAACACATGGAGGCTAAACAATACACTACTCAATAACGAAGTGATCACTGAGGAAATCAAAGAGGAAATAAAAAATAATACCTAGAAACAAATGACAATGGAGACACTACGACCCAAAACCTATGGGACGCAGCAAAAGCAGTTCTAAGGGGGAAGTATATAGCAATACGATCCCACCTTAAGAAACAGGAAACATCTCGAGTAAACAAACTGACCCTGTACCTACAGCAATTAGAGAAAGAAGAACAAAAATCCCCCAAAGTTAGCAGAAGAAAAGAAATCATAAAGATCAGATCAGAAATAAATGAAAAAGAATTGAAGGAAACAATAGCAAAGATCAATAAAACTAAAAGCTGGTTCTTTGAGAAGATAAACAAAATTGACAAACCATTAGCCAGACTCATCGAGAAAAAAGGGAGAAGACTCAAATCAATAGAATTAGAAATGAAAAAGGAGAAGTAACAACTGACACTACAGAAATACAAAAGATCATGAGAGATTACTACAAGCAACTCTATGCCAATAAAATGGACAACCTGGAAGAAATGGACAAACTCTTAGAAATGCACAACCTGCCAAGACTGACTCAGGATGAAATAGAAAATATGAATACACCAATCCCAAGCACTGAAATTGAAACTGTGATTAAAAATCTTCCAACAAACAAAAGCCCATGACCAGATGGCTTCACAGGCGAATTCTATCAAGCATTTAGAGAAGAGCTAACACCTATCCTTCTCAAACTCTTCCAAAATATAGCAGAGAGAGGAGCACTCCCAAACTCATTCTACGCGGCCACCATCACCTTGATACCAAAACCAGGCAAGGATGTCTCAAAGAAAGAAATCTACAGGCCAATATCACTGATGAACATAGATGCAAAAATCCTCAACATAATACTAGCAAACAGAGTCCAGCAGCACATTAAAAGGATCATACTCCATGATCAAGTGGGGTTTATTTCAGGAATGCAAGGATTCTTCAATATACACAAATCAATTAATGTGATACACCATATTAACAAATTGAAGAAGAAAAACCATATGATCATCTCAATAGATGCAGAGAAAGCTTTCGACAAAATTCAACACCCATTTATGATAAAAACCCTGCAGAAAGTAGGCATAGAGGGAACTTTCCTCAACATAATAAAGGCCATATATGACAAACCCACAGCCAACATTGTCCTCAATGGTGAAAAACTGAAACAATTTCCACTAAGATCAGGAACAAGTCAAGGCTGCCCACTCTCACCACTCTTATTCAACTTAGTTTTGAAAGTTTTAGCCACAGCAATCAGAGAAGAAAAGGAAATAAAAGGAATCCAAATTGGAAAAGAAGAAGTAAAGCTGTCACTGTTTGCAGATGACATGATACTGTATATAGAGAATCCTAAAGATGTTACCAGAAAACTACTAGAACTAATCAATGAATTTGGTAGAGTAGCAGGATACAAAATTAATGCACAGAAATCTCTGGCATGCCTGTACACTAATGATGAACAATCTGAAAGTGAAATCAAGAAAACACTCCCATTTACCATTGCAACAAAAAGAATAAAATATCTAGGAATAAACCTACCTAAGGAGACAAAAGACCTGTATGCAGAAAATTATAAGACACTCATGAAAGAAATTAAAGATGATACAAATAGATGGAGAGATATACCATGTTCCTGGATTGGAAGAGTCAATATTGTGAAAATGACTCTACTACCAAAAGCGATCTACAGATTCAATGCAATCCCTATCAAACTACCACTGGCATTTTTCACAGAACTAGAACAAAAAAATTCACAATTTGTTTGGAAAAACAAAAGACCCCGTATAGTGAAAGCAATCTTGCGAATGAAAAATGGAGCTGGAGGTATCAAGCTCCCTGACTTCAGACTATACTACAAAGCCACAGTAAACAAGACAGTGTGGTACTGGCACAAAAACAGAAATATAGATCAATGGAACAGGATAGAAAGCCCAGATATGAACACACGCACATATGGTCAACTTATCTTTGATAAAGGAGGCAGGAATGTACAGTGGAGAAAGGACTGTCTCTTCAATAAATGGTGCTTGGAAAATTGGACAGGGACATGTAAAAGTATGAGATTAGATCATTTCCTAACACCATACACAAAAATAAGCTCAAAATGGATTAAAGACCTAAATGTAAGGCCAGAAACTATCGAACTCTTAGAGGAAAACATAGGCAGAACACTCTATGACATAAATCACAGCAAGATCCTTTTTGACCCACCTCCTAGAGAAATGGAAATAAAAACAAACATAAACAAATGGGCTCTAATGAAACTTCAAAGGTTTTGCACAGCAAAGGAAACCATAAACAAGACCAAAAGACAACTCTTAGAATGGGAGAAAATATTTGCAAATGAAGCAACTGAAAAAGGATTAATTTCCAAAATTTGTAAACAGCTCATGCAGCTCAATAGCAAAAAAACAAACAACCCAATCCAAAAATGGGCAGAAGACTTAAATAGGCATTTCTCCAAAGAAGACACACAGACTGCCAACAAACACATGAAAGAATGCTCAACCTCATTAATCATTAGAGAAATGAAAGTCAAAACTACAATGAGATATCTCCTTACACCAGTCAGAATGGCCATCATCAAGAAATCTAGAAACAATAAAAGCTCGAGAGGGTGTGGAGAAAAGGGAACACTCTTGCACTGCTGGTGGGAGTGTGAATTGGTACAGCCACTATGGAGAACGGTATGGAGGTTCCTTAAAAAACTAAAAATAGAACTACCATATGACCCAGCAATCCCACTACTGGGCATATACCCTGAGAAAACCATAATTCAAAAAGAGACATGTACCAAAATGTTCATAGCAGCCCTATTTACAATAGCCCGGAGATGGAAACAACCTAAGTGTCCATCATCGGATGAATGGGTAAAGAAGATGTGGCACATATATACAATGGAATATTACTCAGCCATAAAAAGAAATGAAATTGAGCTATTTGTAATGAGGTGGATAGAACTAGAGTCTGACATACAGAGTGAAGTAAGTCAGAAAGAGAAAGACAAATACTGTATGCTGACACATATATATGGAATTTAAGAAAAAAAAATATCATGAAGAACATAGGGGTAAGACAGGAATAAAGACACAGACCTACTAGAGAATGGACTTGAGGATATGGGGAGGGGGAAGGGTGAGCTGTAACAAAGTGAAAGAGAGGCATGGGCATATATAAACTACCAAACGTAAGGTAGATAGCTAGTGAGAAGAAGCCGCATAGCACAGGGAGATCAGCTTGCTGCTTTTTGACTGCCTGGAGGGGTGGGATAGGGAGGGTGGGAGGGAGACACAAAAGGGAGGAGGTATGGGAACATATGTATAGGTATAACTGATTAAATATGTTATAAAGCAAAAAAAAAACAGATTTGAACTTTAAAGATTCCAGCATAATTGTAAGTTTCTAAGGGTCAGGACCTCTACATTGTTCCTGGCGTAAGGCTTAGTTCAACGTGTAGCAATGTATATATTGACATATTTTCCCCTCGACTTTCTGTGATACCCTACATCTCACCTTTCCTTGCAGACAAGCCATTTGAAATATCCTTAATTATTTCACAGCCAATAAGTCGTTGAAATAATGTGTATTTTTTAGAGAAATCTTCTTATATAATTAGGCAGAAAATCTGACCTGCCATAGATTTCAAAACAGCATAATTTCACTCTTCTCAATGATTAATCTGTTGTATTACACAACCTTTGAGTATATAGCTTTATCAATGACATGTACTTTAAAAATGTTTTAGAGATCCTATCAGTCTTTGAAAACATCCTTGTTCTTGTTTCAGTTAGAGTTTTATGTATATTTACTGACATGCACCTGATTATTCCAATTTCTGACGGATGTCCTAGGGATTCTAATTCTGGTATTGATTGTTTTTGCTGATTGTCTCCCCTTGTAGCTGATTTCTTCATTATTGTGTAAATTTAGATCATGAGCTCATGTTTAGCTAAACAGCTGACTATGTAAGAGGCTTAGGTGTGAATGCTCGTAAGTTTCAGCAGAAAGTCGGCAAAGATGTATTTGTGTCCCTCCAATGAGTTGCCCACAAGGACCCCGTTTTCTAGAAGTGTTGTTCCAATACTCCCTCTACAGGCAGGGGACACAGACAGGGCAGCTTTGCGGCCCCTGATCTGGAGCAGGGGCACTGGGCGGCCTGTGGCCCGGGCAGGAGACTCTCCGCGTGTGTCCCAGGTACCCATCTGCCTGCAAACTTCAGTCACCTGGCAGAAAGCTACGATGCCCAGACCTCTGGTTAGCTGTGCAGCGAGGTGTACTGCACAGACAGGTTCCACACACACTTCAAGTAAGAGGGCGGTCGGAGTGGAAAGGTGAGAGATTGGGCAGCTGTGCAAAAAAGAAGACGCTCTTTGGCCTGGTCCTAAATGCTTGTGCCACACCACTGGGCCTTGCGGGCTCTGAGGGCGCTTCCCTGGGCCCCTTGCTCCCCTGACTTTTGTTCAGTCACAGCAGAGATGGCCACACCCACTCCCTCAGTGAGCGCAGTGTTCCAACCTCCCTCAGCCCCGCCCACTCTCCGCAGGTTACCATGGACTACAGATGCTGCATTCTGAGGCCAGGGCGTTCTGAGAATGCCAAGGGCAGACATGATGACTTTAAATGATTTCATCTTGTGTCAGTTTTGTTAAACTTTGGGAGCTAGGAAATGGTCCCCTTTACAGAAATATTCAAATATACTGCATTTCATATATTCTCTGCTATAACATTGTCCTGATTCTTTCTGTATATTCTTTACTTATGTTTTTGTTTTCCTTAATCAAAGTGTGTCTTTTAACTCTTTTCAAAGAATATTCTTTGGACTTACTAAATCAACTCAATTTTATACGTTTTCTGTTGTATTAAGTTCTGCTCATATCTTTATTTATCTTTTTTCCATGTTCTCAGGGTTTATTGGATTGATGTTCTGATGTCAATTAAAACACGTGGTTATTCATTTTAATAAATGTTTTTACTTATAAAGATTTGAACTTTTGAAGATTCCAGCTTACTTGTAATTTGCTAAGTGTCACGTCCTCTACATTGTTGCTGGCCTAAGGCTTAGTTCACCATATAGCAATGTATATATGGACATATTTTCCCCTCGACCTTCTGTTTTTCCCTACATCTCACCTTTCTTTGCAGACAAGCCATTTGAATTACCCTTAAATTATTTCACAGCCAATAAGTCTTTGAAATAATGTGTATTTTTAGAGAAATCTTCTTTTATAATTACGCAGAAAATCTCACATGCCATAGTTTTCAAAACAGCATAATTTCACTCTTCTCAATGATTAAACTGTTGTATTACTCAAGCTTTGAGTATTTAGCTTTATCAGTGACATGTACTTTAAAAATGTTTTAGAGATCATACCAGTCTGTGAAAACATTCTTGTTCCTTGTTTCAGTTCCAGTTTTATGTATATTTTCTGCCTTGTATCTGATTATTCCAACATCTGATGAATGGTCTTGGTAATCTAATTCTGGTACTGATTGTTTTGGCTGATTGTCTCCCCGCACAGCTGAATTCTTCATTATTGTGTGAATTTAGATCATAAGCTCATATGTAGCTAAACAGCTGACCTTGTAAGAGGCTTAGGTGTGAACTCTCGTAAGTTTCACAAGAAAGTCGGCAAAGATTTATTTGTGTCCCTCAAATGAGTTGCCCACTAGCACCATGTTTTCTAGAAGTGTTGGTCCAATACCCCCTCTAGAGGCAGGGGACTGAGACAGGGCTGCTTTGTGGCCCCTGATCTGGGGCAGGGGCAGTGGGCGTATTGTGGTCCCGGCAGGAGCCTTTTCGCGTGTGTCCCAGGGACCCACCTGCCTGCGAACTTCGGTCACCTGGTAGCAAGCTACGATGCCCAGACCTATGGTTAGCTGGGCAGCGAGGTGTACTGTGCAGACTGGTTCAAACACACTTCAAGTAAGAGTGAAGCATGAGTGGAAAGGTGAGAGTATGGGCAGCTGTGCAGACAAAGAAGGCGCCCTTTGTCCTGGGCCTAAATGCTTGTGACACCCCACTGGGCCTGCCGGGCTCTGAGGGCCCTGCCCCGGGCCCCCTGCTCCCCTGCCCTTTGTTCAGTCACAGCAGAGATAGCCACACCCACTCCTTCAGTGAGGGCAGTGTTCCAAACTCTCTCAGCAACGGCCCGTCTCCGCAGGTTACCATGGACTACATACGCTGCATACTGAAGCCAGGGCGTTCCGAGAATGCCAAGGGCAGACATGATGACTTTAAATGGTTTCCTCTTGTGTCAGTTTTGGTAAACTGTAGGAGCTAGGTAAAGGTCCACTTTACAGAAATGTTCAAATTAACTGGCATTTCATATATTCTCTGCTATAACATTGTCCTGATTCTTTCTATATATTCTTTAATTATGTTTTTGTTTTCCTTAATCAAAGTGTGTCTTTTAAATCTTTTCAAAGAATATTCTTTGGACTTACTACATCCCCTGAATTTTATACGTTTTCAATTGTATTAAGTTCTCCTCATATCTTTATTTATCCTTTTTCTATGTTCTCAGGTTATATTGTTTTGATATTCTGATGTCAATTAAAACACTTGGTTATTCATTTTAATAAATATTTTTACTTATAAAGATTTGAACTTTTGAAGATTCCAGCTTACTTGTAACTTTCTAAGGGTCAGGTCCTCTACATTGTTTCAGGCCTAAGGCGTAGTTCAATATATAGCTATGTATATATTGACATATTTTCCCCTCCACTTTCTGTGATTCCCTACATCTCACCTTTCTTTGCAGACAAGACATTTGAAATACCATTAACTTATTTCACAGCCAATAAGTCTTTGAAATAATGTGTATTTTTAGAGAAATCTTCTTATATAATTAGGCAGAAAATCTCACATGCCATAGTTTTCAAAACAGCATAATTTCACTCTTCTCAATGATGAATCTGTTGTATTACACAACATTTGAGTATTTAGCTTTATCAATGACATGTACTTTAAAAATGTTTTAGAGATACTTCCTGTCTTTGAAAACATTCTTGATCCTTGTTTCAGTTCCAGTTTTATGTATATATTTGTGCCTTTCACCTGATAATTCCAACATATGATGGATGGCCTTGGGAATCTAATTCTTGTACTGATTGCATTTGCTGATTGTCTCCCCTTGTAGCTGATTTCTTCATTATTGTGTAAATTTAGATCATGAGCTCATGTTTAGCTAAATAGCTGACCTTGTAAGAGGCTTAGGTGTGAACGCTCATAAATTTCAGCAGAAAGACGGCAAAGATTTATTTGTGTCCCTCCAGTGAGTGGCCCACGAGGACCCCATTTTCTACAACTGTTGGTCCAATACTCCCTCTAGAGGCAGTGGACACAGACAGCGCTCCTAGGCGGCCTCCGATCTGGGGCAGGAGTAGTAGGGTGGCCTGTGGCCCGAGCAGGAGCCTCTCTGCGTGTGACCCAGGGACCCATCTGCCTGCGAATTTAGGTCTCCTGGCAGGAAGACACGAGGCCCAGACCTATGGTTAGTTGTGCAGCGAGGGTTACTGCGTGGACAGGTTCCACACACACTTCAAGTAAGTGGGCGGCCTGAGTGGAAAGGTGAGAGTTTGGGCACCTCTGCAGACTAAGAAGGCACCCTTTGGCCTGGGCCTACATGCTTGTGACACACCACTGGGCCTGTCAGTCTCTGAGGTCCCTGCCCTGGGCCCCCTGCTCCACTGCCATTTGTTCAGTCACAGCAGAGGTGGCCACACACACTCCCTCAGTGAGGGCCGTGTTACAATCTTCCTCACCCCACCCCTTCTCCGCAGGTTACCATGGATTACAGATGCTGCCTTCTGAGGCTAGGGCGTTCCGAGAATGCCAAGGGGAGACATGATGACCTTAAATGATTTCCTCTTGTTTCAGTTTTTGTAAACTTTAGGAGCTAGGAAATGGTCCCCTTTACAGAAATGTTCAAATTTACTGGCATTTCATATATTCTCCCCTATAACATTGTCCTGACTCTTTCTGTATATTCTTTACATATGTTTTTGTTTTCCTTTACCAATGTGTGTCTTTTAAATCATTTCAAAGTATATTCTTTGGAGTTACTAAATCACCTCAATTTTATACGTTTTCTGTTGTATTAAGTTCTGCTCATAACTTTATTTATCTTTTTTTCTATGTTCTCAGGGTTTATTGTGTTGATCTTCTGATATCAATTTAATCTCTTGTTAATTCATTATAATAAATATTTTCTACTTATAAAGATAAGAACTTTTAAAGATTCCAGGTTACTTGTAATTTTCTAAGGATCAGGTCCAGTACATTGTTGCTGGCCTAAGCCTTAGTTCACCATATAGCAATATATATATTGACATATTTTCTCCTCGACTTTCTGTGATTCCGTACATCTCACCTTTCTTTGCGGAGAAGCTATTTGAAATACCCTTAACTTATTTCACAGCAAATAAGTCTTTGAAATAATGTGTATTTTTTAGATAAATCTTCTTATATAATTAAGAAGAAAATCTGACCTGCCATAGTTTTCAAAACAGCATAATTTCACTCTTCTCAATGATGAATCTGTTGTATTACACAACCTTTGATTATTTAGCTTTATCAATGATGTGTACTTTAAAAATGTTTTAGAGATCCTACCAGTCTTTGAAAACATCCTTGTTCCTTGTTTCAGTTCGAGTTTTATGTATATTTTCTGCCTTGCACCTGATTATTCCAATATGTTATGGATGGCCTTGGGAATCTTATTCTGGTATTGATTGTTTTTGCTGATTGTCTCCCTTGTAGCGGATTTCTTCATTATTGTGTAAATTTAGATCATGAGCTCATATTTAGCTAAACAGCTGACCTTGTAACAGGCTTAGTTCTGAATGCTCGTAAGTTTCAGCAGAAAGTCGGTGAAGATTTATTTGTGTCCCTCCAATGAGTTGCCCATAAGGACCCCGTTTTCTAGAAGTGTTGTTCCAATACCTCCTCTAAAGGCAGGGGACTCAGACAGGGTTGCTATGTGGCCTCCGATATGGGTCAGGGGCTGTGGCCAGCCTGTGGCCCAAGCAGGAGCCTCTCCGTGGGTGTCCCAGGTACACATCTGCCTGTGAACTTTGGTCAAGTGGAGGGAAGCTACGATGCCCAGACCTATGGATAGCTGTGCATCGAGGTGTACTGTGCGGACAGGTTCCACACATACTTCAAGTAAGAGGGCCGCCTGAGTGGAAAGGTGAGTGTTTGGGCAGCTGTGCACACAAGAAGGCGCCCTTTGGCCTGGGTCAAAATGCTTTAGACAACCCACTGGGCCTGCCGGGCTCTGAGGGCCCTGCCCTGGGCCCCCTGTTCCCCTGCCCTATGTTCAGGCAAAGCACAGACGGCCACACCCACTCCCTCAGCGAGGGTAGTGTTCAAAACTCCCTCAGCCCCGCCCCCTCTCCGCAGGTTACCATGGACTACAGATGCTGCATTCTGAGGCCAGGGCGTTCTGAGAATGCCAATGGGAGACATGATGACCTTAAATGATTTACTTTTCTGTCTGTTTTGGTAAACTTTAAGAGCTAGTTAATGGTCCCCTTTACAGAAATGTTGAAATTTACTGCTATTTCATATTTTCTCTGCTATAACATTGTCCTGATTCTTTCTGTATATTCTTTACTTATCTTTGTGTTTTCCTTAATCAAATTGTGTCTTTTAAATCTTTTCAAAGAATATTCTTTGGACTTACTACATCACCTGAATTTTATACGTTTTCTGTTGTATTAAGTTTTGCTCATATCTTTATTTATCTTTTTTCTATGTTCTCAGGGTTTATTGTTTTGATCTTCTGATGTCAATTAAAACACTCGGTTATTCATTTTAATAAATAGTTTTACCTATAAAGATTTAAACTTTTGAAGATTCCAGCTTACTTGTAAGTTTCTAAGCGTCAGGTCCTCTACATTGTTGCTGGCCTAAGGCTTAGTTCACCCTATAGCAATGTATATATTGACATATTTTCCCCTCGACTTTTTTGATTCCCTACATCTCACCTTTCTTTGCCGACAAACCATTTGAAATAACCTTAACTTACTTCACAGCCAATAAGTCTTTGAAGTAATGTGTATTTTTTAGAGAAACCTTCTTATATAATTAGGCAGAAAATCGGACCTGCCATAGTTTTCAAAACAGCATAATTTCACTCTTCTCAATGATTAATCTGTTGTATTACACAACCTTTGAGTATTTAGCTTTATCAATGACATATACTTTAAAAATGTTTTAGAGATCCTATCTGTCTTTGAAAACATCTTTGTTCTTGTTTCAGTTAGAGTTTTATGTATATTTTCTGCCTTGCACCTCATTATTCCAACTTCTGACGGATGTCCTAGGGAATCTAATTGTGGTATTGATTGTTTTTGCTGATTGTCTCCCCTTGTAGCTGATATCTTCATTATTGTGTAAATTTAGATCATGAGCTCATGTTTAGCTAAACAGCTGACCTTGTAAGTGGCTTAGGTGTGAACCCTTCTAAGCTTCATCAGAAAGTCGGCAAATATTTATTTTTGTCCCTACAATGAGTTTCCCGCGAGAAGCCCTTTTTCTAAAATGTTGGTCCAATACTCCCTCTGGAGTCAGGGGACTCAGACAGGGCTGCTTGGCGGCCCCAGATCTGGGGCAGGGGCTGTGGGCGGCCCGTGGCCTGGGTAGGAGCCTCTCTGTGTGTGTCACAGGAACCCATCTGTCTGCGAAATTTGGTCACCTGGCAGGAAAATATGATGCCCAGATATATGGTTAGCTGTGAAGCGAGGTGTACTTCGAGGACAGGTTCCACACACACTTCAAGTTAGAGGGCGGCCTCAGTGGAAAGGTGAGAGTTTGGGCAGATATGCAGACAAAGAAGGCGCCCTTTGACCAGGGCCTAAATGCTGGTGACACTCCACTGGGCCTGCCGGGCTCTGAGGGCCCTTTCCTTGGCCCCCTGCTCCCCTGCCCTTTGTTCAGTCACAGCCGAGATGACCACACCCACTCCCTCAGTGAGGGCAGAGGTCCAGCCTCCCTCAGCCCCGCCCACTCTCCGCAGGTTACCATGGACTACAGACGCTGCATTCTGAGGCCAGGGCGATCCGAGAATGCCAATGGCAGACATGATGACCTTAAATGATTTCCTTTTGTGTCAGTTTTGGTAAACTTTAAGAGCTAGGTAATGGTCCCCTTCACAGAAATGTTCAAATTTCCTTCTATTTCATATTTTCTCTGCTATAACATTGTACTGATTCTTTCTGTATATTCTTTACTTATGTTTTTGTTTTCCTTAATCAAAGTGTGTCTGTTAAATCTTTTCAAAGTGTATTCTTTGGACTTACTAAATCACCTCAATTTTATAAGTTTTCTGTTTTATTAATTTCTGTGCATATCTTTATTTATGTTTATTCTATGTTCTCAGGGTTTATTGGTTTGATCTTCTTATGTCAATTAAAACACTTGGTTATTCATTTTAATAAATATTTTTACTTATAAAGATTTGAGCTTTTGAAGATTCCAACTTACTTGTAACTTTCTAATGGTCAGGTTCTGTACATTGTTGCTGGCCTGAGTCTTAGTTCAACATATAGCAATGTATATATTGACCTATTTTCCCTTCGAATTTCTGTGATTCCCTACATCTCACCTTTCTTTGCAGACAAGCCATTTGAAATACCCTTAACTTACTTCACAGCCAATAAGTCTTTGAAATAATGTGTATTTTTTGAGAAATCTTCTTATACAATTAGGCAGAAAATCTGACCTGCCATAGTTTTCAAAACAGCATAATTTCATTCTTCTCTATGATTAATCTGTTGTGTTACACAACCTTTGAGTATTTAGCTTTATCAATGACATGTACTTTAAAAATATTTTAGAGATACTACATGTCTTTGAAAACATCCTTCTTCCTTAGTGCAGTTCGAGTTTTATGAATATTTTCTGCCTTGCACCTGATTATTCCAACATGTGATGGATGTCCTCCGGAATCTAATTCTGGTATTGATTGTTTTTACTGATTGTCTCCCCTTGTAGCTGATTTCTTCATTATTGTGTAAATTTAGATCATGAGCTCATATTTAGCTAAACAGCTGACCATGTAACAGGCTTAGTTGTGAACGCTCGTACGTTTCATCAGAAAGTCGGACAAGATTTATTTCTGTCCCTCCAATGAGTTGCCCATAAGTACCCCATTTTCTAGAAGTGTTGGTCCAATACCTCCTCTAGTAGCAGGGGACTCAGACAAGGTTGCTTTGTGGCCTCCGATCTGGGTGTGGGGCTGTGGCCAGCCTATGGCCGGGCAGGAGCCTCTCCGTGTGTGTCCCAAGTACACATCTGCCTGTGAACTTTGGTCACCTGGCAGGAAGCTACGATGCCCAGACCTATGGTTAGTTGTGCAGCGAGGTGTACTGTGCGGACAGGTTCCACACACACTTCAAGTAAGAGGATGGCCTGAATGGAAAGGTGAGAGTTTGGGCAGCTGTGCAGACAAAGAAGGCGCCCTTTGGCCTGGGCCTAAATGCTTGTGACACCCCACTGGGCCTGCCGGGCTCTGAGGGCCCTGCCCTGGGCCCCCTGTCCCCCTGCCCTTTGTTCTGTCACAGCACAGACGGCCACACCCACTCCCTCAGCGACAGCAGTGTTCTAACCTCCCTCAGCCCCGCCCCCTCTCTGTAGGTTACCATGGACTACAGATGCTGCATTCTGAGGCCAGAGCTTTCTGAGAATGCCAATGGGAGACATGATGACCTTAAATGATTTCCTTTTGTGTCAGTTTTGGTAAACTTTAAGAGCTAGATAATGGTCCCCTTTACAGAAATGTTCAAATTTACTGCTATTTCATATTTTCTCTGCTATAACATTGTCCTGATTCTTTCTGTATATTCTTTACTTATGTTTTTGTTTTCCTTAATCAAAGTGTGTCTTTTAAATCTTTTCAAAGAATATTCTTTGGACTTACTAAATCACCTCAATTTTTTAAGTTTTCTGTTGTATTAATTTCTGCTCATATCTTTATTTATGTTTATTCTATGTTCTCAGGGTTTATTGGTTTGATCTTCTGATGTCAATTAAAACACTTGGTTATTCACTTTAATAAATATTTTTACTTATAAATATTTGACCTTTTGAAGATTCCAACTTACTTGAAACTTTCTAATGGTCAGGTTCTGTACATTGTTGCTGGCCTGAGTCTTAGTTCAACATATAGCAATGTATATATTGACCTATTTTCCCTTCAAATATCTATGATTCCCTACATCTCACCTTTCTTTGCAGACAAGCCATTTGAAATACCCTTAACTTATTTCACAGCCAATAAGTCTTTGAAATAATCTGTATTTTTTAGGTAAATCTTCTTATATAATTAGGCAGAAAATCTGACCTGCAATAGTTTTCAAAACAGCATAATTTCACTCTTCCCAGTGATTAATCTGTTGTATTAGACATCCTTTGACTATTTAGCTTTATCAATGACATGTACTTAAAAAATATTTTAGAGAGAATACCAGTCTTTGAAAACATCCTTGTTCCTTGTTTCAGTTCCAGTTTTATGTATATTTCCTGCCTTGCACCTGAGTATTCCAACATCTGATGGATGGCCTTGGGAATCTAATTCTGGTATGGATTGTTTTTGCTGATTGTCTCCCCTTGTAGCTGATTTCTTCATTATTGTGTAAATTTAAATCATGAGCTCATGTTTAGCTAAACGGCTAACCTTGTAAGAGGCTTAGGTGTGAACACACGTAAGTTTCAGCAGAAAGTTTGCAAAGATTTTTGTGTGTCCCTCCAATGAGTTGCCCGCGAGATCCCGTTTTATAGAAGTGTTGGACCAATATTCCCTCTAGACGCTAGGGATTCAGACAGGGCTGCTTGGAGGCCCCCGATTTGGGGCAGGGGCAGTGGGCGGCCGGTGTCCCAGGCAGGAGCCTCACAGCGTGTGTTCAAGGGACCCACCTGCCTGCGAACTTCGGTCACCTGGCAGGAAGCTACGATGCCCAGACCTATGGTTAGCTTTGCAGTGAGGTGTACTGTGCAGACAGGTTCCACACACACTTCAAGTAAGAGGGCTGCCTGAGTGGAAAGGTGAGAGTTTGGGCAGGTGAGCAGACAAAGATGGCGACCTTTGGCCTTGGCCTAAATGCTTGTGAAACCACACTGGGCATGCCGGGATCTGAGGGCCCTGCCCTAGACCTACTGCTCCCCTGCCCTTTGTTCAGTCACATCAGAGATTGCCACAGCCACTTCCTCAGTGACGGCAGAGTTCCGAACTGCCTCATCTCCTCCCCCTCTCCGCAGGTTACCATGGACTACAGATGCTGCATTCTGAGGCCAGGGCGTTCTGAGAATGCCAATGGCAGACATGATGACCTTAAATGATTTCCTTTTGTGTCAGATTTGGTAAACTTTAGGAGCCAGGAAATGGTCCCCTTTACAGAAATGTACAAATTTACTGCTATTTCATATTTTCTCTGCTATAACATTGTCCTTATTCTTTCTGTATATTCTTGACTTATGTTTTTGTTTTCCTTAATCAAAGTGTGTCTTTTAAATCTTTACAAGGAATATTCTTTGGACTTACTACATCACCTGAATTTTATACGTTTTCTGTTGTATTAAGTTCTGCTCATATTTTTATTTATCTTTTTTCTATGTTCTCAGTGATTATTTTTTTGATCTTCTGATGTCAATTAAAACACTTGGTTATTCATTTTAATAAAACTTGTTACTTATTAAGATTTAAACTTTTGAAGATTCCAGCTTACTTGTAATTTTCTAAGGGTCAGGTCCTCTACATTGTTGCTGGCCTAAGGCTTAGTTCACCCTATAGCAATGTATATATTGACATATTTTCCCCTCGACTTTCTTTCATTTCCTACATCTCATCTTTCTTTGCCAACAAACCATTTGAAATACCCTTAATTTACTTCACAGCCAATAAGTCTTTGAAATAATGTGTATTTTTTGAGAAATCTTCTTATACAATTAGGCAGAAAATCTGACCTGCCATAGTTTTCAAAACAGCATAATTTCACTCTTCTCTATGATTAATCTGTTGTGTTACACAACCTTTGAGTATTTAGCTTTATCAATGACATGTACTTTAAAAATATTTTAGACATCCTACATGTCTTTGAAAACATCCTTCTTCCTTAGTTCAGTTCCAGTTTTATGTATATTTTCTGCCTTGCTCCTGATTATTCCAACCTCTGATGGATGGCCTTGGACATCTAATTCTGTTATTGATTGTTTTTGCTGATTGTCTCCCCTTGTAGCTGATTTCTTCATTATTGTGTAAATTTAGACCATGAGCTCATGTTTAGCTAAACAAGTGAACTTGTAAGTGGCTTAGGTGTGAACGCTCGTAGCCTTCATCAGAAAGTCAGCAAATATTGGGCTTCCCTGGTGGCGCAGTGGTTCAGAGTCCGCCTGCCAATGCAGGGGACGCAAGTTTGTGTCCCGGTCCGGGAAGATCCCACATGCCGCGGAGCGGCTGGGCCCGTGAGCCATGGTCGCTGAGCCTGCGCGTCCAGAGCCTGTGCTCCAAAACGGGAGAGGCCACAACAGTGAGAGGCCCGCGTATGGCAAAAAACAAACAAACAAACAGAAAGTCAGCAAATATTTATTTGTGTCCCTACAATGAGTTTCCCGCGAGAACACCTTTTTCTACAATGTTGGTCCAATACTCACTCTAGAGGCAGGGGACTCATATAGGGCTGCTTGGCGGCCCCCTATCTGGGGCAGGGGCAGTGGGCGCCGCGTGGCATTGGCAGGAGCCTCACCGCGTGTGTCCCAGGGACCCATCTGTCTGCAAACTTCGGTCACCTGGCAGGAAAATATGATGCCCAGATATATGGTTAGCTGTGAAGCGAGGTGTACTGTGAGGACAGGTTCCACACACACTTCAAGTAAGAGGGCGGCCTGAGTGGAAAGGTGAGAATTTGGGCAGATGTGCAGACAAAGAAGGCGCCCTTTGGCCTGTGCCAAAATGCTTGTGACACCCCACTGGTCCTTCTGGGCTCTGAGGGCCCTGCCCTGGGCCCCCTGCTCCCCTGCCCTTTGTTCAGTCACATAAGAGATGGCCACAGCACTCCCTCAGTGAGGGCAGTGTTCCATCCTCCCTCAGCCCACACCCTCTCCGCAGGTTACCATGGACTACAGATGCTGCTTTCTGAGGCCAGGGCGTTTCGAGAATGCCAAGGGTAGACATTATGACCTTAAATGATTTCCGCTTGTATCAGTTTAGGTAAACTTTAGGAGCTAGGAAATGGTCCACTTTACACAAATGTTCAAATTTACTGGCATTTCATGTATTCTCTGCTATAACATTGTCCTGATTCTTTCTGTATATTCTTGACTTATGTTTTTGTTTTCCTTAATCAAAGTGTGTCTGTTAAATCTTTTCAAGGAATAGTCTTTGGACTTACTTATTCACCTCAATTTTATAAGTTTTCTGTTGTATTAATTTCTGCTCATATCTTTACTTATGTTTTTTCTATGTTCTCAGGGTTTATTGGTTTGATCTTCTGATGTCAATTAAAACACTTGGTTATTCATTTTAATAAATACTTTTACTTATAAAGATATGAGCTTTTGAAGATTCCAACTTACTTGTAACTTGCTAATGGTCAGGTTCTGTACATTGTTGCTGGCCTGAGTCTTAGTTCAACATATAGCAATGTATATATTGCCCTCTTTTCCTTCGAATTTCTGTGATTCCCTACATCTCACCTTTCTTTGCCGACAAGCCATTTGAAATACCCTTGACTTATTTCACGGCCAATAAGTCTTTGAAATAATGTGTATTTTTTAGAGAAATCTTCTTATATAATTAGGCGGAAAACCTGACCAGCCATAGTTTTCAAAAAAGCATACTTTCACTCTTCTCAATGATTAATCTGTTGTATTACACATCCTTTGACTATTTAGCTTTATCAATGACATGTACTTTAAAAATATTTTAGAGAGCCTACCAGTCTTTGAAAACATCCTTGTTCCTTGTTTCAGTTCCAGTTTTATGTATATTTCCTGCCTTGCACCTGATTATTCTAACATCTGATGGATGGCCTTGGGAATCTAATTCTGGTATTGATTGTTTTTGCTGATTGTCTCCCCTTGTAGCTGATTTCTTCATTATTGTGTAAATTTAGATCATGAGCTCATGTTTAGCTAAACAGCTGACCTGGTAAGAGGCTTAGGTGTGAACGCTCGTAAGTTTCAGCAGAAAGTCGGGAAAGATTTATTTGTGTCCTTGCAATTAGCTGCCCGCGAGGACCCTGTTTTATAGAAGTGTTGGTCCAATATTCCCTCTAGAGGCTAGGGACACATACAGGGCTTCTTGGCCTCCCCCGATCAGGGGCAGGGGATGTGGGTGGCCTGTGGTCCGGGCAGGAGCTTCTCCGCGTGTGACCCAGGGACCCATCTGCCTGCGAACTTCGGTCACCTGGCTGGAAGCTACGATGCCCAGACCTATGGTTAGCTCTGCAGCGAGGTGTACTGTGCAGACAGGTTCCACACACACTTCAAGTAAGAGGTCGGCCTGAGTGGAAAGTTGGGAGTTTGGGGAGCTGTGCAGACAAAGAAGGCGCCCTTTGGCCTGAGCCTAAATGCTTGTGACACCCCACTTGGCCTTATATGATTTCCTCTTGTGTCAGTTTTGGTATAGTTTAGTAGCTAGGAAATGGTCCCCTTTACCGAAATGTCCAAATTTACTGTCATTTCTTATATTCTCTGCTATAACATTGTAGTGATTCTTTCTGTATATTCTTTACTTATGTTTTTGTTTTCCTTAATCAAAGTGTCTTTTAAATCTTTTCAAAGAATATTCTTTGTACTTACTATATCACCTCAATTTTATACGTTTTCTGTTGTATTAAGTTCTGCTCATATATTTATTTATCTTTTTTCTATGTTCTGAGTTTTTATTGGTTTGATCTTCTGATGTCAATTAAAACACTTGGTTATTCATTTTAATAAATCTTTTTACTTATAAAGATTTGCAATTTTGAATATTCCAGCTTACTTGTAAGATTCTAAGGTCAGGTCCTCTACATTCTTGCTGGCCTAAGGCTTAATTCAACATATAACAATGTATATATTGACCTATTTTCCCCTCGACTTTCTGTGATTCCCTATATCTCACCTTTCTTTGAAGACAAGCCGTTTGAAATACCCTTAACTTATTTCACCGTTAAAAAGTCTTGAAATAATGTGTAGTTTTTAGAGAAATCTTCTTATGTAATTAGGCAGAATATCTGACCTGCCATTGTTTTCAAAACTGCATAATTTCACTCTTCTCAATGATTAATGTGTTGTGTTACACAACTTTTGAGTATTTAGCTTTATCAGTGACATACACTTTAAAAAGGTTTTAGAGATCCTACCAGTCTTTGGGAACATCCTTGTTCCTTGTTTCAGTTGCAGTTTTATGTATATTTCCTGCCTTGCACCTGATTATTCAAACATCTGATGGATGGCCTTGGGAATCTAATTCTGGTATTGATTGTTTCAGATGATATTCTCCCCTTGTAGCTGATTTCTTCATTATTGTGTAAATTTAGACCATGAGCTCATGTTTAGCTATACAGCTGACTTTCTAAGAGTCTTAGGTGTGAACGCTCGTAAGTTTCAGCAGAAAGTCGGCAAAGATTTATGTGTGTCCCTCCAATGAGTTGCCCGCGAGACCCCGTTTTATAGAAGTGTTGGTCCAATATTCCCTCTAGAGGCTAGGGATTCAGACATGGCTGCTTGGCGTCCCCCGATCTGGGGCAGGGGCTGTGGGCGGCCTGTGGCCCAGTCATGAGCATCACAGCGTGTGTCCCAGGGACCCATCTGCCTGCGAACTTCGGTCCACGGGCAGGAAGTTACGAGGCTCAGACGTATGGTTAGCTGTGCAGCGAGGTGTACTGGGCGGACAGGTTCCACACACACTTCAAGTAAGTGTGCGGCCTGAGTGGAAAGGTGAGAGTTTGGGCAGCTGTGCAGACAAAGAAGGCGCCCTTTGGCCTGGGCCTAAATGCTTGTGACACCCCACAGGGCCAGCCGGGCTCTGAGGGCCCTGCCCTAGTCCCCCAGCTACCCTGCCCTTTATTCAGTCACATCAGAGATTGCCACACCCACTTCCTCAGTGAGGGCAGTGTTCCAACCTGCCTCAGCTACTCCCCCTCTCCGCAGGTTACCATGGACTACACATGCTGCATTCCGAGGCCAGGGTGTTCTGAGAATGCAAATGGCAGACATGATGACCTTAAATGATTTCCTTTTGTGTCAGATTTGGTAAACTTTAGGAGCTAGGAAATGGTCTACTTTACACAAATGTTCAAATTTACTGGCATTTCATGTATTCTCTGCTATAACATTGTCCTGATTCTTTCTGTATATTCTTGACTTATGTTTTTGTTTTCCTTAATCAAAGTGTGTCTTTTAAATCTTTTCAAGGAATAGTCTTTGGAATTACTACATCTCATAAATTTTATACGTTTTCTGTTGTATTAAGTTCTGCTCATATCTTTATTTATCTTTTTACTATGTTCTCTGGGTTTATTGTTTTGATATTCTGATGTAAATTAAAACACATGGTAATTCATTTTAATAAATCTTTTTACTTATAAAGATTTGAACTTTTAAAGATTCCAGCTTACTTGTAAGTTTCTAAGGGTCAGGTACTCTACATTGTTGCTGCCCTAAGGCTTAGTTCACCATATAGCAATTTATATATTGACCTATTTCCCCTCGACTTCCTGTGATTCCCTTCATCTCACCTTTCTATGCAGACAAGCCATTTGAAATACACTTTTCTTGTTTCACAGCCAATAAGTCTTTGAAATAATGTTTATTTTTAGAGAAATCTTCTTATATAGTTAGGCAAAATATCTGAGCTTCCATACTTTTCAAAACAGCCTAATTTCACTCTTCTCAATGATGAATCTGTTGTATTACACAAACTTTGTGTATTTAGCTTTATCAAAGACATGTACTTTAAAAATGTTTTAGAGATCCTACCATTCTTTGAAAACATCCTTGTTCCTTGTTTCAGTTCGAGTTCTATATATATTTTCTGCCTTGCAACTGATTATTCCAACATATGATGGATAGCCCAGTGAATCTAATTTTGATATTGCTTGTTCTGGCTGATTGTCTCCCCGTTGTAGCTGATTTCTTCATTATTGTGTAAATTTAGATCATGAGCTCATGTTTAGCTAAACAGCTGACCTTGTAAGAGGCTTAGGTGTGAACGCTCGTAAGCTTCAACAGAAAGTCGGCAAAGATTTTTTTGTTTCCCTCCAATGAGTGGCCCGCGATGACCCAATTTTCTACAAGTGTTGGTCCAATACACCCTCTAGAGGCTGGGCTTCAGACAGGGCTGCTTTGCGGCCCCCGATCTGGGGAAGGGGCAGTGGGCGGCCTGTGACCCGGGCAGGATCCTCTCTGCGGGTGTCCCAGGGACCCATCTTCCTTTGAACATCGGTCACCTGGCATGAAGCTACGATTCCCAGACCTATAGTTAGCTGTGCAGCTAGGTGTACTGGGCGGACAGGTTCCACACACACTTCAAGTAAGAGGGCGGCCTGGTGGAAAAGTCAGTGTTTGGGCAGATGTACAGACAAAGAAGGCGCCCTTTGGCCTGGGCCTAAATGATTGTAACACCCCACTGGGCGTTCCGGGCACTGAGGGCCCTGACCTAGTCTCCCTACTCTCCTGCCCTATGTTCAGTCACAGCAGAGATGGCCACACCCACTCTCTCAGTGAGGGCAGTGTTCCCACCTCCCTGAGCCACGCCCCCTCTCCGCAGGTTACCATGGACTACAGATGCTGCATTCTGAGGCCAGTGCGTTCTGAGAATGCCAAGGGCAGACATGATGGCCTTAAATGATTTCCCCTTGTGTCAGTTTTGGTAAACTTTAAGAGCTAGGAAATGGTCCACTTTACAGAAATGTTCAAATTTACTGGCATTTCAGATCGTCTCTGCTATAACATTGTCCTGATTCTTTCTGTATATTCTTTACTTATCTTTTTGTTTTCCTTAATCAAAGTTTGTCTTTTAAATCTTTTCAAAGAATATTCTTTGGACGTACTACATCACCTGAATTTTATACGTTTTCTGTTGTATTAAGTTCTGCTCATATCTTTATTTATCTTTTTTCTATGTTCTCAGGGTTTATTGTTTTGATCTTGTGATGTCTATTAAAACACTAGGTTATTCATTTTCATAAATCTATTTACTTATAAAGATTTGAACTTTTGAAGATTCCAGCTTACTTGTAAGATTCTAAGCGTCCGGTCCTCTACATTGTTGCTGGCCTAAGGCTTAGTTAACCATATAGCAATATATATATTGAACTATTTTCCCCTCGGCTTTCTGTGATTCCCTACATCTCACCTTTCTTTGCAGACAAGCCATTTGAAATACCGTTACCTTATTTCACAGCCAAAAAGTCTTTGAAATAATGTGTATTTTTTAGAGAAATCTTCTTATATAATCAGCTAGGAAATCTGACCTGCCATAGTTTTCAAAACAGCATAATTTAACTCTTCTCAATGATGAATCTGTTGTATTACACAAACTTTGAGTATTTAGCTTTATCAATGACATGTACTTTAAAAATGTTTTAGAGATACTACCAGTCTTTGAAAACATCCATATTCCTTCTTTCAGTTCCAATTTTATGTATATTTTCTGCCTTGCACCTGATTATTCCAACATCTGATGGATGGCCTAGGGAATCTAATTCTGGTATTGATTGTTTTTGCTGATTGTCTCCCCCTTTTAGCTGATTTCTTCATTATTGTGTAAATTTAGATCATGAGCTCATGTTTAGCTAAACAGCTGACCTTGTAAGAGGCTTAGGTGTGAACGCTCGTAAGCTTCATCAGAAAGTCGGCATATATTTATTTTTGTCCCTCCAATGAGTTGCCCGCGAGGACCCCGTTTACTACAAGTGATGGTCCAATACTCCCTCTAGAGGCTTGGACTCAGACAATGTTGCTTTGCGGACCCCGATCTGGTGCAGGGGCAGTCGTTGACCTGTGGCCCGGGCAGGAGCCTCTCCGCGTGTGTTGCAGGGACGCATCTGCCTGCGAACTTCGTTCACATGGCAGGAAGCTACGATGCCTAGACCTATGGTTAGCTGTGCAGCGAGGTATACTGTGTGGACCGGTTCCACACACACTTCAAGTAATAGGGCGGCCTGAGTGGAAAGTTCAGAGTTTGGGCAGCTGTGCAGACAAAGAATGCACGCTTTGGCTTCGGCCTAAATGCTTGTGACAACCGACTGGGCCTGCCGGGCTCTGAGGGCCCTGCCCTTGGCCTCCTTCTCCCCTGCCATTTGTTCAGTCACAGCAGAGATGGCCACACCCACTCCTTGAGTGAGGGCAGTGTTCCAACTTCCCTCAGCCACGCCCCCTCTCCGCAGGTTACCATGGACTACAGATGCTGCATTCTGAGGCCAGGGCTTTCCGAGAATGCCAAGGGCAGACATGATGACCTTAAATGATTTCCTCTTGTGTCAGTTTTGGTAAACTTTAGGAGCTAGGAAATGGTCCACTCTACAGAAATGTTCAAATTTACTGGCATTTCAGATCGTCTCTGCTATAACATTGTCCTGATACATTTTGTATATTCTTTACTTATGTTTTGGTTTTCCTTTCTCAAAGTGTGTCTTTTAAATCTTTTCAAAGAATATTCTTTGGACTTACTACATCACCTGAATTTTGTACGTTTTCTGTTGTACTAAGTTCGGCTCATAACTTTATTTAACTTTTTTCTATGTTCTCAGGGTTTATTGTTTTGATCTTCTGATGCCAATTAAAACACTTGGTTATTCATTTTATTAAATCTTTTTACTTATAAAGATTTGAACTTTTGAAGATTCCAACTTACATGTAAGATTCTATTGGTCAGGTCCTCTACATTGTTGCTGGCCTGAGGCTTAGTTCACCATATAGCAATGTATATATTGACCTATTTTCCCCTCGACTTTCTGTGATTCCCTACATCTCACCTTTCTTTGCAGACAAGCCATTTGAAATACCCTTATCTTATTTCACAGCCCATAAGTCTTTGAAATAAGGTGTATTTTTTAGAGAAAACTTCTTATATAATTAGGCAGAAAATCTGACCTGCCATAGTTTTCAAAACAGCATAATTTCACTCTTCTCAATGATGAATCTACTGTATTACACAAACTTAGAGCATTTAGCTTTATCAATGACATGTACTTTAAAAATGTTTTAGAGATCCTACAAGTCTTTGAAAACATCCTTGTTCCTTGTTTCAGTTCCAGTTTTATGTATATTTTCTGCCTTGCACCTGATTATTCCAACATCTGATGTATGGCCTAGGGAATCTAATTCTGGTATTGATTGTTTTTGCTGATTGTCTCCACCTTGTAGCTGATTTCTTCATTATTGTGTAAATTTAGATCATGAGCTCATGTTTAGCTAAACAGCTGACCTTGTAAGAGGCTTAGGTGTGAACTCTCGTAAGCTTCATCAGAAAGTCGGCAAAGATTTAATTGTGTCCCTCCCATGAGTTGCCCGTGAGGACCCAGTTTTCTACAAGTGTTGGTCCAATACTCCCTCTTGAGGCACGGACTCAGAAAAGGTTGCTTTGCGGCCCCCGATGTGGTGCAGGGGCAGTTGGCCGCCTGTGGCCCTTGCAGGAGCCTCTGCTCGTGTGTCCCAGGGACCCATCTGCCTGCGAACTTCGGTCACCTGGCAGGAAGCTACGATGCCCAGACCTATGTTTAGTTGTGCAGCAAGGTGGACTGCGTGGACAGGTTCCACACACACTTCACGTAAGAGGGCGGGCTGAGTGGAAAGGTGAGAGTGTGGCCAGCTGTGCAGACAAAGAAGGCGACCTTTGGCCTGGGCCTAAATGCTTTTGACACCCCACTGTGCATGCCGGGCTCTGAGGGCCCTGCCCAGGACGCCCTGCTCCCCTGCCGTTTGTTCAGTCACAGCAGAGATAGCCACACCCACTCCCTGAGTGAGGGCAGTGTTCCAGCTTCCCTCAGACCCGCCCCCTCTCCGCAGGTTACCATGGACTACAGATGCTGCATTCTGAGGAAAGGGCGTTCCGGGAATGCCAAGGGAAGACATGATGTTCTTAAATGATTTCCTCTTGTGTCAGTGTTGGTAAACTTTAGGAGCTAGGAAATGGTCCACTTTACAGAAATGTTCAAACTTACTGGCATTTCAGATGTTCTCTGTTATAACATTGACCTGATTCTTTCTGTATATTCTTTACTTATGTTTTAGTTTTCCTTATTCAAAGTGTGTCTTTTAACTCTTTTCAAAGAATATTCTTTGGACTTACTACCTCACCTGAATTTTATACGTTTTCTGTTGTATTAAGTACTGCTCATATCTTTATTTATCTTTTTTCTATGTTCTCAGGGTTTATTATTTTGATCTGATGCCAATTAAAAAACTTGGTTATTCATTTTCATAAATCTTTTTACTTATAAAGATTTGAACTTTTGAAGATTCCAGCTTACTTGTAAGTTTCTAATGGTCATGAACTCAACATTGTTGCTGGCCTAAGGGTTAATTTACCATATAGCAATGTATATATTGACCTATTTTCCCCTCGACTTTCTGTGATTCCCTACATCTCACCTTTCTGTGCATACATGCCATTAGAAATACCCTTATTTCACTGCCATTAAGTCTTTGAAATAATGTGTATTTTTTAGAGAAATCTTCTTATATAATTAGGCAGAAAATCTGACCTGCCATAGTTTTCAAAACAGCATAATTTCACTCTTCTCAATGATGAATCTGTTGTATTACACAAAATTTGAGTGTTTAGCTTTATCAATGACATGTACTTTAAAGATGTCTTAGAGATACTACCAGTCTTTGAACACATCCTTGTTCCTTGTTTCAGTTCCGGTTTTGTGTATATATTCTGCCTTGCACCTGACTATTCCAATATCTAATGAATGGCGTAGGGTATCTAATTCTGGTATTGCTTGTTTTTGCTGATTGTCTACCCCTTGTAGCTGATTTCTTAATTATTGTGTAAATATATATCATGAGCTCATGTTTAGCTAAACAGCTGACCTTGTAAGAGGCTTAGGTGTGAACGCTCGTAAGCTTCAGCAAAAAGTCGGCAAAGATTTATTTGTGTACCTCCAATGAGTTGCCCGTGAGGAACCCGTTTTCTGCAAGTGTTGGTCCATTACTCCCTCTAGAGGCAGGGACTCAGACAGGGCAACTTTGCGGCCTCCGATCTAGGGCAGGGTCTTTGGGTCGCCCTTGGCCAGGGCAGGAGCCTCTCCGCGTGTGTTCCAGGGACCCATCTGCCTGCGAACTTCTGTCACGTACCAGGAAGCTACGATTCCGAAACCTATCGTTAGCTGTGCAGCAAGGTGTACTGCGTGGACAGGTTCCAAACACACTTCACGTAAGAGGGCGGGCTGAGTGGAAAGGTGATAGTTTGGGCAGATGTGAAGGCAAAGAAGGCGCCCATTGGCATGAGCCTAAATGCTTTTGACACCCCACTGGGCCTGCCTGGCTCTGAGGGCCCTGCAACGGACGCCCTGCTCCCCTGCCCTTTGTTCAGTCACAGCAGAGATGGCCACACCCACTCCTTGATTGAGGACAGTGTTCCAAATTCCCTCAGCCCCGCCCCCTCTCCGCAGGTTACCATGGACTACAGATGCTGCATTCTGATGCCAGGGTGTTCCGAGAATGCAAAGGGCAGACATGATGATCTTAAATGGTTTCCTCTTGTGTCAGTTTTGGTAATCTTTAGGAGCTAGGAAATGGTCCACTTTACAGAAATGTTCAAACTTACTGGCATTTCAGATGTTCTCTGCTATAACATTGTCCTGATTCTTTCTGTATATTCTTTACTTATGTTTTTGTTTTCCTTTATCAAAGTGTGTCTTTTAACTCTTTTCAAAGAATATTCTTTGGACTTACTACATCACCTGAATTTTATACGTTTTCTGTTGTATTAAGTTCTGCTCATATCTTTATTTATCTTTTTTCTAAGTTCTCAGGGTTTATTGTTTCGATCTTCTGATGCCAATTAAAACACTTGGTTATTCATTTTAATAAATCTTTTTACTTATAAAGATATGAACTTTTGAAGATTCCAACTTACTTGTAAGTTTCTAAGGGTCAGGTCCTCAACATGGTTGCTGGCCTAAGGCTTAGTTCACCATAAAGCAATGTATATATTGACCTATTTTCCCCTCGACTTTCTGTGATTCCCTACATCTCCCCTTTCTTTGCAGACAAGCCATTTGAAATACCCTTAACTTATTTCACAGCCAATAAGTCTTTGAAATAATGTGTATTTTTTAGAGAAATCTTCTTATATAATTAAGCAGAAAATCAGACCTTCCATAGTGTTCAAAACAGCATAATTTCACTCTTTTCAATGATGAATCAGTTGTATTACACAACTTTTGAGTATTTAGCTTTATCAATGACATGTACTTTAAAAATGTTTTAGAGATCCTACCAGTCTTTGAAAGCATCCTTGTTCCTTGTTTCAGTTCCAGTTTTATGTATATTCTCTGCCTTGCACCTGATTATTCCAACATCTCTTGTATGGCCTAGGGAATCTAATTCTGGTATTGATTGTTTTTGCTGATTGTCTCCCCCTTGTAGCTGATTTCTTCATTATTTTGTAAATTTATATCATGAGCTCATGTTTAGCTAAATAGCTGACCTTGTAAGAGGCATAGGTGTGAACGTTCGTAAGCTTCATCAGAAAGTCGGCAATGAGTTATTTGTGTCCCTCCAATGAGTTTCCCACGAGGACCCCTTTTTCTACAAGTGATGGTCCAATACTCCCTCTAGAGGCATGGACCCAGACAAGATTGATTTGCGGCCTCCGATCTCGTGCAGGGGCAGTCGGTTGCCTGTGGCCCGGGCAGGAGCCTTTCCGCGTGTGCCGCAGGGACGCATCTGCCTGCGAACTTCGGTCAACTGGAAGGCAGCTACGATGCCCAGACCTATGGTTAATTGTGCAGCGAGGTGTACTGTGCGGACCGGTTCCACACACACTTCAAGTAAGAGGGCGGGCTGAGTGGACCGGTGAGAGTTTCGGCAGCTGTGCAGACAAAGAAGGCTCCCTTTGGACTGGGACTAAATGCTTGTGACACCCGACTGGTTCTGCAGGGCTCTTAGGGCTCTGCACTTGGCCCCCTTCTCCCCTGCCCTTTGTTCAGTCACAGCAGAGATGGCCACACCCACTCCCTGAGTGAGGGCAGTGTTCCAACCTCCCTCAGCCACGGCCCCTCTCCGCAGGTTACCATGGACTACAGATGCTGCATTCTGAGGCCGGGGCGTTCCGAGAATGCCAAGGGCAGACATGATGATCTTAAATGGTTTCCTCTTGTGTTAGTTTTGGTAAACTTTAGGATCTAGGAAATGGTCCACTTTACAGAAATGTTCAAACTTACTGGCATTTCAGATGTTCTCTGCTATAACATTGTCCTGATTCTTTCTGTATATTCTTTACTTATGTTTTTGTTTTCCTTAATCAAAGGGTGTCTTTTAACTCTTTTCAAAGAATATTCTTTGGACTTACTACCTCACCTGAATTTTATACGTTTTCTGTTGTATTAAGTTCTGCTCATATCTTTATTTATCCTTTTTCTATGGTCTCAGGGTTTATTGTTTTGATCTTCTGATGTCAATTAAAACACTTGGTTATTCATTTTCATAAATCTTTTTACTTATAAAGATTTGAACTTTTGAAGATTCCCGCTTACGTGTAAGTTTCTAAGGGTTAGGTCCTCTACATTGTTGCTGGCCTAAGGCTTAGGTCACCGTATAGCTATATATGTATTGACCTATTTCCCCTGGGCTTTCTGTGATTCCCTACATCTCACCATTATTTGCCGACAAGCCATTTGAAATAACCTTAACTTATTTCACAGCCAATAAGACTTGGAAATAATGTGTATTTTTTAGAGAAATCTTCGTATATAATTAGGCAGAAATTCTGACGTGCCATAGTTTTCAAAACAGCATAATTTCACTCTTTTCAATGCTGAATCTGTTGTATTACACAACCTTTGAGTATTTAGCTTTATCAATGACATGTACTTTAAAAATGTTTGAGAGATCCTACCAGTCTTTGAAATGATCCTTGTTCCTTGTTTCAGTTCCAGTTTTATGTATATTTTCTGCCTTGCACCTGATTATTCCAACATCTGATGGATGGCCTAGGGAATCTAATTCTGGTATTGATTATTTTTGCTGATTGTCTCCGCCTTGAAGATGATTTCTTCATTATTGTGTAAATTTAGATCGTGAGCTCATGTTTAGCTAAACAGCTGACCGAGTAAGAGGCTTAGGTTTGAACGCTCGTAAGCTTCATCAGAAAGTCGGCAAAGATTTTTTTGTGTCCCTCCAATGAGTTTCCCACGAAGACCCCGTTTTCTACAAGTGATGGTCCAATACTCCCTCTAGAGGCTTGGACTCAGACAAGGTTGTTTTGCGGCCCCCGATCTCGTGCAGGGGATGTCGGTGGCCTGTGGCCCGGGCAGGAGCCTCTCCGCGTGTATCGCAGGGACGCATCTGCCTGCGAACTTCGGTCACCTGGCAGGAAGCTATGACGCCCAGACCTATGGTTAGCTGTGCAGCGAGGTGTACTGTGCGGACCGGTTCCAGACACACTTCAAGTAAGAGGGCGGGCTGAGTGGAAAGATGAGAGTTTGGGCAGCTGTGCAGACAAAGGAGGCGCCCTTTGGCCTGGGCCTAAATGCTTGTGACACCCGACTGGTTCTGCAGGGCTCTTAGGGCTCTGCACTTGGCCCCCTTCTCCCCTGCCCTTTGTTCAGTCACAGCAGAGATGGCCACACCCACTCCCTGAGTGAGGGCAGTGTTCCAACCTCCCTCAGCCACGGCCCCTCTCCGCAGGTTACCATGGACTACAGATGCTGCATTCTGAGGCCGTGGCGTTCCGAGAATGCCAAGGGCAGACATGATGATCTTAAATGGTTTCCTCTTGTGTCAGTTTTGGTAAACTTTAGGAGCTAGGTAATGGTCCACTTTACAGAAATATTCAAACTTACTGGCATTTCAGATGTTCTCTGCTATAACATTGTCCTGATTCTTTCTGTATATTTTTTACTTATGTTTTTGTTTTCCTTAATCAAAGTGTGTCTTTAACTCTTTTCAAAGAATATTCTTTGGACGTACTACATCACCTAAATTTTATACGTTTTCTATTGTATTAAGTTCTGCTCATATCTTTATGTATCTTTTTTCTATGTTCTCAGGGTTTATTGTTTTGGTCTTCTGATGTCAAATAAAACACTTGGTAATTCATTTTAATAAAACTTTTTACTTATAAAGATTTGAACTTTTGAAGATTCCAACTTACTTGTAAGTTTCTAAGGGTCAGGTCCTCTACATTGTTGCTGGCCTAAGGCTTAGTTCACCATATAGCAATGTATATATTGACCTATTTTCCCCTCGACTTTCTTTGATTCCCTACATCTCCCCTTTCTTTGCAGACAAGCCATTTGAAATACCCTTAACTTATTTCACAGCCAAAAAGTCTTTGAAATAATGTGTGTTTTTTAGAGAAATCTTCTAATATAATTAGGCCGAGAATCTGACCTGCCATAGTTTTCAAAACAGCATAATTTCACCCTTCTCAATGCTGAATCTGTTGTATTACACAACCTTTGAGTATTTAGCTTTATCAATGACATATACTTTAAAAATGTTTTAGAGATCCTACCCGTCTTTGAAAACATCCTTGTTCCTTGTTTCATTTCCAGTTTTATGTATATTTTCTGCCTTGCACCTGATTATTCCAACATCTGATGGATGGGCTAGGGAATCTAATTCTGGTATTGATGGTTTTTGCTGATTGTCTCCCCTTGTAGCTGATTTCTTCATTATTGTGTAAATTTAGATCCTGAGCTCATATTTAGCTAAACACCTGACCTTGTAAGAGGCTTAGGTGTGAACGCGCGTAAGCTTCAGCTGAAAGTCGGCAAAGATTTATTTGTTTTCCTCCAATGAGTTGCCCGCGAGGTCCCCGTTTTCTACAAGTGTTGGTCCAATAATCCCTCTAGAAGCAGTGGACTCAGAGAGGGCTGCTTTGCGGCCCCCGATCTGGGGCAGGGGCAGTGGGCGGCTTGTGGCCTGGGCAGGAGCCTCTCCGTGTGTGTCCCAGGGACCCATCTGCCTGCGAACTTCAGTCACCTGTCAGGAAGCAACAATGCACAGACCTATGGTTAGCTGTGCAGCGAGGTGTACTGCGTGGACAGGTTCGAAACACTCTTCAAGTAAGAGGGCGGCCTGAGTTGAAAGGTGAGAGTTTGGGCTGATGTGCAGACAAAGAAGGCGCCCTTTGGCATGGGCCTAAATGCGTGTGGTACACCACTGGGCCTGCCGTGATCTGAGGGCCATGCCCTGGGACCCTTGCTCCCCTGCCCTTTGTTCAGTCACAGCAGAGATGGCCACACCCACTCCCTCACTGAGGGCAGTGTTCCAACCTCCCTCTGCTCCGCCCCTACTCCGCAGGTTACCATGGACTACAGATGCTGCATTCTGAGGCCAGGGCGTTCCGAGAATGCCAAGGGCAGACAGGATGACCTTAAATGATTTCCTCTTGTGTCAGTTTTGGTAAACATTAGGAGCTAGGAAATGGTCCACTTTACAGAAATGTTCAAGTTTTCGGGCATTTCATATATTCTCTGCTATAACATTGTCCTAATTCTTTCTGTATATGCTTTACTTATTTTTTTGTTTTCCTTAATCAAACTCTGTCTTTTAAATCTTTTCAAAGAATATTCTTTGGACTTACTACATCACCTGAATTCTATACGTTTTCTGTTGTATTAAGTTCTGCACATATCTTTATTTATCTTTTTTCTATGTTCTAAGGGCTTAAAGTATTGATCTTCTGATGTCAAATAAAACACTTGGTTATTCATTTTAATAAATCTTTTTACTTATAAAGATTTGAAATTTTGAGGATTCCAGCTTACTTGTAAGTTTCTAAGGGTCAGGTCTTCTACATTGTTGCTGGCCTAAGGCTTAGTTCACCATATAGCAATTATATATTGACCTATTTTTCCCTCGACTTTCTGTGATTCCCAACATCTCACCATTGTTTGCAGACAAGCCATTTGCAATTCCCTTAACTTATTTCACCGCCAATAAGTCTTTGAAATAATGTGTATTTTTTAGAAAAATCTTCTTATATAATTAGGCAGAAAATCTGACCTGCCATAGATTTCAAAACAGCATAATTAAACTCTTCTCAATGATTAATCTGTTGTATTACACAACCTTTGAGTATATAGCTTTATCAATGACATGTACTTTAAAAATGTTTTAGAGATCCTATCAGTCTTTGAAAACATCCTTGTTCTTGTTTCAGTTAGAGTTTTATGTATATTTACTGCCATGCACCTGATTATTCCAATTTCTGACGGATGTCCTAGGGATTCTTTCTGGTATTGATTGTTTTTGCTGATTGTCTCCACTTGTAGCTGATTTCTTCATTATTGTGTAAATTTAGATCATGAGCTCATGTTTAGCTAAACAGCTGACTATGTAAGAGGCTTAGGTGTGAATGCTCGTAAGTTTCAGCAGAAAGTCGGCAATGATGTATTTGTGTCCCTCCAATGAGTTGCCCACAAGGACCCCGTTTTCTAGAAGTGTTGGTCCAATACTCCCTCTACAGGCAGGGGACACAGACAGGGCAGCTTTGCGGCCCCTGATCTGGAGCAGGGGCACTGGGCGGCCTGTGGCCCGGGCAGGAGACTCTCCGCGTGTGTCCCAGGTACCCATCTGCCTGCAAACTTCAGTCACCTGGCAGAAAGCTACGATGCCCAGACCTCTGGTTAGCTGTGCAGCGAGGTGTACTGCACAGACAGGTTCCACACACACTTCAAGTAAGAGGGTGGCCTGAGTGGAAAGGTGAGAGTTCGGGCAGCTGTGCAAAAAAGAAGGCGCCCTTCGGGCTGGGCCAAAATGCTGGTGAAACCGCAGTGGGCCTGCCGGAATCTGAGGGCCCTACCCAGGACGCCCTGGTCCCCTGCCTTTGTTCAGTCACAGCAGAGATGGCCACACCCACTCCCTCACTGAGGGCAGTGTTCCAACCTCCCTCAGCCACGCCCCCGCTCCGCAGTTTACCATGGACTACAGATGCTGCATTCTGAGGCCTGGGCGTTCCGAGAATGCCAAGGGCAGACATAATGATCTTAAATGGTTTCCTCTTGTGTCAGTTTTGGTAAACTTTAGGATCTAGGAAATGGTCCACTTTACAGAAATGTTCAAATTTACTGGCATTTCAGATCTTCTCTGCTATAACATTGTCCTGATTCTTTCTGTATATTCTTTACATATGTTTTTGTTTTCCTTAATCAAAGTGTGTCTTTTAAATCTCTTCAAAGAATATTCTTTGGACTTACTACCTCACCTGAATTTTATACGTTTTCTGTTGTATTAAGTTCTGCTCATATCTTTATTTATCTTTTTTCTATGTTCTCAGGGTTTATTGTTTTGATCTTCTGATGCCAATTAAAACACTAGGTTATTCATTTTCATAAAACTTTTTACTTATAAATATTTGAACTTTTGAAGATTCCAACTTACTTGTAAGTTTCTAAGGGTCAGGTCCTCTACATTGTTGCTGGCCTAAGGCTTAGTTCACCATATAGCAATGTATATATTGACCTATTTTCCCCTCGACTTTCTTTGATTCCCTACATCTCCCCTTTCTTTGCAGACAAGCCATTTGAAATACCCTTAACTTATTTCACAGCCAAAAAGTCTTTGAAATAATGTGTGTTTTTTAGAGAAATCTTCTAATATAATTAGGCAGAAAATCTGACCTGCCATAGTTTTCAAAACAGCATAATTTCACTCTTCTCAATGCCGAATCTGTTGTATTACACAACCTTTGAGTATTTAGCTTTATCAATGACATATACTTTAAAAATGTTTTAGAGATCCTACCCGTCTTTGAAAACATCCTTGTTCCTTGTTTCATTTCCAGTTTTATGTATATTTTCTGCCTTGCACCTGATTATTCCAACATCTGATGGATGGGCTAGGGAATCTAATTCTGGTATTGATGGTTTTTGCTGATTGTCTCCCCTTGTAGCTGATTTCTTCATTATTGTGTAAATTTAGATCCTGAGCTCATATTTAGCTAAACACCTGACCTTGTAAGAGGCTTAGGTGTGAACGCGCGTAAGCTTCAGCTGAAAGTCGGCAAAGATTTATTTGTTTTCCTCCAATGAGTTGCCCGCGAGGTCCCCGTTTTCTACAAGTGTTGGTCCAATAATCCCTCTAGAAGCAGTGGACTCAGAGAGGGCTGCTTTGCGGCCCCCGATCTGGGGCAGGGGCAGTGGGCGGCTTGTGGCCTGGGCAGGAGCCTCTCCGTGTGTGTCCCAGGGACCCATCTGCCTGCGAACTTCAGTCACCTGTCAGGAAGCAACAATGCACAGACCTATGGTTAGCTGTGCAGCGAGGTGTACTGCGTGGACAGGTTCGAAACACTCTTCAAGTAAGAGGGCGGCCTGAGTTGAAAGGTGAGAGTTTGGGCTGATGTGCAGACAAAGAAGGCGCCCTTTGGCATGGGCCTAAATGCGTGTGGTACACCACTGGGCCTGCCGTGATCTGAGGGCCATGCCCTGGGACCCTTGCTCCCCTGCCCTTTGTTCAGTCACAGCAGAGATGGCCACACCCACTCCCTCAGTGAGGGCAGTGTTCCAACCTCCCTCTGCTCCGCCCCTACTCCGCAGGTTACCATGGACTACAGATGCTGCATTCTGAGGCCAGGGCGTTCCGAGAATGCCAAGGGCAGACAGGATGACCTTAAATGATTTCCTCTTGTGTCAGTTTTGGTAAACATTAGGAGCTAGGAAATGGTCCACTTTACAGAAATGTTCAAGTTTTCGGGCATTTCATATATTCTCTGCTATAACATTGTCCTAATTCTTTCTGTATATGCTTTACTTATTTTTTTGTTTTCCTTAATCAAACTCTGTCTTTTAAATCTTTTCAAAGAATATTCTTTGGACTTACTACATCACCTGAATTGTATACGTTTTCTGTTGTATTAAGTTCTGCACATATCTTTATTTATCTTTTTTCTATGTTCTAAGGGCTTAAAGTATTGATCTTCTGATGTCAAATAAAACACTTGGTTATTCATTTTAATAAATCTTTTTACTTATAAAGATTTGAAATTTTGAGGATTCCAGCTTACTTGTAAGTTTCTAAGGGTCAGGTCTTCTACATTGTTGCTGGCCTAAGGCTTAGTTCACCATATAGCAATTATATATTGACCTATTTTTCCCTCGACTTTCTGTGATTCCCAACATCTCACCATTGTTTGCAGACAAGCCATTTGCAATTCCCTTAACTTATTTCACCGCCAATAAGTCTTTGAAATAATGTGTATTTTTTAGAAAAATCTTCTTATATAATTAGGCAGAAAATCTGACCTGCCATAGATTTCAAAACAGCATAATTAAACTCTTCTCAATGATTAATCTGTTGTATTACACAACCTTTGAGTATATAGCTTTATCAATGACATGTACTTTAAAAATGTTTTAGAGATCCTATCAGTCTTTGAAAACATCCTTGTTCTTGTTTCAGTTAGAGTTTTATGTATATTTACTGCCATGCACCTGATTATTCCAATTTCTGACGGATGTCCTAGGGATTCTTTCTGGTATTGATTGTTTTTGCTGATTGTCTCCACTTGTAGCTGATTTCTTCATTATTGTGTAAATTTAGATCATGAGCTCATGTTTAGCTAAACAGCTGACTATGTAAGAGGCTTAGGTGTGAATGCTCGTAAGTTTCAGCAGAAAGTCGGCAATGATGTATTTGTGTCCCTCCAATGAGTTGCCCACAAGGACCCCGTTTTCTAGAAGTGTTGTTCCAATACTCCCTCTACAGGCAGGGGACACAGACAGGGCAGCTTTGCGGCCCCTGATCTGGAGCAGGGGCACTGGGCGGCCTGTGGCCCGGGCAGGAGACTCTCCGCGTGTGTCCCAGGTACCCATCTGCCTGCAAACTTCAGTCACCTGGCAGAAAGCTACGATGCCCAGACCTCTGGTTAGCTGTGCAGCGAGGTGTACTGCACAGACAGGTTCCACACACACTTCAAGTAAGAGGGTGGCCTGAGTGGAAAGGTGAGAGTTCGGGCAGCTGTGCAAAAAAGAAGGCGCCCTTCGGGCTGGGCCAAAATGCTGGTGAAACCGCAGTGGGCCTGCCGGAATCTGAGGGCCCTACCCAGGACGCCCTGGTCCCCTGCCTTTGTTCAGTCACAGCAGAGATGGCCACACCCACTCCCTCACTGAGGGCAGTGTTCCAACCTCCCTCAGCCACGCCCCCGCTCCGCAGTTTACCATGGACTACAGATGCTGCATTCTGAGGCCTGGGCGTTCCGAGAATGCCAAGGGCAGACATAATGATCTTAAATGGTTTCCTCTTGTGTCAGTTTTGGTAAACTTTAGGATCTAGGAAATGGTCCACTTTACAGAAATGTTCAAATTTACTGGCATTTCAGATCTTCTCTGCTATAACATTGTCCTGATTCTTTCTGTATATTCTTTACATATGTTTTTGTTTTCCTTAATCAAAGTGTGTCTTTTAAATCTCTTCAAAGAATATTCTTTGGACTTACTACCTCACCTGAATTTTATACGTTTTCTGTTGTATTAAGTTCTGCTCATATCTTTATTTATCTTTTTTCTATGTTCTCAGGGTTTATTGTTTTGATCTTCTGATGCCAATTAAAACACTTGGTTATTCATTTTCATAAAACTTTTTACTTATAAATATTTGAACTTTTGAAGATTCCAACTTACTTGTAAGTTTCTAAGGGTCAGGTCCTCTACATTGTTGCTGGCCTAAGGCTTAGTTCACCATATAGCAATGTATATATTGACCTATTTTCCCCTCGACTTTCTTTGATTCCCTACATCTCCCCTTTCTTTGCAGACAAGCCATTTGAAATACCCTTAACTTATTTCACAGCCAAAAAGTCTTTGAAATAATGTGTGTTTTTTAGAGAAATCTTCTAATATAATTAGGCAGAAAATCTGACCTGCCATAGTTTTCAAAACAGCATAATTTCACTCTTCTCAATGCCGAATCTGTTGTATTACACAACCTTTGAGTATTTAGCTTTATCAATGACATATACTTTAAAAATGTTTTAGAGATCCTACCCGTCTTTGAAAACATCCTTGTTCCTTGTTTCATTTCCAGTTTTATGTATATTTTCTGCCTTGCACCTGATTATTCCAACATCTGATGGATGGGCTAGGGAATCTAATTCTGGTATTGATGGTTTTTGCTGATTGTCTCCCCTTGTAGCTGATTTCTTCATTATTGTGTAAATTTAGATCCTGAGCTCATATTTAGCTAAACACCTGACCTTGTAAGAGGCTTAGGTGTGAACGCGCGTAAGCTTCAGCTGAAAGTCGGCAAAGATTTATTTGTTTTCCTCCAATGAGTTGCCCGCGAGGTCCCCGTTTTCTACAAGTGTTGGTCCAATAATCCCTCTAGAAGCAGTGGACTCAGAGAGGGCTGCTTTGCGGCCCCCGATCTGGGGCAGGGGCAGTGGGCGGCTTGTGGCCTGGGCAGGAGCCTCTCCGTGTGTGTCCCAGGGACCCATCTGCCTGCGAACTTCAGTCACCTGTCAGGAAGCAACAATGCACAGACCTATGGTTAGCTGTGCAGCGAGGTGTACTGCGTGGACAGGTTCGAAACACTCTTCAAGTAAGAGGGCGGCCTGAGTTGAAAGGTGAGAGTTTGGGCTGATGTGCAGACAAAGAAGGCGCCCTTTGGCATGGGCCTAAATGCGTGTGGTACACCACTGGGCCTGCCGTGATCTGAGGGCCATGCCCTGGGACCCTTGCTCCCCTGCCCTTTGTTCAGTCACAGCAGAGATGGCCACACCCACTCCCTCAGTGAGGGCAGTGTTCCAACCTCCCTCTGCTCCGCCCCTACTCCGCAGGTTACCATGGACTACAGATGCTGCATTCTGAGGCCAGGGCGTTCCGAGAATGCCAAGGGCAGACAGGATGACCTTAAATGATTTCCTCTTGTGTCAGTTTTGGTAAACATTAGGAGCTAGGAAATGGTCCACTTTACAGAAATGTTCAAGTTTTCGGGCATTTCATATATTCTCTGCTATAACATTGTCCTAATTCTTTCTGTATATGCTTTACTTATTTTTTTGTTTTCCTTAATCAAACTCTGTCTTTTAAATCTTTTCAAAGAATATTCTCTGGACTTACTACATCACCTGAATTGTATACGTTTTCTGTTGTATTAAGTTCTGCACATATCTTTATTTATCTTTTTTCTATGTTCTAAGGGCTTAAAGTATTGATCTTCTGATGTCAAATAAAACACTTGGTTATTCATTTTAATAAATCTTTTTACTTATAAAGATTTGAAATTTTGAGGATTCCAGCTTACTTGTAAGTTTCTAAGGGTCAGGTCTTCTACATTGTTGCTGGCCTAAGGCTTAGTTCACCATATAGCAATTATATATTGACCTATTTTTCCCTCGACTTTCTGTGATTCCCAACATCTCACCATTGTTTGCAGACAAGCCATTTGCAATTCCCTTAACTTATTTCACTGCCAATAAGTCTTTGAAATAATGTGTATTTTTTAGAAAAATCTTCTTATATAATTAGGCAGAAAATCTGACCTGCCATAGATTTCAAAACAGCATAATTAAACTCTTCTCAATGATTAATCTGTTGTATTACACAACCTTTGAGTATATAGCTTTATCAATGACATGTACTTTAAAAATGTTTTAGAGATCCTATCAGTCTTTGAAAACATCCTTGTTCTTGTTTCAGTTAGAGTTTTATGTATATTTACTGCCATGCACCTGATTATTCCAATTTCTGACGGATGTCCTAGGGATTCTTTCTGGTATTGATTGTTTTTGCTGATTGTCTCCACTTGTAGCTGATTTCTTCATTATTGTGTAAATTTAGATCATGAGCTCATGTTTAGCTAAACAGCTGACTATGTAAGAGGCTTAGGTGTGAATGCTCGTAAGTTTCAGCAGAAAGTCGGCAATGATGTATTTGTGTCCCTCCAATGAGTTGCCCACAAGGACCCCGTTTTCTAGAAGTGTTGGTCCAATACTCCCTCTACAGGCAGGGGACACAGACAGGGCAGCTTTGCGGCCCCTGATCTGGAGCAGGGGCACTGGGCGGCCTGTGGCCCGGGCAGGAGACTCTCCGCGTGTGTCCCAGGTACCCATCTGCCTGCAAACTTCAGTCACCTGGCAGAAAGCTACGATGCCCAGACCTCTGGTTAGCTGTGCAGCGAGGTGTACTGCACAGACAGGTTCCACACACACTTCAAGTAAGAGGGTGGCCTGAGTGGAAAGGTGAGAGTTCGGGCAGCTGTGCAAAAAAGAAGGCGCCCTTCGGGCTGGGCCAAAATGCTGGTGAAACCGCAGTGGGCCTGCCGGAATCTGAGGGCCCTACCCAGGACGCCCTGGTCCCCTGCCTTTGTTCAGTCACAGCAGAGATGGCCACACCCACTCCCTCACTGAGGGCAGTGTTCCAACCTCCCTCAGCCACGCCCCCGCTCCGCAGTTTACCATGGACTACAGATGCTGCATTCTGAGGCCTGGGCGTTCCGAGAATGCCAAGGGCAGACATAATGATCTTAAATGGTTTCCTCTTGTGTCAGTTTTGGTAAACTTTAGGATCTAGGAAATGGTCCACTTTACAGAAATGTTCAAATTTACTGGCATTTCAGATCTTCTCTGCTATAACATTGTCCTGATTCTTTCTGTATATTCTTTACATATGTTTTTGTTTTCCTTAATCAAAGTGTGTCTTTTAAATCTCTTCAAAGAATATTCTTTGGACTTACTACCTCACCTGAATTTTATACGTTTTCTGTTGTATTAAGTTCTGCTCATATCTTTATTTATCTTTTTTCTATGTTCTCAGGGTTTATTGTTTTGATCTTCTGATGCCAATTAAAACACTTGGTTATTCATTTTCATAAAACTTTTTACTTATAAATATTTGAACTTTTGAAGATTCCAACTTACTTGTAAGTTTCTAAGGGTCAGGTCCTCTACATTGTTGCTGGCCTAAGGCTTAGTTCACCATATAGCAATGTATATATTGACCTATTTTCCCCTCGACTTTCTTTGATTCCCTACATCTCCCCTTTCTTTGCAGACAAGCCATTTGAAATACCCTTAACTTATTTCACAGCCAAAAAGTCTTTGAAATAATGTGTGTTTTTTAGAGAAATCTTCTAATATAATTAGGCAGAAAATCTGACCTGCCATAGTTTTCAAAACAGCATAATTTCACTCTTCTCAATGCCGAATCTGTTGTATTACACAACCTTTGAGTATTTAGCTTTATCAATGACATATACTTTAAAAATGTTTTAGAGATCCTACCCGTCTTTGAAAACATCCTTGTTCCTTGTTTCATTTCCAGTTTTATGTATATTTTCTGCCTTGCACCTGATTATTCCAACATCTGATGGATGGGCTAGGGAATCTAATTCTGGTATTGATGGTTTTTGCTGATTGTCTCCCCTTGTAGCTGATTTCTTCATTATTGTGTAAATTTAGATCCTGAGCTCATATTTAGCTAAACACCTGACCTTGTAAGAGGCTTAGGTGTGAACGCGCGTAAGCTTCAGCTGAAAGTCGGCAAAGATTTATTTGTTTTCCTCCAATGAGTTGCCCGCGAGGTCCCCGTTTTCTACAAGTGTTGGTCCAATAATCCCTCTAGAAGCAGTGGACTCAGAGAGGGCTGCTTTGCGGCCCCCGATCTGGGGCAGGGGCAGTGGGCGGCTTGTGGCCTGGGCAGGAGCCTCTCCGTGTGTGTCCCAGGGACCCATCTGCCTGCGAACTTCAGTCACCTGTCAGGAAGCAACAATGCACAGACCTATGGTTAGCTGTGCAGCGAGGTGTACTGCGTGGACAGGTTCGAAACACTCTTCAAGTAAGAGGGCGGCCTGAGTTGAAAGGTGAGAGTTTGGGCTGATGTGCAGACAAAGAAGGCGCCCTTTGGCATGGGCCTAAATGCGTGTGGTACACCACTGGGCCTGCCGTGATCTGAGGGCCATGCCCTGGGACCCTTGCTCCCCTGCCCTTTGTTCAGTCACAGCAGAGATGGCCACACCCACTCCCTCAGTGAGGGCAGTGTTCCAACCTCCCTCTGCTCCGCCCCTACTCCGCAGGTTACCATGGACTACAGATGCTGCATTCTGAGGCCAGGGCGTTCCGAGAATGCCAAGGGCAGACAGGATGACCTTAAATGATTTCCTCTTGTGTCAGTTTTGGTAAACATTAGGAGCTAGGAAATGGTCCACTTTACAGAAATGTTCAAGTTTTCGGGCATTTCATATATTCTCTGCTATAACATTGTCCTAATTCTTTCTGTATATGCTTTACTTATTTTTTTGTTTTCCTTAATCAAACTCTGTCTTTTAAATCTTTTCAAAGAATATTCTCTGGACTTACTACATCACCTGAATTGTATACGTTTTCTGTTGTATTAAGTTCTGCACATATCTTTATTTATCTTTTTTCTATGTTCTAAGGGCTTAAAGTATTGATCTTCTGATGTCAAATAAAACACTTGGTTATTCATTTTAATAAATCTTTTTACTTATAAAGATTTGAAATTTTGAGGATTCCAGCTTACTTGTAAGTTTCTAAGGGTCAGGTCTTCTACATTGTTGCTGGCCTAAGGCTTAGTTCACCATATAGCAATTATATATTGACCTATTTTTCCCTCGACTTTCTGTGATTCCCAACATCTCACCATTGTTTGCAGACAAGCCATTTGCAATTCCCTTAACTTATTTCACCGCCAATAAGTCTTTGAAATAATGTGTATTTTTTAGAAAAATCTTCTTATATAATTAGGCAGAAAATCTGACCTGCCATAGATTTCAAAACAGCATAATTAAACTCTTCTCAATGATTAATCTGTTGTATTACACAACCTTTGAGTATATAGCTTTATCAATGACATGTACTTTAAAAATGTTTTAGAGATCCTATCAGTCTTTGAAAACATCCTTGTTCTTGTTTCAGTTAGAGTTTTATGTATATTTACTGCCATGCACCTGATTATTCCAATTTCTGACGGATGTCCTAGGGATTCTTTCTGGTATTGATTGTTTTTGCTGATTGTCTCCACTTGTAGCTGATTTCTTCATTATTGTGTAAATTTAGATCATGAGCTCATGTTTAGCTAAACAGCTGACTATGTAAGAGGCTTAGGTGTGAATGCTCGTAAGTTTCAGCAGAAAGTCGGCAATGATGTATTTGTGTCCCTCCAATGAGTTGCCCACAAGGACCCCGTTTTCTAGAAGTGTTGGTCCAATACTCCCTCTACAGGCAGGGGACACAGACAGGGCAGCTTTGCGGCCCCTGATCTGGAGCAGGGGCACTGGGCGGCCTGTGGCCCGGGCAGGAGACTCTCCGCGTGTGTCCCAGGTACCCATCTGCCTGCAAACTTCAGTCACCTGGCAGAAAGCTACGATGCCCAGACCTCTGGTTAGCTGTGCAGCGAGGTGTACTGCACAGACAGGTTCCACACACACTTCAAGTAAGAGGGTGGCCTGAGTGGAAAGGTGAGAGTTCGGGCAGCTGTGCAAAAAAGAAGGCGCCCTTCGGGCTGGGCCAAAATGCTGGTGAAACCGCAGTGGGCCTGCCGGAATCTGAGGGCCCTACCCAGGACGCCCTGGTCCCCTGCCTTTGTTCAGTCACAGCAGAGATGGCCACACCCACTCCCTCACTGAGGGCAGTGTTCCAACCTCCCTCAGCCACGCCCCCGCTCCGCAGTTTACCATGGACTACAGATGCTGCATTCTGAGGCCTGGGCGTTCCGAGAATGCCAAGGACAGACATAATGATCTTAAATGGTTTCCTCTTGTGTCAGTTTTGGTAAACTTTAGGATCTAGGAAATGGTCCACTTTACAGAAATGTTCAAATTTACTGGCATTTCAGATCTTCTCTGCTATAACATTGTCCTGATTCTTTCTGTATATTCTTTACATATGTTTTTGTTTTCCTTAATCAAAGTGTGTCTTTTAAATCTCTTCAAAGAATATTCTTTGGACTTACTACCTCACCTGAATTTTATAGGTTTTCTGTTGTATTAAGTTCTGCTCATATCTTTATTTATCTTTTTTCTATGTTCTCAGGGTTTATTGTTTTGATCTTCTGATGCCAATTAAAACACTAGGTTATTCATTTTCATAAAACTTTTTACTTATAAATATTTGAACTTTTGAAGATTCCAACTTACTTGTAAGTTTCTAAGGGTCAGGTCCTCTACATTGTTGCTGGCCTAAGGCTTAGTTCACCATATAGCAATGTATATATTGACCTATTTTCCCCTCGACTTTCTTTGATTCCCTACATCTCCCCTTTCTTTGCAGACAAGCCATTTGAAATACCCTTAACTTATTTCACAGCCAAAAAGTCTTTGAAATAATGTGTGTTTTTTAGAGAAATCTTCTAATATAATTAGGCAGAAAATCTGACCTGCCATAGTTTTCAAAACAGCATAATTTCACTCTTCTCAATGCCGAATCTGTTGTATTACACAACCTTTGAGTATTTAGCTTTATCAATGACATATACTTTAAAAATGTTTTAGAGATCCTACCCGTCTTTGAAAACATCCTTGTTCCTTGTTTCATTTCCAGTTTTATGTATATTTTCTGCCTTGCACCTGATTATTCCAACATCTGATGGATGGGCTAGGGAATCTAATTCTGGTATTGATGGTTTTTGCTGATTGTCTCCCCTTGTAGCTGATTTCTTCATTATTGTGTAAATTTAGATCCTGAGCTCATATTTAGCTAAACACCTGACCTTGTAAGAGGCTTAGGTGTGAACGCGCGTAAGCTTCAGCTGAAAGTCGGCAAAGATTTATTTGTTTTCCTCCAATGAGTTGCCCGCGAGGTCCCCGTTTTCTACAAGTGTTGGTCCAATAATCCCTCTAGAAGCAGTGGACTCAGAGAGGGCTGCTTTGCGGCCCCCGATCTGGGGCAGGGGCAGTGGGCGGCTTGTGGCCTGGGCAGGAGCCTCTCCGTGTGTGTCCCAGGGACCCATCTGCCTGCGAACTTCAGTCACCTGTCAGGAAGCAACAATGCACAGACCTATGGTTAGCTGTGCAGCGAGGTGTACTGCGTGGACAGGTTCGAAACACTCTTCAAGTAAGAGGGCGGCCTGAGTTGAAAGGTGAGAGTTTGGGCTGATGTGCAGACAAAGAAGGCGCCCTTTGGCATGGGCCTAAATGCGTGTGGTACACCACTGGGCCTGCCGTGATCTGAGGGCCATGCCCTGGGACCCTTGCTCCCCTGCCCTTTGTTCAGTCACAGCAGAGATGGCCACACCCACTCCCTCACTGAGGGCAGTGTTCCAACCTCCCTCTGCTCCGCCCCTACTCCGCAGGTTACCATGGACTACAGATGCTGCATTCTGAGGCCAGGGCGTTCCGAGAATGCCAAGGGCAGACAGGATGACCTTAAATGATTTCCTCTTGTGTCAGTTTTGGTAAACATTAGGAGCTAGGAAATGGTCCACTTTACAGAAATGTTCAAGTTTTCGGGCATTTCATATATTCTCTGCTATAACATTGTCCTAATTCTTTCTGTATATGCTTTACTTATTTTTTTGTTTTCCTTAATCAAACTCTGTCTTTTAAATCTTTTCAAAGAATATTCTTTGGACTTACTACATCACCTGAATTGTATACGTTTTCTGTTGTATTAAGTTCTGCACATATCTTTATTTATCTTTTTTCTATGTTCTAAGGGCTTAAAGTATTGATCTTCTGATGTCAAATAAAACACTTGGTTATTCATTTTAATAAATCTTTTTACTTATAAAGATTTGAAATTTTGAGGATTCCAGCTTACTTGTAAGTTTCTAAGGGTCAGGTCTTCTACATTGTTGCTGGCCTAAGGCTTAGTTCACCATATAGCAATTATATATTGACCTATTTTTCCCTCGACTTTCTGTGATTCCCAACATCTCACCATTGTTTGCAGACAAGCCATTTGCAATTCCCTTAACTTATTTCACCGCCAATAAGTCTTTGAAATAATGTGTATTTTTTAGAAAAATCTTCTTATATAATTAGGCAGAAAATCTGACCTGCCATAGATTTCAAAACAGCATAATTAAACTCTTCTCAATGATTAATCTGTTGTATTACACAACCTTTGAGTATATAGCTTTATCAATGACATGTACTTTAAAAATGTTTTAGAGATCCTATCAGTCTTTGAAAACATCCTTGTTCTTGTTTCAGTTAGAGTTTTATGTATATTTACTGCCATGCACCTGATTATTCCAATTTCTGACGGATGTCCTAGGGATTCTTTCTGGTATTGATTGTTTTTGCTGATTGTCTCCACTTGTAGCTGATTTCTTCATTATTGTGTAAATTTAGATCATGAGCTCATGTTTAGCTAAACAGCTGACTATGTAAGAGGCTTAGGTGTGAATGCTCGTAAGTTTCAGCAGAAAGTCGGCAATGATGTATTTGTGTCCCTCCAATGAGTTGCCCACAAGGACCCCGTTTTCTAGAAGTGTTGGTCCAATACTCCCTCTACAGGCAGGGGACACAGACAGGGCAGCTTTGCGGCCCCTGATCTGGAGCAGGGGCACTGGGCGGCCTGTGGCCCGGGCAGGAGACTCTCCGCGTGTGTCCCAGGTACCCATCTGCCTGCAAACTTCAGTCACCTGGCAGAAAGCTACGATGCCCAGACCTCTGGTTAGCTGTGCAGCGAGGTGTACTGCACAGACAGGTTCCACACACACTTCAAGTAAGAGGGTGGCCTGAGTGGAAAGGTGAGAGTTCGGGCAGCTGTGCAAAAAAGAAGGCGCCCTTCGGGCTGGGCCAAAATGCTGGTGAAACCGCAGTGGGCCTGCCGGAATCTGAGGGCCCTACCCAGGACGCCCTGGTCCCCTGCCTTTGTTCAGTCACAGCAGAGATGGCCACACCCACTCCCTCACTGAGGGCAGTGTTCCAACCTCCCTCAGCCACGCCCCCGCTCCGCAGTTTACCATGGACTACAGATGCTGCATTCTGAGGCCTGGGCGTTCCGAGAATGCCAAGGGCAGACATAATGATCTTAAATGGTTTCCTCTTGTGTCAGTTTTGGTAAACTTTAGGATCTAGGAAATGGTCCACTTTACAGAAATGTTCAAATTTACTGGCATTTCAGATCTTCTCTGCTATAACATTGTCCTGATTCTTTCTGTATATTCTTTACATATGTTTTTGTTTTCCTTAATCAAAGTGTGTCTTTTAAATCTCTTCAAAGAATATTCTTTGGACTTACTACCTCACCTGAATTTTATACGTTTTCTGTTGTATTAAGTTCTGCTCATATCTTTATTTATCTTTTTTCTATGTTCTCAGGGTTTATTGTTTTGATCTTCTGATGCCAATTAAAACACTTGGTTATTCATTTTCATAAAACTTTTTACTTATAAATATTTGAACTTTTGAAGATTCCAACTTACTTGTAAGTTTCTAAGGGTCAGGTCCTCTACATTGTTGCTGGCCTAAGGCTTAGTTCACCATATAGCAATGTATATATTGACCTATTTTCCCCTCGACTTTCTTTGATTCCCTACATCTCCCCTTTCTTTGCAGACAAGCCATTTGAAATACCCTTAACTTATTTCACAGCCAAAAAGTCTTTGAAATAATGTGTGTTTTTTAGAGAAATCTTCTAATATAATTAGGCAGAAAATCTGACCTGCCATAGTTTTCAAAACAGCATAATTTCACTCTTCTCAATGCCGAATCTGTTGTATTACACAACCTTTGAGTATTTAGCTTTATCAATGACATATACTTTAAAAATGTTTTAGAGATCCTACCCGTCTTTGAAAACATCCTTGTTCCTTGTTTCATTTCCAGTTTTATGTATATTTTCTGCCTTGCACCTGATTATTCCAACATCTGATGGATGGGCTAGGGAATCTAATTCTGGTATTGATGGTTTTTGCTGATTGTCTCCCCTTGTAGCTGATTTCTTCATTATTGTGTAAATTTAGATCCTGAGCTCATATTTAGCTAAACACCTGACCTTGTAAGAGGCTTAGGTGTGAACGCGCGTAAGCTTCAGCTGAAAGTCGGCAAAGATTTATTTGTTTTCCTCCAATGAGTTGCCCGCGAGGTCCCCGTTTTCTACAAGTGTTGGTCCAATAATCCCTCTAGAAGCAGTGGACTCAGAGAGGGCTGCTTTGCGGCCCCCGATCTGGGGCAGGGGCAGTGGGCGGCTTGTGGCCTGGGCAGGAGCCTCTCCGTGTGTGTCCCAGGGACCCATCTGCCTGCGAACTTCAGTCACCTGTCAGGAAGCAACAATGCACAGACCTATGGTTAGCTGTGCAGCGAGGTGTACTGCGTGGACAGGTTCGAAACACTCTTCAAGTAAGAGGGCGGCCTGAGTTGAAAGGTGAGAGTTTGGGCTGATGTGCAGACAAAGAAGGCGCCCTTTGGCATGGGCCTAAATGCGTGTGGTACACCACTGGGCCTGCCGTGATCTGAGGGCCATGCCCTGGGACCCTTGCTCCCCTGCCCTTTGTTCAGTCACAGCAGAGATGGCCACACCCACTCCCTCAGTGAGGGCAGTGTTCCAACCTCCCTCTGCTCCGCCCCTACTCCGCAGGTTACCATGGACTACAGATGCTGCATTCTGAGGCCAGGGCGTTCCGAGAATGCCAAGGGCAGACAGGATGACCTTAAATGATTTCCTCTTGTGTCAGTTTTGGTAAACATTAGGAGCTAGGAAATGGTCCACTTTACAGAAATGTTCAAGTTTTCGGGCATTTCATATATTCTCTGCTATAACATTGTCCTAATTCTTTCTGTATATGCTTTACTTATTTTTTTGTTTTCCTTAATCAAACTCTGTCTTTTAAATCTTTTCAAAGAATATTCTCTGGACTTACTACATCACCTGAATTGTATACGTTTTCTGTTGTATTAAGTTCTGCACATATCTTTATTTATCTTTTTTCTATGTTCTAAGGGCTTAAAGTATTGATCTTCTGATGTCAAATAAAACACTTGGTTATTCATTTTAATAAATCTTTTTACTTATAAAGATTTGAAATTTTGAGGATTCCAGCTTACTTGTAAGTTTCTAAGGGTCAGGTCTTCTACATTGTTGCTGGCCTAAGGCTTAGTTCACCATATAGCAATTATATATTGACCTATTTTTCCCTCGACTTTCTGTGATTCCCAACATCTCACCATTGTTTGCAGACAAGCCATTTGCAATTCCCTTAACTTATTTCACCGCCAATAAGTCTTTGAAATAATGTGTATTTTTTAGAAAAATCTTCTTATATAATTAGGCAGAAAATCTGACCTGCCATAGATTTCAAAACAGCATAATTAAACTCTTCTCAATGATTAATCTGTTGTATTACACAACCTTTGAGTATATAGCTTTATCAATGACATGTACTTTAAAAATGTTTTAGAGATCCTATCAGTCTTTGAAAACATCCTTGTTCTTGTTTCAGTTAGAGTTTTATGTATATTTACTGCCATGCACCTGATTATTCCAATTTCTGACGGATGTCCTAGGGATTCTTTCTGGTATTGATTGTTTTTGCTGATTGTCTCCACTTGTAGCTGATTTCTTCATTATTGTGTAAATTTAGATCATGAGCTCATGTTTAGCTAAACAGCTGACTATGTAAGAGGCTTAGGTGTGAATGCTCGTAAGTTTCAGCAGAAAGTCGGCAATGATGTATTTGTGTCCCTCCAATGAGTTGCCCACAAGGACCCCGTTTTCTAGAAGTGTTGGTCCAATACTCCCTCTACAGGCAGGGGACACAGACAGGGCAGCTTTGCGGCCCCTGATCTGGAGCAGGGGCACTGGGCGGCCTGTGGCCCGGGCAGGAGACTCTCCGCGTGTGTCCCAGGTACCCATCTGCCTGCAAACTTCAGTCACCTGGCAGAAAGCTACGATGCCCAGACCTCTGGTTAGCTGTGCAGCGAGGTGTACTGCACAGACAGGTTCCACACACACTTCAAGTAAGAGGGTGGCCTGAGTGGAAAGGTGAGAGTTCGGGCAGCTGTGCAAAAAAGAAGGCGCCCTTCGGGCTGGGCCAAAATGCTGGTGAAACCGCAGTGGGCCTGCCGGAATCTGAGGGCCCTACCCAGGACGCCCTGGTCCCCTGCCTTTGTTCAGTCACAGCAGAGATGGCCACACCCACTCCCTCACTGAGGGCAGTGTTCCAACCTCCCTCAGCCACGCCCCCGCTCCGCAGTTTACCATGGACTACAGATGCTGCATTCTGAGGCCTGGGCGTTCCGAGAATGCCAAGGGCAGACATAATGATCTTAAATGGTTTCCTCTTGTGTCAGTTTTGGTAAACTTTAGGATCTAGGAAATGGTCCACTTTACAGAAATGTTCAAATTTACTGGCATTTCAGATCTTCTCTGCTATAACATTGTCCTGATTCTTTCTGTATATTCTTTACATATGTTTTTGTTTTCCTTAATCAAAGTGTGTCTTTTAAATCTCTTCAAAGAATATTCTTTGGACTTACTACCTCACCTGAATTTTATACGTTTTCTGTTGTATTAAGTTCTGCTCATATCTTTATTTATCTTTTTTCTATGTTCTCAGGGTTTATTGTTTTGATCTTCTGATGCCAATTAAAACACTAGGTTATTCATTTTCATAAAACTTTTTACTTATAAATATTTGAACTTTTGAAGATTCCAACTTACTTGTAAGTTTCTAAGGGTCAGGTCCTCTACATTGTTGCTGGCCTAAGGCTTAGTTCACCATATAGCAATGTATATATTGACCTATTTTCCCCTCGACTTTCTTTGATTCCCTACATCTCCCCTTTCTTTGCAGACAAGCCATTTGAAATACCCTTAACTTATTTCACAGCCAAAAAGTCTTTGAAATAATGTGTGTTTTTTAGAGAAATCTTCTAATATAATTAGGCAGAAAATCTGACCTGCCATAGTTTTCAAAACAGCATAATTTCACTCTTCTCAATGCCGAATCTGTTGTATTACACAACCTTTGAGTATTTAGCTTTATCAATGACATATACTTTAAAAATGTTTTAGAGATCCTACCCGTCTTTGAAAACATCCTTGTTCCTTGTTTCATTTCCAGTTTTATGTATATTTTCTGCCTTGCACCTGATTATTCCAACATCTGATGGATGGGCTAGGGAATCTAATTCTGGTATTGATGGTTTTTGCTGATTGTCTCCCCTTGTAGCTGATTTCTTCATTATTGTGTAAATTTAGATCCTGAGCTCATATTTAGCTAAACACCTGACCTTGTAAGAGGCTTAGGTGTGAACGCGCGTAAGCTTCAGCTGAAAGTCGGCAAAGATTTATTTGTTTTCCTCCAATGAGTTGCCCGCGAGGTCCCCGTTTTCTACAAGTGTTGGTCCAATAATCCCTCTAGAAGCAGTGGACTCAGAGAGGGCTGCTTTGCGGCCCCCGATCTGGGGCAGGGGCAGTGGGCGGCTTGTGGCCTGGGCAGGAGCCTCTCCGTGTGTGTCCCAGGGACCCATCTGCCTGCGAACTTCAGTCACCTGTCAGGAAGCAACAATGCACAGACCTATGGTTAGCTGTGCAGCGAGGTGTACTGCGTGGACAGGTTCGAAACACTCTTCAAGTAAGAGGGCGGCCTGAGTTGAAAGGTGAGAGTTTGGGCTGATGTGCAGACAAAGAAGGCGCCCTTTGGCATGGGCCTAAATGCGTGTGGTACACCACTGGGCCTGCCGTGATCTGAGGGCCATGCCCTGGGACCCTTGCTCCCCTGCCCTTTGTTCAGTCACAGCAGAGATGGCCACACCCACTCCCTCAGTGAGGGCAGTGTTCCAACCTCCCTCTGCTCCGCCCCTACTCCGCAGGTTACCATGGACTACAGATGCTGCATTCTGAGGCCAGGGCGTTCCGAGAATGCCAAGGGCAGACAGGATGACCTTAAATGATTTCCTCTTGTGTCAGTTTTGGTAAACATTAGGAGCTAGGAAATGGTCCACTTTACAGAAATGTTCAAGTTTTCGGGCATTTCATATATTCTCTGCTATAACATTGTCCTAATTCTTTCTGTATATGCTTTACTTATTTTTTTGTTTTCCTTAATCAAACTCTGTCTTTTAAATCTTTTCAAAGAATATTCTTTGGACTTACTACATCACCTGAATTGTATACGTTTTCTGTTGTATTAAGTTCTGCACATATCTTTATTTATCTTTTTTCTATGTTCTAAGGGCTTAAAGTATTGATCTTCTGATGTCAAATAAAACACTTGGTTATTCATTTTAATAAATCTTTTTACTTATAAAGATTTGAAATTTTGAGGATTCCAGCTTACTTGTAAGTTTCTAAGGGTCAGGTCTTCTACATTGTTGCTGGCCTAAGGCTTAGTTCACCATATAGCAATTATATATTGACCTATTTTTCCCTCGACTTTCTGTGATTCCCAACATCTCACCATTGTTTGCAGACAAGCCATTTGCAATTCCCTTAACTTATTTCACCGCCAATAAGTCTTTGAAATAATGTGTATTTTTTAGAAAAATCTTCTTATATAATTAGGCAGAAAATCTGACCTGCCATAGATTTCAAAACAGCATAATTAAACTCTTCTCAATGATTAATCTGTTGTATTACACAACCTTTGAGTATATAGCTTTATCAATGACATGTACTTTAAAAATGTTTTAGAGATCCTATCAGTCTTTGAAAACATCCTTGTTCTTGTTTCAGTTAGAGTTTTATGTATATTTACTGCCATGCACCTGATTATTCCAATTTCTGACGGATGTCCTAGGGATTCTTTCTGGTATTGATTGTTTTTGCTGATTGTCTCCACTTGTAGCTGATTTCTTCATTATTGTGTAAATTTAGATCATGAGCTCATGTTTAGCTAAACAGCTGACTATGTAAGAGGCTTAGGTGTGAATGCTCGTAAGTTTCAGCAGAAAGTCGGCAATGATGTATTTGTGTCCCTCCAATGAGTTGCCCACAAGGACCCCGTTTTCTAGAAGTGTTGGTCCAATACTCCCTCTACAGGCAGGGGACACAGACAGGGCAGCTTTGCGGCCCCTGATCTGGAGCAGGGGCACTGGGCGGCCTGTGGCCCGGGCAGGAGACTCTCCGCGTGTGTCCCAGGTACCCATCTGCCTGCAAACTTCAGTCACCTGGCAGAAAGCTACGATGCCCAGACCTCTGGTTAGCTGTGCAGCGAGGTGTACTGCACAGACAGGTTCCACACACACTTCAAGTAAGAGGGTGGCCTGAGTGGAAAGGTGAGAGTTCGGGCAGCTGTGCAAAAAAGAAGGCGCCCTTCGGGCTGGGCCAAAATGCTGGTGAAACCGCAGTGGGCCTGCCGGAATCTGAGGGCCCTACCCAGGACGCCCTGGTCCCCTGCCTTTGTTCAGTCACAGCAGAGATGGCCACACCCACTCCCTCACTGAGGGCAGTGTTCCAACCTCCCTCAGCCACGCCCCCGCTCCGCAGTTTACCATGGACTACAGATGCTGCATTCTGAGGCCTGGGCGTTCCGAGAATGCCAAGGGCAGACATAATGATCTTAAATGGTTTCCTCTTGTGTCAGTTTTGGTAAACTTTAGGATCTAGGAAATGGTCCACTTTACAGAAATGTTCAAATTTACTGGCATTTCAGATCTTCTCTGCTATAACATTGTCCTGATTCTTTCTGTATATTCTTTACATATGTTTTTGTTTTCCTTAATCAAAGTGTGTCTTTTAAATCTCTTCAAAGAATATTCTTTGGACTTACTACCTCACCTGAATTTTATACGTTTTCTGTTGTATTAAGTTCTGCTCATATCTTTATTTATCTTTTTTCTATGTTCTCAGGGTTTATTGTTTTGATCTTCTGATGCCAATTAAAACACTTGGTTATTCATTTTCATAAAACTTTTTACTTATAAATATTTGAACTTTTGAAGATTCCAACTTACTTGTAAGTTTCTAAGGGTCAGGTCCTCTACATTGTTGCTGGCCTAAGGCTTAGTTCACCATATAGCAATGTATATATTGACCTATTTTCCCCTCGACTTTCTTTGATTCCCTACATCTCCCCTTTCTTTGCAGACAAGCCATTTGAAATACCCTTAACTTATTTCACAGCCAAAAAGTCTTTGAAATAATGTGTGTTTTTTAGAGAAATCTTCTAATATAATTAGGCAGAAAATCTGACCTGCCATAGTTTTCAAAACAGCATAATTTCACTCTTCTCAATGCCGAATCTGTTGTATTACACAACCTTTGAGTATTTAGCTTTATCAATGACATATACTTTAAAAATGTTTTAGAGATCCTACCCGTCTTTGAAAACATCCTTGTTCCTTGTTTCATTTCCAGTTTTATGTATATTTTCTGCCTTGCACCTGATTATTCCAACATCTGATGGATGGGCTAGGGAATCTAATTCTGGTATTGATGGTTTTTGCTGATTGTCTCCCCTTGTAGCTGATTTCTTCATTATTGTGTAAATTTAGATCCTGAGCTCATATTTAGCTAAACACCTGACCTTGTAAGAGGCTTAGGTGTGAACGCGCGTAAGCTTCAGCTGAAAGTCGGCAAAGATTTATTTGTTTTCCTCCAATGAGTTGCCCGCGAGGTCCCCGTTTTCTACAAGTGTTGGTCCAATAATCCCTCTAGAAGCAGTGGACTCAGAGAGGGCTGCTTTGCGGCCCCCGATCTGGGGCAGGGGCAGTGGGCGGCTTGTGGCCTGGGCAGGAGCCTCTCCGTGTGTGTCCCAGGGACCCATCTGCCTGCGAACTTCAGTCACCTGTCAGGAAGCAACAATGCACAGACCTATGGTTAGCTGTGCAGCGAGGTGTACTGCGTGGACAGGTTCGAAACACTCTTCAAGTAAGAGGGCGGCCTGAGTTGAAAGGTGAGAGTTTGGGCTGATGTGCAGACAAAGAAGGCGCCCTTTGGCATGGGCCTAAATGCGTGTGGTACACCACTGGGCCTGCCGTGATCTGAGGGCCATGCCCTGGGACCCTTGCTCCCCTGCCCTTTGTTCAGTCACAGCAGAGATGGCCACACCCACTCCCTCACTGAGGGCAGTGTTCCAACCTTCCTCTGCTCCGCCCCTACTCCGCAGGTTACCATGGACTACAGATGCTGCATTCTGAGGCCAGGGCGTTCCGAGAATGCCAAGGGCAGACAGGATGACCTTAAATGATTTCCTCTTGTGTCAGTTTTGGTAAACATTAGGAGCTAGGAAATGGTCCACTTTACAGAAATGTTCAAGTTTTCGGGCATTTCATATATTCTCTGCTATAACATTGTCCTAATTCTTTCTGTATATGCTTTACTTATTTTTTTGTTTTCCTTAATCAAACTCTGTCTTTTAAATCTTTTCAAAGAATATTCTCTGGACTTACTACATCACCTGAATTGTATACGTTTTCTGTTGTATTAAGTTCTGCACATATCTTTATTTATCTTTTTTCTATGTTCTAAGGGCTTAAAGTATTGATCTTCTGATGTCAAATAAAACACTTGGTTATTCATTTTAATAAATCTTTTTACTTATAAAGATTTGAAATTTTGAGGATTCCAGCTTACTTGTAAGTTTCTAAGGGTCAGGTCTTCTACATTGTTGCTGGCCTAAGGCTTAGTTCACCATATAGCAATTATATATTGACCTATTTTTCCCTCGACTTTCTGTGATTCCCAACATCTCACCATTGTTTGCAGACAAGCCATTTGCAATTCCCTTAACTTATTTCACCGCCAATAAGTCTTTGAAATAATGTGTATTTTTTAGAAAAATCTTCTTATATAATTAGGCAGAAAATCTGACCTGCCATAGATTTCAAAACAGCATAATTAAACTCTTCTCAATGATTAATCTGTTGTATTACACAACCTTTGAGTATATAGCTTTATCAATGACATGTACTTTAAAAATGTTTTAGAGATCCTATCAGTCTTTGAAAACATCCTTGTTCTTGTTTCAGTTAGAGTTTTATGTATATTTACTGCCATGCACCTGATTATTCCAATTTCTGACGGATGTCCTAGGGATTCTTTCTGGTATTGATTGTTTTTGCTGATTGTCTCCACTTGTAGCTGATTTCTTCATTATTGTGTAAATTTAGATCATGAGCTCATGTTTAGCTAAACAGCTGACTATGTAAGAGGCTTAGGTGTGAATGCTCGTAAGTTTCAGCAGAAAGTCGGCAATGATGTATTTGTGTCCCTCCAATGAGTTGCCCACAAGGACCCCGTTTTCTAGAAGTGTTGGTCCAATACTCCCTCTACAGGCAGGGGACACAGACAGGGCAGCTTTGCGGCCCCTGATCTGGAGCAGGGGCACTGGGCGGCCTGTGGCCCGGGCAGGAGACTCTCCGCGTGTGTCCCAGGTACCCATCTGCCTGCAAACTTCAGTCACCTGGCAGAAAGCTACGATGCCCAGACCTCTGGTTAGCTGTGCAGCGAGGTGTACTGCACAGACAGGTTCCACACACACTTCAAGTAAGAGGGTGGCCTGAGTGGAAAGGTGAGAGTTCGGGCAGCTGTGCAAAAAAGAAGGCGCCCTTCGGGCTGGGCCAAAATGCTGGTGAAACCGCAGTGGGCCTGCCGGAATCTGAGGGCCCTACCCAGGACGCCCTGGTCCCCTGCCTTTGTTCAGTCACAGCAGAGATGGCCACACCCACTCCCTCACTGAGGGCAGTGTTCCAACCTCCCTCAGCCACGCCCCCGCTCCGCAGTTTACCATGGACTACAGATGCTGCATTCTGAGGCCAGGGCGTTCCGAGAATGCCAAGGGCAGACATAATGATCTTAAATGGTTTCCTCTTGTGTCAGTTTTGGTAAACTTTAGGATCTAGGAAATGGTCCACTTTACAGAAATGTTCAAATTTACTGGCATTTCAGATCTTCTCTGCTATAACATTGTCCTGATTCTTTCTGTATATTCTTTACATATGTTTTTGTTTTCCTTAATCAAAGTGTGTCTTTTAAATCTCTTCAAAGAATATTCTTTGGACTTACTACCTCACCTGAATTTTATACGTTTTCTGTTGTATTAAGTTCTGCTCATATCTTTATTTATCTTTTTTCTATGTTCTCAGGGTTTATTGTTTTGATCTTCTGATGCCAATTAAAACACTTGGTTATTCATTTTCATAAAACTTTTTACTTATAAATATTTGAACTTTTGAAGATTCCAACTTACTTGTAAGTTTCTAAGGGTCAGGTCCTCTACATTGTTGCTGGCCTAAGGCTTAGTTCACCATATAGCAATGTATATATTGACCTATTTTCCCCTCGACTTTCTTTGATTCCCTACATCTCCCCTTTCTTTGCAGACAAGCCATTTGAAATACCCTTAACTTATTTCACAGCCAAAAAGTCTTTGAAATAATGTGTGTTTTTTAGAGAAATCTTCTAATATAATTAGGCAGAAAATCTGACCTGCCATAGTTTTCAAAACAGCATAATTTCACTCTTCTCAATGCTGAATCTGTTGTATTACACAACCTTTGAGTATTTAGCTTTATCAATGACATATACTTTAAAAATGTTTTAGAGATCCTACCCGTCTTTGAAAACATCCTTGTTCCTTGTTTCATTTCCAGTTTTATGTATATTTTCTGCCTTGCACCTGATTATTCCAACATCTGATGGATGGGCTAGGGAATCTAATTCTGGTATTGATGGTTTTTGCTGATTGTCTCCCCTTGTAGCTGATTTCTTCATTATTGTGTAAATTTAGATCCTGAGCTCATATTTAGCTAAACACCTGACCTTGTAAGAGGCTTAGGTGTGAACGC